>NC_136858.1:3024005-4371494 GCF_951799975.1 Gobius niger | reverse complement strand
AAAAACAACAGATTAAAAACTAGAAAAAAAGTGGGGGGTTTTGTTGCGTATTCGTCACACATTTTTGTCACTTTATCGTCACATTTTCATCCTCGTTCTCGGCTCATTTTTGTTGCTATTGGTAGATTTGTGTAAAGCCAAACAGGAAAAGATATGCTTGGTTCAGGTGGAGGTTAAGGTGCTTTTCTCTTTCAATACGGTTAATCTACCTTTAAATATGATAATGAATAAGATAATTTATTCGAGCAGCTTAACAATCAAACCTATATAAGTGCATTTATCACATTATCAACATAAATACAATGGATACATAACAAAAAAGATGGGCTAAAAGAATTTTACCCTACAAAAAGAAAAAAAAAAGTTAGGTATAGCTCCTTTAACCTCTTAACACCCACCGGAACCAGTTTGGCTTTACCCAAATCTAAAGGCTTCTGGATACAAGCCACACAATGAGAGGAAAACGAGGATGAAAAAGGCACAAAAGCGCAAAGAAGAAAAGTGATGAAAAAGTGAACAACTCCTTCTAGATCCGTTTTGTAGGTCCGAGCCTTCAAATGAGGCGCCACACTTGCCCAGAGGCTGTAAAATGTTAGATTTGGGTAAAGCTGAAGTGGAGAAAGTGCGCTTTTTGTGGGGGTTAAGGGGTTAAATGGCAATGTTTCATCATTAGTTGCGTGACTTTTGTCTCTACAGTCATAAGGGGAGAGCTAAAGCCGCTTCCTGCTGCGACTCTCACATCCTCTGCACTGTAAAGAGAGCACGATGGTTAAATCAAATATTCTGAGCAGATCAGACGAGTTTAGTATTTTTGGTTCTGTTATTTATTCACCAGGTCTATAGATGTTTTGACTGGTGAGAAGTCTGATCATTTTAAGTTTAAGAAATAGAATGAAAGTGCACTTAGTTAATCAATAGATCGACTTCCTTTAGCATCTTTAACTTGAGAGCGGCCCCTGTGCTCCGGGTTTGTTGTGGAATTAGATATCCGTAAATATTTCAGGGATTTCCCTTCAAGTGTTTGGGTTCGTATGCAAATTCTCCAGCGTTTAAAAATGCAACAGGACGAAACCAGACACCAGACTTTTGACCTAACTCTGTCCTGGAATAAGACCTACGGATGCGGTTACACCTCCTCGCCACAGGGGGCAGTGATGAGCGATCTCTCCCACACTTTTACTCATTATGGATTATAGGCATTTTTTGTTGTCTATCATCATGTCAACCATTACTCAAAGCTTCTTGACTGGAGCTTGCAGACCAGTGTAATACCTGATTTGAAAGCTAAGATCTATAAAACTGATCTGACTTTTCCTTGCGCTGTTGCCGTGTGGTCGTCACTTTTTGGTCACATTTTTGTCTTGTTTTCGTTGCTAATTTCCCCTCTGTACAGCATCACATCGGGAATAAACCTTCTTCCTTGTCATGAGTTAGTGCCGTTTGACATTAGGCCTGCACAGCGCCACCTAGTGTTCTGGAACGTGCATTATCAGGCTTTTCCGATGAACAAAACACAAGTTAAGTTTTTACTTTGGAGACTTTTGTAGAAATGTGGGGTAGAAAGTTTTATATTCATCTTTCAAATGTCGTGGAGCATAAGTAGAAACGTCTCGACAAAATACTACACAAGTACAGATCCTCAAAAACTCTACTTTAGTACAGAACTGCAGTCAATTTACCATGCAAACATATCTCGTTAATTTAGTTGGTCTGATTATATACTGTACATTTTAAAGTATAAAATCCATTCTTCAATTCCAAACTCCACACAGAAAGGCCCCACTTGACCCGGGAATCGAACCCAAAACTTCTTCTATTACTCTGGATCAAAATTAAACAATGTGGATTTTCTGAGCAAATAAAGAGGGGAACTATATTGTAAGGCATAATAACACCAGGAGTAGTTTGACATCCGTGCAGTAATATCTTCACTTTCAAATAAAAGGATTATTATTTCTTACAACAGATGTTATTTCTACTATACGGAGTTTAAAAATGTCAAAATGATGTATTTTCCTCCCCCTACATGTTCCAACAATGTCCTAATGGGTAGAATGAGCTCAGACCTGTTCACCACAACTGTCTCTAAAATCCTGTCACTCAGCAAGGTGTTAATTCGGGTCCGAAGTGCCGTCATGCCCAAGTTTAATATAGAAGCTGCAGTTACACGTATGACCTGAGGTGGCAGTGGTGAGTATAAAATGGCTAACTTGCATCTAGCCCCTTTAAAACCTGTCATGCACACAAGTATTTTCTTTTGCAAAGACTTTCGGAGCAGCTTCTACATTTACTTATTTGATCAGTAGAATCTGTTCTCTTACTCCAGTAATGAAATCAAGTTTCCATTTCCAGACCTTGAAGATTGGAGACCCTTTAGCTGGAGGATTAGCCTGTTGTGAATGCTTTAGGTTGATAGAACTCTAAAACCACCATTGAAAAACCCCTACATTGTCCAGGAACTAAACCAGCTCGTTTCTTCTGTGAATCAACCACTTTTGCTGCTCTTTTGATCGACAGCTTCCTCTGTGTCTTGCAGGTCTTTGGTGAAAATGTGGAAATAAACCACTTCCTCCTCTCGCTTTGAACTGTTCCTGTAACGCGCCATAGAACTCTCTCAAACCTCGGCGACGACTTTTTTGCATCACCTTCACATCATCCACCTCCACCTTACTTTCTTCCTTTCCTTCGCCCCCCACACATCCCACGCCGCGCCCCCCCCCAAAACATTCGCACAGACTTTCACCCCGCTCTTGTCCAATGCCCAAGACCGGCAAGTCCGTCAAGAGAGCGGACCTCGACGACGACGATGCCACGGAGTCTGCGCGGGACCTGCTGTCGAACGAGGACTCCGGAGACGACTCGTTCAAGAAGGCGGCGCTGATCGTGGAGGGCGGGGTCGCGGCGGGGGGCAAGGATGTGGAGGAGGCGGGTTCAGACGAGGAGGAGGAGGAGGAGGAGCGTCCGGCCTGGAACAGTAAGCTGCAGTACATCCTGGCCCAGGTCGGCTTCTCCGTCGGGCTCGGCAACGTGTGGAGGTTCCCGTACCTGTGCCAGAAGAACGGAGGAGGTAAGAGACGCCAAAGTGTCACACGAAATAAACCTTTTGAGATTTTCAGGCGAGACATGACAGGGGAAAACATTGATTTTTCACACATGATAAGGTTTTTAGATAGATTTCTCTCTCAACTTCTTAAAAAAATAGACCAAACTCACCCTTAGCAGTGCTCATTATGTGGCATTTTATTGAGTAGAGCTTTCAGGAAATCCCTCATCTTTCCCACATGCATTCATTCACAATTCAAGTTTGTTATCCATGTGTAGCAAGAAAGGCGACCGTGATGCAGCGGCAAAAAGATCAGGATTTTTTTTATATTTGTTTCCTAGCCTGATTTATTGAGCTTTGAACTGCAAAAAACAAAGCGAAGTTTGTAGCTTATTCAAAAACTAAAGAAGATCCAAAATCACCTCTTAAAAATGTGTTGTAAATAATAAGGACTGGGGCAAAATATTGTTTTGTAATATATCGCAATACGTCTTTGCAGTGATACGTCGTGTATCGGAAACCAAGTATCGCAATACTTTAGACAAAAGAGCTTAACTTTTTAATCCGTGTTAGACTGATTTATATTCAATTTATACATTTTGAAGTAATTTGTGTGGTAAAATATCGCACTTTATCAATTTAATACGGAGGTTATTATAATTGCAATACTTAGGCTATCCGCAATGTGTCACACAAGGGGGCGTGGCTTAGCCGAGGGGGTAGAAAACCTCCCATGAGAGTCACGATTTTTCGCCGTTTTCTCGCGGACTGTGAACATATTCATCACACACCAATAAAGTCAAGCCAAAATCTGGTTCACATGGATCTTTTTTCACAGCAAATTGTTCAGTAGAAGCAAAAAACAGCACTGGTTAGCAAACGTTCCTGGTTAGCATTGTCCATTTTTTAAGTGTTTATGGTCTGTTGAACCACTTTGCTCCTCTCCATGTCTCTGTATATGTATTTAGTAGAAACATATATTCATAATTCAGTGCTCTCTGATGAAACAGTTGAGATTTTAAATTTGTTTTTTAATGACTTTTTAAATCATCAAAATCGGTCAAAGGACGGCTAAGAAACATCCTGTTAAAGTCTTCAATCTGAGAATCAGGCTGTTTAAATGCACACGTGATAAAAAGTGATCGATAACATGCAGCGTTTCAAAACGTATCAACGGAAACGGAAATATTTAGGCATTTGCCTCTTCACATCACGTTAGGGTCTGTCCAGAGAGGAGTTAATCAGAAAGGAGAGAGTTGCATAAAACTCTAATTATCTCAGAATCTAAGAAAAAATCTGTGATTTTGATCAAAACTAGCCTCTGTTTAGCTCAGATTTCTCAGGGACCGAGGCACGTAGAATTAAACTGTTTTCGCCTACGGGGAGCTTTCAAACGAGCCATAGTATGTGTCCATAGCTATATAGAATATGCTGTGGTGCTATAAATATAATGAAAAATGGTCTGGATAGTTAGCACTCTACAGCTAAATCACCAAAACATCGCAGCCTCAATGTGTTCAGTAATGGTGGAGAAATTGGAGAAAGTTCAGTTTCTTCTTTTTTCCCCTTCTGACTGCTTCAAAAACATGCCACTGTATCGGGCCCTCTGTATTGTAGTTTTGTATCGCGACAACAGTGTATCGTCCCAGCCCTAGCAACTAATATACAGTATATCAACAAAATAAACCATATATTTAAACTTGACTTGATCCATTTCACTGCTGAAAAATAAAGAGCCTTATCACCTGCATTGTCTCGCCTTGAACGTGTCATACTGTTCATTTACAATTTTATTCCATTACCAGACAAAGAGTGTGACCTTTAACGAGTCGGTTTATTGTTACGGACGGACAGCGCGTGACGTAACATGACTCCTCAGTGCACTTAGTCACAGCACTTGATAATGACGCACAGTGGCCGTGACATGAGGGTAATATGTTGGATTAAATGTGCGATCTTGAGTTTGTTCCCCTGTGGTCTCCGCCTGCCGTTGTTTGGTGTCGTGCGTGAGTCTCTGGTGTTGTTTTAACTCGCTCTGGGCTCACGCTGCGGCCGCTGTAATTAGATTAACCCCAGCGGCCCGGGTGTCTGCGAGGCTGTGCTCTTTATGCACAGGGTCGGACCAACCCGGGCAAGTGTGGAAGGACCTTTTGTATGACAGGATTGAGATCATCGTGCACATGGGCTTTCACATTTGAGACAAGAATCGCACGCATTTCAGAATGTTTGTTGAGCTACAGGAACTTAAAGGGATATTTCAGGATTTTTGACATAGGGCCTCATTTCCTAGTTATCCAGAGTGTTGCTGATTTTTTTAAAATAATTTATGCAGTTCTTATGTTTGAAGAATGTCGTGGCGCTAGGCTAGTGCAAGGCTAGCACATTTCTATGGTATCAGCTAGCCTGCATTAAAAACAGTCTGACCCGCTCCACAGAGCACCTGAGGCAAATCACTTATAACACCAGACTAACCATATAAATGTCTGTGTCCATAGAATAATTTCAACCATTTTGCATTTAAAATAACTTATATTTGAGCAGCATCAGCTTCGTGGGTGTATAAGCTACGCAGCGGCGGAGTGATCTGCTAGAAAATAGTCCCTCAAAATGCGATCATTCATGTGATGCAAGGTCAGTTATATTCCAAAAATGATTCTATCGACACAGACATTTATATGGTTAGTCTGGTGTTATAAGTGATTTGCCTCAGGTGCACTGTGGAGCGGGTCAGACTGTTTTTAATGCAGGCTTGCTGATACCATAGACATGCACTAGCCTCGCACTAGCCTAGCACCATGAAACTCTTCAAACATAAGAACTGCATGAATTATAAAAAAAATATCTCCAGAAATCAGCAACACTATGGATAACAAGGAAATGAGGCCCTATGTCAAAAATCCTGAAAAATCCCTTTAAAGTTACAGGATTGATGGCAAGAGCAATAAGTACCCAAATACTATGAGCCCGATCTTCTACCTGGCGCTACAACAGCATTGCTCAAGACAAAGTTGGTATCTTGTGTGCAAACAATGCTGCGGTTTTTCAGACAAAAAAAAAGGTTGACGGTTGAGGCTTGGTTTGCTAAAAGCGCTGACTACATCGAGCACTTGTCTTGACTCAGCTTGACTTCTTCCCTCTCCTTTTCAAGCTAGAATGCTATTTTTTGTCATTATTTTTTTTTCTCGCTTTTGTGTCTGTGTTGTGTAGCTCGAAATAAAATATTCAATCAAATCACTTGCTGCTTCACCTTCGCTCTCCGGTTATTTACATTAACATTGCGCAAAGGTCAAACTATTCATCCCACTGTGAGTGAAACACTGTCCATGTCCCGAGGGAGAGGGAATATATCGATGGTCCCACTCTATAGTGCTAGTATTAACGAGCACGGAGCTGCATAAATGTGATAAATAAAATCTATTCCTCGATACTAAATCGATACTAAAAGTGGTATTGAAGCGAGAGATTCATTTGAGCAGGTGTCAATACTTTCTGTGTTTCCTCCGGGCTGCGCACAGAGCAGCTCCTCCCCTTCCTGCAAAGTCATTTGCGGCTGCTGCGCCCAAAAAACTTTAATTACAGCTAAAAGTACTCACTTAAACTCTGAATACAATTTGTTAGCTTAGCGGTGTCCATTGATTTATCTGTATAAGTTAGCATTGGCTATTAAAGGAACAGGCCACCGTTTTTCCATACTGAGATATGTTCTTGCCTGAGCTTAGACGAGTTGATACGTACCTGTCTGGTCTTTGTGCATGGAAGAGCGTGGTCGCTTTCAACTTCACCCCGTTTGGAGCTATAGGAATACCCTGGGAGAGGCCAAATGCTAACAACATATTTGGTCGTTTTGCGTGACTGAGGGCACGCACAAAGACCAGACAGCATCAACTCGTCTAAGAACATATTTGAGTATGTAAAAACAGTGGCCTGTTCCTTAAGCTGTTTTTTCTCCCTAAAAATTCTCAACCAAATGAATTAATACCATTATCAACAGTACAGTCACATGTTTCCTTTCTGTACATGACTCATGGATATCTAAAGGCCCGTTTTAACAGTGTGCTTTGAATTAATGCTCTGTTCTGCTCCTAAATGTGACAACAGTGCCTGTTTAATGAAGGCAGAGACAGTGTTTAACATGAGGCCCCTGTGGGTCCTGTGTAGACCCAGTTTAGTCCTGGACAAGGCCTGGATTAATCCTGTTTCACTCCAAGTTTAGACCTGCTTTAGTTTAAGGCAAAGTTGGTCCTGGCTGAAGCCCGGTTTAGTCTTAGTCAGTCCCGGCTCTGCCCTGATCTAGACTTGGTTTATTTCAAATGTAGTCCTGGATAATCACTTATTTAAAAGAGCGAGTGTCAGGTTTTTGTGCACTTAAAGGTGTTGGCTGAAGTATCATCTGGTCTTACTCACTCTTGCTCATATACTGTATATGCCACGCCTTGTAGTTGCTCATCACTCGTAACCACAGTGTAAGCCCACGAGTCTGTGCCAGCCTGACCTTATTCCATTCATTATTTTCTAGGAACTGGAAAAGAAAATAGTGCGTAATTCTGCATCGTTAGACCTTGACAGACATTGTTTGGCTTGTAACACATTGTTTACTCTTCAAATGACTTAAGTAAACTATCGTCAGTAGCTGTTTGAGTTTGGGGATTGTCCCGAGGATGTGACACGTGTTTACATTTGGATTCGTTTATACCTGGAAATTCAGGATTTACCAGAGGAGGTTCTTCTGCTCAAGGTGATGGATTTCCTTTCCTCATGCAAAAAGTGCAGTGGAATATGTTTTTCTCATCCTTACGACAAAATAAATTGTCTCTATACACAGGAGAGACATGTGACTCCGAGTGCGATCTCCAGAGGCTCTTCCTCTCTCGCTATTTTAGAATGTGGGCTAATGATGTATTGGCAGTGGTTATAGCCGGGACCGTTTATTTATGGGCCGTAACTTCCTCCTAATTTGTGGATTCGTTTCACTTTTCTTCCCGATAGCTGGTGTGCTAGCTGGTCTATCGGAAAATATAAATAACCCTAACCTTTACCTTAAAGGGACTATACAGAGTTTAAAAATGTCAAAATTACGTATTTTCCTCCCCCTACATGTTCCAGCCATGTCCTAATGTGTAGAATGAGCTCAGACCTGTTCACCACAACTGCCTCTAAAATCCTGCACTGTCACTCAGAAAGGTGTTAATTCGGGTCAGAAGTGCCGTCATGCACGATCTTAATATAGAAGGTGCAGTTACACAAATGACCTGAGGTGGCAGTAGTGAGTATAAAAATAGCATATAAAAATGACGCATTAGGAACAAGTTACAGCACAATAGGACGGTTAAGTTTGACATCACACACAATGATAAGCTTCTTTCGGGTCCAAACAGTTGAGAGCTCCATAAACTCTCAACTTGCCATTTTTGAGCAAATTTTTAGAAAAACTTGTTTATATCCCACTGAATGATTTTGTTAATGCACATAATGTCTTTGAGAAAGGTCAGTCTGGCTTTAGGGTAAACCACAGCACTGAGACAGCCCTTTAAAAGTTTTTTAATGACTTTAGATTCAATTATGACTCACAGAAGGTCACAATGTTGGTTCTTCTGGATCTTCTGGATCGACCACACTATTCTTTTCACTCGTTTAAAACACATCGGCCTCTCCGGTCCTGTCCACAAATGGTTTACGTCCTACCTCACAGACAGGACATTCATGGTAAGTGTGGATACCTGCTCCTCTAAGGTCCTTTAAATCACATGTGGTGTGCCCCAGGGTTCGATTTTAGGCCCAGTGCTCTTTAACCTGTATATGCTCCCTCTTGGTGATGTCATCAGGAGACATGGAGTCAACTTTCACAGTTATGCTGATGATACACAGTTGTACATCTCCATGTTGTTATTGTTACTGTATATTTGCGAGTTGGGGTGATTTCAATGATTTTTAAGCACTGTAAAGCACTTTGTGTTACATTTTGTAGGAAAAGCACTTTATAAAAAAAGTTTGATTTGATAAACAAACACAGCAAAAAAACACAACTTTATCTGAATCTCCTGCTGAAATAACAGCAAAGGCCAAACACTGTTTTACACCTAATTAGAATAAGAATATAACACTTAAAATGTCTGTTTTCTTTGTCTTCGATTGTCAAAAATGAATAAGCCTTTATTGTATATGGCGGAATAAGGTCAATAGTCAACCTTATGCCGGGGCGGCACGGTAGCGCAGCGGTTAGCGCCTCCGCTTCACAGCTAGAAGGTCCCTGGTTCGATTCCCACCAGGACGGGGCCTTTCTGTGTGGAGTTTGCATGTTCTCCCCGTGTCTGTCTGCGTAGGTTTCCTCCGGGTACTCCGGTTTCCCCTACCACTAAAAACATGTGCAATAGGTGAATCCTCCAGCCAGGTGATTCTGACCATCAGCCTGGCTCCACATCATGGAGATGGGTCCCCGGGCGCGGCACGGCCGTCGACCACTGCTCCTTACGGGTTGCCCCAGTGGCATCGAAGGATGGGTTAAATGCAGAGGACAAATTTCCCTACGGGGACAATAAAGTATACAAACAATAGGGCCGAACAAACTAAAAACTAAAATACGGTTAAATATGCACTACCTGAAAAGAAATAGCATATGCAACAGAAATCTAATGATAATAATTTTGAATCTTTGCTACTGTGCTTTACATGAGATACCAGAAAAAATAATGTTGAGTGGATTTAATCATTTCAATGTGCTAAAATAAAGCTGGTCTTTAAAAACACCGTTACAGAAAGAGAACATTACGAGCTTGTGTTCCTGTTTTGCAACGGCACTGGTCTGTTCTTCCAGTGTAACTCAATAAAACATTTTGAAATGAAGCTGTAGTGCAACTTGTGCCCACAGTTAGAAACAGTTGCTCAGACTTCAGCAGGAAATCGGCCAAACCTCACTGTAAATACCTCGAGGTGAAAACTTGTGACCTCATCATAATGTGACCGGTCTTTCCAGGGAACTCTCCTCATGTAATGTAGAAAATGTTCCAGGTATGTCAGTAAGAAATGTGTCCAGTTGTTTCTGTTGATCTTGAATGTGATATCGCGTGTTTCCAGCGGGCTTTGCTCTCAGACAAAGACGTGTGTTTGATCATGAGATACTCGGGGCTGTATCTGGTCCTGCTGTTGTTATTAATGATTGTTTCTGTAATAATTTGCCTCGCGCGTGTCTTGCTGTGTGTGTTTCAGGGGCATATCTCGTGCCCTACTTCATCCTCCTCGTGCTCATTGGGATCCCACTGTTCTTCTTGGAGCTGGCCGTGGGGCAGAGGATCCGCAGAGGCAGCATCGGAGTCTGGAACTACATCAGCCCACGGCTCGGGGGCATCGGCTTCGCCAGCTGTGTGGTCAGTACTGCATAAATACTCCACTATTACTACTACTGTTACTGGTACTACTACAGCAGCTTTTTACGAAGAGGCTTTGCTTTGACTAAATGCATTGGGTCATCTTCTATATTCAGAAATGTTTTGACTTTTTTGTGAAAGACAGAAGGCTTATTTACCAACTGTGCTGTAAAAAGAAGTTTAGGTACTACTTGTGTCAAAGAAATTCATGTATTGAAAGCACTTGCCGAAAAAATATATCTTTACATTAGGGCTGGGCGATATGACGATAATTGACGGTGTGACGATCTCCAGAGCTGACGATCTGTCATTTTTGTGGAATAGTTTAATCACGATTCAAAGCACTTCTGCACACTTTTCACAGTCAGTGAAGCAAACCCAAGCCGCAAACTTTCTTTTGCGCAATGACGATGCTAATGTTAGCATTTAGCAGCGTGCCGCTCCTCCGCAGTGCGTATACACGACCAGGCTCCTCAATCTAGAGCTTTAAATCCAGCGTTCTGGTTCTGTTTCAGCAGTATCTATGTCAGTGTCTTTCCCCCTAACGCCGCTGCTCTGCGTAGATCGCGGCGTGTGTTTGTTTACCTGTCTGGCTACGTTCGAAGAAGCGAGTGTGTCCTTCATCCTTACAGTTCTGTCAGGCGCTGCATCGTCTCATTTGTTTAATCAGTGCTGTTTATTCATGTCTTTGAAAATTAAAGACTTGTCCAACTGGTGACTTACTTGGTCAAGTAATAACTTATGGAAACGAACTGCGTGCGGTTTGCCTTTTACACAATAAAAGTCAATGCATGCGCTTTAGTAAGACTCTTATTGTGAAAGGGTCAGACAACGACAGAGCGTCACATGATGTTGTCATCTGTGTTGTCATCTGAGCTCGAGACTGAGCCTTGGTCTTGTTTTCTACATACTCCATTTTACTTTTATTGTTTTATTGTGTTTTTTAATGTATAGAGTTCGTTTGTAGTTCTAAGTCTTTTTTTGCTGTGTTGATTATCACAAAGTTGAATAAATTATTATATTCATTCAATCTTTTTCTTCTTCAATGTGTAGTTTAAGTTATTTTTGTTGCTATAAAAAATATCGCGATAAAATCGAAATTGGGAGTTTATAATTCAACAAACGTGATATTCTGTTTCTGTCATATCGCCCAACCCGACTGTATTACCAAGTTTTGATGCTGTTGGTCCAGGGACTGATGAGATGAGAAATATTTTAGTATAGGTATCAAAAAAGTATCGTTCAGGTATCAGTATTGCAAACAAAGTTGGTATCTGGCCATTTCTTCTTCTCTTTAAAGCAGCGTTTTTCAGGTTCTGCATGTGTTTAGCTGATGCTAGCGGTGTTGCTTTCCTAGCACAGCGCTGATGTTGTGTTTTGTTGATGAGACACTTGACTGAGATCCTCGTCGCAGTGAGAGAAGGCTGTTCCAGAATAATAGACACTGCCTGATGTTTGTCGTTCTTGCAGACACTCTGACCATTCTTGACTCAGAAACCAGAAACGTCATGTATAAAATGATAACCTGATCGTCCATGTTTCCTGCCCGTCTCCTCAGGTTTGTTTCTTCGTGGCGCTGTACTACAACGTGATCATCGGCTGGAGCCTTTTCTACTTCTCCCAGTCGTTCCAGGAGCCTCTGCCGTGGCACGAGTGTCCGCTGATCAAGAACAAGACCTCCACCTGTGAGTCCACACAGAGGAACAAAAGATCGGATTTTTTTTTAGCATAGTCAGTAACGTCATGTCTTCTGCCTTGCGTTCAGATGTGGTCCCGGAGTGTGAGAAGAGCTCAGCCACCACGTATTACTGGTACCGCCAGGCGCTGGACATCTCGGACAGTATCTCCGAGAGCGGAGGCCTGAACTGGAAGATGACTCTGTGTCTGCTCGCCGCCTGGACCATGGTCTGCCTCGCCATGATCAAAGGCATTCAGTCATCTGGAAAGGTACTACTCAACGCTGCTTATTATCTCTGACCGGAAGGACTTCACTCAACACCTCAGTGGTAACTGTGTCCGATAAATCCAACCAGAACACAGACTGATCCCTACACTTTCGGTTGTCAGACCCTTCGGCTAAAACCAATTTGCAATAAACATAAAGGAACTTCTTTGCCAGGGAATTGTGCGGCTATTTAAGCTTGCAGCGGGTGAATAAAGCTGTCCGCGTTTTTCTATGTAAAATAGACTACAGTCTAGACCAGGGGTTCCCAAACCTTTTTGGCTGGGACCCCAAAATTGACACAAAGACAACTCGGGACCGCCATTGTATAAAGTTATTGACTCTTGCGCTACTTTAGGGAAGAAAACATGTTAAAATCAAGTTAATATGTATCTAAACAGTTTCTTTTAAATAATTGAATGGATTTCACTAATTATAGACTGGTTTACACTTTTTGTTTCATCTTGAAGTCATTTGGGGACCCCCACCCAAGGCCCTACCCCCACTTTGGGAACCACTGGACTAGACTACCAAGGCCGATTTTGGCCAATTTAAAAAAAAACTGTCTCATCTATTATCCTATATATGAAGGATTTACAACCCCTACCTGAACCGAGCACACTATCTCTAGTTTGGCTTTACTCAAATCTGAAAGCTTCTTGAATAAAAGTGTCAAAATGGCAAAAAAGAGAAACGGAAAGTGATGAAAAAATGATGAAAAGTGACAAAAATGTGTGACGAAATCTTTGCGTTGTTCTCATATTTTTTTCAGGTGCTTTTCTGTTGCAGTTTTGTCCTTTTTCTTTTGCTCTTTAGTGGCTTTTGTGGTCACTTTTTCATCACATTTCACTTTTTGTCTCTCCAGGAAGCTTTTAGATTTGGGTAAAGCCAAACAGGAGATAATGTGATCGGTTCCGGTGGGGGTTAAGCGGTTAAACTATGTCTGTGTTGAACTGTGACAGCAGGGGGCGCTGTAAGAGGGGCATAAGGCTGATTTGTTCAGGACATGTTTTGTAGGTACTTCAGAGGAAGCTCGTTAGAAAGACACAAATCTGCAGATTCCAAAACAATTTCATTATTGGTACGAAATTATACGCAAACATAAATACAATCTGTGGTGTACAACCTTGTGAGCCATTTTCATTGCAATTTTCCTCCGTTCCCCTGAGGCCTGGGTTGTGGGAGGGCTCCTTTAAAAGCTTTGACTGAGCTCTAAGTCTCTATCACTTTGGTTACAGAGATATCGGCATTTTATCGGTGTTAGCTCCGTCAATAGCCGATAATAAATAAATATTGGCCGGATTAATCAGTCGACCTCTAATGAAAAACACTACTGCGAATGATAAAATCTCAAATCCAAGGCAAGTAGCTCTGCTTTTTCAGTGAGAGAAGGAGAAAGGGAGGTTCTGCATCATTGGAGAAGCACATGGACTTTGTAAACGAGTAAAAAAAACATTGGAAATTCCAGCCGTGTTGTATTGTCTGTCTGAGGAAATTTATTCTTATATTTTTGTCCGGGTTTGGCTGGTGAGACCGGGCGCTGCATGGTGTTTAAGTTAAAGCAGCTTTTTTCTTTTTGTAGACTAGATTTGTTTTGTCACCACAGATACATTGTGAAAGAAGAACAGACTGTAGACTGTTGTGTGTCTAAATGTAGCACATTTTTACGGATTACTACGAATGTACGAATGTGGAAGTTTGAGTTTAAATTTAGTTAATTTCTCAAACCTGTCTCAGTCTGAGCTCCGACTGAAACTCACGTCTAGTTAAGGGTAATTCAGGAAGTGCAGCTTTAGGGAACTGGGCTGAGTGACTGTGCACTACTTAACACATTGAGTGCCAAAAATGGAAAAACTTGTTTTTGCAATTTTTTTTATATTACGAAACTAGATACTCTAATACACCTTATGTGTGATTTTGGGAGCTCTATGATGAACAGATGTGAAATAGATGACGATCAAAAACTTGTTAAGAGTCACAATCTGGACATTTTATATATATATTATGGTTTCTTTTTTTTTCTTTTTTGTCTGAGGGGGCGTGGTGTTGCATAGTGAACAGCTGTAAAGCCGACACTTCTCTCTCCCTCTCTGGAGCGCGTTTAACAAAGCAGAGCGGCTTCCCTTGGAAAGATCGAAACAGTTGAGATTTTAACATTTCTAAATGGTCAAAAAATTGGTCCAGGGACGACTGAGAAACATCCTGTTAAAGTCTTCAATCCGAGAACCAGGCTGTTTAAATGCACACGCCATAAAAAGCGATCAAAAACACGCGGTGTTTCAAAACGTGTCAACAATGTTGGCATTGAAAATTGACTTGAAACTGAGATATTTGGGCATTTGCCTTTTCACATAACGTTAGTGTCCGTCCAGAGAGGGGAGAGGAGTTAATCAGAAATCCTGCATCTTGGCCAGTACACTCTTGAAAAAGAGATTTTTAATCTCAATGAGTTTTATCCTGGATAAATAAAGGACAAATAAAAAAAATAAAAGAAAGGAGAGAGTTTCATAAAACACTAGAAAAAAGCTTTGGTTTTCTCAGGAACCAAGGTACGTAGAACACGTGGATTTCACCTACGGAGAGTTTAGATTCTCACTTTGCAAACGAGCCATAGCGTGTGTCCATAGCTATAACATAGAATATGCTGCGGTGCTACAAATATCATGAAAAATGGTCTGGATTGTTGGCACTCAACAGCTAAATCCCCAAAACAGCGCAGCCTCAATGTGTTAGCAGCACTTAGTTCAAACCTACAGAAACCCGTGTGTTCTTGCTCTCATATCAACCCTGAACCAGCTCCTGTTTTTTTCCTGGCACGATTTTCAGGGTCAGATTTTATGAATGGAGAATTATGATAATTCGAAAAGAGCTTTATTGGATTTGGTCTGAATCCGCGATAAGACGGACGGATCAGCCCAAATTATAAACTTCAAAGTGCTCCTCGAAAGATCTGAAACTCGGCCTCATTATCTCGGGCTTGGGTTTGCCCTCTGCAGATGAACTGGATCAGTCTGACAGCGTTTATTACAGTTATGGCGGATCAATGAGGAAGTGTTGGGGGATTACCTGCGAAGACGCCAGCGCTAACCTTTAGCACCGGCGCTAATCCGCTCAGGTGCTAGTCACGCTACTGTCAGCGCTCAGGTCACATGACGCCGCTCATATCCACGGCTTAAGCCGGGTCCGCTCCGGGTTATTTTCCTCAAACAGTGGGTGAACCTGGAGGGAATAAAGGAGAGTTCAGTGGACGAGCAATGTAGCATTTTCTGAACAACAAAGTGTAAGACGGTGATTGAAATAAGCTTTAAATTATGATCAAATGCCTGCATGAAGTATAATCGCTTTCAGTAACGGATAATATATAGAATGCTGGTCTTCATCGGGAAAATAAGTACGGACAGGGCGAACCGGACATGTTTCGCCCTGACGGTTCTTATTTTCCCAATAATGACCAGCGCTCTGTACATTCTCCTGCTTACTATACAGCCATTTGCCAACTGAACACACACAACATGAAGTTCAGACACTTTAATGAAGGCCGAAAGGTTTATTCATAAATGTACAAACAAACATGTGATTTTGCTGTGAGCGGCTCAGCTCTCCTAAAACATGACTGTAACTTTACAGGGAGTGGGGACGTGGAGATGTGACTAAAGTCATTAGAATTTGAGATTTAAATAGTGTAGGTTGTCATCCGAATCCAGTCTTTGATTATTCACTGCAGTAACAGCATTTTCTGTGTTGAGCTGGTCAGTAGGAACATGTTTTGCACTGATAGTCCAAAATGTTACACCTTTAAGAAAAAAGAACAGGCGTGTCCAGAGTAGGTGACATCTGTTCAGACGCTCAGGGGGTGCGTTTGTTTTCTCCGCAGAGGCAGCGTGGACGCGTATGGCACTTAATTTTTTTTTTCTTTCTTTCTTACGACAGAAATAATGAAAAAAGCTGTCTTATAAATTAAAATCAGTCCGTAATGCATTACATTACAGACGTCTCAGGCACTTCCTGTTTGACAACATGACATAAAAAAGGTCAGAGTGTCACAAGTCAGTGGTTTTCCAGGACAGGGCGGAGCAGTTGCTCAGAGAGATTTCTGAGAACTGCGTGACCACTCTGGGGGTGTATTTGATAAGGAAATAGCTTAAAGGGACTATAGGGAGTTTAAAAATGTTAAAATTATGTATTTTCCTCCCCTGAGCTCAGACCTGTTCACCACAATTGCCTCTAAAATCCTGTACGGTCACTCAAAAATGTGTCACTTCGGCCCGAATTGCCGTCATGCACGAGCTTAATATAGAAGGTGCAGTTACACATATGGCCTGAGGTGGCAGTAGTGAGTATAAAATGGCGAACTTGCATCCAGCCCCTTTAACAACATGGCTAAAAGCTCCAAAAAGTCGATTTCTTATGATATAGCACCTTTAATTCTAACACTTTTTAAAATTAATCTCAGCTAAGTGTCTCAAGTTAATTTCTCTTATTTTAAGCAATTTATTGCTTGTTCCATTGGCTCTTATTATACGACAGTCCAAACCAACTCAAAACCAGCGTAGAGTTTTGTGCAAAAAACAGTCACACCCTGAAGAAAACTCAAGCTGACATGTGTTGGTTTTAATGTCTCCAGCCCAGAAACTAAAGTTTTATCTGATTTTGCGAACTACGAACACCTATGCTTGCGCAAGAGCTCTCACTTGTGTTGCCCACACGGCTGTTACGCTGATTCTTATCTGTTCTAGAAAATGCAAACTTATCTCATTAAAGTAGCTTGAAATGTACTTGAATAAAGGATTTTAGTTAAGTCTTGAAAGGATTAGGATAATGGTGTTTTGTGTTTACTGATACTAGCTGGGTGTTCAGAGGTATATTTTAAAAAGCTGGTATTGTCTCATAACGTGTGGCCTTTAAGAGTTAAGAATAGCCAGTTTTATCTCCGTCCCTCCGTTGCCTCCGTCTGTCTCCCAAAACAAAGATGGCCGCCACGTTCAAACAGGAGCTGGATCTGGAGCGTTTCATCGTGTCACTGATAAACAGGTGCTTTGGAACAGGCCGGTCCCTCAGGCGCAGATAAAACTCAATCTCACAGCGCCAAGGCCGGACAGATACGAAAGACAAAAGACAAGAGGCTGCAGCTGTAAAGAGGTTAAAATCGAGTGCTTCAAATGACCACTGTTTCTATCTGGATTCATCTCTATTTTAAGGCTCGCAATTCATCCTAAAAGCGGAGGATATCTGATACAAGACCTGCTCTAATGAAATAAAGGCGTCTCCTTGAGTTTTTTTTTATTTACCTTTTTTATTTTAAGATCTGCATTATTCTTAAAGGAACAGGCCACTGTTTTTACATACTGAGATATGTTCTTAGCTTAGACGAGTTCATGTGTACCTGTCTGGTCTTCACGCGTGCCCTCAGTCACGTAAACACAGCACAGACGGCGTTAGCAAGGACTCTGAAATGTGAAAAACACTGTCCATATTTTCACATTTCCCAGCAAAATAACGGTCATATATTATGTGCAAATTAAAACTTGTATTTGTAGAAAAAAGGTGCTTTGCTTTGGGCTACAATTGTGAGTTTCAGCCCTAAAAAGAGGAATATAGTTCCTCTTTTTATCCGCTTAGAAAATCCACATTGTTTAATTTTGTGTAACTATACTCTATCGTGTAACACTTCACGTAACCATATTTAAATAGGGAAAACGTGGAAGAGCTTGGTAGCTTCTATCTTCACCTGTTTGGAGCTATAGAGGAGGAGAGGCTAAATGCTAACGCCGTCTGTGCTGTGTTTACGTGATTGAGGGCACACGTGAAGACCAGACAGGTACACATTAACTCGTCTAAGCTCAGGTAAGAACATATCTCAGTGTGGAAAAACAGTGGCCTGTTCCTTTAAGGGGTTAAGGAAATTTGTCCTCTGCATTTGACCCATCCTCAAAGCCGCTGGGGTGACCTGTGGGAGCAGTGAACTACCCGTGTGGGCCTCCACACTGAAAGTCCTTGTCCAGGTGGACAGGGACTTTCAGGGACAGGGACAGCACCGCCAAGGCTACCGACTCAAAGCCTGGCTCTAGTGCAAAAGGGTGAACAACGATCTCCCTTTGCACCCGCAGCCAGTTTGCTCCGGTGCTTATTTCAGGTTTATGATTCATTGGAAAAATAATAAATATCTGTTTTAGTTGAATTAAGAGATTAAACCTAAAGTTTGAGGAGATTTAGTCTTATTGCCAATGGAACAAGCACAGTTTTTTCTTATTTCAGATTATTTTGTATCATTTCAAGTGAAAAAGACATATTTTTAAGTAAATGTGAATTAGTCTGATTTCAAGTTGGATTTCCATTTAGCATTTTTCATCTAATCTTAGATTAAACCGACTCAAATTCAACGTAAAGAACATTTTATTCATGCAATTTTAGGTTTCAAGTGTTTCAAGTGAACCTGAAATCCCTAAATATTTCCTCTAAGCATGTATTTTAAACCTAAAATTATCCACAACTACTCAAGAAAGAGAAAAGAGTCCTCTCTCCTTTGAACGTCTTAATAAACGGCTTGTTCTTGACCTCAACGCGGCCGGATCACCTCGGAACTGGACGCCCCTCGTCCGGCAGTGGCCCCATCGTCTTTTGAACTCACCGCACAAAAGAATATTAATGCCCCGAGCTTTTGTCCTTTCCCTCCTCTTCTGCTTCTGGACTTCTGGGACTTCGAGAGCGTGGGTGGGCGGGCGGTCCGGGTCCCCGTCTCCATGGAAACTCCCGCCCGTTTTTCTCGGCTTGGCTCCGGTTGCGAAACGCGTGGCGGCGATGAAAAGGCGGCCGGGCAGATGCAGAGAGGGCTTTGGAGCGCGATGAAAAGAGTCTGAAAAGGAGCAATGGCCTGAGAGACTTTACACGGCGAGACCTGCAACCTCCTCTCTGACAGGCAGGGGGCGGCTAACCACTATGCCACAGGAACACGACCTCTTAACCCCCGATTTCTCACTGACTTTGATCAAGTGTTTTTCTCAATGTAACGTCCATGTGTGATGCTGCTAATGGGAAAATACATTGTTTTCATTTTTCTCCATACGAGGTTTAATGCATCAGTCACTACATAAAAGACTATTATGTGAGCAGTTTTAGACCCGTTTTTAGTGCTGGTTTAGTTCCTCTTAAGCCCTGGTATAGGCCCAGTTCAATCCTGGTTCAGACCCTCTTTAGCCCTAGTTTAGCCCCTTTTTAGATGTGGTTCAGTCCTGGTTCAGCCCCTCTTTAGCCCTAGTTTAGCCCCTCTTTAGCTCTGGTTCAGTCCTGGTTTAGCCCCTTTTTAGCTCTGGTTCAGTCCTGGTTTAGTCCCTCTATAGCCCTAGTTTAGCCCCTTTTGAGCTCTGGTTCAGTCCTGGTTTAGCTCTGTTTTAGCTCTGGTTCAGTCCTGGTTTAGCTCTGTTTTAGCTCTGGTTCAGTCCTGGTTTAGCCCCTCTTTAGCCCTTTTTAACCATGGTTCAGTCCTGGTTTAGCCTGAGTTTAGCCCCTCTGAAGCTCCTCTTAACCAACATTCAATCTTTAGCCCCTCTTTAATGCAGGTTTAGCCTATATTTTAACTCTTTCTTTTAGCCCTGGTTCTCTGTTTTTCATGAGTAATCGTGTGATTATTCATCTGAATGACATATCTATCGTTTGGAGCATCACCCTCAGCCTCCACTATGTTTGGAGAGCTCGTTTTGCCGAGTCAGAGCTCGAGCCCTGTGTATTTACCCCCAGACACTGACTCAGCACTCTCGCCCTGTCATTACCTTGTTAGTGCCGTCTCCACAGCCTGATTATATCGTTACTGAAGGTGGGCAGGCTCTTCCTAAGTGATGATTAGAAGACAGATAGATAATTAGAGAAGGTTAAGTTTAACCCAGGCGTTTCTCCTGCTCCTGTAGTTTTGGGTGTGCTGCAAACCCATTGTCCTGGATATGTAATGTTCATGGTTCTGATGGTGGTTTCTACTCTGTGCGTTTGCAGGTGATGTACTTCAGCTCTCTGTTCCCGTACGTGGTGCTGATCTGCTTCCTGGTCCGCGCTCTGATCCTGAAGGGCTCTGTGGACGGCATCAAGCACATGTTCACCCCAAAGGTAACAACTACGAGGCGGAAGCAGGAATAAACCAGGGCTGTGTCCGAATGTCCACCTTATATCCCCCATGAATGCACGATACAGTGGTCACGCCATTTTGTTTTGGTGTCTAAATGTCCAGAGCAAATAGGTCTTTGATTTAAACACAACACAGCAGATGTTTTAAGTGCATGTTGCGGATTTTTCATGAATAAACCCCATAATTATAAATCGTTACAGTGAAAAGTTGCTGATCTTTAGCTTGAGCTGTTAAATAGCGATAGATACAGACGGCAAAGCGTGACCGAGCCGAGGAGGAAGAAAAACTCTTGTAGGAATCACAATTTTTCAGCTGTTTTCTGTAAACATATTTACCGCACACCATTAAAGGGACTATAGGGAGTTTAAAAATGTTAAAATTATGTATTTTCCTCCCCCTACATGTTCCAGCCATGTCCTAATGTGTAGAATGAGCTCAGACCTGTTCACCACAACTGCCTCTAAAATCCTGTACGGTCAAAAATGTGTCGCTTCGGCCCGAATTGCCGTCATGCACGAGCTTAATATAGAAAGTGCAGTTACACATATGGCCTGAGGTGGCAGTAGTGAGTATAAAATGGCAAACTTGCATCCAGCCCCTTTAAAGTCAAGCCACAGTCGGGTCCATGTGGATGTTTTTTCAAATGCAATTGTTCAGTGGAAGTGAAAAAACAGCACTCGTTGCTAACGTTAGCATGTGTAGCATAAAGCTAATGTTAGCTTCTTGGTTAGCATAGATCGGCATCGCCCATGGGAGATGACGGATGGAAATTAGTCTAAGGCTACAATCTGGTGTGGTGTGTTTACATGCATGAGACCCATGTATGTTCATTAACACGCACTGTCCCGACCAAATAAACCAATAAATAAAATAAAATAAATCCAAGGGGGTGTGGCCTCGCCAAGGGGGCAGGAAGTATGTTTTTTTGCCGTTTTCTGGTGGAATATAAACTTATTTATTGCACACAAATAAAGTCAAATCTAAGTTGGGACCATATGGATGTTTTTTCACAGCAGATTAGACAGAGTAGAAGCGAAAAAAAGGACAGTCATGGCTAGCTTTAGCATGTAGCCTGGTGCTAACATGAAGCATAATGTTAGCATTCTAGCAAAGTGCACGGTAGCACAGTGGTTTGCGCTCATGCTTCACAGCTCGAAGGTACGGGTTCGATTCCCACCTGGACGGGGCCTTTCTGTGGAGTTTGCATGTTCTCTCTGTGTCTGGGTAGGTTTCCTCCGGGTACTCCAGTTTCCCCTACCACTAAAAACATGTACAATAGGCCTGGACGAATGAGAGTGTGTTTGAGATTGAGCATGGGGGACGATGGATGGAAATCCAATCTGATGCGGCTTGTTTACATGCATGAGACCCATATATGTTCGTTAACATGCACTGTCCCGACCAAAATAAACCAATAAATAAAAATCAATCAATCAATTTTCCGTTATTTATGTATTTATGGGCTGTTGAACCACTTTTCTTCTCTCCATGTCTTTGTATCTTTATTGGGTAGAAAACTATATTCATAATTCAGCGTTTGCTTAAGTAATGAGGAGGAATGGGAGAAAGTTCAGTTTTTCCCTCTTTGGTTTTTCCCTCTGGCTGCTTTGAACATGACCATATATGGGCAATTAACTTCCCCTTTCAAGCAAAAAGATTTATAATCCAAGCCCGTTTCTTCATTCTTGTAAAAGCAATGTTAAATAAAACTTATATTACTAATATTTATCCATAAATATAAAACTGTATCTTGAATTTGGCCTTTTTTTCAGTGCAGAAATCCATTGTTCCAGAAGATTAGCAAACTTACAGTAGATGTAGTCACTCATTCTGTTGGCGATCCGTGTTTCCAGCTGGAGATCATGTTGGACCCGAAGGTGTGGCGCGAAGCAGCCACGCAGGTGTTCTTCGCCCTGGGGCTGGGGTTCGGGGGCGTCATCGCCTTCTCCAGCTACAACAAACGGGACAACAACTGCCACTTCGACGCCGTGCTGGTCTCCTTCATCAACTTCTTCACCTCGGTCCTGGCCACGCTCGTCGTGTTCGCCGTGCTCGGGTTCAAGGCCAACATCATGAACGCCAAGTGTGTCGTCGCGTAAGTCCCAAACCTCCCTGAACATACGGAAAGATGAGTCTCCAGTGACGTTGGCAAAAAACTGGGAACATTGGCCTAGCAGTCGACATTTCTGCACTACCTGGATACAAGCACATCGTTGTTAAAACCCCAAACCATCCTCCACATTTTTAAAGTCCATGAAACCAACATTAAACCGGTTCTGAGCCCCTCTTCTCAAAGTGTGTTTATCAGGCAGTGCTGAACAGAGCTGTGGGGAGATATTTTGGTTGCGGGGTGCTGAGGGCCAAAATTTACCCACAAAACACTTTTCCTGTGCATATTTCCTATTTATTTATAGGCCCTGCAGTTCACAAACAATCCACCAGGGGGTACTGCAGCACCCTCAGCACCCTGGGTTCTCACGGCCTTGGTTATGAAGCTGTAAAACAATGGCTCATTTATCAAGGCAGGTGCTAAATAGGGAAAAATTAAATCTGCTATTTTGTGGGCTTGTTGCACTAAATTTATCATTTGATGTTGCCTTTATTACAGTATCAGGCCCACAAATCTGATTTGTAAATAAGACGATGCTGTGTGAGTAAAACATTGATAACCGAGTCGGCTGCAGATCCACTTTTGCAAAGGCTACTCGATTTGCACATGAGCAAACACTTGATAAACAACCCCCTTAGTTTTTTAATAAGTTCCTACAGCTGCCAGCAGGAGGAGCCCCAGTCAAAGTCTTCACCAGCTCTTGGCCTGTGTTTCTTTGTTAGTAATATTTAATTCTTACAGACATAATTTCACATTATAAAACGTAAAAACACAAATTAAAGTTTTGAATTCAAAACATTATTTTGACCCAAAAAATAATGCATGTCCTCTTAAAGGAATAGGCCACCGTTTTTACATACTAAGATATGTTCTTAGCTCACTTTAGTCGAGTTAATATATCCCCGTCTGGTCTTTGTCCGTGCGCTCTGTCACGCAAACGGAGCACATACGCAGCCTCTCCCACATGTCACATAGCTCCGAAAAAGCTCACGATAGAAGCTACCAAGCTCTTCCACGTGTTCCCTATTTAAATAAAGTTACGTGAAGTGTTTTCATGCGAAGTATATTTACCCAGAAATGTAGCATGTCGATTTTATAAGCAAATAAAAAGGGGGACTATATTGTGAGGCGTAATGATACGAGGAGCACAGCGTCCGCGTAGTAACTCCTAAAGACTTCCCCCGCTCACTTCCGTCAATAACCTTTAGGAGTTACTGCGCGGACGTTTTACTCCTCATATCATTACGCCTCACAATATAGTCCCCCTTTTTATTTGCTTATAAAATCGACATGCTGCATTTCTGTGTAAATATACTTCGCATGAAAACACTTCACGTAACTTTATTTAAATAGGGAACACGTGGAAGAGCTTGGTAGCTTCTATCGTGAGCTTTTTCGGAGCTATGTGACATGTGGGAGAGGCTGCGTATGTGCTCCGTTTCCTTGGCAGAGCGCACGGACAAAGACCAGACGGGGATATATTAACACGTCTAAAGTGAGGTAAGAACATATCTTACTATGTAAAAACGGTGGCCTATTCCTTTAAAGTATTTTCTTCAGCATATACTGAACTACTTTCACTTAAGTAATATTTTGACTGGCAACTTTTAGTTCAGTAGTATCTGTACTTATAATAAAGTCAAGTATGTTTTATCTTTCTGTGAAGCACTTTGGTCTTCCTGGTGTTCTAGTAAAGTGCTATATAAGTATATGACCAACACAGACGGCACCATCGACATGTAGCTAAGTACTATAGTAGCTTGTTCTTTGTTAGCATAAATAATATATTATTATATTTACTGAGTCCTTCGGAGTGAGCAGGCCTCGGCTCAGGACTTTTTATGACTCTGTGGTGGCCCCTGCTCTCCACTACGCTGCCGTGTGCTGGGCCCCGGGCCGCACAGAGCAGGGCAAGAACAGACTGAACAAGCTGGTCGGGAGGGCCAGCTCTGGACTCTGTGGAGGAGGTGAGGGACAGGAGGGTGTTAGCCAAGCTCACCTCCATCATGGACAACACCTCCCACCCACTGCACGGGACTGTGGAGGAGCTGAGCAGCTCTTTCAGTGGAAGGAGCAGGTCCCCACTGCTGTCAGACTCTACAACGAACATGTGCAATAACTCCTTTGCAGAATACACGCAATAATCCCTTATCTGCGTCACTTTACCAACCACTTGCACTATGATGTAAACCTGCACTGCTAATACTGACATTAACATTTTTTGTTACAGTCTACTACTACTACTATTACTTATTATTTAGTGTTTATACTTTTTGTCCCCACAAAGTTTACTATCTGTTTTTTCCTCACATTTCCTGCCTATTTGCACACTCTGTCAGCCTATCTTATCTTGTCTTATTTTTTTCGCATACACATTCATTTTAATTTCAAATGTGAATGCTCTTAATCAGATATGTCCACCTAAAACTCAGTTGTTACTTTTCATTCTTCAATCTGACTACAAACTATTGATTAGTCATTTTAATTGATTATTTGTCTCTTCTCCTGCAGGAACACGAACCTCATAGTGTCGCTCGTGGGCAGCGGCAGAATCGAGCGTTCGCTGATCCCTCACCACATTAACATTTCGGCTCCCGGGACGGTCAGCGCCGAGGATTACCAACAGATGATCTCCGTGATCCGCCT
Source organism: Gobius niger (assembly GCF_951799975.1). Lineage (NCBI taxonomy): Eukaryota > Metazoa > Chordata > Actinopteri > Gobiiformes > Gobiidae > Gobius > Gobius niger. The sequence continues at coordinate 4,346,279 of NC_136858.1, read as the reverse complement.
GGTCGAGGAGGGCAACTTCAGCAAACTGGGACTGGAGCCGTGCAGCATCGAGAGGGAGCTGGACAAGGTAAAGATCAGAGCAGAGACACAAAGGATCCTGGGAAATGTAGTGGCTGCCGGTTTGGAAAAAAAAAGTGTCAGAATCGATCTCACAAACTCATTTACATCATCAGACTTCAATAACACAGGAATGTATAGAGGGATGTGAACACTTACTGAAGCCGCTGTAGAATATATGAATCTGTCTGTGAAAACGAATACAAATCTCTACTTGTGTCCCGCTCCTGTAGACGGTCCAGGGCACAGGGCTGGCCTTCATCGCCTTCACCGAGGCCATGACGCACTTCCCGGCCTCTCCGTTCTGGTCCGTCATGTTCTTCCTGATGCTGGTGAACCTGGGCCTGGGCAGTATGTTCGGGACCATCGAGGGCATCCTCACTCCCCTCATCGACACCTTCAAAGTCCGCAAGGAGCTGCTCACAGGTACAGTACAGTGAACGAGGAAAGCCCTTCTCTTTAGTCCTGCTATACCACCCCCTGGTGGCCGGAGGCGACTCCAAAAAATCCTTTTAGATTCCAATGGAGACTTTACACCTTCCAAACTTAAGGTTGATGTGACTTATGTGACAATGCTGAACAAAGTATCATATTTTAACCACGCTGGTTTTGTTAAAAGGTTTAAGCCAGAGACTTTGATTGACAGGCCCTGGAGCTGTGGAGGCTTGTTGCTACTCAGCCCGCCTCGCAGGGGGAAAGTTTCCCTTTTTTGGAACATGCTCTGTAGGAGGAGACTGCGTTGCCTCATGGGTTCTCCCTCGAATAGATGGGAGGAAAATCTGGGAACTTTTGCTGAGCCGCACCCCCTTTTGAGGGAATCAAGTGTGTGCATTGGTGCGTGTGTGGGAACAGGGATTATTTCTTGTTCTGAGGATAAAACATTCCAAACCAGTGTCAGAACCAAAGGGTAATGGCCGTTCTTGATCACGGACACATCAAGTCCCTCTTAGAAGATGACTGGAAGATTTTTTTCATTTTGGGTGGAAAATTATATGAGCGAGTTTATTGATTGCTCCCCTCTGTCAAGGCTCATTATTGGGGAAATGGCTCCACATTGTGGCCGTGTATTATGCACACGTATATTCAGACTTATTAAACATGCTCAGCATTAAAGGGGCTAGATGCAAGTTAGTCATTTTATACTCAATACTGCCACCTCAGGTCATACGTGTAACTACACCTTCTATATTAAGCTCGTGTATGACGGCACTTTGACAACTTTCTGAGTGACAGTGCAGGATTTTAGAGGGAGTTGTAGTGAACTGGTCTGAGCTCATTCTACACATTAGGACAGGGGTAGGCAAGTTTTCTTAAGGGGCCCTTTTTCTTTCATTGTAAAAAGACCGAGGGCTGAAGCCGCCAGTTTTAGGCCAAAATGAAGCACTACACTGGAAAAAATACCATCTTAAATTAGATAAATGACTAAAAATTGCTTGAATAAAGCTTCTTTATGTTGAATTTGAGTCTGTTTGGAATAATCTAAGATAAAGATACAAATGCTAATGCCAATGGAACAAGCATGAAACCCACTTTGAAATCAGACAAATGAACTTCTACTTTTAAGATTTGTTTTTCACTTGAAATTATACAATATAATCTGTTAAGAAAATAATGACTTGTTCCATTGGCAAAAAGATGTTTTATCTGATCTAAGACCAGACCAAATCTACTCCAACTTTAGATTGAATCTCTTAATTCAAGTAGGTTTCTGTCATTTCTGTCCAGTATTTCTGCAATTTAACCTTAAAAATGTTAAAGTACTTTCTGATTTGTGTCATTATGTTTCTCAAAATCACCTTGTGGGCCAGAGGTTCTGTGCTGGAGGGCCGGATTTGGCTCCCGGGCCTGACGTTGCCTACCCCTGCCTTAGGACATTGCTGGATCATGTAGGGGGAGGAAAATACGTAATTTTAACATTTTTAAACTCTGTATAGTTTCTAGTATACCTTTAATGATAACAGACTAAAAGCTGAAGCTGTATTGACATTATAAAGCAACCAGCAAAAAAGTTTCACAAACAAATGTCACTGATGTGATGATCAGTCTAAAAAACATCTTCTCTGGGAATTATCTGAAGCAACAGGTCACTTCTTTTTTTTTCATATGTAAATTAAAGGTTCTCAGACAATCTTTCCCCCATGTGTTTCAATGAACGAGAGCTTCTGCTGTTTCCCCCAAAAGGGGCGGTGACCTTTTGGCACCGATGATGAGATGTAGACTTTGCTCCATCTATAGAGTAATGAATGTGAATGGGGAGTGTGGTACAGTCCCTCTGTCCTGACCTCAGGCTGGGTAACTCATTCCTTTCTTTCTTTTGAATCTGTTTCCTCCTCTGTGCTCAGTGGGCTGCTGTGTGCTGGCCTTCTCCATCGGGCTGCTCTTCGTGCAGAGATCAGGGAACTACTTCGTGACCATGTTTGACGATTACTCGGCCACGCTGCCTCTGCTCATCGTGGTGATCCTGGAGAACATCGCTGTGGCCTGGGTCTACGGCGTCGACAAGTGAGAAACGCCCACGATTCAGCTCTGACTTAAAGATTAAAGAGAGAGAAAACATCGATGTTTCACACACATTTTTGCTCCTTTTCTCCCTTAAAGGAATAGGCCACCATTTTTACACACTGAGATATGTTCTTACCTTAGCTTTGACGAGTTCTTTAGGACCTGTCTGGTCTTCCCCCGTGCCTTCAATCACGTAAACACAGCGCAGACGGCGTTAGCATTTAGCCTCTCCCTCTCTCCACTATAGCTCCAAAACAGGTCAAAATAGAAGCTACCAAGCTCTTCCTCGTTTTCCCTATTTAAATATGGTTACGTGTGTTAAGTGTTACACTACAAAGTATAATTACACAAAATTAAACAATGTGGATTTTCTAAGCGGATAAAGGGGGAACTATATTGTAAGGCGTAATAATACCAGGAGTAGTTCGAAATCCGTGCGGTAATCTTCATTGCCAAATTACTCCACTTCACGTAACCATATTTAAATAGGGAAAACATGGAAGAGCTTGGTAGCTTCTATCTTAACCTGTTTTGGAGCTATAGAGGAGAGGGGGAGAGGCTAAATGCTAACGCCGTCTGCGCTGTGTTTACGTGATTGAAGGCACGGGTGAAGACCAGACAGGTCCTAAAGAACTCGTCAAAGCTAAGGTAAGAACATATCTCAGTATGTAAAAACGGTGGCCTGTTCCTTTAAAAGTAGCTCCTACAGACTCCAAACCTTAAAAACCCCTTTAAAGCAGTACTAAGTAACGTGTTTACCTTAATAAATCCTTCCCGTAGTCCCTGTGGGGGTAATACAAGTGTTTATGGGATGATTGGAGGGTCTTTCATCTCCCCCTGGTGTCTCTGGCCAGAAAACCATGTTTGCAACTTGACTGCCACCGGTCCGGAGAAAGCAATACACACTAATAGAATCACAAAGAAGCTAGCAGGCTAACAGGCAAAGCTAACTGCGGGCTAACGTCACTTTAAACAGTATTTACAGCCAAGTTTGAGTGAAATTTTTTTTTTCCATTGTATAATTGGATGCACAGTAACCCTCTCTCCCTTCGCCTTTCCTGTCAGCGTCGTATTTACTCTTCAAGACAATTAAAAATCGTAACTTGCTACGACACCTGCAGTTGCGCTTATGGCCTCTAGGGGGAAGAGTTACTTAGTGCTGCTTTAAGCTGTTCTTGTGTAACCATTTTCTGCTAATGCTAACTTTAAATCACCTCTGCGTGTGACGTTTTCCCTGCCGCAGGTTTTTCGAGGACCTGCGGGACATGCTGGGCTTCACTCCGTACAGGTTTTACTACTACATGTGGAAGTTCATCACCCCCATCCTCCTGCTGGTGCTGCTCGGCTCCAGCTTCATCCAGCTCATCATGACGCCGCCCAGCTACAGTGCCTGGATACAGGAGCTGGTCAGTGCTTCAAACATTATACACGTTATAAAGACATCCTTGTCAATGAGAGAACAGTGACTGGACAGATACAGGAGCTGACAGAGGGATTTGATTTGTTATAACTTTGATTGGGAAGATTTAAGGGGAATCTTAAGTGTTCATTAGGCAGAAAATAATGATTAACATTTGGTAGACTTTATGCTCAATACTAGTAGTAACATTAATGGAATAGTTCCTCCACACTGAGAGGGGCAAAGGTCAATCAGCTTCTGTTCGGGATTTCAAACATGAGCTGCTATTCCATGAAAGATGAATATGAGATAGTATTATTCTGACATTTGTCTGTGTAGGCTCTCAGTCGTACAGGAGTTGTCCATCTTCAATGAAGGTTTTTGACTCAAGAACCTTCGTATTATTGTGACGGATTGGCTTCTGCTCAAAGTAGATTAGTGAGTGAGTGGTTGGTGGTCAGAGGGGCCGACAGCGCAGACTTGTTGCCTCGCTTCTGTCAGTCTACCCCAGGGCAGCTGTGGTAGTGCTGTTTACGCACAAAATCCTGTTCTTTCATCAGTTAAGCTTGAACCGATTATAAATGCAAATGGAAAGTCTAAATCAAGTCAACTCTTTTTGAGGCATTGGTCAAGTAAGTCTCAAGTCCCAAAAATTGCAATAGTTCACCGTTGTTTCATGCTGAGATATGTTCTTACCTGAGCTTAGACGAGTTGATACGTACCTGTCTTTGTGCCGTGGAGGAGAGTGATCGCTTCTAACTTCACCCCCTTTGGAGCTATTGAAATACATTGGGAGAGGCCGATGCTAAAAACATCTTTGGTCTTTTTGCATGACTGAGGGCACACGCAAAGACCAGACAGGTACACATCAACTCGTCTAAGCTCAGGCAAGAACATATCTCAGTATGGAAAAACTGTGAACTATTCCTTTAAGTCTGACTTGAGCCAAGTCATGTGACTCGAGTCTCCGACCTCTGTTCTGCCGTGCTTTTAACCACCATTTGAATTTTTCTAAGCTTCTTTGGGATGTTTACTTCCAGCACGATTGTTGAGCTTTCTACAGTTACAAAGATTTTAGAAACATTTTAAAGGTGATGATGCTATCAGGAAAAACAGATGAAGGGTTTGTTGTTTGAGAATAAAATCCTTCTGTCCTGTCTGTTTCCCTCTGCAGGCGACCGAGCAGAAGCAGATGTTTCCCGTCTGGGGCATCGTGGTCTGCATCTCCCTGGTCGTCATGGCGATCCTCCCGGTGCCCGTGGTCTTCGCCCTGCGCTTCTGCAACATCATCGAGGACGGCCCGGGCGGCCTGTCCTCCGTGTCCTACAAGAAGGGCCGGATGATCGCGGAGACGCGGCGGGCCGACGACGCCGACGACACCAGCCTGATCCACGGCAAGAGCCCGAGCCAGGAGCCCTCGCCCATGCCCGCCATCCACCGAAAACTCAGCGGCCCCCAGGCCAACGGGACCACGAAGGCGCCCGCCGAGGAGGCCGACGCCACTCCCAATGGCCGCTACGGCATCGAGTACCTCATGAAGGAGATGCCCGACATGCCCGAGTCAGACTTGTAGACGTGGAGGGCGAGCGAGGAAGACGGAGAAAAAAGCCTGTAAAATATTCCCGCGTTTGTAAAGTGTCTGTAGATAGAACGTCGCCGTCTCTGAACCTTTTCTTTTTCTTTTTTTTTAAGTTTGAAATGGTCGAAATGTCTCGGAAAACGCGACGCAAAATCACCTCTGCGCTCGCCCGCGTTCACTGGAGAAAAGCAATAATGACTGTAGTCCCGTTAGACAGAGCGGACCGCTGGACTGTGACGCCATTATCGCATCAGTCACAAACGCACTCACGTTTGACCCGAGGGAACCCCCTGCTGACCGAGAAAGAAGTCACTATTGTCTTGAAATAAGTGGATTCGACCTTGATTTGGACTCATTTCATCCGTTCAGGAAGCAGGGACATTGGGCCTCATTCATGAAATTCTTAAACTTCTTAAAATCCGTACTTGCGAAGGCAGATTCACCACACGTTCTAAGTAGGAAAATCCGTGTGAGGACAAATTAGCAAGATGTCTCCGCCTCTTTCACCATATAAGGACAACAGGTGCCGAGCAGAACAGGCAGCCAAACATGAATCCAAAACTAATAACCAACAAAAAGCCTAAAGAAAAAAAAATCCCTCAGTCATTGGCGCCACTGTCTCAAGGAGCCTCCTAAATCTTTGGGCACCGGGCGACTTTACTCTCCTTAGAAAATGTTTGAATAGATATATCCTCCATCACAAAAGCTTTTTCCTTCTCTTCGAAAGCAACATAAACATGAGAAAAAAGTGACAAAAGAGTGATGAAAATGAGAAAATGCTTCGAAAAATGTGACAAAAACACGGCGACACATAAGTTTTGTAGGCCTTAGCTTTCAAATGAGGCGTTGCACTGGCCTATAAGCTGTGAGCTCCAGTCGAGAAGCTTTTAGATTTGGGTAAAACCAAACTGAAGAAATGGCGCACGGTTCAGGTGGAGGGTAAGAGGTTAATATGTGACTCATTTTACTTTGACAGGTGAGAGTCTGAGGCTTAAAGGGGCTAAATGCAAGTTAGACATTTTATACTCACTACTGCCACCTCAGGTCATACGTGTAACTGCAGCTTCTATATTAAGCTCATGCATTCAGACCCGAATTAACACCTTTCTGAGTGACAGTGCAGGATTTTAGAGGCAGTTGTTGGAACATGTAGGGGGAGGAAAATAAATAATTTTGACATCTTTAAACACCGTATAGTCCCTTTAAGGAGGAACACAAGCCAGCGCGATGTAAACGAGGAAGTGAATGTCAGTGTGTTCCCGTCAGTGCAGTCACCTCCTGTTGCGACGCCCTCTCACAAGTGGCGGAGGCGAAGAGCGCACATAGCTCCGCCACTCGGAAAATAATTCACCAAGAGCCACAAGATCTGGCCCGGAATGTTGGGTTCGTGAACAGAACTGGAGACTTTTGGTGCGTCCTCCTGACTGGTCTTCCAGAGGAACGTTTTCTGCTCTTCAGTTTTGTGAAGGCCAAAAACCTTTCTGAAAAGGCGTTAAGAAGAAAGTTGTGCGTAAGAATGTGTCGTGAATGAGGCCCACTGGACCTTCAACAAAAACTGCAGTTGAACATGTTTTAGACCAGGAGCTCCTAAAGTGAGGTCCATCTCGAGCCACTCTAGTCCAACAAACTTGCTCCAACTAGTGAAAAATATATTTCTCTTTAAAGATTTCCAGCGTGTAATAAAAGGAACCCAGTAGAATAAACACACAAACAATACAGCTGAATTATGTACTGACACAAAAAAGCAGAACAATTCGACAGTGAATACAAAGCACTTACAAAGAGAGCGCCCGGTAGCTAGCGACGCTAACGAGATTCTCGTTTAAGATCCTGAAATTGTAATCACGAGTTGACAATCCATTTTTGGTGAAACTGACAGTTTTGCACTTAAAACAAAAAGAAGAGAAGTAAATATGCAAGGTTTATTTGGTGGAATTTGCCAAATAAATCAATAGAACGGCAGTAATTAGCATTAAGCTGTTGCTAATTAGCATCTACGCTTCCATGGACGCACTTTTGCACAATTTATGTCTGAATTCTGTGGAAATTTGGATGATCTTTTACGAAAACAGTTTGTCCAATTTGCTTGGAAAGGTTCACATGTATCAACATGACTTTGCTGCTACAATGTGTGAATGTTTTACTACTGAAATAACCAGATTTCAATGCGAAAATAGGCCCAAAAAAAAAGTTACAAGACATTAATTATTTGGACATTAGTCATGTAGCGCTTAAATTACGGGTTGCAGCTTCAACCCAAATATATTTATTCTTTTGTTTCCAAATGTTTTTAACCTAATCATTAACAAAACTCCAAACACGCACCAAAGTTTGTCCAAAAAAAGAAATTCCTTGAGTGAAAAACGTGTCTTAAATGTCTTAAAAGTGCAGAGGTGACTTTGCGTCGCGTTGAGTTCAAGTCCTGCTGTAAATCGTCTTCTTCCCCGAGGCTCCGATGATTGTCTGTTACGGTTCTCATTCATCCAGGTGGAAAGAGGTTTAAACCAGGCGTCTGGACGTATTGATACTTGAAAGTGCTTTTCCCGACTTCAGCGTTCAGATCAACAGAGGGAGGTCAACGCAACATCAGCCAGAACATTACGACCACTGAGGGGAGACGGGACACGGATTCTGCTATAGTGGGGAATATCACAGTGAACGTTTAAGCCTTAAAGCTGAAGGTAAACTGGGTTAGTGAGCAGGGCGGGGCGATATTTACAAAAATGAATAAATCAGTGTTTTTGGGGACTTTATTGAAAACAATGATGAAGCAATATTTTTGTAAATGTGTGAAAATGCACTGGAAAACAAACTTAGACACACAACATTTAGATTGTCGCTCAAAAAGATAATTGTCCTGAGCAGCTCAAAAAGATAATTGTCCTGACCAGATTATAGAAGGGCAGAATTTTTTTTTAAATTTTTGCTTACATTTTTTTTCTCTTTTTTTTCTTCTTCCCCATGTTTAGAATTTGTTTTCCTAATTTTTTCTGCAATTTTTCTCAATTTTTTTTTTTTTTTTTTAATTTTTCCCAAAAAAATCCTCAATGTTTTGAGCCATTTTCCCCAATTTTTCCCTCAAATCTTCCTCCATTTTTTCCCCCCTAAAATATTCCTCCATGTTTTTACCATTTTCTCCCAATTTTTCACTGTTTTTAAACATTTCCCACATCTTTTCCCTCAAATCTTCCCCATGTTTTTCTCAAAATTTCCTTCATGTTTTTAATTATATTTAAATTTTTTCCCTCTTCATTTCTTGACATCGGAGATAAACTCGATATATATATATATATATATATATTTTCCCCTGTTATTCCTGATTCGTGTGTGTTTGAAGATCTCCCTAAAACTTCGAGGATCCGTCTATTTCCCGGAGACAAAAGCGAGTTCCGACGACGTCTACGCTCCTTCGACGAATGATACTTGAATCTTTCACTACTGCAAACTTCACGAACTTGCACAGCGCACCTTTAATGCCAGTCCACGTTTTGCAGAACGAGAAGTATCTGTATCAATCTAATCGTTAACGTGACTCCCGGTTATTTTAACTGTTTCATTAAACTCGTATTAAGATGTTCTGTTTGCGCCTCACTGTCCGTCATAAACTTGAATCGTTTTTATTCCTCACACCCCAGTCCAGACGCCTGTTCCAAACCCATTCAGCCCAGGTTTTGAGACGATGTGCCTAAGTCATTGACATGTTTATGAAGGCTGCTTATTTAAAGTATTCTGTAAATGTAAATGTAGAGACTGCAGTTTGTTTTTAAAGTTAACTTTCCCTTATTTGTTTTTTTTATTATTACTAACGTGTCGCTGTCTGTGGGACCCAGTCCTTCTGTAAATACGGTTTCCATCAAATGGCTTTAAACGCAGTGTCTCTCTTCTTTTCTCTGATATTAAAGATCAAAAACTGGTCAACTACGTGGTCCTCTGTGTGCAGTCTGTGGGTTTGGTTTAGACCAGGGGTGCCCAAAGTGGGGCCCTTGGGCCAAATTTGGCCCGCCAGAGTGTGACCTACATTTGCGCCGCCTGGATCCAAAGAGTTTTGCTTTTTCTAAAAATCGCTATGATCCATGTGACAATGCCGGGGTAGGTGAAACGTTTTTAACCACACTGTTTTTTGTACAGTGGAAGCCTTTTCAGTGCATTGACTGGCTCCAGGGCCTGCCAATCAAGCCCTGGTGTTCAGTGGAGGCTCCGCCCACCTGCAAGTGTGGGGCTTCCCGCCTTGTCGCCCTTTAAGGAACAGGCTTCGTAAGAGGAGACGGAGCAGCCATGAAAGTTTCACAGACGACTCGGGACCTTGACAATTAAAGAGGCTGAATGGAACATCGGAAAACCTCTAATTATTAAATCTATGGGGACAACAGATAAAAATGTATCCATATATGTTCATTAAAGCAGCGCTAAGTAACTTGTTTACCTTAATAAATCCTTTCCGCAGTCCCTCTGGAGGTAATACAAGTGTTAATGCGATGATTGGAGGGTCTTTCATCTCCCCCTGGTGTCTTTGGCCAGAAAACCATAATTGCAACTTCCCTGCCACTGGGTCGGAGCCGCCAATACACACTAATGGAATCACGAAGAAGAAACACCACTTGAACAGTATTTACAGCCAAGTCTTTTTTCTGATTGCGACCTTGTTCAATACAGTTTCAGTCCTGTTTCCATTTTCACATAATCACATTCTTCACATCTGTTCAGTGCTCGTTTATTACAAAACAAAACATTTTTTCCCACAATAATAACATTTTACAAACAGCATCAAGTCACGGCTCAAAAACGCAGAACTTTTGTGTCACAGGAAAATAAATTAGAAAATAAAAAAGTGAGATGGCTTTTGGTTACAGCTTCTGGTAAAGTCCATAGTTTCTTCCAGAGTGTCCCTTTAAAAAAGTCTATGTATAAAAATGAGTCCAAATGTGTTCCTTCAGGTTTCTGACGAAGAGAAAATGAGGTAATGACGATCCACTAAAAGCTGATCCCTTTTTGAAGTGCATTCTGTAAAAGACACAAACCATAGATAAAACCATAAGTAGTAAATTGCTGTTTTTGCCCAATATTTGCCCCTTTTTGTACACATTTTTTCTTCTCATTAACTCATTTTTTCCCCCTCATTTTTGCTAAATTCTTATTACTGATATTTCCCCCCAAAAATTCCTATTTTTCATTATTATTTCCCCAATTTATCCACAATCTTTTCCTCGTTTTCCCATTTTTTTTCTCTCATTTATGCTCATTATTATTGATGTTTCCCCCACACATTTTTTCTTATTTTTTCCCCAATTTTCCCCCCTAAATTTAGCTTATTTCTATTACTAATATCTTCCCTATTTCCGCCAATTTTTATCCAATTTATTACCCACTTTTTCTTCATTTTGCCTCGTTTTTATTTTCCCATATTTTTCCAATGTTTGCCCCATTTCCCCCTTTTTGTTAAAACAATTTTTTTTAATTTTTCGCCCAATTTTTTTCTCTTTTTCTCAATTTTTCCCCCTAATTTTTGCTAATTTCCTATTACTAATATTTCCCCCCAAAATTCAAAATTTTCCCTATTACTTCCCCAATTTATCCCCAATTGTTTCCTAGTTTTCCCCAATTGTTTCCCTCATTTATGCTCATTATTACTGATATTTTCCCAATTTTCCCCTGCATATTTTTTCTTATTTTTGCCCCATTTTTTTCTAATTTTCCCAATTTTTGCTAATTTCTATTACTAATATCTCCCCTATTCCCCCCCCCCCCATTTCTATCCAATGTATTTCCCACATTTTCTTCATTTTGCCCCATTGTTTTTATTCTTTCCCCAATTATTCCCCATTTTTCACACATTCCTCGACATTACTTTCCAGATCTTCCACACATGATTGTTCTGTTTCCTGGTTCTAGGCGACAGATGTTTTAGAACCCGGCCCCTCACAGACCTGCTCAGTCCAGCTGCTGCTCCCTCATCTTGGCGGCCATCTTGTCTCTCTTCTCACAGACGCGGTTGAGGTCTCGGACTTCTTTGGGCAAAAAGCTGCTCCACACGGTCAGCAGCGACTCCTCCCCTGAACGACACACAAGAATGTCACAAATTAATCGATAAAGCGAGAGGATTTTTACAAAGATGAGAATAAAATAACTTACCAAACTGAGTCTTGTTTTGAGGGAGTTTTCGACCCAGAACCAGCACCACGTGTTTCCAGTTTGGTGAATCTGAAAGGTTTTCAAAGATGGTAAATTTCAATCATAGACAAAGTTTTTTAAGCCGGCAGCATCTGTACTTTTTACGTTTTAAGAGAGGAAGTTAAATAATTAAGTTAAATAATCTTTGTTTTTAAGAAACTGAGAGTAGCTTCTAAGGATAAAGTCCGCTGCCATTACAACCCCTTAACTCCCACCTGAACCGAGCACATTTTCTCCAGTTTGGCTTTACCCCAATCCAAAAGCTTCTGGAAAAAAGTTGAGAAAATAGCAACAAAACTGAGACGAAAACAATGATGAAAATGTGACAAAAAAGTGACGAAAAATTGACAAAAAATGAAAAAAATGTCACAAATAATTGACGAAAATTGACAAAAAATTTGATAAAAATTTGACAAAAAATGACACAAAAAATGACATAAAAATCGACGACAAAATGACAAAAGTGTGACAAAACATTTACAAAAAATGACAAAAAAATGACAAAAATATGATAAAAAATTGACAAAAAATGACAAAAATGCCCAAAAAGTGACAAAAAATTGACGAAAAATGACAAACAAACATCAAAAATGTGACAAAAAATGAAAAAAAAAAAATAAATGAAGAAAAAAAAATTACAAAAAAGTTACAAAAATGAGTTGAATACCCCCAAAAATTATGGGGAAAAAATCTGATGACGTGAGGAAAAAATCCATTTAGATGAGTTTTGTAGATCTTAGCTTTCAAAGGAGGCGTTACACTGGCCTACAGGATTTGGGTAAAGCTGAACTGGAGAAAATTCTCTCAGTTCAGGCAGGAGTTAAGAGGTTAAAGCCCTTCTTCTAGACCGTTATATTTATCCTGCTGCCAAACAAAGATCATCAATTCAAAGGCAAAACCTCAACATTTACACTACCAAGTAAAGATGACGGCTGGATGGAAAGCTCCTGTGTATATTTCAGTTTTCAGGTCAGTGGTTCACAAACACCAAGTTCAGCATCAAAATATATGACTTTCCAAGCTCGAAAAAGAACTAAAAACAGGTCTGAAATAAACCTACTTTACACAAAAACTGGGTGTAAACCAAATCTACACCAGAAAAGCACCCAACTTACACACATTACTACATAAACACGTTTGAGTCTTCCTGAACTTGTTTTGAGTTCTCTCAAATGGAAAATAAACCCCCACCTGAACGAGCACATTTCCTCCAGTTTCCCACATCGAAAAGCTTCTTGAAAGTGTTAAAACAGCGACGAAAACAAGGATGAAAATACAACAAAAAAGACCCCAAAACAGCAACAAAAGCATGATTAAAAAGTGACATAAACGTTGTGAAGCATAAAATAGAAAGGTTAAAAAAGCGATGAAGAAAGCAAAAATAACAACAAAACCCCCCCCTGCAAAAAACAGAAAAAAAAGAGACGAAAACACGACAAAAAGGCTTTAAAAATTTGACAAAAACGTGGGAACAACGCAACAAAAAAGTCACGATCAACTTTGTTGGTCTTAGCTTTCAAGTGAAACATTACACTGGGCTGCAAGCTCCAGTTGAGAAGCTTTTAGATTTGGGTAGACCCGAACTGGAGAAAATGTGCTTGGTTAAAGCGGGTGAGGAGGTAAATTAGTTGTTTATTATTTCCCTGTTATTAAAGGGATATTTCAGGATTTTTGAAATTGGGCCTCATTTCCTAGTTATCCAGAGTGTTGTTGATTTCTAGAGATATTTTTTTCTTAAATTCATGCAGTTCTTATATTTGAAGAACTTAGTGGCGCTAGGCTAGTGCATTTCTATGGTATCAGCTAGCCTGCATTAAAAACAGTCTGACCCGCTCCACAGTGCACCTGAGGAAAATCACTTATAACACCAGACTAACCATATAAATGTCTGTGTCCATAGAATAATTTCAACCATTTTGCATTTAAAATAACTTATATTTGAGCAGCATCAGCTTCGTGGTTGTATAAGCTACGCAGCGGTGGAGTGATCTGCTAGAAAATAGTCCCTCAAAATGCGATCATTCATGTGATGCAAGGTCATCTATATTTCAGACATGATTCTATTTACACAGACATCTATATGGTTAGTCTGGTGTTATAAATGATTTGCACTGTGGAGCGGGTCAGACTGTTTTTAATGCAGGCTAGCTGATACCATAGAAATGCGCTAGCCTTGCACTAGCCTAGCGCCACTAAGCTTTTCAAATGTAGGAACTGCATGAATTTAAGAAAAAAATATTTCCAGAAATCAGCAACACTCTGGATAACTAGGAAATGAGGCCCTATGTCAAAAATCCTGAAATATCCCTTTAACCCCTGCTTTCTGTGTGTAAAATCATCGACTGAAAGACTGATATTTTAGCAAAATTGGGCAAAAAACCTTCCCAAACTCTGCATCCTCACCGATGAAGGCGGGGTGGATGCAGCGCACGGACTGGCAGTGGGGGCCGATCACCTGCAGAGGCTGGTGCTTGCTGAGCTCCAGGAGAATCATGTGACCTCCCCCCGTCCCGACCCACAGAGAGATGGAGGACTGGACCAGGAGGGACTTGACCCGAGCCCAGGACGGAGCGCTGTCCGCGGGGGGGTCCAGCTCCGCGGCCGCTCTGCCCCGCCCGCCGCTCTGCTGTCTGCGGGGACACGGGACACCGGTCACTCTCTGGTCCACATGTGTTTATCCAGGACCTGCAGTGAAGTTGTTCTGTACCTGATGATCTGTGCACAGTCGATGAAGTCCACCATCCGCTCTGTGCGTCTGTCCCAAACCTCCACTGAGCACGCTCCACATTTACTCAGATACACCAGTTTATCCACCACCAACCGAGAGATCCCGGCCTCTCCGCCCAGCGCCCGCTGCCTGAGTCACAACAGGAGCACACACGCTGAGAGATGAGAACATGACGGTGAATTAGCTTTAGTTGAAGGTTTTTGTTTGGTTTTACTGGACAGGAAAGCACAGGGGGAAAGTTCTCCAAAGTTTGCTTGAGTGTACTTTTTAGGGGGCATTGCTGTTGAACCGGTGGACAAAGCTTAAAGGGGCTAGATGCAGTTGGCCATTTTATACTCACTACTGCCACCTCAGGTCATACGTGTAACTGCACCTTCTATATTAAAGGGATATTTCAGGATTTTTGACATCGGGCCTCATTTCCTAGTTATCCAGAGTGTTGCTGGTACCTGGAGATATTTTTTTGGTAATTCACGCAGTTCTTATGTTTGAAGAGTTTCGTGGCGCTAGGCTAATGCAAGGCTAGCGCATTTCTACGATGTCAGCTAGCCTGCATTAAAAACAGTCTTAGGCACTCCACAGAGCACCTGAGGCAAATCACCAGACTAACCATATAAATGTCTGTGTCCATAGAATAATTTTAACCATTTTGCATTTAAAAGACCTTATATTTGAGCAGCATCAGCCCCATGGCTGTATAAGCTACGCAGCGGCGGAGTGATCTGCTAGAAAATAGTCCCTCAAAATGTGATCATTCATGTGATGCAAGGTCAGTTATATTTCAGACATGATTCTATCGACACAAACATTTATATGGTTAGTCTGGCGTTATAAGTGATTTGCCTCAGGTGCACTGTGGAGCGGGTCAGACTGTTTTTAATGCAGGCTAGCTGATACCATAGAAATGCACTAGCCTTGCACTAGCCTAGCGCCACTAAGCTCTTCAAATGTAGGAACTGCATGAATTTAAGAAAAAAATATCTCCAGAAATTAGCAACACTCTGGATAACCAGGAAATGAGGCCCTATGTCAAAAATCCTGAAATATCCCTTTAAGGTGAACAGGTCTGAGCTCATTCTACACATTAGGACATGGCTGGAACATGTAGGGGGAGGGAAATACATCATTTTAATATTTTTAAACTCTGTATAGTCCCTTTAATGAATGAAATATATATCAAGCACGTCCTCCTTGTTCAGGGCTGTGCTTTATCAGTTTTGATGATTTTTAGGGATGATACATTTACGCCTATTTTAGTTAGTTTTCTACTCCCCATAGCCAAAAAATGGCCAAAAAGAAAAGTAAAAATAAGCTTTTAACAGAAAAAATCCACAACTTTTCATTCCAACTTTTTGCTAAATCAGGCATATTAGCAACAATTACAAAAAATGCCTATAAAATACTGGATGCACAACAAACTTTTCATAGTAAAGTTAACAAAAATACTTTAAAAGGTAAGTATTTTACCTTGAAGCTAATGACATTAAAGTGATTGTCTGTTAGTTTGCAAAATGAGCTGAACAGGAACAGCGTTTAAAAAAATTAACGATCAAGCTCCTCCCCCTCCTCTTGATTGGACCTGACAGGCTGGTTCACAAGGAAAAGCTCGTCTCATTGGTCGACACAGGAGGAGACTAGACTCTGATTACATACAGAGACCCGGGAAGGAGGGGCTTTACAAAAAGTATTTATATATTATCATTTACTTTACATCAAAATGCAAGACCCGGTGTTGTAAAACATTTAGACTTCCACACTATCACTTTAAATGTGTTTGTTAGGTAAAAGTTAAGAAAGGGCCCATTTTAACAGCACCCCCTCACAGTCTTTACTCACTGCAGAGCGAGGCTGGGCCTGGTGTCGATGCTTTTACAAACGTCGTATTCTGCCGTGAAGGACAGGATTTTGGAGCCACAGCCGCCCCACACCGCCCTGCCGTCCAACACGTGCACGGACTGTCCCAGACACATCAGGGGCGTGTTCATGTTCCCCAGAGAGAGGCTCTTCACGGGCTGCCCGCTCGGCTCCTGACACACAGAAGAAGAAAGAAGAAAGGTTTACAATCAACAACACTGACACTGGCACAAATTTAATTTAAAATACCAATCCCATCTACTGACACAGGAAAACTAGATTACCTTCAGAACGGAGTCTTCATAAACTGTAAGAGCGCCATCTGCTGTCCCCACCAGCAAATAGTTCCTCCTCTGCCTGAAAAGAGAGAAGTCAAGTAACTGTCTACTTAATATCATGTAGCACTTCACTTCATGGCAGGTTTATTCTAACCCCTAAACAATACAATGTTTTTAGCATATCTACGCATTTACTTTTTTTCTTAACTTGGGACTGAGGATAAAGATAAGCAAACTGGACACAACTATTGAGAAACTGCTTAAAACAGATGGGAAATGTTCTTTGAATTTCCCTTTTTAATCACATAATCACATAAGGCCTTGTTTTTGGCACAATTCACACAATAAATCATGTCAATGCTCCTGTAAAGGATTAAAAAAACATGAACTTACTCATGGTTTTAAACATAAATTGAAAGTCTAATATAGATCAAGAAAGTATTCTATGAAAATTGCTCCTGATTTGTCGCTAACTTTATAGGAATATTTCAGGATTTTTGACATAGGGCTCATTTCCTAGTTATCAAAGTGTTGCTGATTTCTGGAGATATATATATTTGTCATTCATGCAGTCCTAAATTTGAAGTGTAGTGGTGCTAGGCTAGTGCTAGGCTAGTGCTAGGCTAGGGCTCGGCTAGTTCTAGGCTAGGGCTAGGCTAGTGCTAGGCTAGTGCATGTCTATGATAACTAGTAGCCTGCATTAAAAACAGTCTGGCCCAAGCACAGTGAACCTGAGGCAAATCACTTATAACACCAGACTACCGAAATAAATGTCTGTGTTGACTGAATAATGTTTGAAATATAGCCATTTTGCATTTAAAATAACTTATATTTGAGCAGCCAACCAGAGCTTCTTGGTTGTAGCTGCGCAGCGTCGGAGTGATCTGCTCGGTTACCAGATCTACAGTAGTTTGTTTACCTGCGGCCGCATTACTACACGTGGAATTCACAAAGGAGCTTTCTACAAATCAGATATGGCAACGTTTGGAGGACGACGATTTTGAAGAGGCTTTTAATGCAGGCTACTAGTTACCATAGACATGCACTAGCCTAGCACTAGCCTAGCACCACTAAACTCTTCAAATATAAGAAAAGCATGAATTAGAAATATATAAATCTCCAGAAATCAACAACACTCTGGATAACTAGGCAATGAGGCCCTATGTCAAAAATGCTGAAATATCTCTTTAAGAAATGTGTCCATGAAGCAGTTATTCAGCACTTACTTCAAGATTCTTTATTTTAAGATCACTTTCTCTTGTTTGAATAAATTACACATGACTAAAATTGGGCTAAAACTACAGAGAGGTATTTGACTGAACCTTGGCTAAAACGATTAAACCCTTTGGTCAGAAGACTCGGTTCCTTACGTGCGCCTGGGCTGCGTGTGGAAGTACAGGGAGGTGACGGCGTCTGAAACGCTCTGCAGCTGGTGCCACTGGTTCGTCTCCCGAGTGTCGATCACAAACACAGACCCGGACTGAGTTCCCGCCACGAGCCAATCACAGCCGTCCCCCTCCGGGATCTGAGCCAAGGCCAGGCAGAGCACGGGGCTGGAGTCGATCACCTGAGGAGCAAACGGGAGGAGATACAGGTGACCGGGTTTAACGACAGGTGCCGGGGTCGAGGCAAGCTCCCAAAATGAATAGTTCTTAAAGTTAAATACATATATTAAATCTTAACTAGTCAAAACAACTCGTATATATGTAAGTTAATGGTGAGTGGCCTTTCTCACTTGTGTGTGGCTGATGCCCGTGTCCAGATCCACCGCCGTGACGTGTCCCTGCCGTTTGGAGCTGCTGCCGCCTCCGAGCCACGCCACCGGAGTCGAACCCTCAACCAGATCAAAACCGTGACCGGAGCTGAGGGCCAGACACTCCGCGCTGGAGGGCAGAACCAGCTCCTTCAGCAGACACAGCATCTCGCCAGAGTTCAGGCGATCGAACACCTGCAGGACGAGAACAAAGGAGAGATTAACCCACTAATATGAATGAGTTTTTTTCACTAGTAATGAAGAAAGACTATAACGAGTATTTCAATCAGACACACCTGAGCAGAGGTGGGTCTGTCCTGGGGTTTTTCTCTGAGACAGTCTTTCATCAGAGACAGGAAACTGGGCCATGGAGACAGACCGTAGTGTTTTACTGGGTCTGAAATAACAAAATATGAACTCAATTTAAACCAACACATACAGCATTCACATTAATAACCCTGTTACAATGTAGACTGTAAACTGGAACATATGGCTCTAGGGCTGGGTACCTTCAAAAGATACCAGGATGGAACTACTGGTACCAAAAAAATATATATCTTTATCCATTGATATATTCCCTCCCTCTCTGTTTAACCTCTTGGCCTTAATCAAGTGCATTTTCTCCAGTTCAGCTTTACTCGAAATGTTAAAGCTTCTGGACAAGAGCCTATAGGCCAGTGTAATGTCTCATTTGAAAGCTAAGACCTACGAAACTGATCTAAACAGATCTTTGTCTTCACGTGGTTGCCGTGTTGCTTTTTTGTCACATTTTTGTTTGCCCTTTTGAGGCATTTTTGTCACATTTTCATTGTTGTTTGTGGCTTTATTGCTGTGGTTTTGTCTCATTTTTGTTTCAGTCACAGGACATAACAATTGGGAGCCTTTTTGTTGCTCTTTGTGGCTGTTTTTGTTGTGTTTTCGTCTCCTTTTTGTCGCTATTTATACACCTTAGACACTTATAAATTAGGGTAATAGTAAACAGAAGGGAGAACAGAACAGAGAGGTTAACTCCCAGAGGAATATTTTGTAGATTGTTCGGCGAGTGCTTAATAAGATGCACAAATATCCTTTCTCTCCCCTCTGTTGTCCTACACTTTCAGCTACAACTCTTCCCTGGTCCATTGCACTGCAGCAGCAGAATAATCACCCTCCTCAGCCTCAAAGAGAGAAAAGTAAAGGAGTTCAAATAAAATACCTGGTAGTTTCCCGTTGACAGCGACCTCGTCAAACTCACTGGGGAACTTCATGCCGTCACAGATCCTCTCTCCGCAGGTGAGCAGGTCGTACAGGAGCAGCCCGAAGGAGAAAACATCCGCCTTATGGTCGTAGATCACACTGCCCCGGGCCACCTCCGGGGCGCGGAAACCTGCACCAGAGGAGACAGATCCATCAATCAAATAAGACTCAATGGAATCCAACTTAAGGCATCAATTTTGGCACAAAGGAGCTCAATAGTAGTGTGCAGTAACATGAGCTTAACCAAGACATATAAAATTGTAGTAAACATGTTCTTGATGAAACTGAATCCTTTGACCAGACATCAGTTCAGGACGTAACTTTTGTAAATCTGATGCTCTGATATGAAAGGGTAGGTGTAAGTTGTGACGATTAATTGTGCAGCAGAGGGAACTATAGAGTACAAAACTGCACCGCCCGTATGTAAATGAATGGAGCTATGTTTTAGGTTAGAGCCAATTTAGAGTTAATGTAAATTGTAAATAAAAGTGGTCCTAAAACTGAGCCTTGGGGAACACCTATGTTAAGCCTGGGCTCTATCTGTGGGGTAATTTGTTCATTAGCTGACGTCGTTCATTAATATGTATGACGTCATCAAAAGTATTGTTCATTGCTCAGCATTAAAAGAATCGGTATTGTATTGTGCAGCAAAATATTGATATATCTGCAAATCGATTTCACTCACAAGTACCACAACCTCAAATAGAGTGAAATTAAGTTTATTAAACAAGCAAAGATCACAACTGAGCTAGATGATAGAAGGAATGAAAGGTAGAGGCACGTAAACAGGAATGACAAGGTTGCCGAAGACCGAGAGGTATTCATACGACTGAGATCGGAAAGGCATGGGTGTGGTCCTGCTCCCAAACCTAAGATCACACTTTGGGCCTGATGATGTGTTTCTAAACGGACACACTTTTGCGTAAACGTGAAATCTTCAGACTTGAAGATTTGGTAAATGGGCTGGTTGTGGGTTGGAAAGACACCCATAGGGATCCTAAAGGGGCCGACCAGCTCTCTCCCCATGATTCTGGCCCAAAACATGACTCTGTCCCATCCTTACTGACGTCACATCCTTGTTGGGACATGGTGAGCATTCACCAACCATCCACTCCTCCATCCATCTGACCATCCAGGGTTACACGGCCTCATCAGTGAACAAGACTGTTTGAAAATGAGTCTTCATGTATTTCTGAGCCACTGCAGCCGTTTCTGCTCATCAGCTTCAATGAACAGTTTAGGGGAGGCCGGATAGAAGGTTTATGCACAACTGCAGCCTCTGGAGGGTCCTACACCTTGATGTTCAGGAGACTCCAGAGGCACCAGCAGCTTCAAATACCTGTTTGCTGCTTTGTAGCAGCTGTTCTCTTAATCTTTTTTTTTTTACCTTTTTGACACTGAAATACAATTTGCATAATAATTTGGAACGTAGTGATTTATTGCTCCTAAAGATAGTTTTCTCCGGGGAGAATTTTGTGGACGGTTTTAGTTACAAATTAATATGGCAGAATTATGGAGGCTCGCTGCCAGTTTACAACAAAAATACTTCCTCTCTATCCTTTTTAGGACCATGCACTTTCTGAGAAGGCTCATCTGCCATCATAGATTCCCTGTCGACTTGGGGAGGAGAAACGAATATCGGTCAATCTTTAATATGTCTGACCTGGGGTGCCCTCGGAGCTGCGGACGCCCATGCTGCAGCAGTACTGACTGATGCCGTAGTCAGTGATTTTCGCGATAATCTCGGAGTCCGTCCTCAGGTTAAACAGCAGCACGTTGTGAGGCTTCAAGTCCCGGTAGATGATCATGGCGGAGTGGAGGTACCTGTGGAGACGTGGAGCACACATGAAGCATACATGAAGCACGGTGAAGTCACGGCTGAAGCTGAACGACCTCCTCCTTGTCTCACCTGAGGCCGTCGGACACCTGCAGAGCGATGCGGTGCTGCAGTTTGGGGCTCAGGCAGGTCTCGTGTTCGAACAGAGAGTCCAGGGAGCCGCGCAGGGCCAGCTCCATCACCAGGACCTGAGGGTAGCAGCCGGCCGCCAGCAGCCCTACCAGACTGGGGTGATGGAGGCGCCCCAACACCGCCAACTCCTGGACACGGCAGGAAACGCAACACATTAGATACACAGTTTTCTGCTTCAATTAGAGAATTGAACGTCCTCAAGCCATGACCTGATGCAGGGTTTATCCAGGGAGCAGCAAATCACATTCACTGCTTTTAATGACATTTTATTACCTAAATGTTAATTTTTTGATGCCTGACCTGTCTGAGAAGTCTGTAGATGTACAGCTCTGACGCGTGTTTGTTAAAAATCTTCACAGCGACCTCTTCGTTCTTGTACATCCCTCTGTAAACGGTGCCAAAGCCTCCGTCTCCTGAAAGAGAAAGACGGATGCAGAGGAGGAGGTCAGACGGAGCAGAGGATGAAGCGATGGAGACAGAGCTGGACTTTGTTTTTACCCAGACGGTTCTCCACGGACAGGTCCACCTCCAGCTCCTCACTGTCCAGAATCGTTGATGCTGATTGGTCGCTCAAAACCAGGTCCGGAGCGATCTGAGAGAGGGGGAGAGTGCAGCGCGGGTCTTCAGGGTTCACCAACAAGAAATCTGAAAAAGAGAAAGGGCTTGATATTTAAACAAACATTTGAGCTTTTAATAAATGCATTTAATATTCAAGACGTACCACTGTCGAAGTAGGTGAACAGATCTTCCAGCAGGATCTTCTGCAGCTCCTGACCGTCTTCGAAGCTGTAGAGCGCCCACCTCTTGAGCAGCGCCTCTCCGCTGCCGTGCATGTCCGTGTTCAACAACCCGGGAAACCACTCCTCTAACAGCGAGTCCACGTGGTCCACCACCTGCCCCAGCAACACACGGCCTGAAAGGGGCAGCAGAGAGAGGGGTCTCACTAGCTTTAACATACAAAGGTCATGATTCTGCCGTTTTAAATGACTCTTGGACATCTTCACATGTTTATAAACTGTGACATTGAGACACTGCAGGTGAATGGGCTGCCCTGTCCCGCCTTAAACAGAGCTGCTGATTTCTTACCTTTCTGTGAGGACGGGACGGTGATCTTGACGAAGCTGGAGGAGCTTTGGTCCAGACTCGCCGCCTCCACCAGACAGTAGGCCTCAGGAGACCAGCTCAGGTAGACCCCCCTCCTCCAGTAGATGCGGTTTGGACGGGACACTTTCTCTGAACAAGACGATACCAGGGTTATGCCTAAAATACAACATAATGAATGTACGAAGTGGACAGGTTGGTACCTCGTCCACTGAGCAGCAGAGAGGACACTTCCAGGAGGCGGGTGATCTGCCTGGACCAGAAATCCATGGGGAAATAAGGCATCTCATACAGACGCATGATCACCTCCGAGTTCTCGCTGTGAGGCAGGTCGATCGCGGGACGGTACTTCGACAAACTGAGGACAGACACGAAGAGGATGTTGGTTGATTTCAGACAGAAGACGGTGCTGATGTGGTTCCTATGTTTCCTATTTGATCAGTAAAGTAGGATTTTCTATGTCTATGATCATTTTAGAAGCTTGTCTTGTTATATTTTTGTCCGATTTGGATGGATTATTATGTAAAATGACGTCACCTGCTGGGCACCAGGAGCTGGTCGTCTCCGAAGGGCAGAGCGATCTGAAACTTCTCCAGGAGCTTGAAAAACTGCGGCGCGTAAGACTTTGGGAAACACTGAGTGTCGAGCAGAAACTTCTCCACCGTGGAACGCTGCACGACTCCTTTAGGGTGATCCCGCGAGCTGCTGCTCTTCACCGTCAACTTCTGTGAAATTAAATACAAATACGAGCCGTGTCTCTACTAGAACTTTTGTTATCGCAGAGATGTAAGATTGATTTTTTTCTTACAGAGCCTGAAACAAAAACATGTGACCCTAATCTACATTTTTTTGTTTTTGTATTGATATTATGGAACTGACTGTGACTCAAAGGTCTAGTCAAATATTGCAATAACACTGTCAGCCTGATATTCAAAGCAGTTATCATATGTTTCTTGTATTGTGTAGCTCTGATCTCTATTTCATGATAACGATTGATCTAAAGCCTCACAGACGTCTCTGACCTGTGAGATGATGTTGCAGATCCACTGAGGGTCAATGAAGTACAGGTCCTGGAGCTGCAGAGCGGGGTCGTCAAAGTGCAGCAAAACCCCTGCAGGAGTATATAGCAATATAAGAGATTAGAATAGATAAACTCCATAGCCTGTCTCTAAAGGTGACAGCAATTCTTCTTTGAAAGACTTGAGCCACAATGCACAAATCATATAACAAAAGCTAATTGTCCATGGACCCCAGGAAGAATAGTTATTGCGGAAATAACTAATTATTATCCGTAATAAAGTTAAAGAGTCTTCGCAAATGATTGCAATGATTTGTCTTAATGTGGTAATCTTGTTGAGCACCTAGATCCCGACTTCGGTCTCTCAAGTCTGACCAGCTCCTCCTCAGCGTCCCAAATATCAATCGAAAACTCAGAGGACCGAGCGTTTGCGGTGGCTGCACCAAAATTATGGAATGAGCTGCCTCTGCAGTCTGTACATTAGACCTGCCCCTTCTGTGCCTGCTTTTAAATCTCTGCTCAAAACCCACTATTCCTTTTGGCCTTTAAAGCAGACTTAAAGGGGCTGGAAGCAAGTTCGCCATTTTATACTCACTACTGCCACCTCAGGCCATATGTGTAACTGCACCTTCTATATTAAGCTCGTGCATGACGGCAATTCGGGCCGAAGTGACACATTTTTGAGTGACCGTACAGGATTTTAGAGGCAGTTGTGGTGAACAGGTCTGAGCTCATTCTACACATTAGGACATGGCTAGAACATGTAGGGGGAGGAAAATACATAATTTTAACTCCCTATAGTCCCTTTAAGTAGTGTTTACCTTAATAAATCCTTTCCGTAGTCCCTGTGGGGGTAATACAAGTGTTTATGGGATGATTGGAGGGTCTTCCATCTCCCCCTGGTGTCTCTGGCCAGAAAACCATGCTTGCAACTTTCCTGACACCGGGCCGGAGTCACCAATACACACAAATAGAATCACGAAGAAGAAGCTAACGGGCTAACGGGCAAAGCTAACTGCGGGCTAGCGTCACTTTAAACAGTATTAACAGCCAAGTTTGAGTGAAAAAAAAAAATCCATTGTATAATTGGATGTACAATATCCCTCTGTACCTTCGCTTTTTCTGTCAGTGTAGTATTTACGCTCCAATACAATTAATAAGTTGCGCTTATGGCCTCAAGGGGCAACACAGACTGAGTTTTGAGATTTTATCCAAGCTTTATTGTAGTGCTCATATCATTTTTTCTTACCACCCGCATTAACCAAGTGCATTTTCTCCAGTTCAGCACTACCCAAATCTAATCTAAAATCTTGACTGGAGCTTTCAGCCTATAGGCCAGGTGTATTTGAAAGCTAAGACCTACAAAACTCTTTAAAACTTCTTCCAGGTTATGATTGTCACATTTTTGTCCTTTTTGGTTGTGTTTTCACTACGTCTTTGTTGCTTCTATGACACGATTTTATGGTTTGATTACAAAAACAAAATATGGACCAAACAAGAAGAAAAAAACGAAAATGAGAGAAAAATGTCACAAAAATGCGAAAACTGGAGAAAAGGTGCTCGATTCAGGTGGGGGTTAAGGGGTTAATGTCTTTGGGAGTAATTCACCAAACTTTTGCTCATGTGCAAAATGGATCGTACGTACAAAGTTGGATCAGCAGAGTCATTTGTGCACTTTATAGTAAATCTCTGACCTGCTTCTGTGAGGAAGTGAACGGCGTGTGGCAGCTCGCTCTCCTCCAGCTGAAGTTGTGCCTCTTGGATGAACTGAAGCAGGTCTTGGCGCCTCAGGACGGGGAACTCGGGCCGGACTCTGGTCCTCTGCAAAAACACCCAGCGCTCCAGCTCCACGTAACAGTCGGGGACCAGCTGCCCCATCACCGGCTGGCCCTGGATCTGAAACATTTAACACCCAAATTATAGTCCAAAGAAGAAAAGATCAAATCGCTTCAGAGTCTTGGAGGATCTGAGTCTGACCTTGAAGTTGGTGGCCTCTCGGACGATGGCTTTGCGCAGTTTCCCGAGAGCGTCCGAGTCGTCGCAGGCCGACACCATGTGGTAGTCCCTGATGGAGGGGAAGGCCTGGTGGTTCAGAAGCTCCTCGCGGATTCTGGCCAGACTGGACTGGACCTGGTCTTCAGAGCTCAGGTCTGCGTGAGTCCCGACCAGGACCACGGGCGAGAGAGGGGCCACGGCCTGGGGACGGACAGCGGAGGGACGCCGTGAGTCATTACAGTGTCATTTATACGGCAACAAACACAAAGAAATCTGTGCACATTTCAGTCATATAATTTGGAAACATGCTATCAACAAAATAATGAGGAAAATATTTTAAATTGGACACAAACAAGCAATTTTTGAGCCAAAGATTTTAATACAATTACAGCCAAAACTGCAGCTGTGTTCGACAATATGTTTTTAACAAACTTATGCAATAAAGATGCGATATACTTTATCAATCCGGAAGGAAATACAGTTTAGCTGCACAAATAGGGATAGTTGAGAAAAGCCATTATATTCCATGAAATGTAGATTTAAATGGACTATATGGAGTCACTCAGAAAGTTGTTACTTCGGGTCCGAAGTGCCGTCATGCACAAGCTTAATATAGAAGCTGCAGTTACACGTATGACCTGAGGTGGCAGTATTGAGTATGAAATGGCTAACTTGCATCTAGCCCCTTTAATGCCAGCTGGAATCCATTTTAATGACATTCAAGGCCTATTATATAAAATCCACTCCCGATATTTTATAAATGCATGTGAGTGTATGTGAGATTAGTTTAGTAATAGAAAATGTATTGTCCCTGTAAGTAAATTCATTTGCAGTGAGTAAAAAAGACACAAGACAAAAATGACCACAACGAACGGATCCAAAAATTGACGAAAGTCTATAGGTGAGGAAAGCGTTTCTCTTTGGTCCTCATGACAGGGAGCTGACATTGCTGCAATACCACCCCCTGGTGGCCAGAGGCGACTCCAAAAGAAACTTTGTAAACAATGGACACTTTGCACCTCCCAAACACGGCACAAAAGCCTGGCTCCAAAGATTTTAGAATTAAAAAGTTTAAGCCTGATGCTCTGGAGCAGTGTGGAGGCTTGTAGGGCGGGGCTTCCAGTCATTTTGCCCTTTTTAGGAACATGCTCCGTAGGAGGAGCAAGGTGCGCGTTATTTTCACAAACAACGGGACCATTAAGCTTCTGTCTAAGTTCCGTATATTATATCTATGCTCTTCGCTCCTGTACGTGTTTAAAATTTGCACAACAAATTGAATTTAGATTTTTAAAACATACTGTACTTTGCCGATGTAAATGCAACATTAGCAAAAAGAAGAGCAGACTTAGACAAAAGGTTTGAAAGGGCATAAAAGGTGCTGGAATTAAGATATTTGGTTATTTGGTCACTGCAGGTGTCGTAGCATGTTGTGTTTTTTTACTCATTAATTGTCCGTGAGAGTAAATACTACACTGACAAAAAACACAAAGGGACAGAGGGATATTGTACATCCAATTACACAATGGAGATAATTTTGTTCACTCAAACTTGGCTGTAAATACTGTTTAAGTGACGCTAGCCCACAGTTAGCTTTGCCCGTTAGCCTGTTAGCTTCTTCTTGATTGTGATTCCATTAGCGTGTATTGGTGCTCTGGGTCGGAGCAGGGAAAGCTGCAAGTGTGGTTTTCTGGCAGGGGGAGATGAAAGACCCCCCAATCATCCCATTAACACTTGTATTGCCCCCACAGGGACTACGACAAGGATTTATTAAGGTAAACAAGTTACTTAGTGCTGCTTTAAGATGAGATTGCCAGAGGAATTGGTAATTTATTTCAAGATAGTCTAAACCTGCTCCAAATCAGCATAATGTTTGTTATACAAGCACCTTTTATCTGAGTTAAGTAATCCTTTTGTCCCGTGTGTACCTTGATGTTGAAGAGCCAGGGTTTGAGCGCGTCCACCTGATCGGGGCCTTTGCTGAGGTCGTAAACCACGAGGTACAGAGCTCGGCAGGTCATGAGGTGAGGGTGAGAGCCGCTGAACTCCTCTCCTCCTGGACACACATTTACTTTGATTTACTTTGTTTTTAATGATACAATAACACTGTGAACAGACAAAGAATTACATGGCAACTGTTCCCACCTGAAACGTCCCAGACGTTGAGCACCATCTTCTTCCGGTCTCGTTCGGGGATCGTCCAATCACAGACCTCGATGCTGGCGCCACGTCTGGGACAGGCCTGCGGCCGTTTGAGCTTCATGAGCTGCTGGATCAGGCTGGTTTTGCCGCTGCCCGAGTTCCCCACGACGATCAGCTTCATCCGGAAATACGGCATGGCCTTTTTCAGACGCTGCTGCAGGAACCTGGGATTTATGGGTTAACAGGAAATAAACATCAGAGATTGACAGAGTGATTGATTTAAGTTCAAGGCGAGACACTGCAGGTGAATAGGGGTGAAAAAATCTAGTGTTTGGTATGTTTTCACTGAGATGTTTACATTTTGCCCCCGGCTGAACCTGGCTGTTTCGTACCTGATGATGTCTTTGGTCTTGGAGCCGATGAGCTTCAGGTCGAGCTGCAGTTTGAGTCCGTCCAGGGGCAGGTCCCACAGTCGCACCAGTTTCCCCATTTCATCCGGAAACGCCTGCAGACCCGGGTTCCTGCTCACGTCCAGAGAGGTGAGGCCTTCGAGGAGCCCGATCTCAGCCGGGATCTGCAAATACAGAATCAGGTCAAGAAGGACAGTAGGAAAGCTGCTTTGAATTTTACTGCAATGGATATTTGTGAAGCACTTAGCGATGATTATTGGTAAAAAAGTGCAATTTGTTAAATAGCTACTGCTACTACTACTTAAACTCTATGGGCATTATTTGAGATGACATGGAAAAATGGCAAAATGGTCTCAATTTACATGGCACATACATTATAGGCACTTTAGATCATCAAGGAACCACTCACCGATTCACACTTTCATTCATTTACAGTATGTGCACAGACACTGGAGGAAAGGCAGACACTATAACAGAGTGCACCTACAATCTGGACCACTGTAGCGACAAAAGAACACTAACATTTTTACTTTCTTTAATGTTTTGTATCTCATTTACTAAACATTATGAGTGAAATATAAATCACTCACTCAACAAGTCCTTTTTAAAGCAGAACTAACTAACTTTTGCCCCTAGGGTCGGAGGCAGGGATTGTAGTTTTCTGGCCAGAGATACCAGGGGAAGATCAAAGACCCCCCCAATCATCCCATTAACACTTATATTACCCTCAGAGGGACTACAAAAAGGATTTATTACAGGTTGACAACAGGCTCAACTTTAATGACAACACAGATAAGCTGTGTAAGAAAGGGCAGCATCACCTGTTTTGCCTCCGGAAACTGGCTTACTTTCATGTGGACAGGACCATAATGAGACTGTTGAATAAATCTTGTGTTGAGTCAGTGCTAACATTTTCTATGATGTGTTAGCTTGGAAATCTCAACATCAAAGCGAAAAACTCACTCAGCAAAATTGTAAATTTGAGTGCTAAGATTCTGGGAGCTCCTCAGACACTTTCTGACCTGTATTCTGGACAGGTGAATTCTGGCTAATGATGCTCATCCTCTGCATGGTGAATTCTGTTACTTGCCTTCTGGTTCGAGACTTAAGGCTCCATTGGTGGGGAAAAACAGATACAGATACTCTACTCTAAACGCGGAGTATAAAGGAGTATACAGG
The DNA here is from genome assembly GCF_951799975.1 of Gobius niger. NCBI lineage: Eukaryota > Metazoa > Chordata > Actinopteri > Gobiiformes > Gobiidae > Gobius > Gobius niger. The sequence continues at coordinate 4,316,914 of NC_136858.1, read as the reverse complement.
CACCAATTTCAGTGTGAGGGAAAAAGTTGTTGTATTCTCTTGTGCTGCCAATGACTTTTTGTAAGGTTTGCACTTCGGCATCTTGTTGAACTGGTGAATGAATGCATCTTTATTTTTCTTGTCTGTTTTTATGTATCTATTTTAATGTATCTTGTGCTGCAAAACTAATTGCCCCATCGGGGACTTGAAATAAAGTGAAGTGAAGTTATAAAGGTAAAAAAGTTACTTAGTTCTGCTTTAAACTTTTATTTGATTCAAAATTTGGGTAACTCACAACTTTTTTTTAACTTCAACTTGTAAAATTACTTTAAAATAATGTCACTCTTACTTAAGTGAATATTAACTACTGATATACTTTCTCCTGCTGGTCCCAGAGACAGGAGGCTGAATTTCAGTTTTACACTGCTAAAATCTAGAACAGACATGAGACAAGCCACAGCTCTGACCTTGTTCAAACCCAGGCCATACTTTTCACTTTTAATTCAATTTAACTCTGATTATCTATGTTCTAAGGACTATGAATTTGCTTATGAATGGTTGTCCCTGAGGTCAGACCTCCTTGGCCTCGTACCTGTGTGAGTCTGTTGTCGCTGAGGTGCAGTTTCTCCAGCCGGCTCCACCTGAACACGTCCGCCCTCAGGTCCAGGGCCTCGATGGAGTTTTTACTGAACATCAGCTCGCGGAGGTTCAGCGAGGACCAGGAGACCGGCCCGGGCAGAGAGGAGATACTGTTGTTCCTCAAGTCAACGGAGCGCAGGCTGAAGACAGAGACGGAGAGGGATGTAGAATTATAAGTTGTGTTTTTACACTTTTGTCCGTTTGAGTCTGTGGTCTACTGTAAGTCTTACTTCGGGAGCTGGAGGAGAGACTCTGGAACGTGGCTGAAGTTGTTGTTCGCTAATTTCAGGGTCATGATCTTCGGAGGCAGGTGCAGGATTTCAGCTGAGAGACAAGAGAACAATATTTGTTTTAAAAGTCATATTCATAAACAACAAAAGCCTCAAATACTTCTCCATCCAGTAAGATTGTCCCACATCTTTAGTATTGCGTGTAATTAGTAAAACGGCTTGAATCATTTATAGAAGAGCCCTAGAAGTCTCCTAAAATTCCTCGCCAATAGGGCTATACGATATCGGTATGGTATTGAAAAAATAAAAGTATGAAAAGGAGATCACACAAAATATGTATATTCAAAGACCAAGTTTTAATGCCTGTTGGGTCCAGGGACAGAATGGAAGGTGTCACTTGGTTGTTTCAGCTCAATTAAATGATACAAATAGTCTTTATTAAATAAATTACCATTATTGTTCTGTTTTCTGGCTCAAGATGACAAATATTTTAGTATAGGTGTCGGAAAAAACAGTACTGGTATCAAATAGATTTTTTTTACAGTACCCAGCCCTACTCATCAAATATATACTTTTGAGTTTTGAAATCCAAATCAAATGGAACCAAATCAGTGCTCTGCAGAAACAATAAAGCTGCTCCTCCTTTGAGAAAATATGTCACATGATGTGGTTGTGTCCTTGGGCAAGACACTTCACCCTCCTTGCCACCCTCCTTGGTGTATGTATGGGTGACTGGTTCCTTGATGTAAAGCACTTTGGGCCTGATAAAGGTAGAAAAGCGCTTGAGCCAATTTACCATTTGCCATGTTTTGATCAAGGTGCCAAAAATGTTTATTGTTTATCTTAAAGCCACACCGCGTCGAATTTTACTCAACGACTAAAATTGAAATATAAGCATTTATTTAATGACAGATATAATCATAGTTGAAAATAAACTCATGAATGTACAAAAAAACATAAGCTTTTGCTGTGAGCGGCTCAGCTCTCCTAAGACATGACTTTAAAGGGATATTTCAGGATTTTTGACATTGGGCCTCATCTCCTAGTTATCCAGAGTGTTGCTGATTTCTGGAGATATTTTTTTTGTAATTTATGTAGTTCTTATATTTGAAGAGTTTCATGGCACTAGGCTAGTGCTAGGCTAGCGCATTTCTATGGTATCAGCTAGCCTGCATTAAAAACAGTCTGACCTGCTCGTATCATAGCTTATACAACCACGAAGCTGATTCTGCTCAAATATAAGTTATTTTAAATGCAAAATAGTTAAAATTATTCTATGGACACAGACATTTATATGGTTAGTCTGGTGTTATAAGTGATTTGCCTCAGGTGCACTGTGGAGCGGGTCAGAGTGTTTTTAATGCAGGCTAGCTGATACCATAGAAATGCGCTAGCTAGAAACTATTCAATTATAAGAACTGCTTGAATTACAAAAAAAATCATCTCCAGAAATCAGCAACACTCTGGATAACTAGGAAATGAGGCCCTATGTCAAAAATCCTGAAATATGCCTTTAACTTTACCAGGAGTGTGTACGTCTCCAGCTCGTCTCCATGGAGATGTGACTTAAGTATGATGTGATTCATTCTTTGATTACCCACTGCAGTTACAGCATTTTCTGTGTCGAGCTGGTCATTAGGAGCATGTTTTGTACTGAGGGCAACAGTATAGTCTAAAATGTTACGCAGTGTCCCTTTAAGGTTAAATTATACTTCATTAATCCTCTGCATTTGACCCATCCTCTGAGCCACTCGGAAAACCTGTAGGAGCAGTGAGCTGCCAGTGTGGACCGGCGCTCGGGGACCCATCTCTAGATGTGGAGCCAGGCTCATGGTCAGAAACACCTGGCGGGAGGATTAACCTATTGTACATGTTTTTAGTGGTAGGGGAAACCGGAGTACCCGGAGGAAACCTACACAGACATGGGGAAAACATGCAAACTCCACACAGAAAGGCTCCGACCAGGTGGGAATCGAACCCGGGACCTTCTAGCTCTTGAAGAATTATAATTAGAAATCGTGTGTTTGCGCTCACAGAGTTTGTTGGTGGAGGCGCTGAAGACCTCCAGTTTGGGGCAGTCGCTCAGGAAGTCCCGGGACATTTCCTCCACGTTGTTTTTACTGACGTCCAGGAGTTTGATCTCAGGCAGAGACAGAGGAGCGGACAGGTCACTGATGCTGTTCCTGCACACAGAGAAACAAACATGTCACTAAACATATCGCTAATATCAACAACACCTAGCCTCGTTTTATAATCCCCAACACCTCCTACCCTTCCACGAGCAGCTCCTCCAGTTGCCCCATGGCCCGCTCCAGCCGCTGAGGAAACTCCTGGATCTTGTTGAAGGACAGGTTGAGGTGCTTGAGGCTCGGGCAGTGGGACGAGTGGCCGAAGCTCAGCGGCGTTTGGATGCAGTTGCGGGACACGTTGAGGGTGTTCAGCGAGGGCAGAGTCAGCAGCTCCGCGGGGAAACTGTCCAGCTGGTTTCCCTGGAGGTCCAGACGAGTCAGGCACCTCAGACTCTGGGAAAGACAGTAATAAAATTAGGTAAATGTCAGTCAATCACTAAACTAAACCTGAATTAGGGACGTGGTGTGGGTTTACAAAGTTGGCCAGGGATTAAATATCGAATAACTGGAGTCTAAGCGCTTGTACCTGGCAGAGCTGCGAGGGGAACTCCAGCAGGCTGTTGTGGCTCAGGTCCAGCCTCTGCAGGTGCTCGAGCTGCTGCTGAACCGAGCCGACGTCCATCAAGCAGCTGAGAGAGTCCAGCTCGTTCCCTGACAGGTCCAAGAGCCGGATCCGGTCCCGCTCTCTGGGGGACGAGGCCTCGCTGAAAACTGGAGAGAGAGAGAGAGAGAGAGGGTTTAAATAACTAACTCAATCACTTTTCCCCCCATCTCAAAACAAAAGCAGGAAAGTAGAGAGAGGAGTTAGAAATTGTTGAAACCTTTTTGCATTGATCCAGCGCGACCGTATTTCCTCGGTGTTGGTTCAGGATGATCCGTCTCTGTGGCCCCACTCTGAAAAAACAAGGCACAAGCTGCAACAATCAGTCAAATAACAAAATAAAAGTATTTTACAGGAATTTTTTGTGATCATTGCAGATTGATGAAGATAGTTTCGATGAAGATATTTTTTACAGTAAAATCACACAGTTTTTAACATTCTGCATATGTTTTATGCCTAGGCTATGGGGAATAAGAAACATTTGGTTTATTTCATTCATCAAGCTTCAGTTCAACACTCATCGAAGTTAACGCAACAAAGACAGTGCCTCATAAAAGATTAAAAATGAACACGAAATCAGTGCAGCATTGTAACTTTTTCAAGAGCCTGCAACTTTCCCACAAATATTCCTTAAAGGCACTATACCTGATCGGTAAAAATCTGTCCATGGGGCAAGATATTTACAATGAAATTAGAATAAAACAACAAAAAGATTTTTTCATGCAGTTTTGAGATATTTAAGCGTAAATATCTTGCCCCCTTATTTCAAGATTACTTTTTGCAGATGGCGGGAATGATTCAACCCCGGGCCGCGAAGGTGCTGAACATTACTTAAACGGATTTTACTGATCAGAAAATCACTTTAGTTGCTGGGAAGTTGTGGATTTAAAGGCACTATACCTGATTTTTGTTGTTTTTGAACAATGAAAGAGGACCCCACTAAATTAAAATATAAAAAATACAAACATACAGTATTTGTAGCGTCCAAATTCGTCACAGGGACAAGTTTATAAGCACATTTCACAACTTAAGGGTCACTTTCAGGGTCACTTTCGCAAAAATTGAAGAAAAAAGCCTCAAAGTTCATGAAATTGATGCAAATGTTTTAGTGTTTTCCCCACAAATGTTTGAGTTTACAATACGCTAAAAGAGGACACATTCCATTCCATTTATAGAAATAAAATCAGGTACAGTGCCTATTATAGGGACTGATAGGACTTTGTTTCGCTACAAACTCGACAGCAAACAGGAAGTATAATGAATTTTAAGGAAAGTAATTCAGCCAGTAACGGCCATTTGAGTGCTGAAATGATCAGATGGAGGTGTCCGACCTCTGCGCTGGCGTGTCTGCGTCGGCTCTGCTTCCGGCCCCCTCTCAGCTCCTCTGAAGAGTTACTGTGAGGTTTGGGAGACAACGCTCCAGTCACTGAGTCACTGCCTGTAAACACGACAAGAGAAGAGCGGATTTTCACAAAACAGAACTCTGATACAAATGCACATGTGTGGACGTTAAAGATCAGAACGACTTCTTCTTCAATAGCTGCTGAAAGGGTGAAGAGCCTGCTCAAGGAGAAGAAGCAGCTCCTCCAGGTACGGACAAGCGTTTTCAGTTCAAATGATAAAGCTCTTGGATGTGTTTAAAGGTTTGCCCCCCACCGTCGCTCTCCAGGTCGTCGTTGAGGAACAGCCCGTCGTCCGTGGACATGACGCTGAAGCAGGAGTCGTCGCTCTCGTCTGAGATGTATCCAGAGGTCAGACAGGGGTCGGTGTGCGAGCGCAGGGGCCCCGAGGCGCTCTTCAGACGCTGCAGAGACTGGATGTACCGCGCCAAGCTCACGCCTTTACCTGAGGGAGAGCAGAGGGAGGTCAAAGTCTCGGTCAGACAAAATTTGCAAAAACTTTCTTGAATGGAATGGAAGTGGAAAACCGGGTTTGGCTTTAACTAATGTAATATTTCCATAAGGGGGCAGATGGTTACTGTATATGGTGATCTGTTCTCAGGGTTTCTACAGGTGACAGAAAGGCAAATGTAATGCTTTTTAAAGCAGAACTAAGTAACTCATGTCCCTAGAGGCCATAAGCGCCACTGCAGGTGTCATAGCATGTTTTTTTACTCATTAATTGTCCGTGAGAGTAAATCCTACGATGACAGAAAAGACAAAGAGAGAGAGGGATATTGTACATCCAATTACACAATGGAGATCATTTCTTTCACTCAAACCCGCAGTTAGCTTTGCCCGTTAGCCTGTTAGCTTCTTCTTCGTGATTTAATTAGTGTGTATTGGTGTATTCTGGCCAGAGACACCAGAAGGAGATGAAAGACACTCCAATCATCCCATTAACACTTGTATTACCCCCAGAGGGTTTAAGGTAAAAAAGTTACTTGGTACTGCTTTAACATTTGGCATAATCAATTCAACCTGTGGGGAAGTGTGGGCAGTAAAGAGCACAAGGACTTCTTCATCAATAGCTGCTGGAAAAACAGGTTGGCAAGCTGCGTAATGAAGAGGATTTTAGAGCTGAAAGGGTCAAGAACCTGCTCAAGGAGAAGTAACAGCTCCTCAAGGTTTGGGCATAATCAATTCAACCTGTTATCTGCCAGCTTAGGGTTAGGGTTCGAGTTATGACATTATATGCAACTTTGCAGGTCCAAATCTTAAGGAGCTTACAGCCTATATGCCAGTGTGATGCCTCATTTGAAAGACAAGACCTTCTAGTTTCTAAAAATATGTGTAAGATCTGTGTGCGTGAAACCCTAACCCTAAACCCAACCCTAACCCACTGATCAGGGGGGACACTGCAAGTAACAGGTTGAGGTCTTTACATGAAATAAAACACTGGAACTGGATAAAACAGAAACTCTAGCTCAGTCTAGTAAATACAAAATGTGTCCTTACTGTTGAAGCGCGACGTGAAGCTGTTGGCGCGTCCTTTTTCGGCCAGCAGAGCGCTGAGCCAGGCCGCGTCGAGCCGGCCCAGCCTGAAGCCGCCCAGACACAGGGAGGAGCTGTGGAGGTCCAGCCCGAGCCTCCCCAGCAGCTGCACCACCGTGGGCCCGTCCCCGCGCTTCACGCTCACCGTCAGGGCACGACGCAGGTGCTGCTCCTGCGCCCCGCGACTCAACAGCAGCTCCACCAGATCCAGAGGGCCGCCCCGGTCACACACCTGGAGGAGAGGAGGCAGAGAGTCAGGGATACAACCCACAACCTGCTCACTAATGCTGCTTCCATCAAAGACAGTGGGCATCTTTCTGAAATGTGCACAATAAAGGCTCATAACATAGAGCTGTGTGTCAGGTGAAAACCTCTATACATTTAATTTAATTCCAACAAAAGTAAATTAACATGCATTTCCATCAAAGTGTGCAAGCAAATGATGATAGATAAAACAGCTGGATAAAACAGCATTTACCCAGCAGAGGGCGCACTGTGCATGTACTGTATAATTTGACTCAAAGTGTAACCTTCTTTTCATGTTTTGTTGCTGGTTAGTTAGTTTAACTTGGTGGACTAAGGATGCAAGCTGTTTTTAACCAGCCTAACCAGGGACAGGGGCTGCAAATTCACCTTTGGCTAAACACCTTATAATGTTTTCTTGTGCTGTCCCTGCCAATTAAAGAAACTTTATGTTAAAGTGGACAATTCATGCAAAATTTGCTTCTCAAACCATGTTATGCTAATGTTGTTCCCTTGTCAAAGAATTGCTTATTTCCTTTGACTTTTATTTATTTAAACAGGAAAGACCGTCTGAGATTAGGACTATAATTTCAAGGGGAGGCCTGGGACTATAATTTCAAGGGGAGGCCTGGCCCCAGAGCGGAACCTATTGTACGTATTTTTAGTGGTATCAGAAACTGGAATACCCTCAGAGAACCTACGCAGACATAGTATAATCTCATGCAGTTTACAGTAATCCTCAGGCAAAACTTCTAAATTTCGCTGTTTATTCTTCGACAGTGTCAGCGCTTTGTTCTGCTCTTCCTGGATACAAATGTGTATTGTATCTGCATAAACGTCATAAATCAAAATTACTTTTTAAATAAGTTATTCCTATAGCTGCCAGCAGGAGGAGCCCCAGAGCTTTAGACCTGTATTTCATTGTTACCATTAAATTATGTTTTTAAAGCAGTACTAAGTAACTCGTGCCCCTAGAGGCCACAACCGCCGCTGCAGGTGTTGTAGCATGTTGCGTTTTTTTACTTATTAATTGTCCGTAAGAGTAAATACTACGCTGACAGAAAAGACAAAGGGACAGAGGGATATTGTACATCCAATTACACAATGGAGATCATTTTTTTCACTTAAACTTGGCTGTAAATACTGTTTAAGTGGCGCTAGCCCGCAGCTAGCTTTGCCCGTTAGCCTGCTAGCTTCTTCTTCGTGATTCCATTAGTGTATTGGGGCCTCCGACCCGTAGGCAGCAAAGTTGCAATCGTGGTTTTCTGGCCAGAGACACCGGGGGAGATGAAAGACCCCCCAATCATCCCATTAACACTTGTATTACCCCCAGAGGGACTACGAACAGGAGTTATTGAGGTAAACAAGTTACTTAGTACTGCTTTAAGTCTATTGTAAACACGTCTGAAAAATATTCCTGCGACAGTGAAAAAGGAGTCTCCCCAAACACAGTCACATGTCCTTTTGTTTCCCTACTCAAACACCAAGATGTGCCTTATAGTCCTGTGATAGAAGTGATGGAAGTGCGTGTTGTTCTGACCTGGAAGATGAGGGACTCGGTTTTGGTCTTGGTGTTGATGTCCGCTCCCAGTTCTATCAGACACTCTGCCATCGCTGTGTCTCCTTCCACACAGGCCTTTTCCAGCATGGAGTAGTGCAGCTCGGAGTCGCTCCACAGCTTCGACAGAGCCAGGCAGACCGTCCTGCGCAGCTGACGGGACAGAGGACACTGGGAATCAGCTGAGAGAGAGTTTACAAGGACACTTCTGATGGGATAGGGTTAAATCTCTCAGTTACCGGACCGCTGCTCTGCTCCGCGCTGCCCTCTCGGAGCTGCCGGAAAACGTGTTGATCGAAGTGGTGTTTCTGGAGCTGAGCCGCCGCGCCTGAACACGCCTCCATCATCCGCAGAGACACCTGGAAACACTGCACAGGCACGAGCGCTGATGTTAGTGATGAGGCACAGAGAGGATCAAAGTGGGCCATGAAGAGCAGAGAATGTTACAGTGACGGAGCTGAAACACAAACCTTGAGCACCATCTCGCTGTCGTCTTTGTACTGGACCAAGGAGTCGACCGCCACAGACGCCAAAACGGGCAAAATCTGCCGCGACAGCTTCTTCTTCACGACCAGGTGGTTCAGCAGCGTCAGGCCCCAGAAGTGGATCTCTGAAGGCGAAAACAAGAAAAAAACATCACAGCGGGAAAACATACAATGGATACGCAGTCACAGATTCACAGTTAAAAAAAGCTAAATGGTCTTGTACCTCTGTCCTGGCGGAACATCTGCAGCGTGTGAAGGACGGTGTCGATCGCCCCCTGCTGGCAGAGGAGGTCCACTGCACCGGAGCAGTCGGCCAGAGCAGACAGAACCTTCAGCCCCACTTTTTGAATGGACGGGCTGCTGATGAACTGGGAACAAAACACAAGAAAAAAATATTTACAAAACTTTGTCAAAGCCTCATTCATGATAAGTTCTTATGTACACATTTGGTGGCCTTCTCTTATGCAGAGTTTAGGACTCTTACACACAATAAAACAGCAGATTTAGAACATTATCAGGCTCAAAATGAACCCCCAAAAAAGTTACTCCTTTCTCATGATCAATAACATGTATCCAAAAAGTATTTAATTTACAAATAAAATTATATGGGAGAAAAACAGTGAACAATTATTTTTATTATTATATTTCTTCTTCTTCTTCTTCTTCTTCTTCTTCTTCTTCTTCTTCTTCTTCTTGTGATCTGATGATGCTCTTGCCCAGGTGATGCTCTTGTCCCATGTTGTGGGACATTTTGTAAAACTTCCACCTTCGTATTTGAGCAGTCATGCGGCGTCTGAACTTTCTGAACAGGTTGAGCCACATTCTTTAACTTCATTTATTCCCAGAACCGTTTCCTGCTTCGATATCCGCCATTGTTCAGCTCCGTTCATGACTTATCGAACTCAAACAAGCGCCTTCAGGTTTAATCCTCGATACAATGTTCATGTTTTGAGCTTCTGCGGGCGCTCCATGTATCGTTTATCTTATTACTGCAGTGAATGGGGAGGAGTGTGTCGGGTCTGGGAACTGCTGCTTGTTTTCTCAGGCAACAATTAAACACTTGCTTTATCAAATCTTCCTTTGTTACAGATGGTCAAACACAAAAGAGAAGTGTGCTTTTAGGAACAGAGAAGAATTTGAAGAATGTACAGTAACTAAACAGTGATGTATGAGAGTCTAAAGTAAATGTGGTGATACAGTAGGATCGTGTATAGTCTGGGCTGCAGATAAGGTTTATTTAATAATGCGGTCGAGAAGATAAGGAAGCAAAACAACGTCTGTATCTGAAGTGAAGAGAATCTGATTTGATGCATTAGAGTTAAGCATTAATACAACTTGAGTCAATTTGTGAGATCGTTTAAGGGTTTTCTCTGAAGGTGCTGCCTCCAAATCCGAGGCTGTGGTTCTCGAAAAAAAAAAAATGCTGTTCCGCTCCAGCTCGGTTTCTGCCTCAGGTGGAGGAGTTCAAGTATTTCTGATTTTGTTGATATGTGAGATTTACCGGTGGATCGGATCAGTGTCTGCAGTGATGCTGTACCGGACTGTTGTGGGGAAGGAGCTGAGCTGAAAGGAAAACTTCTTCTGACATGACCTGATGGATCTGTCAGAACCATCAGACTGAACATGACATTTTTTTTCTTTTGCCATATTTGACTTTATCCCAGATGTAGGACAGGGACACATCCTAAACTCTAAATCGGCACACTGAAAACCACCAGCAATACCAATAAAGTAGTATTGCTGACTACTTTAGTGCAAAGTAGAACGATGTAGAGGATGTGTTTATGTTGAAGACGTACCCGGTTGAGCGCCTCGAGGAAGAGCGTGTGCGCGCCCTCCACCACACACTGGTTCTTCAGCACCTTCAGAGACACGTCGGCCATGTCGGGGTCAGACACCGAGCCGCTGCTTTCCCTCAAACTCCGGTCTGGAAACATTCACAGGAAGGTTCACACACGTCCAGCGCAGGGTCGGGAAAATGCAGAGATGATGAATGTGACGCAAAGATACTTAATCTATTGGTTTTTATGCATTTTATCAGTGGATCAGTTAAAGAATATACAGTAAGTAAAAAATCATCTCGGAACCAGTGATTTTGAGATGTTTGCATTACAAGAACACAGGACTGATACGCTGTTAAAGCCAGAGAACGAAAGAAGAAGGACCTTAGGTGTGATTACCTGGGCAGAGGAAGACCAGACTGGCCTTGAGAGCCTCCTCCTGAACATCAGGCTCAAAGTTATGAGCCTTCATCGTGAGGAGGACCTGCCCCATCGCCATGTTCAGCTCATCCAGACTCACGCTCCTGCAGCACACGACACACGGGTCACACCAGAGTCGGCCAAAACCTGCTCTGAAGGACTAAAGCGGAACAAGCGAGGGCTCCTTACCGTCCCTGGAACAGCAGGCTGAGCAGTTTGCAGGCGCTGACGGACACTTCTGTGGAGTTCAGATGCTTCTTCATCATTTCCACTAAGTTCACGTGGAGCCCGTTGGAGAGGAGCAGCATGCGCATTTTTCCTGGAATAGAATAGACAATAAACACACGCCTAAGTATTGCATTTCAGAGTGCTTTGCGTGGCGGGAGCGCTCACTCTTGTGCGTGAGGAGAGCGGTGATGGCGCTGGTCGCTGCCTGGAACACTTTGGTGGACGAGGAGTGGAGTAACATGGTGGCCATCAGCTGCCTGTGAACCGGAGTCCTGCAAAACACACGAGGCCAAAATCAGATGGACGACGGCGGGGTGTGCACAGGTCAGGGAATGAGGGAGTGTCGGGGAGCGCTTTGTTTGGAGATGATAAAACTCAATAAGAAAACCTATAATTAGAGAAGAAGAACCATGGAGGGCAGCTTTACGTAGCCAGAAGTCGTTAGAGGAAACAACAAAGCTCCCATTGAACTCCACCACAACTTTTTATCAAGAGGAATAACAAGGTAGCACAGTGGTTAGCGCTCGTGCTTCACAGCTAGCGGGTCCCAGGTTCAATAGGTAGCGTTCACGTGACATCACAACATTCTAAAGAGCCTATAGTTTAACATTGAGGTGGAGGTCAACTGACGGTAACTATGGTAACTGGGGTAACTGACACAATGCATATTTTTATGTCTTTGTTTTTTGGCTCATATCTCAGTCATTACTGGAGGAATCCACATGAAACAAAAACTGTCACAAAGTTCATTATCTCCTCTGTCGGCACATATGAACTAATGTCCAATTATTATCTCTAAAAAATGTCAAAAAGTGGTGACAATATGCGAAAACATGACCATGATGTTGTCCAAAAGAAAGGACTTTCAGACAAAAAAATAATATCACAGGTTTGTGAATCCAATCACGATCAAATACTGAAGAGGAAAAACATTTGTCAATTTTCGTTTTGGAGATTTCTTACAAAAACTGCATTTCTCCCATAGAGTTGCTTTGGCCCTGCCCTCCATCTGACATTATGACATCATCACATTCTAAATCGTGAACGCTACCTATTCCCACCTGGACGGGGCTTTTCTGTGTGGAGTTTGCATGTTCTCCCCGTGTGTGTGTAGGTTTCCTCCTGGTACAACGGTTTCCCCTACCACTAAAAACATGTACAATGAATGAGAGTGTGTTTGAGAGTCCGCATGGGGACGACAGATGGAAATTTGTATGTATGTTCAATAAATAAAATAAAATAAATTAATAAATAAAAAGGGAGCGTAAACCAATAACAAAATGAAAAAATAATGACTAAAATACATGAAAATCTTTGTGGTTTAATAAGTTATCAAACTCAACCGCAGTTGTACTTTTAAGATGTGCGATTAACTTGCAGTGCAGGTATTTCTTAAATACAAAAAAAATAATCTTTTTTTAACCTCTTAATCCCCCACCTTTTCTACAGTTCTCCAGCTTTAACCAAATCTAAAAGTTTCTCAACTGGAGCTTATAGCCAGTGAAGACCTACACAATTTATCTAAACTGATCTTTTTCTGTGCTCCTCACTTTTTTTTTTTTTTTGGGGGGGGGGGGGCGTTTTTGCCATTTTTTAAATAAAAAAAAATCCACTTTTTTAAAATATTTTTTATCACTTTCCATTGTTTGTTTTGTTGAGTTTATCACATTATCATCACTTTATTGTCACATTTTTGTTGCTCCTTTCTTGCTTTGATTTGAGCTTTTCAGCTGAACTCGAGAAAATGTGCTCGGTTAAGGTGGGGGTTAAGGGGTTAAAGTCAATCTGAACCGTTTTCCAGAACGTATATTGTTCAAATGATGTAATAGCACATTTGATACAGTAGGAGGCGACGTGCTCCTTACGTTGGGTAGTTAAACAGACGAAGAAGACGCATTCCGGAAGTCCAAGAGTTTAGCATTAGCATTTAGCATAACAACAGCAGCACCGGCTTTACTACAAGTTTCTGCCAAAGCAACATCAGCAGTTTGGTGTTTCAAACGCCTGGACAAATTTACTAAAACAGAAAGATTTAATATCTAAGTTGAAAACGGGACGACTAAAGGAGGTAGATCTATTATATGGTTTCTTAAACATTGGGTCTTTGATTTTATTCATTTGGCATTATTGTGCAAGAGTGAATGTGTTTAAGCGAACTATTCCACAACCGTCAAGCCCTGTCTGATCATTGAAGAAGAGGCTCTATATCTGATTTTATTTTCCTTTTTTTAATAAGCGAAATCAGCATTGTCAGTGCGCATGCGTGGTAACGTTCCGGTCAAAGTTCACCCCTACCCACGGTGTCGCCAAAGTCCATTAAAATCAGACTATCATAGTAGAACAACCGGCTATTTAGTGACTATTACGTCGCTTAAAGTTGTTTTACGGCGATATACCAGGTTTGCATTTATTCTCCATTGCAGCGCGACTGTCCACGTGGGTTTAATCAGTCTATGAAGAGTTTTGCTCAATAAAGGATCACAAATCCTACTGAAAGAAAAGATCCAGAACGTCGTGACGCGAATGGATTAAATTAGTAAGTTTGACATCTGGCTAACTAATGCTATCTTTAACCAATATGTCTATTTAGTTAATATAACAACTGTTGTGTATTTATTTATTGGTTTAGTAATAAGGGCCACGAGTTCTTTATCTCTTCCCAGTGACACTGTGTGCCCGTTTCTTACAGAATTCTTTTAAAACAACGATTTTCAACGCTTAATATATTCAATATCTGTGTCACACTCTGTCATGTTAACAGTTTGGGATCATTTGGGATACAATCTCATAGATATCATATAATAAAGGCTAGATGTCTTAAGGCGGAGTCCCTTCATAACGTCATAACTGGCGGCCATCTTGCCACAGGGATAAGCTTTCTGGCGAGCTCAAGTAAGTGAGTGACCAGCACAAACACAAATTCTCTTATCTCGCTGAAATCTTGACGGATTTCCAAACTGTTTGGTTTCTTACACACGTTATAAACATGGCTATAATTGTTTGGAACGCTGGAACATGTTGATTATGTTCATATGTATGCTGTGTCATACCAACATCTCTGACGTTTATAACAAACCAAACCGTTTGGAAATCAGTAGAACATTTTCAAGTTATTTAAAAAGTACATGCACCATAAAACACAATGTTACGAGTGAGCGAGCTCCCTGTGGAAATCGGCATTGCCCTCTATTGGCCAGCAGTGCGTACGAGACATCTAGCCTTTATTATATGATATCGGCAGATACGAAAGTAATGGAAGCTCTTCAATCTGTTCTGGCTCGGCTCCCAAATATCCAAAAATTAAAATTGAAGCCTTGGAATGCTCCCAAGAGTTCTGATAGAGTTCTGATAGAGTTCTGATAGAGTTCTGACAGAGCTATGACAGAGTTATAATGGCTGCTTCACTCACTCAGGCGCATTACATATGTCACGACCAAGCGTTAGCGAAAATCAGATCCAATGGGTTCAAAGTAGTTCACTCCTCCCACCTGATAACGGAGCTCAATTGTGAAGATCCAGACCCTTGTATGAAACGCAATGAGTACGAGGGTCTGGTAAAACCAGGCTAGACCTGATGTTGTTTAGCGTTGAATCTCATTGTTGTCTCTGTTTACAGCTGAGGCATCACCACCTGTTTGTGAGATTTTAAAAATGTCTAAAGGCCAAATTCTGAGAGCTTTGGTGGCTGAGCGTCTGTCTGCGGCGGCTGAAGACATTTTTGCGTTGTTTGAAAGAACAATAGTGGAGTATGAGGAGGAACTGTGTCGCTCCATTGAGGAGAACCGGAGGAAACAACAGTTCCTGGAAGAGGTTCTGAGCCCGAGAGTCGAACTGGTCAGAGTGAATTTCCAGATCCCATCAACAAGTCCCGGTCCCGGCCCCGGTCTGAACCAGGAAATCACAGAGACTCCACAGATTAAAGAGGAACAGAGCGTCAAACAGGAGGAAGAGCAGCTGCCAGTGTAGGCCCCACCACTTTCAACATGTCACAGGACCAGTATTTACACTAGATTTTCAAATATATCTAAATTGCATTATTATTTTTCAGGTTTGTTCCAGAGTCCAGTGCTGTATGTGTGAAGACTAAAGAGTCCTCAGAGCTTCCACAAAGACAAACCGAGCACCAAGAGGAAACGCAGAGAGGAAACATCAGCTCAGAGCCATATTTCCACTCAGAGACTGAGGGACACACTGAGCACTCGACTGACACAGTCAATGATGACGACTGGGATCCTCCATTCGGCTGCTCGGCTGCACAGCTGGAGACAGATTCTGACAGAGGCCACTACAACCAAGTCCAGATCAGTGACAGAAGCGCTGAACTGTTCCCCCAAAACACGTCTGCACCAGAGAACACTGTCCTCAGTCACATGTCAGGAGCTAACGAAAGAGCAGAGAGGAAGAGGCACCTGTGTCATGTTTGTAACAAGAGATTTCTCACAAACTTCCTATTACAAGTACACATCAGAAGTCACACGAAAGAGAAACCTTACAGCTGTTCAATCTGTGATAAATCATTTTCCATGAAATCAAATCTAGTTCGACATAATAGAACACACACAGGCGAGAGACCTTACAACTGCACAGTCTGTATGAAATCATTTACCGAAAAGTATGCTTTAACACTACATAGAAAAATACACACAGGTGAAAGACCATTCAGGTGCTCAATCTGTGACAAAACATTTATCTACAAATATAAATTAGCTCAACATAAAAAATTACACACAGGCGAAAAACCTTTCAACTGTTCAGTCTGTAAGAAATCTTTTTCAAGTAAATATAGTTTAAAAGATCACAACGGAACACACACAGGTGAAAAGCCATTCAGCTGCCCATTCTGTGATAAAAGATTTGTAAAAAAATACAGTCTAAATGAACATGTAAGGAACCACACTGGAGAAAAAACTTACGAGTGTCCAATCTGTACGAAATCATTTGCTTCAAGATGCGTTTTGAAAAATCATAGAACAACGACACACAAAGGCAAAAAAATAAGCATCTCAAAAAACACACGAGCGCCCACAGAGGACGGAGTCGCTGACGTGGCCGGCCACGCCCTCTAGGTCGGATCAGACCTCGCTGGCCCAATCAAAATCGCAATCTCTACATTGATCAATCTCAATAATCGTCATGGCACTTTTTAATTATCACGTTTAGAGCCAGTTCTTTGGCAGAAACTGAACCTAGTTTTGGAGTTTTTTGCTCCATCTGAAACGTTTACGGCAAAACCGGAAGTGCACCATGACAAGAAGCATCCGAGTCGTGCTGTCAGTAAGGAAGGAGGTAGGAAAAGGAGCCTGTATGCTTCCTATCATACCTCCTTCAGCAGGTATGATAACTGTTCAAAGACCTTTCTTCTCGGTACGAGGAAGGACTACGGAAGATGGATCTTGGCAAGGTCGGGGGAGATGTCCCGGGAGGTCCTGGAACAGATTTCAAGGCTATGCAGAACTATGGACTGAGAAGGCCACAACCTGCTGCAGATGTCTGAATAATGTAGAAGACCAGGGAAAAGCATATTGATTTTAAAGTAAAAAAAACTGAATAATTGAATATTTAGGAGTGGGGCAGTTATCTCTCCTGTGCAATGTCAACATCCCCCACAAGACCAAGCCGCAGGTGAAAGGACTTGACAAGGACTGATATATGAACATTAACATTACAAGGTCTCTGGGAAGAGCCCACAGACACAAAGACCAAGTGTTATCAGTCACCTTGAGTCTCTCTCTAAAACCAAATAAATCAGGTTCGAAATCTAGGAGTAATCATGGACTCAGACCTGAACTTAAACAGCCACATCAAAGCAATAACATCAGCAGCTTTTTACCATCTGAAAAACATGGCTAAGATCAGAGGAATAGTGTCAAAACCAGACTTAGAGAGACTTATCCATGCAGTTGTCTCCAGCAGGTTAGATACTGTAACGGCTGCTCACTGCTGCAGAACATCCAGAACCAGGAAATACGACCATATTAGTCCAGTGCTCCGGTCTTTGTACTGGCTTCCTGTCGCTCAAAGAATAGAATTTTTTTTTATTAAGTCTTTTCATGGTTTAGCACCAAAGTCCATCTCTGACATGTTACAGCCGTATGAACCATCTTGGGCCCTGAGAACTTCAGGGAGGGGTCTCCTGGTGGCTCCAGAGTCAGGACTAAACACGGTGAGGCTTTCAGTTTCATGCAGCTAAAATCCGGAGGATGTGAGACAGGTCTCAACTCTGACAATGTTCAAATCCAGGCTGAAAACAGTTCTTTTTACCCGTAAATTTGACACTGAAAGTGTTCTATCTGCACTCTTGCCTTTTACTGTAATTGATTCATTTTATGTTGATGTTTTATTGATTTGATCTGTTTTCTTGTGATTTTATGCAACTGTGAAGCACTTTGAATTGCCTTGTGTATGAATTCTGCTCTACAAATAAACTTGCCTTATTTGGATCAACCAATCTGTTTGTTTTTAGTTTGAGGACAGTTGCCTGGCTCTTGTGACACAGAGACAGATCTGTTTTATCTTTGATCCTGAGAGCACTCTGGGCGCACTGACCCATCGCCGGCAGAGCTAGTGATCGTAATGCTTTGTTGATATTATGTAATGTGAGAAATGTCTGGTACGGCACCTCTGGTTGTGATCCTCGTCGGACTGGTCCATCCCGGCCCCGTGCAGTAACAGGCTGTGCACCGCCCAGCTCGCCGCTTCCTGGAAACCCCAGAGGAATTCACTTTTTAACCTGGTGACGTCAGGCCACAGAGAAGGAGTTGTGCAACAGAGAAACCACGAGTGTATTATGATAACGTCACACAAAGCAAAAAAAAAGTCCATTGTGCATTGCGTTAACTGGATGTTTGGATAAGAGCCAGTTTCATCTCGGTGTGTAATAAGATTTGATCAATAAACATTTACATTAACCATGAACCTGTATATTGTGAAAGCTGACATTTATTGAATAAAAAATAAATGTGCATCTAGTTAAAAAGCTTTTATTTATTTTTTATTTTTTTATCATGAACGAGAAGCTACTGTAGTTGTGAGAGTTTTGTTGCCTGAAAGTTGCGAATAAACTAATATATGGTGAGAAAGTAGGATGTTAACCTCTTGACGTTTTCTTGACTGGAGCTCACACATAGGCCTGTGTGACGTCTCATTTTAAAATACTAACACCTAGAAAATCTGTGCTCGGCCTTGGATCAGTTTTTCTAGATCTAAGACCAGACCTGGGTTTACCCAAAACACAAAATAGTAGTGCCAACTCCAAATCCAAATGCTGAGTTGTGTTGAGATTAATGCTCTGAAAAGAGAATGTTATTTACAGGCTTGGCCAAATACCGTAAGACTTGTTGATATTACTCTTCCTGATCAGCGACTCTTACATCTATCTTTGCTAAAACATGTGATAAACAAAAGTTAAAATATTGTATGTTCTGCTTAAAGCCGAGACCTCTGACCTGCACAGACGGAATCTCCGCGTGGAGCTCCAGCGCGCTGCAGCAGATCTCCATCCAGCTCAGCCCCAGATGGTGCACCTCCTGTGGGCTGCGCTGCTCCAGCTCCTCCCCCTCCTCCAGACCCTGAGCCGCTACAGCCTGGTTCTGCACGATCGTCGCCGCTGCAACACATGATGAACGATGATGACAAATGATTCAAACCCAATCAACTGTGCTTTGAAATGCATAAGACACGGAGGTGCAGGGGGCGCGGCCTTTCTGTGTGGAGTTTTCATGTTCTCCCCATGTGTGTGTAGGTTTCCACCAGGTACTCCGGTTTCCCCTATCACTAAAACATGTACAAAAGGGATGAACAATGTGTGTGAATGAATGGTGGTCAGAGGGACTGTTGTCGTGACAGCACTTCTGTCAGCCTACGCCAGGGAAACTGAAGCTCCACACGTATCTTACCACCACTGTGTGTGGAGAGAGTCAAGTGTCTGTCACTGTGTGAAGTGGTTTGGGCGACTTGTG
The DNA here is from genome assembly GCF_951799975.1 of Gobius niger. Classification (NCBI taxonomy): domain Eukaryota; kingdom Metazoa; phylum Chordata; class Actinopteri; order Gobiiformes; family Gobiidae; genus Gobius; species Gobius niger. The sequence continues at coordinate 4,297,730 of NC_136858.1, read as the reverse complement.
TCGTGTGAAAAGCGCTATACAAATAAACTTCCTTTCCATTCCATGTTAAGATTTTTTAAATCTTAGTTCCTAGCCTGGCATAAAGCCAGACTGATTTTATTTATGTATTTATAAATACATATGAAGACAGTCTGGGATTGTGGTAATAGGACGCAATTTCCAAATCAAGACGGGCAGGGCTAACGATCGCGGTTTGAACGAGAGTGAACCAATCAAACACAAAGCGATCTTGGCTTTGCGTTCACGTCCTCCGCCATGATTGTTTGTAGTCCACACGTGCAGTCGAGTAAATGCTCCGGTGAAAGCCGTCAGAGGAGCTTCTTGCTGTGGCTTTAAGGACAGGTCCAGCTCATTTAAAACAGAAGAAAAGGCACTGGTAAAAGCTTGTTGTTTCGCGGCTGCCATCTTCACTGTTTTGGTTACGGCCCAGAGGAGCACTGGTCGGTGGGAAATCCTAGCACGGAAGATGGCGCACCATTAACTCCCGCCTCCCGTGCTCTGATTGGCTCGTCTTGGTTTTGCCGGAGTCAGCAAGATTCAAATGCACAACTCCAGACTGTATCCCCATGTGTCTCTGAACATGGAGGATCAGTCTGTCTTGTGCCAGGCTACATGCTTCTAATGCCAGAGTGAAGCTGAAGATTTCCTCCTGATATAAATATAACAAAACCATGGAATAAAATGGTCTTAAATGATATAGCACTTTCCCACCTACATCAAGCACTCAGCAAGGAACCCCTCACCCATTCACAGTCATTCATACACCAATGTATGAAGACACTGGAGGCAAGGAGGGTGAAGGACACAATGACAGGGTGCACCAGCGGGAGCCAGGATTCGAACCCCCGACCTTCCGATCACGAGACGACTCTCTCTACCATCTTTGGCTCTATCCTGGATTTAGATAATGTGCTTGAAAATGTAGATAAAAGCATTGGGCTATTGCAAACAAAGGTCTTATCTGCTCTTATGTACAGTGGGCAAATGATCTCATAAAACAAGTATCTAATTTGATTTGAGAAATCATGAATGGGAAATTCTGAAGTCGCTGTAGAAGAAAGTGTCAGTGACGTCAATCGCTGCTGGAGTAATTCTATCAACTGTATGAATGTGGTGAGCAGGAACAGACGGCAACTGTTTCACAAAGATCGTAAAATAATTGGATCGTAGTACATTCTTTTCATGTCACATATGTAGCTGCGTAAAGAGTGAAGCAGCTCAACTTCTCCCAGAACTAGGCTCATTTTGGTCAAATCAGTCAATGTTTAAATAAAGCCCCGATGAAGCCCCAATAAAGAAAATAAAATCTAGTAGAATGTCACCTACTATTAAAAGCTGGTATTTAAAGCCAGTTTTGAATATTTTAAGTCAGAGACCAGTCTAGCATCTTTTTATAGTGTATTTTTAAATGTCCTTGCAGAACAACCCACTTGGTCATATATAATGTAAAACAGTGATTCTCAACTGGTGGGTCGGGACTCAAAAGTGGGTCGCGAGCCTGTAGGGAACTTTTTTTCAATATCTGAAACTACACAGAAACACACTGGAGTCTGTTAAAATAAATATTATTGGGTTGTTTTGATCATAATTTCAGTCTTAAAAGCAAATCTACGGCTTGTTCAATAATAACATGTGGTAAATACAATATTGTATACGATATATGACAAATTACAGTTTATTTGGGTCGCAGCTTGTCATTAAGGTAATGGCGGGTCTCGGAGCCGGACCACTTTAGAACCACTGATGTAAAACATTGGCATTTGTAGAAAATGGTTCTTAACTTTAGGCTACAATGGTGAGGTTCGGCCCTTGGTGTTTTAGCAATGATGAAAGTTGGCCTCCATGACACAAACTTGCCTGTCCCTGGTCTAGGGACTTCGAGCAGGAGCTGGTTTGTGGACCTTAGACAGACAGAAGGTCTGACAAAGCAGAGGCTTTAAAAACAAAAAGCAAAACCAATCCTGAAATGAAACTAGAAGCCAGTGGAGGGAAAACAGGACTGGTCTGATATGCTGACGTTAGTGTTCGCTAAAGGACGTATCTCACTGGAGGAGCAGTTGCAGAGACCTCAGATTTGTTTTCACCATGACTCCCTGAGAATCAGCATCAGAATCAGAATCGGTTTTATTGCCATTGTTTGTAAACAGGTTCACAAACTAGGATTTTTTTCTCAGTGGAGACGTTCAATATTACACAAAAAAACATATAACGCAGAGTTTAGATAAAAATATGCTATAAAACTTTTAACTATAAGGCTTTTGGGGCATGCATAAAGAATCAAATTTGTTTTCACCACGACTCCCTGGAGACTCGCCTTGATGTCGTGACCAGTGATTCAAGTCGCCATCAGGTCATGAACTAGTCTCCAAGCCGGTCCAATAGGCCCTCATCAAATGGGCTGTGGCATTTTGCACCAATTGGAACCTGATAAATGTCCAACACACTATAATAGTCTGTTCGTGAGCTGATGAGGCCGACCTGATGAAGAATCCTTTTCAGTTTGGTGCGATTTTAAATCGGCTTTATTTTGGTTTAAAACGTATCTGATGCTTAAAGGGAGTATATAGAGTTATAAAAAATGCTACAACTAAGTTGTAGCATTTTCCTCCCCCTACATGTTCCAGCCATGTCCTAATGTGTAGAATGAGCTCAGACCTGTTCACCACAACTGCTTCTAAAATCCTGCACTGTCACTCAGCGTTACTTTGGTCCGAAGTGCCGTCATGCATGAGCTTAATATCGAAGCTGCAGTTACACGTAAGACCTGAGATGGCAGTAGTGAGTATAAAATGACCAACTCGCATCTAGTCTCTTTAAATTTAGAACTACTCTCAAAAAAGTTCTTCACAGCCAGCTTTAGCTCAGAGGACAAAGAATCAGAAGTTGCAAGAACCTTGTCACCAAATAAAATGTACTTCAATGTGTAGTCAATGTTCAATGTTTATTTTATTTTATTTTATTTATTTGAACAGGGACAGTGCACAATATACATTAACCTCAAAAGGGAGAGATGCATTGTACCAGGTTGTAGCACTTGTGCTAATTTCCACCTGTAGTCCCTGGACAGACTGATGTCAACAGACAAAGTCATAAAAATATTAATACAGAATAATACATTTCCCCCAAAACAGCATTAAAATCAACAGATACTTCATTCATTCCAAAGCATTAATTTGCACACTCTTGCATACACACCAATGTGCTGCAAATCATCGGTGGAACAGTGAAATGCTAAATTGTGCCTGGCAATGAGCCCTGTGAAAAATGCACAGGGCCCAAAATGCAGCCCTGGGGTACTCCTCCTGTTGTTCAAGTAAGACTCAAATCCTAATAAGTAAGACTCAAATCCTAACCCCAATGTAGTTATTTAAGCGAGAATAAGGCAAACATGTGGGACTCAAATCTAAGACATCCCTCAGTTTATGAAATGAGCTCATAATGCACAGTGACATGTAAATAAACGACTTATTCCACAATGCTTTTGTATTTGACCATAACCGCTTGACTATCATCGGACTGATCTGTTCTTAGAGGCTTTTTCTCTGTTTCTATTTGTAGCTTTTAGACAAATGGGTCACAGTTATTCACAGCGTTGACCTCCTGATGCAGATGAGTATTTATAAACAGCAGATCTGGGTTGTTTCCATGATACGTAATGGACTGAGAAAAACAGTCTGAGCACTGGCTGAAACTTGTGCCTGAGGAGGATTCTCTTAATTAATGATTATGCCTGATATGCCCACTTTGGGGGTTCATACGTAGTGGAAGTCAAAATCTGTGCTTTTCAATGACACAGTGGTCAGCGTTTGAACAGAAAATGTGAACTTTTTAGCATTTTTGATAAACGTATGGTGTAAAATAGTTGAGCAATGTCACTATTTTTCCAATGAATGTAGGTTTGATGCCAATAGGAACTTATTTTAATGACATTGAAGGCCTTATTCTTGGCACAGTTCATGTAATGACTGTGGAAATCCCGCTCTTGACCGTAGATTTCATTACAATGGTCCAGTAGTACAAACTCGTGATCTTATTCTACAACTGTTCTTTTTCTGATTTCTGTCCGATTTTAGGTCACAGAGCCTAAAACATTTCACGCTTCGAACATGAGATGATTTAAGAGTCTGTAGTAGAACTGAACTAATCTAATTGTGCAGAGAAGCTGAATGTTCCCTCCTTTGTTCATTGCTTAATTCATTGGATTCTGTTCATACTGTTCATGTCTGTGTTTATTGTGAATGTGAATGTATGTACTGTTTTAAATGTAATGTAATGTACTTCCACTTGTTATAATTTTAGTCCAATTATATTGAATAACTGAGTTTATTATGGCCTTTGTAATTAATGAATCGTAATTAATCGAATTTAAGCATAATTTATTGAGGAATGGAATGGAATTTAGTTTTTAGACATATATTATAGATGCCTCTTTATATTTTCCTACATTTTAACTTATTTTAAGTGGAGCTGTGAGGCCTGTGTGATCATTTCAAACACTTCAAAGACAGAGTTTATTTTGGAGAATGATCTTTTTTAATAAGTTTATGTTAAGGCTTAACTGTGAATACAGTTTTGACAGTAAAATAGTTTTTCGTCCGTAAGCAACGTCTGCAGGAAAACGATTAAAGTGTGATTAATGAATTAATGAATATTTGAATGAATATTAAAACTGTAATAAACAGTAGCATTTTACTGACACTCAAAGACGCTTTACATTGCATTTTTCATTGAAGGAGGTAAGCTACTGTTGTAGCCACAGCTGCTCTGGGGTAGACTGATGGAAGCAAGGCTGCCAATCTGTGCCATCGTCCCCACCAACCAACACCAACCTCTACATTCACCCAGGCTTCCTGGTGTTTCCAAACGGTCTCCCATCTAAGTCCCAACCAGGCCCTTCTTTTGCTGTTAATGGCGATATGGCCACAATCTTTATATACGTACAGAAAATAGTGGGTGACTGAACTTCTGCAAATAGAGGATCAGACTAGGATGACGGAAAAAATATAGCGAAGGTATTTTAAGGTATTATATATTACATTATATATTATTGTATTGGACATCCCTATTTGGTTAAACATAAATGACTCAGGAATTCTTAAAATACAGTTGTTTGCCCAGTCAAAGAAGGGTGGTTGGTGTCTATGGGTCACTAAAAGTAAAAGCTTGAGAACCACTGATAGATAAAATAATATCTATAGCAAATTAGCTATACTTTTTAGGCACAAAAAACTTTAAACAAAGCCTCATGGAGTTCATTGAGTGTGTGACTCACTGAGGTTGGCGAGGCAGGTCAGAGCAGCCGTCAGCAGATCTGCGTTGTCCGGGAACGTCTCGCAGGCTCGAATGGCCACTCGCTGCACGCCGTTCACCACCAGGATACTGTAGTAACTCTCTGTCACAGCGACACATCCAGTCAACACTCTGACCCTCTGCTCTCACAACATCCTCAAACCTCCTCTGGTATGGACGACTAACTATTCCCAAAGTCCGAGTTCAAAGACTCCACAGATAAACAAATCAAGGACTAATGCTAAAAAGACTTTAAATTTAAATTTAAATACAAATACAAGCTCTTTCAGTCAGACCTGTGGTGAACTTGTTGAGGAGGCAGCAGGCCACTTCCTGGATCTCCTCCACTTCCGGAAACTCGTCCATCGAAGCCATGACCAAAGCGTAGCATCTCACTCCGCCGGACATCAAGATCTCCACGTTACTGCCTGGAAACACGAAACAGGCACAAAAAGCACGTAGGATTAGATTTGATGCTGTTGGTCCAGGGACAGGATTAAAGGAAGTGACTTGGTTGTTTTAAAGCAATAGTCTTGTATGGAATTAATAAACATTATTCTTCTGTTTTATGGTTCTAGATGACAAATTTCCCCACTGGGACAATAAAGTACACCATAACCTTAACCTTAAAGCTGCATTATACAACGTTTTATGTGTTTCTGGTGAGAGTCTGTCAGCAGCAACCTTTAACCTTAAATATTTGAGTATAGGCACACATGTTACTCGTGTCCCGGGCGCTGCTCTCATGTTTTCTCTGCTCGGACTCGAGGCATCGGCCACGCTCTCATTTAAACTCTCTTCTTATTGTCTCTAGTGGAGAATCAGGACAGTAGTTTGGTGAATAGACGAGAGTAAAGCCGTTGTTTGTGGCCTTTTTGTCTCAAAGAGAAGTTGAATCCACACGGTTCTCATGGGCATAGTTACTTTCAGTAACTCTGGTTCTCTGAATGTGCACAGTCTACAACGAGTCACTGTCAGGCTTATTCTCAGTGGTAAGATAGAAATAACCGTCAGGTGCAGATTTCAGTTAGTTTTAAATCAGCGGTTCCCAAACTGTGGGTCAGGGACCAGAGGTGAGAGAATGTGACCATTAACCATTTTTAAAAAGTGGGGGAAATAGACTAATAGTCGTCCTAAACCCCAGTCTGACAGTGGCTTAGTGGTTAGTGGTTCTCACACTGAGGGGCAGAGCCTGAATTGAAGTCATTATTAGATTAAACTTTATTGTCCCTTGCGGGAAATTTGTGTTGGGCTCACAGCTGCTGAAATAGACAACATTATGGAGATGTGGAGACAGCTTAAAAACTATTTAGTATAAAAGACATTAATGGCAGTGATGCCCGACTTGTTCAAAAGACTCACCGATGTAGGGACAAAAGAAAGCTTAAAGCGGTCACTTCTGCCCTGCACGACTGCACAGTGGAACTGTTTTGACTGTAAACAAGTTCACTCTTCGTTGAACAGCCATGGGATGCGTAGGTACTGTCAGGCCCCGTGTGGATTTAGAGAGTAACTAAGTAAAGTAACAGGTTACTTTTTAAAAGAAGTAACGAGTAACGATAAAGTAACTTTTTAAAAGTAACTTCCCCAACACTGGTGCCTTATAAGTAGCATGAGGTCAAACAGGCTGGACATTGCTGTGGACTGTTGACCCACTTTCTCCAGTAAAATGTAAAGCGGACGGCGCTTAGAAACACAGTGATTAGATTAACTTAAGTGTAGAGACCGGAGCGCATGAGGAGAGCACCGAGACAGACATATTTCACAGCGTTTTATACAGAACATAACAGACTTTAATGGGAGGTTCCAGCGTCTGAATGAACTGCTTTCTGTGTAACAAGAGAGTAAGTTTACATATATTCCAGTTATTAGTCATTTCCCGGTTATTTCCCAGTATTCTGGAAATGTTTATAAGCAAGTATACTGTTTATTCAGGCTCCAAAATGATTCAATACATTGTTACTGTAATGTTTCTGATCTAAACAACTTTACTGCAGCTTTTATGTCACCCACTGAAGCCACAAAGAGACCTATAATAAATATATCTCAGAATAGAATATGTAGAATATGTAATAGAATATTTTTAATGCCTCAAACACAACAAATTCTACATCAAGCATTAGATCAAGCATTTGGGCAACTTTTGAGAAATATTTCTTCAGAGTGGATAAAAAATGTACAGGAAATTTCAGTAAAAGGTGCAGTTGAATACATTCTGCATTATATTGCAGAATGTAATATATATTTTTAGTATTTTTGATGGATTTATGGCATAAAGATCGAGCAAATACATTATTTTCGAGGAGGTTTAGATTTATGATTTGCTTTTTACTTTAGAGTTCACTATTGTAGAGGTTTTGTAATGGGACTTTTACTATTTCAAAGAACAAATAAACAATAATCATGTGGGAAATCCCTTCTTTTCAAACAACCGTCCTTCACTTTTTCCCTGAAAGTCGATGCAGCGTGTCTTTTGGGGATAATTTAATTAGGTCAGAGCCACAGAAAAGCCTTGCACCAACTTCCTGTCTTTTGTTGGAGGCAGGAAGGAAGCATCTCCCAACAAGGCATTCATTCATACTTTTGATAATAGCAGCCTCAAGGTTTTATCGACTTCTTCAAACTATTTCTGTTTCTAACACTGAGACACTGACACGGTGAAGCACTTACTGAGATCGGCCAGCAGGAGGAGCACTTTGAGGCCTTGCAGCAGCAGCTCTGGACTGTCGTGAAACTTCTGAAGAGACGCCAGGACCGTGACGTGATCCTGTCTCTCCACAAACTCCAACAACAGGTCGTCCCTCTCTGTGGACAAACAGAATATAAATGTGGCAGACGACTATCGGGCTGCACAATGTGACGGCAAAAAGTACGATATCCACAACACAAGAAGTCAAAAATATGGTAATAACTTTGAGGTCCACTATTAGTGATTTCAGAGCCGAAAACAAACAAAAAATGTGGTCATTTAAAGGGGCTAGATGCAAGTTGTCATTTTTATACTCACTACTGCCACCTTGGGTCATATGTGTAACTGCACCTTCTATATTAAGCTCGTGCATGACGGCACTTCGGACCCGAAGCAACGGGTTTTTGAGTGACAGTGCAGGATTTTTGCATCTTAGGACTTGGCTGGAACATGTAGGGGGAGGAAAATACAAAATTTTAATATTTTTAAACACCGTATAGTCCCTTTAAGTGAATATAAACTTGTCTTTGTTATAATGTTTCTAATTCCCTCAACAGTTTTTGCCTTGCCTTGTTTTGATCTTGCAAATAAAGGCTGAAAGGTACAGTATTTGTGTAGGATCTTTGTTTATTATCCATCCATCCATTTTCTTCTGTTTTATCAGAGGCCGAGTCATGGAGGTTAAATCCGGTAAATCGAGAGCTTTACCTCAGACTCATCTTTTTCCAGGTTCCTGGTTTATTATTTAAATTCTTTTTTTAACGCTGAATAAAATATCCCTGATATGAGGCAAGGCATGTTTAAATAAAATATTGATTTAGCTGATAACTGCAATGTTGATTTATCCACAGCCACAAAAACCTTTTCCAGGATGTGCTAGCTTTAAGTTGCTACATCCTGTGGCAAAAAACAGTTTGCAAAAAGAAATCCCAGCCCCTTCCCCCAATCAAAGGGGGGCATTAATTTACACGCCGAGTAGCCCCTAATTGAGTAATTAAACAGATTATTCAGAATGTAGTGGAGTTATGTTCATAATGAAGTCAAGCCTTTCACTGAAAAACATCATTTTAACTAACTTTTCTTTTAAAATAATAGTTTCACTTTTTTAAATCGGAGGTAATTCTAAGCACCCCCTGCCAAGTGCTCAAGTACCCCCAGGGGTCCCCGCACCCCTAGTTGGGAAACACTGCCGATGCCCATGCAGCTAAAGGCGACCCCGGGTGAGTCGTGACGTTTCGTACCCGTGCTCAGCAGAGACGTCAGAGCGGAGCAGCCCTGGATCTGAACCTCCTCGCTGTCCGGAAACGTCTTCATGGAGTTCACCACGAGGTCGAACGCGTCCTCCTCCTCATCGAGCACCAGCAGAGGCACCACGTCTGCAACAAAGAACAACATAACAGATGAAAATGTTACGAAAACAGTGCATCGTTTTATCATTGATCATACCAGCAAGCTAATGCTAGCAGCAATGAATCAAGGCTGGGACAGAAACCATGATTGGACTAAAACTAATGAACTAAAATAGCCACTGCTGGATAGGCGTTTTTATTTTAGTTCATGAAATGCTGTTAAAACTGATATTATAGGCTATTTGTAATGCACAAGTTACAATGATCTAATCACTTTATGCGAGTTAGACGACAGTAACGGCTGCTCACTGTTACAGAACATCCAGAACGCTGCTGCTCGAGTCCTGACAAGAACCAGGAAATATGACCATATTAGTCCAGTGCTCCGATCTCTGCACTGGCTTCCTGTCGCTCCTAGAATAGGATTTAAAACAGCTCTGCTTGTTACAAGTCTTTTCTCTGACGTGTTAGAGCCGTATGAACCATCTCGGGCCCTGAGAACTTCTGGGAGGAGTCTCCTGGTGGTTCCCAGAGTCAGGACTAAACACACTGAGGCTAAAGCTGAAATCTGGAACAGTCTTCATGAGGATGTGAGACAGGCCTCAACTCTGACAATGTTGAAATCCAGGCTGAAAACAGTTCTTTTTACCCGTGAATATGACTGAAAGTATTTTGTCTGCACTCTTGCCTTTTACTGTAATTGAATGTCAATCAATTATTATGTTTTATTGATTTTACTTGTTTTCTTGTATTTATGCAACTGTGAAGTTGACTTTGAATTGCCTTGTGTATGAATTGTGCTCTACAAATAAACTTGCCTTGCCTTAATGTGACCTATAAAAGCCTGTCATATCCCCAAGGATAATTAGTAGGAAAGTCCAGTGATCCTTGTGCAATGTTTTTCCATTAGTTTATTAATAGTAGACATCATTAATCATGGACATGTAAAAATATAACACGTTATTGATCTGACAAATGAGAAAAGAGGACGGACTCATTGCACTTTTAAGAAAGTCTCTTGGTATTGGTTAATAGTGGATATTGGCAGATACTCAAACCTCCGGTATCGGAATCAAAAAAGCTGGATCGTTGCATCTCTAGACCTAATAAGGTGTTTAGCCAGAACGTTTTAAATGAATGTAGAGTCTTTTCAGCATGTTTAGAGTACTTAAACAAGTATTTGATCTCCGTCTGTGTAACAATGTTTCTCAACAAAATCTTAAAATCCAAGAGGAGCTGTAAGCCTCCTCATTGGACTTTACACAGACACATAGACTTTCGGATGCAGTGATTTCATTTGCAGCCACTCAAATTGAGAGGTTGATTGGTTTGTGGTAAATGTTGCAGGATTGACACTAAATTGTTGGCGGCGTCTGTGTCTGACTGTGATGTTCAGGACTGGAATATAAACGCGCACTGACCTCCGTTTCACTGTAATGTCTCTAATCACATTAACAAAGGCTCAGAGAAACGTCACACACACAAACACAGTCTTCATCTGGTCCAGGATTCTCAGAACTTCATAAAAAGCATCATGGGAAAGACCCTGAACATGCAGCCGATGCGGTCGGTTGATTTTGGAGCACTTGTATAACATTTTGTATTTGTTGTTTGACTTTTTATAAATCAAGTGCACTGTGTGGCTTTGTAGAGTTAGCAAAACATCTTTATAAAATATGTATTCAGCCTCAGACAAAATGAATTTCTATTTTGTCTGAGGCTGAAGCAAAATCAAATCCTACACTGATATTTATCATAACAAGCTCAATATTTATCGTCTCTTCTCATCGTACGATGTGGTCCTTTCGAAGAAAGGCTTAATGTCATTTGTATGCTTTAGAGTTACAGTTTTATCAGCATAAATGGTTCTCAATGCATTTGAATGCCATTTTATTGCCTAAATACTAACACCACAAAAGCAAAAAATAGGGTCACATTTCTTTTTGCAAGATTTGTGAACATTCAATCAAACAGGGGAATGAGGGAGATTTTGATATTCAAATTGAACTGGACACAAAAGCCCCATTTTGACAGCACTAGACCAGTTCAGTTCACTTCAGACCGGTTCATTTAGGGAGGGTGTTGTGTTTCAAGTGTCTTTAGTGTAAAGTGGTCTGGGTGGTTATGGGAGGGGCCGAGGACATTCATATGCATCTGGCAACCACCACAGCCTGATATCCCTGAGCTTTAGTCCTGCATCAAAACACCTTTGTATCTGCTACATGTGGCCATTAGGAGGGGCAGAGGCTTTAGTGTTTGAACAGTTTTCAAGCTCCACAGGAACAGTCATTGAGAAAAAAGAAAAATCCCCAAAATGCCCAAAACGAGTAAACCTATTATTTTTAGTTCGACAGTGAATTCTAAAATAAAAGAGGGAGATACGAGGCCTCGCTCCTCTCATTTGGGCAATAAGAAACACTGTATGGGGAAACTGTGCAAATTAAGCTTTAAAGGAATAGGCCACCGTTTTTACATACTAAAATATGTTCTTACCTCACTTTAGTCGAGTTAATATATCCCCGTCTGGTCTTTGTCCGTGCGCTCTGTCACGCAAACGGAGCACATACGCAGCCTCTCCCACATGTCATATAGCTCCAAAAAAGCTCACGATAGAAGCTACCAAGCTCTTCCACGTGTTCCCTAATTAAATAAAGTTACTTGAAGTTTTTTCATGCGAAGTATATTTACACAGAAATGTAACGTGTCGATTTTATAAGCAGATAAAAAGGGGGACTATATTGTAAGGCGTAATGATACGAGGAGTAAAACGTCCGCGCAGTAACTCCTAAAGCTTATTGACGGAAGTGAGCGGGGGAAGTCTTTAGGAGTTACTGCGCGGACGTTTTGCTCCTCGTATCATTACGCCTCACAATATAGTCCCCCTTTTTATTTGCTTATAAAATCGACATGCTACATTTCTGTGTAAATATACTTCGCATGAAAACACTTCACGTAACTTTATTTAAATAGGGAACACGTGGAAGAGCTTGGTAGCTTCTATCGTGAGCTTTTTCGGAGCTATGTGACATGTGGGAGAAGCTGCGTATGTGCTCCGTTTGCGTGACAGTGCGCACGGACAAAGACCAGACGGGGATATATTAACACGTCTAAAGTGAGGTAAGAACATATCTTAGTATGTAAAAACGGTGGCCTATTCCTTTAAAACTTGAGCAGTAGATACTGACATAAATGTGAGGGAAAATCTATAATTTAATTGAATGTTTTCACATCAAAATCAGACATAGGCTGTGAGCAGAGATGGCAAAAAATGCTTATATTTTTTGTGAACCAGTCATGATAGAGGCTTGTGAAGAGAAAGAAACTTTGAATATGCAAGCTAACTATTGGCCTGACCAATCACAGTGGTGACAAGCCCCCCTCCCCTTTCCCCCCAAACCGGTCTAGTTTGCAAACCGCTCCAGACCCCATGGCTGAAGTGGTCTGGGTCTGGGGCTGGAGCGGTTTGGACCCCCCTTTGGGAGCGGAGCAGTTCACTTTTGGCTGTGGAAACACCTTCAAACCGCTCTGGTCTGTTCCAGTCTGTTCCTGTCGAAATGAGGCTATAGGGGAAACTTTTAAGCAAAAGATTGTGTCAAATTTCAGTCAACATTGCAGCTGAATTTGGTTTAGACCAGAGTTTTTGACAAATATATGCAGTGAAATAGTCTCTGTCTCTTAGGAAAAAACATATTTTCTAAGACATTTAGATTTAATGCCAGTTTGAATCTGATGATTTATTGCTTTCTAATGTTTTCTAATGCCCCGCAGAGACCCTGAATATCATTTATAAAGAAAGTTCACCAAAAGAAAGAATCCGTGGAAACCTTGCTGGGACGTAACACAAAGAACTTACCTGATGTGAGCAGCAGAGCCAGAGCCCTCAGTCCCACCATCGTCACCTTGGCGTCTGCGCTGTACTGGGTCAGGACCTTCAAAATGTGTCTGAAAGAACAGATAATAGGAATAATTACAAGTAAATCAACAAAACGGTCGTGTCTGATTGTCCACACTATTCCCTTTAGTGCCTCCATTTTGTCCTGTGTGAGTGTCCGGAGAAGAAAAAATAGTGCACTCAAAATTTCTTACACGTAACTGCACCTTCTATATTAAGCTCGTGCATGATGGCACCTTGGACCCGAAGTAACACCGTTTTGAGTGACAGTGCAGGATTTTAGAGGCAGTTGTGGTGAACAGGTCTGAGCTCATTCTACACATTAGGACATGGCTGGAACATGTAGGTCAGGGGTAGGCAAGTTTGTGTCATGGAGGGCCGATTTTCTTCATTGCCAAAACACAGAGGACCGAAACTCACAATTGTAGCCCAAAGTAAAGTACCTTTTTTCTACAAATATAAGTTTTGCACATATTATATGACCTAATAGGGTGTTTTACTGGGAAATGTGAAAATATTGACGGCATTTTCCACATTTTAGAGTCCTTCTCACGTATTTAGTCTCTGATTCATGAATAAATGTATCTTCAAAATTCTCTTGGGGGCGAAAGGTTTTATGTTGAAGGGCCGAATTTGGCCCCCGGTCTGGACGTTGCCTACCCCTGATGTAGGGGGGGAATATACATAATTTTAACAATTTTAAACTCTGTATAGTCCCTTTAAGTGCTGTGGTCAAAGCCAGCTTTTTCCAGCTGTGCCTTTTGACCAAGGATAAGCCCTTTCACTCGCACCAAGATCTCGAGAAGGCGACTCTCGCATTTACCAGTTCATGTTTGGACTATTGCAACGGAGGTAGAGAGGCCAGAGTTCTATGGTCATCACTCCACCATTTATACTTAGTTCAGAATGCAGCACCGGTTCATCCTTCAGTCCCACCCTCTCTGCTCTGCACTGGCTCCCGGTCCATTTTCGGATTGATTTTAAATTGTTAATGTTCGTTTTCAAAACCCTTCAAGGTTTCACTCTTCTATATACTTGAGCACACATCGCCCCAGCAGAGCTCTCCGGTCCGCCGATCAAATGGTTCTGGACGAGCCCAGGTTCCGGTACAAACAGTGGGGTGATCGTTACTTTCTGGTTGCAGCGCCTAAACTGTGGAACAGCTGCCACTCAATCACTCACTTTTTAAATCCAGATTAAAGACTCACCTTTTCAGACCGGCTTTTAATACTTATAGGGTGTAATAATTTTGTGTTTTTGTCTTTCTGTGAAACACTTTGGTCTTCCTGTGCTATACAAATAAATTTTACTTGATTGTTCGATTTACATCTTTCCTTGTCATCTCACTTCTTACGACCCTTTTGGCTACAAAACGTTTGATGGTTCTGTGGTTCCGTCCCTTATTTAATTTCATGAGGGGTGCATTCCTCTAACCAGCTTTTAATCACGTTTGAATTCTGATGTTTTTTCCTTCTCATTTTGTCATGCTTCAATCCAACAGCCTTTCAGTTTTACTCAGTTTGGAGTTTGAGAAAGTGAAGAAAAAATGCGTAATAGTGCATGCAGTGTAAGTGACTGACTGCATAGTGTACGATCTCGTGTGGCCCTATGTAGTAAATGAGGAGTTGGGGACGTTGGTGGACATTCGGACAAAGCCAGAGTCTCTGTTCTTGATTTTGTGTACTCACTGGTGCACGCCCAGCACCTCCCAGTCCCCGGCGGCCTGAAGAGGAGCCGTGAGGAGCTCCAACGTTTTGGGACATATTTCAATCAGACGACAGAGAAGGGACCAGCCGAACTGTAACGACACACAACAGCGATTTAAATACTGCAGAAAACTACAGGAAACAATACTGCCACAAGGAATTTCTGTAAATTATTGTAAAAATGCAATAAAAAGGTAAGTGCTGAGCGAATGACTTTCTGTGGAGTCACGCAGCCTCAGCTCTGATAAGATTCAGTCACGAGACGCAGTAAACATGAGCAAACATGAGCAAACATGTGAAATTTCATGCAGAGAGGGGGGGAGAGAGAAAGCAAGGAGAGAGAGAAAGGGAGAAGGGGAGAGGGAAGGAGACAAAGAAAGGGAGAAGAAGAGAGGGAAGGAGAGAGAGGATGAAGGAGAGGAGGGAAGGAGAGAGAGAAAGGGAGAAGGGGAGAGAGAAAGCGAGAAGGAGTCAGAGAAAAAGAGGAGAGAGGGAAAGAGAGAGGGTCAAGGAGAGAGGGAAGGAGAGAGAGAAAGGCAGGAGGGACCGGAAGGGAGAAGGAGAGATGGAGGGAGAAGAAGGGAGAGAAAGGGAGAAGGAGGGAGAGAAAGGGAGGGAGAAGGAGAGAGAGAATGGGAGAAGGAGAGAAGAAAGGGAGAAGGAGGGAGGGAGGGAGGGAGGAGAGAGTGAAAGGGAACATAGAGGGAGGGAGAGACAGAAAGGGAGGAGAGAGGGAGGGGGAGAGAAAGGGAGAAGGGGAGAGGGAAGGAGACAGAGAAGAAGGAGGGACAGAAAGGGAGAAGGAGAGATGGAGGGAGAAGAAGGGAGAGGAAGAGAGAAGGAGAGAGAGAAAGGAAGAAGGAGGGAGAGAAAGAGAGGGAGGGGGAGAAGGAAAGAGAGAAAGGGAGGAGGAGAGAGGGAGGGAGGAGAGAGAGAATGGGAGAAAGAAGGAGAGAGGGAAGGGGAGAAGGAGAGAGAAAAAGGGAGAAGGAGGGAGGGAGGGAGGGTAGGGGAACAGAGAGGGAGGGAGAGACAGAAAGGGAGGAGAGAGGGAGAGAGAGGGTGGAGAGAGAAGGAGAACGAGAAGGAGAATGAGAAAGGGAAAAGGAGAGATAGAAAGGGAGGAGAGGGAAGGAGAGAGAGAAAGGGAGAAGGTAGTGGGGAGGAATAAGTATACTTACTGTTTGATACAATTTTGGGCTCAATGTTTATCTTTATTTTCACTTTTTCCCCATTCTTATAAAGTGTTTTTATTCATGGAGGCCCAAAACACCAAACTCTCTGAACAAAACAGTACATAATTATTTGTCCATTCTGAATCTTTAAAGCTGCACTACCTGAATTATCCCACTTTCAAAAGGTGAAAGTCACAGGTAGTTCAGTAAAATCTAATTTGGATAGGGTAGGCATAAATAAGCATTGCTTCAGCCTATTCCTTTATTGGTTTAATATTGTTGTTGTTGTTGTTGTTACTGGTTGTATTGATTTAAATGCATCAGTCAACCAAAATAAACCATTAATTCATTCATTTGCAGCCCTCACAGACCCTCCAGCACATTTCCATTATTCACTTGTGTTAAATAAAGCTCAGCCTGAGACGGTAATGAGGAGCGAGCAGCGAGAAGAAAACAATGCACAAAATCATACTTGTTCTCCCGCATTCATCGTAGTTACAAATGCGCTATATTTAGACACACAACAGCACAAGCACCTGCTTTGCTTTCACTAATGCTGCGTTTACAACACAGATCTATAGAGGCAAAACAAATGTACTGTGCTATAAATGGATTGGAACAAAGTAACGTAAAGTAGACAGGAGGAGGATGTTACCTGCTGCACGGCTTTACTCTGGATGTTTGAGGAAACCACGACCATCAGAGGAGTGTGGACTTCTTTGTCAGCAAACAGCTCAGCCGCTACAAATGCAAAACAACAACTTATTAACAAATAAAACTGAAATAAAACACACTTTTGTCATAAATTTGAGTTTTTCTATTGGATACCAATCCCTGATAAAGTTCAGATATCAACTTTTCTTCTTTGTTCCTTTAGATACAGATGGCATCTCATCATAGAAGGGGGCGTGGCTTCGCCAAGGGGGAAAATAGAATATTTAGAGAAACACAATTTTCCACTCTTTATAGCCATTTTCTGGTGGAATATGAACGTATTTATCACACATAACTAAAGTCAAGTGTAAATCAGGTCTATATGGATATTTTCTCACAGCAGATTGTTCAGTAGAAGTGAAAAAACAGCAGTCGTAGCTAGCGCTAGCTAACCGTTAGCATTACCTCCTTGCAAAATACCACATACATTGTTGTAAATGGAGAGACACTCACCCCGTTTCAATCACTTTATGAATGATTTCAAACTGTATTTTTCCTCATTATGACTTATCAAGTACAGTTCCACTAAGAAAATAATATCCAACATATCCAAATACCTCTTATTTTAAAATTGAAATGCTCCAGTGTTTTTTATTTTTGTGCCTTACATCTCTGTACAGTCCCTAAAAATGTTCACCCTTCATTTTACTCGTATTTTGTACCTCGGCAAGATTTTGAAATTGTTAATAAAAAATAAAATAAACAACCTTTAGCATTAGCCCGATGCTAACATGAAGCGTCAAGTTAGCATTCTCCGTTATTTATGTATTTATGGGCTGTTGAACCATTTGCTCCTCCCCATGTCTTTGTATCTTTATTTAGTAGAAAAGTATATCATATTTCAGCGTTTGTTAAAGTAGTTTTTGAATAATTAAAGAAAGTTTAGATTTTTCCCCGAATTGTTTTCCCCCTTAATTGTTTTCAAACATGACCATATATGGGAGATTCCAGAGATGCCGTCTGTATATGCACAACACACAATTCTGGTTATAACATTTATTTCTGGCCTTTGATAATGGTCTCTAACCTGAGACTCTTTTACAAGGTAACTTTTTTGTATACAAGAGTAAATTCTTTCAAAGTATTATGGCTGTTCTATCCACCTGAGTGTAGTCATACTCAAGGATGTTTTAGCCTCAGGTAGCTGTGGCTTCAGAAGTGGTTACAGCTGCTGACTGCGCAGAGTGAATGAAAACATTACACTGGGCTGAATCATTGTCATGTGTTGTAGTTTTGTTTTTACAGCTCAGTTTGGGAGGTCACTGAGTACAAACGCGGTACAACAGCCGCGTAATACAGTCCCTTTTGTTCTTTAAGCGCACATTTGGAAGTAAACACATCACAGAGGTGGGCTACACATGCGAGCTATCAAAACTGTTGTCGTAGTAAAGTGAGTACAAAGTGATTCTCTTTGCGAGCGACACCTTTGTAGCACATTTCTGATGGTTTGCAAAAGAAATGGCTTTGGTTTTGTAAATGAGAAAGTCCAAACATCCTCGTCCTAGTCCACGTCACAAAGCTATCGTATATTTGTGGTCAGTGTATACATTCCAATGACATCACATATAGTTCCGGCGGCCATTTTGAACACCGAAGTAGAATTATGCAGTATTACAACATGTAACAATATCTCTACTCAGGATGAAAATGAAAGACAACTGGTTGACAGTGGCATTTTTATGTGCCCGTAATCATTGCTCAAGAAGATAACAGTAAAAACTCTGGGGCCGTGTTTTCTTTTATGTGAAAAAAACAGCAAATGTGGCACAGACGTAGCAGCTCTGTCTGTGGAGCTACAGCAGGATTTACTAGAGATCTGTTTCACTCTGAAGACTAACTTAACACATCAAAGAGGAAACAGAAAACCTTTCTCTGTAATACTTACAGTTTGTCATGTCAACCGAGTCTCAGTCTGAGTCAGTGTTAAAGCTGCTCAAGACGTTAGCATGCTACCGGTTAGCAACTGTCAGCTTCAACAGCTCAGCTCTGACCTCTGTCACATGTTGTATCCAAGGCTGGATGTTTGTGGTTCAGGGCTTTCTCTTGAGGTCAGAGCTGAGATGTTGAAGCTAAATGCTAACTGGTAGCATGCTAACGTCTTAAGGGCTCAAACACTGACTCACTGGTTTCTTCACATAAACGTGCGTCTCTGGGGCCGTGTTTTTACTGCTTTCTTCTGGAGCAATGATTAAAAGGCCAATCAGTTGTCTTTCATTTTCATCCTGAGTAGAGATATTGTTACATGTTGTAGTACTGCATAATTCTACTTGGGTATTCAAAATGGCCGCCATAACAACAAAGGTCACATGACTGAGAGGCATGTATAGAATTGAATGTAAGAATGCAGTTCATTAATTAAGAGTGCAGTTCAAACTCTGTTTCCTCAATGACATGTTACATTCACATGTGAGTTATAGAGACACAGTGGGCAGCAGCTGCAGCGCCTGAAGAACATGGTCTGAAAACTACAATAACAGAGAGCAAATAGTAATTTAGTGACTATGTAGTTATTACTGGTGGTTCACACTTCAATTTGACTGGTTTAGGCTTTTACAATTTTGGTCGTAAATCATCTCACTCCCTGAGTGAACTGGATCATTCAGGTGGCAGCAAGTCAAATAATGATTTGTAATGCCATTTTATTGCCAAGATACACTATTTTAATGCCAAAAATGCATAATATCCTTGTATATATCATTGTATGGAATTTGAAGACATTCAATCAAACAGGGAATGAGGGGAAATGTTGATATTAAAAACTAAATTGGACACAAAGGGCAATTATTCAGCAAAATATTGTGTCAAATTTCAGACGGAACTGCAGCTGAATTTCAAACGGATGCAGTAAAAACAATAACAATCCATTTTATATACAACAAACTGTGCCTTTCAAACAAAATCTCAAATTACTACAGAGTTGTAAAATAATACAAAGCAAATAATCGACTTTGCAACATAAAACATTTTAATTAAAAATGTCTTCAGGTGCTTCTTGAAAGACTGATATAGTTTAGCAGTGTGGGTTCAGGTCGTGGGTTCTGTCTCTCAGGAAAAGTTTGATCTGATTTAATAGTTTTTAATGACTTTTAAGGCCTTAATTTTGGTATAATCCATTTAATGCATTTTTATGTAAACCTGTAGAATTCAGATGCAAAACTCTCACTTTATACACATGTGAGACTGGCACAAACAGACTTCCGCTGAGTCAAAAATAATTGTCATTTTAAGTATAAACTATTCACTGCCTTTTTCATGACGTTTCCAATAATGTCTTCAAATCTATCACAACACATTAGGCCGGTGGGCTGTCATGTGGTTTGGCACACTGGCTTTATTAACTTGGAAGACCAAAAGGTTCCAGCATATTTCTGAACAGTCAAGTTCAGTGCATTGTCACCTGGGCCATCAGCTGAGCAGTCAGTAAACAATGTGATGTAAATTATGTAATAAGCTTCTTATTACAACTATGACATGCAGACAAAGCACGTGTGATTAACTGCATGGGAAGCGTTCATCACCCAAAAAACAAAACAATTTCTCTTACCATATTCCGTGTGCGCGAGGAAATTCAGGTCTTCCAGAATTTGGATCAGCGTGGGGAGCTGCTCCTCTTCTTTCGGGGTCTTGAGTCTCACCAAAAGTTTATTTAACTTTTCCTCCAACTCCTCTCTGTCCCTGTCAGCCATGGTATTATTGCGTTTTCTGTTTTAAAGAGAAAAAAAAAGAAAGAAAAAACTTCACGGCGAGGCATTTAGGGTCGCACAGCAAAAGATCGGACCCACATTGGAGCAGTAAAACGCACCTCGGAAAGAGGCAAAATCCTATAAAACGCGAATACTATACAAACACATGACTTAATATTAGCAAAGTTGCATAATATTAAGCTAGAGTAGAGTACAGTAAAAAGCAGAACTCGTCATCTTCGCTTGTAGTTTCAGACCTCATCAAAGCGCACGGTCCACTAACTTTCACTCGACTCGTGGTTCCTCATTTTAACCAAATTTATGCGGCAAAAATCCAGCGGTTTTCCACAGAGAGGCGTGTTTCCTGTTCCCGATGCTCACATCATATGATCGAGAGCGGAGAAGTCCCCATTTGCTGAAGAGGAAATGGAAAAAACACGCTCCTGAAGCAGGCGCAGGCTGGCTGTCCATCTGTCAGGCGAGGTGTAATGACCAAGTCTGCCCCCAGTTGAGATGTGGAACCTTTCGCTGGCGAATCTCAAAAACTACGGAATATAAATGCAGTTTTTGCTCGACAATCCAAATAATAGTCAAACAAAAAACAGCACTCAACATAGACTGTTATTGCTTTAACACCATTTGTATTCCATTAATATATACGGAATTATACAGCATATGGGAGAAATCATTTACTTTCTTTAATGTCATGACAAAATAAATACATTAAAATTAAAGTAATGGCAGATCATGCGCGTTTAGTGCCCTGTTATTACCTCACAGTCTCGTTTTAAGCTAAGAAATAAATCGTCAAAGTGCAGTTGTCATATTTTGGAAGGGGGTGCAAAATTAGGCGTAACGCCGTCCAAACATTCCATCGCAACACTAGCTAAACTTAGCCGAACACGCGTGCGACAAACCTAATGTTCAGTTAAAACGTTTATTGACTTGTAAAGCTTTCCTAAACTCTTAGTTGTTCTGGTTGACAACTAAACTGAAGAAAATGTTCTTGCTGTTCAGTTACAGGGCAGTTTGCAGTGATTTGTAGTACGTGGCAACCATGTTTGTAGTTCCGGCTGTTCCGGTGTCAGGTAAGTAGTTGATGTTTCCGTTTTTTAATGACACTGTTGAAGGTTGGAATAGCTTTTATCACGAATGTTGTCCTTCCTGGGTACCATGACGTTGGTATTTCACAATTTATTACATACGTAGCACATGGTAGGCACATGGGAAACTAGTGATGCACTTTTTTAATTTTTCTAAAACCGATACGCCTACGAGTACTTGCCGATACCGAATAGTACCGATACGAGTACAAGGCATTTTCTTCAACATACTTACTTTTTCACAGCAGATTGGTTTGTAATTTACTAATTTACATTTACATTAACATTTCACGATATAAATGTCTGTGTTGATAGAATATTTTTTGGAATATGGAATACGAAGCTGATGCTGCTCAAACATAAGATATTTTAAATGCAAAATGGTTAATATTATTCTATCGACACAGACATTTATATGGTTAGTCTGGTGTTACAAGTGATTTGCCTTAGGTGCACTGCGGAGCGGGTCAGACTGTTTTTAATGCAGGCTAGCTGATACCATAGAAATGCACTAGCCTAGCACTAGCCTAGTGCCACTAGACTCTTCAAATATAAGAACTGCATGAATTACAAAAAAAAAATATCTCCAGAAATCAACAACACTCTGGATAACTAGGAAATGAGGCCCTATGTCAAAAATCCTGAAATATCCCTTTAAAACCTGTCTGCACTTTAATATCCATAAAGTACCCTACTTGAAATGGCGCAAATTTCGGTTTCCCACAGGAGTTTAGGTTCTTTGCAGAAAAATGATTTGCATGATTTTAATTTTATTCAATTATGTAACAAAAAAGTCCAATGACAAATATTCACACACAAAGTGAAATCATAAAAAAACACTATTGGCTGTTTGATAAATAATGAACTGAAATTCATTGTTTTCCCACAGAGTCATGTGACCACAACTGCTCGGAAACTGGAACTTCACTGACTGCCAAAATGAGTGTAATTTAAATGGACACTAAAATGGAGGCCAGTGAGCGACCAACCACTCCGGAAATGGACCAAGAAGAATCAGACGAGGGACAAGAACATTTAAATACGACTCCTGAAACGTCCAGTCTCCATCCGGACTCGAACTCAGAACTCCCGCCTTCACCAAAACGAGTGGACCGATCGACTCAAACGCCGGACACGGACGCGGCGCTCACTATAGAGAACAGAAGACTGGCCGCCGAGGTGGCCATCCTTCGACTGCAGGTTCACGAAAGCCAATCACGACGACAGCGGCTGGAGGCGAGGGAGAATCGCACCGCTTCTGTGATAAATCGCAATTGGTTTTCAAATCCCGCGGACGAACCGAGACCCCGAGTTCGAAGCCGCCGTGACAGACAGCGGCGCCACAACCCGTACGATGAGTTGGACGATTTGCCCGTCAACGCCTGGCAAATGATCAAGGACTTTTTCTCAACTCGTCCCATGATGTTTTTGGCTGTTGGGATCATCTCCGCTTGGCTGATTTATTTTCTTCATGACAGCTGATTAGTCAAAGGGCCATAGGTGCAAGTAGCGGCTCACGGAGATTTCGATTATCAAGGCCACGTGGTGGAATCTGCAGGGAAATAAACAGAAAAGCATTTCCTGGGTCTTTGTGTATAAGATTAATGCAGTCGAGGCAGGAAAAATCTTCACAAATGCTTGAAGTTTTGCGCTGCATCCCCAATAAACTTTGCAAACCGTTTAACTTATGAAGTTAACAACTCTACAAACATGTTGAAGGAGAAGTCCAGGTGCACTTCAAAGATTCATATTCAATCCTTGAAAACAGATCAGATCTGAGGCACTTCTGACTTATTCGAAGTCCTTCCTCAGTACAGTTAAAGGGATATTTCAGGATTTTTGACAGGGGGCCTCATTTCCTGGTTGTCCAGAGTGTTGTTGATTTCTGGAGATTTTTTTTGTTTTTAATTCATGCAGTCCTTACATTTGAAGAGTTTAGTGGCGCTAGGCTAGTGCTAGGCTAGTGCATGTCTATGGTAACTAGTAGCCTGCATTAAAAACCTCTTCAAAAATCATGGGGTTATCCTCCAAACGTTGCCATATCTGATTTGTAGAAAGCTCCTTTGTGAATTCCACGTGTAGTGATGCGGCCACAGGTAAACAAACTACTGTAAATCCGGTAACCGAGCAGATCACTCCGCCGCTGCGTAGCTACAACCAGGAAGCTGATGCTGCTTAAATATAAGTTATTTTAAATGCAAAATGGTTATATTTAAAAAAACAAACAACATTCAGTCAACAAAGACATTTATTTTGGTAGTCTGGTGTAAGTGATTTGCCTCAGGTGCACTGTGCTTGGGGTCAGACTGTTTTTACTGCAGGCTACTAGTTACCATAAACCCGCACTAGCCTAGCACTAGCCTAGCACCACTAAACTCTTCAATTATAAGGACTGCACGAATTAAAAATCTATATATCTCCAGAAATAAACAACACTCTGGATAACTAGGAAATGAGGCCCTATGTCAAAAATCCTGAAATATCCCTTTAATCATTGTCCTTGTGAGGAGTAATACGTGTGAGTAATATTGTGAATAATATACATTGAATACAAATGTTTTGAATGTATAAATACTAAGCCTGGGGCGATATGTATCACGTTACAAAGGGCCTGACACGATACTTATTACAGTACAATCTATTCAGGTTAAATTTGTCATTACAATTAATTTCATAAACAGCACAAGTGTTTCCATCCATCCATCATCTTCCACCTGTCTGTTGCTGAATCACATTTCCCCAGCCCTTATGGCGCCCCCTGCAGGTGGTGGGTCCACGAAAGGACGGCCTCATGGTTCTACCCGGGCCTGTTGGTCTCTCATAAGGGGCTTCTAAACCGCTCTTTGTCTGACCCGTCACTTATAGGACCTGTTTGCCATGGGAGACCCTACCAGGGGCACAAAGCCCCCGTCAACAGAGCTCCCAGGATCATTCGGGCGCTCAACCCCCTCCACCACGTTAAGGTGGCGGTTCCAGGAGGGGCACAAGTGTTTCCAAAAGTTATACATTATATAAATCTGTTTGACATGGAGTAAAACATTTTGAAAAGTGCAAATGGCAAAGACATTCAATAATGTCTTTTTTGTTTAAGGGCATAACAGCATCTATCCGTATTATTGTTCTGACTAATGTTTGTTCACTGGAGAACAAGATGGATTATATGCGTCTGCTTCGCACTTCCCAGAAGATGGTGAGAGACTTTTGTGGAGCAGAGAGAGACAAACCCAGGAGGCGGTGCACCGTTTCAGAGGATCACTGAAGGCAGTAGTCCGGTTTACCCGATCTCTAAAAACATGCTGGTCAGGTTGGCCCACAGCGGCTCAGGACTAACCCAAGTACTTACTTACTTAAAGTCTTCCAATAAGTCAGAAGTGCCTCATTGTTCAATTAGATGCTATTCTTGTAAGCATTTTTGGAATGAATGTATTTTCTGTTTGGAGGTTTCTTCAAAATACTGGATTAGGCAAGACAACTTTATTAAAGGGATGTTTCAAGATTATCGACATAGGGCCTCATTTCCTAGTTATCCAGAGTGTTGTTGATTTCTGGAGATATTTTTTGTGTCAGTAGGATAATTTTAACCATTTTGCATTTAAAATGACTTATACCATGGTCTGGGTGAATACTCGATTCTGATTGGCTGGTGGGTGCTAACAAGCGTGCATTATTTTCGTATAACCGCACACTTAGTCCGGTAATTAAATCACTGGGATATCACTCCGCTGTGGGCATCGCCATAGCAACGCATGACACAGCTGAATCAGATACATGCTTAATTAGTGACAGACAGGAAAGTATGAGATGGACTTTGTTTAATTTCAACGTTTTTGGCCAAAACAAAATGTTTGATAAATGGGAAGTAGAGGAGAGTGAGCAGCTAGGTTAGCTACTGTTAATAAAATATGAGCTTTCCATTTCTATTGAAAACGGTTAAGGTCATCGGTTAACGGTTCATCATTTTCAGGCGTACATAAAATGATCCTGCATTTAAGCATATTTGTCTGGATTAGTAAAGTCAAACATAAAAGTTTCAGTTCGTGGGGCCCAGGTGTAAGCGGACTCCACCGCAGCTGTTTCCATAAACGGTTGAGCTGGTTGAGCTAGCTAGCTAGCTTCAGGTTAAACAGCGTAAAAGTGAAATAACTCCTGCCCACGAGTGCCGCATATCGGTGTTTACTTCCACAGAAAAGTGCCGGGTTAGTCCTGTTGTGTTGTGATTCTGTGCTGATGTTGTGTCGTTGAGCCTGACTGAGATCCTCGTAATAGCTGCGGAGAATGACTCGCTCTGAGACAAGCCTTCAGTGACCGGCTAATATCCCACATAAAATAGTCCCGGTGGTCTGGCATATTTAGTGACTTTAGTAAATGAAACAAATACTTATTATAAATGTTACGTTTGTGGGACCATGGTATAAGCGGATTAAACAACTCGGAGCCGTGCATTCGACGGTTATAATGCACTTCGCGGAGTAACACCACTCCGCTGCGCGTCGTGGTGTTCTTGACTCCGCGTCGTGCATTATAACCGTCGAATGCACGGCTCCTCGTTGTTTAATCCTTACTTATATTTGAGCAGCATCAGCTTCGTGGTTGTATAAGCTACGCAGCGGCGGAGTGATCTGCTAGAAAATAGTCCCTCAAAATGTGATCATTCATGTGATGTAAGGTCAGTTATATTCCAAAAATTATTCTATCGACACAGACATTTATATGGTTAGTCTGGTGTTATAAGTGATTTGCCTCAGGTGCACTGTGGAGCGGGTCAGACTGTTTTTAATGCAGGCTAGCTGATACCATAGACATGCGCTAGCCTTGCACTAGCCTAGCGCCACGAAACTCTTCAATTATAAGAACTGCATGAATTACAAAAAAATCAAAAATCTTCAGAAATCAGCAACACTCTGGAGAACTAGGAAATGAGGCCCTATGTCAAAAATCCTGAAATATCCCTTTAATACATATTGTATATATTCTGGCGCCGTACACTTTCACGAGTAGTATCTAACTGGGTCCCTGATTTCTCTGTACAACACATCTCCTCAAAAACAAAATGATTGTATCTGCCCCCCCCACCTCATTAAATATTATAGGCCTTTAGAACGCTGTGATATTTAGAATTTCCACCCGCAGTCCCTGATCACACTCTATGCACAGATCTTTCGCCATTGTCGCATTAATAAATAGTATCTATTAAAATGTAATTGACAAGCATTAAAATTTGCTTTCCGCTCCCTGTATGAACCCTGCTTTCGTACAAATGTAAATGTAAAAGTAAGCCTGCCTGAAAGTCCACACATGGTGAAGTGAGTTGGTGATAGTTGAGCAGTTGAGTTTAATAGTTTAATTGATGTAGTCCCGCTTTTGTCCCGGTTTGCTCCTGCTTTAGTCCCTCCCTCTCCCCCTTTACCCCGCATATCCCTCTCTCTGCGTCCCCCGCCCCTCACTCTGACAGGGTGCTCCTGCAGGTATGGACCCTCACGCCGTCTTTCTAGCCCTGGCTTCGGTCCTGGTTTCAGGGCCTCTTCGGACCAGCTGCGTCTCTAGCGCCCCCTGGATCGGCTCCTGTCCCGACGTGTGCAGGTGTGGATATGAAGACGGCGCCGGGACGGTCCTGAAAGTGGACTGCGTGGACCGAGGACTGAGAGCCGTGCCGGAGAACGTGAGCGACGTCACCTCTATACTGTGAGTACGAAAGCAGCGTTCATACCGGGAGCGGAAAGCAAAATTTTATGTTTGTCAATAACATTTTAATAACCAGAGACTATTTTTTTATGATACAAAGGCCAAAAATATGTGAGTATGTTATTTATAAAGATTAGAAGGATGGAGGATTTTGATAATTAAAAGTAAATTGGATACAACAGTCAACTTTTGAGCAAAAAATTGGGTACAAGTGCAGCCAAAATTGGAATTAAATGTGTTTCAGGCCATAATTCTTGCATTTTTTATTAAATTATTTATGTAAAAATGTCAGTATTTTTAAAGAGGTTTAGATTTAATGCCGGATAGAATTAAACTGAGTGCTTTTTGGATGACTTTTTAGGCCGTGGGGATGACACCGGGCAGTGCTTAATTTGATCCCCCGTTTGGGGGAACGCATTCCCCCAATTCATTTTTTTTCAGGGTAAAGGATCCGGGAAATATTTTGGAGGAACCGGCAAAAAATGTATCTGATATAATAGTGTCTAATGAGAGTGTTCCGGCAAATATTTTGGCCTGTTCCCCCAATCCATCACATCAGACCAAAAGTGTTCCTGAAAATACTAATTTACAAATCAAGCACTGACACCGGGACAAATCAAAGGCCTAAATTAGGGCTTAACCAGGACTAAAATTGAGAAATTAACATTTACTACATCAACTCAAGGGTCAGTTTGTTTTATTTTTGTATGTATTCATTTTGAACATTATAAAAACAGATCTATTCTGAAATTTCATAATACAAATGCTGCATGTTTTTTTGCTCCGTTTTTTTTGCTACACCACTAAATTTGGACGCACTTGGCAAACCCTATTTTTATTTTATTATGATTATCAATATTACTTTAACAATCTGAAATACTATTTTTGTCAAATTAATTGAGGCCTTAAATGTCATTAAAAAGCATTCAATTGGATTCAAACTGGCATTAAATGTAATTTTTCTCTGTAAAATAATGACATTGCTCAACAATTTTCACTGTATAAGTTCATTGAAAATACCCAAATTATGGTCTAAAACATATAAAGTTTTGGCTGAAATTTGGCTTTGTCCAATTGTCTTTCCTCTGTTTGATAAAATCTTAAAAATGAAATATGGTCTGATTTTTTCTGCATTTGTGGCATTAAAACATAGTATTTCACATTAAAAAGCATTAAATTTGCTTCTGTCTGTATAAGCTGTGTTAACTCTCTATTCTTTTATTTTTTCAAATCGGAACATGTGCAATTATTAAACGGTTATATTGGGGAGAGTTTTCACTTCTAATATATATTTCCAAAGGAGGTGTAGTAGGATTAGTGTATTGACCGACACAAAACACCCCAAGTCATGTCCAAAAGTCGGCGATGTTGTAAATGGGTTTTCACAGCTTAAAGCGCAATCCTCCTCCAGCAGATGGCGCCCTTGATAAGCCCTGATTTTGATCCTACTGCGTATAATTTACCTCCACATTATCCCTCAGCCTGTTATCAGTGCAAATTAATCAGGGACAGGGCTAAACCAGAACAAAAACAAATAAAGTACCAGAATAATGCTGCTGAATGTGTGTGCCGGTCAGGGGTGTCCAGTCTCTCCAGCCCTTTTCGAGAAACTCCCCAAGGCTTCCTACATTGCTACAAAGTCATATTTTTAATCTGTTTGCTTATATCCTGTTTAATCCATGCTGAAAACAATCTGTACATGTTTCAGTAAATACGGTAAAGTACAAAGAGGAAGCTCAAGTTATTTTCCTTAATCATGTTGAAACATCTAACTCCACCTGTCACGTCGTTAGTGTGTCATTAAACCGTACGCAGCTTTTTGTCAAGTTTTGTTAAAGGCCCTGCACCTCATATCTTTCCTGGTCATGGAATTAAATTGTTTTTGTTCTCTTTAAGTATAAAACAACACTGTGCTTCTATTTATAAAGCTTTTTATTATAAAGAACTTGCAGGCGAAGTCAAAAAGTAACCCTGAAAGTTGAAAAACCTGTTCAAAAACATACTGTATCATCCTATTGACGAATTCTGATTATAGGAATGTGTTTGTAAAATTTGGGATAAGTTTGGACACAACTAACAGAAACATTTACAGACAATCAAAGAAAACAGTGGAAAATTAAAAATAATCAGGTATAGGGTCTTTAAGTAACAGCAGCTCACAGGGAAAAAACTGAGTAAAAACTGAATAAAGCTCAAGTTGTGAATATTGTAGTTGCATTGAATAAAACAATGTCTTTCCCAAATAAGAATGTACCATAATCTTATCCTAAAAGATCACAATAAGACAATTTTAAAAAGGCAATAATTACCCTGCAACATAAAGGCGGCGGCAGAAAAATGGCGCTCGTTACGGACTCGAGACACCATTTATCACATTCTTAAGCGCAATGAAATGTGACCAAGAAAAAAAGAAAAGAAAATATATTTTATTTACTGAACATTGATCTCGATTTTTTATTTAATTCTATGGATTTATTACAGAATATGTTTTTCTCCACATATACTTCAGGAAATGAGACATAGGAGATTTACTCTTGAAATGCTATTCCACTGTAGGATATAATATTCATTTGCTTAATTTCATGTGTCTGTGGAGAAATATTTAGACTGGCTGTGGGTGTTTTATTGATTTATTTTAATCTTTATCCGCATGAAACCCAAACCTAAACTGGCATAAAGATCAATGTCTCCTCTGTCAGCACAAATGAACAAACACCAAATAATTGGCAATAAAGGCAATTCAGGTGAGCAGGTGAAAAAATAATAAATTAGACTTTTGCTATAGATTACTGATAAGAGGAAAAATGCAAGTTTTCTAATATTTTATGTTTCATATAAAAATAAGCCCTATATATATTTACATCCAAATACATAGCCAAATGTATCTATATTTTCTACAACAAAATCCTGGTTTAAAATGATGGTTTATGTGTTTTGCTGTTAAGATAAATAAAGATCAACGTAAATATCTGTTACCTATTAACCGAGCGCATTTTCTCCAGGTCAGCATTACCCAAATCTAAAAGCTTCTCGACTGGAGATCAACAGCTTAATGCCTCATTTGAAGGCTAAGACCTACAAACGTGATCGTAACTTTTTCAGTCACGTTCACCGCGTTTTTGTCACTTTGTAGTCGTGGCTTCTTTGTCATATTTTTGAGTGCTTCTCCGGCACGTTTTTGTTGCCGTCTGTTGCTTTTTTGTTCTTTGTTTTTTCGTTTTCATCCTCCTTTTTGTTGCTATTTTGATGCTTTTTTTAAGCTTTTAGATTTAGGTAATACCAAACTGGAGAAAATGTGTTTGGTGCAGGCGAGGGTTAAGTTCAAATCTCAATAAATCAGGCAAGAATAAAACACTGATAAATCCCTTAGGAAAAAACTTCTAAATATTGCTAAGTACAAAATTTAGGAAGTATAAGCATATAAGAAATAAGTAATAAAGAGTCTTTTGATGTAACTTATGTGGAGTTATTGTGTTGTGAGAAAATGGCTCTTGAAGTGACAATTTCCCAAATAAATCTATGGAGAAACAGGGACTCAGTGTAACAATGAAACGCCGTATTGTTAAAACCTGGTAATGTGTTTGTTCCAAGTGAAAGTTTATAGCTTTATTAACCCTAGAACTCTGTCGCTCAAATTCAAAACACCATCACTAACGCCGGGTGATTTTTACCCGAGATAAAACACCCCATAAAAAGTACTTCATCAAAATCTATCAAAACATGACAATACATGACACATGTGAGTCGAGTTCTTTTATTTTAAACTGTGTCATGTTTAATAAAATTAAAGAAAAGCATCATAAGAGGACCTGATAAAAATGCTCCAAAATAACTGGAAAATTAGGAACCTGGGAACAAAAAATTCCTAAAAAATAAAATAATGAAGATGGAAACTTGGTTCTGGGATATGTGAGACTTCCCTCAGTGTCCTTCAAACACAAACAGCCACAGGAGAGAGAAACGAAATATGTCAGATTTTGAATGGGTGTAAATCACCTGCTGACTAAAATAACTATGTGTTATTCACTTACTGTGAGGCCGGAGACACCGAACTCTGAGACAGGAGCAAAGCTGTAGCTGAAGTAGGAAAAGTCAATGTAGCAGCCCTGAATGTCAACCTTGAAAGGGGCAAGAACCTGATTAAGTAGTAGTAGAAATGTATTGTCCCCGTGGGGGAAATTAATTTGCAGTGAGTGGAAATACACAAAGACAACAATGACCACAGCAGACAGATCCAAACATTGACAACAAACAAAGAACAAACCACGGCCTGTCACTAAAACCTTCTCTGACAGACCAGCTGTACAGAATAGAAAAATCACTGTTGGTTACTTCATATTGTTGGTTTGTTTAATTGTGAAATGGCTTGTGGCACAAATGACTGCCTGGTCCTGTTACCTTCGACCTGAGGGGAGCAGCTCAAACTCTCTAAACAGAGGATGTTTTGAGTCCGATAATATTATGTCTGCTTTATCTAGAGCTTGAGCAAAATAAATGTCCTGCAGACCCCTCATAGGAACACCTAGGATTTTGCTTGCGACTGTACATATTTTCCTAAGAGAGTTCTTTTGCGCCTCAGTCATGGCCCCAAACTAACAGATGATACAGAAAGTATCACAGAAGCACTGTAAAACATTTTCAACATGGTTTTATCTACCTTTAAGGACACATAAATACACTAAGCCTACCCTACATTCTATCACTATCACTGGGTGAAAATCACCCAAACATGTGCCTGTAGGAAAAAGTGTGTTTTGGAGGAAAATCCCCAGGCCATCAAAGATGTCAAAGACAAAGCTGAAGCCCAGAGACCCAGGATGCTCAGATAAACCATCATAATGAAAATCACATACATGTATTTACTCGGGTGAAAAACACCAATAGTTCTAGAGTTACGAGAACACTGGCCCAAAACCTGAAAATGAGGGGGATCCAATAAGTGACAAATAATGATCAGGATCACATTTTTGCATTTTCCCTTTGGAGATTTCTTTAAAAAAAAGCCCTGTATTTCCCAAAACACTTGCCGTTGTTGTAGAAAATGCGAAAAATACAGCCAGTGGGAAGTTAAATTTAATAGCAATGTAACGTCTAAACAAAATATTTCTAATGCCAGCTGTTGCATCCAAGCCAGGACACAGAATACTTGGACATTTCAAAGCAAATGTGACTTTTGAGCTGAAACTGACGGAAAATCCACACACATTTTCATCCAAACCTGAAACTGAATGAGTTCTGTGTCATATTTTTCGGTGGTAGCTGCACTTGTTGTCGTCTGAATCTCCCGTTTTACAGTGAATGGAAGCGTTTTGTCCAAATCGTTCCCACGTGTTCCGTTGCAATGGAAAGATTAAAATGCTTTTGTGTCTGAGGTGCGCAGCTGCTCTCTTTGCTGTGGCTCTCGACTTTAAGGTCTTCTTAATTGCATCTTTAATTGTTGCTTTTATATTGTTTACTTTCTGTTGCAGAGACTTGAGCATGAACCGGGTCACCGAGCTGCCGGCGCGCGGATTCACTGGCCTCGCCTCGCTCCGACAACTGTGAGCAAAAACCAGCAACAAAGCGGCTTTTCTGAGGGTAGAATGTGTGGTTTAAAGATCTGAACATTGACTGGAAGATTCATAAAAATGCGCTGTTTAAAGTTGCAGTGAAGATGCTGTTTGAAAAAGGGCAGTGGTTCATTTATGCTTCAATAATGCTCTTAAGTTAGCAGTTTTTCTGGTTTAGACGTGGTTTAGAGCAGGATCAGCCAAATTTCATTCATGATGGAAAAAAAAAAATATATATATGTATATATATATATATATATATATATGGCCCTAAGGCACATTGAATAGAAGTTTTGGCTGAAATTGTACTTAAGGTTTTGCTAAAAAAGTTGCCCGTTGTGTTAAAGGAACAGGCCACCATTTTTCCATTCTGAGCACTGGTAAAATAGCACATGCTACAATAAAACATTAGACTATATGCTAATGAAAATATGTATATTTTATTTAAATGATCTGGCGACCCCCCAAAATTTGTCTCGCGACCCCCTTGGGGGTCCCGACCCCCGGGTTGAGAAACACTGGTCTAAGCTCAGGTAAGAACATATCTCAGTATGGAAACACGGTGACCTGTTCCTTTAAGCACAAGTCCTGAGCCGCTGCCACTGTAGGCCGTCCTGACCAGTGTGGGCCGACCTGACCAGTGTGGCCGACCTGACCAGTGTGTTTTTGGAGGTAGAGGAAACCGTTGCACCTCCTCTGATCCTCTGAAACGGGGCAGCACCTCCTGGGTTTGTCCTGTTAGCTCCAGTGCAGGACACTTCCTCCTCCGCTCCACAACAGTCTTTCACCATCTTCTGAGAAGAGTTCAGCAGTTAATCTGTTTTATTCTCCAGTGAACGTCCATTAGCCAGAACAATAGAAAGCATGTGTGGCTTAGGTGTGAGTCTGGCCCGGATACCTCCTCGTTTGTCCCTTTTTAGTTTCCTGTAGTGGCGCTCTTGATGCCTCTTCAGTGTCTCAGAAGAAGAAATGTGTTGCTCTCAAATGGGTGTTTGTTTACTTTTAGAAAGCTGCTTCTTCAGGAACATTTTGAACTCACAAAGTAAAAAAAAAATCCACCGAACCTCCAGAAAAACAAGACGTACAAAAGTACCCAGTAAAACAATGGGGAACACAGAAACCACAAATGCAGTTCGCAGAAAAAGGCAAAAGAAAAATGCAGCCCTCTCTCTGTACCGAGGGAGAGGGCGGTTGTCGCCTGTTTTCACGTCACCATGAAATGTTTGTGAATCTTAAAAAAATTTAACTATGACATTTTTTGCATTGTAGTAATTCATTTGGTGTTAGAAAGCAATAAAATCACTTGCTACTTCATAAACCACCCTGAAATTTCAGCAATCGAATAATAGGATTTCCACAGGACATTCAAAGTCATTAAATTAATTGTGCCAAAATCAATGCCTTAAAGTAGTGGTTCCCAAACTGGGGGGCGCCTGAGGTTGCGGGGGGGGCAGAGCTTTGCCTGGTCAGAGGGTCAGGTCATAAGTTATATTATTTGAGCAAAATAAATGGTATAAAATAATCAAATGTGACTGAGTAAGGACTGCAGGTGCATTAAACACTCCAATTTCAGTTTATTAGCAATTATTTTATACATTTGTGGGGGCCACAGTTTTGAGCTGGGGGGGGGCGCAGCCCGACTACAGCACGGGCAGGGGGGGGAACCACTGCCTTAAAAGAACAGGCCACGGTTTTCCCATACTGAGATATGTTCTTACCTGAGCTTAGACGAGTTGATGTGTACCTGTCTGGTCTTTGTGAGTGCGCTCAGTCATGCACAAAGACCAAAGATGTTGTTTAGCCTCTCCTCCTCTCCTCTATGGGGCCAAAACGGGGGTGAAGTTAGAAGCGACCAAGCTCTTCCATATTTCCGATGTTTAAATACAGTAACGTGATTAGTTACAGGATCCAAGTGTAGTTACACAAAATTAAACATGTCGATTTTCTAAGCAGATAAAAAGAGGAACTATATGGCAAGGCGTAATAACACTTGGACGTCCACGCAGTAATATCTTCACTTTGCAAAAGATTTGTGCTTTTTTTTTCTTTCTCCTAAATATCCATAACCGATTTGGATGTGAATAAACTGGACACAACGGGCAGATTTTCAGCAAAAATGTCTAAAAAAACAGACAGAAAATGTAATTAAATTGGCCCATACATTTTATATTTCCACTGTAAAGGAAGTCAAACTGTGCCATTATTTTCAAAGAAATGTAGATTTAACGCCAGTAGAATCAAATTCAGTGCTGTTAATGTCACGGGTTTTAAAGACAGTTCATGTTAAAATAGTTTGGATTAAATGTCTGCCGTGTTCTGTGTCTCCAGGCGTTTGGCAGGAAACCGTCTGCAGCAGATCCACTCAGACGCCTTTCACGGACTCCACAAACTCACCGAGCTGTCAGGACCCAGTTGTTTCCATTACAAACATCCTGACTTTTATCATTTATCAATAATTAATTCAGTTTTTCTTTTTTCAGTACGTTGCACGACACTGACCTGAGAACTGTTCCATCTGAAGCTCTGGACAAACTCCGGGACCTGCAGTCGCTGTGAGTCCGACAGAGACACATCAGACATGAGCTTTTTTAAATACAGATTCAGTAAATAACTCTTATTTTGTTCACGACTAAAGCCGGGTATCGTTACATTTAGTTTGATACCGGTACTTTAACATTATTTGGTTTTCGATACCGATGCTTGAGCGATTTTTTTTCGATACTGATACTAAAATATTTGTCGTCTAGAACCAGAAAACAGAATGTGTGGAAGATCTGTTCATCTCCAATGTCAAGAAATGGGGGAATAATTGGGGGAAAAATGGGGGGAAAATTCTGGATTGAGGAAAAATGGGGAGAAAATATAATAAAAATGTAGGAAACAGTGGGCGATCATTCAGAAAAAAAATGAGTGAAATATTGGGAATAATTTGGGAAAAATTGGGAGAAAATGTGGCAAAATTAAAAAAAAAAATTGTAAAAAAAAAAAAAAAAAGGGAGAATATAGGGAAAATATTAGTTTAAAAAATGTGAAAAAAATTTAGCAAAAACAAGAAACAAATGTGAGGCACTTTGAGTTGCCTTGTGCATGAAATGTGCTGTATGAATAAATTTGCCTTGCCTAAAAAGAAATTGTGAAAATTGAGAGGAAAAATCATTTAGTTAGTTACTTCCTTTAACCTCTTAACTCCCGCCTTAAACCGAGAGCATTTTCTCCAGTTCAGCTTTACCCAAATCCAGTAGGCCAGTGTAACGCCTCATTTGAAAGCTAAGATCTACAAAACTCATCTAAATGGATCAAATTTTTTGTCACTTTTTGTCACATGTTTATCATTTTTTCATCATGTTTTTGTGATTTTTTGTATTTTTTTTTTGTGATTTTTTGTGATTTTTTTGGCCACTTTTTCATCATTTTTTCATCATTTTTTCGTACATTTTTTGTCATTTTTTTGTGAATTTTTTTGCCACTTTTTCATGAGTTTTTCGTCTTTTTTCGTAAATTTTTTGTCACTTTCTGTCATTTTTTTGTCCTTTTTTGTCCTTTTTTTGGTCAATTTTTTGTCACATTTTTGTCACTTTTTCATTATTTTTTTGTCAAATTTTTGTCAATTTTTTGTCTAAGTTTTCTCACTTTTTTGTCACATCTCCATCAATTGTTTTCGTCTCAGTTCTGTCGCAATTTTCTTACCTTTTTTCCAGAAGCTTTTGGACTGGGGTAAAGCCAAACTAGAGAAAATGTGCTCAGTTCAGGTGGGAGTTAAGGGGTTAAAGTGATAGTCTGTAAGTCTGCAAAGTAAGGAGAGATAGAGAGAAATTTGTAAAGGCCTTCCTAGTTTGCAAAATGAGTAGCCAGGAACAGAATTTTCAAAAGTAAACAATCAAGCTCCTCCCCCTTCTCTCCTGATTGGACCTGACAGGCCGGTTCACAGGAAAAGCTCGTCTCATTGGTCAAAGTGGTATCCAGTAGATTCTGATTAGTTGCTGAAATCAAAGGGCGGGACTTTAGAACGAACATTGTTTTTTAATAATACTTACATTACCTTAAACTTCAGACCCAGACGGTCAATTATACACAATCTATTAAATTTGTGAAATACTTAAAGTTACAGACTATCACTTTAATGCAGTCCCTGGACCAACAGCATTTCTTTTGGTATCTACCATTAAGCGCCCAGTAATGAAGTGTGTCGTTGACTTTATTGCAGTCGTCTGGATGCGAACCGCCTCTCCGTCCTGCCCTCGCGCTCCTTCAGGGGTCTGTCCTCTTTACGCTTCCTGTGGCTGGAAGACAACCAGCTGCGGGAGACTCCAGGGGGCGCTCTGTCACACGTGCCCCAGCTGCAGGCTCTGACGCTGGGCATGAACCGCCTCACGCACCTGCCGCCGCGGGGCTTCCACGCGCTCCACCAGCTGCAAGTGCTGTGAGTGAAGAAGGGTGAGGGAGTAAACTGAGCACAACACAACAAGATCACCTCATTCTGTTTTCCAGACTCCTCCATCACAACCAGATCCACTCGCTCAGCCCCACGTGCTTCTCCGGACTCCACAGGCTCCAAACGCTGTGAGTGAAACAGGTTATATCAAAACAATAAAGCACTAAGACGGTGATATACAGCAGAGCTTTCCCCAAAACAGGGATCCTGGAATCAAAGGGCTTTCCTGGCTGAGCTCAAAAATCAGATTTTACTGAGTGACAACTGGTTTTGAGGCTTAATATTGTGTTTTTGTGTAGTACTGTTAATTTCAACAACATATATAGTTGTATTAGTCTTTTAACAAATATGTAGTTTAATTTCAGTCAAGATTTAGTCAAACATTTCTCCTCAATTTTAGTCTAGTTTTAGTCGACTAAAACTAAAAAATTTAGTCCAATTTACAATATGTATTATAATCATATTTAACCTCTTACCCCCCCGCCTTAACCAAGTGCATTTTCTCAAGTTCAGTTTTACCCAAATGTAAACGGGCTCGACTGGAGTTTACAGCCTACAGGCCAGAGTAATGCCTCATTTGAAAGCTTTTACACTGCGTTCCAAATTATTATGCAAATTGGATTTTTGTGTCAAAAAGGTAAAAAACAAAACAATAATAATGAAACTCATGGATGGTATCGTGTCTTGGGGCTCTATAAAATCACTGACATTAATCTCAGAGACCTGGGATGATTAGTTGTCGGGTTAAGCCCAGTTAAGGGAAAAACTACTGAAAAAGGGTGTTCCACTTTATTATGCAGATCATCATTTTCAAGCAATATGGTAAAGAAAAAGGGACTTTCTGCTGATGAAAAGCGTGAAATAGTTGAATGCCTTGGTCTAGGTATGAAAACCTTCGATATTTCATGAAAGATTAAGTGTAATCATCGTACTGATAAGAGATTTGTGGATGATTCAGAGCACACTCCGTTTTGTGCCGATAAAGCCACAATATGGACGGTTTCTGCCAGACAAACACATCAGATTAAGAGAACAGATGCCACAAAGCAGCATACAGGTATTTGAAGCTGCTGGTGCCTCTGGAGTCTCCCAAACATCAAGGTTTAGGACCCTCCAGAGGCTGCAGTTGTGCATAAACCTTCTATCCGGGCCTCCCCTAAACGGTTAATTGAAGCTGAAGCAGAAACGGCTGCAGTGGCTCAGAAATACATGAAGACTCATTTTCAAACAGTCTTGTTCACTGATGAGGCCGTGTAACCCTGGATGGTCAGATCAAAGGAGTAGTGAATGGTTGGTGAATGGCCCCAATGTCCCAACAACTAGGAAATTTTTTCCACCACATTTAAATGATCCTCTACCAGTTAAAGACTTACAAATTATGCTGACTCTCATTTGAGTTGACAATTTAGAAAATCTTGAAAAAATGTCATTTGCATAATAATTTGGAATGCAGTGTATTGTCACTTTTTTTAAGCATTTTTGTCTGTTTTTTCTCCTTTTTTGTTGCTTTTTTCATTGCTTTTTGCCACTTTAACCAAATGATCTTTTTGTGCTAAAATGCGGCAAAAATGAATTCAAAAGTCGAGGCTAAAACGATGCCTGAAGTCTCCAGATCTTTGCCGACTCCTAGAAAGTAAATGAAAAGCGGGGATTGAAAACAGGTGAACTCCAGTGGCTCCGTGGTGGATTCTGTGTGAGTCGTAGGCGGTGCATTGAGGCCACGCTTTACCGTTTAACTGCAGCAGAAGCATTTGGGCGACAGCTTCAGGCGAGCGAGAAGAAAGCGACCGCAGACGGATCTGGGGTAACGGACCGATGCAGATAAACGCCTCGAATCCACAAAAACCCGATTTTACAGAGAGGTCTAAGCGCTGGTAATTGGAGTAATGTGTCTGAGCGCGATGTGCCTCCGCGGGGCCACACAGGGAGAGCAGCTCATGGGGAAAACCAGGGCTTAAGCGACATTCTCATCCACATACAGGGAGGCAGAGGATTCTTTCATGTAAATTTAGTTGAATAAATCTCATATTGATGATGATTGCACCTTCTCTACCTTCTGTACCTGGAGGAGCGTCTCCAAACTATTCTGCCGAGATCACCAAGGCTAACGAAACTTTAACACTTGGGCTAAACAAGGTCAGATTTAAAGTTCTGTGTTCAGGTATTTAGTTTCAGAAGTGCACACATTTATTTGAGCAATTTTACATTCATCTTATCTTCCAAAATTCATGCAGTCAGGGGCGGACTGGGACTGAAAAACAGCCCTGGACTCTGGTTCAGCCTGGCCCAAATTAGCGTAAATGTGACACAAATACATATGTTAACCTCTTACCCCCCGCCATAACCAAGAGCATTTTCTCCAGTTCGGCTTTACCCAAATCTAAAAGCTTCTTGACTGGAGAGCAACACTGTTTGAAAAGCTAAAATCTAGAAAAGTGATGGTAACTTTTTGTCACGTTGTCGCTGCATTTTTGTCATGTTTTTGTTGCTTTTTCATGACTTTTTTGTGGCTTTTTGGCGCGTTTTCGTCACTTTTTCGTCACTTTTTTTGTCACTTTTTCGTTGTGTTTTCGTCTCTTGCGTTTCGTTTTTTTTTTCATGTTATTGTTTTTTCATCGCATCTTTCATTGCTTTGTTGTCACGTTTTCGTCACATTTTGTCACTTTTTTGTTGCTTTTCCAGCACATTTTTGTTTTTGGATGCTTTTCTTTTAAGCTTTTAGATTTGGGTAAAGCTCGGTTTCGCCCGGGGGTAAGGGTAAGGTAAAGTGAGAGGCCAGACCGGTGGCCCTAGAGCCAGTGGCCCTTCTGTGCTCTTCCAGAATGGACACATGGCCAGACCGCCCCTGCATTCAGTGTGGATGCTCAAAATTCAATGTACATTTAGATAACAGAATCAATTATTGGGTCTAGATCACATTGACTTTTGATGCAAGTCCTTCCTGAGCTAAACAGATACAGATTTTTAACGATACAATGGTCAGTTTTAAGCTTCACACAACATTTGCCATGAAGAGTTTTTAAATACATAACACAGCAGCTTTGTACATTTGTTACAGATGTTTGTAGAATGAACCAAAATAAACACTTGGTAGGACGAAGTATGTCTAAAAAGAATGACTAGGTCATTAATCTTACTTAATTCGAGATTAATCACAGGTATACACTGTAGTTCTTTCTGATATAGGTTCCAATAGTAATCTGGTGTTGTTTCTAATTATGAAGCTCGAAATTATTTACATGTTTATCACGCGTTTGACTTGCGTAGGGGCAGGCATATTTTAGTCTATTGTAATTCCCTTTTGGTCCTGCTGTTTCCCTGTTGTCATTCCCAAAAATCTAACTTTGGTGCTCTTCAGTGCAGGGATCAGCATTTGACTTTAAAAAGATACAAAACTGAGGCAGAAAAAGTATTGGTAAAAGGCCTTTATTGCAGCATGGCCATTAGATTAAAACCTTAAAAGTGTTTGGTATAGATCACATCCCCGAGTCCTTAACCCCTTAACTCCCACCTGAACCGAGCACATTTTCTCCAGTTTGGCTTTACCCCAGTGCAAAAGCTTCTGGAAAAAAGCGGTGAAAATAGCAACAAAACTGAGACGAAAACAGTGATGGAAATGTGACAAAAAAGGGAGAAAACATTGGCAAAAAAGTGATGAAAAATTGATGAAAAAGTGGCAAAAATGTCACAAAAATGTCGCAAGAAATTGACAAAAAATTGACAAAAAAATTGACAAAAATTAGATAAAAAATTTACGAAAAAATAACAAACATGTGACAAAAAATGACAAAAAAAATGGGACAAAAAAAATTACAAAAATGTGATAAAAATGGGACAAAAAATGAAAAAATGTGACAAAAAATGAAAAAAAATTGATAAAAAATTGACGAAGAAAATGACCAAAAAATGTGACAAAAATGTGCTAAAAACATGACAAAAAAGTTACAAAAATGAGTTGAATACCTAACAAAAAAATTATGGAAAAAAAATCTGATGACGTGAGGAAAAAGATCCTCTCGGTTCAGGCGGGAGTTAAGAGGTTAAGCGGAGGCGACAGACTTAAAAGTCTCCTGCAGAGAGAGTCCTTCTGGATCTACACTCTTAAAGCAACAGAGTGTCCAGGTCTCAATGGGGAACTGGACTTATCTATAGAAGATGTTTGTATATATGACTGTAAATAAATTATAGATATTTGTATATTATCCTGATATGTATTTTTGTGTTTCTTGTATTCTGAAATCTGCTCATAGGATGTACTGCATCAGCTGACTGAGTTCCAGCCCCTATGGGTCATGTGACCACTTAATACAGTTTAAAAGCTGCATGCTTACACATCACTCGAGTACTGCCCTGACGAAGAAGGCCTATACGGCTGAAACGTGTAGGTTTTAATCTAATGGCCATGCTGCAATAAAGGCCTTTAACAATACTTTTTCTTTGAGTGCCTCAGTTTGTATCTTGTTTTCAGAGCTGATTTGTAATGATCGATATCATCAGCTGTTTGTATCTGTGAAGGGAGTGAGTTCCAGTAAAAGTGCAATTAATGTCAATTATAATTTTATTATACAAATATCCTACCTGTATTTCAAGGCTTCCTTGTTTTAGCCCAGCCAACTCAGTGGATACACTCTCCTGCGAAGGCAATTCATACACAAGAGGCCATTCAAAGAGCTTCACACTTTTTTTTAATGTAATTACTTGGTGACATGTTGTTGTGTCTTCCTTTTTCTTTTTCTGCTTGTTTTGTCTCTGTTTCCTGTTTGTGCTGGGGTTCTTGAGTTCGAGGGCCTGGGGGGTGGAAGTGGTTTGGGCAGTGGTGGTTGCAGTTTATCAAAACTATTTTCTTCTCCGTGTGAACAGAATGGACTGTAACCGACACAATACGACATAAAAGTATAAATAAGAGAAAAGATTGCACGTTTTTGTCGATTGAAGCTTGAAAAAGCTCCTTAACCCCCTCCCACCCGCTTTAACCGAGTGCATTGTCTTTACCCAAATCTAAAAGTTTCTCGACTGGAGCTCATTTTGGCCCATCATTTTTTGTGACGTGACGTTCACGACCGAATCGGCTCTTTTGAGGTGAACAGATTGAACCGGATCTACAGAACAATCCGAACAGAAGAGCACACGGCCAGGGAATACTCAAGCAGGGCCGAGCCAATATGGCGCCCTAACGTGGGGTTGGGGCCATTTTATTGTAACAAATTTTCAACGCAATCTTACACGACTCCCCGTGCCCAAATAGGGCTTGTTTGAAAGCTTAAAATCTTTAGTTTCCAACACAAGAGACCGCAAGTCTCCTTCACACAAAGTTATGTCCGAAAATCGGCGATGTCGGTGTTTCAAGAAATATGGATGGTTAAAAGAGACACTCATCAATTTTTACAGATGTACGATCGAAAGTGTTGTTTGTTTTTTAAAGGTTTGAGATTTGGGTAAAGCCAAACTGCAGAAAATGTACTTGGTTCAGGTGGGGGCTAAAAAAAATTAAAATAAAAGTAAATTAAGATTTATGATCACATTTTTTTTCTTCACTCAAGTCCAAACACAGTGGCTGCAGATTTATTTCACCGACTTCCTCAAAACAAAGGAAAAACATTTACTTGTGCCGAGAAAACGTTACTTATTTGCTAGAATCGAGTCACTAACATTTAAGGCCTTCATTGTGGAACAAGGCTCGTCCTTTCCGTAATAAATGAACTCTTTTTTTTATTTTTCCAGAGACTTGAGTTTCAACAGACTCCACACGTTTCCCGCCGTGTTCCAGCTTCTCCCCTCGCTCCAAGATCTGTGAGATTTACACACATTTCATTTTCAAATTCAATCTTCCGGATCAAATGGTACTTTATGAATTGAACCTATGGATTTCTTTTTTTTTTTAAAGAAACCTCCAGAATAATGGGATTTCTTTTGTCCCTGAAAACGCCCTGAGAGGAAATCTTCTCTCGCTGAAGGAAATGTAAGTTTGATTTGATTAATTTTCAGAGAATCACGTTCATTTCACTGTTTTTGTTTAGAAACGTGTTGAACAATCCCCTTTTTGTGATCGGGTCCTTCACTAAACTGTCAAAGCTGCCGACCCTGTAAGTAACTCATGATATTATTGATATTTTTAAATAGGGCTGCTCGATTATTGAAAAAATAATAATCACGATTATTTTTGTCATAATTGAAATCACGATTATTCAAACGATTATTTGTTGCCTTTAAAAAAATCCAGCAAAAAAGTGACAAAAATCCATAAAAAAAAGACAAAAATCCAGCAAAAAAATTACAAAAATCCAGCAAAAAAGTGACAAAAATCCAGCAAAAAAAGACAAAAATCCAGTAAAAAAGTGACAAAAATCCAGCAAAAAAGTGACAAAAATCCAGCAAAAAAAGACAAAAATCCAGTAAAAAAGTGACAAAAATCCAGCAAAAAAGTGACAAAAATCCAGCAAAAAAAGACAAAAATCCAGTAAAAAAGTGACAAAAATCCAGCAAAAAAGTGACAAAAATCCAGCAAAAAAAGACAAAAATCCAGTAAAAAAGTGACAAAAATCCAGCAAAAAAGTGATAAAAATCCAGCAAAAAAAATTACAAATATCCAGCAGAAAAAGACAAAAATCCAGCAAAAAAGTGACAAAAATCCAGCAAAAAAGTGACAAAAATCCAGCAGAAAAAGACAAAAATCCATTAAAAAAAATTACTAAAATCCAGCAGAAAAAGACAAAAATCCAGCAGAAAAAAAACAAAAATCCATTAAAAAAAAGACAAAAATCCATTAAAAAAAATGACAAAAATCCAGCAAAAAAGTGACAAAAATCCAGCAGAAAAAAAACAAAAATCCATTAAAAAAAAGACAAAAATCCAGCAAAAAAGTGACAAAAATCCAGCAAAAAACATTACAAAAATCCAGCAGAAAAAGACAAAAATCCAGCAGAAAAAAAACAAAAATCCATAAAAAAAAGGACAAAAATCCAGCAAAAAAGTGACAAAAAAAAAATTGAAAAAAAATTAAAAATTCTAATCGATTTTTTGCGATTATGCTAATTTTGTAATCGTTTACTGTTGTAATCGAAATCGTAATCGAATTTCGATTAATTGCACAGCCCTATTTTTAAATACATAACTAATATGTGATGAGGTCATTGTTTATTCCTGCAGTGGATTTCCCGTCGTCTCGCAGAAAAACCCGTCACGATT
Source organism: Gobius niger (assembly GCF_951799975.1). NCBI lineage: Eukaryota > Metazoa > Chordata > Actinopteri > Gobiiformes > Gobiidae > Gobius > Gobius niger. The sequence goes on along the minus strand of NC_136858.1, from coordinate 4,253,282 downwards.
TCAGTACAGCAAAAAAAATCAACTGGACTTTTGTGAGTTCAGAAAAACTTTAACATGATGAAGACTTAAACTGTTCTGTGTCTTCATGTTTAAATGTTTTGCATTTGACACTGACCCGTGTTCGTGTTCAGGCCAAACCCCGGACTCTTCCTGGAGCTTTTCCCTCCTGCTCTTCATCTCCATCGTCTTCCTCACAGCTCTGGCTCTACTATCTATCAACTTCTTATTCAAGGTCAACGCCAGAAAATATGACTCCCCACTGTGAACTCAGCTACAAAGGAGCATTATCGAATATTTCAATAAAAAATAACCTTAAAAACTCTATTGAATTACTGACTTTTAATATTTTCTTTCACAAATGGCTTTTTCAAAATGCCAAACAAGCAAGACATTTGACTTCTCCTACTTGTATCTATTTTTGCATTTCCTTGTTGTACACGTGCATTTGACTAAGTTGCTCCTCATTTTCAACTCCCCCCATCACAGTGTCTTAAAAGTATGAAGTGACTAAACCCGGTTTAAAACTGTTCAAGGCTCAAGTTTAAAACATGTCGAGCAGCAGAAATCATTCAGTGAAGCTCAGAGCGATAAAGAGTGGAGAAGGGGTTTGTATGGCCAATATTCAAAGTAATTTAGTTTGATGTCATTTATTTTCGATGTCCCCCTGAAAGGAGGCTCATTTTAAAGCTCTATGAGCTCTTCAGTCCAGTCTCAATCACTTTCGATACCGGAGATATCGGCCGATATTGAAAATACCAACACACAGGTGCTGGTCATATAATTAGAACATCATGAAAACGGGCTTTTACTTCTGTTTTTCAACTTAAACTGTGAAACTATTATATGATATAGACTCATGATGTGCAAAGTGACAAATGTCAAGCCTTTGTTTGTTATATTTTGATTATGGTTTACAGTCCATTTTTTAAATATTCACATTTTCTGAGATTTTAAATTTGGATTATTTTACAAGCTGAGCCATAATAATCAAAATCATAATAAAAGCTTGACATCTCTAACTTTGCAGGTAATGAGTCCATCATAACGGCTGCAACTAACAATTATTTTGGTTATCGATTAATCTACTGATTATTTTTACGATTAATCGCTTGGCTATGAAAGGTGCCTGGAAATTGTATTTTTAATTTTTTTTATCACATAGAGCTAAAGTGGCGCCGCTTCAGGACATGTTAATGGAGTAAACTTGAAGTAAACATTTGTAGGAGGCCGTTTGTGCTAATTCTGCTTCTGATTGGACGAGACAAAGACAGATATTTATGAAATTTACAATGTACAAAACACTGCAGACCCTAACTTTAAAAACAAAGTAGGTTTTCATCCAAAATACATAATTGTCATGTCTATTTTAGTCTGTGTTTACTAGAAAACCATTAATCGATTACTGAAATAATTGACAACTATTTTAGTAATCGATTAGTTGTCGATTAATCGATTAGTTGTTTCAGCCCTACTGGCCACACCGCCTTTGCTCTGCCTGATCCCGTCAGACCTGGGACGCTCAGCAGGGTCAGGCCTGGCAGGACTTGGATGGGAGACCGTTTGGAAACACTGGGAAGCCTGAGTGAATGTAGTGAGTGGTTGTTGGTGGAGGCTGATGTGCACAGACTGGTTACTTCGCTGCCCATCACCGATACGGAGTAAATAAATAATGCACAACATTGTAAAGCGTCTGGAAAAGTGCTCTAAAAGACTAATGCATTCCATGTAGCACAAAAACTGAGTAAAAACGACCAAGACGCCACTTTCTCTTTTTACAAAATAATTTATTAACACATTTAAATTGAAAAGATACAAAAAGATGAACCACGAGCCTCCGCTCTGCTCCCTTTGACTAATATAATACTCTTTAATCGATTTCGACAAATAAAAAAATACAAATTGCACATTTATGTCAATTTTTTTTCTTGCCTTTTTCTTCAAATTGTCAGTCACAGTTTTCAAGTCTTTTTAAGTGTCACCGAAAAACAGGATTTTTGACAGCAGGCAACAGCCGTGCTCTGCCAAAAAAGAGGTCCAAATTTGATATTACTTTTTTTTTTTTCTTTTTGGACACATAATCGCCAAAAGATATCCTTAAAAATGAACATCACAGCTTGAATCCCGAATACTTTTCCTTTTAGGGGTTAAAATACAAGTTAAATTAAATAGAAATTGCAATGAAAGAAGGGGTAAAATGAAATAAATGGGTGGGTAATTGATAAAACAAAAAGAACAGCAGCACTCAGCATTGACGATACTTACGTACATGATGCGACCGGAGGCATTTGAGTTTCGAAGTTTGGCCTTCTTTGCTTTCTTCCGAGTCGTTTTCCCCGCTCTTACCTCTCTGTAGTGCAACGTGGGGTGGTTTAACCGAGTGATATGTTTGTATTTTGGCTATAGTCGTGTCTTTTGGGGGCGAGAGGCGGGAGAGAGGGGAGGTGGGGGTGGTAATAGTTGATTTATCATTTGTCGCCGGTTCGTTTGTGGGACAGCGCGAGACTGAGCTGCTCGCTCAGGCTAACGCCCAGCTCCTGGCACCTGTCCACGAGCTTCCGCAGGCGGTCGGTTTTACCCCCCTCCGCGGCTTCGAACAACAGACGCTGCAGAGAGAGGGAGAGGGGGGGGGAGGGAGGGAGGGAGGGAGGGATAGAGGAAGTCAACCTGAGACTTGTGTAGGAATCACCTCAAAGAACAATAAAAGCTTCTATCAGAAAAATGCACCATAATCTAGAACACTTTGATTAGGTGGACAGAATGGGTCCAAGAAAACAATAATATGTCAATTATTGCCGACCGCCTTGCCAAAAGTAAGATTAGATTAGATTAAGGCAGTGGTTCCCAAAGTGGGGGTCGCACAGGGACTACGGAAAGGATTTATTAAGGTAAACACGTTACTTAGTTCTGCTTTAAACTTTTCCCCATGAGAATAAAAAGGTTGGTTGTGGTTGTGTCTGCATAAACTGAATGCACGAGTGTGAATTACATCTTTCCACAGAGCGGCGCACAGGGGCAGGTGGCTGAGGGCCTGCTGGTACAGACGCCTGACCTGAGGGAGAGAGGACACAGACAGGTGCGCGGTAAAGAACACACAACACACAGAGGGGGGCGGCCCGGGTCGGGTCGGGAATCACCGGCAGCAGAGACACACAGAGAGCGCCATCCGGTGGACATTAATGACACAAATCTCTTCTCACCTCGGAGTTCTCGTTCAGCTGTTTCTCTGCAGCGACCGCTCTGGAAAACACACAACACTGCAGCGTGAGTGGTCGTAATGTTTTGGCTGGTCGTCCAAAGCGTTTGTTGGAGAGACTTACATTTTCCAGTTTGCCAGACACTTGGGCGCGTGACTGCTCAACATTCGGGACTGGAACTTGAGGTGCTGCAGGTTTCCCTCCTGCCACTCCTGATGCAACAACCTGAGCACGAACAGACAACTCACACCAACCACTTAACAGCCGTCAAACCACGTCCCACAAACAAACAAACAAACAAACCAATCATCTGTGAAGGAACCGTCTGAAGCTTTACCTGAGGCCCAGCTCCGTGTTGTTCGGCATCGAGTATCGCAGTCTCTCCAGAACAAGTGCATGCTGGGAAGGAGGCAGGCAGCCTAGATACAAGGACACCACCTGGAGACAGACGGTTTTAAAACAGACACTGCACTTTTAAGCAAAATTTTACTGCAGAAAATACCCCCCAGGACACCAAAATGTCCTGAAAGAGTTACATCGATACAGAAAGACTCAAATTGAACAGACTTTTATTATGGTATTTATTAGACTGGATCAAGCACACCTCGTTTTAGCAACATCACAGCTAAGTCTAAAAAAATAGGGATGCACGATAATATCGGCAATTATCAGCCTTTTTGACGCCATCCCGATTTATAGCAGCAGATATTCTCTCCCCAGCTGACTTCTGCACTGTGTAAGATGTAAAATATGAAGAGTATCCAGCGAAACAACGCTGTGCAGGCGCTCTCCGTGAAGGAAGTGTTTTTTTTTTTCTTTTTACATCGAAGTCACTTTAACATTAGCGCCGCAAGAAATGAGGAAATGCGAACCACGGACCCGCTATGAACAAGAGAAGTTTTACATTTATGAAATGAGCCTGGCAGCTCGAGACACAAATATAAAATGAGCCCAATGCAGGAGAGATGCTTTCCAATGCTTTGGCGCTGTCGCATCGTATTATTAAAGGGACTATACAGAATTTAAAAATGTCAAAATTATGTATTTTCCTCCACCTACATGTTCCAACAATGTCCTAATGTGTAGAATGAGATCAGACCTGTTCACCACAACTGCCTCTAAAATCCTGCACTGTCACTCAAAAAGGTGTTAATTCGGGTCAGAAGTGCCATCATGCACGAGCTTAATATAGAAGCTGCCGTTACACGTATGACCTGAGGTGGCAGTAGTGAGTATAAAATGGCTAACTTGCATCTAGTCTCTTTAAAGGAACAGGCCACCGTTTTTACATACTGAGATATGTTCTTACCTTAGCTTTGACGAGTTCTTTAGGACCTGTCTGGTCTTCCCCCGTGCCTTCAGTCACGTAAACACAGCGCAGACGGCGTTAGCATTTAGCCTCTCCCTCTCTCCTCTATGGCTCCAAAACAGGTCAAGATAGAAGCTACCAATCTCTTCCACGTTTTCTCTATTTAAATATGGTTACGTGAAGTGTTCCACTACAAAGTATAATTACACAAAATTAAACAATGTGGATTTTCTAAGTGGATAAAAGGGGGGACTATTTTGTTAGGGCGTAGTAATACCAGGAGTAGTTTGGCATCCGCACAGTAAAGTGAAGATTACTGCGCAGTAAAGTGGAGATTACTGCGCAGTAAAGTGGAGATTACTGCGCAGTAAAGTGGAGATTACTGCGCGGATTTCGAACTACTCCTGGTATTATTACGCCTTACAATATAGTTCCCCCTTTTATCCGCTTAGAAAATCCACATTGTTTAATTTTGTGTAATTATACTTCACGTAACCATATTTAAATAGGGAAAACGTGGAAGAGCTTGGTAGCTTCTATCTTGACCTGTTTTGGAGCTATAGAGGAGAAGGGGAGAGGCTAAATGCTAACGCCGTCTGCGCTGTGTTTACGTGACTGAAGGCACGGGGGAAGATCAGACAGGTCCTGAAGAACTCGTCAAAGCTAAGGTAAAAACATATCTCAGTATGTAAAAACGGTGGCCTATTCCTTTAAGTTAAACTTGAGGCACGGATTTGGCGCCACTTCTCTCTCTAGACTCAGTAAAATACTCGGCCTATATTCCACTATTATATCTAAGAAGTCATTATTATGATGTCAACAAAAAGAAAAATACTAAGAATGCAGGAAGTAGTAATATTATTATTATTTTTTTATAAGATGTGACACAGATGAACAGAGACAGACCTGCTCAGACAATGGAACTGTAAAAACCCTGAGCTTTTAGAAACAGGTGGAGCCTCAAAAGTAAAACTCATTTATTTAGACACTTTTTGGTAGTTTATACATGTTGGGCAGAACTGTGAACTGTCACATTGATTTCTTGTCACAAAATAAAGTGCCAATATATTGGTGGACTAAATATCACTTAGATTAGTCAGGCTAGGTTATCGGTATCGGCACATGGGAAATAATCGGCATCTGGGCAGTTTTTTCCGTTTGAAAATTCTGACCCGTCATGGCAGAAGAACAAGAACAGGGCTGGACGACTGAGAGGTCACACAAAGGCGTTTCTCACCTGGTTGTGGAACTTGTAGCAGCTCCAGAACTCGGCCGGGTTAAAGGGCACCTCGAGGCGGGACGGGACCGAGCTCAGGCACCTCTGCACCAGGTCCGAGAAGATCCTGGGAGAGCCGCGGGTCTGGTGGGAGCTCATGAAGGACAGGTAACTGCGGACAGAGAGACGGGGTCAGGACGCAGGACGAGCTGAGGTTTAACGGAGAGCAGAGAGGGACTGACTCCATCCACAGCCGGTGAAGCTCCTCCAGCTGCAGCGGGGAGCCCAGCGCTCGCTCGAACGCCCCCACCGTGTCCTCCACCGACCCGTACAGCCACTGCCAACGACTGCGGACACACAACAGGAAAACAACAGTAATAAACCAAATATGAAAGTAATGTAATTCCTCCTTTCTTTAACCAGAAAGCCCTTCTTAGTTTGAAAAATAAGGAGAGCCTGAACAGAATTTTCCCTCCTCCTGATTGGACCTGACTGGTGCACAGGAAAAGCTCGTCTCATTGGTTAGTTGTTGAGATGGCTGGAACATGTAGGGGGAGGAAAATACTTAGTTTTAACATTTTTAAACTCCTTATAGTCCCTTTAATGCCTGTCTGGGAATTTATGTGGGAAATTGCTTGTTTTATGGTTCAAAAACATAATTATTGTGTAGCAAATAGTTCATCAATTGTTTATTCAACACCAAATGCTAAAATATAAGTTCCTATTAAAGTTTACGTAATTTTGGGGAAATTTATCATGAATTTTCCGCTCCTTTGCAACCCTGATGACTGTTGGAATCAAATTTAATGCTTTATACTGACATTAAAGGCCATTCAATGACTGTATTAAGAAGTGGATGTCAAAAAATTGATATTCTAAAATAAAAAAGTACCAAATAAACCATTAAAGCAGTGATTCAAACTTTCTGGCTGCCGTTTTTAAAAATTGGTGATCTCTGGTGGCCTTCCTCTCCTCCCCTTTAAGTTACGTTCTACTACAAACAATTATTAAGAAATATCATTAAATGGGCCTTATTGGTGTTTCAGTGTCAGTGTGATGTTTTTTCATCGCTATATCCAGAGGCACAAAGCTTATTGAATAAAAATCATGATCCAAGAATAGAACACTGTGGCCTGTAGCTCAAAATACTGTGGTTTATTCCAGTACTGACCAGTGCAGCAGGTGCAGAAAAGGCATCTGTGACGTGAGCTGCTCCTGAAGATCCTTCTTTAGGACGGGGCCCTTCAGTAACTCCTCAGAGGGGAAGCCCAGGATGTGTCTGAAGATGAGAAATGTGTCGTTTAGCAATCGTTTTTTGGACAAGAATTACAAATTGCGATTTCTGTTTGACTGTGCTTTACCGTAAAACATCTACGGGTTTCTTCTGGCTGTCCTCGTCCTCACACTGCGACAGGATGAAGCCCCGAAACAAAGGAGCCAGAGCGTTGGACTTGTCCTGGAGAGAAACACCAGAAAACGACTGAGACTGAGGTCGATAAACAGCGTCAGCTCCCCCTTGTGGTAAGAAAGGGTCACATTTAATGCCATAATAAATAAACACAGAAAAAACCCGCCACATATTTAATTTCTTAGGACTTACAAATGTTTCATCAAACAGAGGAAAGAGGATTGGACATAACGGGAAACGTTTGAGCAAATAAAAGAGATAAATTTCAGTCAAATCTGCAGCTGAGTTTGTTTTAGACCAGAGTTTTTGTGTTTTTGAAGTGGGCACAGAAAAAGTAATTTAATAATGTTTGTTTGTTTGTTTGTATACTTTATTGTCCCCGTAGGGAAATTCGTCCTCTGCATTTAACCCATCCTTCGATGCCGCTGGGGCAACCCGTAAGGAGCAGTGGTCGACGGCAGTGCCGCGCCCGGGGACCCATCCCCCTGATGTGGAGCCAGACTGATGGTCAGAATCACCTGGCTGGAGGATTCACCTATTGCACATGTTTTTAGTGGTAGGGGAAACCGGAGTACCCGGAGGAAACCTACGCAGACACGGGGAGAACATGCAAACTCCACACAGAAAGGCCCCGTCCTGGTGGAAATCGAACCCGGGACCTTCTAGCTGTGAAGCGGAGGTGCTAACCGCTGCGCTACCGTGCCGCCCAATGTCATTTTTTGCGGGTTCTGTCTTCAAGGAAAACTTATATTTTCTAAGAACTTTAGATTTAATGCCAGTTTGAATCCAATTTAATGCTTTTTAATAACTTTTAATGCCGTTTAACACATTGAGTGCCAAAAACCTGTTTGCGGGTTTTTTCATAATTATGACATTAGACACTCTAATACACCTTATGTGTGAACTTGTGAAAAGTCACGATCAGGACATTTTATATATATATTATTGCTTTTCTTCGATTGAAACAGTTGAGATTTCAACGTTTCTCTGAGTTTTTAAATGGTTAAAATCGGTCCAAGGATGACTGAGAAACATTCTGTTAAAGTCTTCAATCCGAGAACCAGGCTGTTTAAATGCACACGCCATAAAAGCGTTGGTGTTTCAAAACAATACTGTCCTTCAAAATTGACTTGAAACAGATATTTAGGCATTTGCCTCTTCACATAACGTTAGTGTCCGTCCAGAGAGGAGGAGAGAGGAGTTAATCAGAAAGGAGAGAGCTGCATAGAACCCCCGTTTTCTCAGTTTTTTCCGTTTCTAGAATTTTTTAAAATTTTGATCCAAATTTAGCCTCTGTATAGCTTAGATTTCTCAGGAACCGAGGCACATAGAATTTCACCTATGGAGAGCTTAGATTCCCATCTTTTTAAAGGAGCCTCAGCATGTGTCCATAGCTCTAACATAGAACACACTGTGGTGCTACAAATATCATGAAAAATGGTCTGGATTGTCGGCACTCCACAGTTAAATCCCCAAAACAGCGCAGCCTCAATGTGTTCATTACCAGCAGAAACCCAGTATATTTAACCTTTATGGCCTTCCTGTTGGTTTAATTGTTACTTTTGCTTTTTAATGTCACGATGAAACCCTGCCAAGTCACACAAGCAGCAACAGAAACATTTTTAGTGACTCGTTAAACTTCATGCTGACCCAGTACTTCATAAACGCAGTACTGTGTAGTTCCTCGTGTACCTGTGCCATGAGGAACTTGCAGGAGCGGTAGAAGATCTCGGCGTTGTTGGGGCACTCGGCGAGCGAGTGCAGCCACATGCTGACGGCGGCGGCGGCGTCTCCTTTAGCGATGTGCAGCTCCGCCAGAGCGTCACGGAGAACACACGACTCCGGACAGAACCGGAGCAGAGCCTCGCACAGCAGGATCCCCTCGTCAAACCTGAGGGACACAGATACAAACAGGACAGTGAGGCGCTGTAGAAGGAGCGAAGAGAAGACACTGCCACATTGATAACAAACGCCAATGTTTTTCTTCTTTGGCACAGTTTACAGCTGGCGGCTTGTTGCTACTAAAATAAAATAAATCTTTACATGGTGCTGAATGTCTCTCCCAGCTTTTCATCCAGAGCTATTCGGTCTTATCAAAAATATGAATGATGCGAATGATCTAGAAACAAGTTCTTGTTAAAATTTAAGCTCAATGATATGTACAAGATTTTTTAAGCACATTTCATGTAAACCGGTTAAAATCCAGAAACAGTGGAGACCAGACAAAATAGATTTTGTTAATAAGTAAGCAAGTAAAGTTTGATTTTCTCTGTGAAAAGCGCTTTAGAAACAAAGTGCTGTCCATCCAGGCCGGGTCGCGGGGGCAGCAGTCTCAGCAGAGACGCCCAGACTTCCCGATCCACGCACACCTCCTCTAGAACAGCTAGAGGGCGACACAGAGCCAGCTCGGAGACATAGTCCCACCAGCGTGTCCTGGGTCTTCCACGAGACCTTGTCCCAATAGGACAAGCCTGAAACACCTCCCGAGGGAGGTGACCAGGAAACATCCGAAACAGATGCCCGAGCCACCTCAGCTGCTCCCCCCACAGGGCATCACGAGGGACACGGTCAAACACTTTCTCCAGATCCACAAAACACATGTGGACTTGAGCACCCGCTGAAGGGTATAGAGCTGGCCACGACCAGGACGAAAACCACAAAGTGCTGTACTTTATTTTAACAGGAAAGTCCCACTGAGATTAAGAATCTCTTTTTCGGGGAGTCCTGGCCCCAGAAGGGAACCTATGGTACAACCTGTTGTATTTAGTGGTAGGGGAAACCGGAGTACCCAGAGCAAACTCCGGGGAATAGATAAATAGAAACAATGTGTTTGAACAATTGGCCTTTTGTAAAAGCTCCGCCCCCCCAAAAAATGTTAGCTCAACATGAAGAAGTGGAGTTCAGCATAATGTCATAACTGGGGAGAAGTGTGAGCTAGTGACTCTCTCAAAATGGGTCGCAATATGCAGTGGAGAAATGCAGTATATTCAAAATATGCAACAAAGGGGATACAGGGCTGGACAATATGGCAAGAAAATGAATAATGATTTTTTTTCTCATTGATCAATCTCAATATTCTATGAACTAAAAGGCTTTCCTCCAAACTCCTAAACCAGGTGCTGCTTCTGCCAAAGATATTTCTGACGACTATACTGTGAAGTACCAGGACGATTATTGAGATATTATAATATATATATATGTAGCCGGGTCAAGTAATAAAATATCCCTTCCTACAAAGAAATCTATATTTTCCCCCTATTCTCGCCTAATTCCCATACCAGTAATGTCCAGTAGATGTCACTGTTGTATCTTTACAATGCAGCGTTCACTTTGCGTATGTAGTCGCACGTAAGACAGCGAGAAGCCCTCGGTCAGAGACGATTTACTTACATGTATAAGTGAAAAAATACTTTTAATGTTCTTAAATTGCACAAACAATCTTATATATTGTTAGACAAAGCTCTAAGTAGCCTGGTGTATTAAGATTGTTGGTTCTCTTTTTCCTTTTTTGGTTTTGTAGAAACGAAAATCGTTTCGGCAACGTAGTTGGAAAGGGAAACTACGTGAAGGCGTAAGTGTTCAAAAGCGCTTTGAAGTGTTACTAATGTAGCAATTACTGTTTTGTTTTAGTATTTGTTGTATTTTGCCAATTTTGTGGGCTGTTCGGTTTGTGCAGAGGGGAGATAGTTCTGTCCAGTGTGTTTCTGAGAGGTCCGGGGCTGGACAGGCTGTCGTAAAAGTGAGTTCAAGTTTGCTGTTAAAAACAATTGAAATGTAATGTTCCTTGAATGTATTTTAAGTAGTGTTTTCTCTGCATTTTGTTTATAGAAGAGTCCACTACTGTTGTCTTATCTATGGACAAACTTGTCTTGTTTAAAAATAATTACTTTGTTGAGAGAATATATTGCCTTTTGCCTGACACAAAAGAGTAAACGCCAAATCAAACCAAATTAAAGCTGTCTCATTCATCGGGTCAGTCGGGAAATAGAATCCACATTTTTAGGAGCTGTGTGTGTTGGTCCCAGAACTTGTTCACTTGGCCACATATACGATTATCTGAGCACTAAAGGGGAGATAACAACGACTGAGGCTAAAGCACCAGTGTGACAAACTATAAACTATATTTGTGTATTTCTTTTCTTAAATGTGCTAAAGGTGTGTGACCTGTTGAGGACTCGGTGCAGGTGGAGGAGGTTGGTGTGCAGCGGTAAACAGGCCACAGTCCTCTCGCTCAGAGACAGAGAGCCCTCAGAGCACTGGGAGATCCCATCTGCAACAGAAACACATGTTCATTCACACCTGGAGACTCGAGAAGCAGCTTCGTCCCCGACTCCCCGCCCACTCACCTTGGAACAGGTTGAGCAGCATGTCCAGCGGCGTCCTGATGTCCTGAGCCGCTCTCCAGGGCAGGAGGAAGCTCTCGCGGCTGACCAGGCGGGACGGGCCCGACTCGGCCGCGTCGAACAGAGACGAAGGCAAACGATCGAACTCCAGCACGTGAATCAGACAGAGCCACAGCAGAGCGCGGTCGCCCGACGTCAGCAGGTCACACAGGTCGGACTTCAGAGAACCCTGGACACAAGAAACGACCAACGTGTGATTAGGCAGTGAGTGTCATCAGGACCGGAGTCTAAGGTCCATTTCAAAGTCCTTCCCCTACAACATCATGAGCTGCTTTATACAAGTAAATATTGAACCTCTTAACCCCCACCTGAACCAAGCTCAAAACAAAATGAGACAAAAGCGGCAAAAAAGCATGAAAAATATGACAAAAGTGACGTGCTGCAACATAAGGAAAAATCTTAGATCCATTTTCTAGGTCTTAGCTTTCAAATGAGGCGTTACTCTGACCTACAGGCTGTGAGCTCCAGTCCAGAAGCATATTAGATTTGGGTAAACCCGAACTGGAGACTAGAGCTTGGTAAAAGTGGGGGTTAAGAAGTGATGCGCCCAGGTCAGAGAAGATAGAATATGAAATTATTATTTATTTACCTTCTTGGTGTTAAAATATGACCTTGGCTACTATTTGTAAAGTGATTTTCACATAATGAGTCAGTAAGTGCTTCACAAGGGGTGTGACCACATACAGATTTTGCGACCATCTATACTTTTTGATGACATGCATTTTAAAGGTTACAGGATAACATTAAATCACTATTTATCATACTGGGTCAAGCTGTACAGTCGTACTATCTCTGTCATAGCCTTGACTGTGGTGCTCAGACTCTCAGCCACTGAACTGCGTATCAGTTTGTCGCTCTGAGAGGGTATTTATCCCTTTTCAGTAGAAACATAGACTCCAGGTCCTGCACCGATGGTAAATAAACTTCTCCTGTATAAGACATCCAGACTGCTGCCTTTTCTTCATCAGGCACAATAAGTGAAGATGTTACTGCACGGATGTTGAAGTACTCCTGGTATTATTACGCCTTGCAATATAGTTCCCCTTTTTATCCGCTTAGAAAATCCACATTGTTTAATTTTGTGTAACTATCGTGTAACACTTCACGTAATCATGTTTAAATAGTGAAAACGTGGAAGAGCTTGGTAGCTTCCATCTTCACCTGGATTGGAGCTATAGAGGAGAGGAGGAGAGGCTAAAAGCTAACGCCGTCTGTGCTGTGTTTACGTGACTGAAGACCAGACAGGTACACATGAACTCGTCTAAGCTCAGCTAAGAACACATCTCAGTATGGAAAAACAGTGGCCTGTTCCTTTAACTATCGTAATATATTTGTAGCCCAATTCTTCACAGGTTTATAGGCACATTTCACAGTCTGCAGGGTCTTTTCAGGATGGATACAATTGCTTTATAATTACTTCCCCACAGATGTCTGAGTTTACAACAAACTAAAGGACTGGAAAAAAAGAAACTGGTCTAGTTCCTCTGATGAATGATGCACTTGGACCCAACACTGTCACACAAATGATGAATTACTTATAGTATTTACTTGTGGTTGATCTATTCCTTGTAGAAACAGGTCTGAGGTCATAAAACATCGATTATCGTAGTGAGGTTATTATGAGGTACCCGTAGGTTCCCACTTCTTTGTCCTGTTAACTTGCAATCCCTTGTTAGTTTTTGTACAGATCGTCAGTCTAACTTTACACTTGGTTCAGACGTGGTTTACCGCTGGATTCCATTTGATTTTGATATTTGAACACCGCACATGGAAAGCCTGTAGATTACTTTGATAAAACATCTCCCTGTGGTGTCTCTTCTTCTTGTATATAAATGTCTCCTGTTCAGTCACCTGCAGGATGCCGAGAGCGTGCTCCATCCTCCCGCTGAAGAGGCTGAGCTGGACCCTGTAGAGCAGCGCCTCCATGATCTGGAAGGACAGTTTCTCCAAAAGCGGCGCAGACGAAGCCTCGGTCATTAAATACTGCAGCAGCCGCTCGGCCACGGAGTCCTTCCCCTCGAACGAGCGCTCCAGAGACAAGTACTGCGGGACAGGAGAAGAGATGTAGGTTTAGCAATGAATTACTGACATGACAAACAGAAAACAGCTACACTCACAGTCCACCAGACGCAGTAGTCGGGCGCGTGCTCCACTGCCATCTCACACATCTCCTGCACCTCAGCGCGGCTCCCCCTCCTGGAGAACAGGGAGAGGTAGTGGCTCCACACCTCCGGGTTATCGCAGTTATTCTCCAGAGCGCGGGACAACGTGTTCAGGGCGGCTTCCAGACACTCTGCATAAGGGCTGCGGACACAAAGTACGATTACTGTAGATTATATACAGGTAGCAAGTCAAATTTAATGCTTTATAACAGAATTTTAATGCCTAAACACAATATTTGTAATGCTATGAATGCAAAAATCTATGCATTTTTATTTCAGTACATAAAGAAATGATATAATTAGGGTGGGCCAGATGCTCGGGGGCTGCTACCCTCTGGCGTCAGTTCAACAAAAAAAAAGTACCTCAACTCCTTTTAATATACATCATTAAATTTAAATCTGGTTACCATGAGCATCAATCAATCAATGAATCAATCTGTTATTACTATACTTCTCATGAATAGATATCGGCTATGTTATATATCAAAATAACACTTCCATACAATATAAATACTGTGTGGGTTGTGACGATGATTTTATAAGTAAGGATTAAACAACTCGGAGCCGTGCATTAGACGGTTACAGTGGGGAAAAAAATTATTTGGCCAAAATCCAATAGAATGTCTATGTGAAACTGACCAAATACTTTTTTTCCCCACTGTATAATGCACGACGCGGAGTCAAGAACACCACAACGCGCAGTGGATTATAACAGTCTAATGCACGGCTCCGAGTTGTTTAATCCGCTTATACCATGGTCACACAAACATAACATTCATAATAAATGTTTTTTTCATTTACTAAACTCACTAAATATGCCAGACCACCGGGACTATTTTATGTGGGTTATTAGCCGGTCACTGAAGGCTCGTCTCAGAGCGAGTCATTCTCCGCAGCTACGAGGATCTCAGTCAGGCTCAACAACACAACATCAGCACAGAATCACAACACAACAGGACTAACCCGGCACCGATATGCAGCACTCGTGGGCAGGAGTTATTTCACTTTGCTTACACCTGGGCCCCACGAACTGAAACTTTTATGTTTGACTTCACTAATCCAGCCAAATATGCTTAAATGCTGGATCTTTTTATGTACGCCTGAAAATCATGAATAGTGCCTTAACCGTTTGCAATAGAAATGGAGAGCTCGTTATCAAACGTTTTGTTTTGGCCAAAAACGTTGAAATTAACCCAAAATCCATCTCATACGTTCCTGTTAGTCACTAATTACGTGTTTATCTGATTCAGCTGTGTCATGCGTTGCTATGGCGATGCCCACAGCGGAGTGATATCCCAGTAACCGGACTACGTGTGCGGTTATACCAAAATAATGCACACTTGTTAGCCCCCACCAGCCAATCAGAATAGAGTATTCACCCAGAGCATGGTATAATAACAGTAATACTAACATGCTGATATATTGGATGTAGGAATTATAGTAGGAAAAATTATACACTTGTTATAAAGTGTAGCATTTTGTGAATGTTGACTTAAAATGCATTGTTCATCTCATGTAACTAGTTTAATTGTTTCATTATTACAAGCTACCAAGGGCTAACCTAAGCTAGTTTAGCAACCACATTATTTCAATTATTTAGAATATCTGAATGGGGGTGGGAGTAAATAAGTTTGTCTTCATCTCCTTTTCGAGCTAAAATTATATTTATTTTATTTTGTTGGCTAATTATAGGGGCAAAGGAAGTGTGCTGGACAGATATGACATGCACCCTTGTCTCTGTATTTGTTCTTGAACACTGTCTAGTTTTGTTTATATGGCTCAAAATACAATGTTCATTTCACTATAAGATGTGGATATATCAGTGTTTTCTCTTGCTGTGTAAAAAGTCAGTTTAGCAGAATCCTGGACCTTTATAAAGTGTGTTTGTTGAGAAGAGTGAGGCATCTCTTACGTGTTGGTCTGGTTGAGGTACTTGAAGGC
Source organism: Gobius niger (assembly GCF_951799975.1). Taxonomy (NCBI): domain Eukaryota; kingdom Metazoa; phylum Chordata; class Actinopteri; order Gobiiformes; family Gobiidae; genus Gobius; species Gobius niger. The sequence continues at coordinate 4,237,649 of NC_136858.1, read as the reverse complement.
CAGTTTGATCCACAGCTGAGTGTCACAGGGGCTTTCGGAAACGCTGGCCTCCAGGTTCGAGATGTCGTCCGTTTCGCTGATGAAGTATCGCCTGTCGTCCGACGTCACGCACACGTCCGACAAGCTCAGGTCAGCGGCGCCACCTGCTGGACAGGACCGAGCCGTGAAGCCAGAGCAGAACTGTTTAAATACAGCGTCATCTGAAGTCTGTTCTCACCGTTTCTCCTCAGGGTTGATCCGTACTCCGGCTCCTCGTCGCTGCTCTCCTCCGAGTCCACAGCGGACGGGAGAGTCGGCTTCGGCTTCCACTTCCTCAAGTCTTTGAACGTGGTGTAAGGAGGAGCTGAGAACAAGAGCGACCACGTGAGAACTGGGCAATGATTATAAACTGGATTCATTTCATCTTCTCCCTTTGACCCTCTCCTCTGCAGCCTCTTTTCTCAAACAAACTAGCTTCAATGTCCAAGGCCGTTACTTTTTTCCTTCGATAACGATACCTGAACGATATTTTTTCTGATCCCTTTCCTAAAATATTTGTCATCCAGAAAACAGAACAATAATGTGTGGAAGAGCTGCAAATTTACATTATCAGGTTCATCTCCAAGGTCAAAAAATCTGTGAAAAATGGGGGAGGAAATTTGGTGAAAACTGGGAGAGATTGTGCCAAAAAATGATGGGGAGAAAATAGGGGCAAAAATAAAGAAAAATGGGGAATAAATTGAGGAAAATTGGGAAAAATTGGGGGAAATAGGGAAAATATTACTAATAAAAGGTGAAGAAATTGGGGCAAAAATAAGAAAAAAATGAGGAAAAATTCTGGAAAAATTGGGCAAACATTGGACAAAAAAACAGAAAAAATACGGTGAAAAAATAAATCAAAATTGGGCAAAAGTGGAGATAAATGGGACCGTTTGGAACCAGCTTTCCATACTTTCATTTTCAATAAAACATTTTTTTTACCAGCCTTAGTCACAGCCAAACAATCAATGCTGAGAAACACAAATGAAGCCAAACTCATTCCATTTTATATTCTCCAGGCTCAATCCCACCTCACAGGAAGTGCTGACACAAAAGAGGAAATGCTTTAAGAACAAAAGTGGGCGCGGCTGAATAAGGTGGAGAAAAACTTACCGTGTTTTTTACTCTCGTTGACTTTGCTCACGAGGAGAACAGCTTTCTGATCGATGCCCATTCGATTATTGGGACCGAAAAGTTTCTTCATGTACTTTTCTATCAGAATGAAAAAGAAAGTTGTTGCATTGATTGTATTTGTGACATGGTTATAACAAATAAATCATTATGAGGAATGCAGCAGAATGAAATGATGAATTAAAGCGAAGGAGTTCTCGTTAATCCAGAGGAGACGATAGTTTTTAATGCCATTTTAACCTCTTACCCCCCCAGTGCATTTTCTCCAGTTCAGTTTTACCCAAAGCTTCTGGACTGGAGGTTACAGACTATAGGCCTGTGTAACGCTTCATTTGAAAGCTAAGACCTGCATAACTGATCGTCTTTTTGTCGCTGCTTTTTTATACACTTTTTTTTTAGGTGTTCTTGTCTCTTTTCTTTTTTTTGCTTTCTTATCTTTTTTTCGTTGCTTTATTGTCAGGTTTACGTCAGTTTTTCATTGCATTTATGTCATCATCGTCCATATCATCATCGATATCATCGTCCATCGTGATGGATGAGCAACATCACGATGGAGAGCCACCATCGTGATGCCACGCCCCCTCCCAGAAACACGCACTGATCTTCCTTGTAAACCCAGAAACTGTGCAGGGATTGCACTGTAAATTAAATCACGGATGTAACTAATATGCGCGCTAGTTACTGTAGCCTGCCAGAAGCCACGCTGCGTTGGCCGTAATTATTAAAGTAAAGACGCAGCGCTGCTCTGTTTCTGACGCGCGGGGCTCCCTCTCTCTCTCTCTCTCTCTCTGCAGCTCAGAGTTTAACAGCGCGTGGTTTTGTTTTGCTTTGCTGCGTACGGAAACTTAAACAGTTTTAAAATGACGAGATGGCTCTCACATTGGCGCTAGCTGAGCGCGCGGATTATTCTCACGAAGGACCGAGAGAGGAAAGAGAGAGGAGAGAAAGGCGCGGTGCAGGAGATACGAGGTTACGAGCACACGGACCGGGCGGCGCGTGGAGCGGCTTCAAAAATGTAGGCTACGACGCAAACTTCTAAATATTGTCCCGTTCATCCACTGTTTCTTAAACATTACGTTAAAACTGAGCAAATGCAAATAATAAGCTCCAATTTACATTTCCTATTAGTGTGATAAGAGCCTTGGAGTTGACGCTCTGAATGAGCCGTTCTCCTCTCAGACTTTACGTACGAGTTTTAACACATTTCTTTTGCAAAAGGCGTGTTCCGTGACTCTGTTCAAATCATGTTTAGTTTAGATCCATTTATCCTGCAATCTCACATTTTCCTAACATAAATAGTAATATGCAGCATATATAAAGGCTATGTAAATGTCTTTAAAAAATGCTTATAATGAGAAATGGACGATATCATCGTCCATCACGATGGTTCACTGTAAACATCGTCAACGGCCAATTAAGGGAACATCGCCCAACCCTAGCCGTAACTACATAAAGCAGCCTTTATGATGGTCACACACTGAGCTGGGCTTGATGCTTTGTGGTTTATTCCACACTTTTAATCAACAATGAGCTGTAGGCGATTGTAACAAGCTAACCGAGCTAACCTAGCTTGGCCACCGGCTTCCAATAATGTCCCTTCAAGCATATGGGCTGAATATAGGCTTTAATACTGGGGAGATCCATGGGGATATAGTTAAAGATACATAGGACATGGCAGGAGCAAAGAGGGAGACTAGTTTCTCCCAAAACAGGGTATTTTAACACACTCCGAGCTGACTCTGACTTCAATAAGCACAAGGGTCCTACAAGCAGCTTTGGTCACGTTTTTTAAGCCCGAGAAGCGTGCGGTCTGAACACAGCTTTAATGCTTTGATTATTTAAGCCCTTAAATAAACTGTTTTTAATTGTAAAGTAGAAAAAAATATGATTTCCTAACCCTAGTTATTGCTCAACTTCATTTTAGACAAAGTAGGAGATAAATAGACACTGTCGTCTGCTTTAATGTGAACCACTGCTTTAACTTTACATCCACAGAAACCGTTTAATGTGTTAATTCGTACCTGTGGCAGTGCTGACGTCTTTATCTAAGGAAGTCTCTGAACACCCGATGAGAGACAGGTCGTAGGAGAGGACGTCCTGAAACAACTGGCTCCCGCTCAGAGTGATGTTCCTCATGTGCTGCCTAAAAACAGACACAGGAAGAAGAACATGATTGTTAGGAGCCCCAAAATGAAAATCTGAAGTGACTTAAAGCAAAGGTTTTCAGTCCTGACCATCTGCAGCCGTCGTCGTTGCAGGTTCCCGTCAGATCGAAGCGGCAGAAGTGCTTTTTGGGGTCGATGGTGTTGCTGTAAGTCACTGAGCTCAACGACAGCTTCTCCTTCGTCCGGTAGTAAGGACTGAACCTGGAATGGAACAAAGTGAGTTGGACAAACGGTAACGACAAGACAGAGGCTGTGTTATAAACATGAGGAGTTAAACCTGTAGGATTTGAAGACGAGCAGAGGGCTGTGATACGGTCCATAAGGAACGGGCTTCAGGTCTGACGCCCCCGACTGAACCGCAGACGCATCCAGCTCAAAGGCCGTCACCTGAAACACACAGGGAGGACATTAATGAGATGAGACTGGCTTGTGGATGTGCGCATTACTTTAGAAGAATGGGGAAAAAGTGAAAATAAAGATACACATTGAGCCCAAAATTGTATCAAACAGCATTATTGCAATATTTCACTCAACAAGACTTAAAAACACCCTACATCAGGACCAAAATTGAACTAAATTTGGAATAAGCTCAATGCATTGTTTGTTTTTGGCAGAGCTTGCAAAAAAAAGCGTGGATCTCAGGATTCAGTGATGTTGTATTGTGGCTTCTTGCGATACTGATATTGCATCACCTAATATCGCGACACCATATTTCTTGCGATATATTGTGCAGCCCTAATTAGTTTAATAAAATCTAGAGGAGACTACGGTGGCCCTCAAAGCAGGGGTGAGCAATCTGCTTTTGCACAAATGTCTCCAGAGTCTAGATCATGATTCATTCACTTGGGGGAATCATTTACCAAACACTTGCTCATGCGCAAACCGAATAGCACATGACAAAAGTGGAGCCGTTTGCTAATGAGAAAAGGATAAATCAGCCCTGTCACGATAATTACTAGATTGATTTATCATTTGATAAAGATAAATGCATTTATAGGCTCAATATTTACTGACTGTACATTTATTAGCAGTGTTTGCTCATATTTCTCTCATATGCAATGGTGGGACAGAATGAAAGACATGTTAAATATGGAAAAAGTAACTGCAAGGTTACAGAACAAATTGAAAGAATTTGAGGACATGTGGGTACCCTCAATGCGAGGGACAATGGAAATCTTACCACCCCACAAACAGCCTTACATCTATTTATTTCTATCGGAGTCTGGCTTGTTTTATTTTTACTGATATTATTTGAAATTAGTTAATGGTAGGTGCTCATGGTGAAAAAAAAGTGATGAAAAAGTGACAAAAATGTGATGAAAATGAGAGATTTAAAAATTTTAAAAAATGAAAAGAATGTGGTTAGGTACATTCACTAATAAATGTTTTTCTTTGTTAAGCTTTAGAGTTGCTTTTGACGGCATAAAATGTTTCTCAATAATATCGCTTATCAAGATATTTTCCTGCCTCAGTAAATCAAACCTAAAATGTTGTTATTGTGTCAGGCCGGGGATAAATACCACCATATGGGAAAACAAAGATTTTTTTTTTTTACCTTTGACACCGGTGACGTCTGTAGGTCTTGCCCCGTCTTCTCCAGCTCCGTCTGCAGCAGTTCCCCGAGCTGTGGCTGCTGCTCGTACCTCTTTTTCAGAGAATCTACGTCTAAACCCGCGAACATCTCCGCCTTTTCGCTCGGACCGGATGAGCTCCCGGCTGTTTTAGCGGTGCTTGTGGCGTCGGCGGCAGAAGCGGTCGCTGTCGTCGCCGAGTCTTTGGCCGGCGTCGACGTCAGCTGCTCGAGATGTGGCTTTGTGAAGGAGGTGGTTTGGCGGAACGACAGCCTCCTTTCCCCCCTCGTCGCAGCGGCAGGCGCCACTTCAGATTCCTCCGCCTCGTCGTCCGTGTCTATCGTTAGTTTATCCTGCGTGAGGTCGTGTATGGATGGCTGCGAGACGGGAAAGGGGCTGGTTGGCGTCGCTGTCACCTGCTGCTGCGGCGGCGCTGGCTGTTGTTGTTGCTGTTGTTGCTGTGGTTGTTGTGGCGGCGGCGGCTGGTTTTGCGGTTCACGCGGTGAGGAACTTCGGATCGGGGAGTTGGACGGAGCCTCTAAGGACAGGCCTTTGTTGCGTAAAGCCTGCGCCTCCTTCAGTTTCTGGATTTTGAGCGCGTATTCAGATTCCAGCTGCTGAAGGCGCTGCTTTTGGGCGATGAGTTCGGCAAAGTGGCGCTCGGCTCCGTCCAGACGCTGAACCTTATTGGACTGAAAGGAAAAGAAATCTGGTAAAAATGCATTCTCTCAAAGACGTAATTAGATGTAACATGGAACAGCAGCTCAACCCTAACCCTTAACATAGTAATAGAAAGATTTCAGATGTGCACTGTGGAATGTTGAATGCAATGTATGAATCACAGATATAATATAATAAAGGTCTCCTTCAGCCCCATTCATTGAAAAAGGTTCCCAAATCCTGTGTGAAATTTAATGGCCGCTCTGTCTCCTCCTACGCAGCCTGTTCCGTAAAAGGGCAAAAAGGCGGGAAGCCCTGCACTCACAAGGCGGGCGGAGGCTCCACAGAGCTCCAGAGCTGGATTGACAGGCTCTTGAGCCAGTCAATGTACTGGAAATCCTTCCAAATTTCAGGTTGATAAACAAAAACCAGCGTGGTTAAAAAAAATGTCACCTTCCCCAGCGTGGTCACATGGGTCATAGCGATTTTTAGAAAAAGAAAAACTCTTTGGAGCCAGGCTTTTAAGCCGTTCTTGGGATGTTTGAAGTCCCATTAGAATCAATGCTCCCAAGTGTCTCTTGGAGTCGCCCCTGGCCACCAGGGGGTGGTATTACAGCGTCAGCTCCCTACCATAAGGACCATAGGTTCCTCGCCCATTGGTATGAATAGAAATCAATTTTGTTTTGTCGTTGTTTTGTATTACCATTTCACGTTTTATAATGCACATTGCACATTGTTTGTGCACGGAAAGTACACTCGAGTGCACATTTATGGATCTTGTACACTCTTGAGAGCGCCATCGGGTGGCAGCAGCAGAAATTACATGTAAGACAACCAAGATACAAGCCATTTTTTGTCTTATGTCATGTAACAAATCGATAGAGCCGTAATAAATACAGTTTAAGTGCATCAGTGCTCAGAACGAGTCCAGTGACTACCACTGGCGTAGCCACGGGTGAGCCAGGGTGTGCCAGTGCGACCAAACTGGGAGCTGGCACACCCAAAAAATCTGAAAAAAAAAAACTATTCTGTTGAATAGATTGAGCACATATCGTGAACTCGTGTCTCTCCTCTGTCTTGGCTCTGCGCTGCTGCCTGTCATTCGCGATGGGCCGATCTGAAATAACTGCGCAGTCCGTGTCCCCTCGGCCCGTCTGACAGATGGTTAAACCCAACAAAGTGTGTGCCAGTGTGGAGACAAAAAATCTAAACTTTCGAGCCTGTAGCAAGGGCTATGTGAACGTTTCACTAAGACCAACACAGGGCCTCTTTTTGGGGCACGAAAAGAAGGTGACGCCGGAGGGAGGAGGATGTGAGATGTCTGGGCATATAGCCAGGACAGCGGCGAGGGACAACAATAAGAGGAGGGGACGAGGGAGAGGAAGGTGAGGATCAGGGAGAGAACAGGGGCTATTAAGGTTAAGAAGCTACTTAGTACTGCTTTAACACTTTGATGTTTAATATATTACGCCAAAAAACTCAGGAAACGCTGATCACAATGCTTTGGCAGCAGACACAACACAACACTACTCCTCATATGTTTTTGATAACATCATAACAGACTGCTGGCTCCGAAAAAGTCGATTTTTGCAAGACACGTCCCCTCTCCTCACCAGAGTATGGCTCGACTCCTTTTTGCGTTTGTTTCCTTTGGAGGCGGCGGCCTGAGCCTGCGCCAGCTCCTGCTCCAGCTTCACGGCTATCGTCTTCTTCAGCGACACTCTGTGCTCCACACGATGCACCTGCAATAAAATAAAAAGTATTTTCATCTCTGGATTTAGATCATAGTCCTTGCATGATAAAGGCAATGCAGTGAAAAGTGAGGATTTCAGTTTTTTTAGCCACTGGGATCGAAGAGGTCACTGTATTTGCACCTGTTCCAGTATTTTCTTGAGCAGCGTCCTGTTGGCGTTGGCGATCTTCTCAGACACCTGAAGTTGCTCTCGGAGTTTGGAGACTTTACCCTCGGCCGCACGCAGGCTCTCTTTCTTCTTCAGCTCCTGTTGCAGCAGGTGTCTCAGCACAGCCTCGTCTTTCTGCAGCAACTCTCTGCAACAGGAATCAGAACAGACTTAAGAGGGTGGAGAGTGTATGGTCGTCCGTTTAATCTATTTCACGAATGCCATATTGGTTCCTTATTTAGATCAGAGCTAGCTAAGGTGTAATTTAGTCTGGGTTTACGATCAATCAATGGTTTTGTATAGCCCAATATCACAACAGGAGTTCCCTCACAGGGCTGCACTGAACATTAAGGCCATTAAGCAGAGCGGTAAATAAGACAATGTAAAGTTCAGGAGAATGAAGTATCCAGGCAAACATAACATCCAAATAAGCGGCAAGGAAAAACACAAAAACCCAGAGGGAAAACGAGAAACCTTGGGGAGACCCACAGAAGGAGAGATCCACTCCCATGGACGGACAGAGGAGTCCCTCAGCAGACGGGCCAAAATCGCAGACCATCCAGTCATTGGTGTCCAATTCCAGTAGGCAGGGTTTCTCCGTTCAGCCTATTTTTTGTCCGGTTTTAGACCAGTTTAGTCTCAAACTAGACCAAGAATAGTCCAGTCCTTGAGTGCTGCGCTTTTTTGGGGATTTAGCTGTAGAGCCGACAATCCAGACCATTTTTCATGATATTTGTAGCACCACGGCGTATTTTATGTTATAGCTATGGACACATGCTGTGGCTCGTTTGAAAGTTGAGACTCTAAGCTCTCCGTATGTGAAGACAGTTTAATTCTACGGTTCCTGAGAAATCTAAGCTAATCAGAGGCTAGTTTTGATCAAAATCACTGTTTTTGTTTTTTCGCGATATCGCGTGTTTCATGAAGCACAACTGTCTCCCTCATTTCACTTTCACTGGACTGTGATTGGAAACAGGGGCTTCAGAAAAGAACAAGTAAGTAAGTTTCACGTTGCTCTAAGACAACATAGAGCTGAAATATTGTGTCAAAAATACTTTGCAAGCAGAGGATGTGGTGGTATATTTTCAGATCATACAAAACTGTCGGCTTGTTGACCTCATTGGTCTTCTGATGAAAAATAAAGAGTGATCGAAAGCAAAAGGTGTGGAGATCGTTGTTCTGCAGGAGATCCCCACTGCTATCACTTCCTCCGCTCTCTCTGACACTGTGCTGCTGCAGGACCGATGGGCGGGGCATTGAAAACACACGCTGAACTAAGGAGGGGCGTGGTCATTTTGGCCACGTTGTGATTAAATGCCCAGAGGAAATTTCCAGATCGTGACGTTTCACAAGTTTTTGACATCTTATTTCAGTTCTGTTCATCACAGAGCCCCCAAAAACACACATATAAGGTGTATAAGAATGTCTAGTTTCATAATACAAAAAAAAAAAAAAAAAACACACACTTATTTCATTTATGGCACTCTATGTATTAAAAGACCAAGTTTCAAATGAGCCTCGAGTGAAGGGTTCGCTTTTCCCAGTCACATTGATCTTATTCTTATCACGCACACACAGTACCAGACCTCCCTTTTCCAGACAGATACATTCCATCACACACTCTATAGTCGCTCTTATCGAGGTCAAGGCAACCTCTGCAAAACCCCCCGCAGATTATTTAATCAGTAAGAAACAACACCAGGAGGGGCACCACTCATAGATGGCCTTCACGAGTATTCTACTAAACAGGCTCCCCACAAAAAACTAGCAGGTGGAATCAGTAAATGTTCTTGTGGTAGAGTTTTATTTTATTTTGCAGCCACAGACCTACATTGTAACTGCAGTATTTGAAAATAATAAAACCCAGAAAGCATGCACGGTTAGGGATGTGCAGGAGAGACACATTTAGGCTGCAGCTCAGGGATTTTATTCAACTACCGCCTCATTTTGCAACATTACAGACCATCACTTTAATCCTAGTTATTGCTAAAAAAAAATCTTGGCTTATTAAGATTTAAGATTTGTAAACAACAGGGGAATCAGGGGAAATTTGGATTTTCAAAAGTAAATTTTAACGGGAAACCGGCCTGATTTAATGCTTTTTAATGACATTCAAGGTCTTGATTTTAGCAGAATCCAATAATGCCCCGAGTGATATAGACACATTATGCATATTTTAGATCTAAATAAAAATAGACCTTCAGCATTGCAAATTGAGCAGCAAATCAATGAATACAGTTGCCGTGCTGTTGCTATGTTATGACATCACACATGACCTCTCTAAACTACATTTCTACTTATATTTATTTCACCTCTGCCCAAAACAAACCCACCTGTGTTTGTTGAGTTTCTGCTCGGCCTCTGCGAGCTGAATCTCTGCCGAGGGTTTCGTTAACGTGTCCATCACCGAATCGGAGTAAACCAGAGACGCCGAGCTCCAGGGATTCAACATCTTCTGCTTTTCTCGACTGAAAACGACAACAACAACAAAAGGCATTTGTACTGAGAAAATGTTAGCAACACCCTGACAAAGGGAGAGGCTTAGTCCGTACCTGGCGATCTCCTCTTTGAGCAGCCTGTACTCGGCTTTCTTGGCTTCAGGAAGAGCCTCCGGAGTCCTCATGGGGTTGTTCTCCTTCTCAGACGCTCCTTTGGGCTTCGCTGCCTGGAAACAGCAGAGACACTTTCTTACAACAAATGTCCACCAATAGGTCATGACCTCTTTAACCCCGCCCCTTCCGAGCACGTTTTCTCCAGTCCGACTTCACCCAAATCTAAAAGCTTCTTGAAGAAAGCATCAAAATAGTGACAAAAACAAGAATGAAAACGCAGCAAAAAAAGCAGCTAAAGAGCGACAAAAAAGTGATGAAAGAGCGACAAAAAAAAGGTACAAAATAGGCAACAAAAAGCGTAAAAAGAGTGACAAAATTCCACAAAACAGGCAACAAATGTGACAAAGCGCCGAAAAATCTTAGATCAGTTCGCTTTCAAATGAAGCTGTACACTGGCCTATAAGCTGTTAACTCCAGTCGAGAAGCTTTTAGACGGAAGAATGAAGCTATCACAGCGCTGAGTGAGCAGAGAATCCATCCAACCTGTCCCCATTGCGTGGGGAAAAAAGAATATTATTGTTATTGGGATATTTTTAAAGACGATACTGTATATTGACTATTTAATAAAAATGTTGTGACAGGCCTAGTTTAAACACAGGACCTGGTGAGTGTAAGTTATGTGAAAAGGTTGAGAAGCACAGATGGATACAGTGTCCGAGACTATTTCGACCCTTCGAGTTTGCACTTTGTTTGGTATAGGGTGTTAATATTAAATGCCAAAAGTTAAATTCAATTAAAATAGCTGCTTACAGCTTTCTTTTTATTGCCTAAGGTATTTGCATTATACTCAATATTATCGTTTATTGCGATATTTTCTGAGACGATATACAATCCTCAAAATTATTATTATTTTTTTTAACAAACAGGAAGCATGGATGATACATGCGGCAGCCACACAAGAGGACCTGGTGATTTTACATGTAAAATCTGCTACAAAGTTGCGCTAGTTCGTCTAAAGGGCAAAACAGAAACACACAAAGAGCCTCAGAGTATCAGGACGCACACACGAAGATGCATCTCCTTTGCAGATGTTTGTGTGTTGTTGTGAGGGAATGCTGTACTATGACGCTAGAAGTGTAGAGCTTGTTTTTGCTGCCGAGTTAGCTGGAGTTTTCAGTTTGGCCACAGCATCTGTTTACATGCTCGTCCAGGAAAGACCACATTTATTGTTTTTTTCTTTTAAACAAAAAAATCGAAGCCCTAGGAAAAGCTGAACTGGGGAAAATGTGATCAGTTAAGGTGGGGGTTAAGAACTAAAGAGACCGGTCAGAAATCTGTGCAGAATTAGTTTTAATAACTGTCATTACTGAGCTCATCCACACAGTTTCTGAAATTGCTCTCTACAAAGTAGAGAGAGTACAAAGTAATGCACAAGCGCCTGTCCTCACCTCCACAGTGCGTCTGGCCTCTTTGATCATGAACTCCAGTCCCCCGAACGCGCTCTGGGTGGAGCTCGAGTCCTGGTCACTGTCGCTGTCGTCAGAGTCGTTCAGTGAAACCACCACCGCTTTGTGCCTGGGCAGCTGCAGCAAACACAGATCACACACTGCGTTACAGAACAGCGCTGGATCCACACGATGAAGACAATGACTAACTGTTCAGAAACGTATGGCTGAATGTTCCCTTTGAATTTATAAGAAAGTAAATGTTCTGGATGAGATTCTGTGAGAGTGAACTGTGCCCTCCTCACCACTAGGGGCGGTCTGTGGAGGTGTTGGCCTCTGTTGAACTTGCTCCGGGGCTGGGGCACCGTGTTCAGGTTGACCGTGCTCAGGTTCCCTCTGAGCGGAGGCTGCAGTGATGCGAGCTGAGGGGACGAGGGGCCGCTGGACGTCTTCTCCTGTAGAGACACAAAGAGTTTGGCTAAAGAGAACAATGTCTGCAAACAAACCCATCTCTCCCTTAAAAAACTATTTCTGCAGAGGCTTGATTAGTGTCCTGGCAAACTTGTGTGTTAGCTTGTGTGTTAGCGTGTGTGTTAGCGTGTGTGTTAGCGTGTGTGTTAGCGTGTGTGTTAGCGTGTGTGTTAGCGTGTGTGTTAGCGTGTGTGTTAGCGTGTGTGTTAGCGTGTGTGTTAGCGTGTGCGTTAGCTTGTGCGTTAGCTTGTGCGTTAGCCATTTATGAAGCTGTGTTGCATATGTCAACTCCTTATAACTGCATCGTGAAGTAACTTCACTTATTGCTGTGATATTTATATTTCTTTTAATGCTAATTTTGCATGGGCGGATTAGCTCGGAGAGAGTTAACTCAATCGAAGTGTTGTGTATTCCGGGTTTGCAAAATACCCCCAGAAAATACTTTATATTTCTCACAAAAAATAGTACTCCATAGTGGTAGAGAGAGAGATATATCATATAAATGCCTATACTTTACTTTGGGATGGCTAAAATAGCATGATACAGATCCTTTAAATAAAGACCTTGTTATGAATACACAAATAGAGATTCTTTTTGTGCAGAAAAAGTGCCTTAGTCCCTCTTTTCCTTAGAAACCAAAGACCACCTTCCCTGCGGAACAATTATTTTACAAAACACTTCCCCCCAAGGTTATTATAAGTCAGTGACATCACAGCAGTAGTGAAGTCTCACCCCAACAGAGGCCACTCTCTTGTTGGCCATAGACATGAGGCAGGTCTCTCTGAGCAGCATCTCCTCCTCCTCTTCCTCGTCAGCGAAGGGCGGTTTGGGCGGAGGCTCCAGTTCATCAGGAGGAGGGAGAGGGGGAGGCGGCGGAGGAGGCGCGAATGACTGGGCGAAATCCTGAGAGAGAAAGGCGACATTTAGGGTTAGAAATAAAAAGACAATCAAAACATTTTCATAAGTTTACAAGACAGATTCTCCTTCTGCAAGACCAATAAGCCACTCATTGTCTTTTGACACTTTAAACATGTTAAATATTATATAGAACATAACAGAGGTCCATACCATTCCAAACTGAGCGGAGTCGGCCATAAACAGGGACTGGGCAAAGCCGCCGTAGTCGCAGAAAGCAAAAGGGTTGTGTGTCGGAGACGGGACTGAGGAAATGAGCACAGAGACGATCAGAAAAGGTGCGTCTAGAACATATGAAATCCCTCTGAATCACGCCGCTCACCTGGAGAGCTGGTCTCGCTGTCCGTTTCCATCGCCACTTCATCGTAGTTGTCGTACTGATAGAGGTTCCCTGAAGTGTCCAGGCCAGCTTTACCCGTGGACTTCCTGTGCTCGCGATCTCTGGCCTGAAAACACAAGAGGACATAAATACAGGCGTTTACGAGCTGATCATCATGTGAAAAACGATCATAATCGAGCATATATGATGACATTTAGACGGCTAGATATTTTTTCTATACCTATACAAAAAAAAAACAGAAAACAGAACAATGTTTATTTATTACCATTATATACCGGGGTCTCCAACATTTTTCACCTAGTGAGCTACTTTTACACACCAAGAACGTCGGAGAGCTACTTAAGCTTCAAAAACACTTGTGTAAAACGCAACTTAGGTGGAGTTCACCCTGGAGAATTAGTATTTAAAAGAAAAATGACTTGAGTTTAGTCCTTATACTTTACAATATTGACCAAACTGTTTGCAGATTGTGTTCAGCATATTCATAACAAACAGAAAATGCATCTAAAATTTGAGTAATCAAGCGTGTAGAGATGTAGAAAGTCTTTGGCGAGCTACTGGTTGGAGACCCCGGTTATATAATATAAAAGGTAATTTATTTTAAATTTGTTTTGTTTATTTGAGGTGAAACAACCAAGACACTTCATTTTTTGTTGTCCCCGGACCAAACAGGCGTCAAAACTTGGTCTTTCTGTTTTTTTTAAAACACCTAGTAAGTGTTTAAAGCAGTACTAAGTATCTCTTGCCCCTAGAGGCCATAAGCGCAACTGCAGGTGCTGTAGCAAGTTACGATTTTTTAAGTTATTAATTGTCTTGGAGAGTAAATACTACGCTGACAGAAAAGGCGAAGGGACAGAGGGATATTGTACATCCAATTATACAATGGAAATAATTGTTTTCACTCAAACTTAGCTGTAAATACTGTTTAAAGTGACGTGAGCCCGCAGCTAGCTTTGCCCGTTAGCCTGTTAGCTTCTTCTTCCTGATTCCATTAGTGTGTATTGGTTGCTCTGGTCCGGTGGCAGTCAAGTTGCAAACATGGTTTTCTGGCCAGAGACACCAGGGGGAGATGAAAGACCCTCCAATCAACCCATAAACACTTGCATTACCCCCAGAGGGACTGCGAAAAGGATTTATTAAGGTAAACATGTTACTTAGTACTGATTTAAAATCACATCACACAATGGCACAGAATTTAGAGCAAAGCTCCTGTGAAAGAATGAGCTGCCCTCTACTGGTCTCAGGGACTATACTTTCCCGTACTTTAAGTCCTCATTACCTTGGGAGTGAGGGTCTTTCCGCCCACGAGCTTCATGAAGCGGTTGTACTGCTCGTCTTGGTTGGACAGGTCTCGTATCCTGCGGATCTCGTCCTCTCGCTTCCTGCGCTCCTCTTCCTCCTGCCGTCTACGCTCCTCCGCCTCGTGCTGCTGCTTCAGCTTCCAGTTCCTCAGCTGCTGCCTCCGAGCCGCCTGCTTTGAGGTCGCTAGGAACAGGAGAGGACATTTGAATAGACTTACAATGGAGGGTCTCAGGGAAATACTACATTTAACATTTTTGTAAAACAATATATGATAATAATGATGACTTTCTTATGGTATTCGTCTCACACCTGGACTGATTTTCTTCATGGAGCCGTGTGGTTTTCCCTGGTTGGTCCTCCCTCTGTCCGCTGGAGTCTTGGGCAGTGGCTTTGGACTTGGTTTTGTACTGGGTTTAGGACTGGGTTTGGGACTGGGTTTAGGACTGGGTTTGGGACTGGGTTTGGGACTGGGTTTTGGAGATGGTTTAGGACTTGGTTTGGCCCGGTCTCGCTCTGCTACGCTGATCCTGTTGTAATCTCGCTCTGTGGACCTGGTCCCTGGTTTAGGCCTGTCTCGATCCCGGTCCTGGTCCTGAAAGTAGGAAAGTCAAGGTTGTTCATAAAGCATGTTCAGAGTCGTCACACCTCTGGAGGCGTGATAGTACAGACTATCAAGTCCCTCTGGCTCCGCCATTTAAGGGATGTTTCAGGATTTTTGACATAGGGCCTCATTTCCTAGTTATCCAGAGTGCTGCTGATTTCTGGAGATATTTCTTTTGTAATTCAAGCAGTTCTTATATTTGATGAGTTTCGTGGCGTTAGGCTAGTTCAAGGCTAGTGCATTTCTATGGTATCAGCTAGCCTGCATTAAAAACAGTCTGACCCGCTCCACAGAGCACCTGAGGCAAATCACTTACAACACCATTCTATCGACATATAAATGTCTGTGTCGATAGAATAATTTTAACCATTTTGCATTTAAAATAACTTATATTTGAGCAGCATCAGCTTCGTGGTTGTATAAGCCATGCAGCGGCGGAGTGATCTGCTAGAAAATAGTCCCTCAAAATGCGATCATGTGATGCAAGGTCAGTTATATTCCAAAAATGATTCTATCGACACAGACATTTATATGGTTAGTGAAATCATTGGTGTGAAGGAAGACTCGAGACCAGTAACGTGGAGTAGAGAATATTTACTGGGTGAAGAGTACAGAGCATTTTCACAACGAACAACGATAGACATGTTTTTTTTTGGTATGTAAATGAGGTACATACAGGGCGTATCCTTCAAAATGATGGGCTGGAGTCCGAATTCTAAGTAAAAGTTGTGAGGCTGATTGAGACCAGCTGTGTGTCTGTGAGACCCCGTATCAATCACCATATATGTGAGGTCTTTAGATAGAAAACACATTCCTTGGCCTATAGGTTACCAATACCTAGCCTGGCATTCAGACTAATCTCTGTTTATTAATTAATAAACAGGAGACTAGTCTGGCGACCCTGTCGTAGAAAAGCTACTGCTTGAGGCGGGACTAATGTGGGACAACCGAAGCGCATAGCAGCCAATGAGAACATAGCAGATGTGACGACAGAAACAGCGACAAGAAAGTTGTATTACAACTTGACATTAACAATGGCGCTCCTGCCACACGGAGTTCAGTAAATGACTTCTGTCGTTTATGTCAGAAAAACTTAAGAATACAAGCATACTGGAGGATTACGTGAAGTGGATGCTTGTGTTGAAAAACTACGAAACAAAGGCGCAACAACGTGACGCCCGTTCAGGGAGCTGCTCTGATTGGTCGGTAGGCTCCATATCGCTGTGTCACTTCCTTTGAAAGCGCGCAATGGAGTGTTGCCAGACCCTCTTCTGTAAAGAAGCGGAGTCTGGTTGGCGAGACTAACCAATACCTCCCACATAGTGTAGGAAGAAGAATGCACGTGGCACACTCGTAATTGAACACACTGGCATACTTATTGATTTATAATATAATTTGAACATAGAAATGTTAAAATTATGATTTCAGTTAGTCTGGTGTTATAAGTGATTTGCCTCAGGTGCTCTGTGGAGTGTGTCAGACTGTTTTTAATGCAGGCTAGCTGATACCATAGAAATTTGCTAGCCTTGCACTAGCCTAGCGCCACGTAACTCTTCAAATATAAGAACTGCATGAATAGTAACAACAGGCCAAAATTCATGTATAAAGTAAATTTGGGGGAATTCACTTCCTGAACCGGTGGCATCCTTTACCTGAGAGTTGTTCCTCCTCCTCATGCGGCTGCGCTCGGCGGGCGGATTGATTGAGGCGGACGAGGAGGAGCGCGTGTTGACCCTCTGTCTGTTCGCGGCTCCTGTGGGACTGGGGCCTGAGCTGGAGGGGGCGCTCTTGTTCTGGGCGGAGTTGCTGATGCGGTCTTTGCTCTTCTTCATCACCTGCTGCTCCTTCTGGTGCCACTTTTTGCTCGCCGACTGCAGAGCCAAGAGGCGCAGCTGCAGCTCCGACAGCTCCTCCTCCTCCACCTTCGGCACGGGCTGGAAACAGAACAACAGTTTATTGGAAAAATTAAATGAACTTGACGATAGTGTGGCTGCTCGCTATTTTGTCAGGCTTCACTTCAGCAAACCTTTGACCAAATAATACCTATACCTCATGCGGTGACAAGGGCAGCAACTAACAATTACTCTTTTTCAAACTTTCAAAATTTCCCACATTAAGCTAAAGTGACTCAGCTCGAGGACATGTTGATGGAGTACAAAGTGAATAGTTGTAAGAGGCTCTTGCTCCTTTTTTGGATTCTCAAAGTTGCACATGAACGAGTTTCTGTGAACAGGGCATTCCTCATTTGAGCTAACAACCTCCAGAATTCAGTCCCTGCGCTTAATAGTAGTAGTAGTTTTCTCTTGACATCTGTAGTTCAGTGTAAGCTAACACGAGTGAAGGGGTGGGCATAATTCATGGCGGTGCCCACAGGAACTTAAGGAATAAGGTAAATAGGATCTGGCAGCAATGAGAGTGGAGCAGATTCTGCTTTCTGATTGAATAATTGTCCTGAGACACAGACAGATCATATTTATGAAATCTACAAATGTATTAAGTCGTTTTTCCATCAAAAATACAACATGTCATTTTTGCTCTTTGTGAGTCTGTGTAAACCAGGACCATTAACCATATACAAGATGAGTTGTCAACATTTCCAAGGCTTGACATTAAGCATTTCATTTTTTACTTGCCCGACAACAAAATCCACTTGTCCAATAAAATAGTGTTAATTTTAAAAAGGAACATGCCACCGTTTTTCCATACTGAGATATGTTCTTGCCTGAGCTTAGACGAGTTGATGCGTGCCTGTCTGGTCTATGTGCGTGTGCTCAGTCATGCAAAAAGACCAAAGATGTTGTTAGCATTTGGCCTTTTCCAGTATATTCCTATAGCTCCAAACGGGGTGAAGTTTGAAGCTACCACACTCTTCCAAGGGCACAAAGACCAGACAGGTACGCATCAACTCGTCTAAACTCAGGTAAGGACATATCTCAGTATGGAAAAACAGTGAACTATTTCTTTAAATGAAGGTGCTATTACATATTATATATATGGACTTTTTCATATTGAATGCCAATGTTATTCACATCAGGATTTTATAGCATTGTTCCACTTGTAATTGTCTTTATTCAATAAAAAATGTATAACCTTTCTTGACAATTGTCACTTTATTTGCAAATCTGCAACGTCACAGCCACGTCATTCTCATCCACTGAGAAGAAACAAACAGAAATAAAAAGTTGCTGCCACTAATTCCTTTTTATATTTTGTCACTTTATCCTGAGCCTGTAGTTTTTAAATGCGCCGCACACTTTTAATAACTTATTTTAATTGACCATAACATTGGCTATATAATAACTGTTTATTGGCAATAACAGACAGGCCTAAATAATAAATAGAGGATTATTAAATGTCTGGAAAACGTGGCTTCTGCTGCTGTCTGGGAGACGGCAGCTGGGAGATCACGATTAGACTTTCTATTGTCATGTCACCCACCCCAATATCTAGTTTGCAATACCAATACGAAAGCAATAACTTTAAGGTTCATAGACTCGGTAAACTGCAATGATTATGCAAACCCATAAAACACAAGAATCATTTTCATAAAACACCTGTCCCAGAACATGCAAACTCTCCAAAGAAAGGTCCCACCCACTTCGGGAAATGATCACAGGACCTTCGATGCTGGGAACAGGAAATACAGCAGGAAAATGAGCCATGTGACTTTCGAGAACAACATTGTGATTTCTTTCCACATCTGACAAAAGGACAGCGGCTCATTCTACTGCTGTAAATCCAACCAAAGAGTGTGACGTTTTTGCCACACAACATTTGAATGCGCTTTCTTCAACACTATTCAAATCCGACACATTTCCTATTGGTTACAGAGCTGCTCCTGCTTTTACTGTGGCTGCACCGACACCATGAAACCACTAAAGGCCACATCGTTCACTCAAGAATAATGACAAATGCAAAACATCAGTGCCTGTATCAGACTTTGCGTATTCAGTAAAAATGTTGAGCAATGTAATTTTTTCCACAACATTTAGGCCCAATCTCAATTCTCCCCCTTAGCCCTCCACTTAGCCCTTTCAATTCGTTTGGCGCATTCACAAGAGACGAAGGGGTGTCCCAATTTTATTTTGCGGTGAGGGGTAGGGGTGAGGGAGAGTGCCACATAGCCCTTCAAGCGAGGGTTTTACTGATGCAAACTTCAGACGAAGGGGTAGGAGGAGTTTGACAAAACACGGAAATAAACGTTCACGACTTTATTCACTTTGTGTAGCAATTAGAACAGTCCATTGCGTTAACGTGCCAGTTGTAAGTTTTCGCTTTGCTGCTGCAATTGCTGTTTATTTGCGTTGTATTGACTGACTTTTGCCATTTCTTTCCAAACTTTCGATACGTCGCTATGCCATGACACACGGGGTTCAGTGCCTAGCCGCTGCACCCGCTGTCTCCCCGCGCCTGTGCTCTGAGCCCGGGTCCGAGGCTGTCTGTCCCAGCGCACCTCGGCAGCCTCCGCTCAGGCCCCGGGCTCAGAGCTGAGGCTGCAGGTGCCCGTTTCCGCCCTGTGCGCACTGTGAGCGGGTCTACCTCTTCCCATCCCCACTGAGTGTGCTACATGAGCGGATCAGCTGATCTCTCGCAGCTCTGGCTGCAGCCACAGCGGCCCGCTGTAGAAGCAGCAGCACACGGACGGGGGAAGGAGAATGTAGTGCCGGATGAAGCAGAAACAGATGAAAATCTGTTGGGCTTAGGATGAGACGAGTCCTGTTGTTTAGGTGTTACAAAACCGTATCAGTCAAAGTGATGAACTGGTTCAGTAGAAACATGCAAAAGAGACAAGTAGGCTTGTTTTTTTTTTTACATAACCATAATCATCTGTGTTAATAGTAAATGCAGTTAAATGGAGCGCTGTCCCAGTTCTTAGGGTGGTCTTTTCAACCCTCGCCCTTAGCCCTTGGTTTCAGGGTGTAGGGAAAGGGATAGGGGAAGGGGCAGGGGTAGAAAATAGAATTGAGATTGGGCCATAGATTATTTATCTTACGAATGTTCACAAATCCTAAGCGCAATTGCAATATTTGACCAATTCCGACCTCATAATTGGGAGGTTTCTGTGTTGTACCTTGTCTGTGGAGGTGCTGGACTCCACACTTGACACTGAAGACTCCCTCTTGCATTTGTTCTCTTGCGTCTTGGCCTTATCGCTGTCATCTCCGCAGCACACGCAGACGACTTTAGCAGCTCCCGTGTCCTCCGCGGGTTTAGCTTCTTGGTTGGTTTCTTTCTTCTCACTGTCGGACTCGCTGCAGCAGCAAACGCACGTCTTCTCTTTGGTCTTGGTGGGTTTCTGTTCGCTCTCTCCGCCATCTTGGATTTTTATTTCTTCAACTACAGACAAACGATAAAGTAACACCAGATTAATACCTATAATATTTTCAAACCAAATTACGGCGAGACACGGCAGGTGAAAAGATATTTTCCATGCAGTCATTTTTGAGACTTTTGGCTAGTTTTCTCCCTTAGCATCTGTAACAGGGGCTCGGGGATCCCTGTCATGTACATTAATTAACAAGGCACGTCTTTATTCAAACCTCAGCTCATGCAAAAACAAATCTTTCCTCCAAATTCATTTAACACACAAAAATCTTCCACTGTCGCACCCTCCAAAAGAATCCTCCAAAGAAATGGCTGTAAAGTTTGTGATTGATCATTAAATTTGGATTCATTGCCCAGCCCTAATCCTGAAGAGTGAGATTGCAGGTAACATGATGGGCAGGTAAATCAGATTATCATCTTGCAACCCCTACTTGGGTGCCAACCCCGACTTTGGGAACCACCTTTCTAGAACTAGCTCATTCACTACTAAACAAAATCTAAAATCCCCTTGACTAATATGCCAACCAAATAAAACCATAAATCAAACCGTGGGGATGCGGACATTGGGTTGGTGATATTGTTTCCTATTCACCTGCCGTGTCTCACATTACCAAACAAACCTCTTCACTCACCGTCCTTATCCGTATCCGTCGTTTCCGTATCTTCCGCCAACTTCTTCTTAATTTCGTCCAGATTCACCGCGACCTTTTGACGGAGTGGCTTGATGTTAAACGCTTGGAAGGCCTTCTTTTCTATATCGGCGGGTTCCTCCTTGATGCCGTCGCTCTGCTGATTACTGGCCTGCTCCGATTGCATGGGTTCCTCAATACTGACATTTTTACTAGGGTTATTGCTATTGTTACTAGCATTTTTCTCTGGCGGTGCGTCCCTTGCCGGGGAAACTTTAGGCTCCAGTGCCATAGTCTCCTCTTTGCGAATACACTCTAGTTCAAGCTGGATTTGTTTGTATCGGGACAATAGGTCCTCAAACGTCTCCTCAACACTGGTCTCTGGTTTGGCTGTCGTATAAAGAGGCTTTCGGGGCTGGTTTCGTCCCATTTGTTTCTCTGTGGTAGAACGGTTAAGGGGAAACTGGAGAAAAGAATGATTTTATCAGTTTAAATAGATAAAATAGAAGACAAGCATGCCAAATCGCCTCTTTTTTAAAGATTCAACCACATTATTGCATCATTCCCTCATCAAAAGCAAACATTTCCTAAAGCAGTGCAGAGTTGGGCATCTTTTCAACTTATTCAAGGTACGGCCCGACTGAGATGGATCTTAGGCTGATATTTTAAGTTAGGGATGCACCGATACTTTTTCTAAAACAGATACGAGTACTTTGATTTTAAGTACTTGCCGATACCAAATACCAATACGAGTACAAGGCATTTTCTTCAACATACTTTTTGAGGTGAATAGACGGTTTATAGACTGACTTTTTCACAGCAGATTGGTTTGTAATTAGTCAATTTACTCATTTACATTTCCTTGAGTAAAGTAGGCAACACTTTTAAGATGAGTTATATCAGAATTGAACAGATGCTATTTTATTTTTTTCTTTCAATATATTTTTTTCTTTTTATTGCACTGTGTGTCATGTCCAAAAGCTCCCCAATGCCTATGCCTTATTAATTTATGTAGTTTTATTTAACAATAGTATTGAGATGATACTTATTACTGCGGCTAAATGGTCTCTTTTTGCCTTTACTTCAGCTCCGTGTAGATTTTTTCAAGTGTTGATAGCAACTTAACGAGTAGCTACAGCATTGTGATTGTTTTGCTGCAGCTCTTTTTCGCTCAATATGGACATGCTGTATCTCTTTATTTTGGATTTTCAGACCATTTTTTAGTCGCTGGGTAAGTTTTTTTCCGATGAACAAGCCCCTGGGCAAAAAACGGTGTAAGAACTGTTAGCCGCGAGTTAGCAACATTAGCCTGTATCTTGTAAACACTGCAGACTCCACGCTGCAGCACGAACAACATTTAGCTCTGGTTAAATCCAGCACAGACTCTGATTTAGGGAGCGTCGTCGTGTAATAAAGTCAGCTCTATGTGGAATATTGGATTTCCACCAAAGAATTCTCCAGTTTGTTGCTATTTTCTCTCCTCAGCGGAGAGGTGCGTAGGAGTGCTGCACGTGTACAGGTATCAGTTTCTGCAATCGGGACCTCCTTAATGAGTACGAGCATGTGTTATCGGGTATTACAGGTGTCAATCATAGAAATATATACAAAGATATCTAATAGAGGTCGGCTGATGTGGTTTTCTGTATATTCATGCTTTGTCGATTCTTCAGAGGGAGCTTGAAAGACAAAAATTAATAGATTCCAAAACAAAAAAGGGTGAGTCTATCTCTTATGCTTCCAAAATTATACGCAAAAGTCTACAATATAAAATACAGAAAATAGGTGTACGAACTTGTGACCAATTTCACTGCAATGATTCTCTGCTCCCCTGAGAACTAGGAAGTTGTGGAAGGGCTGATTTTAAAAGTCTCTATCACTTTCTATATCGGCCTTTTATTCGGTTTCGGAGATATCGGCCTTTGGAGTCCCCCAGGGGTCAATCTTGGGGCCCCTATTATTCAAACTGTACATGCTTAGATTGGGTTAGCTAATAAATAGCAATAATGCGTCTTACCACAACTATGCAGATACCAATAGCACTTTAACAATGAAGAAATACTTTGCCTAGAAGTCAACTAATCTAGAGAAACCATCACTGAAATGTATAATATTAAATAATTAAATTAAGATCATTTTGATCATCCTTTCCTTCAGACAACTCCTCATTCATGACCTTCATTTCCGCACTATCTCTCTGCTCCATATCAAGAACATACTGTTAGCAGACAACAGGAGCCATAAATACAGACAATAGCTACAGGAAATCTAATATCTCGACAATGTTTGCTTCAATAAAGTAAACAATGCGTATTTATGGAGCACAGAAACAGAAGAGACAGCTTTGAGTTTGGCAACCTGACATCAGACACCAGAACACACAGACTAAACAAAGTCCCTATGAAATTTCTATTGTTAATCTGCTGGTTTTGTAATGACTGAGGTTGGAGAGATATAGTCGGATCAGAGGCTTTGGCTCTACTTCTTTCACTTTCCATTCCAGGGAAACATGCACTGCAGTGAAATGGGAGACAGTATACAGCCCAGTGCACTCACAGTTCGAACCCTGATCATAAAAGTAAAACCTGTCTGAAAATGAACTGAAATAATGAAAAAAGGGAAAGAAAATCGACTTTAGGACCGATAGTAACCTTAAAAACTTTCCTAACTTTGTCTATTTTTGCTCAGAAGCACCACATGGTTTGGGAAAAGCATTCACTTCAGCCACCTGAGTCAAACACATTGAGTAAACACAATCCTGGACCTGGCTCACATGCAAAACCAAGTCAACAGCTGCTTCTGTGCGGCTTGGCTATAACTTGATACTCTGAAGTTTTCTCTATTTGAATGGAGCAACTTTCCTCACTGCAAGTAAATATGCTACTTTTCGGTAAAGTTTTAATGACCTGAATAAGAAAATTAACAAATAACGCCAAATAATTCACAGGAAAACTATATCCTTCCATCTTAGATACACAATTTCCTTCAGCAGTGGTTTATGGAGGCCTGGTTTGAGATTATGAAATTATACTGGCCACAGCAGCATTCTATAAATAACACAAATGCTTAGTCATTGCTCCCGTCAACTCCTCCGAAAGGGAAGTATATCAGTATGAAGGGAATTATATTTTTTATTGAATGTTTTCCCCGTGTCTGTGTAGGTTTTCTCTGTATACTCTGGCTTCCCCAACCACTAAAAACATGTACAATGGACCAGAATGAATGTAGTGAGTGAGTGGCTGGTGGTGGTAAGGGGCTGATGGCACAGATTGGTAGCCTCGCTTCTGTCAGTTTACCCCAAAGGGCAGCTGTGGCTATAATAGTCCATAGGGATTCATGTAAACAAATAAAATAGTAGCTTACGACCACCGAGTATGGTGTGAATGAATAATGACTAGAGAAACTATACAAGTTTCTCTTCTTTCCGTATTTGTCCGTATTCTGATAAACTTAAAGATGCATTATGCAACTTTCAGTACGAAAAAAAGTGTGCGTGTAATTGACCTTGTAGTGACCCACCAGGTGTATGAGTGATGCCTGGTGCCTTTACTTTCGATCACAGTGGTCTCTACAACACTCCAGGTGCAATTGCTTTGTAGGTTTTCTGGTGAGACGGTCCGTCAGCAGTGAAAACCTTCCAAACAATTGATCCTGGAGCGTCCAAGAGACCACTGTGAAGGAAATTAAGGCGCCATGCTGACCCCTCGTACAGCCGCTGGGCCACTACAAGGTTAAACACGCACAAAAATCAACTTTTTTTTTCCACATAAAAAGTTGCATAATGCAGCTTAAAGTAGAAAAATAATGAAATTTGTTGTGAAATGTGACTCATCCTTTGTTGAAAGTCAGTTTGGATGTCAGCTAACAATCATGTGCTCCTTCTTTCATTGTTTGTATGAAAATATAATCTGGTACGGAGTCATTACCAAACCTTTTCAGAACACTGCAAAGCACTCAGGAGTCAAGAGTATATTGTTCTCTAGATATACATGAATCCTTGCCTCTCCACATTCCGGAGTATTAGTTATTATGGAAACACCCAACACATGTATGAGCATTGTATGAGTATTCCATCCCTTTAAAGGAATAGGCCACCGTTTTTACATACTGAGATATGTTCTTACCTCACTTTAGCCGAGTTAATATATCCCCGTCTGGTCTTTGTCCGTGCGCTCTGTCACGCAAACGGAGCACATACGCAGCCTCTCCCACATGTCATATAGCTCCAAAAAAGCTCACGATAGAAGCTACCAAGCTCTTCCACGTGTTCCCTATTTAAATAAAGTTATGTGAAGTGTTTTCATGCGAAGTATACTTACACAGAAATGTAGCATGTCGATTTTATAAGCAAATAAAAAGGGGTACTATATTGTGAGGCGTAATGATACGAGGAGCAAAACGTACCCCTTTTTATATTTTTTATATTAACTCGGCTAAAGTGAGGTAAGAACATATCTCGGTGTGTAAAAACGGTGGCCTATTCCTTTAAGGGCTGTTTAATTCAATCACACTGTCCCTGAGGTCTTTGGCATCGGTGCTTCAAACAGTCACAAACCAAGGATACGTTTTCTCAAGGGGGACTCCTTCTTGTTCCCGTGAACCTCGTTGGGGCCGTAGCGCCCGCCGGGACCCCTGTTGCTGTTGTTGCCTCCGCGCTTCCAGTCCCCCCCTCGGCCTCCTCTGCCATGTCTGAATCGGCCCAATGCTCCGTGGCTCCGCTCCCAGAAGTTGGAGCGCTGCGGCGTGTCCCCGTGAGCCAGGCCTGCGAGACACAGGGAAACAATTAAAAACAACACAATCGGGACACTCTTCAATCTAAACCACTAACAAAACTGCTTTACCATGATACAATTTTCCCTTGTCAAAGACATACCTGGAGTAGCATTTCACTACATTAACATTGAGAGAAATTCACAGGTAATCCAGTTTAATAAAGCAGTTTCTTCTTCTACAGTTTCAGTGCTTCGTTTTGTACTTCCTGGATACAATTGTAAAAACCCCACATGACCTCCACATTTTTAATGCCCATAATCCAACAGTATATCGCTTCGGAGCCGCTCTGCGATCTAAAGGCACACATTTACCAAGTATTCACACATGCACAAAGCAAGTGCAACTCATTTAGGCCCTGTCCCAATTCAAACCCTAGAGTGTTGGAATGTGTTAGTTCGATGTATATGCTATGGACTTTTAAGATATACTTTAAAAGTCACTTTCTATATCGGCCTTTTTATCGGTTTCGGAGAAAGGTTTTGGCCTGTGGAGTCCTCCAGGGGTCAATCTTGGGATCCCTCTTATTAAACGTGCATGTGCATAGATTGGGTCAGCTAATAAACAGCAATGTGCGTTCTCAGAGCAAGTGAGAGAAATGGGACTGGGCCTTACATATCTGGCCACTAATAATATTTTCTAATGCTAAATCAACACACTATAAAATTGCATGTGCTAATTTCGAGTAGTACTAGCAATAATTAATGTTTGTAAGTCTGTCTTTAAGCCCCATATGCATGATGTGTCCACTTTAAAAGGCAAGGAGGAAGGAGCACATTCCACATTTACATTGTCTTCATGTCTCACCGTGGCCTGGCGTCTGTGGTGTTGGCAAAGGCAGAGGTAGAGGTAGAGGTAGTGTGAGGGAGCCGGGGGTGGAAGGGTTGGGCCGGTCCGGTCCACTCGGCCCGCTCTGCTGCTGCCTGTGCCCCAGAGGGAAGGGCCCTCTGTGCGGAGGGAACGACATCATCGAGCAGAAATCTGGAGGAGAATGGTTTAACAGATATAAGATAAGATGAGCCTTTATTGATCTCACAATGGAGGAATTCACTTGTTACGTTCAGCTCTCAGACACACTCAGGATGTGCAGAATAGACAGGAAATGTGAAAACAATTAAATAGTAAATAGAGGTATCTTATATACTGTGACTACCAAAAACTTTGCAAGAGCATAACTTTTTGAGTACATAAATAAATCTTTTTGGCGTCGTTTTATGACACTGCGAATGGAAATAATTATGTGGACAAAATCTCTGCTCCGTTCTGATATGTCCACACGTTAACATCTTACTGAGTGCATTTTCTCTAGTTTGGAACTACCCAAATCAAAAAGCTTCTGGACTTATACAGAGCTGTGACTTTATGGAACAAACAGCTGTTGTACAGGCTGAAACAAAGTTCTCTTTCAAAAGACTATTGAAAACACATTTTCTGATGGAAACCTACGTTTGTTTGCGTGTGTGTTTGTCTATATGTATATACCATATATATGTGTGTATATTTAGATTTCTTTATATGTATGTGTGCATATATGTGTTACTGAGGAGGAGTGTGTTTTTTCAATTTAACTGTATTATGTGAATTTATGTGAACGACCATAAACGATAAAATAGGTGGTAAAATGTAGATGCCTCCATCTATTTGTACCTGGTGTCTATCAAGAGTTTAACAGTACCTATCAAAAGTTAAACTGTAAACAACTTTTGGAAAGTGAAAATGTCACAAACTGCTGCTTCATGTATGATAAGTCAGGGGTAGGTTTTACATAAGTTCTGTGATCTTCGACCTACTCCTTTTTCCTGTGAAAACATCTGCTGTCTGTACCTTGTTTGCTGTTCAATTAAACTAATAAACTAAAGTAAACTAATTTGTAATTGCATGAACCGGGCCCCAGGAAGTGTAGCTGTCCATTTGGAGACAGTTAATGGGGATCCAAATAAATAAACAAATAAACAGACTGGAGAGCAACTGTATAATGCCTCATGTGAAACGAAACCTAAGGCCGACAAAACTGTTGTTTTTGTTGCTTTTTCATCGTTGTTTTTTTTTTGTGCTGCTTTTTTGTCTGTTTTCGCGACGTTGTGTCAGATTATTGTTGCTCTAAGTCTTATGTTGTATTATTGTTGCTTTTCTGTCACGCTTTTGTTCACGTTGTAAAGTCTCATTTGTGTTCTTTTTTTTAGCCAATGCCAAACTGGAGAAAATGTAATCGGTTCAGGTGGGGGTTAAGAGGTTAATGGCTGTGACACAGTGCCAATCGTGATGTCTGTTGTCTGAAGATGTCAACTCAAATGATCTTGTCAACCATTTTATTGTGTCTTATGAGGAAATATGACGTGTAAAGATGAGCGACTGTCAAAATGACCTTGCCCCAAATTAGATTAAGTATACAGTATATTCTGTATATTGATAATCACATCTCTATACAATTAACTGGACATGTAGACAGAAACACGCATCTTTTCGAATAGGATCTGCCTTGCTTGTGCCAAATAAAGCTGGTGGTATTGGGTAACACGTTCCCGGTCTCGTGTCAAATCGGGAGCTTGTGGCTCGGGCGCCTACCTCGGTTCATGAGTGGCGGTATGTTGCCTGGTATGTTGCCCGATGTGGCCCTCCGAGGTCGGTTCCCATCCCCCCGGCCGAGCGGCGGACTCTCCTCGGTTTCATCATCGCAGATCTCCCCGTCTTCGAGCTCCCCTTCCTCCTCCCCAGCTTCGGACGACGGCGGCTGGGTGTTTGACGCTTTCAAATCCATGTTTTTGACACAAACGACACACTAAATCTGTCTACAGGGCTGGCGTTCGCGAAATCACGGAATATTTCCCCGTAAATTCATGGTGAGGTCCAAAAAAAATACATTCATGAGGCGCTGACACGACTAGCGGCGGAATGCTAACAGCGCTCAGCTAACATCTGATGGTGACCTGATCTCGTACCGTTTCATTCTCTCGCGAGATAACACACGTCTGCTGAAACGCTGAAACAACCAGACTTGGAGGGGATTTTTTTTATTATAATTTTTTTCTTTTATAATTTGTTGTTTATCATTTCGTGATTATTTTCGAGGCGAGGTTCAGGTCTGATTGCACTTGTTGCAGCGTTCATCAGGTCGGTCTATGTGTCGGTGACTTGTGGAGATCGAAAGGCTGAAATTAGCATAGCAAATTAGTGATACTCCTGGTACTCCTGTGGTGCCACCTGGTGGAAGAACTGGGCAAGGCATGTTTATTTGTAGAGCACAGGAGGCAATTCAAAGTGCATAAAATTACAAGATTAAATCAATTCATAAAACATTAACATAACACTTAATTAATTACATTAACTTTCAGTGTCATATTCACGGGTAAAAAGAACTGTTTTCAGCCTGGATTTGAACATTGTCAGAGTTGAGGCCTGTCTCACATCCTCATGAAGACTGTTACAGATTTTAGCAATATAAAACTGAAACGCAGCATCACCGTGTTTAGTCCTGACTCTAGCAACCACCAGGAGACCCCCTCCCTGAAGTTCTCAGGGCCCGAGGTGCACTTTGATGCTAAACCATGAAAAGACTTCTGACACGATTTTAGATTCTATTCTCTAAGCGACAGGAAGCCAGTGCAGAGACCGGAGCACTGGACTAATATGGTCGTGCTTCCGGGTTCTGGTCAGGATTCGAGCAGCAGCACTCTGGAAGAACTACTTTTCGAGGACCACATTGGACATAACTGATTTATACATTATGTGTTACCCTCTGTGAATATTTATATTTGTATATTTTTACATGTATCAATCTATCAATTTACCCAATAAATTAATATCATATCATACAGTAAATTAAGTAAATGTGTAGATTGGCAGATAATGTATATGCATAAAGAAAAAAATTGCATAAAGTATCATTAGTAGTGTAAGAGCCATTTTTGAGGCCTTTTTTATGTATTTGTTCTAACTTCTACCAGCCACTAGGTGGCACTGCACTTCCTGTTTGTGTCCAGGTGAGCCTATTTAAGGGCTGAAAGGAGTGGCCTCATTGCTGCGGAGTGAAGGCATACAGTTTTTGACCGTGATGTTAAGCTGTTGAAATATGGAAATAAAAAAAGGATTCTTCACTTAACACAGGAGTACTGGGCTCTTTCTCGCGTGCTAAACACCTTTTTACTTTGCCAGCCTAGCAGACAGTGGTATAGGGCCGCTGGCTGCTACAAGTAGTATTTATTTCTCAACTGAAATTTAGTGGTCTTGACAGAACTATGTCAGCATTTCAAATATATTGTATTTTGAACAAATATTGACAGTTTTCCAAAGCCTTTTTGTTATCAGAGCCTTCCAAAATCTTCATTCTCTAAGAGAGAAGATCACTATAATAATGTGTAAAATTGGGTTTCTGCTTGGAGTATTTGTATTTATGAAGATAACGTTTTGACAAAAGGATGAGTAAATTAATAACAAGTCAATGTCTTCATTCCTTTGTTTTCTGAAGAAACAAAACACAACATTTCACATCAATTTGCATATTGTCATAAAATGATTTGCAGGATAATATTTATGGGTGATTTTATACGATACCTCTTTCACTTTGTTTGTTGGGAAGAGTCCACATCTTTTTCCATAAAATATTTCCTACAAATATGATACAACACGATGAATATAAGCTCTTTCTGGAATAAATAACGAATATTCTTATTATAATTTCTGTGATGTGCAAAACGTATTTTCCCTTTTTCAGAAATTAAAGCATTGGGGACAGAAAGAGTAAAAATATATAAATATATGACTGTTTTCGTGGCCGTGTCCCGCGCCTGCGCAGTGAGACCGAGCTGTTGTTTTGCATCGTCACGTGAGCCGCGTCGTCATCAGAGCGAGGTGCCAACATGGCGTCGGACTCTCTCCACCAGGTAAAAACATCAAAAACAACCCATCGGAATCTATTTACCCGTTTATTCTTCTCGAACCGGCTTCATCGCGTTGTGTCGAACTTCAGCGAGTAGGTTTTGTCAGCTGTGACCGCGGCGTACTGAACTTACAGGCTTCTTTTTCTGGTTTAGCACTGGTTAGCTTAGCCGCTGTCACCTGCTTTACAACGGTGTCACCCGAGAGTAAAACACGCCTTCCTTCTGGCCTGATCATTGACCTTATGCTGAACTAATAGCAGTTTTGATCGCAGCGCTAATTTCTTCGTGAAATACACAAATCTACTTCTAGCTAAGCTCTGTGTTGTGGATGTGGGATGGCTGTACCGTGTGGATTCGCTCCTTGACATCGACCAAGTTTTTTGTTTGATAAATGCACCTGTCAACGTGTTATTTCCCCATAATCCACTTCTGCATTTCGCTTGCTGTAATAAAGGGCCATGTTAGAGCCACTTCACGAACAAATGTGTGTATTTATTGTCATCGATTATCATAAAAAGTGAGAAAAGAGAAAGAAACCTGCTAGATGCTAATCATGACTATGTGGGAAACTTATCTGTCTTATTTAACTTATTTAAGTTCCGTGTGCTCTTTCCTCATGTCCTGAATGCTCCATCTTTAAACTATTTCACGTTTCAGTAAATGCATATTGCTTTGTCATCTGCTCAAATGGCATAAAAGCGTTTTCACTTTAAATTTCACCCTACCTTTTACTGAGCTAACTTCAGATATCAAACGTTTTAGCTGCTAAGTTAGACTTTTTCTTGAGGAATGGTGGACTAGTTTTTGGGATGAACAAGTTAGAATTGTATCAGCATATTTATCTTAGACTTGGATCATGTGTATAGATTTAACTTGTCCAATAAAGAATGAAATGCTGCTTACATTTCATTGTAGTAAGCCACTGGTTCATTCTAAATGGACTCACATCAAGCAGTAATTTATTAAGTATTTATCTTCCTACGTACCACCAGGTTATACCAACACTTAAATCATACTTAAATTGGCCTAAGCTTGTATTAAAGGATCTGTATCGTGCTATTTTTGCCATCCCAAAGGCAAAAATAGGCCTTCATATGATATATTTCACCTCTACCACCACTATGGAGCACTATTTTTTTGTGAGAAATGTAAGTTTTTTTCTGGGGGTATTTTGCAAACCCGGAAGACACAACGCTTTGATTCAGTTAACTCCGCCCCCTCTCTCCGAGTTTATGCAGCCGATGCAACTTTTGCAGTAGTAGAAATATAAATATCGCAGCAAAAAGTAAAGTTACTTCACAATGCAGTGTCAGGAGTTGACATCTGCAGCACAGCTTCAAAAACACATGTTTTGATTGACTCACCGCTCTGTCCTGGCCATTTCATCGGGTGTTATAAAATCGGTTATAAAAGTTAATTCACTTTGATTCTGGTGAAGGTTCACCAAACATCCATCAGAGACAGTCACAGAAAAACACTATTTTGGTGATAGTCGCCGAATCCCGGAGAGAAATTCCAACTTCTGGTGAGTGGCCTCTTCTTTAGGAAGGTTGAAAAAAGTCGGTTCTTCCATAGCTAAACGCGCATTTCTCCATGACATTATCGTTAGGTAAGAAAAAAGGTTTCCAGAGTAGGTTAGAAAGAGCTCCTTCTTTACAACATTCAGTGCAACATGACATCTGTTCAGACTCTCGGGTGGTGTTTTTTCCGCAGGGGCAGCGTGGACGCCTCGGGCACTTCCTTTTTTTTTTCGTACAACAGAAATAATGAAAAAGCTGTTTTATAAATTAAAATCAGACCGTAAGGCATTACATTACAAACGTCGGGCTCTTCCTGTTTGACACTATGACGTAAAAAACAGTGTCACAACTCAGTGGTTTTTAGAAGAGTTTTTAAACAAGTTACTTACTATTTGAGTTTAACTAGAATGTATCGTGTTTCATGATATATCGCAATAATATCGTTATTGCGATATTATTATAATTGCAATATCGTTCAGCACTGGTAGGCACCACAGTTTGAGAACCACATAAGCAAACTAACTCGATGTGTTTTCCAGGTGATATTCGAGCACGAAGGAGTCTTCATACACACCAGCAGCGATGAAGACGTTCTGGACCAGGACCTGCTTGTTTCTGGTACACTTCGACTCGTGGACAAGGTAAAGCTGCAGGGGGGTGTTATTCACCAAATGACTGTGTGAGGATGATGATGAGAATGGATAGGATGAGGAATGAGTTCACCAAAGAGTCCGCTCCAGTGTTTCCCCAAGGGACGGATCGGATTTAGTAACGGGTTTGGTAAAGACGGTTGTTTTAACGATCGGTGATTAGTGCTGCATAAAAGGCTATCGTCCTGCCAGGGCCGGGGGCGCTGATTACCGTTAGTTGGTGTGAGAGAAGAGGGGGGAGCAGAGGTTTTACTGTGGACCTATCTAAAGACGCAGCCAAAGCCGTTGTTGATGTTTATAACTTTTGTATTTTTCCAGGACGGTGAAATCCTTGTGGAGTACAAACCTCTGGAAGATACAGTCGACCCCTCCAACATGCTCTGTGCTGGGAAGGTATGTCAATGTTTAAAGTGAGAGTGATATTTATTTATAATACTTTTTTTTTTCACAGTACTAATTTATGATATTTACAAGATTCAGAATTGTGTTTTATTGTGAAACTCTGTCTAGCTTCTGGTTAAAGTAATTTGGGGCCAGAGAAGGTACTGAATGCATTCCAACTCTGAGGAAAAACATGAAAGTAATGTCCACTAAAGTCTATAAACATAATCTAGACCAGGGGTGTCAAACTCATTTTGGGTCGTGGGCCGAAATTAAGCTCCCACGGTGGGTCGCGGGCCGCATATAATAGAGAAAATGTTCCCAACAAATGAATAAAAATAAGCTGTGATTTGGTCAAAGCCCCAACTTAACTGTAGCTTCATAAATAACAACGGCGTACACTTGTATTGCACTTTACAAGCCTATGTCACAAGTTCCTTAAAGTGCTACATAGTAGTCATTATTCATTTACCCCACCCTCGGTGGTGGTAAGCTGTTATTGAAGCCACAGCCGCCCTGCGGCAGACTGTCCATTTACCACGTGGCTATATAATGTGTTGTTCATATCCTGAGCTCTTGTTATGTCAGTGCCCTCTGCTGGACACGTGTGGAACCAGCAGAGGGCTGGTTTCCTTTTTTTAAATGTAATGCCCCCTAGTGGCTAGACTGAGCATTCTGGTTATTCTTTAGAAACAATCATAACTCCGCACAGGAATGGGCTGGAGACTTTTTTTCTTTGCATACTCTGGAATTTATGCTCTACAGGGCAGGGGCCAGAATAAATCATCTCCGGCCCACCGGCCATATGTTTGACACTCCTGATCTAGATTGTAAGAGCCTGTTTGGGTGCTAAAGGCTAGAACTTATGCCTGATAGGTTAAATACAGAGAACAAATGTCTCTTCTTCGTCGGCAAATTCAACTCTAGAGGCGCTGATGTTGTGGCTGTGTTGTTGCAGGATTCGAGTTCGGTGGTGGAGTGGGGCCAGTGTCCAGGAGAGAGAGTGTTGGAGACTCAGCAGAGCTATGAGACCGAGTGGGACATGATCAACGCGGTCAGCTTCAGGAAGAGGCCCTGCTCCAACGGCTCCAATGGAGGAGAGGGTAAGAGTTTGGGAAGTGAGCACTGCAGTTCTGGATGTCATAGGCACAAGACACGGAGACGTGAACACTCAACGACAAGTCGAAATGTTTACATCTGTGTGACTAATTTCACCATGACTTTCATTATTACCATAGTTCAACCCTGAGTGTTCTGTGAAAATATGAGGAAGAACAGTTCACAAGAAGCACAGTCCACTTCTCTGATTCTAAAATAAGACTATTCTTAATCTGCCAAAACTGTGACAACAAAAGCATTCAAGCTAATTAACACTGAACCATTTATAGAGCAAAACTGTTGGAAGTGTGGAAATAAAATCTTGCTGTCAAGAAGCAGCTCCTCTAGTGCAGTCCTTGGTGACACTTTCTTGGGGATGTCTTGAATTAATCAATTAATCAATCAATCAATGGTTAATGATTTGTTTACTTTGAGAGTCCAAAATGGTACTGAAGAAAGCAGCTTTTTAAAGGTAAACAAAAGCTAGCTTATCAGCTAAACCCATTTGAGACCTCTAAATGTCTTCTTGAAATGTGCTGCAGGTGTGGAGGCACCAAGAGCCCCCACACCTGCAGCACAGAGGAGGCGTCACAAGAGGAGCTACAGGAAGCAAAAAAGGGACAAACGAGGAGATGGTGAAAGACAGTTGTGGAGCGGAGGGAGCTGCAGGAAGAGGAAGGAGGATGTGGGGAAGCTGATCAGTGCAGGACACCACGCTCTGAAACAGGGACAAACCCAGGAGCCGCTGCACTGTTTCAGAGGATCAGAGGAGACAGAGGGCAGCCAGACACTTACAGACAACTTATTTTTCCGGATGCAACATTTTTCCCGATCGCCAAGGTCATGTGGGTCAAGTTCACCCACAGTGGCAGCGCGGCTCAGGACTGACACCTGAAGACTATTCTGTTGTACAATGACAATAAAGCACTTACTTACTTATGTAATTATCTTTATTATCTTAATAAAACTTGATTACCAGTGCCGTAACCAGTGTCGGTAGGATTACTCTATAAAGATAATCTGATTACTGATCACTCCTTCTTAACCTGAACCAAACACAGTTTCTCCAATTCGGCTTTACCCAAATCTAAAAGCGTCTGCACTGGAGCTTGCTGCCTACAGACCAGGCTAACGCTTCATTTGAAAGCTAAGACCTACAAATTGATCTAAACTGATCTTTTTCCTTTTATTGCCACTTTTTGTTTAGTTTTTCTAACTTTTCGCTGCACTTTCATCACTTTTTCAGGTCACTTATTCAAGCTTTTTGGTTGCGGTTTCCTCTTTTCCTTCCCGTTTTTGGCGCCATTTTGACTTTTTTTTTTTTTTTTTCAAGAAGCTTTTCGATTTGGGTGAAGCTGAACTGGAGAAAATGTGCTCAGTTCAACAGGTTAAAGTTACTTATGTTTTCAAAAAGGATCAAGCCCGGCTGGTCAGGTCTGCCCCAATTACATGTTGGGAAAAATCCTCCAGTTGGTGTGGCTGTGCTGCCCTTCAAGCGTTTTAATTAGTTTTTCACAGCGAGAACATCTTGTTTCCTGCACTTAACCGACAACGGACCACAACATTCTTCGCTTTAGACGAGATAAACTCAGAGTTAGGTCTTTTCAGCCAGATTGTGTTTTTTATTAGTTGTTTTTTTAAATGTCTGACATTTTATGGATAATTATAATCGGTTTTCAGCTTCAAAATATTACAAATGGCAATAGAAAGTTCTTAAAGTATTATGTTCTTGCCAGGTTTATCATTACTAAGTCTTCTGCCAAATCACAAACCACAGAAAGTCATGATGTTCCCAGGACTGTAGGACTGTTTAGAAAATGTAAACAGCATAAATGTATCCTTTTGTCCGTCCTCAGGCTCGTTGAACCACAGTCACGAACGCAGCCGCTGGGCCTTCAGCTTCAGCCTCAGAGACCTGCGCTCCGTCACGATAAAGGAGGAAGGATGGTGCTTCCTGGTTTTCAAACTAAAAGACTCGTCCTCCGCTCTCCCCCCGCTCCACTTCCATCAAGGCGGCAGCCAACAGTTCCTGGACGCGGTCAGGAGATACGCTCTACTCAGCGAGTGAGTACGACCAGGATCTGACGTCATTATGTGGCACAATACAACAATCAGTGGGAGTCGCTCTTATCTGTCGTAGAGTTTCTGTGTGGCATTTAAAGAGGGGGTATTGTGCTTTTTGTTCATGATCTCATACACATCTTTATCACTATCTCACACTTTGTTGTTTAGAAAATGGAATATTTCTCTAGAACAGCTGAAACAAAATATCCAGTAGTTCCACCTTCTGATTTTCACGTGATCTCACCATAAGCCCCTCCTGATTGCCTCCTCTGACTCCCCTTTGCTGCACAGCTGTTTCTAGAGAAAGAAAAAAGCTAGAGCGAGTGGCCCGTGTGGCTGTGTAGCTATGGCAAGAGTTTTTACCTCGCATTGAAGGCATTAAAGGAATAGGCCACCGTTTTTTGCACATATTTTGCGATATGTTCTTACCGTAGCTTATACGAATTGATGTCACGCAAATGTTGGTAGCATTTTTCCTCTCCCAGCAAAGGTATAGTTCCAAACTGGGGTGAGTTATAAGCTACCAAGCTGATCCACGTTTTCCCGATTTAAATACAGTTACTGAGCCTTTACACGATCCAGGTCTAGTTACACAAAATTAAACATGTGGATTTTGTAAGTGGAAATAAAGGGGCTATTCCTTTAAACCTACATGTTCCAGCCATGTCCTAATGTGTAGAACAAGCTCAGACCTGTTCGTCGAAACCTCGAAAATTCTGCACTGTCACTCAGAAAGTTGTTACTTCGGGTCTGAAGTGCCGTCATGCACAAGCTTAAAGGGATATTTCAGGATTTTTGACATCGGGCCTCATTTCCTAGTTATCCAGAGTGTTGCTGATACCTGGAGATATTTTGTTTGTAATTCATGCAGTTCTTATATTTGAAGAGTTTCGTGGTGCTAGGCTAATGCAAAGCTAGCGCATTTTTTATGGTATCAGCTAGCCTGCATTATAAACAGTCTGACCCGCTCCACAGAGCACCTGAGGCAAATCGCTTATAACACCAGACTAACCATATAAATGTCTGTGTCCATAGAAACATTTTAACCATTTTGCATTTAAAAGAACTTATATTTGAGCAGCATCAGCTTCGTGGTTGTATAAGCTACGCAGCGGCGGAGTGATCTGCTAGAAAATAGTCCCTCAAAATGCGATCATTCATGTGATGCAAGGTCAGTTATATTCCAAAAATTATTCTATCAACACAGACATTTATATGGTTAGTCTGGTGTTATAAGTGATTTGCCTCAGGTGCACTGTGGAGCGGGTCCGACTGTTTTTAATGCAGGCTAGCTGATACCATAGAAATGCGCTAGCCTTGCATTAGCCTAGCGCCACGAAACTCTTCAAACATAAGAACTGCATGAATTACAAAAAAATTATCTCCAGGTATCAGCAACACTCTGGATAACTAGGAAATGAGGCCCTATGTCAAAAATCCTGAAATATCCCTTTATTATAGAAGCTGCAGTACGCGTAAGACCTGAGGTGGCAGTAGAGAGTATAAAATGACTAACTCGCATCTAGTCTCTTTAAAGGAATAGGCCACCGTTTTTACATACTAAGATATGTTCTTACCTAGCCTTAGCCGAGTTAATATATACCCGTCTGGTCTTTGTCCGTGCGCTCTGTCACGCGAACGGAGCACATACGCAGCCTCTCCCACATGTCATATAGCTCCAAAAAAGCTCACGATAGAAGCTACCAAGCTCTTCCAGGTGTTCCCTATTTAAATAAAGTTACGTGAAGCGTTTTCATGCGAAGTATATTTACACAGAAATGTAACATGTCGATTTTATAAGCAGATAAAAAGGGGTACTATATTGTTAGGCATAATGATACGAGGAGCAAAACGTCTGCGCAGTAACTCCTAAAGACGTCCCCCGCTCACTTCCGTCAATAGAAGCTGCGTGACTTGTAGAGAGCCTTTTACAACTAGCAGAAAATGTATTTTCGGAAAGTGCTCTCGCATTTCTACCTCGTGGTAGAGGTCCTGAGTCCTGTGTCGTCGTCCGGGGTGAGTTGGAAATCTGTGAAACATTACTACACTATATACTTACATTTCTGTGTAAATATACTTCGCATGAAAACACACGTAACTTTATTGTTACGCCCTCTATGGTCTAGGGAACAAAGGACGAAACATGGTAGATTTAAAACTAAAACTGCGCATTTTATTCTTACAAAAATAAGTAATAAGTGAACAAAAGGAGGCCCAACGGGTAAAACAAAAATAACACTAACAAAAACCAAAAGATGAAAACGAACAAAACAAGAACTACTTAGAAAATTTACCAAACAAAGATTCAAACGAATATGCAAATTAGTTCCTAAAAACAAACAACACAACTTAAGGAACTAATACTAAACGAAGCGTCTGAACAGAAACAAACAAGTCACTAACAAATTTCGGCTAGCCATAGTGACAGAACATAACGACGCTAAGGCGAACTGGGTTGCTCAACTCCCAGCCGCCTCGAACAAGGCGAAAGTCCATTGCTTTAACGGGAGTGGCCTTCCAGGTGCTGATTCTGATTGGCGAGCCGGTTGACGAGCCTGGTCTGTGGATTGGTCCGCCGTGGTGTCGGTTGTCCAATCCGTGGCGAGCCGGCGGAACAGGTGCGGACCAGTCATACGGCGGGCCTCGCCAAGCGGTTTCGCATATATTAAACAAAACGGAAATTCTAAACAGAAATAACGGGAGTGCACCGGGGCTGAAGATCCCCATCCGTAACATTATTTAAATAGGGAGCACGTGGAAGAGCTTGGTAGCTTCTATCGTGAGCTTTTTTGGAGCTATATGACATGTGGGAGAGGCTGCGTATGTGCTCCGTTTGCGTGACAGAGCGCACGGACAAAGACCAGACGGGGATATATTAACTCGACTAAGGTTAGGTAAGAACATATCTTAGTATATAAATACGGTGGCCTATTCCTTTACGCTTAGCCAAAGATCGAGAGGAAGGAAAGCATTTCCTTCCTCTCAATCTTTGGAGCGGCCACCTCGCTGCTGGCTTGAAACACAACTCCAGGTCTGTTGTTGAAGAGAGAACAACATTGAAACATGGTTACAATGTTGAACATGGAAAGTGGATGTTTGTAGTGTTTATGTGTATTTGGATGGATGGACATATTTTATATTGTACTTATTCACCAACTCCGGAGCATCTGCTAGAAGCTTTGACAGTTATTAAATGAACTGTACTAAAAATGAAGACCTTAAATATATATTTATTTGGAAATGGTGACTTTTTTACACCAGCAGTTTATCAAAAATACAAAAAAGATGGTCCAAGCACATTTGGTTGCAGGTTTTTCTGAAACTTTATGCAAGTGTTTTGTCAGTTTTAATCAATATTTTGATAGAAAGATTCCCGT
This sequence comes from Gobius niger, assembly GCF_951799975.1. Lineage (NCBI taxonomy): Eukaryota > Metazoa > Chordata > Actinopteri > Gobiiformes > Gobiidae > Gobius > Gobius niger. The sequence goes on along the minus strand of NC_136858.1, from coordinate 4,197,889 downwards.
TTTGCCCAATTTTTTTCTATTATTGCATTTGTGGCATTAGAACCATTTAATTTTCTGCACTAAATTTCCTTGACCGCTTCTTCCTCTACATTCAGCGACAAATTACCAAAATGAAGTGTCAGTCCGAGTGTTTTTTACTTCCTTCTCGCTGACATTTGTTATAAATTTGCATGTAAACCAACACCTTTGCTCTTCTCCCTCAAAAACGCTGACACACAAAGCGCTAAGAGAGAATCTGCATATTTCAAAAGTTCAAACAATGACACCATTTGTCTTCATAGATTAAAATGTTCACTGTTCAGAGGTTTCCAGAAGTGATTTATATGCTAATGTGATTTATTTACATGCATTGGAAGCAGGAGGGCCGCGCCTCGCCGCCGCCGCCACCGCTGCTTCTGAGGGCGTTTTATTTTTGCCGGTAGCTCTTATTAAAGTTCTTATCTGGCCCGTTTCAATAATAGAAGCGTATTCGTAAGTGTCCGTGGGTCCAGGCTCCGAGCACTGTTTATTTATTATTACACCTCACGGCTGCGTGTGTGAAGATAAAAAGATGAATGGGCCGTTGGGTTGAATCGATATCTTTTTTCCGCGGTTTCCAGGGAACAGGTGATGAGTCATGGTGAGATTTTACAGTGGGGGGGGGTAATTAAAATTGTACAATGAATGAATGAATGGAGCTATATATCTAGTAGGAGAGGGTTTGGCAAGTATTTAGACCAGTGATTTCACTCGGGATACAAGGTCGTAAAAAATCCGTCATGAGCTATTTTCATCAGTCATTAATTCATCCCATTATATGCATCTTTTTAGGTGTTTAATGAGATATATACCTATTATTGCAGGATAAATGGAGCTAAACTAGACATGATTTCTGATCAGAATCTTGGAACTCGTTTCCTTGGGGAATTAAAGCAGAACTAAGTAACTTGTTTACCTTAATAAGTCCCTCTGGGGGTAATACAAGTGTTAATGAGATGATTGGAGGGTCTTTCATCTCCCCCTGGTGTCTCTGGCCAGAAAACTACAATTGCAACTTGACTGCCTCTGGGTCGGTGTCACCAATACACACTAATGGAATCAAGAAGAAGAAGCTAGCAGGGTAACGGGCAAAGCTAATTTCAGGCTAGCGACACTTAAAGGAATAGGCCACCGTTTTTACATACTGAGATATGCTCTTACTTCACTTTAGTCGTGTTAATATATCCCCGTCTGGTCTTTGTCCGTGCGCTCTGCCAGGCAAACGGAGCACATACGCAGCCTCTCCCACATGTCACATAGCTCCAAAAAAGCTCACGATAGAAGCTACCAAGCTCTTCCACGTGTACCCTATTTAAATAAAGTTACGTGAAGTGTTTTCATGCGAAGTATATTTACACAGAAATGTAGCATGTCGATTTTATAAGCAAATAAAAAGGGGGACTATATTGTGAGGCGTAATGATACGAGGAGTAAAACGTCCGCGCAGTAACTCCTAAAGACTTCCCCCCCTCACTTCCGTCAATAACCTTTAGGAGTTACTGCGCGGACGTTTTACTCCTCGTATCATAAGAGCATATCTCAGTATGTAAAAACGGTGGCCTATTCCTTTAAAGAGGGGGTATTATGCAAAATCGACTTTTTCAAGCTTTACATCATGTTATTATGTCATTCCCTCATTAAAAACATGCCTTGGTTGCCAAGTATTGCCTTGGCACATTCACGTATTTTTGAGTAATCTGTAAAAACTCTGATGGCAGCCATTTTAGGGATAGGTTTGCCTGAGTCCTCCTAGGAACGTCCCCACCTCCTGGAGACGCCTCCGAGCTTTCGTCACCAGCCGAGTAACCAACCACTGCTCCTCAGCAGAACCCCCTCCCCACTGATGCCACAGACAGTGTGTGGAGGGGGCGTGTCGTAAAGGGTCAGTGGTTCTTAAAGAGACAGAGGCCTATTTCAAGACATTCACTACAGCCATTTTGAGAGAGCAATTTTATACAAGGCAGTTATTCTAATTTACTGCATTTACAGACCAACAGAAGGTTTGGTCATCATTGTAGTGTGCTATAGACTGGTGCTATGTGATTGAAAAAAGCATAATACCCCCTCTTTAAACAGTGTTTACAGTATTTATTTGTAATTATCTCCATTGTGTAATTGGATGGACAATATCCATCTCTCCCTTTGTCTTTTCTGTCAGCGTAGTTTCCATGTGGCCTCTAGGGGCCACGTGGAATCCTTCGCCTATTTATCCAAGTCTTTGTGCTCTGAGCTCTGAGCGTGCGTCCCGTTGGCCAATCCCGGCATTAAAAGGCTGTTTCGTTGCCGTGTATAATACAAATCGAAACCACGCAGCAGTTCACAGTGATGTCGCTGCGCTTTATGATGGACGGCTTTCAAAATTTTCTGTCAAAGCAAAAAAATATCCCATAAATGACGGGGAATTTGCGGTTAATGTAACAACACTGATGTCCTCTGCAAAAATGAATATCTTGTCACTATGAGGTCTTGTTTTAAAAGGAATGGCACAGTGTGGGTCGGTGCGCCATCTGAGATTATCCCCTCAACCTCTAGAATGTCGAACACATCCTTTACAATGCTGTTGTTTCAGATGTGCTGATGATGAGTCCTGTTTGCTGGTGAGCACGCCCAACAAAGCCCTGTCCCAGTCGTTTGAAAACCTGCTGGACGACAACAACTACAGCCTTGTCAACGTAAGCTGCAAAACTCCCATACGCCAACGAGTCAAAGACATTCATGGACAGGAAGCCACTGTCCCAGCACGGGCCCAGAGTAGATTATAGAGATGCCATTCAAATTTAAAGAGCCGGTTTTACATTCTTTGCAAATGTAGCGAAATCTGCCATTTTGTTAGCAATATGGAACAATTATCCATAGAGTAAAAGCAAGAGCCAAAACAAAAAGCACTGAAATAATGTGTGCTTTGCAGAAGTTGAAGAAGGACCCGTACGTGACGACTCTGGGTGGTTTCTCCAAAGTCACTAACTACCTGTTCGATGCACTGCGCGGGTCAGAGGAGCAGGCACAGCGCCCCCCGGAGGAAATGGCTGATCTGCTCGGAGAGGTGATGTGACTGATTTGATGTACTCAGACTCGACTTCACAAATCTTTTTGTTTTAGGTTAATTATTATCAATTTTGAGTATTTTTTTTCCTGACCTTTATTTAACCGGGACTTTCTTCTCGACAGGTGATCCCAGGACTGGACATCAACCAACAGGAGGAGCCGGGCTTTGAGGTCATCACCAGGGTGAGAGAAGAGCGTAGTTCATACTGTTGTTGTGTCCTTGGGCAAGACACTTCACCCACCTCGTCCGTGTGAATGTGCCGCGTGAGTGACGGGTCGGAGCTGGAGCCAGTGAATTTCAATCAAATCGTCGATGTCTGGCCAATTGGGATGGTGTGTTTTACTTGACAGGTCTTCAGCCTCATGTGGTGGTGACGGTCACAAGTCATTGTTAGATGCAGCCCGGAGTCCAAATTCGTCCCTCAGTCTGAAACTGTACTTTTTACTCTACATGATGAATGCTAAATGATTAGAACTTCAAATTAGCAATGTCCAGATCAGATATTCACAATTGGTATTGTTAGCCGATTTAAGTATTTTGAGAGTATCCGTGTCCGATCCCCAAAAAGACGGCCGTCAATCTGCAGTCCTAAATCTTAATCCTAAATTTAAAGCTAAATCCAAAATTTTTGGCATGTTTATGGAAAGGCCTGTAATAGTCGCCAACTGGTGAAACTAATGGCTCTTGCCAGGTTAGTAGCAATGTATTACTACAATGTATTAATTATTCTTACAAAGAATATAACATATATTCTATAAAAATATAAAGATACAAAAAGATATCGGATGGTTAAAGCAATACTAAGAAGCTTGTTTACCTTTTGTAAATCCGTTCCATAGTCCCTGTGGGGGTAATACAAGTGTTAATGAGATGATTGGAGGGTCTTTCATCTCCCCCGGTGTCTCTGGCCAGAAAACCACAATTGCAACTTGACTGCCACCGGGTCGGAGTCACCAATACACACTAATGGAATCACGAAGAAGAATCTAGTAGGCTAACAGGCAACGCTAACTGCGGGCTAGCGTCACTTAAACAGTATTTACAGCTAAGTTTGAGTGAAAAAAATGATTTTCATTGTGTACTGTACAATATCCCTTTGTCCCTTTGTCCTTTCTGTCAGCGTAGTATTTACACTCATGGACAATTAATAAGTAATTTGGAACACGCTACGACACCTGCAGGCACTTATGGCCTCTAGGGGCATGAGTTACTTAGTACTGCTTTAACACACAGCTGTGTATTAACAACATATTTGGAACAGTTGGTTGGGCGGGTCGTCTCATGATCGGAAGGTCGGGTTCGAATCTCAGCTGCTGAGGGTGCCCACTCTCATTGTGTCCTTGGGCAAGACGCTCCATGTCTACGTACATTGGTGTATGAATGAGAGAGTGAATGGGTGACTGGTTGCTTGCTGTAAAGCGCTTTGGGCCTAATGAAGGTAGAAAAGCGCTATATATGCTATTTACCATATTTATAAATCCAAGCCTAATCATATTTTCCTTCTTAAGATTGACATGGGCTCTCGTCCGGCCGTGTCCAGGGGCGACCCGGTGTCTGTGGAGGAGTGGACCAAACACCAGGACCCAGAGGGGCGGGTGGTCCGAGTGCCGCAGCTCAAAAAGGCCATCTTCAAAGGGGTACTACACACAAGACACACTTAGTGTAACTGTATAATTCTGATCGTTTTAAAGGGTTAACTGTTGTTTTTATTATCCAGGGTCTGTGTCACGCTGTGAGGAAAGAGGCCTGGAAGTTCTTGTTGGGTTATTTCCCCTGGGACAGCACAGCGGAGGAGAGGAAGGCTCTGCAGAGGAGTAAAACGTAAGAACCACACAAGTAAAAGCCTTTCGTAATCGGGATTTTGTTTTTTTTATTATTGTCCACATTGGTTTTCCCAGGGATGAGTATTTCCGGATGAAGCTGCAGTGGAAGTCTGTGAGTGAGGAGCAGGAGAGAAGAAACTCGCGGCTCCGGGATTATCGCAGTCTCATCGGTAACTATTTATCACCAGTTCTGATCCATAGGTGTTCGTGGCCACCGTTCTTCATTTCTTTGCTCTTGTGTTTTCCAGAGAAGGACGTGAACCGCACTGACAGAACAAACCGCTTTTATGAAGGCATCGATAACCCAGGTTTAGTTCTGCTCAACGACATCCTCATGACCTACTGCATGTTCGACTTCGACCTCGGTGAGAAAACCGAGTTTCTGTGTGTAACTACAGTTCTATGATTCCCAGAGGATGTTAATGTTGTTTTTTTTCCTCCAGGTTACGTGCAGGGCATGAGTGACCTCCTGTCTCCGATCCTGTATGTGATGGAGAATGAAGTGGATGCTTTCTGGTGCTTTGTTTATTACATGGAACAAATGGTGAGTAATATTTAGGTTTAAATTGAAAATGATGAGCTTGATTTTTGCTTGTTGGTGTAAAATCTTTTTCGTACAAATGTATCACTTCATAATATTCCCTCAGCATCATAACTTCGAGGAGCAGATGCAGGGGATGAAGACGCAGCTGGTGCAGCTCAGTTCTTTGCTGCGGCTGCTCGACTTGGCCTTTTGGAACTACCTCGGTACGAAACACACTAATGGATAAGAGAAATAAACATTTCATGATTCAGAGGTGAAGATTGTTAAAACTCTGCCTTCTCCGACAGAATCCCAGGACTCTGGTTATTTGTACTTCTGTTTCCGGTGGCTGCTCATCCGGTTCAAGCGAGAGCTGAGCTTTCAGGACGTGCTGAGGCTTTGGGAGGTGACTGTGTTTGTAAAACTGTGATTTATCTATTTACTTGTTCATTTAACAGGAAAGGCGAGTTTATTTGTAGAGCACAACACATACACAAGGCAATTCCAGGTGCTTCACAGTTGGATCAAATTACAAGAAGGTTCATGTAATCATTCCCGCTGTTCTGTGCGGGCTGCTCTCTTCAAAAATCCTACTGGCCTCTGGATGGGTCACATGACCGTCTGATCTCCGCTACAAACAGGAAAGCTGCTCTTTGAATTGAAGAAGAGAAAAGGTAGAAGCACAAATTTTGTCTTGGCCGAGGGAAATAAAAAAATGAAGACTGAGAAGGCCAGAAGGAAAAGGCGGATGTCTCCTTATTTTATCAGCTTGAGGCGAAAGTAACAGGTCTAGCACCTCTAGTGCAGATAAAATACTTTCAGTGACAGAGTTTGCCTGGCCTGCCAGACACTCCTCCTTTCTGTTCAAAAGAAGAACCTGGACAGCTCCTCGCAGCCGATCATTTCAAGATTTTACCCACATCGGTCCAATCACGCACCGAGAGATGGGACTTCATTAACCCAAAAGACGGAAGCCGTCACCACACTCTACCAAAACGATAGAGATGGCGTGTGTGGCGAGTGATACCACGTTTCCTTCTGCTCTTTTCTCTGTTTTAAATAATTTAAAAAAAAATGTAATCCCTAAAACTGGAGCAAGAAACAGCGTTCGAAGCGTTGCTCGTAAATAATGATGTTTTTTGAAAGACTTCCTGACGCTTGTTGCTGCGACGTATCTAGCGTTGTTCTGATTGGTTGATGCCGTCTGTCAATCACGCCCACCGGGAAATTGTTGAGATCACGCTGCTCCCAGACTATATATCTATGACATTGCCTGGCCTGCCAAACTACTTGCTTTTTCAGAGTCACAGTTAAAAATAACAGTTTTTAGCCTGGATTTGAACATTGAAGACTGTTCTAGATTTTATCTGTGTTAAACTGAAACACAGCCTGTTTAGTCCTGACTCTGGGACCAGCACAAGACCACTTCCTGAGGTTCTCACAGCCCGAGATGGTTCATATGTTTCTAACATGTCTGAGATGTTCTTTGGTGCTCAACCATGAAAAGACTTGTAACAAGCAGAGCTGTTTTAAAGTAGGGCTGAAACAACTAATCGATTAATCGACGCTTATCGATTATTGAAATAGTTTAACTGTTTTAGTAATCGATTAATCGTTTTCTGGTTCACACAGACTCCAATAGAGCAAAAATGACATGAAAATGTAGTATTTTTGATGCATTGGTTTTGTTAGGGTCTGTAGTGTTGTGTACATTGTAAATTTCATGAATATCTGTTTGTGTCTCATCCAATCAGAAGCAGAATTAGCGCTAAAAGCCTCCTACAAACATTTACTTTAAGTTTACTCCATCAACACATCCTCAAGCAGGTTTTAAGGTTAAGGTTAAGGTAGACTTCATTAATCCCTGTAGGGAAATTCATTCTCTGCATTTGACCCATCCTCAATGCCTCTGGGGCGACCTGTAGGAGCTGCCAGCGTGGTCAGAAACACCTGGCTGGAGGATTCGCCTATTGTACATGTTTTTAGTGGTAGGGGAAATCGGAGTACCCGGAGGAAACCTACGCGGACACGGGGAGAACATGCACACACAGAAAGGCTGCGCTACCGTGCCGGTTTAGCTATGTGATTAAAAAAAATTAAAAAATACAATTTTCCTACACCATTCACATCGATAGATTAATCGATTGTGCGACAAGAAGCCAGTGCAGAAACAGGAGCACTGGACTAATATGGTCATACTTCCTGGCTCCTGGCAGCATTACAGTAGTACAGTAAACACGGATGAGTCACTGGTTTAGACACTATACTTTTGATCTCTGCAATGTTTATGTTGGAAAAACTTAACGTTGACGTTAATGTGATGAAGAGACAGGAGTAACAGACATATTGACACAGGACATAACAATAACACGTCAGTAAAGTGCGCACAGCCCTTCACCAAATCATTCTTAAATCAGGGTTAGATCATGACTAGTTATGCAGAGTAAAAGAAATGAAACGTGTCGTTTGCAGGTCATGTGGACAGAGCTGCCCTGTGAGAACTTCCACCTCCTCGTGTGCTGTGCCATTTTAGACTCAGAGAAACAGAAGATCATGGAGGAAAACTACGGCTTCAACGAAATCCTCAAGGTACCGCGGTTATTTAGGGGAAAGTCATGTGCAGTAAAATAGTGGATCTGATCTTTTCGTTTCTTTGCAGCACATCAATGAACTATCGATGAAGCTGGACATCGAGGAGATTCTGCAGAAAGCTGAAGGAATCTGTCTGCAGATAAAGAACTGCAAGGTCAGTAAAGATAGAGGTTCGAGTTAAAGGTGGGGTCATGTGTAACTGGACATAAAAAGAAACTTTAATGGAGTAACAAAAAGCAGCAGAGGCGGCTACGTCTGGTTAGTCCAAGTGTTGGCGTCCAGATTGCACCTTTCATTACGGAAAAAATCATAATTGAGCCAGAAGTACAGTGTGCAATGAACAGACTTTACAGAAAAACAAGGATTCATGGAGTCTTATCGCTTCTGTTCATGACGCATGAAGAAGAGCAGCTCCATATCAAAGACGAAAGGTGAGTCTGGCTTGAAATTAATGGTCGGATTGTGCTTTTAAAAAATATTTACAGATAGTTGTCAAATGCAGTGATGCACATGTCCTTGCGGTACATACGTCCCTTTCGATCGGCAAGGAAAGCGCTTCTCTTTGGTCCTCATGGTGGTGAGCTGACTTTGCTGTAATACCACCCCCTGGTGGACACTTTGGAAATATTATTCTTATGTAGCTTTGGATCTCCCGAGCACTGCTTAACGCATTGAGGCTGTGCTGTTTTGGGGATTTAGCTGTCGAGTGTCAAGAATCCAGACCATGTTTCATGATATTTGTAGCACCACAGTGTATTCTATGTTATAGCTATGGACACATGCTATGCTTTGTTTGAAAGACGAGAATCTAAGCTCTCCGTAGGTGAAAACAGTTTAATTCTATGAGTAATGAGTGTTTTATGAAACACTCTCCTTTCCTCTCTCCTCCCCTCTCCTCCCCTCTCCTCTCCTCCTCTCTCCTCCTCTCTCCTCCCCTCTCCTCCCCTCCCCTCTCCTCCCCTCTCCTCCGCTCTCCTCCCCTCTCCTCTCCTCCCCTCTCCTCTCCTCCCCTCTCCTCCCCTCTCCTCCGCTCTCCTCCCCTCTCCTCTCCTCCCCTCTCCTCCCCTCTCCTCCCCTCTCCTCCGCTCTCCTCCCCTCTCCTCTCCTCCTCTCTCCTCCTCTCTCCTCCCCTCTCCTCTCCTCCTCTCTCCTCCCCTTTCCTCCCCCTCCTCCTCTCCTCCTCTCTCCTCCCCTCTCCTCCCCTCTCCTCCGCTCTCCTCCCCTCTCCTCTCCTCCCCTCTCCTCCCCTCCCCTCTCCTCCCCTCTCCTCCGCTCTCCTCCCCTCTCCTCTCCTCCTCTCTCCTCCTCTCTCCTCCCCTCTCCTCTCCTCCTCTCTCCTCCCCTTTCCTCCCCCTCCTCCTCTCCTCCTCTCTCCTCCCCTCTCCTCTCCTCCTCTCTCCTCCCCTTTCCTCCCCCTCCTCCTCTCTCCTCCTCTCTCCTCCCCTCTCCTCTCCTCCTCTCTCCTCCCCTTTCCTCCCCTCTCCTCCTCTCTCCTCCTCTCTCCTCCCCTTTCCTCCCCCTCCTCCTCTCTCCTCCTCTCTCCTCCTCTCTCCTCCCCTCTCCTCCTCTCTCCTCTCTCCTCCCCTCTCCTCCCCTCTCCTCCTCTCTCCTCCCCTTTCCTCCCCCTCCTCCTCTCTCCTCCTCTCTCCTCCCCTCTCCTCTCCTCTCCTCCTCTCTCCTCCTCTCTCCTCCCCTCTCCTCCCCTCTCCTCCCCTCTCCTCTCCTCCTCTCTCCTCCCCTTTCCTCCCCCTCCTCCTCTCTCCTCCTCTCTCCTCCCCTCTCCTCTCCTCTCCTCCTCTCTCCTCCCCTTTCCTCTCCTCTCCTCCTCTCTCCTCCCCTTTCCTCCCCCTCCTCCTCTCTCCTCCTCTCTCCTCCCCTCTCCTCCTCTCTCCTCCCCTTTCCTCCCCTCTCCTCCTCTCTCCTCCCCTCTCCTCCTCTCCTCTCTTGGCACTCAATGTGTTTAAAACCTGGCTCCAAATAGTTAATTTTTTTCTAAGAATTGCTGTGACCCATGTGACAACGCTGGGCTGTTTATCATTTTTGAACTGCGCTGGTGTTTGTGTAGCAGTAATAAACATTTGAAGCCTAAATCGATGATTGATCGGCTCTAGAGCTCTGTGGAGGCTCGTAGCCAGTCCAGGTTCCCGCCTTTTTGCCCTTTTAAGGAACTGGCTTCGTAGGAGGAGATTGAGCAGCTATGTTAGTTTCACAACGCCACACGGGATCATTGCTATGAATGGGGCTGAATCGATAACCAGCTGTCTCTCTCTTGTATATTATATCTATGGTCTCTTGCAACGTAACCGTGTCACCAAAGTGTTCCTGGTCTAACTGAAAAAGCACTAGCCCCAAAAACGATGCTGAAGCGGTCCCCCTTCTAAAAACCACCCAGCCCCATCAGATCTGCAAACGGTTCCTCCGGAGCCTGAGTCTGACCCGTTTAATGTTTTGCCTGATGTCCTGAGATATCAAAACAAGCCGCGCCCCCTTTACCTCATCATACGAAGTTAAAAGCTGTTTCTAAACGTCCTCTCCTTCTCCCGCAGGAATTGCCGCGTTCCGTGAGCTCCATCCTGGGTTTTTCCTGTGAAGCGCCTCCGTCAGAACCGGCCCCTCACAGACCCGCGCACCGAGCGGACGCCTGCTCCAACGGACACGGACATTTCACAGAGACGCCCGCCTTCGTATCCTAACACCCGGGACCGGAGAGCGAGGGGGACATGTACAGACAGAAGCTTATTTTTGTAATTTCTTGTACCATTTTTGACTTTGTTGAGTAGCCATTCCTTCCTTATCCTGTTTTTTGTTTTTTTTGTTTTTTTAAAGAAGGGGAACGATTTAACTTGCTACGATGGAAATGGACTGGTGAGAAAGAAATAAAGATTTAAAATACAGGCCCCACAAATCAACAAATAACACCAAAGAAATAAGCAAAGTTGCATCGTTCCCCTTTTCTCACTTGCGTTGGGTTATCGAAGCAAAGACTGCACTTCTTCTAAAGGCCTGTGGTTCTCACTGTTCACACCGTCTGCCAACAAAATAAACAAACCTTCCAGGTAGGACTAGTATCGACAATTATGAAGATCTCAATATTTCAGGGGAATGTCTCGATAACGATGAAGCGATATTTTTGCAAACCATGAGGAATATGAGATATGAGATATGTGCCACTTTGTTGCTCAAAAGGATAACACTTTCCATAATTATCCTCCCAATTTGTTTTACAATATTTCCCACTTTTTTAATCCCCATTTTTTTAAACAATTTTTTCCACTGTTCTCCAATTTGTTTCACTTTTTTTTCTTTTCGTTTTTTCCCCTCATTTTTTCACATTTTTCTCAACTTTTTTTTTTCCACTTTTCGCCTCAAAATTTCCCCATTTCTAATTTTTTCACATTTTTTTTTTTCATTTTTTCACCATTTTTTTCACTTTTCTCTTTTTTTTTCAAATTTAAAAAAATTAAAATTTAACTTTTCACCTCAAATATTTCCACCTTTTACCCCCCATTTTTTCACGAAATTGTTCCACTTTTTTTTTTTTTTTACAGTTTTTCCCCATTTTCCCAATTTCTTATAAATTTTTTCCCCTCATTTTTCCCCGCTTATTCCCTTCATTTCCCCCTCAAATGTATCCACCTTTTACCTCCCATTTCCCCCCCCAAATTGTTCCACATTTTTTTCACTTTTACCTCTAATTTTTTTTTTCTCAATTTTCCCCTGTGTTTCCAAAATTGTTCCTCTTTTCCCCCTTTTCCTACAATTTGTTCTACTTTTTTATTTCAGTTTTCCCACCATATTCCCATATTTTTCCCTCACTTTTTCTCAATATCGTCTCCCTATTTTCCCCATTTTTTTTTTTTTTTTCCTCTACTTTTTCCACTTATTCCCTCAAATTCATCCCCCTTTTACCCCCATTTTCCCCCCAAATATTTCCACATTATTTTCCCCTCATTTTTCCCAATTTTGTCCCCCCTGTTTCTAAAACCGTTCCCCTTTTCCCCCCTGCTTTCCCACATGACCTCAGAGACACGTTCGATATTGTAAATTTTCATATCTTCCAAACAGCGATTTCGATATGATCGTGATCTTGTAGACGATATACCGACTTCCACGTTCCACCAGATCTAATCCCGGACTAAACTGGTAAAACAAAGCCAAAGACGTGAATACCAAGGAGTAAAAGCGGCAAAAACCTTTAATCTTATTGTAATTCATGCTTTTATTTTGAAAGGATCGTTTGCGTAAGTGATGAAGGAGGTGCCGTGATGCTTAAACATTCTGGCCTGTAAAGTCTCTGCTTTGGTCCATGAAGAAACTGATTTGTAAAGTCGTAAATTAGGCTTTTGTTTCCGTCCATAGATCTGTAGAAATGATTCAAATCTGGACGTCGAGAACCACCGTTTTATCAGATTCAACCTTTGACTTCTCGGGCCGTTTTTCTTCCACCGTCTTTGCTTCTAACTCAAACTCAAATCGCCCCATATTTTCTCATTTCATTGCAACATTATGTCTAAGGGAATTTCCTAAACTCAAAATGCTGGTTAAACTTCAGTAATATCGAAAATCATTTACATATTTTTTATTTTGGCCTTGTTTGTTGGTTTTTTGAGGATTTTATTGTGATTTTTTTTTGCTGCTACAAAGTCATTGAACAACTTTCCGTACAGTATTAATCTGGAAACATGTATCGGGTGCGGCGTGATTCGATGTTAGAGCGTGGTCTGTGTGGATTATTTTTTTTGGAAACAAGGTTGTGGGAACGTGTTAAAGGGGAGACACTGCAGACGCTTTGACCAGGAAATCTTCATATTTAACTTCTTAAAGGGATATTTCAGGATTTTTGACATAGGGCCTCATTTCCTAGTTACCCAGAGTGTTGCTGATTTCTGGAGATATTTTTTTGGTAATTCATGTAGTTTTTATATTTGAAGAGATTCGTGGCGCTAGGCTAGTGCTAGGCTAGCGCATTTCTATGGTATCAGCTAGCCTGCATTAAAAACAGTCTGACCCGCTCCACAGTGCACCGGAGGCAAATCACTTATAACACCAGACTAACCATATAAATGTTTGTGTCCATAGAGTAATTTTAGCCATTTTGCATTTAAAATAACTTATATTTGAGCAGCATCAGCTTCGTGTTTGTATAAGCTACGCAGTGGCGGAGTGATCTGCTAGAAAATAGTCCCTCAAAATGCGATCATTCATGTGATGCAAGGTCAGTTATTTTCCAAACATGATTCTATCCACACAGACATTTATATGGTTAGTCTGGTGTTATAAGTGATTTGCCTCAGGTGCTCTGTGGAGCGGGTCAGACTGTTTTTAATGCAGGCTAGCTGATACCATAGACATGCATTAGCCTAGCGCCACAAAACTCTTCAAACATAAGAACTGCATGAATTACACACAAAAAATATCTCCAGAAATCAGCAACACTCTGGATAACTAGGAAATGAGGCCCTATGTCAAAAATCATGAAATATCCCTTTAACAATTTTTTAAAGGGATTTTTTAATATCTAATTCCCAGCCTGATTTATTGAACTGTGAACCCCCCCCCCCCAAAAATGCGAGGAGAAATGTGAATTTTTACAGATTTTTTCACTAGCTCATTCAAAAACTAAACGAGATATTCAAAACCCGCTCTGAAAAAAAATTTGCTCAACGATGTAAAACTATACATTTGAATCTGGCTCTATCCATTTGGCCATTTTTTAATGCATTAAACGCCTTATATTTATATTAAAGAGAAAGAGACTAGATGCAAGTTGGTCATTTTATGCTCACTACTGCCACCTCAGGTCTTAGGAGTAACTGCAGCTTCTATATTAAGCTTGTGCACCCGAAGTAACAACTTTCTGAGTGACAGTGCAGGATTTTAGAGACAGTTGAACAGGTCTGAGCTCATTCTACACATTAGGACATGGCTGCAACATGTAGGGGGAGGAAAATACTTGCTTTAAACATTTTTAAACACTGTAAAGTCCCTTTAAATGGAGGGGGGGGGGGGGGCTTGATTGTTTACTTTTGAAGATTTGTTTCCTTCTCTCCACCTTTTGCAAACTAAGAATGACTTTGGGGTTAAAGAGGGGAGGGGAATTTGATTGTTTACTTTCCAATTTCCTTCCATATCCCCTCACTTTGCAAACTTACAGACTCACTTTAAAAATAAAGTATTTAGACATTAAAAAAGGCATTTATAAACAGATTTGGGGCCCAAAAACTAATAAGCAAAGTGTCTTCAATATGAAAGATACATCTAAACCCGCAGTGTCTCTCCTTAAAACAAGTCTATTAATCGAAGACTTTTCGTTACACGATGTAAAAGAACCCACAAGTTCTTTTTTTTTTTTTTTTTTTGCCAAAACATCACAAATATTGCAGTTTGTGGCTTTAAGATTCCTGCTCCATTATCTCTGAATCGCGTCCCAATAAAGATGAAGCTATTTTGAAATGTCAAACAGTGACACTGAGCTGTTCTGGCCATATACTCATATTCCCTGTGCATTGATGCTTTTATTTTGAAGAGATCATTTGAGTTGGTGATGGAGGATATTTGCTGTGATATTTAAACATCCCGGTCAATAAAGTTTATGATTTTGTCAATAAATCGCCTTGTAAAAGTTGTCCTTAAGCTTTTGTTATAGTTTTATGGCCACAGTTAGTGTCTGTTCTCTTGTCACTACCCACAGAACAGCAGCATTTCTCCAAGTACTTAATCTGAGTATACAGAAATATTATATATCCCATCCCGGAACCGCCCTAGTATGGGACTCTCTGCAGTAAACAAATTAAATAAAATCCAGTGAACCTCTGAAAACGCAGCTAAGATGTACAAAAGTATCCAGTAAGATTTTAAAAGTATTCATCGAGATTAGGTTGTACTTTAAAGACACAGATATAGTTAATACAGATACAGTATGTCTTACCAAATGTTCTCAAAAGTATAAAATGTTACCTTTCCTCATACCTCTCTCTTTCTGTCTTTTTCTGTCACTCTCTCCCTCTTTCTCTTTTTCTCTGCCTCTCTCTCTCTCTCTCCCCCTCCTCTTTCTTTTTTTTTCTTTCTTTCTCTCTCTCTCCCTCCCTCCTCTTTCTTTTTTCTCTTCCCCTTTCTCTCTCTTTCTCCCCTTCTTTTTCTCTTCTACTTTTTACTTTCTCTTGTTTCTTTCTCTCTCCCCCTTCTCTCTCTGTCTCTGTCTCTCACTCTGGCTCCTTCCGAAACCATCAGATTGCTAAGAGCTCTTACGCAAAACCGGATGTGCGTCAGCGTCCGCCATGGCAAGTTGCTTCCGAATTGGTAAGTCAGTTAGGAAGTAGTTAGGAAAAGGAGCCTTGATGCTAACTATCATAGCCACTTTAGCATAGGGACCTCTGATACTAACTAACCGGTGATTAGGAGCTATGTGCCATCCCACAAGCCACTGCGCCAAACCCCCAACCCCCCTCGCGCCCACCCTCCAGTGATACATGCGCAACCACTGTTGATTGACAGGAGCACATTTAATAATAAAAATAATAATTAAAAATTAAAAATTAAGATTCTGCACAAGCCAAACTTTATAAAAGTGATAAATCCATGTTGTCGTCCCCACAGCTCAGTCACATGTTCAGTCAGTGTTAAAGAGTAAACTCAGGAAACAGATTAAATGCTTTTGTTTCATTTAGTAGAAACTTAAGCCACATGGATCATTTGCTGCTGTAGCTTTAAGAAACAGCCGTTGAAATAAAATAACACTAAAGGGAAATGTTTGGATCATTTGGATTTATTTTTCTCCTTAAATGTCTTTGTTTGGACACTATGTTGTTGTTGGACACTGTACAGTAGGGGGCGACATGCACTTTTGTTTGGCCTGCACTCCACCAGTAACTTTAAAGAAGAAGAAAAACAGCTGTTGGTGATGTCACTTCCCTTTCCCCTGTTTAAGGATGGACGGATTGTGCAAATGCTGCTGAAGCTCTAGTTCACTAACTGCATAGAGATCTAACAGTCGACCCCATGAAAGGTTAAGGAGTTAGTTGCTAGTGTTAGTGCTTAGAGGCTACAATTTGATGGTTTCAGACGCAGCCTCTCTCTCTACTTTTTTGGGGTCACTACTCCTTGGCCGCTACTTCTACTGGAGTAAAAATATTTCAGAGTGACATTGTCCTTGTAGAAATATTATTTTGCTACTGACATTTTTCTTTTTTTTAATGCAAAGTAGCATAGTTGGGCCTTTCTGCGGAGTTTTCAGTTTCCTCTGGGTACTCCGCTTTCACTGACCACTAAAAACATGTACAATAGGCCAGGATGAGTGAGTGGTTGGTGGTGGTCTGAGAGGCCGATGACATGAACAAATACTACAGCGGGATCTCCAACCTTTTTAACCCGGTGAGCTACTTTTACATGAGAACTTTGTAGAGCTACTTCTGCTTCAAAAAAATATTTGTGTAATAGGTGTATTTTACCCAGGAGAATTCGTTGCCAAGATGGTATTTTGAAGAAAATTACTTTAGTCCTTATGTTTTACAGTATTATATATATATATTATAACTGTTCACAGATAAGATAATCCTATATTTATCTCACAATGGAGAAATTGACTTACATTCAGCTCTCAATAAGATCACTCAGTGTGTGCAAAACAGGAATGTCAGACAGGAAATGTGCAAACAGTATCTTATGTACAATAAGTTAAAGCAAAAATCTTAAGGGGCGGAATTGTAACAATAAAGAAATAAGAATAAATAACAATAGAATAAAAATTAGAGCAGATAATAAGTAGTACAATATGAAGGTGCAAAGTTTACAGTCCTAGTGCAGGTTGTCAATAAGTGATGCTGATACAGAGATTATTGCACGTAGTTTTGCAAAGGGGGGTTATTGCACATGTTACTTTACAGTCTTATTGCACAGTCTGACCTTGTGTTCAGCATATTCAGAACAAACCGAACATGCATCTAAAATGGAGTGATCAAGCGTAGACTGTAGAGATGTAGAAAGTCTTTGGCGAGCTACTGTTTGGAGATCCTTGAACCACAGTGCGGTGCTTCCAGAACTTGTTGACACAGGTAAAGCGCAATACAAGTGTGAGCCATTATCATGATCAGAAGCACTTTACCTTTAGTACAGTATAATCTGCGTTGTAACAATCTGTAATAACTAATACCAAATGTGGTGCAATGGAAGAATGTAGTTTCGTGGTACAATGTGATAAGTGTTCAAATTGGGGCTTAAGGTTAGAGTTACCCCTAACCTTACAAATACATATTATTATATAAGTTATTACACATTGTTACATAGCGCAGGCATTGTACTAAATGTGCAGTGGTATCACGGTTAGTGTAAAATAAAGTGTTACCAAACCCCCTTTTTTTTTTAGCGGCGTGACAAGTTCATTCATAAATTACCGAAATACCACGCGTTTGCTTTGCTGCGTCCTCTCTCCGTCTTCCCAAATGCCACCGTGTTCTTTAAACTCGTGACGGACGTGAGCGCGGCCCGTTTGAAGACCGTTCCTCCCGTGCGTCATGCGTAAAAGGCGCGCGAGTATCACCTGGATCAGCTCATAAACCTCGCTCCACGGTCACTGCGGGGGAAGAAGCGCGGACCCCGTGCTTTCATTTCCGGCCTGACAGGAAATTGGACTCGGTTTTGGCGCTGATAGTGCGCGCGGGCGCGCGCTCGGGGCCTCGGAGTTATCGGTGTTTAATCACTCACAGAAAGGTTTATTGAAGAGAGGCTGCACCTGCCTGTCAACGCAGAGGGAAAACAAGCATCCGGAGAGGAGGCGAGGATTGGCAAATAAGGTGTGAGCAAATACTCGACTGAGCTCACTTTGGGGAATTTAAACACGTTCACGTTGTTGTATATGTCATGCACGTGTTTGAGTCATATCCCTCATGAGCTGAAAGTGCTCCTGCTGACGTCATGTAAATTGCTTCCACAAATCCCAGACCTTTTACGGTTAAAAACAAACAGGGAGCGTGTCAGTGTTAAATTGTTAGCTGTCATTTGAGCTAATTTAACCTCTTAACCCCCGCCTGAACCAAGTGTAATTTCTCCGGTTCAGCTTTACCCAAATCAAAAAGGTTGCAGCCTATAGCCCAGAGTAACGGCTCTTTTGAAAGACCTACAAAACTGATCTAGAAGGATCTTTTTCCTCGCATTGTTACCGCTTTATCGTCACTTTTTTCACATTGTGTTTCATTGTGTTTTTGACGCATATTTTTGTAAATTTTTCATCACTTTTAAATCATTTTTTTGACACTTTTTTATCTTTTTTCTCACTTTTTTTTAATCAGATTTTTCTCATTTTTCGTATCACTTTTTTGTCTGATTTTTTTTTTACTTTTTTATCATTTTTTGTCGCTTTATCAGATTTTTATCTTTTTTTTGCCAGTTTTTTTTAATTATTTTTTTGTCCGATTTTTTTTACTTTTTTTAATCATTTTTTGGTCACTTTTTTTTATCAGATTTTTATCATTTTTAACATTTCTTTTGTCACTTTTTTGTCTTTTACTTTTACTTATTTATCATTTTTTTGTCATTTTTTTGTCTGATTTTTTTTACTTTTTATAATTTTTTTGCCAGTTTTTTTTTAAATCATTTTTTGGTCACTTTTTTGTCAAATTTTGTTCTACTTTTTTATCATTTTTTGGTCACTTTTTTGTCAAATTTTGTTCTACTTTTTTATCATTTTTTTTGGCACTTTTTTGTCCGATTTTTTTTGCTTTTTTATCATTTTTTTGGCACTTTATTTTATCAGATATTTAGCATTTTTTTTGTCAGATTTTTTTTTACTTTTTATAATGTTTTTGTGGCAGTACCTCCATATGTGGGTGGCAAAACAAGCTAGTTTTCGATTAGAACGCATTGCACTTTAGACTCATTCTGAACAACTGTAAAGCCTGGTGCCTCATTTTTTTAAATGTTCTACAGCTAGATGTGGCACTGATTCGGCGGAATGTGAAAAAAAATGAATCCACTGAACCTCACAAAACTCCCTTGCTCCCTTTCTTTTTCTCTTTCTCTCCCTCTCTCTCATATAAACCCACATCTCTGTCTTCTCTCTCCTCTCTCTCTTCTCTCTCTCTTTCTCATATAAACCCACATCTCTGTCTTTCTCACTCCTCTCTCTTCTCTCTCTCTCTCTCTCTCATATAAACCCACCTCTCTGCAGCTCTCTGCTCTCTCTCTGCTCCACCTTCTCCACCTCCAGCCTCCTCTCCCTCCTCTCCGTCCTCTTCGTCCCCAGGATCGAGTCACCACCCCCCCCTTTGCCCTGTTGATTCTCCGTCTGCCGTGTGTCCCACCTCTGCGGTCCAGCCCTGGAGCCCTGGTACACCTACACCCACTGGTACCCCATGGCCTCGTCCCACGTGAGGAAGGAGCCCCCGGAGCCGGTGCCCAAGATGCAGCCGGCCATGATGCTGTTCTCCTCCAAATACTGGTCGAAGCGCGGCATGTCCCTGGACTCGGCCATGTTCCAGCAGCAGAACCAGCCGCAGCAGAAGCACACGGGCGGGCAGATGGTGAGTGTTGACACTTCGATTGGCAGGGGCTTTGTCTGGGGCCAGAGGTGGGACGGGCAACCAAAATATTTACTCAAGCAAAACGCAACTTTAGCCTCTTTAACGCAACTTTAGCCTCTTGAACGCAACTTTAGCCTCTTTAACGCAACTTTAGCCTCTTTAATGCAACTTTAACCTCTTGAACGCAACTTTAGCCTCTTTAACGCAACTTTAGCCTCTTTAATGCAACTTTAACCTCTTGAACGCAACTTTAACCTCTTGAACGCAACTTTAGTCTCTAACGCAACTTTAGCCTCTTTAACGCAACTTTAGCCTCTTGAACGCAACTTTAACCTCTTTAATGCAACTTTAGCCTCTTGAACGCAACTTAAGCCTCTTTAATGCAACTTTAACCTCTTGAACGCAACTTTAACCTCTTGAACGCAACTTTAACCCCTTGAACGCAACTTTAGCCTCTTTAACGCTACTTTAACCCCTTGAACGCAACTTTAGCCTCTTTAACGCAACTTTAGCCTCTTGAACGCAACTTTAGCCGCTTTAATGCAACTTTAGCCTCTTTAATGCAACTTTAGCCTCTTTAATGCAACTTTAGCCTCTTGAACGCAACTTTAACCTCTTAAACGCAACTTTAACCTCTTTAATGCAACTGTAGCCTCTTGAACGCAACTTAAGCCTCTTGAACGCAACTTTAGCCTCTATAACGCAACTTTAGCCTCTTTAACACAACTTTAGCCTCTTTAACACAACTTTAGCCTCTTTAACGCAACTTTACCCTCTTTAACGCAACTTTAGCCTCTTGAACGCAACTTTAACCTCTTTAACGCAACTTTAGCCTCTTTAACGCAACTTTAGCCTCTTAACCCTGCCTTAACCAAGCGTTTTCTCCGGTTCAGCTTTTCCCACATCTGAAAGCTTCTTGAAAAAAGCTTCAAGTGGAGACAAAAACGAGACATAAATGGGGATGAAAACGCGGCCAAAAAAAAGCATCAAAAGAGCGAAAAAACGCGTATAAAAGTGATGAAAAAGCAACAAAACTCAGCAGAACAAGTGATAAAAAAGCAACAAAGCAGGCGACATAAAACGAGACATAAATGAGGATGAAAACACAGTAAAAAAAGCATGAAAAGAGCGACAAAACGCAACAAAACAGGCGAAAAGAAGCGATGAAAACGCAGTCAAAAAAGCAACAAAAC
Organism: Gobius niger; assembly: GCF_951799975.1. Classification (NCBI taxonomy): domain Eukaryota; kingdom Metazoa; phylum Chordata; class Actinopteri; order Gobiiformes; family Gobiidae; genus Gobius; species Gobius niger. The sequence goes on along the minus strand of NC_136858.1, from coordinate 4,177,181 downwards.
AGGTGGCAAAAATGTGATGAAAAAGCAGCAAAACAGGTGGCAAAAAAGTGATGAAAAAGCAACAAACAGGTGGCAAAAAAGTGATGAAAAAGCAACAAAACAGGTGGCAAAAAAGTGATGGAAAAGCAGCAAAACAGGTGGCAAAAAAGTGATGAAAAAGCAACAAAACAGGTAGCAAAAAAGTGATGAAAAAGCAGCAAAACAGGTGGCAAAAAAGTGATGAAAAAGCAACAAAACAGGTGGCAAAAAAGTGATGAAAAAGCAGCAAAACAGGTGGCAAAAAAGTGATGAAAAAGCAACAAAACAGGTGGCAAAAAAGTGATGAAAAAGCAACAAAAAAATGTAATAAAACAGGTGGCAAAAAAGTGATGAAAAAGCAACAAAACAGGTGGCAAAAAAGTGATGAAAAGCAACAAAAATGCAACAAAAATTTGACAGAAAGTGATGAAAAACCATCCATCCATCAATTTTCTTCCACTTTTCCGTTGCCGGGTCGTGGGGGCAGCTGTTGGAGCTGCCCAAAATCACATTGCACCAGCCCCTATGGCTCCTCCTGCAGGTGGTGGGTCCACAGAAGGACAGCCTCATGGTTCTAACCGGGCCTGTTGGTCTCTCATAATGGGCTTCTGAACCGTTTTGTGTCTGACCCGTCACCTTTGCCATGGGAGACCCTACCATTCAATTTATTAGATTTATTCATGTTGCCATAAAGTGAAACAATCACGTTGATGTGGCGGGAAAAGCAAAGCGAAGATTGCGTGAGAAGACGCAATGTGAAGTGAAGTATCACTCTCGCGATACTTCACAAGGAAACATGGGAAGAAGACCGTCCTTTGGCAGGCGCATGGAAAAGGTAAGCAGAAATCCACAGTAATCATCTAAATGCAAACAAAATACTATGAAGAAATTGCAGTAGTCCATCATTTCCAGCGATATTTGGTCCAGATGATAGTTTATTTTTAAAAATGTTACCAGACTTAAAGTGCATATGACAGGTTTTATTGCTTTTGAAAATGTGACTTATTTAGAAGGATAACATGAGTTGCATTTTATTTCAGTGAAGCGGCAATTTAAAGGGTCTGTATCTGTTTAGTCATCCCGAAGTAAAGTAAAGGCATTTATACATATTGTACCACTACCACTATATAAGTATTTTCTGAAGACACGACACTTCGATTCAGTTAACTCCGCCCCCTCTCTCCGCTCATACAACTTTACTGTAGTAGAAATAAAATACCACAACAATAAGTAAAGTCATTTCACAATACAGTTATAAGGAGTTCACATCTGCAACACAGCTTCATAAATGGATAACACACACGCTAACACACACGCTAACACACACGCTAACACACACGCTAACACGTGTTTTGATTGACTCACCGCTCTGTCCTGGCCGCTCCATCAGGTGTTTACATTATGGGACTCGTGTTGGTTATACAAGTTAATCCACTTTGATTCTGGTGAAGATTCACCAAACATCCATCAGAGACAGTCACAGAAAAACACTATTTTGGTGATAGTCGCCGAATCCCGGAGAGAAATTCCAACTTCTGGCGAGTGGCTTCTTCTTTAGGAAGGATGAATAAAGTCTGTCCTCTCGTATCCAAACACGTTTTTCTCCGTGACATTGTCGTTAGGTAAGAAAAAAGAACAGGCGTGTCCAGAGTAGGTTAGAAAGAGCTCCTTCTTCACAACTTTCACTGGAAACACGACATCTGTTCAGACGCTCAGGGGGCCTTTGTTTTTTATTTTCTTTCTTAAGACAGAAATAATGAAGAAGCTGTTTTATACAGTGCCTCTCGTAAGTATTCATACACCTTGAACATTTGCACATTTTGTCATGTTTACAACCCTAAACATAAATATTTTATTTTGATTTTTTTACTGAACGTCCCCACACATAAGTAACAGACAACTGTGAAGTGAAAGCAAAATGATACATGATTCTGTTTAAAAAAAAAAAGAAAAGTGAAAAGTAAGGCGTGCATAAGTATTCATACAGCATTTTCTGAGTGCATTAAATTGCCTTTACAACATTCCTCATGACTCCAGAATGTTCACACCTTGGCCTAACCATTAAATAGAGGCCACCTGTGTGTAATCTACTCTCAGTATAATTTCAGCTGTTCTGTGAGGGCCTCAGAGCTGTGGTCGGAGTGTATTGGTCACTGAACAACATTATGAAGGTCAAGGAGCTCACCAGAGAGGTCAGGGATAAAGCTGTGGAGAAGTTTAAAGCAGTGTTAAGTTACACAAAGATTTCCCAAGATTTAAACATCTCCCGGAGCACTGTTCAATCCATCATTCAGAAATGGAAAGAGTAAAGCACCACTGAGAACTCACCAAGACGTGGTCGTTCATCTAAACTAACAAACTGAACAAGGAGAGCACTGGCAAGAAATACAACCAAGTGCCCCAAGATAACTCTGGAGGAGCTGTGAAGTCCTGCCGCTGAGCTGGGGGAATCTGTACATGGGACAACTATAAGTCGTATCTACACAAATCTGGCCTTCATGGACGAGTGGAAGAAGAAAGCCATCATTGAAAGGAGGCCATAAGAAATCCTGTTTGAAGTTTGCTGAAGTCATATGGAGGACACAGCTCCATGTGGAAGAAGGAGCTTTGGTCAGATGAGACAAAAATTGAACATATTGGCCCAGATGCAAAACGTTATGTATGGAGCAAATCTGACACTGCTCATGGTCCTGAGTGCACCATCCCCAGTGTCAAATATACGGGGGGGAACATCATGCTGTGGGGCTGCTTTTCCTCAGCGGGGACTGGGGAGACTGTAAGAATAGTTGTGAAGATGGATGGAGCCAAAAACAGAGACATTTTGGAGGAAAACCTGCTGAGTCAGCAAGAGAACTGAGGTTGGGGCGGAGATTCACCTTCAGCAGGACAATGACCCTAAACACAAAGCTAAATCTACAATGGAATGGTTTAATAAAAACATATTAATGTGATAGAATGGCCCAGTCAAAGTCCTGACCTAAATCCTATTGAAAATCTGTGGAATAATGTGAAAACTGCTGTTCACAAACGCTCTCCTTCTAATCTGACAGAGCTTGAGTTGTTTTGTAAAGAGGAATGGGCTAAAATGTCAGTCTCTACATGTGCAAACCTTGTAGAGTCAGACCCAAAAGACTTGTGCTGTTATTGCAGTAAAAGGGGGTTCCACAAAGTATTCATTCATGCTGTATGAATGCTTATGCAAGCCCCACTTTTCAGTTTTCTATTTTTTTTAAAATAACAGAATCATGTATCATTTTGCTTTCACTTCACAGTTGTCTGTTACTTGTGTGTGAACGTTCAGTAAAAAAATCAAAATAAAATCTTTATGTTTAGGGTTGTAAACATGACAAAATGTGCACATTGTGTACTCAATGAGTTGGTAAATGTACCTTTTGCTGTGGCAGTGTTGCTTGCTCTGGTGCAGGGGTGGCCTACACGCGGCTCTCGAGCCGCATGCGGCTCTTGGCCAATCAGAGTGCGGCTCTTTGCATGATTGGATATGTTTAATACAATGCAGCTCTTTGCAAAATAATTGGTAAATATTTCCCATAAACTGTAACAGTCTTTGACCAAAAATCCAACCATAGTTCTACAGACCCTGTTTCCATCTCTACACATGAATGAGAGTCTGTATCTCTCTCCTTTTCGAGGCGGCGTGTAAAAGGTGCCCGTGCAGCCTCACTCAAAGCGCTGGGATCAGCTTCTGTGCTTTTCAGGTTTCTGATCAGCCTACTCTTTATTTGATGTAATTTGGCTTCATATTCACAGAAAAAGATCAAAATTAGGAAATGGAAAAAAGCGGAGCTCTTTTGAAGCGTATGATGCGAAGCGCAACATCGTAACGCGGAAATAAGCAAAGTCATGACTTTTCTTTCACATGTGACAGTAACTGTAACAGATGCAACTTAAAACAGACTCTCAGACGTCCTCCAGAGGCTCCTGGTTAAAGTTTATGAACTTTGTGCAGCCTAGAGTGCGTTCTCTGCACAGTCCAGTCAGGACCAAGCTGCAGGCACTGAGCGCACAGGCCAGGGGCGGATCAGAGAAGGGGGCTCAGTGGGCAGGGCCCCACATACAAACACACCCCAGCATTAAATAAAAAAATAAAAAAATAAAAATTCTGTCTCAGTTAGAGCAGAAAGCACAAAATTTCAGTTAATATACATGTATTTCAATCTTGGTGAGGAGTAAAACCATTCAATCTAACACAATTATTTAAAAAAAAAAAGAAAGAGGCCAGGAATAAAGTTATAGTTTATTGTGATTAAATAAAACGGTCACATTCTATTTAATCACAATAAAGTACCGCCCCGGGATCTCGCTAATGGTCGGTGCCTTTGTGGCTCTTCACAGGATCAAGGTTGAAAATTTCGGCTCTTGGTCTCTGACTAGTTGGCCACCCCTGCTCTAGTGTATGCCCTAAACCTGAGCTGCCCTTAAATGTCCCCTCAATGTGGTATGGACATGTGGTAAGAGAAAAACTATTTTATGGCTATAATTAATTACTGTGATTCATTCGCTTGGCACTGTTTGTGTAAAACTGTGTTGCACTTTCCTTATGTGTTACTGCCAGTTTAGACCATTGTTTGTCATTGACTATTTGGAAAATACATCTTGATGACAATATCTACCGTGTGTCTCTTCTTTCCACACATGACACCGAGCAGTCTGCTACTACTGCTATTCCCTGCAAACCTTAAAGCAGAACTAAGTAACTCATGCCTTTGAGGCCATAAGCGCCACTGCAGGTGTCGTAGCATGTTGCTTTTTTTTTACTCATTAATTGTCCTTTAAAAGAGGCTCTGTAATGGGAGGATGTGCAATACGTATGAATTTGGTTCTTTTCCACTGTCATTGTTCCATTGTTTGTGTTCAATTGTCTCTGTACACGTCTTTATCCTGTGCTGTATGTAAATGCCGTGCTGCTTTTGTGTACATAGTCTGTGTATATAGTGTATAGTTTGTGTTTCTGTGTCTTGCCAGAGGGTCTGTATTTTTTTAAATGTATTGTTCCCCCCTTTCTCTTAGAGGGACTATACAGTTTAAAAATGTTAAAATTAAGTATTTTCCTCCTACATGTTCCAGCTGTGTCCTAATGTGTAGAATGAGCTTAGACCTGTTCACCACAACTGCCTCTAAAATCCTGCACTGTCACTAAGAAAGGTGTTGCTTCGGGTCTGAAGTGCCGTCATGCACAAGCTTAATATAGAAGCCGCAGTTACACGTAAGACCTGAGGTGGCAGTAGTGAGTATAAAATGGCTAACTTGCATCTAGGTTAGTGCCCTTTTTAAGCCACTCTTCCCAGCACTTTGGAGGGTTTGTGTTGGCAAAATGTGCAGTAAATAGAAGTGAATTGGATGCATGTTGGACACAAATACATTTCCCACCCACTGGTCCTATTTTTCAGCCTTAAAGGGATATTTCAGGATTTTTGACATAGGGCCTCATTTCCTAGTTATCCAGAGTGTTGCTGATTTCTGGAGATATTTTTTTTTGTAATTCATGCAGTTCTTATGTTTGAAGAGTTTCGTGGCGCTAGGCTAGTGCAAGGCTAGCGCATTTCTATGGTATCAGCTAGCCTGTATTAAAAACTGACCCGCTCCACAGAGCACCTGAGGCAAATCACTTATAACCCCAGACTAACCATATAAATGTCTGTGTCCATAGAGTAATTTTATCCATTTTGTATTTAAAATTACTTATATTTGAGCAGCATCAGCTTCGTGGTTGTATAAGCTACGCAGCGGCGGAGTGATCTGCTAGAAAATAGTCCCTCAAAATGCGATCATTCATGTGATGTAAGGTCAGTTATATTCCAAAAATTATTCTATGGACACTGAAATTTATATGGTTAGTCTGGTGCTATAAGTGATTTGCCTCAGGTGCTCTGTGGAGCGGGTCACACTGTTTTTAATGCAGGCTAGCTGATACCATAGAAATGCACTAGCCTAGCGCCACGAAACTCTTCAAATATAAGAACTGCATGAATTACAGAAAAAAATATCTTCAGAAATCAGCAACAATCTGGATTACTAGGAAATGAGGCCCTATGTCAAAAATCCTGAAATATCCCTTTAAGTCAGTGAATGACAGGCGGATTCGACCAATCACGGTGAAGTGATGTCTCTCAGAAGAAGAGCCCACACATACGGCTTTAGTTAATCTCTTAACCCCCACTTGAATCGAGCACATTTTCCCGAGTTTACCCAAATCTAAAAGCTTCTTGAAAAAAAAAAAAAACATCAAAATTGCGAGGATGAAAACGCGACAACAAAGTGACAAGGTTAGGTTCATTTATTTGTACCCGTGGGTAAATTTGTCTTGCAATTTTAAAAACACAACAAAAGAGTGATGGAAAAAGCCACAAAAACACTACTAAAAAGCAACAAAAAAAGCATAAAAAACATGCCAGAAAAGCAACATTAACTCAATCAAAAAGTGATCAAAGGGTGAGAAAAATGCAACTATAAAGTGACAGGCTCGTGATGAACGCACATAAAAAATGCTTTAAAAATGTGACAAAAACGCGTTCCTCTGGCCTATAGGCTGTAAGAGTAAGAGGTAAGTCCCGCCCCTGATGTGTCGTGGGTGGTACGTGCAGCACCTGAGCACACAGACACACACGCCGCATTAGAGCTGTCAGCACGGCCGCTGTTTTTATTAACTTCTATTTGCTCCAGTCAAACATTTACCGAGTGTTTCCACCGCAGCCTCGTCCTCCATTATGTTTCCTACAACAGTAACATCACAACCAGGGTCAGAGTTCAAGTGACGTGAACAGACCTCGCGGTTTCATATTGAAACGAAAAGCAGGCACGAAGTTCAGAGTGTTTTTTGTCTACTCTTTCCAATGTGCTGACTCGCCTCCATCTCGAGAACTGTTGCATATCAAGGACACAAAGAGCAGCATATTTTGTCGATGTAAAAGGTAAAGTTAGCTGCCAATTTAGCTTAAAGAGCTATACAGAGTTTAAAAATGTTAAAACTAAGTATTTTCCTCCCCCTACATGTTCCAGCCATGTCCTAATGTGTAGAATGAGCTCAGAATCCTGCACTGTCACTGAAAAAGGTGTTAATTCGGGGCCGAAGTGCCGTCATGCACGAGCTTAATATAGAAGCTGCAGTTACGCATAAGACCTGAGGTGGCAGTAGTGAGCATAAAATGGCTAACTTGCATCTAGCCCCTTTAAGACACTGCCTGACCACAAAAAAGAAAGTGTCCATAAGGATTTAACAACACTATGAGCCCAAAGAGTGAGATCAGCTCACGACCTGAACATCCTGAATGACCAGGTTATTCCATGGATTTCTTCTTCCCTGATGACAATCCCAGGATTCATGGGGTTCAGGGAGCATGAGATGGATCGGCCACCACAGTATAAATAAATGTAGATGATTTGAGGCTCTTTCAACCTGTCATGGTTTTCATTTTTTCTGTATGTTTAAGTTGACGGAAATATTTGGGCATCTTAGTCATAGTTTTACAGTTTTAGTTTTACAGTCAAAAACAACTTTAAGTTTAGTTTTAGTCTCACTTTAGTCAAGAAAAGTATTGTATACCACCAACCTTCCAATAAGACTCTACAATCTGAACCACAGTGTGCTTTTTTAAATGTACATTATTTGTAGTTTGGTGATATCAGTCTGTGCATTATTATTAATTTGTTTTAATCTCAGTATTTGTTTGCATTTTTCATCAAATACTTTTTACTTCCCGTTGGGTTAAAGGTTATAGTACTCCCTGTATATTAAGCCCCATTTCGACAGCACTAGACCAGTTCAGTTCACTTCAGAACGGTTCATTTAGGGAGGGGCAGCGCCCGCAGGTTTGTGTTTCAAGTGTCTTTAGTGTAAAGTGGTCTGGGTGGTTATGGGAGGGGCCAAGGTAATTCATATGCATCTGGCAACCACCACAGCCGGATATCACTGAGCTTTAGTCCTGAATCAAAACACCTTTGTATCTGCTACATGTGGCCATTAGGAGGGACAGAGGCTTTAGTGTTTGAACAGTTTTCAAGCTCCAGAGAAACAGTTATTGAGAAAAAAGAAAAATCACAAAAGTGCCCAAAACGAGTAAACCTATTATTTTTAGTTCGACAGTGAATTCAAAAATAAAAGAGGGAGATACGAGGCCTCGCTCCTCTCATTTGGGCAATAAGAAACACTGTATGGGAAAACTGTGCAAATGAAGTTTTAAAACTTGAGCAGTAGATACTGTCATAAATATGAGGGACAATCTATAATTTAATTGAATGTTTTCACATCAAAATCAGACATAGGCTGTGAGTAGAGATGGCACAAAATGCCTATATTTTTTGTGAACCAGTCATGACAGAGCCTTGTGAAGAGAAAGAAACTTTGAATATGCAAGCTGACTATTGGCCTGACCAATCACAGTGGTGGCTATCCAAAAGCTCTGGGATCCACTGTGGCCTGCCCCAGGGCAGTTGCCTGGGCCCCCTCCTTTTCTCAGTTTACACAAATGATTTAACGTATGTATTGGACAAGTCGTCAGTTGTTATGTACGCTGACGACTCTACTATGTATTATTCCAATCCTAATGTAAATGAAATATCAAAGGTACTGGAAAAGGAGTTGGGAGCCGTTCTTCAATGGGTCAAAAACAACGTCTCCAAAACTAGATGTATGCTTATTGGGAGTAAACACAAACTAATAGTAATACTCAGCTAATACTGAGAACTGAGAGCTCCATGTTGGAACAAGTGCTACAGATGAAACCTCTGGGAGTCACAGTGGATCACCATCTATCATGGTCGCCTCACGTGGATCATGTGATCGGTAAAATGGGTAAAGCTGTAGCTGTGGTCAGAAGGTGCTCATATTACATAACTCCAGCTATTAAAAAACTAGTAGTTCAGTCTTTTGTGTTCTCACATCTGGAATATTGCTCCGTATGGTCCTCTGCAAATAAAACTGACATAGCAAGGCTCCAGGTGGTTCAGAACAGAGCCGCCCGCCTGGTTATCAGGTGTCCATACTCCACTAGTGTTCACTAAATGCATTCTACCTTAAACTGGCCGTTGCTCCAAAATATATTCCATTATAATTTATTATTCCAGCACGCTCTGGGGCGGTTTGCAGCCGAGTGTGTAGCGGCCGGGATGAGAATCAGCACCTCCAAATCCGAGGCCATGGTTCTCCACCGGAAAAAGGTGGCTTCCCCTCTTCAGGTCGGTGGGGAGTCCTTGCCTCAAGTGGAGGAGTTCAAGTATCTCGGGATCTTGTTCACGAGTGAGGGACGGATGGAGCGTGAGATCGACAGACGGATCGGTGCGGCGTCAGCAGTGATGCGGTCGCTGTATCGGTCTGTCGTGGTGAAGAGGGAGCTGAGTCGGAGGGCAAAGCTCTCGATTTACCGATCGATCTACGTTCCAAGATCGCGAATACAAGCGGCCGAAATGAGTTTCCTTCGCAGGGTGGCTGGGCGCACCCTCCGAGATCGGGTGAGGAGCTCAGCTACCCGGGAGGAGCTCGGAGTAGAGTCGCTGCTCCTTCACGTCGAAAGGAGCCAGCTGAGGTGGCTCGGGCATCTGTTCCGGATGCCTCCTGGTCGCCTCCCGCGGGAGGTGTTCCAGGCATGTCCTAGTGGGACAAGGCCTCGTGGAAGACCCAGGACACGGTGGTGGGACTATGTCTCCGAGCTGGCCTGGTGTCGCCTCGGGGTCCCCCCAGAACAGCTGGAGGAGGTGTGTGTGGATCGGGAAGTTTGGGCATCTCTGCTGAGACTGCTGCCCCCGCGACCCGGCCCCGGATAAAGCGGAAGAAAATGGATGGATGGATGGATAATTTATTATTATTTCTAAAGAAAATCATTTTGACTGGCAAACCTGTTGCACTATTTGAAAACACTAAATATGTGAAGCAGACACACTCTTATTCTATACGGCGTGCTCGCAGTGACGACGTGGCAATAAATCGACCTAGAACAAGTCTGCTGCTAAAAACTGTTGAATGTAGATCGTCGCAATTGTGGAATAAGCTGCCTGTGAATTTGAGAGATTCATCCAATTTACATGTTTTCAAAAATACACTAAAATCTTTGGTATTGTTTCAGTAATTATATCTTGTCCTGTATTACTGTTTTGCCTTGTTGGTTTTTAATGCATGTTATTTTATTGTAAATGCTTTTTAATCCTGGACCCCAGGAAGACTAGCAACCACTACGGTGGTAGCTAATGGGGTTCCTTAACAATAAACAATAAACAAGCCCCCCTCCCCTTTCCCCCAAACCGGTCTAGTTTGCAAACCACTCCAGACCCCATGGATGAAGAGCTCAAACTGCTCCGGTCCGCTCCGGTCTGGTCCTGTTGAAATGGGGCTATATGCTCTTCTCATTCTGGTGGTATCATTGCTGTTTCTATTATTACCTGTTGTTGAGTGACCTCCTGTGTCCTGTGGCTTCAGTCCCGGCGGCCGTCGTTCTGCCCCATCAATGAGAAGCAGGAGAAGGAGAGCGACTCGGACTCGGGGCGCACCGCGGTGGTTTTCTCCCTGAAGAACGAGGTCGGGGGCCTGGTCCGAGCGCTGCGCATCTTCCAGGTAAAAACCAAGCTGCTCCATCGGAAAAGGCTTAAAGGAACAGGCCATCGTTTTTCCATACTGAGTTCTTATCTGAGCTTAGATGAGTTGATGCGTAACTGTCTGGTCTTTGTGTGTGCGCTCAGTCACGCAGGCAGACGAAAGATGTTGTTAGCATTTAGCCTCTCCCTGCATATTCCTATAGCTCCAAGCTCTTCCATGTTTTCCCTATTTAAATATAGTTATGTGAAAAGTTAAACGATCCAAGCATAATTACACTAAATTAAACATGGGATTTTCTAAGCGGATAAAAAGGGGCACTATGTTGTACACCGCGTACCAAATTATTATGAAAACTGTATTTCAGTCCCATAAAGGTAAAAAAAATGAAACTCATGGATGGTATTGTGTCTCAGGGTTCTTTAAATCACTGACTTCAATCTCAGAGACCTGGGATGATTCGTTTTCAGGTTAAGCCCAGTTAAAGGAAAAACTACTGAAAAAGGATGTTCCACTTTATTAAGCAGATCATCATTTTCAAGCAATATGGGAAAGAAAAAGGATCTCTCTGCTGATGAAAAGCGTGAAATAGTTGAATGCCTTGGTCTAGGTATGAAAACCTTCAATATTTCACGAAAGATTAAGTGTAATCATCATACTGTTAAGAGATTTGTGGATGATTCAGAGCACACACGGGTTTGTGCAGATAAAGGCACAATGAGGACGGTTTCTGCCAGACAAACATCAGATTAAGAGAACAGATGCTACAAAGCAGCAGACAGATATTTGAAGCTGCTGGACCCTCCAGAGGCTGCAGTTGTGCATAAACCTTCTATCCGCCTCCCCTAAACTGATAATTGAAGCTGATGAACAGAAAGGGCTGCATTGGCTCAGAAATACATAACAATAACAAGTTCACTGATGAGGCCTTGTGACCCTGGATGGTCAGATGGATGGAGGAGTGGATGGTTGGTGAATGGCCACCATGTCCCAACAAGGCTGTGACGTCAGTAAGGAGGGGGCGGAGTCATGTTTTGGGCCAGAATCATGGGGAGAGAACTCGTCGGCCCCTTTAGGATCCCTGAAGATGTGAAAATGACTCTGACTGACCACTCTCTTCTATGGTATTTCCATGGAATGAATTGGGTTCAAATTAAGGCCTTAAACATCATTGCAAAATGTATATTTCCGAGGAAATAGTGACATATATCGACTGTTTTATATCAAAATCTTACTGAAAACATATTCAGTTGGCAGTTTTGCTGAAGATTTTGTTAATTTTGTTTCAGTTTTACACAAATTTGTACTCAAAAGCTTCCTATTGTGTCCAATTTGTTTTCAAAAATCCAAAATATCCATCATTATTTGTTTACTGGAATGGATGCAACTCTTTTTGTGTCATTGTGGCATTAATAATATTGATTAAAATGGCATTAAGTACCTCCAAAGTGCCAAGAGTTGCTGTGAATAAACCGTTGTGTTTCCAAACCAACACAGAGAAAGATAGTGATCGTTATGTGTCTCTTTCAGGAGCGGAGGGTGAATCTGAACCACATCGAGTCTCGCGTTTCCAAGCGAGTGCTGAACGAAGTGGAGATTTTCGCCGACTGCAGCTGCTCCAAGAAAGAGTTTAACGAGCTCCTCCAGCAGCTGAAGGACCACGTGAACATCATCTCGTACAACACTCCCATCAACGCCTGGTCGTCCGAGGCTGGTACGACGAATGCCATAACTTCTACTGCAACACACAGCTTTCTTATTGTTTTAATCACAAACTTGTTCACACGTCAGGATGTTCAGCTGATCTCATTCTTTGGGCTCATTGTTGCACCTCTAGACCTGATCAACTGCAGGAAACCCCAGATCAGGACATTTGGTTAGATCCAGGTGGACACTTGTCTAAAGTTGTTTGTCTGCCAGATGGAGAGGATGTTCCCTGGTTCCCCATGAAGATCGCAGAGTTGGACCAATGTTCTCACAGAGTCCTGATGTACGGATCTGAGCTGGACGCCGATCATCCGGTGAGTCTGTGGTTCACTAGTCCTTAGCCATCCTTAAACTCCAATCATTTCCCTACATGTACGTCTGGGTCTGATCTCAGTGGCCGCGTTACATCGGTTGAATTTCAATCATTCAGCGAGCGGGGGAGGCGGGGCTTGTAGGTGACGTCAAGCATTTGCAGGTTGTAGAAAGTAATGGAAGCTCTTCAATGCGTTCTGGCTCGGCTCCCAAATATCCAGAAATTGAAGCCTTGGAATATGCAAGAAATGCTCCCAAGAGTTCTGATAGAGTTTTGACAGAGTTCTGATAGAGTTCTGATAGCTGCTTCACTCACTCAAGCTTTAGATCATGTTATTATGTCATTCCCTCATTAAAAACATGCCTGAAGTGTTGCCTTGGCACATTCACATATTTTTGAGTAATCTGTAAAAACTCTGATGGCAGCCATTTTAGGGATAGCTTTGCCTGAGTCCTCCTAGTAACGCCCCCACCTCCTGGAGACGCCTCCGAGCTTTCGTCACCAGCCGAGTAACCAACCACTTCTCCTCAGCAGAACCCCCTCCCCACTGATGCCACAGACAGCGTGTGGAGGGGGCGTGTCGGAAAGGGTCAGAGGTTCTTAAAGAGACAGAGGCCTATTTCAAGACATTCGCTACAGCCATTTTGAGAGAGACATTTTATACAAGGCAGTTATTCTAATTTACTGCATTTACAGACCAACAGAAGGTATGGTCATCATTGTAGTGTGATATAGACTGGTGCTATGTGATTGAAAAAAGCATAATACCCCCTCTTTAAAGAATAGCCAACCTCATTCTCGCCTTAAATGTAAAAAAAAGGAAAGAGTTCCACACGTGTCCAGCAGAGGCCACTGACATAATAAGAGCTCAGGATTTGAACACCACATTATATAAAAATGGTAAATGGTCTCAACTTATATAGCGCTTTTCCACCTACATTAGGCACTCAAAGCGCTTTACAGCAAGGATCCACTCACCCATTCATACTCTCATTCATACACCAATGTACGCAGACACTGGGGGCAATGTGGGTGAAGTGTCTTGCCCAAGGACACAACGACAATGTGCACTTTCAGGAGGTGGGATTCGAACCCCCGACCTTCCGATCATGAGACGACCCTCTCTACCATCTGTGCCACTGTCGCCCCATGATAAATGGAGAGTCTGCCCCAGGACGGCTGTGGCTTCAATAACAGCTTACCACCAACGAGTGTGGAGTAAATGGACAGTGACTACAATGTAGTACTTTGCGGAACTTGTGACACAGGCTTGTAAAGTGCAATACAAGTGTAAGTGTACAAGTGTATTAATGAAGCTACAAAATTTTCTCTACTATATGTGGCCCGCGACCCGCCATGGGAGCGGAATTTCGACTCAAAAACAATAAAAGCACAAACATTTTACAGAACTTACAGATGCCGACCATCTTCCCACTGAATCTTTAGTTGCAGTTGTAGCTCTGGGCTCTGGGTTGATCCTGAACTTCTTTCATTCTATTTTAGACCTACTGAGATGTTTTTCTGTATTTCAGGGCTTCAAAGACAATGTTTATCGTCAGAGGAGGAAATACTTTGTGGAAGTCGCCATGAATTACAAGTAGTAAGTATCTTGACTATTATGACAGGACAAGTTAATGCTTTAGTCCTGACAGTTGTTTCCTCTCGCAGTGGCCAGCCGATCCCGCGCATCGAGTACACGGCGGAGGAGACCCGGACGTGGGGCGTGGTTTTCCGAGAGCTGACCAAGCTGTACCCGACACACGCCTGCAGAGAGTACCTCAAAAACTGGCCTCTCCTCAACAAGCTCTGCGGCTACAGAGAGGACAACGTCCCCCAGCTGGAGGACGTGTCCACCTTCCTCAGAGGTGCAGTGTTCCTTTGTGCCAGATGCCCTCCCTGTGTACAGAATTTGGGGCTTAATTGCTTTTAACTGCTCTCTATACATACAACAAACATACATACAAACCAATGGAGTAATGCTTGAATATATTCAGACCCATTATTTTTCTCATTGAGCTTGTTAGCATTTAGCCTCTCCCTGCATATTCCTATAGCTCCAAGCTCTTCCACGTTTTCCCTATTTAAATAAAAATTAAACAATCCAAGCATAATTACACTAAATTAAACATGTCGACCGCGTACTAAATTATTATGAAAACTGTATTTCAGTCCCATAAAGGTAAAAAAAATGAAACTCATGGATGGTTTTGTGCCCTTTGAATCACTGACTTCAATCTCAGAGACCTGGGATGCTTAGTTTTTAGGTTAAGCCCAGTTAAGGGAAAAACTACTGAAAAAGGATGTTCCACTTTATTAAGCAGATCATCATTTTCAAGCAATATGGGAAAGAAAAAGGATCTCTCTGCTGATGAAAAGCGTGAAATAGTTGAATGCCTTGGTCTAGGTATGAAAACCTTTGATATTTCACGAAAGATTAAGTATAATCATCATACTGATAAGAGATAAAAGCACAATATGGACGGTTTCTGCCAGACAAATACACCAGATTAAGAGAACAGCAGCTACAAAGCAGCAAACAGGTATTTGAAGCTGCTGGTGCCTCTGGAGTCTTCAGAACATCTGGGCATAGGACCCTCCAGAGGCTGCAGTTGTGCATAAACCTTCCATCCGGCCTCCCCTAAACTGTTCATTGAAGCTGATGAACAGAAACGGCTGCAGTGGCTCAGAAATACATGAAGACTCATTTTCAAACAGTCTTGTTCACTGATGAGGCCGTGTAACCCTGGATGGTCAAATCAATGGAGTAGGGCAGGGGTGGCCAACCCGCGGCTCTCGAGCCGCATGCGGCTCTTGGCCAATCAGAGTGCGGCTCTTTGCATGATTGGAGATGTTTAATACAATGCGGCTCTTTGCAAAATAATTGGTAAATATTTCCCATAAACTGTAACAGTCTTTGACCAAAAATCCAACCATAGTCCTACAGACCCTGTTTCCATCTCTACATGAATGAGAGTCTGTATCTCTCTCCTTTTCGAGGCGGCGTGTAAAAGGAGCCCGTGCAGCCTCACTCAAAGCGGGATTTAGGTTAAACAACAGGCAGGCAGATCGTGGCACTAGGATCAGCTTCTGTGCTTTTCAGATTTCTGATCAGCTGCTCTTTATTTGATGTAATTTGGCCACATATTCACAGAAAAAGATCAAAATTAGGAAATGGAAAAAAGCGGAGCTCTTTTGAAGCGTATGATGCGAAGCGCGACATCGTAACGCGGAAATACGCAAAGTCATGACTTTTCTTTCACATGTGACTGTAACTGTAACAGATGCAACTTAAAACAGACTCTCAGATCCTCCAGAGGCTCCTGGTTAAAGTTCATGAACTTTGTGCAGCCTAGAGTGCGTTCTCTGCACAGTCCAGTCAGGACGAAGCTGCAGGCACTGAGCGCACAGGCCAGGGGCGAATCAGAGAAGGGGGCTCAGTGGGCAAGGCCCCACATACATACACACCCCAGCATTAAAAAAAATAAGATAATAATAATAATCTAATTCTGTCTCAGTCAGAGCAGAAAGCACAAAATGTCATTTAATATACATGTATTTCAATCTTGTTGAGGAGTAAAACCATTCAATCTAACACAATTATTTAAAAAAAAGAAAGAAAAAGGCATAAAGTTATAGTTTATTGTGATTAAATAAAACGGTCACATTCTATTTAATCACAATAAACTACCGCCCCGGAATCTCGCTAATGGTCGGTGCCTTTGTGGCTCTTCACAGGATCAAGGTTGAAAATTTCGGCTCTTGGTCTCTGACTGGTTGGCCACCCCTGGAGTAGGGGATGGTTGGTGAATGGCCATGTCCCAACAAGGCTGTGACGTCAGTAAGGAGGGGGCGGAGTCATGTTTTGGGCCAGAGTCATGGGGAGAGAGCTGGTCGGCCCCCTTAGGCTCCCTGAAGGTGTGAAAAGGACCCTCTGAAAAATATGTGGAGTTTCGGACTGACCACTGTCCTCCATGGTACTTCCATGGAATTAATTGGGTTCAAATTAAGGCATTAGACATGACAAACCAATGGAGTAATGCTTTAACCATATATTATCAGACCCATTATTTTTCTCATCGAGCTTGTTAGGAATGGAGAGCTACAAGTTGAAGGCCCAGCTCAAAAGTAACGTGGCCAGTAGGGGGCAGCTCTTTTGAACCTTGTGCTTTATCTGCGGTGTTTTTAACGTCATGTCAAACCTTTGTCTTTGCAGAGCGCTCGGGCTTCACAGTCCGGCCTGTGGCGGGATACCTCTCTCCGCGGGACTTCCTGGCGGGTTTGGCCTTTCGCGTGTTTAACTGCACCCAGTACATACGGCACAGCACCGACCCGCTCTACACCCCAGAGCCGTGAGTCCCGTGTTCACATCAACCAGGCTAAGCTGCTCGAAACATTATCTCCACTGGGGACAGACAATGAATCATCACTGAATCTATCATTATATTCATCGCAAATCACAAAGAGAGCCTTTATTGTGGTAATATTGTATGTTATGTCCTTTCATCATGTAAAAAACCCTCTTACCCCAGTGGTTCCTCTGTTTTTGTCTCCCTAGTACCCCTTGCCACGAGGATCCTGTCAATATAACAAACTCACATTTATTACGTAGGAGTAGTGTTGAGTTCAAAATAAAGCAAAAATACTTTCGTATGCTAATCAGGGCAATTCTGGTATTTATGATGCAGCCCCTGAGTAACAAGGCCATATTTGGGTTGAAGCTGTTCAAGCAAATCTTATGGGCATCTACAGGGGCGTAGCACCAAATTCTGGGCCCTGGGTACAAACTATGTTGGTGCCCTCCCCCCCCCCCCCCCCAGACCACATTAAACAGGAGGACTGCACCAGGGACATGGGATATTTGTGCTGAGAATAACACATTTATGACTTTAAAATAGGCATTAAAATACTAATTTACAAAAAAATAATGATACTATATGATGTCTCTGTGGCCCACAGGCCTGAACAAAAAAATCAAGGGCTTCAGCCTGATTTAGTCTCTCACATATTTGAAGCCTACTTTTAAGTGTATTGTCAGTAAATTCTTGTTCTATAATGTTACACTGGAATAGACTAAATGGCACGAGCTCCACCTTTCACTAGAACCAGACTGACTCGTCTCCAAAGCGGCACATTTATAATACGTGTCTCCAAATGCACGCGGCTAATTAGCATAATTAATTTGGCGAAAATAGCGTGCGCGAGCTTTGGCTTTTGTCACTGTATTGGCCTGATGGCTCAATTACAATAAATACGAGGAAAGAGAAACTTTAGAGGTTAAAACGAGGAGAGAAGGAGCTCTGTCTCTGGCTCTGGACCTGCACCATCCACTTCTCAGCGCAGGCAGAGGCAGGACTCACCTCACCTCATGTTTAAGTGTCATTTATGACAAGAAAGTTTCCTCTAAGGTCCGCTATAACAGGCTAGTGTTACATAAAAGCACATTAGAGCGAGGCCAGACTAAGATCTGTCTTTCCTCATAGCTCTGTGTCATTACATTACGAGTCCACCTCATCAAGTCACTGCTGAGTTGAAGCGCACAGTGCTGAACACCGGTGTGTGGGCTGAACCATTTGGCACATTTTTAAAGGGGTGTCAGGGCCCTGAGATATTATCCATCATTATTTGTTGTGCAAAATTCTGTGTAGCAACCATTGTTTTTTAGCCCGGTTGTGTCCAATTCTTATAGTATCAATTATGAGGAAACTTAGAAAGTACAATACAGAACGCTTTTTGCAGCACTTATGAGGGCCCCTACCCTGCTCTGGGCCCTGGGTACTCAGTACCCTTTACCCCCCCAGTCCGACGCCCATGGGCGTCAATGCAGCGAACGTGCCAAAGCAGGGGCGGACTGGCCATATGTCCATTCTGGAAGAGCACAGAAGGGCCACTGGCTCTCGGGCCGCTGGTCTGGCCTCTCAATTTTCTCCTTAACCTCTCACCCCCCGATTTAACCAAGCTTTATCCAAATCTAAGTGCTTAAAAGAAAAGCATCAAAATACGGATGAAACAAGGATGAAAACGGAACAAAAATGTGCCAGAAAAGCAACAATTAAATGACAAAAAAGAGATTAAAACCCAACAACACAGCAATGAAAAACAAAAAACATGACAAAAACACAACAAAAAAGTGACAAAAACGCGAGGTCTTAGCTTTCAAATGAGGCTATCCAGTCAAGAAGCTTTTCCATTTGGGTAAAGCCGAACTGGAAAAAATGTTAAGGTTGTGGGTAAGAGGTTAATATGGATTTTTAGAAGTACGTATTTATGCAAATTTGGGCCTGGCTGGTCAGAGTCCAGGGCTGTTTTTCAGTCCCAGTCTGCCGCTGTGCCAAAGTGGTGTTGTGTGGTTCCTCCATAATAATCAAAAATGTAAAAGAAAATGCAAAAGTCATAGAAATATTATGAACTATGTCATTCCTGTAGATAAGCAGTTATATTCCTCTGCATCTTCTGCTCCGTCCAATCCCCCTCATTCCGGACACAAGTCTAAATCATTTGTTCTTCCAGAGACACTTGTCACGAGCTGCTGGGTCACGTCCCGCTCCTCGCCGACCCCAAGTTCGCTCAGTTTTCTCAGGAGATCGGTCTGGCCTCGCTGGGAGCTTCAGACGAGGACGTGCAGAAACTCGCCACTGTGGGTATTTGATTTGTCAATAATCCGAGGAGAAAAGTCAAAGGTCAGAGGTGAATGTAACGTACTTCTGTGTGATTTCAGTGCTACTTCTTCACCATCGAGTTCGGATTGTGCAAACAGGACGGACAGCTGCGAGCCTACGGCGCCGGTCTGCTGTCGTCAATCGGAGAATTACGGGTAGAATTAACTCTGTGTTATTTATTCAGATTATCTCAGCAGATTCTCAGCAATCTCACTTTACGAGGTAATGTGAGATTGCGTCTGATCCTGTGTCATGTTTTTTTTCCCAGCATGCCCTGTCAGAGAAGGCGTGCGTGAAGACCTTTGACCCTAAGACCACGTGTTTCCAGGAGTGCATCATCACCGCATTTCAGGACGTTTACTTTGTGTCCGAAAGCTTCGAGGAGGCCAAGGAGAAGATGAGGTAAAACTACAACTGCTCCTGCTGCTGCTCTTACGCTTTTATAAGATCCTGCTCAGAGTTTCCCAGTCCCTATATAGTCCCTCTGTACAAGAACCACACAGTGATGGAGCTGGTCAGGATGCTCTCTATCATCCCTCTGTAGAAGAACCTCACAGTGATGGAGCTGGTCAGGATGCTCTCTATAGTCCCTCTGTAGAAGAACCACACAGTGATGGATCTGGTCAGGATGCTCTCTATCGTCCCTCTGTAGAAGAACCTCACAGTGATGGAGCTGGTCAGGATGCTCTCTTTCGTCCCTCTGTAGAAGAACCTCACAGTGATGGAGCTGGTCAGGATGCTCTCTATAGTCCCTCTGTAGAAGAACCACACAGTGATGGAGCTGGTCAGGATGCTCTCTATAGTCCCTCTGTAGAAGAACCACACAGTGATGGATCTGGTCAGGATGCTCTCTATCGTCCCTCTGTAGAAGAACCTCACAGTGATGGAGCTGGTCAGGATGCTCTCTTTCGTCCCTCTGTAGAAGAACCTCACAGTGATGGAGCTGGTCAGGATGCTCTCTATAGTCCCTCTGTAGAAGAACCTCACAGTGATGGAGCTGGTCAGGATGCTCTCTATAGTCCCTCTGTAGAAGAACCACACAGTGATGGAGCTGGTCAGGATGCTCTCTATAGTCCCTCTGTAGAAGAACCTCACAGTGATGGAGCTGGTCAGGATGCTCTCTATAGTCCCTCTGTAGAAGAACCTCACAGTGATGGAGCTGGTCAGGATGCTCTCTATAGTCCCTCTGTAGAAGTTGGACATAACGGAGGCTGGGACTCCGGCTCTCCTCAACTTGCGGAGAAAGTAGAGACGCTGATTACTTTTCTTGACCAGTGATGTAGTGTGCATGGTCCAGGAGAGCTTCTCTGTGATGTGCACAACCAGGAGCTTAGTGCTGGTCACCCTCTCCACTGCATAGTAGAAGTTTGATCTGGACTTATGCGTGCCCATTACCTATTTAGGTAACAGGTAATATTCTTTATTCTTTATTCTTTATTCTTTATTAGGATCCCCATTAGCGCCCAAAAGTGGTTGCTAGTCTTCCTGGGGTCCTGACACAATATAAAATTACAAAACAATTAAAATAGAATACATGAATGTTACACATTTCATATAATCATGCAGCCTTATAGGACACATATAACACATGGTGACTATGCTCACATGTACTGAGCTAATTGACTTTTTACCTTCAGCTTAAAGTGTGGTTTACTCTTAGTATTTCTGATATTAAAAGGAAACGCGTTCCAGGCGTTTGCTCCTCTGTACAGAACAGTTCTTTTCATTGAGTTACTTTTGGGTCTGGGAACAACCAAAGAGTTTGTCGTCACTTGGCGAGTCACATATCTGTGACCAAACCCGCTGAATAAGAGTTTGTTGAACAAAAAACTGGGCTGTTTGTCCATCACAACTTTGTGCATGAACATGAGGAGACTGGCCTGTAGTTTGGCCTCAACTGTTAACCAAGACAGTCTCTTGTGCATCTCACGGACATTAGTGCGGAAAGGACAGTGAAGCACAACTCGAGCTGCTCTGTTCTGAGCAATTTGAAGTCTCTGAAGATGCTTTTGTGTAGCATTGGACCACACTATAGGGCAGTAATGTAGGTGAGACAATACTATGCTTTGGACAACAGTTTTCAGAACAGGAGTTGGGCAGTAAGCAGAACATTTCTTTGCCATAGCTATACCTTTGCCCATCATACCAACAATATGATTAATTTGATCGGACCAAGACAATGACTGATCAAGTCTGACACCCAACAGCTTTACTTTTGAGACCTGCTCCACTAGTGCTCCCCCTAGTGACAGATGAAGAGCACTGGTGTCTGATTGAACACACTTTTTGCTAAATACAATACATTTAGTTTTAGACGTGTTAAGTACCAATTTATTCGTTTTGACCCACTTCACTGCCAGGTTGAGCTCATGCTGTAAGGTACTGTTCAGCTCAGATATTGTGGGTGACGAGGAAAACAGAGTGGCGTCATCAGCGTACATTATAATACTGGCCTTATTAACTGTATATGGAAAGTCATTTATGAATATAGAAAATAACAGTGGGCCCATACAGCTCCCTTGAGGTAGGCCGCATGATATCATTTTGGAATCTGACAAACTACCATTAAAAAACACCTGTTGCACACGATTGGAGAGGTATGACATTGTCCATTTAAGAGCTGTTTGAGAAAAACCATAAGATTTGAGTTTGTCAATTAAAATACAATGGTCAATGACATCAAAGGCTGCTGTGAAGTCCAGTAATACAGCTCCCACTGATTTCTTTTCATCCAATGCCATTAACCATTCGTCTGTCATATGTGCTAGGGCAGTGTTTGTAGAATGGCCCGGTCTGTACGCATGCTGAGCTCTTGTAAGGAGCTCATTTTTGTTGAAATATTTCATAATTTGGTTAAAAACAATTCTTTCTAATACTTTGCTGAGCACAGGAAGTAAAGTGATTGGT
Organism: Gobius niger; assembly: GCF_951799975.1. Classification (NCBI taxonomy): domain Eukaryota; kingdom Metazoa; phylum Chordata; class Actinopteri; order Gobiiformes; family Gobiidae; genus Gobius; species Gobius niger. The sequence goes on along the minus strand of NC_136858.1, from coordinate 4,155,040 downwards.
CTGCAATTTGCTCCAGTGAATGCTGAGTTTCCTTCTTTAGGTAGGGGAATAACTTTTGATTGTTTCCAAAGGTCTGGGAATGTTCCGCTGGAGATCGATTGATTAAAAATGTGATGAATTGGTTTGATAAGCATACTGGAAGCAACTTTAATTATTTTTCCATCAAGGTTATCAATGCCAGGTGACGTGTCCTCTGAGAGACTGTGTAGCATCTCTTCAACAGTCTTGTGATCCACTGTCTCCAGATTGAAGTGGCACGCTTTACCAAGCATCAAATCGTTGATTATTTTGCAACAATTGTCAATTGAGTTCATCTGGGACCTCAGAATATTTACATTGTTTGTGAAGAAATTATTAAAATAGTTGGCGACATCTGCTGGCCTGGTGATGAATCTCCCCTCACATTCCACAAACCTAGGAGTCGACTTCTTCTTTTTACACATCAGAACATTCAAGGTCTTCCACAGTTTTTTACTGTCGCTGGCAGCTTCGCAGATTATCTGTTTGAAGTAATCTCTCTTTTTACGATAGTTCAGTTTTGACACTTTGTTTCTTAGCTTACAGTAAATATTCCGGTCGGCATAAATTCCTGTTTTTTGAGCAACAGCCTTGGCCTGGTCCCTCTGAAGCATTAAGGATCTTAGTTCACTGTCCACCCATGGTGCACTGTTGCTCCTGATGGTTCTTTTCCTGAGTGGGGCATGCTTGTTGACCACTTCCATTAATTTGTCCATAAACATGTTTAAAGCAATATTTACATCTTGCTGTTCACAAACATCTGTCCATTGCAACTGGTTAACATCTGTTAAAAACAAATCAGGATTAAATCTTTGAAAAGATCTTCTTTGGATGATCCTAGCCCCTGATTTAGGCATTTTAGTTCTTCCTGATACAGCAATCAAGTTATGATCACTGCAACCAACAGCAATTGATACAGCTTGTGAACAGAGCTCAGGTACATTCGTAAATATGAGATCTATACAGGTAGACGTCTTCACACTGTCCTTATTAATCGAGACTCTTGTAAATGTAATAGGTAAAGGTAAGCTTCTTAATCAGCCTCTGTCAGGCTCTGAGGGAGTGACACCAGTGTTTAACCAATCACAGCACAGCATGAACACTCAGAAGCTCAACAACGTTCATTGTGTCTTCTTGTTACTGGTATAACTTTCAAGGTTCCTTTAGTCAGACCCTTGGAAGCACCATACAGCTTTACTGACCTCGAAGAGGGATCTTCAGGAACATTTTGGACTCTCAAAGTAAACAAATCCACCAAACCAAAGAAGTACAAAAGTATCCAGAAAAACAATGTGGAACACAGAAACCACAATGCAGTTGTGCTGTACCAGGAGAGAGGGAGGTCTTGGACGGAATGTTTGCCTTTTCTGTGGTAAAACACGGTGATATTGATGCGTACTTGACCTTTTAGTGACCCAGCGGTGGTAGGGGTGGTCAGCATGGAGTCAAATTCAAGATTCAAGCTTTTTTATTTGTCAAACCATGTGAAGGGAGGGAGGGAGTTCAGGGATGGCCTTATGTATGAAGCTGTTCTTCAGTTGACTGGAACTGGCACGTAGATTCCGCAGTCGCCTCCCTGAAGGCACTACTGTGTGATGGGTGTGAAAAGTCCCTGGTGATTCTGACGGCTTTGCGGGTGAGACGGGTGGAGTGCATGACCTTAATAGAGGGGAGAGGAGCTCCACTGATATAATCTTTTTAAAGATAACTTTTTTTTGAAACACTAACGTAGTAACCTTGTCTCTATTGTTTCTATAAAGACAGAGAAAAAAGGAAAAAGGAAGTGAGTGCAGCCCATGTGAAGATATGGCTTGTGTTTTTACCATGAAAGGATTATGCTTAGCAAGAGATGGAGAGGAAAGTTCACTTTTCATGCCCAGAAGTGCTTTACTGGCTGTTAAAGATATTTACAGATTTATGAGACAAAAATATATAGAAGAACACAGATATATTTTAAAATAACAGCACATAGAGGGAAACATAATGTAAATCAACAATAAGAACAACTTATTGTAGGCACGAATAAAGAGTTGAGTTATTAGCTCAGCTTTGGGATTACAAGTAAAAAACAAAAAAACAGAGTAAGCCTGAATAGGAAAGCATTTCCTGGATATGTAGGGTCTGAGGAGGAGCTTTTTGGGAGCTGCTGCTAAGGTAGGGAAGGTTCAATGATTACTCAAAGATGCACGAGTGGGTCGAAATACAATTCGAGTTATGTTTTTTGATGAGAGAACAGCACTGTCACGTGGTAAAAAGCTCTAAAAAGTGAATTGAACATAATATGTCCCCTTTAAAGCCAGTTACCTCCATGCTTTGCTCCTCCCCTGCTGCTAATCGTCCTCTCCTGTCCGTCTGTCTGATTCTCAGGGAGTTTGCGAAGACGATCAAGCGCCCGTTCTCGGTCTACTACAACCCCTACACTCAGAGCGTGGACCTGCTCAAAGACACGCGCAGCATCGAGAACGTGGTCCAGGACCTGCGCAGCGACCTCACCACGGTCTGCGACGCCCTCGGGAAGATGAACACCTACATGGGAATCTAACCAACAACCTTCAGTGACATGCAGGACACCGGTCAGACGCTCAGGCATAACTCCTTCAAACGCTCTACTTTACACCTTTCACTCATGGTCATTTACGATTTGCAAACAGAATATGTTCTAGACCAGCCATTCCCAAAGTCCAGGATGTTGTGGCCCCTTAAAGGAACAGGCCACCGTTTTTACATACTGAGATGTGTTGATGCGTACCTGTTGTTAGCATTTAGCCTCTCCTAGCACAGGTATAGCCCCAAACTGGGCTGAAGTTAGAAGCTACCAAGCTGTTCCACGGTTTCCCTATTTAAATACAGTTATGTGAGCCTTTACACGATCCAGGTCTAGTTACACAAAATTAAACGTGTGGATTTTCTAAGCGGATTAAAAGGGGCACTATATATACGCCTGTTATTACACCTTATAATACAGAACATATCTCAGTATGTAATCTCTGTATGTAAAAACGGTGGCCTATGCCTTTAATGATCCAAAAATCCCCCCAATAATATTGTGGATCAACCCCTAGCTCTCACAGTAGGTAAATATTGGTTAAAAGTACTACATTATAGCAAATACATGTACATTTCCTTTCAAAATGTATATTTTTCAAACCTCCAGGACTTCTGGAACCACAGTTCTAGACCATAATTGTAACTCCGTGATCGGGGGCGGGGCATATAGCGGCTAAAGACAGTCTGTAACAACAAACATATTTATATAATAAATAAAGAGAAGACATTGAATAACACATTAGTAACACAATAGTAACAATAACAGGGAAAGATCAGCCTCTTTCCCTAGATTAAGGTTAAGGTTAGTTTTAGGGTCAGGGGTCAGGAGAGATTTGGATTTGAATAATTGCAGAAAAGTCCACTTGCCCAAACTCTAAGGTGGCAGGTACCGGGTTAAGACCGGTGAAAGCTGAAAATGCTGATTTTTATAATATATTACAACAGATTTAGCAATTCTAATGTTCATGGGCAAAGTGTTCTATAATTGACTCTGCATTACTTCAAAATAATAACCACGCCGTCCAAGAAGTAACTTCCTGTTTCGATCCAGCACGCCAAAATAAAAGCACACAGCTCGTCTCATTGATTATTTCAGCTGGTACTTGCAACATTACATAAGTAGTGGCTGTCGACAAGTGAGACGGAGCAAAAACACTGTGCTGGTTTAGACTCTTTGTTCCTCATTTCGGATCAGTAAAAATGCGCTATAATAGACACCCAGACACACAGACACTGGGTTCACATTGTAGATCTATGGAGGCAAAAGAAATGAACTCTGCTACTACAGCATCTACACTACCTGTACATATGTAATAAAGGATAAAAGACAAACATATTGATTTTAACACTAAGGTTTTGTCTCTGTCAGCTTTAGTCACTGTCACAGTTCCGTGCTCAGGATGGGATTCTGTTTGCCCGATACTTGAAAGTGTACTTGAAGTGTAAACAAAATGTGTAAAATAATATAATAAAGTCTTTTTTGGTTGTGTCTTGTGCAGCATATGACGTCTGTTTATTTGTCATCTGCAAAAATATACAGTATTTGGAAACATGAAGGTTTTTTTGCATAGTTTGGAGAAAGCGTTTCCTCAGACTCGTGTACGTTTGCCACCAGCAGGATAGGTTTTCTGGTCAGTAATGAAAACCTTCAAAGCAATTGATCCTGGAGTGTCCAAGAAACCACTGTGATGGAAAGTAAAGGCGCCATGCTGACCACTCATACAGCCACTGGGTCACCACAAGGTCAAACACGCACAAATATTAACTTTTTTTTCCCGCACAAAAGTTGCATAATGCGCCTTTAATGCCCAAATATAACATCTTTAATGCCACATATTGAACAAATCCACGCATTAAAGGCACGATACCTGATTATCTTCTTTTTTATCTTCTGTCCTTTGAATCAGGACAGTAGTTTGGTGAATAGACTAGAGTAAAGCCTTTACTTACTGTCACTCTGGTTCTCTGAATGTGCTCTGTGTATAACGAGTTGGGCTCGTCACAGGCTAATTCTCAGTGGTCAGACCAGGCGTGCTCAAAGTGGGGCCCGGAACAATTATGTTGGCCCGCCAGAGAGTGACCTACATTTGCGCCACATCTGGTTAATGCTAACTCTTTCCCATTCATTCTCAATGGCAAATATGGATGCAGTACACTTTTTGGCCACCAGCGACTAATTGGGGGCGCTGTTTCACTCCTTTCGCAAAGTTAAGGAAGCACAGTTCTGGTGTCTTGGTATTTGTCAGTCATAGAGCGTCGTAGCATCAACTTTCCCATTTTTCCAAATTTTATTGCAAAGGTCGTTGACATATATGACTTATAAAAGAATTTATGCTGAACTGACACTTTCAAATTGGTCTAAAATGGCATTTTCTTTGACTTAAAGAAATGAATGAGGTAAAGTCACTGTTGGTACTGCAGGTACAGGTGGCATTTACATTTTGCACTATATAGCTACAATAATTGATTTTGTTCTACTAAAACTAGTTTTTTGTAGCATGTTTTTGCATAGATAGAATTGAAAGCAAATGTATACCTAAAAAGAAAATAAAGTAACTAGTATTTGCAGTTATGTGTTTCACGCTAACATCACCGTGTTTGGCCCGCGACCCACAGACGCTTTTTCATTTTGGCCTCAAAGCCAAAAGTTTGGGCCCCCCTGGGTCAGACAGAAATAACCGTCAGCTGCAGGTGTCAGCTACTTTTAAATCAGCGGTTCCCAAACAGTGGGTCAGGGACATAGATATAATATAATAAAGATTCAGCCCCATTCATTAGTTTAATGACTTTGACATAGAAACAGTTTTGTGGGTTAATTACGTAATATCTTTATGTCATATGTATTCTTGATCAAATAAAAGATTGGATTTAATGGAACTGTATTTGTTTTTCACAGTTTCATTTACAACAGTTTCATTTCTCAGATCACACCATTTGTTTTACAAATAGAGTCATACGAGTAAATGTTTATTTATGAAATATAAACTCAACATATAAAAGATGAGGACATTGAGCTTTTCCAAACATTCAAATGTCAAACTCTGAATATATAACAATAACCAACGTAGTAAAAATATGACACCCAGACCAGCATTGTCACATTTGAAGAGGTACAAATGAGGTCCAAAGCTACATGAGAACACTGTTCACCAAGTGTCTTTTGCAGAACCCAGTTTCTACATAAAAACCCCAGGAACGCTTTTACAATATTGCATTACGTTACATCCTTACGTATTTTGGCAAAATTATATAAGTAATTGCTTAAATGAATCCAAACAACACAGTAAGCCTGTAAGGCAATGTAACTTAGTAATACTAACTAGTATCTTCGGAATTTACTCAGAGCTTTTCTCTTAAAAGGCTCCTACTGGGTCTGTGTGGTCTGTATCGCTATGTCATATCACTAAGTATCATGGGATTTGCAGCAATAATAAACTAATGGAGATTTTAAAGAGACTAGATGCAAGTTTGCCATTCTTATACTCACTACTGCCACCTCAGGTCTTACGCGTAACTGCAGGTTCTATATTAAGCTCGTGCATGACGGCAATTCGGACCCGAATGAACAACTTTTTGAGTGACAGGATTTTAGAGGCAGCTGTGGTGATTAAGTCTGAGCTCATTCTACACATTAGGACATGGCTGGAACATGTAGGGGGAGGAAAAAAACTTAATTTTAGCATTTTTAAACTCCCTATAGTCCCTTTAAGAACACTGGTACAACGAGACTAATACAGCGATGTGTGCAGAGACATCAGCTTATTTATGCATTATTCACAGCTTCCACATAAATATGCTGGAACTAGCACAAAAGCTAAATTGCATCCATTGTCCTAAGGCAGGTAGAAAAGAACAAATACACATAAAAGACATTATTAGTCAAGCAATAACACAGAAAAAGTCCAAGGAAAAGCATATGTCCATTAATGGGAGCATGACTGTTTGGATTTCAACCAATTTTTAAGGACCCCTTTAAATGCTAGGAAGGTCCCACAGTTTCGTATGTGCTCCGGCAAAGTATTCCATAGTGATGTGCCTCTGATGGATGGCACCGTGAACTGACTGAATTTAGTCCAGCGCCTTTGCACAATGCAGTCTCCCCTGGTTAGTGCTCTGGTTCTGACTCCAATATTGTTTTTTCTACATATAAAATCCGTTAAGGGTGGAGGAGCCAGTCCATTTAGAACTTTAAAAATAAGGCAAGCATCCAGGAACTTCTGATAGCTCTCAAAATCTAAAATGTTATATTTGCGCACAATATTACAGTAATGATAATGCAAGGGCTTCTTGTCTAAGGTTTTAAGCGTTTTCTTAAACAGAAACTTGAGTGGCTTTAAAGTGCTCTTTAAAGACGTATGGGACCAAGTCATGTGACAATAATTAATGTGGCTAAATATCATAGTGTGCATATAAACCTTTGCTGACTCTACCGTCAAGTAAGGCCTTATATGTTTAAAGTTTGCCAAATTAAATGTAACATTATTGCATTTTTTCTTGATATTGTCTTAAATTATATTTAAATATCTGTACCACCCTAGTTGCTCTAGAGATATGTTCTTACCTGAGCTTAGACAAGTTGATCCGTACCTGTCTGGTCTTTGTGCCCGTGAAAGAGCGTGGTAGCTTCTAACTTCACCCCCGTTTGGAACTATAGGAATACACTGGGAGAGGCTCAATGCTAACAACATCTTTTTGCGTGACTGAGGGCACGCACAAAGACCAGACAGGTACGCATCAACTCGCCTAAGCTTCGTAGGATCATATCTCAGTATGTAAAAACAGTGGTCTGTTCCTTTAAATATTAGGGCAGCCTAGTCTTTAGACATTTGTAAGGCTTTGTTAACTCGTTTGCGAAGGCTTTTGACTTATTGTTGTATATGTTGTATTTGTTTTTGCATCTTTATTTGTGTATACTTTACAGCACTTTGGGCAGCAAAGTGCTGTAAAGTATGTATGTGAAATGGCTTTGAGTAAAATAAATGCGGTCCAGTTGCTCTACACAGAGTCGCTTGAATCTATGCCCAATAATACGACGCTCAATGGCAAAGGTGGAGGTGTTTATTTATTTTTGCAAAAAAGTATTTTCTTGCCAAATTCAGGCAAACGTTTGAAATTAATCGACATGTCATGAACACAGCAAAACAGTTACGTGCGTTACCGCGGCAACACAGCTCCCCTTTCAAAATGTCTGCTGCTGTGAAGCTAACCACTGATTTTATTCATTTCAGACACAGAACAGGTGAGTAAATGTGAGTAATATATGTTAGTAATGTTTTACAAGGTTGTTTATTATCTTCTTAAGGATTAGTTTCATTTATTGTTGGTGTTAGTCATGATGAAGCTGAAGTTATAATCTCTCAGGAGCTAGCAGCTAATCGGCAGTTAGCTCAACAGGAGAGTAACTTTTTCTGTGGCAGCGAAAATATGAGAACGTAATGGTGCGTTCCAGGCAACTGGTAACTGGTAAATTTACCACTTCCCACTTGGAAAAATGCCTTGGAGCCGCTCGAACTGGTAATTACAACTTGTAGACTCGGAAACCTGTAGACTGCTACGAGTTCGTATACGAGATGAAGACAGTAATGGCGGCCCCCAGTGGAGCAGTACAGCTAGCGTTAAAACTGTAACAAAACCACTACATCAGTGATGTGAACGTTACTTTTGGTCACAGCTTTCAACATAACGTTATGTCGCATGTTTGTAATTAGATCTGGTTTGAAGAAACGTTCATATAACGTTAGCATCATATGAGCTAACTGTTGTAGCATTAGCAGTTTTGTTTACATATGACTTCAATCACCTGGAACGCACTGAAGTCGTAACTGGTAACTTTCAAGTGGGAAAAATACCAGTTACCAGTCGCCTGGAACGCACCATAACATTTATTTGGGCACTTTATAAGTCTACACTAAACTAATTAACAAAAATAACACAAATAAAAAACTTGTTATTTGCTTGTCTTTCCATATTTTAATTGGGTGAAAGTTTGAAAGTCTAGGCCCAGCTTTAGCTCGATTTGACAGGAGAGTAACATGTAAAAAATCAGCTGAAACCTCATTGTTTTCTCTGTTGTTTCTATTTAGGCTGAAGCGCATCTGTAAAAATGTGTGAAGGCCAAACGTTCAGAGCTTTTGTGAACGAGCGTCTGGCTATAGCGGCTGGAGAGATACGAGCGCTGTTTGAAAGGACTACGGCGGAGTGGGAGGAGGAACTACGTTGCTCCGAAGAGGAGAACACGAGGAAAAAGCGAATCCTGAACAAGATATTGAACCCGAGAGTTGTACTGGTCAGAGCGAGGGTCCAAACGCCCCCAACCAGTCCCGGCCTGAACCATGAAATCAGACAGACCCCGAGGATTAAAGAGGAGCCAGAGGAAGAGAGGATCAAACAGGAGGAAGAGGAGCTCCCAGTGTAGGCTCACACACTTTCAAACACGTCTAAGTCACATTATTGTTCAGTTTATTCATATTTAAATCCTTGTTCAGGTGTTTCCCAGAGTCCAGTGCTGTGTGCATGAAGAGAGAAGAGCCCTCCCCGCTTCGACAAAGACAAACTGAGCGCGGGAACATCAGCTCAGAGCCACATTTCCGCTCAGAGACGGAGGGACACACTGAGCACTCGTCTGACACTGACGATGATGATGAAGAAGACTGGGAACCTCCATTCAGACGCTCAGACGCACGGATGGAGACAGAGTCTGATGAAGAAAATCACAACCAGGTCCAGAGCAGAGACAGAAGCAGCAAAGTCTCCGCCCAAAACAAGCCTACACCTGAGACGAGTGCTCCAGTCGACAACGGAGAGACGTCCGGAGCTGATGGAGGAGAAGAGAAGAAGAAGCACCGCTGTCATGTGTGTAGCACGAGATTTAAAACAAAACAGACTTTAAAAATGCACATTAGAACACACACAGGAGAGAAACCGTATCGTTGTTCAGTCTGTCAGAAAACATTCGCCGTAAAAGGTACTCTCGATCAACACAGAAGAACACACACAGGAGAGAAACCGTATTGTTGTTCAGTCTGTCAGAAAACATTCGCCGTAAAAGGTAATCTCGATAAACACAGAAGAACACACACAGGAGAGAAACCGTATCGTTGTTCAGTCTGTCAGAAAACATTTGCCCGAAAAGGTAATCTCGATCAACACAGAAGAACACACACAGGAGAGAAACCGTATCGTTGTTCAGTCTGTCAGAAAACATTTGCCCGAAAAGGTAATCTCGATCAACACAGAAGAACACACACAGGAGAGAAACCGTATCGTTGTTCACTCTGTAGTAAAACATTTGCCTATACGCAAGTTTTATATAGCCACAGACGAACACACACAGGAGAGAAACCGTATCGTTGTTCAGTCTGTCAGAAAACATTCACCCAAAAAGGTAATCTCGATCGACACAGAAGAACACACACGAGGGAAGAAACCCCACAGCTGTCCCGTCTGTAGGAAGACGTTTACACAGCTCTCTCGCCTCAAACAGCATAATAAAACACACAGGAGAGAAATATTTCCCTTGAAATATAATCTGAAAACACACGACACAGACAAAAACACACAAAAAAAACACATGAACAGACACAGAGCTTCAAGACATTTCACCATCCAACATTTTCAATGATTTATTTCTGAAGTTGCCTGTTTGTCTCTTTTAAAAATGAAATCATTTTAAGATTGTTCAATATTTAGTTTTAACATGATCTACAAATGGAATTGGTTTGTTTTGTTATAATTAACGTCACAGAAGATCTATTATTGTTTTTAACCATTTAACATCGTTAATATATCACAACCTTTAAAATGTGTGTTTTTCCTGTAAAGATTTTTAGCTTCATGAATGATTGTAAATAAGTTCAAGTTTTTAAATCGGAGATGTTGCAATGTGTAGAATCTAATTGTATCCAGTATAATATTGAAATCTGACTGTTTGACGATATATTTTTTCTTTTTGCCATTAAAAAGGTTTTAAAACGTCATCTCATCTCTCTGTTATGTTATGAACAAAAACTACGATTTTCACACGAACAGAAACAATTTTCAAATCTTTCCATTGTTCGTTAAATTAAAAGAGTTGACCGCTGGGTCACTCATTGTCCAGGTATAAAAAGAACTGTTTTCAGCCTGCACTGTAAATGCCAACTCATTGCACTTACTTGGGATAAGTTGTAAACCCGATGCATAATTATTACGCCCAATGTTAAGCCATGATTACTAGTAACGCTAGTATGATTAAGACGGCTTTCACAGTATTCATTGCTTATGATGCAAGTTCTGATTACTAGACATGTTAGTACTGACAACTGGGAATTCCGAGTACTGATTACTTTTGTTACTTAAATATGGCCTTAACCTGTACTATTATGCTTAGAACTGGTTAATGGAATATTCTAAAACCATGTGCTGGGTAAAGAGAAAAGCAAGTCAAGCCAATGTTAAGCCTATATTATTAAAAACTGACAAATCCTAGTAAATGGGACAGAATCCTATAATGGATACTTTAGATTGAGCGTGAGCACAACAGGACGACAAATAATCATTACTGGCATCAGGTAAAGTTAGTCATTACTGGCAAAACCCTGTTATTGGAGCGGAAACATGTTGCTGTAAAACGGAAAAGCAATTAATCACAATTTTCTTTTGAAAATGTACTTCTTACATGGAATAGAGGGTAAATGCTGAAAATTTCAGGTCTCCTAGTAAATATAACACTTTATTTCATGTTGCCACCTCAATCGGAATTTACAGTGTGGATTTGAACATTGTCAAAGTTGAGGCCTGTCTCACATCCTCATGAAGACTGTTCCAGATTTTAGCTTTAGCCTCAGCGTGTTTAGTCCTGACACTGGGAACCAACCAGGTTTTTTGTCAAGGGCATCAAGGGCTATTTGTATAAAGTTCTCCAAGGGCCTTACAATTTAGCGACATACATTCTAGTGTTCGTACAACACTGAGGTAGGACTGATAGTTTGGAGGATCATCATTTCTATGCACCCATGGCTGGAATTGTTTATCTTTGTTGAGGCATCTGGCAGCTGGCAGTGATGATGAGGCTACTCCAAGCAGTGTTGATTTCATAGACTAAAATATAATATATAATATAAAAGATAATCATCATTTTAGTCAAAGTAATATTTTTACAGACTAAAATTGGACTAAAACTAAATTAAATGTTGCTTGTGAGACTAAAACAATGACTAAAATATCCAGATATTTTTGTCGACTAAAATATGACTTAATAAAATGAAGAGACGAAAATCATTTTGACTGACAGTCTGAAAGAGCCTCATGTCATTTACATTTACATCCAGCACAAACACAACTTTGCGCTGGTGCCTTCACTGGTAGCCTGAGGTCGTCGCTTTGGGAAAAAGTGGGACAGCACTGACTTCAACACTCGCTGCATTCCCTTCACTCCATCTGCTCTAAGGGCAAACTCACACTTGTCCATCTGCATCATTTCACAAACATTCAGAATCAGAAGAGTTTTTATTGCCATTGTTTGAGACCAGGTTCACAAACTAGGATTTTTTCTCAGATGTGCAACATAAAACATATAACACAGAATTGAAACTTTAAACCAGGGGTGCCCAAAGTGGGGCCAGAGGGTGACCTACTTTTGCGAGTGTATGCTTAATACCCACTCTCTCCCATTCATTCTGAATTGTAAATATGGATGCAGTACACGTTTTGGCCACCGACGTTAAATTGGGGGCGCTGTTTCACTCCTTTCGCAAAGTTAAGGTTGTGGCGTCTTGGTATTTATCAATTGTTGCATCAACATTCCCAGTTTTCCAACTTTTATTGCAAAGGTTGTTGACATCAACAAAGCTACATTTTAAAAATTGACTTTTTAACATGTAAGAATTTATGAATTTATGCTGAAATGACACTTTCAAAATGATCAAATGTGGCATTTTCTTTGAGTTAACAAATGAATGAGGTAAAGTCACTGTAGGCTACTGTAAAACTGTGTTGTTTACAATTGTTGATTTTGTTCAACTAAAACTAGGACATTGCCATGGTTAACTTTTGTTTTAATGTCACATGTTATTTGCGTAGATGCAAAAATACCGAAAGAAAAAAATTAAGTAACTATTATGATTTGCAGTTATATGTGTTTCATGCTTGACAGCTGTATTTGGCTCGCGACCCACTGGCACTTTTTCATTTTGGCCCTCAGAGACAAAAGGTTTGGGCACCCCTGCTTTAAACTATAAGGCTGTAGGGGCATGCATAAAGAATATTAAAATGAATAATAACAATATGCAAAGATGACAACAACTGACATAGAATAACAGCGGGATTATATTTACAGATGTGTAGGTGTATAAAGTGATAAAGTGATAGCAGCGGATCTAAGTGTGGACACGCCACACTGTGCAGTAGAGCAGATTACATCCATGAGTCTGGAACTCAGCTATTGGGTCTTGTTTTTGTTCATGAGTCTGATGGCGGAGGGGAAAAAACTGTGGCGGGATTTATGGATCTGGATAGACCGTAGCCTCCTGAGGGAGAGGGTGAGCAGCCCCTCAAAGAATCCTGCAACTGTAACCCAACTGTTCCAATAAGCTACGATATCCTTGCAACTACTGCCTAACATTTGTTAAATTTGCACATGCCGCTCTGCTGGTTCAGCCTCTCTCTCTCTGAAGCTGAAGGGTCTCAGCGAGGGCCGCTGCCTCTGTCTCCGCCCGCCTCACCCTCATCTCGGATCTGACTTTGCAGCGAGCGGCCTGCGCTCCTGCCACTCTCTGTCCACGTCTCATTTCTCTGCTAAACTGGACCCTAACTTGACGATAGGATTCTATGTGACAGATAAAGGGCTGTGTTTGAGCGACAGGTGCCTGTCTGCCCCGCTCTGCTGTGCCACAGCTGAACGGAGTCACAGCTCTATTTCCTTCAGCTTTATTAAACATGGCACAAATGTTATTAAGCTTTTTAAGGACAACCAACTAAATCATTTAGTTTATAACATTTGGACTGATGACAGTTCTTTTTCAAAAGGTTCCAGGGCGAATGCATTACTGAAGTGCAGATCGTAATATCAAATTTGACGAACTTGGGAGGAATGGAGAGCTACAAGTTGAAGGCCCAGCTCAAAAGTAACGTGACCAGTAGGGGGCAGCTCTTTTGAACCTTGTGCTTTATCTGCGGTGTTTGTAACGTCATGTCAAACCTTTGTCTTTGCAGAGCGCTCGGGCTTCACAGTCCGGCCTGTGGCGGGATACCTCTCTCCGCGGGACTTCCTGGCGGGTCTGGCCTTTCGCGTGTTTAACTGCACCCAGTACATACGGCACAGCACCGACCCGCTCTACACCCCAGAGCCGTGAGTCCCGTGTTCACATCAACCAGGCTGAGCTGCTCGAAACATTATCTCCACTGGGGACAGACAATGAATCATCACTCAAATCTATCATTTAATTCATCGCAAATCACAAAGAGCCTTTATTGTGGTAATATTGTATGTTATGTCCTTTTGTAACCCTGTCATTTTGCCCCCAATACAGCCCTGAAACGATCTTTAATGCAAACATTTAAACGAGAGTAACGTGCAATATCTAGTTCGCCACTAGGTGGCAGCGCACCATAAACCATTCTTCTTCTGCTGTTCATTGGCGTCCATCTTGACTTGAGCACATGAGCAAAAGCCAGAATAAAGTGAGCCACAGTAGAAATACATTTAAAGATTGAAATTCATTTAGAAAACGAAACACATCCTCGAGGTTGAACGATTTAGAAGCTTAGACGACACCTGTCATAAAACTAATTTATCTCGGTGAGTTTAAAACTACAATTCTGTGTTGATTAGCTTGAAGCTAAATTTGTGAAGTGACTTAGAAATGTACATTTCAACGTTACAGTGGATTAGAGTGGATAAAAACCAGTCTGGCTATCTACAGTAGCAGTGGATGTCAATAATCTGAGGACAAAGGTCAAAGGTCAGAGGTGAATGTCCTTCTGTGTGATTTCAGTGCTACTTCTTCACCATCGAGTTCGGATTGTGCAAACAGGACGGACAGCTGCGAGCCTACGGCGCCGGTCTGCTGTCGTCAATCGGAGAATTACGGGTAGAATTAACTCTGTGATATTTATTCAGATTATCTCAGCAGATTGGGAACTTTGAGGAGGTAAAGTGAGATTGCGTCTGATCCTGTGTCATGTTTTTTTCCCCCAGCATGCCCTGTCAGAGAAGGCGTGTGTGAAGACCTTTGACCCTAAGACCACGTGTTTCCAGGAGTGCATCATCACTGCATTTCAGGACGTTTACTTTGTGTCCGAAAGCTTCGAGGAGGCCAAGGAGAAGATGAGGTAAAACTACAACTGCTCCTGCTGCTGCTCTTACGCTTTTATAAGATCCTGCCCAGAGTTTCCCAGTCCCTATATAGTCCCTCTGTAGAAGAACCTCACAGTGATTGAGCTGGTCAGGATGCTCTCTATAGTCCCTGTAGAAGAACCTCACAGTGATGGAGCTGGTCAGGATGCTCTCTTTCGTCCCTCTGTAGAAGAACCTCACAGTGATGGAGCTAGTCAGGATGCTCTCTATAGTCCCTCTGTAGAAGAACCTCACAGTGATGGAGCTGGTCAGGATGCTCTCTATAGTCCCTCTGTAGAAGAACCACACAGTGATGGAGCTGGTCAGGATGCTCTCTATTGTCCCTCTGTAGAAGAACCACACAGTGATGGAGCTGGTCAGGATGCTCTCTATCATCCCTCTGTAGAAGTTGGACATAACGGAGGCTGGGACTCCGGCTCTCCTCAACTTGCGGAGAAAGTAGAGACGCTGATTACTTTTCTTGACCAGTGATGTAGTGTGCATGGTCCAGGAGAGCTTCTCTGTGATGTGCACACCCAGGAGCTTAGTGCTGGTCACCCTCTCCACTGCATAGTAGAAGATTGATCTGGACTTATGCGTGCCCATTACCTATTTAGGTAATAGGTAATAGACAGGCATAAACTTCCTGGGTTTGTCCCTGTTTCAGAGCGTGGTGTCCTGCACTGGTGAGCTCCTCTCCCTCCTCTTCCTCCTACAGCTCCCTCCGCTCCACAAGTCTTTCACCATCTCCTCGTTTGCCCCTTTTTTGTTTCCTGTAGCTCCTCGTGTGACGCCTCCTCTGTGCTGCAGGTGAGGGGGCTGTGTGTTTACCTTTAAAACGCTGCTTTCTTCAGGAACATTTTGGACTCTCAAAGTAAACAAACCCACCAAACCTCCACAAAAACACGGCAAAGAAGTACAAAAGTATCTAGAAAAACAATGTGGAACACAGAAACCACAATGCAGTTGTGCTGTACCAGGAGAGAGGGAGGTCTTGGACGGAATATTTGCTTTTTCTGTGGTAAAACACGGTGATATTGATGCGTACTTGACCTTTTAGTGACCCAGCGGTGGTATGGGTGGTCAGCATGGAGTCAAATTCAAGATTCAAGCTTTTTCATTTGTCAAACCATGTGAAAGGAGGGAGGGAGTTCAGGGATGGCCTTGTGTATGAAGCTGTTCTTCAGTTTCAGTTTTACCATGAAAGGATTATGCTTAGCAAGAGATGGAGAGGAAAGTTCACTTTTCATGCCCAGAAGTGCTTTACTGGCTGTTAAAGATATTTACAGATTTATGAGACAAAAATATATAGAAGAACACAGATATATTTTAAAATAACAGCACATACAGGGAAACATAATGTAAATCAACAATAAGAACAACTTATTGTAGGCACGAATAAAGAGTTGAGTTATTAGCTCAGCTTTGGGTTTACAAGTAAAAAACAAAAAAACAGAGTAAGCCTGAACAGGAAAGCATTTCCTGGATATTTAGGGTCTGAGGAGGAGCTTTTTGGGAACTGCTGCTAAGGTAGGGAAGGTTCAATGATTACTCAAAGATGCACGAGTCGGTCGAAATACAATTCGAGTTATGTGTTTTGATGAGAGAACAGCACTGTCACGTGGTAAAAAGCTCTAAAAAGTGAATTGAACATAGTCGCCTTTAAAGCCAGTTACCTCCATGCTTTGCTCCTCCCCTGCTGCTAATCGTCCTCTCCTGTCCGTCTGTCTGATTCTCAGGGAGTTTGCGAAGACGATCAAGCGCCCGTTCTCGGTCTACTACAACCCCTACACTCAGAGCGTGGACCTGCTCAAAGACACGCGCAGCATCGAGAACGTGGTCCAGGACCTGCGCAGCGACCTCACCACGGTCTGCGACGCCCTCGGGAAGATGAACACCTACATGGGAATCTAACCAACAACCTTCAGTGACATGCAGGACACCGGTCAGACGCTCAGGCATAACTCCTTCAAACGCTCTACTTTACACCTTTCACTCATAGTCATTTACGATTTGCAAACAGAATATGTTCTAGACCAGCCATTCCCAAAGTCCAGGATATTGTGGCCCCTTAAAGGAACAGGCCACCGTTTTTACATACTGAGATGTGTTGATGCGTACCTGTTGTTAGCATTTAGCCTCTCCTAGCACAGGTATAGCCCAAAACTGGGCTGAAGTTAGAAGCTACCAAGCTGTTCCACGGTTTCCCTATTTAAATACAGTTATGTGAGCCTTTACACGATCCAGGTCTAGTTACACAAAATTAAACGTGTGGATTTTCTAAGCGGATAAAAAGGGGCACTATATATACGCCTGTTATTACACCTTATAATACAGAACATATCTCACTATGTAATCTCTGTATGTAAAAACGGTGGCCTATGCCTTTAATGATCCAAAAATCCCCCCAATAATAATGTGGATCAACCCCTAGCTCTGACAGTAGGTAAATATTGGTTTAAAGTAGTGTATTTTAGCAAATAAATGTACATTTCCTTTCAAAATGTATATTTTTCAAACCTCCAGGACTTCTGGAACCACAGTTCTAGACCATAATTGTAACTCTGTGATCGGGGGCGGGGCATATAGCGGCTAAAGACAGTCTGTAACAACATATTTTATAATAAATAAAGTGAAGACATTGAATAACACATTAGTAACACAATAGTAACAATAACAGGGAAAGATCAGCCTCTTTCCCTAGATTAAGGTTAAGGTTAGTTTTAGGGTCAGGGGTCAGGAGAGATTTGGATTTGAATAATTGCAGAAAATTCCACTTGCCCAAACTCTAAGGTGGCAGGTACCGGGTTAAGACCGGTGAAAGCTGAAAATGCTGATTTTTATAATATATTACAACAGATTTAGCAATTCTAATGTTCAGGGGCAAAGTGTTCTATAATTGAATCTGCATTACTTCAAAATAATAACCACGCCGTCCAAGAAGTAACTTCCTGTTTCGATCCAGCACGCCAAAATAAAAGCACACAGCTCGTCTCATTGATTATTTCAGCTGGTACTTGCAACATTACGTAATTATATAATAAATACACACATTTTAAATGTTGTGTCTGTTAATAGTTAGGCAGAAAGAAAGTTGAACTAATGAACTGCTGAACTAGTGAATGAGATGATGCTTTTATTTTGGTGTGCTGGAACAAAACAGGAAGTCACTTCTTGGGCTGTGTTGTTATGATTTGAAGTTATGCACAGAGTCTATGTGGAAGCAGCTGTTGCCCAAACTTGTTTCTAGCTCTCACGCACGTCCACATGGCTCTCTTGAGTTATTCATGTGTGCGTTTGCGTCGGAGCTGAGGCAGAGACAGTGTCGACAAGTGAGACGGAGCCAAAACACTGTGCTGGTTTAGACTCTTTGTTCCTCATTTCCGATCGGTAAAAATGCGCTATAATAGACACCCAGATACACAGACACTGGGTTTACATTGTAGATCTATGGAGGCAAAAGAAATGAACTCTACAGCATCTACACTACCTGTACATATGTAATAAAGGATAAATGACAAACATATTGATTTTAACACTAAGGTTTTGTCTCTGTCAGCTTTAGTCACTGTCACAGTTCCGTGCTCAGGATGGGATTCTGTTTGCCCGATACTTGAAAGTGTACTTGAAGTGTAAACAAAATGTGTCAAATAATATAATAAAGTCTTTTTTGGTTGTGTCTTGTGCAGCATATGACGTCTGTTTATGTGTCATCTGCAAAAATATACAGTATTTGGAAACATGAAGGTGTTTTTGCATAGTTTGGAGAAAGTGTTTCCTCAGACTCGTGTACGTTTGCCACCAGCAGGATAGGTTTTCTGGTCAGTAATGAAAACCTTCAAAGCAATTGATCCTGGAGTGTCCAAGAGACCACTGTGATGGAAAGTAAAGGCGCCATGCTGACCACTCATACAGCCACTGGGTCACCATAAGGTCAAACACGCACAAATATTAACTTTTTTTTTTCGCACAAAAGTTGCATAATGCGCCTTTAATTCCCAAATATAACATCTTTAATGCCACATATTGAACAAATCCACGCATTAAAGGCACGATACCTGATTATCTTCTTTTTTATCTTCTGTCCTTTGAATCAGGACAGTAGTTTGGTGAATAGACTAGAGTAAAGCCTTTACTTACTGTCACTCTGGTTCTCTGAATGTGCTCTGTGTATAACGAGTTGGGCTCCTCACAGGCTAATTCTCAGTGGTCAGACCAGGCGTGCTCAAAGTGGGGCCCGGAACAATTATGTTGGCCCTCCAGAGAGTGACCCACATTTGCGCCACATCTGGTTAATGCTAACTCTTTCCCATTCTCAATGGCAAATATGGATGCAGTACACTTTTTGGCCACCAGCGACTAATTGGGGGCGCTGTTTCACTCCTTTCGCAAAGTTAAGGAAGCACTGTTCTGGTGTCTTGGTATTTGTCAGTCATAGAGCGTCGTAGCATCAACTTTCCCATTTTTCCAAATTTTATAGCAAAGGTCGTTGACATATATGACTTATAAAAGAATTTATGCTGAACTGACACTTTCAAATTGGTCTAAATGGCATTTTCTTTGACTTAAAGAAATGAATGAGGTAAAGTCACTGTTGGTTCTGCAGGTACAGGTGGCGTTGTTTACATTTTGCACTATATAGCTACAATAATTGATTTTGTTCTACTAAAACTAGGCTTTTGTAGCATGTTTTTTGCATAGATAGAATTAAAAGCAAATGTATACCTAAAAAGAAAATAAAGTAACTAGTATTTGCAGTTATGTGTTTCACGCTAACATCGCCGTGTTTGGCCCGAGACCCACAGACGCTTTTTCATTTTGGCCTCAGAGACAAAAAGTTTGGGCTCCCCTGGGTCAGACAGAAATAACCGTCAGCTGCAGGTGTCAGCTAGTTTTAAATCAGCGGTTCCCAAACAGTGGGTCAGTGACATAGATATAATATAATAAAGATTCAGCCCCATTCATTAGTTTAATGACTTTGACATAGAAACAGTTTTGTGTGTTAATTACATAATATCTTTATGTCATATGTATTCTTGATAAAATAAAAGATTGGATTTAATGGAACTGTATTTGTTTTTCACAGTTTCATTTACAACAGTGTCATTTCTCAGATCACACCATTTGTTTTACAAATAGAGTCATACGAGTAAATGTTTATTCATAAAATATAAACTCAACATATAAAAGATGAGGACATTGAGCTTTTCCAAACATTCAAATGTCAAACTCTGAATATATAACAATAACCAGCGTAGTAAAAATATGACACCCAGACCAGCATTGTCACATTTGAAGAGGTACAAATGAGGTCCAAAGCTACATGAGAACACTGTTCACCAAGTGTCTTTTGGACAACCCAGTTTCTACATAAAAACCCCAGGAACGCTTTTACAATATTGCATTACGTTACATCCTTACGTATTTTTTTTCAAAATTATATAAGTAATTGCTTAAATGAATCCAAAAAACATAGTAAGCCTGTAAGGCAATGTAACTTAGTAATACTAACTAGTATCTTCGGAATTTACTCAGAGCTTTTCTCTTAAAAGACTCCTACTGGGTCTGTGTGGTCTGTATCGCTATGTCATATCACTAAGTATCATGGGATTTGCAGCAATAATAAACTAATGGAGATTTTAAAGAGACTAGATGCAAGTTGGCCATTTTTATACTCACTACTGCCACCTCAGGTCTTACGCGTAACTGCAGGTTCTATATTAAGCTCGTGCATGACGGCAATTCGGACCCGAATGAACAACTTTTTGAGTGACAGGATTTTAGAGGCAGCTGTGGTGATTAAGTCTGAGCTCATTCTACACATTAGGACATGGCTGGAACATGTAGGGGGAGGAAAAAAACTTAATTTTAGCATTTTTAAACTCTCTATAGTCCCTTTAAGAACACTGGTACAACGAGACTAATACAGCGATGTGTGCAGAGACATCAGCTTATTTATGCATTATTCACAGCTTCCACATAAATATGCTGGAATTAGCACAAAAGCTAAATTGCATCCATTGTCCTAAGGCAGGTAGAAAAGAACAAATACACATAAAAGACATTATTAGTCAAGCAATAACACAGAAAAAGTCCAAGGAAAAGCATATGTCCATTAATGGGAGCATGACTGTTTGGATTTCAACCAATTTTTAAGGACCCCTTTAAATGCTAGGAAGGTCCCACAGTTTCGTATGTGCTCCGGCAAAGTATTCCATAGTGATGTGCCTCTGATGGACGGCACCGTGAACTGACTGAATTTAGTCCAGCGCCTTTGCACAAGGCAGTCTCCCCTGGTTAGTGCTCTGGTTCTGACTCCAATATTGTTTTTTCTACATATAAAATCCGTTAAGGGTGGAGGAGCCAGTCCATTTAGAACTTTAAAAATAAGGCAAGCATCCAGGAACTTCTGATAGCTCTCAAAATCTAAAATGTTATATTTGCACACAATATTACAGTAATGATAATGCAAGGGCTTCTTGTCTAAGGTTTTAAGCGTTTTCTTAAACAGAAACTTGAGTGGCTTTAAAGTGCTCTTTAAAGACGTATGGGACCAAGTCATGTGACAATAATTAATGTGGCTAAATATCATAGTGTGCATATAAACCTTTGCTGACTCTACCGTCAAGTAAGCCTTATATGTTTAAAGTTTGCCAAATTAAATGTAACATCATCTTGTTATTGTCTTAAATTATATTTAAATATCTGTACCACCCTAGTTGCTCTAGAGATATGTTCTTACCTGAGCTTAGACAAGTTGATCCGTACCTGTCTGGTCTTTGTGCCCGTGAAAGAGCGTGGTAGCTTCTAACTTCACCCCCGTTTGGAACTATAGGAATACACTGGGAGAGGCTCAATGCTAACAACATCTTTTTGCGTGACTGAGGGCGCGCACAAAGACCAGACAGGTACGCATCAACTCGCCTAAGCTTCGTAATATCATATCTCAGTATGTAAAAACGGTGGCCTGTTCCTTTAAATATTAGGGCAGCCTAGTCTTTAGACATTTGTAAGGCTTTGTTTACATGTTTGCGAAGGCTATTAACTTAAACTGAGTAGGACATTTTTATTGGTATTTGTTGTATTTGTTTTTGCATCTTTATTTGTGTATACTTTACAGCACTTTGGGCAGCAAAGTGCTGTAAAGTATGTATGTGAAATGGCTTTGAGTAAAATAAATGCGGTTCAGTTGCTCTACACAGAGTCGCTTGAATCTATGCCCAATAATACGACGCTCAATGGCAAAGGCGGAGGTGTTTATTTATTTTTGCAAAAAAGTATTTTCTTGCCAAATTCAGGCAAACGTTTGAAATTAATGGACATGTCATGAACACAGCAAAACAGTTACGTGCGTTACCACGGCAACACAGCTCCCCTTTCAAAATGTCTGCTGCTGTGAAGCTAACCACTGATTTTATTCATTTTAGACACAGAACAGGTGAGTAAATGTGAGAAATATATGTTAGTAATGTTTTATAAGGTTGTTTATTATCTTCTTAAGGATTAGTTTCATTTATTGTTGGTGTTAGTCATGATGAAGCTGAAGTTATAATCTCTCAGGAGCTAGCAGCTAATCGGCAGTTAGCTCAACAGGAGAGTAACTGTTTCTGTGGCAGCGAAAATATGAGAACGTAATGGTGCGTTCCAGGCAACTGGTAACTGGTAAATTTACCACTTCCCACTTGGAAAAATGCCTTGGAGCCGCTCGAACTGGTAATTACAACTTGTAGACTCGGAAACCTGTAGACTGCTACGAGTTCCTATACGAGATGAAGACAGTAATGGCGGCCCCCAGTGGAGCAGTACAGCTAGCGTTAAAACTGTAACAAAACCACTACATCAGTGATGTGAACGTTACTTTTGGTCACAGCTTTCAACATAACGTTATGTCGCATGTTTGTAATTAGATCTGGTTTGAAGAAACGTTCATATAACGTTAGCATCATATGAGCTAACTGTTGTAGCATTAGCAGTTTTGTTTACATATGACTTCAATCACCTGGAACGCACTGAAGTCGTAACTGGTAACTTTCAAGTGGGAAAAATACCAGTTACCAGTCGCCTGGAACGCACCATAACATTTATTTGTGCACTTTATAAGTCTACACTAAACTAATTAACAAAAATAACACAAATAAAAAACTTGTTATTTGCTTGTCTTTCCATATTTTAATTGGGTGAATGATTGAAAGTCTAGGCCCAGCTTTAGCTCGATTTGACAGGAGAGTAACATGTAAAAAATCAGCTGAAACCTCATTGTTTTCTCTGTTGTTTCTATTTAGGCTGAAGCGCATCTGTAAAAATGTGTGAAGGCCAAACGTTCAGAGCTTTTGTGAACGAGCGTCTGGCTATAGCGGCTGGAGAGATACGAGCGCTGTTTGAAAGGACTACGGCGGAGTGGGAGGAGGAACTACGTTGCTCCGAAGAGGAGAACACGAGGAAAAAGCGAATCCTGAACAAGATATTGAACCCGAGAGTCGTACTGGTCAGAGCGAGGGTCCAAACGCCCCCAACCAGTCCCGGCCTGAACCATGAAATCAGACAGACCCCGAGGATTAAAGAGGAGCCAGAGGAAGAGAGGATCAAACAGGAGGAAGAGGAGCTCCCAGTGTAGGCTCACACACTTTCAAACACGTCTAAGTCACATTATTGTTCAGTTTATTCATATTTAAATCCTTGTTCAGGTGTTTCCCAGAGTCCAGTGCTGTGTGCATGAAGAGAGAAGAGCCCTCCTCCCTTCGACAAAGACAAACTGAGTGCGGGAACATCAGCTCAGAGCCACATTTCCGCTCAGAGACGGAGGGACACACTGAGCACTCGTCTGACACTGACGATGATGATGAAGAAGACTGGGAACCTCCATTCAGACGCTCAGACGCACGGATGGAGACAGAGTCTGATGAAGAAAATCACAACCAGGTCCAGAGCAGAGACAGGAGCAGCAAAGTCTCCGCCCAAAACAAGCCTACACCTGAGACGAGTGCTCCAGTCGACAACGGAGAGACGTCCGGAGCTGATGGAGGAGAAGAGAAGAAGAAGCACCGCTGTCATGTGTGTAGCACGAGATTTAAAACAAAACAGACTTTAAAAATGCACAGTAGAACACACACAGGAGAGAAACCGTATCGTTGTTCAGTCTGTCAGAAAACATTCACCCAAAAAGGTACTCTCGATCAACACAGAAGAACACACACAGGAGAGAAACCGTATTGTTGTTCAGTCTGTCAGAAAACATTCGCCGTAAAAGGTAATCTCGATCAACACAGAAAAACACACACAGGAGAGAAACCGTATCGTTGTTCAGTCTGTCAGAAAACATTCACCCAAAAAGGTACTCTCGATCAACACAGAAGAACACACACAGGAGAGAAACCGTATCGTTGTTCAGTCTGTAGTAAAACATTTGCCTATACGCATGTTTTAAATAGACACAGACGAACACACACAGGAGAGAAACCGTATCGTTGTTCAGTCTGTCAGAAAACATTCACCCAAAAAGGTAATCTCGATAGACACAGAAGAACACACAAAAGGGAAGAAACCCCACAGCTGTCCCGTCTGTAAGAAGACGTTTACACAGCTCTCTCGCCTCAAACAGCATAATAAAACACACAGGAGAGAAATATTTGCCTTGAAATATAATCTGAAAACACACGACACAGACAAAAACACACAAAAAAAACACATGAACAGACACAGAGCTTCAAGACATTTCACCATCCAACATTTTCAATGATTTATTTCTGAAGTTGCCTGTTTGTCTCTTTTAAAAATGAAATCATTTTAAGATTGTTCAATATTTAGTTTTAACATGATTTACAAATGGAATTGGTTTGTTTTGTTATAATTAACGTCACAGAAGATCTATTATTGTTTTTAACCATTTAACATCATTAATATATCACAACCTTTAAAATGTGTGTTTTTCCTGTAAAGATTTTTAGCTTCATGAATGATTGTAAATAAGTTCAAGTTTTTAAATCGGAGATGTTGCAATGTGTAGAATCTAAGTGTATACAGTATAATATTCAAATCTGACTGTTTGACGATATATTTTTTTCTTTTTTCCAATAAAAAGGTTTTAAAACGTCATCTCATCTCTCTGTTATGTTATAAACAAAAACTACGATTTTCACACGAACAGAAACAATTTTCAAATCTTTCCATTGTTAGTTAAATTAAAAGAGTTGACCGCTGGGTCACTCATTGTCCATGTATAAAAAGAATTGCTTTCAGCCTGGATTTGAACATTGTCAAAGTTGAGGCCTGTCTCACATCCTCATGAAGACTGTTCCAGATTTTAGCTTTAGCCTGAGCGTGTTTAGTCCTGACTCTGGGAACCAACCAGGTTTCCGATGCCGATACCTGAATGACATTTTGCTGATACTGTATACTACAATATTTGCCATCTCGAACCAGAAAACACAACAACAATGTTTATTTTGTTCAATAAAGAACCATTCATTTTAAATATCTATCATTTATTTGAGTTGAAACATCCATGTCACTGTCCCTAAACCAAAGAGGTATCAAAACTCTAAAGATATATATTTCTATATAGGCAACTTTATTTTCTGATACTAGCTTTGTTTTTTATACCTGGTATCGTTTAACGCAGGCGTGGGGACTCTTTTTCATATCAAGGGCTATTTGTATAAAGTTCTCCAAGGGCCTTACAATTTAGCGACATACATTCTAGTGTTCATACAACACTGAGGTAGGACTGATCGTTTGGAGGATCATCATTTCTATGCACCCATGGCTGGAATTGTTTATCTTTGTTGAGGCGTCTGGCAGCTGGCAGTGATGATGAGGCTACTCTAAGCAGTGTTGATTTCATAGACTAAAATATAATATAAAAGATAATCATCATTTTAGTCAAAGTAATATTTTTGCCGACTAAAATTGGACTAAAACTAAATTCAAAGTTGCTTGTGAGACTAAAACAATGACTAAAATATCCAGATATTTTTGTCGACTAAAATATGACATAATAAAATGAAGAGACGAAAATCATTTTGACTGACAGTCTGAAAGAGCCTCATGCCATTTACATTTACAGCAAAAAGGAACTGCTCTGAGCTGTGTTCATGTGGGAGAAGCTCCATAAAGCAGTGGACCTGGATTAAATATGATTATGATAAACTTATAAATGAAAAGTCGACTGTTGGAAATGAGTGAGGAGATTTGTCTTGGCTTTAGTGTAGTTTTAATAACGGCTTTAGAGAGCAGCTTTACAACATGACAACATGTGAAGACCGGTAGGTGGAGCATGCGCAGTGGCAAGTACGGCATGAGATGTAGTACACACATAATATAAGAGCAATGATCTACATCGACTAAAGTGAAGGATTGAGGCGAGGCTTCGATCCAGCACAAACACAACTTTGCGCTGGTGCCTTCACTGGTAGCCTGAGGTCGTCGCTTCGGGAAAAAGTGGGACAGCACTGACTTCAACACTCGCTGAATTCCCTTCACTCCATCTGCTCTAAGGGCAAACTCACACTTGTCCATCTGCACCATTTCACAAACATTCATACATTCAGAATCAGAAGAGTTTTTATTGCCATTGTTTGAGACCAGGTTCACAAACTAGGATTTTTTTCTCAGATGTGCAACATAAAACATATAACACAGAATTGAAACTTTAAACCAGGGGTGCCCAAAGTGGGGCCAGAGGGTGACCTACTTTTGCGAGTGTATGCTTAATACCAACTCTCTCCCATTCATTCTGAATTGTAAATATGGATGCAGTACATGTTTTGGCCACCAGCGTTAAATTGGGGGCGCTGTTTCACTCCTTTCGCAAAGTTAAGGTTGTGGCGTCTTGGTATTTATCAATTGTTGCATCAACATTCCCAGTTTTCCAACTTTTATTGCAAAGGTTGTTGACATCAACAAAGCTACATGTTAAAAATTGACTTATAAAAGAATTTATGCTGAACTGACACTTTCAAAATGATCAAATGTGGCATTTTCTTTGACTTAACAAATGAATGAGGTAAAGTCACTCTAGGGTGCTGTAAAACTGTGTTGTTTACAATTATTGATTTTGTTCAACTAAAACTAGGACATTGCCATGGTTAACTTTTGTTTTAATGTTATATGCGTAGATGCAAAAATACCGAAAGAAAAAAATTAAGTAACTATTATGATTTGTAGTTATATGTGTTTCACGCTTGGAAGCTGTATTTGGCTCGCGACCCACTGGCACTTTTTCATTTTGGCCCTTGGAGACAAAATGTTTGGGCACCCCTGCTTTAAACTATAAGGCTGTAGGGGCATGCATAAAGAATATTCAAATGAATAATAACAATATGCAAAGATGACAACAACTGACATAGAATAACAGCGGGATTATATTTACAGATGTGTAGGTGTATAAAGTGATAAAGTGATAGCAGCGGATCTAAGTGTGGACACGCCACACTGTGCAGTAGAGCAGATTACATCCATGAGTCTGGAACTCAGCTATTGGGTCTTGTTTTTGTTCATGAGTCTGATGGCGGAGGGGAAAAAACTGTGGCGGGATTTATGGATCTGGATAGACCGTAGCCTCCTGAGGGAGAGGGTGAGCAGCCCCTCAAAGAATCCTGCAACTGTAACCCAACTGTTCCAATAAGCTACGATATCCTTGCAACTACTGCCTAACATTTGTTAAATTTGCACATGCCGCTCTGCTGGTTCAGCCTCTCTCTCTCTGAAGCTGAAGGGTCTCAGCGAGGGCCGCTGCCTCTGTCTCCGCCCGCCTCACCCTCATCTCGGATCTGACTGCAGCGAGCGGCCTGCGCTCCTGCCACTCTCTGTCCACGTCTCATTTCTCTGCTAAACTGGACCCTAACTTGACGATAGGATTCTATGTGACAGATAAAGGGCTGTGTTTGAGCGACAGGTGCCCGTCTGCCCCGCTCTGCTGTGCCACAGCTGAACGGAGTCACAGCTCTATTTCCTTCAGCTTTATTAAACATGGCACAAATGTTATTAAGCTTTTTAAGGACAACCAACTAAATCATTTATTTTATAACATTTGGACTGATGACAGTTCTTTTTCAAAAGGTTCCAAGGTGAATGCATTACTTAAGTGCAGATCGTAATATCAAATTTGACGAACTTGGGAGGAATGGAGAGCTACAAGTTGAAGGCCCAGCTCAAAAGTAACGTGACCAGTAGGGGGCAGCTCTTTTGAACCTTGTGCTTTATCTGCGGTGTTTGTAACGTCATGTCAAACCTTTGTCTTTGCAGAGCGCTCGGGCTTCACAGTCCGGCCTGTGGCGGGATACCTCTCTCCGCGGGACTTCCTGGCGGGTTTGGCCTTTCGCGTGTTTAACTGCACCCAGTACATACGGCACAGCACCGACCCGCTCTACACCCCAGAGCCGTGAGTCCCGTGTTCACATCAACCAGGCTGAGCTGCTCGAAACATTATCTCCACTGGGGACAGACAATGAATCATCACTGAATCTATCATTTAATTCATCGCAAATCACAAAGAGCCTTTATTGTGGTAATATTGTATGTTATGTCCTTTTGTAACCCTGTCATTTTGCCCCCCAATACAGCCCTGAAACGATCTTTAATGCAAACATTTAAACGAGAGTAAAGTGCAATATCTAGTTCGCCACTAGGTGGCAGCGCACCATAACCATTCTTCTTCTGCTGTTCACTGGCGTCCATCTTGACTTGAGCACATGAGCAAAAGCCAGAGTGAGCCACAGTAGAAATACATTTAAAGATTGAAATTCATTTAGAAAACGAAACACATCCTCGAGGTTGAACGATTTAAAAGCTTAGACGACACCTGTCATAAAACAAATTTATCTCGGTGAGTTTAAAACTACAATTCTGTGTTGATTAGCTTGAAGCTAAATTTGTGAAGTGACTTAGAAATGTACATTTCAACGTTACAATGGATTACAGTGGATAAAAACCAGTCTGGCTATCTACAGTAGCAGTGGATGTTACCACACTGTACTATATATATATATATATGTGTATGTATGTATGTATGTATGTGTACTATATATATATATATGTGTATGTATGTATTTGTACTATATATATGTGTATGTATGTATGTATGTGTACAATTTCTAACAATTTCTTAGAAAAGTTACTTAAGTGTGTGTCTTTGTATGAAATGTATGATGTATGTATGGTTTGGGTATGATCTATGTCGGTATAGCCTGTATGTCCTATTATGTTTAGTAAAAAATAAATAATAATTATAAACTGGGAAAAAAACTGTCTGAGTGAAAAGGTTTGAAAATGTATTTCAAGAATTGAGAAAAAAAAAGAGCTTTTCTCTGACTCAAAGGCAAAATGTCCCACTTTGGGTGTCAGGTGGTACAACCTGTAAATATCAGAAAGAAAAAAAATATTATTATACATTTTTTACATTTGTTTTAAAAGTAAATGTATACGCCCATGCTAACAAATGCTAAAGCTAATATAAGAGTCTACAAGAAATACATACATAACAGAATGCTAACACAATGCTACCTGCTAGCATTGTGCTAAGGCTAACGGCTAGCTAGCGCTTGCTACAGCTGCTGTTTTTTCGCTTCTACTGAACAATCTGCTGTGAGAAAATATCCATATGGGCCTCATTTACACTTGACTTTATTTATGTGACATAAATAAGTTCATGTTCACTCTTTTTAGCCATTTACTGGTGGAATATGGACTTATTTATCACACTTAAATAAAGAAAAAATGTCAGTTGTAGCTCGCGCTAGCTAACTGTTAGCATTAGCCCGATGCTAACATGTGGCATCAAGTTAGCATTCTCCGTTTTTTTATGTATTTATGGGCTGTTGAACCACTTTGCTCCTCTCCATGTCTTTGTATCTTTATTTAGTAGAAAACTATATTCATAATTCAGCGTTTGTTGAATAAGTTTTTGAATAATTAGAGAAAGTTTAGATTTTTCTCCAAATTGCTTTCCCCCTTAACCTCTTACCTCCCACCAGAACCGAGCACATTTTGTCCAGTTTGGCTTGACCCCAGTCCAAAAGCTTCTGGAAAAAAGCTGTGAAAATAGCAACAAAACTGAGACGAAAACAATGATGGAAATGTGACTAAGAGTGACCAAAAAGTGACGAAAAATTGATGAAAAAGTGGCAAAAATGTCACAAGAAATTGACAAAAAATGAACGAAAAAATGACCAAAAAAATGACAAAAATTTGATAAAAAATTGACAAAAAAATTACAAAAATGTGACAAAAAATTACAAAAAAATGATAAAAATTTGCCCAAAAAATGACCAAAAATTTTCCGAAAAATGAGAACAAAAAAAGACAAAAAAGCTACAAAAATGAGTCGAACACCCAACAAAAAAATGATGGAAAAAAAAATCTGATGACGTGAGGAAACACCATATATGGATGATTCCAGAGATGCCGTCAGTATCCGTCTGTATCTGTAGCAAAGGGTGAGCTGGTGTTGTTATTGTGGAGTTATCAGCGGTTCTGCGTTGATATTCGAACAGGCTTATGAATCACAAAAGTCACTTCCTGTCGATGTGTTTCTGGAAAAGGCTCTTGGCTCGTGTGTCATCCGTGGATTATCATGAAGTCCAGTTATACTTTACTGATCCCCGTGGAGAGATTTGTTCTCTGCATTTGACCCTGACTTCGCTGAGAGAAATGAAATGACTCCCGCTCCCCCCTCTAGGCTCGCTTTAGACCGGAGCCCGGACTGAGACTGGATTAACCCGGTGCTGGTTTGGATCGATAAGTGCCAGAGTGAAGGAGGAGGTCTATCAGTTTTCTCTGTCCTGGAGGGAGAGATGCTTTAAAGCAACAGTTTAGAGTCTGTAATGATCCAAAACCTGTCACTGCTTTGAAATCACTATTTTGTTTTTAAAATCTATAGTTCTGGGAAGTTTGGATAAGTTTGCATCCATGTTAACCTCTGAACACCCGCCTGAACCGATTTCAATATAACACTGGCCTATACTGGCTGTGATGTTGAGGTTTGGGTAAAGCTGAACTGGAGAAAAAGCACTCTGTGAAGGTGGGGGTAAGAGGTGCAGTTACACGTAAGACCTGAGGTGGCGGTAGTGAGTATAAAGTGACCAACTCCCATCTAGTGGCTTTAACTCCTTAACTCCCACCTGAGAGCATTTTCTCTAGTTCAGCTTTACCCAAATCCTGTAGGCCAGTGTAACACCTCATTTGAAAGCTAAGATCTACAAAACCCATCTAAATGGATCTTGTTCCTCAAGTCATCAGATTTTTTTCCATCTTTTTTTTTGGGGGGGGGGGTATTCAACTCATTTTTGTAACTTTTTTGTCATTTTTTTGTCATTTTGTTATTTTTTTTTGTCTTTTATTGTCATTTTTTGTCACTTTTTTAAAATCACTTTTTGTCTTTTTTGTCATTTTTTTGTCACATTTTTTGTCACATTTTTTGTCATTTTTTTGTCATTTTTTGTCACATTTTTTGTCACATTTTCTTGTCACATTTTTTGTCATTTTTTTTCCGTCACATTTTTGTCATTTTTTTTGTCAAAGTTTTCTCACTTTTTTTGCCACATCGTCATTGTTTTCGTTCTGTCTCTATTTTCACAGCTTTTTTCCAGATGCTTTTGGATTGGGGTAAAGTCAAACTGGAGAAAATGTGCTCGGTTCAAGTGGGAGTTAAGGGGTTAAAGGCGCATTATGCAACTTTTAATGCTAAAAATAGAGTGGTCAGCATGGCGCCTTTACTTTCCATCACAGTGGTCTCTACAAAGCTCCAGGATCAGTTGTGTTTAGGTTTTCTGGTGAGAGGGTCCGTCAGCAGAGAACACCTTTCAAACGATTGAAAAAAAGAGGTTGTAGTAAGTTGCTGGTATAATAATTGATAACTAGAGTGAAAACTGTAGATGCGATTAAAACGTAATATCCATAAATTGATATATTTCAATTTCAAAATAAAGGTCCACACCTGAAAAATAAAAGTTTCAACTTGAATCTAGTGACTTTAACTCCTTAACTCCCGCCTGAACCGAGA
This sequence comes from Gobius niger, assembly GCF_951799975.1. Lineage (NCBI taxonomy): Eukaryota > Metazoa > Chordata > Actinopteri > Gobiiformes > Gobiidae > Gobius > Gobius niger. The sequence goes on along the minus strand of NC_136858.1, from coordinate 4,123,166 downwards.
GCATTTTCTCCAGTTCAGCTTTACCCAAATCCTGTAGGCCAGTGTAACACCTCATTTGAAAGCTAAGATCTACAAAACTCATCTAAATGGATCTTGTTCCTCACGTCATCAGATTTTTTTTCCATCTTTTTTTTGGGGGGTATTCAACTCATTTTTGTAACTTTTTTGTCTTTTTTTTTGGGTAACTTTTTGTCATTTTTTGTTATTTTTTTTGTCTTTTTTTGTCTTTTTTTTTTGCCATTTTTTGTCACATTTTTTGTCATTTTTTGTCTTTTTTTTGTCACATTTTTTGTCATGTTTTGTAATTTTTTTTAACTAGAGTGAAAACTGTAGATGCGATTAAAAAGTAATATCCATAAATTGATATATTTCCATTTCAAAATAAAGGTCCACACCTGAAAAATAAAAGTTTCAGGGCAAACTTTCAGAAACATAATTTCAAACCATTCACATGGTTTGACAAATAAAAAATCTTGAAAGTTCCACTGAGATTAAGAATCTCTTTTTCAGGGGAGTCCTGGCACCAGAGGGGACTCTATTGTACATGTTTTTAGTGGCAGAAGATGCATGCTAGCTGAGATGCATGAGCGCTAACCGCTGCGCCACTGTGCTGCCCAAGACACAGACGTGAAAAATAAAGGTTGTTCTGGTATAATAATTCATATTTTGTGCCAATTTGGTGCCACTACAGTGAAAAATGTAGAAGCTATCAAAGAGAAGTATCCATGAATTGTCATATTTTGACATACATTTCAAAATAAATGTCCAGATCCAAAAATATAAAGGTTGTAGTAAGTTGATCATTGATAATTGGTGCCATTCATTGTCACTACTGTGAAAACTGTGGAAACTATTGCAGATTAATATCCATGAATGGTCATAATATTTGGGCATGGATTTCAAAATAAAGGTCCAGACCTGAAAAGTAAAGGTTGTAGAAAGTTGATGATTGATTACTGGGAATCATCCCATCAACACTTGTATTACCACCAGAGGGATGATTTATTAAGGTAAACAAGTTGCTTAGTGCTGCTTTAAAATGTGAAACTAATTGATGATATTGACTCGTTACCTGCAAAGTGACACATGTTCAGCCTTTATTTGTTATAATTTTGATGATTTTGGCTTACAGTCCATTTTCAAATGATTCTAATTGATGAGATTTTTAATTTGGGGTTTTTACAAGCTGAGCCATAATAATCAAAACGCTATACATCTCTCACATTGCATGTAATGAGTCGATCATATATTAGTTTCACAGTTTAAGTTGAATAACATAACGATATTCTTATTTTGCAAGTTTCACCTGCATCTGTCCGAGAATCTGACCATTATTATTTGTTTATTGGTTTATTTGGTCAGCTTTTCTGCCCAACATTTCTTTATTAACATTACTGCTTTACTGAAATTTAATGATCATTATGCAACTGATGTCATCCATCTAAATAAGTCATATTTTCAAAAGCATTAGAACTTGTCACGTGCACTTTAACAGCTGTGAGGCGGAGTGAGGGAGAAAGAACAGCAGGGGGCGACAAAGGACAGAGGAAAACTAAAAAGAAAGAGCTCAGAGGCTGTTCAAAGACATCAGTTTGATTTAACCTCTTACCACCCGCCTGAACCAAATGCATTCTGTCCTCTTTGGCCATTATATAGGCCTGTGTAACACCTCATTTGAAAGCTAAGACCCACAAAACTGATCGCGTTTGTTGCTGTGTTGTGTCACCTTTTTTTTTTTTATTATTATTATTTTTTTGGTCACATTTTTGTTGAGTTTTTGTCACTTTTTGGTTGAGTTTTTGTCACATTTTTGTTGAGTTTTTGTCACATTTTTGTTGAGTTTTTGTCACATTTTTGTTGAATTTTAGTCACATTTTTGTTGAATTTTTGTCACATTTTTGTTGAGTTTTTGTCACACTTTTTTTGGTTGAATTTTTGTCACATTTTTGTTGAATTTTTGTCACTTTTTGGTTGAATTTTTGTCACATTTTTGTTGATTTTTTGTCACTTTTTGGTTGAATTTTTGTCACATTTTTGTTGATTTTTTGTCACTTTTTGGTTGAATTTTTGTCACATTTTTGTTGAATTTTTGTCACTTTTTGGTTGAATTTTTGTCACATTTTTTTTGAGTTTTTGTCACATTTTTGTTGAATTTTTGTCACATTTTTCTTGAGTTTTTGTCACATTTTTGTTGAATTTTTGTCACTTTTTGGTTGAATTCTTGTCACATTTTTGTTGAATTTTTGTCACTTTTTGGTTGAATTTTTGTCACATTTTTGTTGATTTTTTTGTCACATTTTTGTTGATTTTTTATCACATTTTTGTTTATTTTTTTGTCACTTTTTGGTTGAATTTTTGTCACATTTTTGTAGATTTTTTTGTCACATTTTTGTTGATTTTTTGTCACATTTTTGTTGAATTTTTGTCACTTTTTGGTTTAATTTTTGTCACATTTTTGTCACTTTTTGGTTTAATTTTTTGTCACATTTTTGTTGATTTTTGTCACTTTTTGTTTGAATTTTTGTCACTTTTTGGTTTAATTTTTTGTCACTTTTTGTTTGAATTTTTGTCACATTTTGTTTGAATTTTTGTCACATTTTTGTTGAATTTTTGTCACATTTTTGTTGAATTTTTGTTGAATTTTTGTTGAATTTTTGTTGAATTTTTGTCACTTTTTGTTTGAATTTTTGTCACATTTTTGTTGAATTTTTGTCACTTTTTGGTTTAATTTTTTGTCACATTTTTGTTGATTTTTGTCACTTTTTGTTGGAATTTTTGTCACTTTTTGGTTGAATTTTTTGTCACTTTTTGGTTGAATTTTTTGTCACTTTTTGGTTGAATTTTTTGTCACATTTTTGTTGAATTTTTGTTGAATTTTTGTTGAATTTTTGTCACTTTTTGTTTGAATTTTTGTCACATTTTTGTTGAATTTTTGTCACTTTTTGGTTTAATTTTTTGTCACATTTTTGTTGATTTTTGTCACTTTTTGTTGGAATTTTTGTCACTTTTTGGTTTAATTTTTTGTCACTTTTTGGTTGAATTTTTGTCACATTTTTGTTGAATTTTTGTCCCTTTTTTGTTGAATTTTTGTCACTTTTTGGTTGAATTTTTTGTCACATTTTTGTTGAATTTTTGTCACTTTTTGGTTTAATTTTTTGTCACATTTTTGTTGATTTTTGTCACTTTTTGGTTTAATTTTTGTCACATTTTTGTTGATTTTTTGTCACTTTTTGGTTTAATTTTTGTCACATTTTTGTTGATTTTTTGTCACTTTTTGGTTGAATTTTTGTCACATTTTTGTTGAGTTTTTTGTCACATTTTTGTTGATTTTTTGTCACATTTTTGTTGATTTATTGTCACATTTTTGTTGAGTTTTTGTCTCTTTTTTGTTGCTTTTACATCCTTGTTTTCTTCTAATTTTGTGTGGCTGTTTTGGTGCTTTTTTTCCCAAGAAGCTTTTTGATTAGGGTAAAGCCTAACTGGAGAAAATGGGATCCGTTCAGGTGGGAGTTAAGAGGTTAAGACTTAATGTAATCCTGTTTAGCCGAGGTCTATTTCTCATTTTCAGGCCAAAAACTGCTTTAGTGAAGTCCAAGTGCAGCTGTAACTCTCTCTCTTTGTTTTTTTTTAAACTTCTGCCGCCTGTGGTCTAGAAATGTATCAACCGATCAAATCCATTTTCCTATTCCTCCGTGTGTGTTCCACCTGTCTGCCTGGCCCCGCTCCTTCAGTCTGCAGCTGTTGTTTTACCGGAGAGTTGTTGCCTGGCAGACGGTGGCGAACTCCCGCGGGAAACTCCGGGGGGAAAAACGGAGAAAAAACAAACCCACAAATCCAATTTAGGCTGATATTTACTGGGAGAGAGAGTGTGGGCCTGTGGATTATGATGTCATTATTACATATCGAGCCAGAAACTAAAACCTCTTACCTCTAACCCAGTACGTTTTCTCCAGCTTTACCCAAATCTGAAAGCTTATTACAGCCTGTAGGCCTGAGGAATGTCTCATTTGAAAGCCTGACCTACAAGACTGATATAAAGCTCTTTTTCATTTTGTTTTCACATTTTGGTCGTTTTTTATTGCTTTTTGGTTTATCACAATTTCCTTGGTTTTTGTTGCATTTTTGCGAATTTTTTGTGACTTTTTTGTGACTTTTTTGCCATTATTTTTCCCTTCTTTGTTGCATTTTTGCTAATTTTTTTGAGACTTTCTTGACACATTTTTGTCACATTTCTTTTTCACTGTTTTGTCGCATTTTTGACAATTTTTTTGTGACTTTCTTGTCACATTTTTACCCAATTTTTGCCCAATTTTTTGTCGCATTTTTGCAATTTTTTTGTGACTTTTTTGACATTTTTTTTCACTTTTTTGTCGCATTTTTGCAATTGTTTTTTTCTTCACATTTTTGGCATATTTTTGCCAAATTTTTGTGACTTTTTTTTCACTTTTTTGTCGATTTTTTGACAAATTGTTTTCACTTCTTTGTCGCATTTGTGACATTTTTTTGTGACTTTCTTGTCACATTTTTACCAAATGGTTGCCCAAATTTTTGTCACATTTTTGCAAATTTTTAGTTTAGTTTTTTACTTTTTTGTCGCATTTGCCAATTTTTTGTCGTTTTTTTGCCAAATTTTTGTTGAATTTTTGCCAAATTTGTGTCACTTTTTTATTGCATTTTTGCTACATTTTTTTTCACTTTTTTTCCACTTTTTCACATTTTTGTTAATTTTTTGTCGCCTTTTGGTCAAATTTGTGTTGAATTTTAGCCAATTATTTTGTCACTTTTTGCCAAAGTTTTGAGACTTTTTTTGTCACACTTTTTCCACATTTTTTCCCACATTTTTTCCCCCAACTTTTCATTTGACTTAAACATGTCAAGAAAAAAAAAGCTACAGCAAACAAAAAGGACGTGACAATCATAACGAGGGAGACGTTAGATGAGTTCTGCAGGTCTTAGCTTTCAAATGAGGCTTTACACTGGCCTATAGGCTCCAGTCGAGACCCTTTAAGATTTGGGTAAAGCCGAAGTGGAGAAAATGCCCTCGGTTAAAGTGGGGGTTAAGGGGTAATGACGTCCCTAATGAAAGCGTAACCATGGAGGGCGCGCGGGAATCCTCACATTTTCACGCACAAACGTAGACGGTGCAGAAACCTCCACCTGTTCCTTTCGGTGGACCCTGTTTGCGTATTCTTTTGTTGTTCTTTGACATCATATCATCGTGGACTCCTCCTCCTCCTCCTCCTCCTCTTCACTCCCTCCGCGTTGACGCGCCCCTCTCTCTCCTCGCAGTCCGCTTTGGGTGCGCTCTGAGCGGCTTGTCTCCTCCGCTCTCCTCGCTCCATCATCTCTTCCCCAAAAGACGGACCGACTCCCACCGGGGCAGGGCGTGTCTCCTCCGGGAGTCTGTCACCCCCACCCCCCCACCCCGTTTACAGCTTCTACCTCCACCCCCTGCTGTTCTCTGGTTTACTGCAGTTTTATCGCTTTCTGGGACTGTACTTGTTCATCCACCGAGGAGCGCGGGCGGCACGAGCCGGGGAAGAAGAGTTTGCAGCGCCGGGGGCGACTCCACGAGGCAGGTCCCAAGGTAAGATGGCATTTTCCTCAACGCAAAGCACTTGTTTTTTCCTTTTGAAGACCGAATTCTCCAAACTGCAACGGCAAAAGAACACGTGTTTGCACTTTGCGTCATGTTTGAGGCAGAGAGAAATCGTAATCGTTTGTGAAGTGTGCGCAAACCATGGATTGTGCTTGGACTTCAATGTTGTTTTGGAGAAAGTAGTTTCCTCAGTGAGAGAAGCTTGTTGCAGTTAATGGTATTTAGTGTCTTTATTATGGGGCAGTGGTTCCCAAAGTGGGGGTCGTAAGATGATTTTAAGCAGGGGCGGACTGGGACTTAAAAACAGCCCTGGACTCTGATCAGCCCGGCCCAAATGAGCGTAATTGTGCACTTCCACAAATGCATATTTTAACCTCTTACCACCCGCCTTAACCGAGTGCATTTTCCCCAGGTCGACTTTTTATTTTTTTTGATTGGTATCATCAGCAAAAAGAACTGGAAAGGTGGTCATAGAAACAGAAGCAAAATCATTAATATAAATAATAAATAATACTGGTCCCAAAATTGAACCTTGTGGTGCACCATGCTCCACGGAATTCCTTTTAGATTCACTTTTTTTTTTGTACTGGGCTTTACCCAAATCTAAAAGCTTCTCGACTGGAGAAGCAACAATGTAACGCCTCATTTGAAAGCTAAGACCTACAAAAGTGATTTTAAACTTTTTGTCACGTCATTTTTGTCATATTTTTGTTGTTTTTTTCATTATTTTTTCTGTCATTTTTTGTTGTGTTTTTCTCACGTTTTGGTAGGTTTTTTTGTCCGTGTTTTTCTCATATTTTTGTTGCCTTTTCATCACATTTTTTGTCACTTTTTTGTCGCTTTTCCAGCACATTTTTGTTTTGTTTTCATCCTCTTTTTCTCGATATTTTGATGCTTTTCTTTTTAGCTTTTAGATTTGGGTAAAGCTCAATTGAGGCGGGACCAGTGGCCCTAGAGCCAGTGGCCCTTCTGTGACCATTTGTGATTGAAAAAAGCTATTTTTAGTGAAAATCTTAAAGCTTCTTGACATGAAAAAGAACAAAGGTGTGTCAAAAACGTGACAAAAAAGTGACAAAAATTAAGAAAATGACATAAAGGTGAAAACAAATGTAAGAAAAACGCTAAAAGAAAGTGATGATTAAAAAAAAAAAGCCCAAAAAGTGATGTCAACAACGTGAGGAAAAAGATTTGTTTAGATCAATTTTGTAGCTTTCAAGTCAAGAAGCTTTTAGAATTGGGGAAAAAAAGTGGTTGGTTAAGGCGGGGGTTAAGAGGTTAAAGGTCGTACAGCTGATTCAAGCAATGAAGAAGAAGAAGATCTTTATTTATATAGTGCCTTTCACAGACATAAAGTGCTTTACACGAGACAGTTTTACATTCACTCCACCAGCACACATTCACCCACATCATTCATCCTGACCTATTGTACATGTTTTTAGTGGTAGGGGAAACCCACGCATCGAACCATGGACCTTCTAGCTGTGAAGCGACAGTGCTAACCGCCGAGACATGGAAGAACTTAGCGTCCCAGTTCTTCACAGAGACCTGGCACTCTTTTATATTAGGATTTTATTTTTCTGAAAAATGCTTAGTTTTCACCTCACCCATAGTTGTATCGTATCCAAGGCCGGATTTATGAGCTCACAGGGGCTCAGCCCAGGGGCCCGGCAGGTTGAAGAGTAAACTGGGACTAAAACAAGACTAAACCTGGACTAAACCAGGGCAAAGGCAGGACTAAGCCAGGACTAAGCCAGGACTAAGCCAGGACTAAGCCAGGACTAAGCCAGGACTAAGCCAGGACTAAGCCAGGACTAAGCCAGGACTAAGCCAGGACTAAGCCAGGACTAAGCCAGGACTAAAATGGGACTAAACCGGGACTAAACCAGTTCTAAACAAGGTCTGAGTCATTTTCATTGAGTTGACACTATGTACCTATTGTTCTGTTAAAATTCATGAAAATGCACCAAATTGCACCATTAAAATAAAGACCCCCCCCCCCCCCCCCCCCTTTTAAATATGTCCCCCCACCGGTCTGGCAGTAGCAACGGTTCTTCCATGAGGGTCATGGAGCTCAAATTGGGGTCATTATGTAAAACTGCACTATGTTTAAGAGGTGACTTCTGCATGTTCAATAAAAACAAATATCCTTCATTGATCCTTTCATTGTCGAGAGAGAGAAATCCGACAGACAGATGTGTACAGATGTTGTTAAGGCGCTTTTTGAATAAATATTGATTGATTATAAGGGGCCCTGAAAAAACTTTAGCCCTGAGGCCCATTTCACTTAAATCCGGCCCTGAGTATCGTATCGATATCGAGATGTCTGGCATGAATATCGAGATATGAAATTTTGTCCATTTCGTTCAGCCCTAGTTTGCAATAATAAAAATCAAAACAACATTCAAGAACATTCAGTTCGCTCGACACATTTTAAACATGTTCAGGAACATTAGGATTTAATACAAACGGAAATATGAAAAAGTACATAAAGAGACAAAAAATACTATATAGCAATAAAACACTGTATGCCATATGTGTACGTTCAAACTTCAGTTTAGGTTTATTTTTCACTAATTGCACTACACGTTTTTTTGCCCCAAACAGAGAGCGGTTTGGAAGCCTATACCTCCTCCTCCTCTTCCTCCTTCTTCCTCCTCCTTCCTCCTTCTTCCTCCTCCTTCCTCCTCTTTCCTCCTCCTCCTTCCTCCTCCTCCTTCTTCCTCCTCTTCCTCCTCCTTCCTCCTCCTCCCTCCTCCTTCCTCCGCCTGCTTCTTCCTCCGCCTGCTTCTTCCTCCTCCTCCTGCTTCCTCCTCCTTCCTCCTTCCTCCTCTTTCCTCCTCCTCCTTCCTCCACCTGCTTCTTCCTTCTCCTCCTTCCACTTCTTTCTCCTCTTTCCTCCTCCTCCTTCCACCTCCTCCTCCTTCCTCCGCCTGCTTCTTCCTTCTCCTGCTTCCTCTTCCTTCCTCCTCTTTCCTCCTCCTCCTTCCACTTCTTCCTCCTCTTTCCTCCTTCCACCTCGTCCTTCCTCCTCCGCCCTCCTCCTCCTCCTCTTCTTCCTTCCTCCTCTTTCCTCCTCCTTCCTTCTTCTCCCTCCTCCTTTTCCTTCCTCCCCCTCCTCCTCCTTCCTCTTCCTTCTTCCCCCTCCTCCTCCTCTTCCGCCTCCTTCCTCCCTCCTCCTCCTCCCCCTCCTCCTCCTCCTCCTTCCGCCTCCTCCTCCCCCTCCTCCCCCTCCTCCTCCTCCTTCCGCCTCCTCCCTCCTCCTCCTCCTCCCCCTCCTCCTCCTCCTCCCCCTCCTCCCCCTCCTCCTCCTCATCCCCCTCCTCGAGTGTCGCTGGCTGTTTCTGACAAAGCCTCGCCTGTGTTCTGTCTAAGTGCGTTCATCAAAGTTTAATTAAAAACCGCTGGAGAGAGACAGAGAGAGGTCCGGCACGTGTTTGGTTACACTTTGAAAAGAGGAGACACTGATACTTCTCTATTTCGCATAATAAAGTTTCACACTGTAAAAAAAAAACACATTTTAGATTTTAAGATGACTTTTTTTTTTCAGTGTTAGCTTTCACTTCATTACAATTCACTTGATTAGACGAAGAAGAAGAGAGGAAAATGTTTGAGAACAGTCTTTGTCACCCCATTCACCTGCAATGCCTCGCCTTAACCCCTTAACTCCCACCTGAACCGAGCACATTTTCTCCAGTTTGGCTTGACCCCAGTCCAAAAGCTTCTGGAAAAAAGCTGTGAAAATAGCAACAAAACTGAGATTATGGAAATGTGACAAAAAAGTGACGAAAAATTGATGAAAAAGTGGCAAAAATGTCACAAAAATGTCACAAGAAGTTGACAAAAAATTGACGAAAAAATGACAAAAAACGTGACAAAAAAATGTCAAAAATGTGACAAAAATGTGACAAGAAAATGACAAAAATGTGACAAAAATGTGATAAAAAATGGACAAAAAAATGACAAAAATGTGACAAAAAATGACAAAAATGTGACAAAAAATTGACAAATTTGTGATAAAAATGTGACAAATAAAAATAAAAAAGTTACAAAAATGAGTTGAACACCCAACAAAAAAATGAGGAAAAAGATCCTCTCGGTTCAGGCGGGAGTTAAGAGGTTAATATTGAACCTAATGTACATGTTTTTGGTGGTAGGAGAATCTAGAGGGAGAACATTCTAACCACTGTGCCACAGTTCATTACACTTGCCTTGATTAGACCGCCTCCAAATGACACTTTTGCAAATTGGCTGCATTAATATTTCACATTTTCTCCGTCTAATTTTAACCATGAAACAAGCTAAGCCCCGCCCTCTTCATAATATTCGCCTGTAAAGCGTCTTTGAGTGTCCAGAAAATTATTACTATTATTAAATGTCACTAACATTCCAGACTTTTCCATTTCTTTAGGCGATCACACAGACTGGGGCTCTGAGGAAATGTAAATGATGTCTTTTTTTCTCTCCATTTGATCGTCTTGGATTGTGAGAAAATGTCTCATAAATGGCTTTCAGAAAGACAGCGCAGATTACAGTTTGGCTTTGATTCAGAGCGAGTTCAAAGAGAGGCCAAGGGCAGGCGGCGCCGTGGGAGTGAAGTGGGGAACGCTGTGGAGAAAATGGTGATTTGAGGACGGAGGAGACAAAGGCGACTCGTTTAACCTCCTAAATCAACGCACCAAAAGTTCTGTTGCTTTCAATTTGAAACGCGTCACTCAAATGTGGAGGAAACGTCTAACACCTGTAATTTAAAGAGGGCAGTGGCTCGTCTGTTCATTTGGCAGAAAATTGTGCCGTTTCCCGTTCGTCTGTGTGATTTGTTGCTGCTCATGTTTTCACTCTCCGCTGTTTTGGACGGGTCGTGCATTATCAGAACTCGGGTATTTATGATAATTGTCACATTTATATAGTGCTTTTTCAGCTGGGCGTTCAAAGCACATTTACACTCACTGGACTCTGGAGGCAAGGCAGGTGAAGTGTCTTGCCGAAGCATTAACCCTTTAATAGTTTGCTGAGCCGTTTGGTAAAGCCCACTTTACTGAATCATGTGTTGTTTCTAATTCTACCATTCGGTTCCAGTTTGTAATACTCAAAATATCCAGTTTGGACTAGTAAACGTTGGGGGTGGGACTAGTTAGCTGGTTTATGCTGGTTTAGAGCAGGTTCGGGCCTGTTCCGACCTAGTTTGAACCAGTTTAGAGCAGTTTTGGACTGGTTTAGACCAGGTTTGGACCAGTTTAGAGCAGTAATAGACTGGTTTAGACCAGGTTTGGACTGGTTTAGACCAGGTTTGGACCAGTTTATATCAGGTTTGGACTGGTTTAGACCAGGTTTGGATCGGTTTAGACCAGGTTTTGACTGGTTCAGAGCAGTTTAGAGCAGGTTTGTACCGGTATAGACCAGGTTTGTACTGGTATAAACCAGGTTTGGACCAGTTTAGAGCAGTTTTAGACTGGTTTAGATCAGGTTTGGACCGGTTTGGACCAGTTTAGAGCAGTTTTTTACTGGTTTAGACAAGGTTTGCACCGGTTTAGACCAGGTTTGTACCAGTTTAGACCAGGTTTGTACCAGTTTAGACCAGGTTTGTACCAGTTTAGACCAGGTTTGTACCAGTTTAGACCAGGTTTGTACCAGTTTAGACCAGGTTTGTACCGGTTTAGACCAGGTTTGGACCAGTTTAGACCAGGTTTGGACCGGTTTAGACCAGGTTTGGACTGGTTTAGACCAGGTTTGGACCCTTGTAGACCAGGTTTGGACCAGTTTAGGCCAGGTTTGGACCAGCTTAGAGCAGTTTTAGACTGGTTTAGACCAGGTGAAGACTGGTTTAGACCAGGTTTGGAGCAGTTTAGACCAAGTTTGGACCAGCTTTGAGCAGTTTTAGACTGGTTTAGACCAGGTTTGGAGCAGTTTAGACCAGGTTTGGACCAGCTTTGAGCAGTTTTAGACTGGTTTAGACCAGGTTTGGACTGGTTTAGACCAGGTTTGGAGCAGTTTAGACCAGTTTAGACCAGGTTTGGACCGGTTTAAAGCAGGTTTGTACCGGTTTAGACCAGGTTTGGAGCAGTTTAGACCTGGTTTCTGTCTAACGTGTCCAACTTGTCCAAAGTCCAACTTTCACCTAGCCCCTTTAAATCTAAATCTCTTCTAAAATATAGTTTTTCCTTTCCAATGACATCGCTCAATGATTTTTACTGCACACAGTTGTCATAAATACAAACTCTATTGTCTAAATCTAATTCAGCTGCAGCTCTACCGGAAATTTTCCACAATCTTTTGCTGAAAAGTTTCCCGTTGTTTCCAATTTAGTTAAGAATAAAATTTCCCTTCATTCACATTCATTTAAATAAGTGTTTGCAGCTTCAAAAACATGACAATTGTGCTTGCCTTCACCGTCCCAACGGCAACACGACGGGGACAAACCTTCTTCCTTGTTGTGAGTCAATGGCATGTGACCGTACAGCTGCACAGCGCCACCTGCTGTTCTGGAGTGTGCAATGCTAGGCTTTTAATATGAAGAAAACGTATGACTTTTTACTTTGGAGCCTTAATGGAAATGTAGTGATATTTCAAATGTAGTGGAGTAAAAGTAGTAAGGTCCCAATATAAATACTACTCAGGTAAAGTACAAATCCTCCAAAACTCTACTACAGTTTCTTTCTCAGTGTCTTTGTGCAGATGTAAGCACCACGTTTGTCACGCGAGTCTATTTTTGCACCCGCGGAGCACATTTCTGATCTCACATCTCACACCCGGACGCTATTCTTAGTCCGGGATTATCACGCGCCAAAATAAACTGGATCAGATTCTAATCCAGGCTTTGAATTTGGCGGCAAACAATTGTAATTTTGGCGCAGATTAAACGGATTAAATCAGATCTGCAATTTGAGCAGCTAACAACAAAATGTCCCCTGGTTTTACAAATTGTTTTTTCTCAGGGGGATTTGGAAACAGTTTATTCAGAATCGGGCTGCACAAGAGAAGGGGAGAGAAAATGTCTGTATTTCAGAAGTTAATAAGTAAAATGAGATTTATTATCATCGCAAAGAGATTTTTAATGTTCTTTGAAGTAGAAGAAAATGTTTTGAAAAAGACCTATTCCATTGGCAAATAGTTTAACTTCATCAAGGTCAAATAAGTGAGTAAGAGCTTTATTCGTCGTTGTACATGTTTTTGGAGGCCGGGGAAACCGTAGCACCCGGAGGAAACCTGGCTGCCTTCAGTCTCCTCTGATCCTCTGAAACGGTGCAGCACCTCCTGGGTTTGTCCCTGTTTCAGAGCGTGGTGTCCTGCACTGGTCAGCTCCTCCACCTCCTCGGGGGCCACAGTGACTGTTGTTGTGTCCTTGGGCAAGACACTTCACCCAATGCCTGTGTGTGAGTGGTTGGTGGTGGTCTCAGGGACCGTTGGCACAGATGTGGGCAGCCTCGCTTCTGTCAGTCTGCCCCAGGGGAAACTGTGGCTTCATGTGTGAAGTGCTTTGGGTGTGACAAATAAGATTCCCTTCCCTCCTCCTTCCTCTTCCTCCTGCGCAGCTCCCTCCGCTCCACAATAGTCTTTCACCATCTTCTGGGAAGCGTTTCTGGGCAATATGTCGATATATTTTTAAATGACATATGGAATTAGACCATATCGTATATATCGGGATATTTCAGATTCAGATACGCTATTAAGTTACCAAAAAGAAACAGGTAATCTCAAGCCGATTTTAAAAAATGTATCTTAAACTGACATTATTTTGTTTTCTCTTTATATTTAAATGCTGCCCTCAGAAAAAGATTGCCCTATTTTATTTTCTAGGCTATTTTTGTTTAAGATATCTTTTTATTTACATGTGCACCATACAGAGCTTTGTTATACAGTTTTCGTATTTGGCTTTGAATTTGACTGAACATTTCATTTCACAGCTCTCACTTTGCAGAAGAAATATCGGGATATATATCGTATATCGATATTCAACCAAAATATATCGGGACATGACTTTTAGTCCATATCGCCCAGAACTAGCAGTTAATCTGTTTTATTCTCTAGTGAACGTCCATTAGCCCAGTAGGATAGAAGGCATGTGTGGCTTAGCTGCGAGTCTTGCCTAGATACCTCCTCTTGTGACACCTCCACTGTGCTGCGGGTGTGGAGGCTCTCTGTGCCTCTTCAGTGTTTCAGAAGAAGAAATGTGTAGGTCTGAAATGTCTTTAGCTCATAAGCTGCTGTTTACTTTTAAAACGCTGCTTTCCTCAGGACCATTATGGACTGTAAATGTAAAAAAAAAATCTGCAGAACCTCATAAAAACATGGCAAAGACGTACAAAAGCATCCAGCAAAACGTGTGGAACACCGAAACCAAAAAATGCAGCTGTACCAAGAGAGAGGGAGGTTGCTGCTTGTATAGCATCGCCATAACGCCAAAAATATTTTCAAGAAAATGTATCTTATTTCGTGGATGACTCTGAATTAAACTGGGACTAAACCAGACTAAGGCAGAGACTAATCCAGGGCTAAACCAGGTCCAAACCCAAGGACACAATCATAAATAAACCAAGAGAAAACTGTGTCTAAATCTGGACAAAATCACGGACTGAACCGGGATTAAACCAGGACTAAACCACGAGAGAGGCATGTCAAAACTATGCAAGGACTGAAAATCGGTCTAAAGCAGGTCTTAACCAGGTCTAAACCAGGTCTATACCAGGTCTAAACCAGGTCTAAAATCGGGACAATATCATGGACTGAATCTGAATTAAACTGGGACTAAACCAGACTAAAGCAGAGACTAATCCAGGGCTAAACCAGGTCCAAACCCAAGGACACAATCAGAAATAAACCAAGAGAAAACTGGGTCTAAATCAGGTCTAAAATCGGGACAATATCATGGACTGAATCAAGACTAAACCAGGTCTAAACCCAAGAAGAAACAGATGGATTTAGTCGCCTTTAAAGACAATCTAAACTAAAAGATCGCCCAGTCCTACATCTGTATCAATAATGATAATAATAATGATGATTTGTCGAAATATTGTGCAGAGGATGGACTGTTCACGGGTAAAAGGATGCAGAGGTTGTGAAACAGAAAGCGTGGAGACAGAGTAAAGAGGAGATTTATGGATGTGCTAAAAGAGGACAATTCTGTTATATCAGTTGCTCATATTTGGGGCATTTTTGGGGGAAACTTGGATGTTAACGAAGGCTGGAATAGTGACATGTTTTCTCTGGGACTCGCTCTAAATGGCAGAGGAGGAGGAGCAGTTGGTCGGCTCAGCGCTGCGGCTTGTTCTCCATTAACATAGCACTAAAAGATGCATCAGGTCCCGGGAGTCCTGTTTCTATGAGAGACATGGCAGAGAGAGGGGGGGGGAGTGGAGGCCAGTACACACGGGACGCCGGTGCCTAAACAAACTGACCTGTGCTGCATAAATCATGATCTCCAACCATCAAAGTATGAAACTGAATTCTGACGAGGAGTAGGTTCTATATCTGGAGACCTTCTCTGCTTTTATTAAGATTACTCAAACATGGCTCAAAACAAGTTCAGCTTCAACAACACTGCAACACAGTCAAAACAGAATACACCACCTCCACTTTGATATTTCAGTGCAAATAAGATGATCAGTCGAGTAAAGGTTCTGATTTAAATCATTAGTGAAAGGATGGAGTCTTATTGGGATTAGGGATGTCACGGTTACCGGTGAAGCGGTAAACCCCGGTAAAAAATTTAATGGCCATAATTATCGTCTTGTTGTTGAAAAAATACATTACCGCGGTTTAGGCAAAGTGAGCCTTATGAGCCGCCGTCTCATCTGCTGAAGTTGCCGCACAGGCGCACACTGTAGCTACAACCAAAACAAAACTTTCTCGAAGCTGGAATCATGTCCATCAGGATCTATCAGCCTCAGAGAGGACCAAGCCTGAAGTCTGGACAAATTTTGGGTATTTTTTGGGGGGATTTCTGTAGATATTTATTTTTTTCATTCATATAGTTCTCATATTTGAAGAGTTTCGTGGCGCTAGGCTAGTGCAAGGCTAGTGCATTTCTATGGTATCAGCTAGCCTGTATTAAAAACAGTGTGACCCGCTCCACAGAGCACCTGAGGCAAATCACTTATAACACCAGACTAACCATATAAATGTGCATATATGTGTCCATAGAATAATTTCAACCATTTTGCATTTAAAATAACTTATATTAGAGAAGCATCAGCTTCATGGTTGTATAAGCTACGCAGCGGCGGAGTGATCTGCTAGAAAATAGTCCCTCAAAATGCCATCATTCATGTGATGCAAGGTCAGTTATATTACAAATATTATTCTATCGACACAGACATTTATATGGTTAGTCTGGTGTTATAAGTGATTAGCCTCAGGTGCACTGTGGAGCGGGTCAGACTGTTTTTAATGCAGGCTAGCTGATACCATAGAAATGCACTAGCCTTGCACTAGCCTAGCGCCACGAAACTCTTCAAGAAGAACTGCATGAATTGCAAAAAAAAATATCTCCAGAAATCAAAAACACTCTGGGTAACTAGGAAATGAGGCCCTATGTCAAAAATCCTGAAATATCCCTTTAATGTGAGCCGGGGGTAAGTTTACTACATCGCCATGTCCTCGAGCGGCGCCACTTTGGCTTCACGTGGTAAAAAGAACAAAGAAAATACAATTTTTGGGTAAAGCTGAACAGGAGATGCTCGGTAAGAGGTTAAACTTCCCCACGTTCTTGAACTGGTCCTTGTTCAGACTCCGCCCCGTCGCCGTGAGGCTGAACGGTCTGGGATCCATGAAGCGCGGCTCAGTTTTTCGGGAAGCGCCGTGTGGTTTTCAGAGAACATTAATGCCGCTTTGTCCATAAATGACCGTCCTTTGCAGATGATTTGACAGCGTTTGGTGCTGAATCCGTGTGTGGTTTCCCTCGTTAGCGCGGCTCCACAGATCCAGTTTCCTGAGAGCGGATCACGGATGCTTCAGGGAATAAAATACTATAGACGGAGCAGAGATGGAGGTGTGAGCGGGAGCAGGTGGCGACGAGGAAAGGAGCTTTTGTTTGGTTGATGAAAGAGGAAGCTTGTCAATTTAAAATCGTTTAGTCACTTAACTATCCTAACTGCTGTGTTCATGATTAATCAGGTAATCAATAACTTGTCATCCTGGGCTTAACCAATTACACTGACAAGAAAAACAGGCTCTTATATTTGTTTGTACTGCCTTTCACTTTGATTACAGCACACTTTGCTTTCATAGTAAAGGTCCCGAGTCGTCTGTATCTGCTATTTTACCCATCCTAAAGTAAAGTATAGGCATTTATATGATATATTCCTACCTCTACCACTATGGAGTGCTATTTTCTGGGGGTATTTTGCAAACCCGGAAGACAAGACGCTTCGATTCAGTTAACTCCACCCCCTCCCTCCGACATTAGCAGTAAAAGAAATATAAATATCACAGCATTAAGTGAATTATTTCTCAATACAGTTATAAGGAGTTGACATCTGCAACACAGCTTCGTAAATGGCTAACACACACGCTAACACACACGCTTATATTTACCTGAACTTTTAATTGTCATATTTGTTGCTGTGTTTTATTGCCTTGATGTTTGTTGCAGCCCTTTGAGGCGACTTCTGTTGTGATATTGGGCTATACAAAACCATTAAACTTGAAACTTAACACACACGCTAACACGTGTTTTGACTCACCACCTCTCTGTCCTGGCTAGGGATGGGCACCGTTAAACGGTTCCTACTTGGAACCGACCGAAAAGCTCCGGTCGGAGGCGGTATCGAACATTTTTAATTCTTTCGGTGCCAACTTTCGGTTCTTTTTCTCTCCAGACGTCAATATGTGACACAGTGAGTCTTAAAAAAGCTACATGAACGTGTGCGCAGATACTGACCCGCTTCAGCGCAAATGGAGCGAAGCAAAGATATATTTTATAGATGTAACTTATAGTGAAGCAAAACTGGCTAAACTTTTGTAATAGAGATGACAGAGACCAGGACTAGACCAGGACTGAATAAGAAACTTGAGCTTTAGTCAAAGTGAAAAGCAAAAGAGAGCAGTGACAATAAGAAAGACGTCTTTACCTTTAGTGACAGACCCACGGAGGCTGAGCTTACGTGCTCTTGTTTACAACTGCGGCTGCAGCGACAGGAATATCGAAGATGGTTTGTTGTTTGTTGAAAGTGAGCGCTCACTCTGTATTAGACATTGTTGGTCCAGTTTTGGTAAATTGTCAGTGGTAGAGTGAGCGCTCACACCATGTGAGGATCTTTGACGTGTGAAGTTGCTTTCGCTTTGTCGGACACCGCAGTGTGTTTAGAAAAGTTTATCTGAAAGAAAACCATGTCCTGATGTAGATCTGTCCTGTCTCTGCAGCTTAAGGTAATAACGTCCTTTCTTTCTTTTTATCTCTGCTTAAGTGGATATTGTGCTCAAAACACGAAGTCACAGGTGACTCTGCTGCCGCCTGTGTAGCTTCTGCTGTGCCGTTTTAGGATTTTTTCCTGAACTATACTTTTTTATACACGTCATTTTTATTGAATTAAAATAACATTGGTATCGAAAAAAATACCGTTAAGGCACCGGAACCGAAAAGCAGGTATCGTTAAAGTACTTGGTATCGGAAAAAAACGAACGGTACCCATCCCTAGTCCTGGCCGCTCCATCAGGTGTTTACATTATGGGACTCGTTGGTTATAAAAGTGAATCCACTTTGTTTCTGGCGAAGATTCACCGAACATCCATCAGAGACAGTCACAGAAAAACACTATTTTGGCTGATAGTCGCCGAATCCCGGAAAGAAATTCCAACTTCTGGCGAGTGGCCTCTTCTTTGGGAAGGTTGAATAAAGTCCTGCACCTCTTGCAGCCAAATGCGCTTTTCTCCGTGACATTATCGTTAGGTCAGAAAAAAGAACAGGCGTGTCCAGAGTAGGTTAGAAACAGCTCCTTCTTCACAACTTTCACTGCAAACATGACATCTGTTCAGACGCTCAGGGGTGTGTTTGTTTTCTTCCTGTTTGACACTATGACGGAAAAAACGTCAGAGTGTCACAACTGAGCAGGATTCAGGAGGATTACTGAGAACTGCGTGAATGAAGCCAAAAACCAATCTGAGGGTGTTTTTGAAAAGGAAATAGCATGACAAAAATAAATAAAAGTCGATTTTGCCTGATATAGGATCTTTAAAAGGGAAAAAAGGCAGGACCCTCCACAGAGCTCCAGAGCTTGATTGACAGGCTCTGGAGCCAGTCAATGCCCTGAAAATGCTTCCACTATTTCGGGCTGATAAACAAAAAACAGCGGAGTTATAATATTTCACCCGGTCCAGTGTTGTCACATGGGTCATAGCGATTTGTAGAAAACGAAAAACGATTTGGAGCCAGGCTTTTTAAGCAGTTCTAGGGAGGTCTGAAGTCCCATTAGAATCTATTTACCAAGCGTCTTTTGGAGTCGGCCCGGCCGCATCAGTAATGGTTTTGCTGCAAATTAAGGAACAATACCGCACCATCTGGGAGCTAATTATCATTAAACGTGCATGTACAATATTTTGTTTTAGTTAATAATCCAACTTGTTTTTGATGTTTCATAATTTTTCTGGAAAAATGGCCTCAAGCCCCGGTGGTTAACAGTGAATTGATCATCGTTTGATAAAGCCACCAATTAATCCTCCATTGCTCGGTACATTTGTTCTTCTCCCTCCAGCGTTCAGAGCCCGTTGTTTTAAATATGCAGCCGAACCCCTCCTTTCCTTTCTTTTCTTTTCTTTTCTTTTCAAAGTATGTCTGAATATAGAGTTTAGCTCCTGTTTCTCTCACTCACAATATCATCTGAAAGAGGAGACACTGCTTTGATGTAATGTAGACACGCTTCATCGCTTCTGACATCGCTCTTTGTTCTAAAAATACAGGCGCTCCCCAGAACGGGCTTTTATTCTGCCGTTTTCCCTGACTCAGTGGAAGCGTAGCAGCTGATTGACTAAACGTGAACTAAACACGAGGTGAAGAAGACGGCTGGAAGTCATGGTGATTAAAGCAGTTTGAGTTTTTACAGATTTTAACCAGGTCATAAACTTATCTTGTGTTTCCAAACTCAGTGGCACGTGCTGGTGTTTTGATCACGTTTCTGTGGCGTGAAAAGCCCCGCCAATCAAATCTCAAAACGTTTTATACCGATCCGATCAGGAACAGAATTAACCACAAGTAAATAAGTTCTTAAAGAATGTGCCTGCTTCATCGTCTCTTCTTGTTGTTGTCGACTATTTAAAGGTCCTACATCATGCTATTTTAGCCATTCCAAAGTTAAGTATAGGCATGTATATGATATATTGTACCTCTACCATTATGGAGCACTCATTTTTGTGATAAATATAAGTGTTTTCTGGAGGTATTTTTCGAACCCGGAAGACACAACGCTTTGATTCAGTTAACTCCGTCCCCTCTCTCCGCACATACTTTACCGTAATATAAATAAACAGCAATAAGTTAAATTGCTTCACGATGCAGTTATACAGAGTTGTCATCTGCAACACAGCTTCATAAATGTCTAACACACATGCTAATATGCTAACACACAAGCTAACCCGCGTTTGGATTGACTCACCCTCTGGTCCATCGCTGTTTACATTGTGGGACTCGCATTGGTTATAAAAGTTAATCCACTTTGGTCCCGGTGAAGGTTCACCAAACATCCATCAGAGACAGTCACAGAAAAACAATATTTTGGTGATAGTCGCTGAATCCCGGAGAAAAAAACAGCTGAGTGGCCTCTTCCTGAAAAAGGTTGAATAAACTCCTCGTCCTCGTAGCCAAACACGCTTCTTTTTCTCCGTCCGTGACATGATCGTTAGGTAGGATGAAGAACTGGTGTGTCCAGAGTAGGTAACGAGCTCCATCTTCACAGCTGCAGCGCAAACATGACTGATCTGTTCAGACGCTCAGGGATGTGTTTGTTTTGGCCACAGCTGACCTGGAAGCACCTCGGGCACATCCTTTTTTATTTTTTTAAAGATTTTTTTCTTTTTTTTTTTCTTTTTTTTTCTCTCTTACGACAGAAATAATGAAAAAGCTGTTTTACAAATTAAAATCAGGCCATAAGCATAGAATTAAGACATTACATTACAGACGTCGAGCACTTCCGTTCCGCTGTTACGACACAACTGAACACTCAGTCGTTCACCAGGAGAGGGCGGAGCAGCTGCTCAGAGAGCAGGATTCAGGAGGATTACTGAGAGCTGCGTGAATGAAGCCACAAACCACTCTGGGGGTGTTTTTGATAAGGGAATAGCATAACAACATGGCTAAAAGCTCCAAAAAGTCGATTTTGCATGATATAGGACCTTTAAGTTTTTCTTGTCCCGTTCCAAACGTACATTGATTGAAACAATTCGTGTTGAATTCTCCAAACAAAGCTTTTAAATGAAACTCTAGATCGGACATGATGCTAGTCTTTTCTTACATTAATAGTTTTTTCCATACACAATGAAGGCTTGAATATAAAAACTAGGGCTGTGCAATTAATCGAAATTAGATTATTACGCTAAACGATTACAAGATTAGCATAATCGATTTTTTTTCCCCGATTTTTTTTTTTCCGATTTTTTCTTTTTTTTTACTTAATTTTTTTTAACTTGCATTATTTCATGGCGCTGGGATTATTTTCCCTTCGCATTTCACGTGCCATGGCTCATGCTTTTGCCTGACATAAAAACAAACAGCGCTGTGTGATGATGTCATCAGGCTGTGCAGGTGTGAGGGCTGGCCAGCAGGGGGCAGGTGTGAAACAGAGACCTCTCCTTAATCCAGGCAAACTTGAAATCATTTGTACTTTTATGACTGTTCAGAAAACAGAAAATATTCAGCATAAATATATACATAAAATAAAGGCTTTTTTTTTAAAGGC
Organism: Gobius niger; assembly: GCF_951799975.1. Taxonomy (NCBI): domain Eukaryota; kingdom Metazoa; phylum Chordata; class Actinopteri; order Gobiiformes; family Gobiidae; genus Gobius; species Gobius niger. The sequence goes on along the minus strand of NC_136858.1, from coordinate 4,101,686 downwards.
AACAAATAATCGTTTGAATAATCGGGATTTCAATTATGACAGAAATAATCGTGATTATTATTTTTGTCTTTATTTTGCCTGGAGAAATATTATTTTTGTGGCCTTTGCTCTGCCCAATCCCGTCAGACCTTGGAAGCTAAGCAGCAAGGGCCTGGTCGGTACTTGGATGGGAGACCGTTTGGTGAATGTAGTGAGTGAGCGGTCGGTGGTGGTCAGAGGGGCCGATGGCGCAGACTAGTTGCCTCGCTTCCGTCTACCCCAGGGCAGTTGTGGCTACAATTGTAACTTACCACCACCAAGTATGGAATGAATGAATAATGCAATGTAAAGCGTCTTTGAGGGTCCATAAAAAGCGCTAGATAATAATGATGCATTGTTATTGCTATTATTATTATTATTAGGTGTAAAATAGCTGTGGGCCTTTTATCCTCTGAGATTCAGATAAAGTTGCGTTCTTTGCTGTGTTTATCTATTCAACTCTCAAAAGTTTGGACCAGGAAGTAGCTTATTATTGTGTGTGATGTCACACTTAACAAACGTATAGCAACCAATGCTACTCATATTGTTATGCATTATTAGCATTGTTTTCTCCATTCATTTCCAAGGGTTCAGCTGTTAGCATTATCACCGTCCCATGTTTAGGGTGACCAGTATTGAGTCCTTTGTCCCGTGTCCCAATAGATTTCTCCAAAACTACTGATTTGTCCCTGTTTTACTCAAAACCTGTCCCAGTGTCCCAGTTTTTGCTTTTTTTTACGTACATAATAATGTTTTTGGTAATGGTTTATACATTACTAAGTATAAACCATTTTAAAATCTCACTTGTAACGTCTCCTCAGTGCAGATTGGTGCATGTCATGAGAACACAATCCAGCGAAGGAAAAGGATTTGGAACAGCTGCAGCATATTCCCAAATTGTGTCCGAAAATATGTTATAATATGGTAATATGGCTTTCTATTTGGTGATATTGCACTGGGTTAGAAGGGCCAGTCACAAGATGGCCGCCAGAACTGCCATTCATCCAACGTATTCAGGGCTGGACTGGCCATTGAGAGATTTGGGAGTTTTCCCGGAGGGCCGACGTACTTTTGGGCCGGTTGGGCCAGTCAGATCGAGATAAGGCCTGTAATACCTGACACCGGCCCACAATTAGCGGGAAAAGCCAGTAGAATCTCTATCATTACATCGATGCAATTACACAACTCCTCCAGTAGAGGAAAGTGACGCCTTTTATACCCCTCTGGTGGCGCTTTCTTGACTTTTGGTTCCCACATAATCTCGTATAATGGGCCTCTGGGACATAACACTCATGCCCCTCACATTGCGAAGATAAGAGGAAATAGTTTGTTGTAACTCCCTCCAGGATCCACAGAACCGTAGACCTCTATTTTTTATACATTTTAGACAAATGTTTGCAAAGAAGCGCATGCTGGGGGTTTCGTCTTGCCCTTCGTTTTTCAGTGCAGTTTGGAAATCTTCTAGTTTCCATTGAAAGGATTTACAATGTTTGGCCTTTTTGGGACTTTTATTCTCACTCCACACCTCCATAACTCCGTGGTGACTTTTACCATTTCATCTTCCATCTACAGTGGGATCATTTGGTTGGTTTTGAGAAGTTTATTTGTGTTGCAGTCGCGAGAGGAACTTCATTAACGGAACGCACATTTTAAGCTTGTTAAGTCATTTGACAAAAGTTCCATTATGTTGTAAATGATAAGATTAAAGTGTTGAGCTGCTATGAGGTGTTAGCTTGAATTCAGCAGAAACAAAATGCAGCTATTGTCCTCGATTCGTAGCTTATACTGGTTTAGTTCAAGATAAGGGCTTATTGTTTTGCTCATTACCTCGACTATTGCATTGAAGATGACTTTTCTTGAGAGGGCCGGTCTTGACCCAAAAGTCCCGGGCCGATTTTTTTCTGCCAGTCCAGCCCTGAACGTATTACTCTGACCATGTCCTGTCTCGAGTTTTATTAAAGATCTTTGTCTCCAGTGCCTTTAATCTGAGTTACTAATGACTCCCTGTGTCCTCCAAAGCCCTCACTCTTCAGGGTCAGAAATGCATTGTTCCCCCCCTCGTAATTATACTTTTTCATTGTTGGCAACTAAAGTTCTATCTTTAGACTGAACCTGGATCCAGCCCAGAGGAGACTCTTTACAGCAGATTGTTTCAGTAACGCGGGGAGGCCTCACACTCCCCGCGCGCAGATTCAATCGGGAACATTGTCTAAAACATATTTGGCCGGACGGCATAATGAGCGGTGCTATTTTGGAGCTGGCTCGTCTCCCGCCTGTCAGTGTGGGCCGCAGTGACGGGGCTCGGGACGGTGGGCTATATTTAGTGCGTTGGAATATTCAGCGCGAGTCTCCTCCTCTTCACCTGCTGCTGCGGCCGACAGGTGCCACAGGAGAGATCAACACGTGGACCGTTCACACAGAAATGTCAATACGGCTGAAGATACCAGGGAATAATGCGATAATACAACACATAATCAATCAAGAGTGTGATCCTCATTATAGTGCACTGGGATCACACTCGGCCAAACTTAACCAAAAATATCTGACAAACCAGACAGTGGACACGCGGACATGGGTGGCTGGAATATCCAATGTTTTTTTTTACTTGTTTACAGAAACACAGCTCCTCCGATGATGCAGAACAGCCTTAGCTCCCTCTCTCAGCTCTGAGACTCTTCGATTTAAGATTTTGTCTCTCAAAATAGTGATTTTTATCAACAAAACAGCCTATTTTACATAAAAACAGTGTGCAAGGAAAATGTGGACAGCTTTTTTCACTCACGGAAAGACTTTAGACTTTAAAGCCGCCCAATTCCCGGCAACTCCGGTCACGCCGTTTTGTAGTCAGTGTTGTTGGGATTACTCGATTAAAGAAATCCAAACTAATTACTGATTACACCATCAAAAAGTAATCAAAAGACAAAAGTGATCTGAAGTACTGATCGAGCAGTTAAGGCTTTTGTTTAACACAGAATTCTCAATGGACCACAATTCTTTGCTTTCAACCTGTCCTGTCCCGATCAAAAGTTTAAGACCAGTGGATCTGACAAAAATATACACTTCGTACATACTAGGGCTGCACAGTATATATCACTTGAGTCATTACTTTTGCAAACTCAGCCAAAAACAAAAGATGCACTGAATTTATAAATGTGTTAAAGTTCTGTGAAAGTTGTAGTTAAACATCATAATTTAGTTTATAATAATTTAAATTTAAATTTTAATCTTGTTGTGGTGCTGATGTAGTGGTTTTTAGGTCTTGTTTTGACACAAATTGCTGAAAAACTAGTTATTTGCACTTTGTGTTTAGTTAGAATGAACCATATCGTGTTGAAATAGTTAAGTGAAACATCGCAATAATATTGTTGTCACGATATTGCACAGCCGTATTTAGGGCTGCAACTAACGATTATTTTGGTAATCGATTAATCTACCGATCATTTTTACGATTAATCGATTAATCGCTAGACTGTGAAAGGTGCAAGGAAATTGTATTTTTAATTTTTTTTTATCACAAAGAGCTAAAGTGGCGCCGTTTGAGGACATGCTGATGGAGTAAACTTAAAGTAAACGTTTGTACGAGGCTCTTTGTGCTACTTCTGCTTTCTGATTGGACGAGACAAAGACAGATATTTGTGAAATTTACAATGTACAAAACACTGCAGACCCTAACTTTAAAAACAAAGTAGGTTTTCATCCAAAATACATAATTGTCATGTCTTTTTATCTCTATTTTAGTCTGTGTTTACTAGAAAACGATTAATCGATTACTGAAATAGTTGACAACTATTTTAGTAATCGATTAGTTGTTGATTAATCGATTAGTTGTTTCAGCCCTAGCCGTATTGCACATCGCACCTCAATATCACTCAGCCCTGATATACCAAATATACCCATGTGTACAAGCTCTGTATAATCATACAGAAATACAAACTGTCTGCCTATAGTCATATACTTAAGATTGGTGAAAAAAAATTGCATACATATACATTTATATGTATTAATAAAACTCTTCCTCACCCTCCACGGGCGATCTCTCTTTGCCCTCCAAGCTCGGGTCCTCTACCGTCGGCCTGGGAGCTTGAGGGTTCTGCGCAGTATCTTTGCTGTTCCTAGAACTGCACTTTTCTGGACCGAGATGTCTGATGTATTTCCTGGGATCTGCTGGAGCCACTCCTCCAGTTTGGGGGTCACTGCCCCGAGTGGCTCCACTGATGCCTTCACCCTCCAGGTTTTCTCCAGCTCTTCTCTGAGCCCCTGGTATTTCTCTAGTTTCTCGTGTTCCTTTTTCCTGATGTTGAAGTCGCTTGGTATTGCTATGTCGATCACAATGGCTTTCCTTTCCTTTGTCACCACCACAATGTCCGGTTGGTTCATTACCATTTTGTCCGTCTGTATCTGGAAGTCCCACAGGATCTTGGCCCGGTCATTCTCGACCACCTTTGGAGGTGTTTCACTTTGACCTTGGGGTTTCCAGCCCATACTCTGCACAGATGTTCCTGTACACTATATATATATATATATATTACACACAAATATGTAATCCATATATACATAGTTAACATTGGAAATAGTTTTTTGTTATAGCCATGAAATGTGAAATAAATGAACTGACCTTGTTTTAAGGTCATACACACTGTCATACATGTAGCTTACTTGTGAACTTAAACATACTCTATCTTTTATACAAACCTCAGCTCAAACACCTCCAGTTTGAAGACAAACATCTCCCATTATCTAAACTCCAAAACTATAGGAGCTGTTTCTGCCAAACAAATGGCTGTAAACCTGTTGATTCTGTATATATTATATATAATTGTTCCATGACGATATGGAGATTGACCAAAGTAGAGATAGCAATAAATTTAAATGAATTGCCCAGCCCTGGTTAATGGTTTGTTGCTCCGTGATGTCAAACAAACCACTTAAATGAACCATGGTGAAAAGTTGCTAACGTTAGCTGCTGACCTTTAGCTTCAGCTGTTAAATGATCGATCGCCTCTCAAGCTTAAGTTATAATAATCCAGGCTGTTTTCTTCATGAACGACTAATATTCCTCCATGAATATTAAACTTTGGTCACTTTGGTCGGTCTTCATTACAGAAATCCATTGTTACCGGAGCTTAGCGAGCTTTATATAGACGTTGTGCTCATTTTAATGACGATTCGGACACTGCTTTCTCCTCACCGCAGATCACGTGACTCTCGCCCTTGAGTTTCCTCGTTATATTATCATTTCGTGCGTCACCATAATGAAGGGCATCGGGGACTCAGGTGGACGTTCGGACACTGCCTGGAATCAGCTTAGAATATTTCCCTCAACCTTCTCTTTGAATTCATTCCACCTCTTTAATCAAAGCGCCTCCTTTCTCTCGTTCACATCGAAGGTTTCTGGGCGGCCATTTTGAACCCCTTTTGTTTCTCCCTGAGCGCGAGCGAGCGGAGAAGGTTGTTCGCGCTGTAAGCCTGAGCGGTTTCACATGAAAAGCCTTTTGTCGCCGCAGACTTTTCTCTATTTTGTTGAAGAATGGAAATGTCGTACTTACTTTTCATGCAGGAGCAGAGTTATTCTCGTGAGTCCCGGTTGGGTTTGTAATGTTTCCGACCTTTTTCAGACCTGCAGGTTTGGAGCTTCCTCTCGCCGTGAAAAACGTCCTCAGAAACTTGTTTGTGCCCAATGTCATCGGGGAACTGAATACATTACAGCCCCTGAATCTCGCTCAAATGTGTGTCTGCGATGAACGGAAATGAACTGTTCACTATCTGCATTGGCTGTTGGAGTTTTTTAATACAATTCTAGTTGGAGAATTAATGCGAGACACGGCAGGTGAAAACAGAGCTGCATCAAGAGGTGCTCAATGTTGTTTTTTGCAAGTTTTTCCCCTGAACATCTTAGTTTACTGTTGGAGTAAAAACAAACCAAGCGCAAATGCAAATCTGTGATCCAAATATGGTCATTTCCTTTTTGGGAGCAGCCGCTAAAGCCTAGACCAGGGGTGCCCAAACTTTTGGTCTCCAAGGGCCATATACGGCGATGTCAAGCGTAAAACACATATAACTGCAAATAATAATAAGTTACTTTATTTTATTTTTTGATAGCCTATATATTTGCATTTGATCTACTTGTTCTAGTACTTGTACTCTGTTAACTCTGGCAAAAGCCTAGTTTTAGTAGAACAAAATCAACAATTGTTGCAATGTAGTGCAAAATGTAAAAAAAAAACACCTGTATCTACAGCACCTACAGTGACTTTACCTCATTCATTTGTTAAAGGGATATTTCAGGATTTTTGACATAGGGCCTCATTTCCTAGTTATCCAGAGTGTTGCTGGTACCTGGAGATATTTTTTTTTGTAATTCATGCAGTTCTTATGTTTGAAGAGTTTCGTGGCGCTAGGCTAATGCAAGGCTAGCACATTTCTATGGTATCAGCTAGCCTGCATTAAAAACAGTCTGACCCGCTCCACAGAGCACCTGAGGCAAATCACTTATAACACCAGACTAACCATATAAATGTTTGTGTCCATAGAATATTTTTTGTAATATAACTGACCTTGCATCACATGAATGATCACATTTTGAGGGACTATTTTCTAGCAGATCACTCCGCCGCTGCATAGCTTATACAAACACGAAGCAGATGCTGCTCAAATATAAGGTATTTTAAATGCAAAATGGTTAAAATTATTCTATTGACACAGAGATCATTTTGAAAGTGTCAGTTCAGCATCAATTCTTTTATAAGTCCATTTTTAACATGTACCTTTGCCCAAACCGACACTGTATATCAGGCTTCTCTGAGGTTTATTACTATCTGTAGGGCCTTGACCTGTCATTGTGAACTGGGATGGCCTTCTTTGTCCTCCAGGAGGCTGGGTCATTGGTATAGTTGTATTCATAAGGTCATGCTTGGTCTTCTGCCCTTTTAAATCTGTAACTTAATCTCACGGAGGAGTGTTGGCTCTTACAGTCTCTTACACTCTTTCAAATGATCATTTGTTGCTCACTGTTCCATTTGCTGCACAGAACTGGGAAAAAGAGCCTTTGTTCACTCTGCTCCTTCTACATGGAACATGTTGCAAAAAGACTGGAAAAAAACTGAACTTATTTCATTGAACGCTTTTAAGTCTAGATTGAGACACTCAAGTCGTCCTTTTTATATTGTAGCGTTCATAACGTGAATGTAATTCTAATTCTGTATCTTTTGCTGCCTCTTGGCCAGGACTCCATTGAATAAGAGGTTTTTAATCTCAATGGGACTTTCCTGGTTAAATAAAGGTTTAAAAAAAAAAAAAAAATCTGTTTTAAAGGGGCTAGATGCAAGTTTGCTATTTTATGCTCACTACTGCCACCTCAGGCCTTACACGTAACTGCACCTTCTATATTAAGCTCGTGCATAACGGCACTTCGGACCCGAATTAACAACTTTTACAGTGACAGTGCAGAATTTTAGAGGCAGTTGTGGTGAACAGGTCTGAGCTCATTCTACACAAAATACATTGTTGGAACATGTAGGAGGAGGAAAATACAGAATTTTTTACATTTTTAAACTCTGTATAGTCCTTTTAAATATGCCTTGTTGCTTTCAAAAGTAAAACTTTATAATAAGCCCTGGAGTTTTACTTTTATCGTCCTCATGCCTCGAGCTCCGCTGTGATTGAGCTGTCTTCTTGAAAAGAGTGTCAAAATAGCGACATAAACGAGACAAAAACAAGAATGAAAATGCGACAAAAGAAGAGACAAAAATGTGTGACCAAAACGCAAGTGACAAATGTGACTAAAAAGGCAAGGAAATATAACGATTTAGATGAGTTTTGGAGGTCTTAGCTTAATGAGGCGTGACACTGTCCTAGTAATAGATGAATATTGCATTTCAGGACCTTTTTGTGGAGATTTATTCAGGGTTTGGGTTTTTACAGAGATGGTAATTCTATAGTTTACACGATGTTGTATCACCTCAATAATTGCAGCATTTTCCTGAACTGCCATGATAAAAATAGCCCATTTGTTGGGATTGCTGTTAATCTGAACGCCCTGATTTCCGGCTGTAAACATTGCGTTCCGACAGTATACAAACACAGTCTGCTGGAATAGATGAGCCTCGACTGTGGGCGCAGAGCAGGACTTCATTAGGACCTGGTTCAGTCATGTGTTGTTAAGGCAGCGCGGCGGTAAAGTGGGGCAGAGGCCCGGAGTCATTTATATCTGTCTGCACCTGCGAGTACAGTGTGTGATGATTCAGCAGTGACCGAAACAACAACCGGGGCAAGTGTGGGAGCGACGGGCACGGCGAGGTGGCATCGTGTGGGAAACACCACTGATCTGCTGTTACCCATACCCGCCTTTTGGGCAAACAGCAGCTTTTGTCTCTCCTCGGGCAGTCTGTGCTTATTTAGTTATACTTAGAGGTGGGCAAAGTGACACATCAAGTCAAATGTTAAAGCTGTTCTGTCAGATTTATTTCCTAAGTGAACGTGAACGTGAACCCTCTCTATTCTGGGTTCCAAATTATTATGCAAATGACAGCTCCACAATTCTTAAATCCATTAAACTTGTACGTTTTTGGAGAGTTTCTGCTAGGGATGCACCGATACCGATACCAGTATCAGGTATCGGGCCGATACCACAGGCTTGTACTCATACTCGTACTCATTCATGAGGTCCCGATACCAGAAACCGATACCATTTGACGTGTGGCCAAAGCACCTACGAGGCGCAGCTCTCAGCTGAGGAGAGAAGAAGCAACAAACTGGAGAATTCTTTAGTGTAAATACAATATTCCACATAGAGCTGACTTTATTACAGACTGCGCTCTCGAAATCAGAGTCTGTGCTGGATTTAACCAGAGCTAAATGTTGTTAGTGCTGCAGCGTGGAGTCTGCAGTGTTTACAAGATACAGGCTAATGTCGCTATCTCGCGGCTTTGGCCATTCTGACACCGTTTTATGCCCAGGGGTTTATTCATCTGAAAAACTAACCCAGCGACTAAAAAGTCCTCAGAAAATCCAAATTAAAGAGATATATCATGTTTATATAGAGCGAAAATGAGCTGCAGCAGAACAATGAAAACGCTGTAGCTACTCGCTAAGTTACTACAAACACACGAGAAAATCTACAGGATGATAAATGAATAAAGCACAGGCATTGGGAGCTTTTGGACATGAGCTTTTCTGTCTATGATGGACAGTGCAATAAAAATTAAAAATTGTATTGAATGAAAATAAAAATAAATAAATGGCATCAGCACTAATATAACTGCTCTTAAATGTGTAGCCTACTTTACTTAAGGAAATGTACATGAGTAAATTTACTAAATACAAACCAATCTGCTGTGAAAAAAAGTAAGAATGTTGAAGAAAATGCCTTGTGCTCGTATCGGTATTAGGTATCGGCGAGTACTTAAATCCAAGTACTCGTACTCGTATCGGTTTTAGAAAAAGTGGTATCGGTGCATCCCTAGTTTCTGCTTGGATTTCTTCGCAGGATGTTAGAATGGCCTCCCAGAGCTGCTGTTTGGATGAAAACTTGAAGATGATTTTGTTTGGGAAAACACGGCTCTTCTTTTTGTACCATAGAAGAAAGTGGTCAGTCAGAAACTCCACATATTTTTCAGAGGTCATTTTCACACCTTCAGGGATCCTAAAGGGAACGACCAGCTCTCTCCCCATGATTCTGTCCCAAAACATGACTCCGCCCCCTCCTTACTGACGTCACAGCCTTGTTGGGACATGGTGGCCATTCACCAACCATCCACTACTCCATTGATTTGACCATCCAGGGTCACACGGCCTCATCAGTGAACAAGACTGTTCATGTATTTCTGAGCCACTACAGCCATTTCCGCTTCAGCTTCAATGAACAGTTTAGGGGAGGCCGGATAGAAGGTTTATGCACAATTGCAGCCTCTGGAGGGTCCTACACCCAGATGTTCTGAAGACTCCAGAGAGCTTCAAATACCTGTTTGCCGCTTTGTAGCAGCTGTTCTCTTAATCTGATGTGTTTGTTTGGCAGAAACCGTCCTCATTGTGCCTTTATCTGCACAAACCCGAGTGTGGCTCTGAATCAGCCACAAATCTCTTAACAGTACGATGATTACGCTTCATCTTTCATGAAATATCGAAGGTTTTCATACCTGGACCAAGGTATTCAACTATTTCACGCTTTTCATCAGCAGAGAGATCCTTTTTCTTTCCCATATTGAAAATGTTGGTCTCAATAATGTGGAACGTCCATTTTCAGTAGTTTTTCCCCTTAACTGGGCTTAACCTGAAAACGAATCATCCCAGACTGAGATTGATGTCAGTGATGCAAAGAGCCCTGAGACCCAATACCATCCATGACTTTCATTGAAAATCTTTTTTTTTTTTTTACCTTTATGGCACTGAAATACAAGCTGCATAATAATTTGGAACCCTCTCTAGTCTGTTAGCAACACTGTCTCTGTGTCGTCCTTCGGTGCACGATGACTGTCACATGTTCACAACATGCACTGACAGACGAAGAAAATGTGCAGCTGAAGTCCTCCAGTTTCAGAGATATGAATGAAACGTGTCTCTGCATCAGACTCCACAGCGGCAGCTCCTGGTCACGGTGACGTTAAAGAGAGACACGGCAAAGGGGAGGGAACCTAAGAGACATGGTTTTGCCTTTTTCATCTCTCAGGTCAAACTAAAAACTTTATTTACCCCGGGGTGGTAGAGCGGGTTGTCTCATGATCGGAAGGTCGGGGGTTCGAATCAGACTGTTGTTGTGTCCTTGGGCAAGACATTTAACCCAATGCCTATGTGTGAGTGGTTGGTGGTGGTCGGAGGGACCGTTGGCGCAGATGTGAGCAGCCTCGCTTCTGTCAGTCTGCCCCAGTCTACAAATGCAGCTCACCACCATCAGCATGGAGTGAATGAACCCCCCTCCCTTTCATGTGTGAAGCGCTTTGGGTGCATCTTGTGTCATATGAAAAGCGCTATACAGATAAGATTCCCTTCCTTCCCTTCCCCATCGTGAGCTAAAACAATGTTCATGTCTTGAGAGAGAAAGAACTACATCGTCCCGCTTGGCGTGAATGCGAAACAAAACAAATGCACGTGTTGACCCTCCACTCCCCCACAACCACTCTCCCGACCGCGAAGTCGATCTGGTTGGAGGATAAAGTGTGTCTGGAGTGGCAAGATCACAAAGCGCATCTGTGTTTTGACACACAAGAGCGAACCCGCAAACTCCACAGAAAGGCCCGTCCAGGGATCGAACCTGGGACATTCTTGGTGTGAAGCACGAGTGCTAACTGCTGCGGCACCGTGCCACCAAGGGGTTAATTCATTCATCCTTTTAATCGATTCCCGGCACTCTTCAGATGAAATGGAGCTAAAGTAATGAGCTCCTGGCTGGGTGTATTCAGACCAGCACTGTTTGGTCCACTTTAAACGGATCAGGGTTCGTTTTGAACGCTGCTCCGGATTTTTTATTCAGGTGTGAATACAACAAACGAATCCTGTTGCGGATCAAAGAACCGGACCGAGACCCACTTTTTCAGGTGGTCTCGGTCCGCTTCCAAACGGACTCTGGTCCAGTTTGCTCCAGGTGTGAATATAAACCACTGTTGATCCGAAACAACTGCGGGATACATGCGCCTTTTTGGGCTTAACAAGCCACCGTAGCAAGCAAGAAGTCGTGTTTAGTGAGAAAATGAAGCAGACGGGCTTCAAGCGTCTCCTGAACAGACGCGGTCGTCACAGCGCTGCGTCAAAGTGGAAAAAACTTCGCCAAACTTAAATGAAAGTACGAGACGCATTAAAGAAAAGTGGAGGACCAAGACCAACAGTTTGTCCCGTGGACATAATGGAAACAAACAGCTCAGACGACCCTTCATCCACACAAAACACCTCTTCCACCAGCTGCTCCGGTGAAGCTGAGGTTAATGGTAGGTGGTTTAGCCTCGCACGTTTCTTTTATTATCATAGTAAGCGTCAAATTTTCTTTTTTTTTTCATTTGTTGTGGTCATTGCTGTCCAATGGGAGCCTCGATCGTCACACACGTGTATGTGTTTACAAAATATAGTTCTCTTGCAAAAAGTGCAGTCTGAATACGAACTGAACCAAACAAACAAAAAAAGCTCGCTTCTGATCCGGAACAAACAAGCGGAGCGAAGGACTTTTCTGGTCTGAATACTTTGTTCCTCTGATTATGCTTATTTATCCACTACATTGTCTCACTTTCCTTCTACAGGCTTTTAGGTTTATTATCACTTCTCTTTAGTTGTCATTTCTTCATTGCCTCAGGTGCACTGTGTGTTTTGATACAGAATGGACCAAACATTTCTAAGATTTTTCATCCACCCGTCGAGACTTGCAGAGATACAGTAAGACCTGGTCCGGCTGAAGATAAGATAAGCCTTGATTGATTTCACAGCAGAGAAATTCACTCGTTACAGCAGCTGTTGAAGCACGAGAGAGGCCAGAGAGTCAGAGAATGTGCAAAGATAAGCAAGGTGGATGTGCTAACAGGTTCTAATGGAAGTATAAAGGCATCTGTGTATGAGGGAAATAATCTAAAAACCTAACTGGACTTGACAGTGGGGACATGGGATGGAAATCGGCCGATACAATCATGTTAGCGAGTTTAAATCTCGTGTGTTCATAAACATGCACAGTCCTGATTGAACAAACACATATTTAGTCGCTTCATGCACAGCCTATAACCACTCCGGCTCTTAACTAGTCATAATATTAATCATGTGCCCTGGTCCTGCTTAATCCTGGTCTAATCCCATCAGGGGGCTCGACCTTTGACCTTTAGGGCTGCGTCTGCGGGAGTTCAGGAGATTAATTATGACAGATGGACACTTCGATCAGAAACCAATGGAAACACAAGCTCCGTCTGCAGATGGATAAGGAAAGTGTAGGCCATGGATTAAAGTCAGAAAAGTGATAAAGGATCAAGTCTTTTTCTATGGTTTTCATGGTGATATGAAGCATCAAGTGTTGAAGTGAATTGTGCCAACATGAAGGCATTTTGTTGACATTTTTTAACCTGATTTCTCCCTTAACTCACCCTTTGTAATTCATATTTCGTGACATTTTGTTTGTGAGCGAGCTGGAGAAATACCATGCTTCCCACGCTTATTCATTCAGAAATATTTTCAAGTTTGGTATCCATGTGTAGCACAAAAGGCTGTAATCTGAATGTGGTCATTTTCTTTCTAGGGCAGCAGACAGGAGGGTAACAAACATGTGCATGTCCTGACGTTACAAAACTTAAGGGTAGGTCTCACCGGAGAGAGTTGCGGAGACGTTGCAGCGACTGGCAGTCTCTGCAACTCTGACTTATTTTGTAGATACAAAGGGCCTCTCTCACCGGCCTGGAGTTGGAGACTAGAGTCGCCACTGGTCGAGACGTCTCCTGGAGATAAGGTGAGTCTCCAGGTAGGCTCAGGTAAAACTAACAGATTTGATTTAAGCGGAGACTTCGCACGGTCACCGAGACGTCTACGTGGTCTCAAGCAGCTGTGGCAATGTTGCGAACACTATTTGTTGTCCTCAACCGGTGAGACTTTTCTGTGCCGCCCCCTTGCAATGTCTCTGATACCTGTCGGACACCAAGGAGATCTGAAAGAGTGAGATGCGGAGACCACTCGGAGACCATGTCTGCTGAACTTGAACCTGTTCGTTTTCACTGAGACTCTCCAAAAGACGTCTCCGTGACCAGCGGGAACTCGACTTTTTAGCTTCTGTTTCCTCAAAATGAGGTTTTCATTCCACTCTTGCAGCAACATCTCCACTTTTTGTAGCTCAGACCCCAAACTTTCCAGTCTTTCCACGTGAGAATCATAATGGCTTCCAGGTCCAGGAAGGGGGGGGGGAAGTAGAAGGATGTGTTGATGAGGAGGTTCAACTCGGAGAAACGCCACCTGCAACATACTGACGTTTCCGCCACGAGGACTCATGTTACAGCTGTAGTTGGTCTGGTCATATTTGCTGTTGATTATGTTTAATGTAATGATCTGTGTGCGCCAGGGCTACGTGAATACCATATGAAAAATATGTATTTAATAGTAAATGTGCCCCCCCATGGATTTCATATGCCCCCCTTAAGACTGACATCTGGCGACGGGACTGCCCCCTTATATTTACATCTGTAATCTACAGCAAAGGTTTCAAACTCTCTTTTGAATTCCCGATTCACCTCTCGCCTTATAAAGCTTTAAAGGAATAGGCCACCGTTTTTACATACTGAGATATGCTCTTACCTCACTTTAGTCGAGTTAATATATCCCTGTCTGGTCTTTGTCCGTGCGCTCTGCCAGGCAAACGGAGCACATACGCAGCCTCTCCCACATGTCACATAGCTCCAAAAAAGCTCACGATAGAAGCTACCAAGCTCTTCCACGTGTTCCCTATTTAAATAAAGTTACGTGAAGTGTTTTCATGCGAAGTATATTTACACAGAAATGTAACGTGTCGATTTTATAAGCAAATAAAAAGGGGGACTATATTGTGAGGCGTAATGATACGAGGAGTAAAACGTCCGCGCAGTAACTCCTAAAGGTTATTGACGGAAGTGAGCGGGGGGAAGTCTTTTTTGGAGCTATATGACATGTGGGAGAGGCTGCGTATGTGCTCCGTTTGCCTGGCAGAGCGCACGGACAAAGACCAGACGGGGATATATTAACTCGACTAAAGTGAGGTAAGAGCATATCTCAGTATGTAAAAACGGTGGCCTATTCCTTTAAACTGGACTTGAACTGGCATTAAATCTAAATTTCTTGTATATAATAATATAATAATAAACAAAAAATAGGGTCTGAAACACATTGAACTCTTTTGGGTGAAATTTCTCACAACATTTTGCTTAAAAGTTGCTTGTTATGTCTAGCTTCTCCTTTGCATACAAAATCCCCCTCATTCCTCTGCTTGATAGAGCGTGTGAGCTTAAGAACTGAAATATGCACTGATTTCCTTGTTCATGGCACCATAAATTATCATATTTTGTTGTTAAAATGGCATAAAGATTCATTAAATGTGACTCGCTGCCGCCTGTATGAGCCCTGCCCTGGTTTAATTTAGTCCCGGCTTGGCTTTAGTCCAGTATTTGTCTCCTCTTTGACATAATTTACTCCCCGCTCCCCTCACTCATCCATCTCCCTGTCAGCGCCGGGGAATGTCTCACTCCCCGAGGCGTCATCACTCACGTCCTCCGGCGTTTACACCCGTTTAGCCTGGGTTTATTCCTCCTGCAGTCCTTGTTCAGGCCTCGGTTTATCCCTGCTTTTGTGTCTGCGTCCCCGCGCTCCCCCATCGCTCATGTCGTCCCCGCGGCGCTCAAATAAGAAACGATTGGGAGCCGATCGAACCCGTTTCACTGTATTGATATTGTGACTGCTTCATAGCTCGGCGACTCCGCTGGGACACGGCGCGAGGAGCACATCACGCCTGCAGGGCCGGGGAGGAACACGGACTTACTGTGTGTGTGTGTGTGTGGAGGACAATACAATCTAAACAACGTGAGGACAATATTTCATCTAAACCTCTTACCCCCCCCGCCTTAACCTAGTGCATTTTCTCCAATTCGCCTTTGCCTGAATCTAAAAGCTTACAGCCTTACAGTGTGTCATTTGAAAATTAAGACCTACACACCTGTCACATTTGTGAAGCATTTATGTCGTGTTTTCGTATGTTTTTTTGTAATTTTTGGTTGCTTTTTCAGCATTATTTTTGTTGCGTTTTGTCTCTTTTATCACTCTTTTTTTTCATTTTCATCATGTTTTTGTCACGGTTTGGTCGCTCTTTATATAATGTGTTATCGTTGCTTTCTGGGCACGTATTGTCACTTGGTTGTCACATTTTTTAAGCGTTTATGTCATGTTTTCTTAGCCTGGGAATGCTTTGCTGCTGTCTGCGCTCGAATCATTTTCAACTTCACAGCAGTCTGGGGACCGTGGCCGAATTTTTCGCATGGATTTGGGGACGAATCACAGAACGAGGAGGGACGGCGAGACCATTTACTTTCGACATTCAACATACGGGAGCTTGTAGTTTGTTTCGGGATAAAAGTGAATGGTAAATGCTCTCAACTCATACAGCGCTTTTCCACCTACATTAGGCACTCAAAGCGCTTTACAGCCAGGATCCACTCACCCATTCATACTCTCATTCATACACCAATGCTCGCAGACACTGGGGGCAATGTGGGTGAAGTGTCTTGCCCAAGGACACAACAACAGTGTGCACTTTCAGAGGTGGGATTCGAACCCCCGACCTTCCGATCATGAGACGACCCACTCTACCAGCTGCACCACTGTAAAGTAAATAAAAGTTTATTTACGGACAGGGACTGAAAAACAGCCCTGGACTCTGACTAGCCTGGCCCAAATTAGCGTAATTGTGCACTTCCACAAATACATATTTTAACCTTTTACCCCCCGCCTTAACATTAATGAGTGCATTTTCCCCAGTTCGGCTTTTTATTAGCAGCATTTTTTTTATTTTTTTTTATTGTATCAGCAAAAAGAAGCAAAATCATTAATATAAATAATAAATAATGATGGTCCCAAAATTGAACCTTGTGGCACACCATACTCCACGGAATTCCTTATAGATTCATGTTTTTTCATACTGGGCTTTACCCAAATCTAAAAGCTTCTTGACTGGAGAGCAACAACGTAACGCCTCATTTGAAAGCTAAGACCTAACAAAAGTGACAGAAACTTTTCGTCACGTCGCCACATTTTTGTCATATTTTTGTTGTTTTTTTAATCATTTTTTCTATCATTTTTTGTCCGTGTTTTTCTCATGTTTTTGTTGACTTTTCATCCTCTTTTTCTCGCTATTTAGATGCTTTTCTTTTTAGCTTTTAGATTTGGGTAAAGCTCGGTTGAGGCGGGACCGGTGGCCCTAGAGCCAGTGGCCCTTCTGTGCTCTTCCAGAATGGACATATGGCCAGTCCGCCCCTGTTTACGGATCCAACATGACAGCAGCAGACGGGACGCCATCTTTCGATAAAGCTTTAGACTGTGTTCTAGATAGTTAAGCTCTAAAGTTGCGTACAGACCAGACACTTTGCCGTAGTTAGACGCTTGTGCTTACCTAAAGTCAGACGCTTGTCACACTGACGCTCTGGCCGCACGTCAGGGTGTGTTCGTAGCTACAACAGGCGTCCTCGAGGCCCAAATGCATTCCCAGCACAGATTCAGCCACTGAAATAAGTTTTCTTGTCACCGCTTTTAATCCTGGGTGTTTCGGTAAAGAAACACTGACGTGTGTCTTTTTTTAAAAGTCTCAGAGCTGCTGTAGCTCCGCTTCACGATGAAGCTAATCCTCTATGACTTGTTTACATCTGAGGGCAGGCATAGCATCTGCCCCGGTGGCTCAGCTACAACGTACATCACTGTTGGGGAAAGCTCCTGATTGGTCGACGCTCGCAAATTTCTCCAAAAAGTTCAACATTTTCCAACTCTAGTGTCGGCCGCGCTGGACGCCCTGGAGGCGTGTCAAAAGCTTACCACGCGCTGAAAGCTTCAAAACCTATGAAAACAATAGCCTGGCTCCAGTGACTCGCTGCGGGATATTTAGACGCTCCCTGAGGCGCGTCCTCCGTGTATTTTCAATGTAATGCTGCGTTTACACATAACGACGACAAGTCACGAATGTCACGAATCCACATTCGTGGCCGAGGATCACGAATGTGAGTGATTCGGGGCAGAGGTTTCACGCGCCGCCACGAACTGTTGCGACCTGTTACTGCGTGTTACGATTAATGGCACGAATTATTACGCACGGTCACGAATATGCGTCCCGCACTGCTGCGTGCTGCTGCGTGCTGCTGCGAGCTGTTGCGTTCTGCTGCGAGTTATTGGGAATTGTCGCGTTCTGTCAAAAATCTGTCAAGAATTGGGCGAATGTGGAGAAGACCGCCTGCCGCGCACACCGGGGTTGAGGCGGAGCAGGGACGTCTCGCTCCGCCGTGCTCTCCTGACTCGTTGGGCTCTTGCCAAATCGGGTTAAACAAAAAGCAAATACACCAGCTCAGGCCTGTCCATATACTGAAGAAAAACAATAGTTTTTCAGTCTATGGGACAGTCACACCAGTTCAACCCCGCTCCTGTCAATGCGTAACACGGGCAAACGCATCAACAAACGCACGCGCTTCATGTCAGATAAGTCCGTGCAACAGCCGCACAATTTGGGCTGACTTTACTCCACAGAAGAAGTATAAAAACACTACACTCACTGTGCACTCGATCTTCTGAGGATCCGTCGTCGAACTTGCTGCTCTTAAACCTCTTCCATGATTCTCACTCGTCTGGTCAGTCATCAGTTGGAAAAACTTCATAATCCACAAACACAGGCGCGTGTCTTCACCTGCCCAGCGCCCATCGCCGCTTGCTTTACGTGTCTAAGGTTGTAAATAAGCCTTAACTTATCTGTGGTGTAGCTGCTGGAACCATGCGCTGTTGTTTTGGTCAGTGGAGGCAGCGTGGAAGATGCATTCAGGGACAGTGGGAAAGGCGCATTTACTGTCCCTTTTTCCCCACAAACGCGGGGAAAATCGTGACAAATATATAACAGTGGGGTTCTCCAGCGGGGGGGCAATAGGGGTGGCAGGGACTGGCTCCTAAACATCAGGAGGAACGACCGCAGGAGGAGGAAAAGCACCTGAGGAGCGGCGGCGGCAGGTGCTGTCCCGGGCCTGGAGCGCGGACTGGCCCAGTTTGTGTGACTTTTCTTTTGCTGCTGCAGGTACGAAAATGTACTTTTCGGCGTAGGTTGTGTTTCCATCAATTTTGTGCGTGAAAACAGTGATTCTGCTCTACGAATGCTGTACGAATGCCCTCACGCTGAATTACGAAGCGCCACGACGCATCACGAAAGGACGCGCTCCGCTGCGAACTCCACGAACAGAGGGTGATTCGTGACATTCGTGGAAGATTTTTTGACAGACAAAAACTTTCTCCACGAACATCACGAATGTCACGAACTGATGCGTTCTGTTAAGAATCCCATTAAGACGCGTTAAGTCATGTTAGAACGTCACGAATGACGAAAAAATGCCATTCGTAACACATCGTGCCTATGTGTAAACGCAGCATAAACCTGACGCTTGGCTTCGTTTGGTTTGTTTATTTGTTTATTTGTTTATTTATTTAGATCCCCATTAGCTACTAAATAAAGCAGCTATTCTTCCTGGGGTCTTAACAATTTGAAACAAATATTAACATCAAGGCTGTGCAACAATGAAGACAAATACAGAAGTGCACACAAAACACATACCCCCCCCCCACACACACACACGCACACACACACACACACGCACAACGAAACACCACGAAACACAACACATATATACTGAACACTAGGGCTGCAACTAACGGTCATTTTGATAGTCGATCAATCCATCAGTAATTTACACAACTAATTGACTGGCTATAAATAGAGTATTAGGATGGTAAATGTTTTTTCTTTTTTTCTTATTTTAGTTTTTTCTTTTTTCTCTCTCTTCTCTTTTTCTTTTTTTTCTTTTTTCTTTTTTCTTTTTTTTATTTTGTTTATTTTTTTCTCTCTTCTTTTTATTTTATTTTTAGTTAATTTTCTTTCATTTTTCCTTATTTTTTCTTCCTTTCCCTTCCCTTTTTTTTGACAAATTTTGACAGTAGTTGTCACCTATTTCAATAATCGATTATTTGTCGACCGATCGATTCGCTGTTTCAGCCCTACTGAACATGACAATATAACAACATAAGCTCTTCTATGATAACAAATATTACCACACTCGGGGTATCATATCAAATATAACAAAAACATATCAGCTGACATAGCTCATTGTAAAGTCATTACATAGATGATCCAGTTACTCCAAAGTAAGTGCATACAATCTAAGTCGTTTGGAAAAACTAACATTATGAATCCCAGAAACCAGGAATTGTGGGAGTGAATTCCATGCCACCATTGCTCTATAACACGATGTTCTCTGAAGTTGATTTGTTCGACAGACAGGTAGCAGAAAACGTCCTTCACTTGATTGGCGAGTGGAGTAAGTATGAACATCACTGAAGAGAGTCAGTCTATTATAAATAATTTCAGGTGCTTTTGTGATAATCATATTTTTTAGAAATTTAATAAGACAATAATTGATTCTACTTCTTACTTGAAGCCATGCCAACTGATTGTGCATGTCTGTAATACTTGTTCTGAAAGAACAGTTAAGCACAAGCCGAGCGGCTTTATTTTGTGCAATCTGTAATCTGTTTAAATTATTCTCTGTAGTTGTTGCCCAAATGATGGGACAATAATCCAGATGACATAAAACTATAGATTCCACCAAAGTTTTCCGTATGCGAGTCGGTATGCATTTTCTGCAATGCCGAACTGCGGCCATACTCCTACCCATTTTATTTACTAATTGTTTTATGTGAGCGTTCCAGTTCAGCCTGCTGTCCAGAGTCACACCAAGCAGTTTGACCTCAGCCACTTGTTCAATGATCGACCCACCAACAAACAAATTCAGAGCATGGGACTCTTTTAAAAGATGATTAGATCCCAACATCATACATTTGCTTTTCGCAACATTAATAATTAACTTATTTTCTTTGATCCAATTTTCAATTAGTTTTAGTTCATTATTTAATGTAGTATTAAGTCTGGTAGAGTCGTAATCCGACACATAAACAGTTAAGTCATCTGCATATAGGGCAATAGTGGCACACTCCAAAATAAAAGACAACTCGTTAGTAAAAATAGAAAATAACAGTGGTCCAAGGCAACTCCCTTGAGGCACCCCACAACACAGAACTTTTGTCTCAGAATAACTACCATTAAACAGTACATTAAACTCCCTATTAGTAAGATAGCTATAGATCCATTGTATTGCGCACTTTTGAAATCCATAACAACTAAGTTTTCCCAATAATAAATCATAATCAATTAAATCAAATGCTGCACTCAGGTCTAGCATTGCAGCTCCAACTAATTTTCTATCATCAATTTCATGCAACCAATCATCCGTCATTTGAACTAAGGCTGTCATTGTGGAATGTCCTTTCTTATAAGCATGTTGATAGGGTGAATTCAAGCCATTTTTAGAGAAATACAGATTAATTTGATCATAAACTATTTTCTCTGTGATCTTACTCAAAATTGGCAGAATACTTATAGGTCTGCTATTTTTACCAGAAAAGTTATCCTTTTTGTTTTTAGGAAGAGGCACAATTTTAGCTTTTTTCCAGATAGCAGGAAAAACACATTTTTCTAAACTTAAATTAATAATATAGCATATAGGCATAGCAATCACATCAGCAACCATCTTTAAGAACTTGACATCAAGCTCATCAGAACCAGAAGGTTTATCTTTCATTGACTGTAATATGTTTTTTACTGTAGTCAGGCTTACTTTACCAAATTTAAATGTACACGATTTATTCAGCATAATTGTGTTTTTAATTGTATTGAAAGATAAATCAGGGTTTGACTGTGAAATCATGTCTTTTTGTAAATTCAAAACCTAAATGGTGTGAACGCACCTTCAAGTTTACAGCGTCATACGATTGGCTGTGGCTACTGCAGACACATATGAGAGACATTCGTAATGCCCAATAAACGGCTATGGACGATCGTAAACCACACCTCTCCTAAGAGAAAATGATCTCTTGGTCCCCAGACTAAATATCACTTGCGATAGCCAGGCTATTGTGTGTCGTTTTTTGCAGCTTCTTCATGGTTTTTCGTCACTTTTTCATCTCTTTGGTTGCATATTAAAGGGGGGTATTATGCAAAATGGACTTTTTCAAGCTTTACATCATGTTATGTCATTCCCTCATTAAAAACATGCCTGAAGTGTTGTCTTGGCACATTCACGTATTTTTGAGAAATCTGTAAAAACTCCGATGGCGGCCATTTTAGGGACAGGTTTGCCTGAGTCCTCCTCGGAACGCCCCCACCTCTTGGAGACGCCTCCGAGCTTTCGTCACCAGCCGAGTAACCAACCACTGCTCCTCAGCAGAACCCCCTCCCCACTGATGCCACAGACAGCGTGTGGAGGGGGCGTGTCGGAAAGGGTCAGAGGTTCTTAAAGAGACAGAGGCCTATTTCAAGACATTCACTACAGCCATTTTGAGAGAGCAATTTTATACAAGACAGTTATTTTAATTTACTGCATTTACAAACCAACAGAAGGTTTCGTCATCATTGTAGTGTGCTATAGACTGGTGCTATGTGATTGTAAAAAGCATAATACCCCCTCTTTAAAAGCTCTTCTCATTATATCCAGCTGATTCCCTGACCAGCCAGTAACACTGGGCCAATCATAGCGCTCGACGAGAGACGCAATCGGACAAAACTGGCTTCACCGACCACCACAGAACGTCGTCTAAGCCCGACGGCGCCGACACCAAACACTCAGGTCCCGTCGACGGCCAAAACCTGCCTGACCAGGACCGACTGGAGATGACCACGTTGCTGTGAAAGTGCATTTAGACTGTTAGTTTGTTCATACCACATTTGCGACCATGCACAAAGTGATTTCAATTATCTTGCAGGACAAAACAAGACTAAACTACGAACTGATGAGAGAGCTCACATCTCCGTTGCAAGAAAATGAAAGGGACTAAAAATAGCATCCTTGTCTTTCTGGTTGAAAGCGGAAGAGTCCAGTGCACGTTTATTTACCTGCGATTCTGCTCCAGCGCCGACGTCTACTGTGATAAATGACTTTGGGCCCGAACGCTGCACTCTGTAATCCATCCTGACCCCGTTAGCCCGGCCTCTCGGCTCGCGCTGCACTGAGGTAACTAAAGAGATCTGTGACAGTTCTGGAGCTGCGAGTCACAAGCGCATTTCATACTTTGGGGCGGAGGAACTTTTGGAATATTCTGATTTACGCTTGAACAGCTGTCTGATCCATCCACGTTGTAGGAGATAAAACGGCCTGGCTTAAACTAGCGCACTCTGAATCCCACGCTTGATCTTTTTCTGCGTCTCGTGTTACTGTCTGGACTCGACACGCACAGAAAAGAAAGAAAAACAAGTCATTTTTAAGCCTGTGCACTGGGGTTAATGGAGTGTGACCTGAGACTTCTCCAGTCTGAGTCTTTTCTGTGGCTGATAATGGGGAGCTGTCCGTGGTGCTGTTTGGAGACGACGGACCCAAAGACCTCCATTTATTTATGCATTAATCATAAACTGTTTTAAAAAGTGCAAGGCGGGGTCATTAAAGGAATAGGCCACCGTTTTTATATACTAAGATATGTTCTTACCTCACTTTAGTCGAGTTAATATATCCCCGTCTGGTCATTGTCCGCGCGCTCTGTCACGCAAACGGAGCACATACGCAGCCTCTCCCATATGTGACATAGCTCCGAAAAAGCTCACGATAGAAGCTACCAAGCTCTTCCACGTGTTCCCTATTTAAATAAAGTTACGTGAAGTGTTTTCATGCGAAGTATATTTACACAGAAATGTAACGTGTCGATTTTATAAGCAAATAAAAAGGGGGACTATATTGTGAGGCGTAATGATACGAGGAGTAAAACGTCCGCGCAGTAACTCCTAAAGGTTATTGACGGAAGTGAGCGGGGGAAGTCTTTAGGAGTTACTACGCGGACGCTGTGCTCCTCGTATCATTACGCCTCACAATATAGTCCCCCTTTTTATTTGCTTATAAAATCGACACGTTACATTTCTGTGTAAATATACTTCGCATGAAAACACTTCACGTAACTTTATTTAAATAGGGAACACGTGGAAGAGCTTGGTAGCTTCTATCGTGAGCTTTTTCGGAGCTATGTCACATATGGGAGAGGCTGCGTATGTGCTCCGTTTGCGTGACAGAGCGCGCGGACAATGACCAGACGGGGATATATTAACTCGACTAAAGTGAGGTAAGAACATATCTTAGTATATAAAAACGGTGGCCTATTCCTTTAAGTAAAGGCTTTTTTTTTGGTTTGCTCGGGGAAAACTTAAGATATCAGAGAAGCTGCAGCAGTTTTATCGCCTGACTTTGCCAAACCAGTGTCTGCCTGTTCCACACAGAGAAGTCCTGACACTTAAAGGCTTCAGCACAAGCAGAAGAGTGTTCGTTCTTGTCTCTTTACTGCGACTCTCTGTTCTCAAAGTTTACAGCGCCCCCTGTCAGTCACAGACCGATGGATTATCTGCAGATATGACCCGGTCTATAGTGCTCTCTCAGACAGTAATAACCGTTTCAACAGAGGCGTTTGGTGTGTGTTTGTCTTTTATCTAGGGCTGTCACGGTATGAAAATTGATTGTCCTACACAAACTGACAAAGTTTAAAAAAAAGTTTAACAGTGCTTATTATATATAAAAAAAATACGGACAAAGCCTTATCAAAAGTGCAACTTTTCAAATCAAAAGTAAAGGAACTATAACGATGTGTTGTTGATCGTTTCGAGAGTATTACATGTACTATTTATAGCGCCAGAAACGAAGAATATTTTTAACAAGATAAACCGTCTATATCAGGATAATTGTTCTCAGTTTGTTTCCTTCCAGTGAGCTTTCGCTTTGCAGATTTGGGAAAATGCCATCAGACAGTGATCATTGTTAAATTCATGATACTGCAGTGAATCTGCCACCGGGAGCCCCGTAACGCATTGTGCCATTGTGCGGAGGTATCCGGACACGGCTTATGCTGGCGGTGGCGGCGACTCGTTACATTCTCCCTCAACCCAAAGTCCCGCATCAGCATTTCAGCTAAAACGCTAACGTTAGCTTACTGCTATAGAGCTGTGGGAGACGGTCACGCAGGAGAGTCAGAGGTTCGAAGTATCGCTGCTTTAGAGACACTTTTTCCTGCACGTTCCACAAACAGGAAAACTGTCTCTATCAACTGTCCTTCAGCTTTCTTAAAATACCCAAAACATCCTCTCTGAGGCTGATAGATCCGAGAAAGTTTAGTTTTGGTTGTAGCTACAGAGGCGCCTGCGGCAACTTCAGCAGATGAGACGGTGGCTCATAAGGCTCACTTTGTCTAAACCGCGGGCGCGGTAATCCACCGAGATAATGTATTTTCTCAAAAACAAGTGTTAACAACCGTTAACATTTTTACCGGGGTTTACCGCTACACCGGTAACCGTGACATCCCTACTTGAATCAGACAGTTACTGCTGCTGACCCAGGACTAGGACCAATTTTGGGACAGTTTGGGCGAGATCAGGATCTTGGACAAAAGCCAAGTATCACAAGACCAAACTCGCAGGGCTTAAAGTGAAAACAAAATCCTGTGCCTGAACTTTCTGTGGCTCAACCAGGATCCTTATCGATCCGGTACTTATACGGTACTTTAAAAGAAAAAAAAAGAAAAACGTTAGAGTCTACTGTATAAAGGCAATGTAGCCTAGGCCAATATTTGATTACACATTTACTCTACATTTGGACCTAATTGATTTCCAGTTTGTGCAAACACTTGTATATTCACACTGACACTAATATATGGGATATAATAAATGTTGAATCATAAAGGTTTTGTTGATCAGGCTGTTGGTTAGGTTTGGCTGTAGCTCTGGGACTGAGCCTGTATGAAACTTAGTGCTGTAAAATAATAAACTAGAGCGGAGCGGGGCAGGTCTGACACTGTGCTGTTGTGTGGGGGACCGGGGATGGACAGATCCGATGCAGCGAATGAATTCATGAGAGCGACGGAGCCTTTTAGTGCTTATTTTAGCGCGGGTGATAAGACCCCGTCAGCCCGACTGTTCTCACAGAACAAGTAAATAAACTCTACACTCACAGTCGAAGAACTTGCTGCTCTTCATCTCTTTATCCGATGATATTCACTCGTCTGCTCGGTCATAGCGTCCATTTGGAAAACTTCTTCCGCTTCTTTTACATGTGTAAAGTTGTAAATAAGCCGTTAGCACGAGCTACAGCATCTGCGAGGCTGTTGTGGTGGTTTCAGAGGAATCACAATAGAGCAAGGCTGTGTGTGATGCATTCATGGACCGTAACAAGTGTATTTGTTTATTTGTTATTAGGAACCCCATTAGTTGCCACCAGGGCAGCAACTAGTCTTCCTGGGGTCCATCACAATAATAAGAAGCATACATAATAAAAAATACAAAGAACAAATACAAAAAACCACTACAATATAGTGAGAAATAAATATAGTAACAAGCAGTAATTTCCTCCTACTTAAAAGGTTTAAAATACATAGTTATGATTTAAGGGTTTTTTTCACAAATGCGAAACAAATATTGATAAATACATTTTTAAGCCCTCTACTTTTGTACAAGTATTGGTCACCCAACTTGTTTAGCTGGCATGTGGTCCACAAAGCTAGGATTATTTTCGGCTCTTCTGATCACATTCTTAATGCCCTCTGGATGTTGTACGGAGTTTAAACATGTTAAAATTGTGTATTTTCCTCCCTCTACATGTTTCAGCCATGTCCTAATGTGTAGAATGAGCTCAGACCTGTTCACCACAACTGCCTGGGTGGTCTCGTGATTGGAAGGTCGGGGGTTCGAATCGTCGTTGTGTCCTTGGGCAAGACACTTCACCCACATTGCCCCCAGTGTCTGTGTACATTGGTGTATGAATGAGAGTATGAATGGGTGAGTGGATCCTGGCTGTAAAGCGCTTTGAGTGCCTAATGTAGGTGGAAAAACGCTATATAAGTTCAGACCATTTACCGTTTTGTCATGCACGAGCTTAATATAGAAGCTGCAGTTACGCGTTAGACCTGAGGTGGCAGTAGTGAGTATAAAATGTCCAACTTGCATCTAGTCTCTAGCTACGTCCCGCCTGTTACTAGTCAAAATGATAAATTTGGGTAAGACAAAGGTCCCCCTATAAAACGCATGGACATATCTATGTAAAAGTGTATGTACAATGTTAATTTTTACAGATGTTGTTGACCTGTTTGAAATATATGTTCAGGTGGTAGTATTTTTATAGAGTGTGTTTTGGTTCCCATCTATCTATTGCAGCTGTGGACCTTTATTTTCATCAAAACATTTAGGTGAGAATAAAGACTATTATCATTTCATTCAGTGCGGTAGTTGATAACTTGTCGATAGTGGATCTGATAGTCATACTGAAAACTAGTGTCTCTGAACACAAAAGTTAACACGAAGAGACACAAAACAAATGGCGTACTGGCCACAAAGACCAGCAGCCCCGAATATTACAAATTGTGGGCTTTTATAGGTGTGGATGCTGCAGGTGGTTGATTGGGGGCCAGGCGTTACCGATACCGCACCAATCAGGACCATGGACGAGCAGCCAACCAGAACAGAGCAGCCAGATATCCATGGAGGGAAAGGACAGGTTTAGGCCACACAAACAAAAATATACAACAAGGAGGGAGCCTGGAGGCCTGGGGCCGTAACAAAGAGTATTATGTAAATTCCATAAGGGACAATAACCTCTTAACTCCCGCCTGAACCGAGAGGATCTTTTTCCTCACGTCATCAGATTTTTTTTCCATCATTTTTTTGTTGGGTATTCAACTAATTTTTGTAACTTTTTTGTCATTTTTTTTTGTCATTTTGTGTCACATTTTTGTCTTTTTTTCGTCATTTTTTTATCACATTTTTGTCTCTTTTTTAGACTTGTTTTTGTCATTTTCTGTCAAATTTTTGTACTTTTTTTGTCAAATTGTTATCATATTTTTGTATTATTTTTGTAGCATTTTGTCACATTTTTTGTAATTTTTCCGTAATTTTTTTATCACATTTTTTGTTACATTTTTGTCATTTTTTCGTCATTTTTTATCACATTTTTGTCAAATTTTTGTCTCTTTTTTTTGTCATTTTCTGTCTAATTTTTGACAATTTTTGGTCATTTTTGGTTTTATCATATTTTTGTAACATTTTGTCTAATTTTTTGTCATTTTTTCGTCCATTTTTTATCACTTTTTTGTCATTTTTTTGTCACATTTTTGTCATTTTTTGTCAATTTTTTGTCAATTTCTTGTGACATTTTTGCCACTTTTTCATCAATTTTTCATCACTTTTTTGTCAATGTTTTCTCACTTTTTTGTCACATTTCCATCATTGTTTTCGTCTCAGTTTTGTTGCTATTTTCACCTTTTTTCCAGAAGCTTTTGGACTGGGGTAAAGCCAAACTGGAGAAAATGTGCTCGGTTCAGGTGCGAGGTAAAGGGACATTAACAGCAATGGTTTTAATTTGGAGACGTCATTTTACAGGCGAGTGAATCAAAATGACCTGCTTCAGTAAAGGGTTAAGGACAAACACAAGGCAGCGCGATGTAAATGAGGAATGAATGTGAGGCTGACGTTAGAGTCCGTTCTAAACCAGGCCTCAGTCGACCTCCTCTCTTTTATAAGCGACGCCCTCTCAGCAGTGGCTCAGGCTCATAGGGCAACAGCAGAGCTAATGGAAGCTGACCATCGCGTTTGGACCAGCGCTGTCCTTGTCCTCTCAAGATCTGGTCCTAAGTGTTTGGTTGTTGATTTGTTTATTTTTATTCTTAAAAGCAGCGGTTGCAAACTTAATTACCCTCCTGAGATAAATTGTTCAATTTAAACACTATAACTCTGACTGTAAAACTGTTGCATGTGGAATCCCCCAGGGTTCAGTAATTGGCCCTAAACTTTTTATATTATTTATTAATTACATATTTGAGGCTTCCAAGGACATACATTTTTTGTTGTTTGCTGATGACACAACTGTGCTTAAGTCTGGAACAGATTTAAATGAATTAATGGCCAATATTGAAAGAGAAATGACAGTATTAAAGACTACTTGATTATAATAAATTGTTCTTAAACTGGGATAAGACAAATTTATGGTGTTTGGAAATAAGAAAAATGCATGTACAAAACTGGTTATTGAGGATGTAAATATTGATTGTGTCTCCGAAATCAAATTTTTGGGGGTTATCCTAGACAGCAAACTTAGCTGGAAGCCTCATATCGACCACATCAAAGGTAAAGTTAGTAAAAATATTGGTATCCTATATAAGGTTAAACACACATTGGATGAGGCTTCATTACAGCTTTTATACTCAGCCTTAATTGTTCCTTATATAACATACTGTATTGAAGTGTGGGGTGATGCATGCACCAGTTATACAGAAAGGCTGTTCTCACTCCAGAAGAAAGCTCTAAGAATTGTGACTCTCAAAGGTCCACGAGATCACACAAACAAATTGTTTATGAAATTGCAGACCTTGAAATTTAATGAATTGGTCAAATTTAAAATACTACAAATTATGTGGAGAGTCAAAAATAAGTTGGTGCCAATACATATCCAAAAGAAATTTATGTTAATCACAGATAGTAACAACAGAAGAAAGGGCAATTTCTGGGTTCCATATTCACACACTTCACAAAAACAAAAGGGGTTTCTTGTAAAAGGGATCAGTTTATGGAATTCTTTGGAGATTGTTCAAAAATCATAACACAATCACTCAATTCAATAAAATGTATTAAAAAAATGTACTTGGAAAATACGAAGGCAACCAATGTTTGACAAATTTGAAACAGTCATTGATTTAGATGTAAGATATTATTGTACCTTGATATAGGCTAAAACAAATCAAAAACGGGCGAGCCGTCTGTTCAGAGCTAGCTCAGATTTTGGGGAAAAAAAAGGGGCATGAAATTTATAAGACAGTGTCTTCCTCATGCTCCTATTCAGCATTGAATACTTTGCTGTTGCTGTTTTTGTTATTATTGTGTCTGTAATAACACCATGGCTGAATAAAAAAAATTGAACTGAACTTGAACTGAACTGATAGATAACATTTTCTGAATCTGTAACCTCATGCTCCCTGAACCACTCTTTCACCAATGAATCCTGGCCTTGTCATCTTGGAAAATGCCTGTGCCATCAGGGAAGAAGGAAAAGGAAAAACATTCAGGATTTTCAGGTCGTCGGCTGATTCTGAACCGAGACCTGACCAACAGCAGACCTGACCAGCCCCAGATCAGAACAGTTCAGTCCAGTTTATTGAAGCAGCTGCAGCAGAGGAGGAAATGAAAGTGTGCTTGTACTGTAACAAAGTGTGTTTAAATATGAAAAACAAGAGCTCTACAAACACAGACACAAAGCAATAAAAGCTCATCTCCAATCACTTTGACTGTGCCGGTCTAGACCGCTTTAATCTGCTTTGTTACCACGACATTTTAATCAAATGGACTTCCTCTTTACTGTACGGGGTTTTTGTTTTTAGATAATAAAAGTTGCCGACCTCTGACATTACCTTTAGTGCCAGACTGGGCGCGGGTTTAGTCCCGTGAGATTATAGAATTTCATCAGTGAATGGAGATTACGCTCACGTCCACGGCCTTTATCATGAGCGGGATTACAGATTAGGAGATTATGTTTACGGTGCGTTCGTACAGTATCTAGAGCCGTAACGGGAGGGAAGTCCCACATATTAAAGTGACGCGGACGTACAGATTGGGGAAGTAAACTGGGTCATGAGTTCTTGTGTTGTTTTTCTGCTATTCCAACTTTTCTGTTTGTTTTAAGGCAAAACACTGCAGGTGACTCGGGGAGATGTTTTTAAGTTTAGAGAATGAAAACACGGCGGCTTTATTTAGAGTATGGCCCGACACATATGGATTTTTGGAGTCTGATGCAGATCTGAAGGGGGTTATGGGCCGAATTTAATCTCACAAATGGCCTATAACTACCTCTAAAATCCTGCACTGTCACTCAAAAAGTTGTTTCTTCGGGTCCCAAGTGCCGTCATGCATGAGCTTAATATAGAAGGTGCAGTTACACATATGACCTGAGGTGGCAGTAGTGAGTATAAAATAGCTGACTTGCGTATTAAAGCTCTGACTGAGCTCTTTCAAATGCAAAAAGTCGCTATCACTTTCGGTTCCCGAGATACTGTATTGGCCTTTTTATCGACCGATGGCCAATAATGTAAAATAATAATAATAATACGGTCAATGTACACTATATCGGTCGAGTCCTAGTTTAGAGAATGCTTCTTCTACTATTGCTTAAAGCTGCCTTAAGCGATGTCTTTTTTAAATGTTTTCATCACCTGCTTTCCCCCGGTGCCCACACCCCTCACTCCCCTCCACACTGTTTAGACCAGTCCTCAACCTTTTGGAGCCGTGACCCCCATTATGACAGTGAAAGGGGTTTGTGACCTCCCGCCCAGGTCACACCGTGAGAAATCGGAAAACATTAGCCTACATAATTCTTAAAAAACAAAGACATTTAAAAAAAAAATCAAATTATGAGCATATAATGGCACTCTGGTAAAATACCACACACATGAGACAATAAAACAGGGGTAGGCAACGTCAGGCCCGAGGGCCAAATCTGGCCCTTCAGCACAGAACCTCTGGCCCTCAAGATGATTTTGAGAAACATTATGACACAAATCAGAGAGTACTTTTAACAATATTATAGTTAAATGGGAGAAATGGGTAGAAATACTGTCAATACACCCAATTAGGTCATATATGATGTACAACACTGGTGTTTGAAGAAAGTGCACTGGAAAAAGAACAATCGTTTTATGGAAGAAATGACTACTTGAATTAAGAGATTAAATCTCAGGTTTGAGTAGATTTGTTCTGGTTTTAGATGAGATAAAACCTCTTAATTCAGATAATTTTGTGTCATTTCAAGTGAAAAACAATTATTTGCCTGATTTCAAGTGGGTTTTATTCTTGTTCCATTGGCATTTGTATCTTGGATTAGTTCAAAGAGAACTTCTATTGAATTTTAAGTCATTTATCTTATTTAAGATGGTCATTTTTCCAGTGTTGTGCTTTACTTTGGGCTGATAATCATCGGCTTCGGCCCTTGGTCTGTTTACAATAAAGAAAATCGTCCTCCGCCGATCTACATGATCTGGTGACCCCCCAAATTTGTCTCGCGACCCCCAGGTTGAGAACCACTGGTTTAGACCACACGCTGCTCTGATTGCATTCAATGAGCTACGGAAATCTCATTAATCTTGTCTGAAACACACATTCATCTGCATAAATGAGATCTGTACAAAGTAAATATTTTGAAATTTACATTTATTTGCTAAACTGCAACTTTCATGAAAGTCTGTCACTTTTTTTGGACATTTATAACATAATAATTCCATTTAGAACTAAGTTTACAGCGCAGTACTTCTTTTTCCCGCAACCCTTGAACGCCTCAGCCTCTCCTCTGGTGCTGCTTTGCTTTGTGAGGAAAAAAAACGAAGGAAAAAGTCCTGACAGCTCCTGTAGATATTGGATTAATAAACAGGAGGGTTTCAGCTGCATCAGAGCAGGTCGGTCACATGTTTGTCAGTTCACCATCGTTTTGTAAACTTCTGTCATCATGCTAAACTGTTAGCCGCTAACTGTTGCTGCGTCTTCTGCTTCGAACATTTGCGATCTCTTGTTCATGTGTTTGTGTTTACATGGTGCGGGGGTTTGGGTGTATCTAGTGGAGCTTATTGGTAATGCATCGTGCCGGACCGGCCGAACGGGATCGCTTAGAGCAGCTTTAAAGCGATGCAAAAGCAGGTGCAGGTGAGTTTGACTACCACACAAACTGAAGAACGTAGTGTGTTAGATTTGCACCACTGCTAACATAAGTAATTTCTAATGATAAATTTGGTGCAACACGCTCTAAAATGGCGAGAGCTCATTTTAGTACACATCTGTCAAACACGGATGATTTAATCTGTCCTGACTTGTAGGGCATAAATTCACGAGTATGTCTAAAATGAATGCTCACTCCAGCCACTAGGGGGCAGCCACATTTTAAAATGGAAAGAATTACTAAAATAAGACACATTATAGCCACATGGTAAATTGTGGTGGTAAGCTGCTATTGTAGCTGAACGTAAAGTTTTGATTCATTATGCTACAGTCCTGTCGGGCGTTTGACCAAATTAACCCTATTTTAAAATCACAGCTCATTATTATTATTACTAATTTATTGATTTTTTTCCTCAATAATATTTTCCTGTTTACATTGTACGTCGTCCATGAGTCTGACACGGCGCCATCAATTTGTAAAAAGTGGAAAAGCTTGTTTTCCCAGTTCTGTAATTTGTTGTTCCCATTACTGCCAGCAGAGGGCGCTCCAGGCCTTGTCTAAATCCTGACCAGCCCAGTCTTTCACTTCTCTCTGTCGTTTCCTGACATAAAAGTGAGTTAATATCAAAGCTGAGAGAGTTTGTGAGCCTCGGTGATGCTCTTTAACCTTACTTTATCCTCAGACGACTTGGCCGTGACTTGTTTGTGTCATTTCCCGCGGTGGGACAGGCTGTGCTCGTTTGTGATGGATGCGGCTCTTAATTAAAATAATTTATCAAAGTGAAGCCATCTGGAGCCACTGATCATCTCGGAGCCGGAGGAGACGCCGACCTCCACGACGGAGAACACAAACGCTATTAAACAAAGTCAGCGCCACAGAGGTTAGATATGAGCACACATGCACTGGCACAGAGGTTAGGTATGAACACACATGCACTGGCACTGGCACAGAGGTTAGGTATGAGCACACATGTACTGAGTGTAAAGTGCAACATGAGGTCCCGCTCCCAGCAAAGTTACAAGGAAAAAGCATGTTTTTATAAAGTATTTCTTCCTCTAAAAGCACCTGTAATTAAATAAATCCTGTATTTTATTGTATTTATTGTGTGAAATATAACTAATTTGACCCTAGTATCAGAACCTGGAAAAACCTGGCATTGCGAGTAACTTTAAGATGTAGTTTTAGAGACTTTTTGACCGCAGTATCCTATTACTTGTGCGGTTAGTGATTCATATAGACTAAGCCGGGCACCAAATCAGAACTAAACCATATACGGCTTAAAGGATCTGTATCCTGCTATTGTAGCCATTCCAAAGTAAAGTATAGGCATTTATATGATATATTGTACCACTACCACTATGGTACTCATTTTTGTGATAAATATAAGTATTTTCTGGAGGTATTTCAAACCCAGAAGACAAAATGCTTGGATTCAGCTAACTCCGCCTCCTCTCTCCGCACATACAACTTTAGCAGTAGTAGAAATATAAATACACAGCAAAAAGTAAAGTTATTACACAATGTAGTTATAAGGAGTTTATCTGCAACAAAGCTTCATAAATGAAAAGAAAAAAGAAAAAAAAAGGCTAAACATACTTGTTATCAATGTGAGCACAAAAAAAACATGAACTCAATTGGAGGTTTATAGGTTTTTCTAAGTTTCATATAAAACTAATTTAAATGAATAGTGTGCTAAACTTAAACTTTGACAAAATAATAATAATCTGTCTATGTGCAGATATAATGTACCTGTGTTGTAAATGATAAGATTTCAATTGTGAGTTCTATGAGGTCCATCCATCCATCCATTTTCTTCCGCTTTATCCGGGGCCGGGTCGCGGGGGCAGCATACTCAGCAGCCACCCTGCAAAGGAAACTCATTTCGGCCGCTTGTATCCGCGATCATGTCCTTTCGGTCATTACCCAAATCTCATGACCATAGGTGAGAGTGGGAATGTAGATCGATCGGTAAATCGAGAGCTTTGCCCAGACTCAGCTCCCTCTTCACCACGACAGACCGATACAGCGACCGCATCACTGCTGACGCCGCACCGATCCGTCTGTCGATCTCACGCTCCATCCGTCCCTCACTCGTGAACAAGACCCCGAGATACTTGAACTCCTCCACTTGAGGTAAGGACTCCCCACCGAGCTGTAGAGGGGAAGCCACCTTTTTCCGGTGGAGAACCATTGCCTCAGATTTGGAGGTGCTGATCCTCATCCAGTGGTGCACACTGAATGGGTGCTGCTGCCGGATGCTCTCATCGAATGCAATTTCTCCATCTGTGAGATCAATAAAGTATCATCTTGTCTTATCTTATCCCGGCCGCTACACACTCGGCTGCAAACCGCCCCAGAGCAGCTGAAGGTCCTGGTTGGTTGAGGTGTTGACTCGAATTCAGCAGAAGCAACATGCAGCTATTATCCTCTGTTTTGTAGCTTATATTGTTTTTATAGAAGGACTTATTGTTTTGCTCGTGGCCTCGACTATTGCAATGAATAGGACTGATTTTTAGAGTGCCGATCTTGACCCAAAAGTCCCGGGCCGATTTTTTTTCTTTCTGCCAGTCCAACCCTGCTTGCCATAGCTTCACTACAGCTTCACTACAGCCACACGCACGGACTATTTTTCTTTTCTTTTCTTTCCTTTATTGTAATAGCTGTGCAGTGAAGTGGAGCATAAGCATGAGGGTGGTCATTGGGATCACGCTGGCAACAATATAATCCAAAATCTTTCGCAGATAAATACAAATAAAACCGTCAACGTTGCTAATTGTGTTGCTAATCAATGAATAACTTTGCCTACTTGCCACTCGATTTGCTGCTGTTGCCGTGATGCAGTGCTCTATGCCTTTCTGTTGCTATGGCATGAAATAACATGTACAATCATTATTGATCCATTAAGGAGTGGCTCAATAAAACAGTTTAAACCCGGTCACAATCTCGGTGAACGGCAATAGAATCATAAACCAGGGATTAAACCACAATTGAAACCACACGGCTAAATCAGGGCTGAGCCAAGTTTAAAGCAAATACCGAACTAAGGAATCACCCCTGAACCCCTGCGCACAGACTGCAATTACACCTGAACTGGAGTTTGACTATATTTGAATATACTTCGTTTGTAAAGAACCTCCAGAATTCTCCCTCAAAACTTTTAGAATGAAGGGTGGTAAAGTGTAAACATGATTTTGTTGACCATCAACAAAATCAATATGGCAGATACCAAACAGTTCATGTTGTCGGCTAATCTTAACTTACTTCTCTTGCGCTGCTTATGGGTAAAGGTCAAGGTTTAGTGAATCATTGGCCAGATCATACAGTCATTATATCAAAAGCCAGAAACAGTAAAGAAGTGACTAGTTGCTTCGTGCCTCTTCGAGAGATACAGCGAAAACTCCTCTGCTTTATTTATTAATTATTTTTTTCAACAAAACCTGGTGAGTAGAAACACTTGAACAACAGAATCAGAATAGTTTTTATTGCCATTGTTTGAGAACAAGTTCAGAAAAGTAGGAATTTTTCTCAGTGCCATCGTGAAACATAAAAAGTATAACACAGAATTTAGATTAAACAATAAGATATAAAAACTTTAAAACTATAAGGCTAGAATATTAAAGTACATAAATATAGATTTTCTCACTCTTCTTAGTGATTCGTTTACAGAAATGCTTAGCCTCATACAAAGATCTGAATCATTGTCTGTTTTCTCTTCAGCTCTTGTGGAGAAATGGCCACTGCCATGTGTGATCTGTCTGAGGAGCAGTTTCTGTGCAGCATCTGCCTGGACGTGTTCACTGACCCAGTGGCCACTCCCTGTGGACACAACTTCTGCAAGAACTGCATCGACCGACACTGGGCTTATGCTGCTGTGTACAATTGTCCGTACTGTAAACAGGCTTTCACCCGCAGACCTGCGCTCCGTGTCAACATCTTCATCTCAGAGATGGTCCAGCAATTTAGAAGCAGAGCCAGAACCTCAGAGCAGCGACCTGCAGGTCCTGGAGAAGTGTTCTGTGACCTGTGTCCTGAGCCCAGACTGAAGGCTCTGAAGTCCTGCCTGGTCTGTCTGTCCTCGTACTGTGAGGACCACCTCCAGCCTCACCTGAGCCTGCCTGGACTGAAGATACACCAGCTGATGGAGCCTCTGAAGGACCTGACTGAGCGAGTGTGTGAGAAGCACAACAAACCTCTGGAGCTCTACTGTCTTTTAGACCAGTGCTGTGTGTGTGTGCATTGTATGTACACACACAAAGGCCACGAGGTGCTTCCTCTGAAGTTCAGCTGTGAACAGCAGCTAAAGAGGACCACAGGAGAGATCCAACTGATGATTCAAAATAAAGAGGCAAAGATCCAAGAGCTGCGTGGTTCAGTTAAGGCTGGTGCTTATGATGCTGACAGTGAGGCCAGTGAAGGTGTGAAAGTCCTCAGGACTCTGAAGGACTGTGTGGACAAAGGTCTGTGCAAACTCGCCCAGGACATCACCAAAATGAAAAACTCCACAGAGAAGCAGGCCACAGACTTCATCAAAGAATTGGAACAGGAGATCTCTGAGCTGAAGAAGAAGCGCTCTGGCCTGAAACAGCTGTTTCAGACTGAGGACCACTTCAGCGTCCTCAAAAACATATCACAGTTCCGCTCTGCTCGGGGAAAAAAAGACTGGACTAAAGTTATTGTCCATCAACCAACTTACAAAGGCACTGTGTTAAGGGCTGTGACCAAGCTGCAGCAGGAGTTCAACAAAACCGCCAAGCTTTTGTTTGAGGAAGATCTACGTTGGGCTCAGAGACACACAAAATATATTCGGCTGGACAGAGACACAGCACATCCCAAACTGATTGTGTCTAATGATGGCACCGAGGTCCACACCCAATTGTTCAACAGCTTAGTCCAAGACAACCCTAAAAGGTTCGATAAAGGTCTGTACGTTTTGGGAACAGAAGGATTCTGTCAAACATTTTATTTTGAGGCTGTGGTGAGTGAAAAACCTGAGTGGACTGTCGGCGTGGCCAAAGAGACAGTAAACAGGAAAGGAGAGATCACAGTGAATCCAGAAAATGGATTTTGGACTTTGAGTTTACGCTTTAACAGTTGCTTTGTCTCTGTTGATCCCAAGGTCAATCTCCTGATCAAGGGCAGACCTGATAAAGTGGGCGTGTTTGTGAATTATGAGGACGGCATTGTCTCTTTTTATGATGTTGGTGCTGAATATCTGATCTACTTTTACACAGACTGCTTTTTCAGTGAGAAGCTGTACCCCTTCTTTAGCCCTGGTTCCTACAGCAAATGCTCTCTAGTTATGAATAGCAAGCTTTGGCCTCCTCCTCCTCCTCCTTCTTCAGGTTTAGGTCCTGTATATAATGAAGATAATGATGACGACCTGTATGGCTAATATGGATTGCTTTATTGAGTGTCTATTTTTGTGTAGAGCACAAAGGTTAAGATATACTTTATTAATCCCCGTAGGGAAATTTGTTCTCAGCATTTAGCCCATCCTCAATGCCGTTGTAGCAACCTATAGGAGCAGTGGGCAGTCAGCATAGGCTGGAGGATTAACCTATGGTACATGTTTTTAGTGGTGGGGAAACCGGAGTTCCCGGAGGAAACCTGTTCAGACACTGGTGGAACATGCCTCGTCTCCTACGCACCTGCCATATTTGATGTGTTCAGTCTTCTGGCCACTCTCACTCTGTGGAGCAGTTTCAGTGCAGTATCTGCCTGGACGTCTTCACTGACCCAGTGGCCACTCCTGTGTACAGCTGCCCCTTCTGTGTGCTCCGGTAGTCGTGGATAGATGGTGTTTCAGGGGATGATTGGTATGCGGTGATTTAGAGAAGCAGCATTAGTCATGATGCTGTGTGTAAATAAAATAACGACCCAACGACCCAAAACATGAAAACATTAACATTGCTACTTTTTCATATTCCAATGATTGATTGCTGTGACTGTAGCCAACAGTTTTCTCGTACAATGTTTTATTCATTCCCGTTATTCCATGTATCTCTACTTTTTTTGTCTGTGTGTACTTTAAAATATTATTGTGGATGAAAAGAGTGTTAAGAATTAATATGACTTGCCTTCAAGTATGTTTGGTGTTGAGTTGATTAGAATAAATGTTAACAATCATGATACAACTTTGAATAACTAATGTTTGTCATTGTTATCTGTACTCTTGACTTTACTGTAATTAATTTTAGTTTTAGTTTTATGGATTGATTTTATCTGCTTTGTTGTAATTTTATGCAACTTTGAAGTACTTTGAATTGACCTGTGTATGAATTGTGCTCTACAAATAAACTTGCCTTGCCTAATGTAATGTTCCCTTATTTATCAGCAGAGGTGGTCCTGGTACTTGATATCATGAAGTGTTGTGAATAATAACTTTAAGCGTTCAAAAACATGAAGCTCACGCCCTCACATGTGAGATGTTACAGGACGAGTCATTGGTATTGATTGAACACGTCTACAGCGCCACCTACTGTTCGAAAGTGTACATTGTATGGT
Source organism: Gobius niger (assembly GCF_951799975.1). NCBI lineage: Eukaryota > Metazoa > Chordata > Actinopteri > Gobiiformes > Gobiidae > Gobius > Gobius niger. The sequence goes on along the minus strand of NC_136858.1, from coordinate 4,062,699 downwards.
TTCTAACGGGAGAAAGTATATTGCCAACTTTTACTTCGTACTCTGGAGCCTTTTGAGAAACGTAGTGAAGAGGAAAGTAATACATTTATCTTTAATAAGACTTAATTCACCTAAGGATGGAGAAATTCCCTCTCAGGAGTGACACTCAGGGGCTGCAAATCAAAGAACATGAAAATGTGCAAACAATTAATAGTAAAGAGGTATCTTATATACAGTGATTGAGGCACTTTTTAAAAGGGTCAACAAATAAGTAATCAAATGAGAGCAGAAATTCATATATCAAAAGACAACTCAAATAAAGTACAGATCCTTAAAAACTCTATTTTTTATTGTCACATTTATTTAGCAAGTACACACATACAAGGACACAACGTTGTGTCCTTGTATTGTAAACTCAGCGATTTATGGGAAAAGAAACATCTAATTATGAAGTATTTGTATCAACTTCATAAACTTGCAGGTGACTTTTGTTACAGTTCTGTGAAGTTGTGGGGATGGTACAAATACTGTATGTTAGGGAAGTTAGAAATGAGCTTGGATCACAACTAATGGCTTCCTCTTTCATTGTTGTTATTAAGCTTTCATGTATAGGCCACCGTTATTACATACTGAGATATGTTCTTAGCTGAGCTTAGACGAGTTCATGTGTACCTGTCTGGTCTTCACGCGTGCCCCTCACGTAAACACAGCACAGACGGCGTTAGCATTTAGCCTCTCCCTCTCTCCTCTATAGCTCCAAACCAGGTGAAGATAGAAGCTACCAAGCTCTTCCACGTTTTCCCTATTTAAGTATGGTTACGTGAAGTGTTACACTACAAAGTATAATTACACAATATTAAACAATGTGGATTTTCTAAGCGGATAAAAGGGGGAACTATATTGTAAGGCGTAATAATACATGGAGTTGTACGCAAATCTAAAAGCTTTGTGCAAAAAGCATCAAAATAGCGACAAGGACGAGAAGAAAACGAGGATGAAAACGCAACAGAAAAGTGTCAAAAGGGCAAGAAACATGTGACAAAACCGCAATTACAAAGCCTCAAAAAGTGACAAAAACTGCACATGTAACTTTACTTTGCTCATTTGGAAGCTGGGATAATACACTGTAAAATAAAGCCAAAGATCTTGCCGATGTGAACGTCCCTCTCTGTCTCTGCAGGCGGCGGTGGCGGTGGTGATGGTGATGATGCGTTGGCTGTTGTGCTGATGAGCTGAGAGGCTGAGGCTGGGGATGGCCCTGGTGGACTGTAGCGCCCCCTGTGGTCCCTGCGTGCTCAGGCGGGGTGTGATGAGGCCTCTGTGCTCTCTGTACCGCTCCCTGTGGTTCGTGCTGCTGCTGGGAGCTGGCTCTCTGCTGCTGCTGTGCCGACTGCAGGACCTGCCCGACCTCGTCCAGCAGCACCACACAGGTAAAGGAACTCCACTGCCCTTTATGAGTCCCTCCCCAAAAACTGTCTGTCTACTGGAGCTTGATGAGAAAAAGTGATTTGCAAAACTATCCATGTGACTTTATTGTCCCCGGGGGGTAGTTGTTTTTCCCGTACACAGTGCATGTTTGACAATAGGACAGACAGAACAGCAGAGAACAGTAGGGGGGGCACTCAGCGGGGCCTGTCGTTAAGAAATGGGATCAGGCTTCTTTTAAAACGAGCCTTCTCGCATGTGAGCGTCCTGTACCTCCGTCCTGTGCAGTCCAGTTCTGAGGAGAGTACAAAGGCCGGGTAACCGGGAGAGTCGGGGCGTTTTCCGGCGGGCTGCGGTGCTTTTGGGCTGTCAGGATAAAATAATTAATCAATAAAGGACTCTAACTAGTGCTATTCCAGGCCTAAAGGCTTTAAAGCAGCACTAAGTAACTTGTTAACCTTCATAAATCCTTTCCGTAGTCCCTCTGGGGGTGATACAAGTGTTAATGGGATGATTGGAGGGTCTTTCATCGCCCCCTGGTGTCTCTGGCCAGAAAACTCATGCTTGCAACTTGACAGCCACTGGGTCGGAGTCACCAATACACACTAATGGAAGAAGCTAACAAGCTAACAGGCAAAGCTAACTGCGGGCTAGCGCCACTTAAACTGTATTTACAGCCAAGTTTGAGTGAAAAAACATGATGTCCATTGTGTAATTGGTTGTACAATATCCCTCTGTCCCTTTGTCTTTTCTGACAGAGTAGTATTTACTCTCACGGACAATTAATGAGTTACTGCTTTAACCGGGCTGCAGCTGGAGCCTGAGCCTGTTCCAGATGTAAATGATGTAACACAAGCGTAATCGTCGTGTAAATCTAACAAATAATGACTGGTGTATCAAAATATCAAAATCAGAGAGAACCTTCGCATTGAACTTTTCATTCCTTGTGGCAGGAAGATTCCATTTGACGTTGAACTAACTCAGAGGGGGGTTTAAGGGGGTTTAAGTTGGTGCAGTCCAATCCAGTCTGTGCGAGTGAATATATTCCAGCGGCAGAAACCGCTTTGTCCAGCAACAAAAGGATGGTAAATGAGTCTTACCTTGGCTAACAAGTTGGCAGGTGCTGCTTGTGCTTCTTTTGTTCTGTTTTGAAAGCATGCAGCGCTGAACCCTTTATTAGTTTGCTCAACCATTTGGTAGAGCACGCTTTATCGAATCAAATGTTGGTCTTAATGTGTAATACTCCAAATATCCAGTTTGGGTTGGACCAGTTTAGACCAAGTTTTGGCTGGTTTAGAGCAGGTTTGGACTGACTTAACCTGGTTTGGACCGGTTTAGACCTGGTTTGGACTGGTTTAGACCTTTTTTAGACCAGTTTAGATCTGTTTTGGACCGGTTTAGACCTGGTTTGGACTGGATTAGACCTATTACAGATTTTTGTTATTTTATTTTATTTTATTTTATTATTATTATATTATAGAAATAGATTCCCCTCTGGGGCCAGGACTCCCCTGAAAAAGAGATTCTTAATCTCAGTGGGACTATCCTGGTTAAATAAAGGTCAATAATGAAAATGATGGACCAGTTTAGAACTGGTTTGGACAGGTTTAGACCTGGTTTGGACCAGTTTAGATCTGTTTTGGATCGGTTTAGACCTGTTTTGAACTGGATTAGACCTATTATGGACCAGTTTAGACCTGGTTTGGACTGGTTTAGACCTGTTTTGGACCAGTTTAGATCTGTATTGGACCGGTTTAGACCTAGTTTGGACTGGATTAGACCTATTATGGATCGGTTTACACCTGGTTTGGACTGGTTTAGACCTGTTTTGGACCAGTTTAGATCTGTATTGGACCGGTTTAGACCTAGTTTGGACTGGATTAGACCTATTATGGACCGGTTTAGACCTGGTTTGGACTGGTTTAGACCTGTTTTGGACCAGTTTAGATCTGTTTTGGACCGGTTTAGACCTGGTTTGGACTGGATCAGACCTATTATGGACCGGTTTAGACCTGGTTTAGACTGGATTAGACCTATTATGGACCGGTTTAGACCTGGTTTGGACTGGTTTAGACCTGTTTTGGACCAGTTTAGATCTGTTTTGGACCGGTTTAGACCTGGTTTGGACTGGATCAGACCTATTATGGACCGGTTTAGACCTGGTTTAGACTGGATTAGACCTATTATGGACCAGTTTAGAACTGGTTTGGACTGGTTCATGCTAGTTTTGACAGGTAGACCTGTTTTTTACTGGTTTAGAGGAAGTTTGTTTGGGTTTGGGCTGGTTTAGAGCAGATAACTGGGAGGTCTATAAAAAAAAGAATAATTAAAGAGGGGTATTATGCTTTTTTCAGCCACATAGCACCAGTCTATAGCACACTACAATGATGACGAAACCTTCTGTTGGTCTGTCAATGCAGTAAATTAGAATAACTGCCTTGTATAAAATTGCTCTTTCAAAATGGCGGTAGCAAATGACTTGAAATAGGCCTCTGTCTCTTTAAAAACCTCTGACCCTTTGCGACACGCCCCCTCCACACGCTGTCTGTGGCATCACAACAACACTGCGCTCGTTGTCTCAACAGTATTGAAACTACGATCGGTGCATTTTAATTTTTATTGTTGGAAAGGAGCTACTGTTTATCACTTTGTGAACAATGGCCACACAGGATATTATTTGGAGACGAACCTTCCACACCGGACGCTTGGAAGGGGCTCTTGCCTGAAAAATAACTGCTGTTTGGAGGCTATCTCTTTGCAATTGCCATGCCCTATGGATCTCTAACTATACCCCCATGGACGACACCAGGATCTGCAGGAGCCCATACGATTCAAAGACGGACATTATCTGTGCAGGTGGACAATGTTTTTTCGAGGTTACCCGTTAGCTTGTTATTATCGACTACAGCTCATTGTTGATGAAAAGTCTGTAATAAACCACAAATGTGTAAAGCCAGGCTCATTGTGTGATCATCGTAAAGGCTGCTTCGAGTAGTTGCTGCTTTATTGACGTTATTTGTGCATAATATGCTGCCTGTTTTCAATGAATGTTGTGAAGGTGAAGGTTGTTAGCTTGTCGCAGCTAATAGTGCCTTAGCTCCGGGAGAAAACCACTCGGCTACGACTCACTGTAGATGAAATGTGAGCAATAAACTACGAAATCAACAAGCCAGGCTCCGTGTGTGATCATCATAAAGGCTGCTTCAAGCAGTTGCCTGTTTTAGTGACGTTTTCAATGCATAATATGCTGCTTGTATTCAGTGAATTTTCCCGTTAGCTTATCGCGGCTAGCTTGTTAGCTCCGGGAGAAAACCACTCGGCTACGACTCACTGTAGATGAAATGTGAGCAATAAACTACGAAATCAACAAGCCCGGCTCAGTGTGTGATCATCATAAAGGCTGCTTCAAGCAGTTGCCTGTTTTAGTGACGTTTTCAATGCGTAATATGCTTGTATTCAGTGAATTTTCCCGTTAGCTTGTCGCGGCTAGCTTGTTAGCTCCGGGAGAAAACCACTCGGCTATGACCCATTGTAGATGAAATGTGAGCAATAAACTTCCAAATCAACAAGCCAGGCTCCGTGTGTGATCATTGTTAAACGGTTCTTTATGTGTGTGGTGCTTTTATTGACTTTATTTGTGCATATTTCTCGTTTTCACGTGATGACTCGAGGTTTAGCTTAGCATTAGCTTTCTCCGGAGGCTCTGTGCATCATCAAGGCCCAGCGCAGAACCAGACACTGAAATAAGTGTTCTTGTCACCGGTTTGAATCCTGGGTGTTTAGGTAACAGAAACACTGATGTGTGTCTTTGTAAAAGTCTGCTGTGGCTACGGTTCACAACACATGAAGCTAATCCTCCATGATGACTCTGTTTACATCTTAGGGCTACACAGTGCGGGCAGGGGGTTCTGCTGAGGAGCAGTGGTTGGTTACTCGGCTGGTGACGAAAGGTCGGAGGCGTATCCTGGAGGTCGAGGGCGTTTCCTGAAGGAATCAGGCGTTTTATCCCTAAAATGGCCGCCATCAGAGTTTCTACAGATTACTCGAAAATACGTGAATGTGTCAAGGCAACACTTCAGTCATGTTTTTAATGAGGGAATGACTTAATAACATGATGTAAAGCTTGAAAAAGTCGATTTTGCATAATACCCCCCCTTTAAAGCATTGTTAGAATAATAGGATAATAAAAAAAAACATGTTGGGAGTAACATTAAAGGGTGAACTATTTTCTATGGCGGGAGATCTGGGGAATGACAGGCAGCAGTGGTTGCCTTGTTCGTTTTGGGGCGGGGTTTTGCGAACAGTCAACTCTATGGCTAAATCTTGGCCCAGGCACATTTAACGCACTTTAGTCTCTTATCTCCAATCCTAAACATCTCCAGATAATTCATCCTTCTTCGATTCCACCTCCTTTACACTTTCCTCTTGTGTAACCATCAGCCATTTTACGCAATCACCTTCAAAACTTGCTTCAGTTTGTGCCCGACACACACAGTGTTTGTTTAAAGTTTAAACCCCCGCAGAGCAAACAAACTTGTTCTGCGTCACTTTTGACTGGCCAACAGGCTTCTGCTAACGCGAATCATTCTGATGAGTGAACATGTCCATCTCTCAAACACCAGAGGAAATAAAAAGCAAAAACCTCTGCCTTTTAACCCCTTAACTCCCACCTGAACCGAGCACATTTTCTCCAGTTTGGCTTTACCCCAGTCCAAAAGCTTCTGGAAAAAAGCTGTGAAAATAGCAACAAAACTGAGACGAAAACAATGATGGAAATGTGACAAAAAAGTGAGAAAACGTTGACAAAAAAGGGACGAAAGATTTATGGAAAAAGTGGCAAAAATGTCACAAAAATGTCACAAGGAATTGACAAAAAAATTGATGAAAAAATGAAAAAAAGTGACCAAAAAATGAAAAAAATGTTACAAAATTGACAAAAAATGTGATAAAAAATTGACAAAAATGTGACAAAAAAGGGAGAAAACGTTGACAAAAAAGGGACGAAAAATTAATGGAAAAAGTGGCAAAAATGTCACAAGGAATTGACAAAAAAAATTGACGAAAAAATGTGACAAAAAAATGTGACAAAAAAATGACCAAAATGTTACAAAATGTGATGAAAATTTGACAAAAAAAATTACAAAAATGTTACAAAAAATGACAAGAAATGTATAAAAAATTGACAAAAAATTACAAAAATGTCATAAGAAATTGACTAAAAATTGAAGAAAAAATGTGACCAAAAAATGAAAAAAAAAAAATGTTACAAAATGTGACAAAAATGTGATAAAAAATTGACAAAAAAATTGCAAAAATCTGACAAAAAATGGGATAAAAAATTGACGAAAAAATGACAAAAATGTGACAAAAAAATGACAAAAAAAAGCTACAAAAATGAATTGAATACACAACAAAAAAATGCTGGAAAAAAAATCTGACGTGAGGAAAAGGATGCTCTCGGTTCAGGCGGGAGTTATGAGGTTAAGTTTAGGTTATCGCTGACTGAGTTATGAAACATTTAGGTTTGGGTGAATTGTTTTGAGTCTTAACATCTTAATTATACGTGGTGTGATTTGCATTTAGATCACAGGCCTGGGTTTTCCATCAGATGCCCCTCCGTTTTCCCTATTGAAAAATGTCTCTGATTAAAATAGGTGGAGCTCATTACTTTTTCACGGCTCTGTATGAATTTCTGAGGTTTTATCGTGAGATCGGTTTCGTCATTGTCTTCCCCGGAGCCCGACGTGTGAGAATATAATTGAATTGAAGCGGGAGGAGATATTAATAGTTCACAGTGGCTTTAGATCAGATTGGATTAGCGGGTTTAGGTTTCCGAGGTGGACTTTCTTATTAAAATAAAGGTTTCTCATCAGGAAATCTTCCCCTGTTGCGGCCCGCATCTCGTCATAATGTTCTGCTCAGATCTGAATCTTTCATCGATGGCTCTTGTGATGCTTGTTGACCTGTGGGAATCCGATCCAGGCGCTGTTATAGCTTCAGTTTAACTTGAAGCGAGAGGTCAGAGATCAGGGAGATGAGCCGCTTCCTGTCACAGCGATCGGCCATGTTTCCTCCCGGGAATCGGCGACACAGGCGTGAGCTGAGACGGAAAGCATCATCTGAGAAAGTTTGAGAGAGAAGCCGGTCCATGTAGTTGGGATGGTTAATGTTTTATATCACGGAGGCTACCTGGATCTCCTCTCCTTACGCAACAGCCTCGCCAGTGGTGTATCATCCACATAGATGGATTGTTCAGTAGAAACGAAAAAACTAGCAGTCGTAGCGAGGGTTACTAACTTGAGAACAGAAAAATAAGGGACATTTTTTGGGTGACCGGGGTTGGGTCTGGCACATTATTTTACAGATTTTTGTTCTTTGACTGGTTAATGTTTTCCTCTCTTTGTTTTCCCCCTCTGATTGTTTTGAACATGACCCTGCTGTTTGGGAAAGTACTTTTGCAGGGGGAGGAGGAGACATGGGGTAATTTGTCACATTGCTTTTTATTACCACACTAGAGGGTGCTGTACGCTGGTACTGATATACTGATATATATGTGTATTGGCATTCCTCTTCTCTTCCAATAATAATTTATTCATTTGGACTTAAAGCAGTACTAAGTAACTTGTTTACCTTAATAAATCCTTTCCGTAGTCCCTGTGGGGGTGATACAAGTGTTTGTGGGATGATTGGGGGGTCTTTCATCTCCTCCTGGTGTCTCTGGCCAGAAAACCACAATTGCAACTTGACTGCCACCGGACCGGAGCAACCAATACACACTAATAGAATCAAGAAGAAGAACAGAAACAGAATTTACTGCCAAGTTTGAGTGAAAAAAAGATATTTTCATTGTATAATTGGATGTACATTATCCCTCTGTCCCTTCGTCTTTTCTGTCAGCGTAGTATTGGCAGTAAAAAAAATCGTGACTTGCTACGACACCTGCAGTTGCGCGTATGGCCTCTAGGGGCAAGAGTTACTTAGTGCTGCTTTAAGACATGAGGACAGGACAAACTTGAATTGTATTTCTGCCCTTTCCCAAACCTTAATGTTTGGGTTATTTCTGTAATGAGAGCTTTCCTTTAGTGCCTTAAACAAAACACACTGATCTGAAAGACACAGATGCTAGCTTTGATTTGAGCCGTTTTAGAGCTAGCATGCTAAAGCCATTTGTTAACTGGCTTACATTGTTGGTAAAATTGACACTCAGGGGTTATTTGTCACAAAACCTGAGGGGTCATTTGTCACTTGGGGTATAAATGGTGGGACATTTTTTTCTTATGCGTCTAACATGTTTGTATGATCACTTAATTTTAACATTATAGAGGCCGTATGTTTGGGTCATTTTACATGTTGTATTGTATTGTATTGTATTGTATTGTAAGATTTTATTCGGACCATAAACAAAACATAAAAACACAAACTCATGCGAAATCAAAATACAACCTGCCATGATTGAGGCAGTTGTGAGCTCAATGTCAAATGTGCAGCTCAATACATTTACGTCTTAGGACAAACAATTTTGTTTTACCTTTTGCACATTTTAAATTAGGCTGTCCGAAAAGGAGTGGGGGGAAGTAAACACTTATTTAGCCCAGCCCCTTTTAAGTACTCTGAGCATCTTGTTCTGTTTACTTTTTAGGCTTCCTTAAAACAATAATTTGAGCACTGTGATCTAAATCACTATATACAGTGTGAATACTACCAATCAACATCTGGATTACAACACAACAGCTGAACATGAAAAGTCAGAGATTTTCTTCCGATACTTAGAGAATATCCATTCTTTGTATTGATATTTAAACTGTCTGATATATGGACATCGTTTGAGGTCTACATGCAGTTTATTCCATATTTTAGGACCACAAACGGACACACATTTCCGGGTTGTCCAGACATGGGCAATTTTAAAGTGATCCAAGCCCCTTGAATTATATTTTCCGTCTCTTTCAGAAATCAACTGCTGAATTTTTTGAGGTAGTTGCTTATTTTTAGCTTTGTACATTAATTGAGCAGTTTTAAAAGTATGAAGTTTTAGGATTTTGTCTTTAACAAACAGTGGATTGGTGTGGTGTCGGTAACCAGCGTTATAAATTGTTCTTATTGCTCTTTTATGAAGGATGAATGTTATATCTCATAGAGAAATTTGCAGTTACTGTTTGTACTTTCATCTTGGAAAAAAAGCAAAAAAGTTACAAAGGTTTATAAGATTACAAGTTAACTCCAAATAGTGACAAATAACCCCACGCATTGTGACAACTTACCCCGCACATGGGGCACATTGTCACAGTGGATTTTGTTGTGTTTGACGGTTAATAACTATTTACCACAATATGATAGAAAAATGAGAGTGAGGTCTACTTTAAGTCAAGAGTTCAAGCTTTCATTTAATGCAGGTCTGACTCTTGTGGGATTTACTGTTGACAAATAGCCCCGGTCTCCCCTACTAAACAGACAAAATGATGAGCTCACTCTGACACTGCAGGTGAATAGGGGGAAATTAGAGACATCAATTTGAAACGTTTGCTGTAGATTACTGACATCAAAGTGAGGGGAAAATACATTGCAAGTTTTCTTTCATTTCAACTTTTCATATGAAAATAAGATGCAGTATTTATGCAGACAAAATTACCTAGATTTTAGGCAACAAAATATGAATAATGAAGTCAGGTTTAAATGTCTGGTCTTATTTTGTTGACATATTAGTCATACAGATTTTTTCTTAGAAGGGATTTTTATGGATCTCTATCGATAGATCTTACGGAACCATTTTAACGTAGTATCTTTTACTCCTAACTTATTTGTTTTTCAGTAATTTGTGTCAAAAGACAATTTCAAAAAACATTAAATCAGGACCAAAACAAGAATGAAATGAACCTAAATTTGCAAAAGTCACTCTCAGTCAGATGGAAGACTTGAGCGATGTATTAGCTCATTTTGTTGCGATCTATTGTGTGCAGTGTGGGCCATATTATATATAACTATTTTCACATTGTAAACCTGAAAGTTCCACCGATGCGAAAAACAAAACAACAAAACAAGCCCTAAGCTGCCTATTTGTTCTCTGAAAGGTTCGACACATGTCTATAAACTGGTTCCTGAATGAGTTTAAACAGTTTTATCTCCCTCTTCCCTCTTGTGTAAAAGCGTAAAACCTTAAATCCAAACACTGGGCTCTCCGCGCTCCCCGTCCTCCCCTGTGTCTGTGAAGATGCGCCGCCGCGGTCTTGATGTATGGCGCGTGTCACGGCGGCTCGGAGGTAGATCCAGCCGCGTCCTTCTGAAAACGCCACACAATCACAGTAAAAAATGACCCTCGCTCCTCCACAACTGCTCCCTTCATCAGAGGATGCGGAGAAAACACGGCTGTTGACCGCGGCACAAGGCTGCAGCTTCAGGGAGAGGAATCATCGTTCTGTTTGGGCAAGAAAGGATTTACAAAAACATGTGGAACGCAATGAAAGTCAAAAACATGGACATTTCTCAAGAGTCTACAACACAATCAGCTCTAACGCACGCAACATTTCTGATTTCAACAGAATTGCAGTCATTCACCTCTTAACCCCCACATTTCCTGCAGTTCAGCTTAATCCAAATCTAAAAGCTTCTTGATTAGGCCAGAGTAACGCCGCATTTGAAAGCTAAGATCTAATTTTGTTTTGAGGTTGCGTTTTTCTCATGTTTTTGTTGCTTTTTTATTGGAGCTTTTCTGCCTTGTTTTTGTCACTTTGTCATTGCATTTTGTTGCATTATTGGGATTTTTGTTGTGTATTTGCCGCTTTTTCGTCTCATTTTTGTTTCTTTTCTGTCTCTTTTTTGACACTTTTTCCAAGAAGCTTTTATATTTGGGTAAAGCCAAACTGGAGAAAATGTACTCGTTCAGGTGGGGGGTAACAGGTAAATAAACAAACTTACGTTACGTCAATTCAAACAAGTAACTCAAAAATTATAGGTTGATTTAAAGAAAGTTAAAGGGGCTACTATACAGACTTACTTACTATACTGAGTCCCTGGGACTATACGGAGATTAAAAATCCATCCATCCATTTTCTTCCGCTTTATCCGGGGCCGGGTCGTGGGGGCAGCAGTCTCAGCAGAGATACCCAGACTTCCCGATCCACACACACCTCCTCCAGCTGTTCTGGGGGGACCTGAGGCGACACCAGGCCAGCTCGGAGACATAGGCCTCCTCCCAATAGGACATGCCTGGAGGCGACCAGGAGGCATCCGAAACAGATGCCCTAGTCACCTCAGCTGCTCCTTTTGACTTGGAGCAGCGACTCTACTCCAAGCTCCTCCCAGGTAACTGAGCTCCTGACCCGATCTCGAAGGGTGCGCCCAGCCACCCTGCGAAGGAAACTCATTTCGGCCGCTTGTATTCGTGATCTTGTCCTTTCGGTCATTACCCAAATCTCATGACCATAGGTGAGGGTGGGAACGTAGATCGATCGGTAAATCGAGAGCTTTGCCCCGACTCAGCTCCCTCTTCACCACGACAGACCGATACAGCGACCGCATCACTGCTGACGCCGCACCGATCCGTCTGTCGATCTCACGCTCCATCCGTCCCTCACTTGTGAACAGGACCCGGAGATACTTGAACTCCTCCACTTGAGGTAAGGACTCCCCATCGAGCTGTAGAGAGTTTAAAAATGTTAAAATTGTATTTTCCACCTTCATGTTCCAGCCATGTCCTAATGTGTAGAATGAGCTCAGACCTGTTCACCACAACTGCCTCTAAAATCCTGCACTGTCACTCAAAAAGGTGTTACTTCGGGTCATGCACAAGCTTAATATAGAAGCTGCAGTTACATGTATGACCTGAGGTGGCAGTAGTGAGTATAAAATGGCCAACTTGCATCTAGTCCCTTTAAAATCTTCAGACACAAATTAGAATTGTCTAAAAAGCAAGCTTTTTTTTAGCAAATGTTTTCACACGGGCTTTCGCTGGTCTCTCTCCTGTGTGTGTTCTTTTATTGTTTCTCTTCTGTGTGTTTTCTTTTATGTAAATCTAAACAGGATTTTCTTGGAAAGGACTGTTTCGGACTAAAACTCTTTTCACAAACATCACACTGGTGCTTCTTCCTCTGCTCCTCCTCCTCCTCTTCTGTTGTTGTCCATAGCGCTTGTCTCTGGTGCTCACTTCTTCTTGGAGACTTCGGTGCTTCTGTCTCTGCTCTGGCTCTGCTTTAATCATTGGCGTCTGTGTGATCTCCTGGTTCAGTCCGGGGCTGGGACTCGATATATCTGGTCGATATATCAGGCCGATACATGATGCAGTGAAACAGCAGTGGTGTGTACGCAGAGATCATACAGCCACAGCCATCATCAGTCTGGCTCTGAACAGGCTATGGACTAAAGGTGCTGCAGCTTCCTTTCTGAGCGATATAAGAGCATTTATCTCAGCAACAGCCTCTGGAATAAAAGAGGCCCGGGCCCGATGGGTCCCCATCCAGGGCATTCTTCATTTTTGGCATTAGAGCATACTAGTTTGTTCACCTCGGGACGTATTTATATATTTCATGTTGCAGACTTTGCTTATAATTTCAGAACCATATGACTTAGAGACTTGCCGTTTTTTGTTTTTAAAGCAGCACTAAGTAACTCTTGCCCCTAGAGGCCATAAGCGCCACTGCAGGTGTTGTAGCATGTTGCGTTTTTTTACTCATTAATTGTCTGTGAGAGTAAATACTACGCTGACAGAAAAGGAGAAGGGAGAGAGGGATATTGTACATCCAATTACATTTATTTTTCTCACTCAAACATGGCTGTAAATACTGTTTAAAGGGGGGGTATTATGCAAAATCGACTTTTTCAAGCTTTACATCATGTTATTATGTCACTCCCTCATTAAAAACATGCCTGAAGTGTTGCCTTGGCACAATCACGTATTTTTGAGTAATCTGTAAAAACTCTGATGGCAGCCATTTTAGGGACAGGTTTGCCTGAGTCCTCCTAGGAACGCCCCGACCTCCCTTAGACACCTCCGAGCTTTCGTCACCAGCCGAGTAACCAACCACTGCTCCTCAGCAGAACCCCCTCCCCACTGATGCCACAGACAGCGTGTGGAGGGGGCGTGTCAGAAAGGGTCAGAGGTTCTTAAAGAGACAGAGGCCTATTTCAAGACATTCACTCCAGCCATTTTGAGAGAGCAATTTTATACAAGGCAGTTATTCTAATTTACTGCAGTTACAGACCAACAGAAGGTTTGGTCATCATTGTAGTGTGATGTAGACTGGTGCTATGTGATTGAAAAAAGCATAATACCCCCTCTTTAAGTGGCGTTAGCCCGTAGTTAGCTTTGCCCTGTTAGCCTGTTAGCTTCTTCTTTGTGTTTCCATTAGTGTGTATTGCGCATCCAACCTGGTGCAGGGAAAGTTGCAAGCATGGTTTTCTGGCCAAAGACACCAGGGGGAGATGAAAGACCCCCCAATCATCCCATTAACACAAGGATTTATTAAGATAAACAAGTTACTTAATTCTTCTTTAAAACGAGCTCCCTCTGAAGTAGCGACTAAACCGGAATGTCCTGAATAAATCAGCCCTATGCCTCTAATAAAGCGTCCCCTCCTGTCACAGGCAACACAGACACATTTTACAGTTTAGAAACATCATACACAGGATTATAGAGTTTGGGAAAATCCTCTGTTACCATGGAGATCCACCATGTTAAAAAGTGGAGAAAAAAGCTGTGGAGCAACTCCGTTATCTGCTGAGTCACTGCTGGTAAATACATCAACGCTGTGGTGTCCGTGTGTTTTGATGTGAACAATAAATCTCCATTAGTTTATTATTGCTGTGAATCCCATGATGCTTAGCGACATGACATCACAATCCTGAACTCTGTAGATCATTCTCAGTCCTGTGACTTTGAACCTCTTTACCCCCACCTGAACCAAGCACATTTTCTCTAGGTTTTCTTTACCCAAATCTGAGGACATTTTGGGTGGTCCTCACTTCTTTGAAGGACTGTTTGAGGGTCAAGATGTGGTTTTAGGGTTAGGGTTAGAATTTGGTTTAGATTAGTGTTAGGGCTAGGATTAAAGGGATATTTCAGGATTTTTGACATAGGGCCTCATTTCCTAGTTATCCAGAGTGTTGCTGATTTCTGGAGATGTTGTTTGTTGTAGTTCATGCAGTTCTTATATTTGAAGAGTTTTAACTTATATTTGAGCAGCATCAGCTTCGTGGTTGTATAAGCTACGCAGCGGCGGAGTGATCTGCAAGAAAATAGTCCCTCAAAATGTGATCATTCATGTGATGCAAGGTTAGTTATATTCCAAAAATTATTATACTATGGACACAGACATTTATATGGTTAGTCTGGTGTTATAAGTGATTTGCCTCAGGTGCTCTGTGGAGCGACTCAGACTGTTTTTAATGCAGGCTAGCTGATACCATAGAAATGCACTAGCCTTGCACTAGCCTAGCGCCACGAAACTCTTCAAATATAAGAACTGCATTAATTACAAAAAATATATATCTCCAGAAATCAGCAACACCCTGAAACATCCCTTTAAGGTTAGGGTTCAGGGTTAGGGTCTGGGTCATACATTATGTCTATGAGCAGTACACGATTGTGTGTGTGTGGTCAGAGAGGTTTGAGTCTACCCCTGCAGGGCAGCAGTGGCTACATGCCATGACCGGGTAGCGTGTGAATGAATAAGGCACACCATATAAAAGTAACTCCTGGATTAGAAATGGGAACTGAGCAATCCATGGGAACCGTATCATTAACGATGCCTCTCATTGATGACTTCTTGCTCCGCAGCCTCTTTATATGATTTTATTAGGCCTGTTTAAATAAAAGAAGCATGCACATATTATACTGTCTATATGGAATCGATAAAGAACCGGATTGATAAGAGAAATGATCAATAGCATAGTCTGATAAAAACATGTCCCTTCCCTATCCTGGATTTGAATAAACAGGCTGCCGACCCCTGGCCAATCACATAACAACTGCTTTGCCAAAACTGAGCTTTAATACCTGCCGAATTTTGCTAAATAAATAATGGAAGGGAATCTTCCATGAAAACAAAAGTGACATTATCAACGTGGTCCTGTACTCACAAAGGCCAGGTCTGTTCTAAAATAATGAGGCCTATAAATAGAGCCGGAGTCAGACGTGGCACGCGGCTAATTAGCGTAAAGTAAACAAAGTCAGTCCAAAGGTAAGTCAGCGCATCAGTCCAACCGCAGCACCATCTCCCCACAGCGGTGCATCTCCTCTCTCATTATTACTCGTTTTTGCTGCATCAACTGACCTTTGTTTTGGGTCAGGCAGTGAAGGTTAGGCCTGTGAGCATTTAAACGGGCTGCAGCAGTGACAGGAAGGAAGTTATTATGTTCATGTCATGTCAATCCATCAAAGAATCACTCAGGTATTGAAATCAGAAAGAACATGTGCATCATCGTTCATTGGTCTGCAATAGGAACACCCCTCCCAGTTATTTCAAGTTGGTAGAGTCCAATCTACAGAGAAGTGTCATTGTGGGTAAAAAAGAAAATACCTCAAATAGTTGTGAAAGTGGGACCGGCCTCGTGATGCGGTTTGACATGGAGGGACGGAGGAATTAAAGCTTTTACATAAAGAATGAGGGCTGCTTGATTATTGAAAGAAATAATAATCACGATTATTTTAGTCATAATTGAAATAACGATTATTCAAATGATTTTTTTGTTGCCTTTAAAAAAAAGTCCATCTTTATTTCATGTGTGTCCCTTCAGCATAATCAAAACACTGTGCTGAATATTTTCTCTTTTCTGTACAAATTCTTTCAAGCATGCCTTGATTGAGGAGAGGTCTCTGTTTCACACCTGCCCCCTGCTGGCCAGCCCTCACACCTGCACAAGCAAACTGAGCAGCGCGGCCTGATGACATCATCACACAGGGCTCTTTGTTTCATGTCAGGCAAAAGCATGAGCCATGGCACGTGAAATGCGAAGGGGAAATAATCCCAGCGCCATGAAATAATGAAAGTCTGCTTTGCTTCGGATGGACAAGCGGGAGGGCATCCTTAATAATCGTTTTTTTCTATAATAAGTTAATGTTAATATGAACATCCTCATCATCAACCAAACATTTACTCAAGCTACTGCTATTTTCCCCCCCGATTATGCTTATTTTGTAATCATTTAGTGTAATAATCGAAATCGTTATGGAATTTCGATTAATTGCACAACCCGATAAAGATCAGTTTCCTTTACTATTTTTACCCGCCCCCCCAAAAAAGGCAACTTGAAACAACAACAATGCTTTTCAGTTGCCTTTTAAGGTCCATCCATCCATCCATTTTCTTCCACCTTTCCTGTTTCCGAGTTGTGGGATATCACATTGCATCAGCCCCTATGGCGCCCCCTGCAGGTGGTGGGTCCACAGAAGGACGGCCTCACGATTCTCAGGCCTGTTGGTCTCTCATAAGGAGCTTCTGAACCACTCTTTGTCTGACCCGGGGGAGGGGATTGCATTTAAGATCTTAATATTCCTTTAATGACTCAAAAATCCTCGTGGATAATTTGTCTTTTCTCTGTATTTCTAACTTTATTGGGAAAGGGGGACATTCCCTAAATAGGTGGGACGGGGGGGACAAACGTCTAAAGAACCACCATTGACGATAAACTGAAACGGAACTATCAAAACATGCAACATCATCCAGTCCGCCGTGAAGAGGAGGAAGTGAAAGCGGCTCATCTCTCATCATCATCGGTCCGATTCTGTTTGCAATCTTAAAGTGAAATTACAGCCATTACTCAAAAGTGCTCGCCTCGCTTTGGAAATGCAGAAGCACGGATTTTCAACACATTTTCAGAGAGAGGAAGCGTTTTATTCCTTGTGTTTTTCTTTGCTACATTGGCCAGATCTTTGAGAATTGAGTGATTGTGCATGTTTTGGTTTATGTGGGAAGTGTAAGACACATGTAGAACAGGCAAACATGACTCGGTCAGCTTAGAGATGTTGAAATCTTTACCTTTACATGTTTCAGCCTGAAAAGCGCAGATGTTTTTACCTTTTCTCAAAATAAGGTTTTCTTAGCAGCTCCTCTTGTTCCTAACAATGTTTTGAAGTTTTCTTTTAGATGGATTTTTCGATGTCTATTTCCTGGCCTGATTTATTGAGCTTTGAATCACTAATACTTTGAAAGTTTCCAGATTTGTTCAATTATAAATAGCTTATTAGAAAGAAACAAGAACCACATCCCCCTCTGGAGAAGGATTTGTCACTATTATATCAACAAAATCAAGATATAAGCAAATATTTTTTCCTCTGCACAGTTTAGGAGGCATTTTAGACGTTAAAGAGGGAGTAAAAGTGAAAACGTTATTGGTTAGAGCGACTTTTTATGGATGAAGTGCTATAGTGCCTCAGGTCATCCACCTTATTCCTGGGGCGGCTCATGTTAGGAACGAGGATGGGGGGAATTTCCAGTGAGATGCCGGAAGTCGCTCTGAACCAGTGGTTTACATTAATTTCCAGGGCGAGTTTTCGTTTTACATTAGCAGTTTATTTCCACATCTTAAAAGACTATTTCAGGATTTTTGACATAGGGCCTCATTTCCTAGTTATCCAGAGTGTTGCTGATTTCTTTGTAATTCTTGTATTTGAAGAGTTATGTGGCACTAGGCTAGTGCATGTCTATGGTATCAGCTAGCCTGCATTAAAAACAGTCTGACCCTCTCCACAGAGCACCTGAGGCAAATCACTTATAACACCCGACTAACCATATAAATGTCTGTGTCGATTTTGCATTTAAAATACCTTATACGCAGTCTGGTGTTATAAGTGATTTGCCTCAGGTGCACTGGAGCGGGTCAGACTGTTTTTAATGCAGGCTAGCTGATACCGTAGAAATGCACTAGCCTTGCACTAGCCTAGCGCCACGAAACTCTTCAAAAATAGGAACTGCATGAATTACAAAAAAAATATCTCCAGAAATCAGCAACACTCTGGATAACTAGGAAATGATTCCCTATGTCAAAAATCCTGAAATATCCCTTTAAGATGATTTTCTAAACGATCGGCCTCCGTAACATTTCAAAATATGTCCTCGTGCAGCTCTGGAACACATTTTTCGCTGTTCGCGGTTGAATTAACGAACATAGAAAGTGACATTTGTGGCTCTGGGACATGCAGTGTTTGGAACATGGTAAAACTGGGCTTAAACTGTGACATGTTTGGGCCGATTTTGAACATGCTCAATGTTGCTGACTCACATAAATGTACGAAGAAAGCCTGAGCCCACGGGTGACATCAGCCCCGTGAGGCGACACAAGCTGAACTGGGGCTTAATACATCGCATTTTAAATGTTATACAAAGTGCATTCCAACTTTTCTGGTTGTTTTTGTGCAAAACCTTTGACCTAATGAACGACATGGCCTTTTTCCGCGTCAATGTGGCGCATGTAATGAGGCTTCGTAAACAAACTGTAGCTCAGTTTAATCTGAAAATGTGAAGATCTCCACAGATATTTAACCAATCAACACGAAACAAAAAGACTGATTTTATGCTGACAATCCATTCTCTAAGTGCCACATCTGAGTAAAGTCTTTGTGAAAGATCGCAGAATCAGAAATGTCCACAGACAGGGGCGTAGCAGTAAATCCTGGGCCCTGGGTACAAACTATCCTGGTGGCCCCGCTCATATTTTATGTTCTTTAACCAGTGACAATTTGACAATTTTATTTTCTATTATAGCTTAATTACATATAGCCTAAGAGAGGAGAAAAAATAGGTCGACCTAAAAAAAAAAGCTTCATATACAAACACATGGATACTTAGTTCATGGTTTGTTTGTTGGGCGGGGTGCGACACCTGGCCACAGTCACTATGTGGTCTTTAACCCCTTAACTCCCACCTGAACCGAGCACATTTTCTCTAGTTTGGCTTTACCCTAATCCAAAAGCTTCTGGAAAAAAGGTGTGAAAATAGCGACAGAACTGAGACGAAAACAATGATGAAGATGTGACAAAAATGGCACAAAAATAGACAAAAAAATGACAAAAATGGCACAAAAAATTGACCAAAAAATTGACAGAAAGTGAACCAAAAAATTACGAAAAATGTAAAAAAAATGACGAAAAAATAATGAAAAAGTGGCAAAAATGTCACAAAAAAGGACAAAAAATGGACAAAAAATGGACAAAAAAATTGACGAAAAAATGATGAAAAAATGATGAAAAAATGAACATGTGACAAAAAGTGACAAAAAATTCACTCTTTGACAAAAAAATTACAAAAAAGTTACAAAAATTAGTTGAACCCCCCCCCCCCCCCCCCCCAAAAAAAAAAAATGATGGAAAAAAAAATCTGATGACGTGAGGAAAAAGATCCATTTAGATGAGTTTTGTAGATCTTAGCTTTCAAATGAGGCGTTACACTGGCCTACAGGATTTGGGTAGAGCTGAACTGGAGAAAATGCTCTCGGTTCAGGTTGTATTTGCAATATCTTGCTAATGTTATTTCAAAGTAAGAGACTGATTTCTATACTTTATTTCTCATGGCTCACCAGCAACAAACCTCTGCTTATTTTTATCCCAAAACATAAAATGACAGAAAGCTTACAATAGGCCGACATGTTCTTTCATATTTGTGTCTCACCTTAACCTGATCTAAATCCCGTTTGTGTCCAGACTTGGCCCTGATTTAGATTTGAAAAGTCTCCCAAAGCTCTGACCCTGAACCCCACACCGGTCCTGTTCCATTTGCCTGTCCCTCTCCCGTCATCGATCGCTGTCTCTCTTCGTGCGCCCCATCGATTTAAATATCCGATGGCGCTCCGTACAAACACGCTGCTAAATATAGACGCTCCCCCCCCCCCCCCCCCCCCCCCCCATCGATCAAAACTCCGTCTGCCAGCGCGGTGAAGGATCGTCGTCTCGGAGCGGAGTTGATTGATTTGGAAGTCGGCGCTGGATTCAAACGGAAACGATCAAGAGGAAACAAATAGTCGTCATAATTCTGGAGGCGTCGGAGCCGATTGTGTTTGCGTAATTAAATCAATGGGGGTGGCGATATCACGCAATGAGGGTGAAGGAGCGCTCCGGTTTCAAGGCGATCGCTCTGTCAAGCACGGAGGGGAGGGTTTTGTTTGGTGCTGCTGGACTGAGAATGGGTTCCATCACGATGGTCAAGAATTTCAACCGAAAATGCACAAATTTAACCTGAAACTGATCGTTTTTGTTGTTGTTGTTTTTTTAAAGGAGACATTTACATCACGCAAAATGATCTTTTCCCTCGTCACAAACCTGGAGTGGTACTTTGCTTCATTCAGACAGTTTGAAGCAATCCTGATGACTATCTGATTCGATTCTTTTAGTATTTTCTGGATTTTGTGGCATCACAGACAGAAAACAACACTTTTTTTTTAAACCATTCTTAAGTCCATACATCATCTCTGGACCCGTTCTGTGCCTGAGCTAAATAACAAGTAGGCATGTCGCAGCTTATTTACCATTTGAAGTTGTGTGTATTCATAGTTGGGAATCATCCATCCATCCATCCATCCATCCATTTTCATCCATCCATTCATCCATCCATTTTCTTCCATCCATCCGTCCATCCATCCATCCATCCATTTTCATCCATCCATCCATCCATCCATCCATCCATTTTCATCCATCCATCCATCCATCCATCCATCCATCCATTTTCTTCCATCCATCCATTTTCATCCATCCATCCGTCCATCCATCCATCCATCCATTTTCATCCATCCATCCATCCATCCATCCATCCATCCATCCATCCATCCATCCATCCATTTTCTTCCATCCATCCATCCATCCATCCATCCATTTTCTTCCATCCATCCATTTTCATCCATCCATCCGTCCATCCATCCATTTTCTTCCATCCATCCGTCCATCCATCCATTTTCATCCATCCATCCATCCATCCATTTTCTTCCATCCATCCATCCATCCATCCATTTTCATCCATCCGTCCATCCGTCCGTCCGTCCATCCATCCATCCATCCATCCATCCATCCATCCATCCATCCATCCATCCATCCATCCATCCATCCATCCATCCATCCATCCATCCATCCATCCATCCATCCATCCATCCATCCATCCATCCATCCATCCATCCATCCATCCATCCATCCATCCATCCATCCATCCATCCATCCATCCATCCATCCATCCATCCATCCATCCACCCACCCACCCACCCACCCCCCTCCTGCAGGTGGTGGGACAACAGATGGACGGCCTCACGATTCTGTTGGTCTCTCATAAGGGGCTTCTGAACCCGTCACCTATAGGACCTGTTTGCCCTGGGAGACCCAACCAGGGGCACGAAGCTCCCGACAACAGAGCTCCAGGATCATTCGGGCACTCAAATAGTTTTTTTATTCAGAAACTTGCAGGAACGCCTGGTATTAACTTACCAGAATACTGTTACCAAAATGAGTGTTTTAAATACAGTACATGTATTCTACCAAACACTGACTCTGCTTTTGCCAACATGGTGTCCATGACGAAAAGTGAAATCCTAAACTTGACCAGCCCAGTCTCTCACTCCTCATCACCTTGTCTTAAAATATCAATGCTGATGGAAAGTGTTCTGACAGGGCGTCCTTCTCGTGTGGTTTGGTAACATTACATCACATGACCACACTCTCCTGACCAGGACAGTTGTAATTACATCTGTTGTTGCCTCAGATACAGAACTTGTGCAAAAAGTGTTTTGCTGGACCTTAGTCATCCCGCACATTCCCTCTTCTTCTATACCTTGTTTGAGAGACAGGTTTTATCCTCAGGCGGGGAGGCTCATGGACAGGGCCTCAGGGAAGGCTGCAGGTTTACTTCTGTGTTTGGAAGGCTGTGTTTGTATTGATGCTTCTATATGTAAATTTATGTTTTTATTCGGCGGAGAGAGTGCCAGGGCAAAGCTTTTTCATTGCAGATATGATGAAGAAAGTTGAACCTTGATGTGTCCACTTTAAACTATAGGCAGCCACACCTCACACAAGGGGGCGTGGCCTAGCCGAGGGGGAAGAAAATCTCTCATGGGAATCACAATTTTCACTCATGTTATAAACATATTCATCACGAACCAATAAAGTGATTTTTCACAGCAAAGTGTTCAGTAGAAACGAAAAACGGCACTCGTTAGCATCACGTCGCTAATGGTAGCATCATAGACATAATAAATAGTAGACAACTTCAGCTCACTCCTCCATGTTTACGTTAATGACAATCGTTCGAAGGGGAGGCCATGATGGATTTACAGACTCCTCCTACCCAGGTCCGACCGAGCATGTTCCGAAATAGGGCTGGGTACCGTTCGTTTTTTTCCGATACCACTACTTTAACGATACCTGCTTTTCGGTACCGGTGCCTTAATGGTACTTTTTTTGATACCTATGTTATTTTAAGTTTAAGTGAGTTAAAATAAGGTGCATAGGAAAAGTATCGTTCAGGAGGAAGTCCAAACACGGCACATCAGAAATCAGGAGCAGCAGCGTCACCTGTAACTTCATTTTTTGAGCAGAATTCCCACTAAAGCCGTGATAAAAAGAGAGAAAGGACATTATTACCTAGAAAATATACCGAAAATTAGCACCGAAAAAAAAAAAAGGTTTTCAATACCGCCCCCTACTGGAGCTTTTCGGGCGGTACCGTTTAACGGTACCCAGCCCTATTCCTAAAAAGGGCATAAGGGCGGAGTCTTCACTGTAGACTCAGCCCTTGCAGTTCAGTCGCACCTTTAGCTTTGATGCTAATGTTATCAAAGCTCAGGGCCTGTCAATCAAAGTCAGGCCCTCTTGAATATTCAAGAATTCTAAAATGTACAAAAACCTGCCTGGTTTCTTTAATTGTGCCTAACTCGGTGTCATCACAAGTGTCCTGTATTAGTTTTATCCAGTACATTTCCCTTACATTCCCTTAATAAAACATTTTTAAAAAGCACTCCTCTGGCGCTCCGAACTGAACTCTATCACTCACCTTGTGAGAACGTCCTGAGTGATTCTGACCATCAGCCTGGCTCCACATCATGGAGATGGGTCTCCGGGCGCGGCACTGCCGTCGACCACTGCTCTTTACGGGTCGCCCCAGCGGCATCGAAGGATGGGTTAAATGCAGAGGACAAATTTTCCTACGGGCACAATAAAGTATCCAAATAAACAAACATTCATTTTGTACTGCAGCAATGGCGATCCCCTGCATGGTGGTCATGAAATGGTGTTACCCGCGGCCATCAGTTAGCATACGTAGTAAAGAGCTAGCATAGCTTCCTGGTTAGCATTGTCCGTTTTTTTAAGTAATTTCAGTATTTGCAAGATAAGATAATCCTTTATTGATCACACAACGGAGAAATTCACTTGTTGCATTCGGCATTCAATAAGATCTTTGTTGTAGTTGTGCTTCATTTAATTCATTATATAAACAGTTCAAATTGTTTTGTAAGTTTGTAAGTTGGTCTGTGTTCATGTAGTTCATGTAGTTTACAGTTCTAGTGCAGGTTGTGACGCTGGTACGGGGAATAAAGTGGCGCTGATACAGAGATTATTGCACGTAGTTTTGCAAAGGGGTTATTGCACATGTTGAACCACCTCCTCTCTGCGTCTCTGTCTCTTTATTTGGTAGAAAAAATATATTCATAATTCAGTGTTTGTTAAAGTAATGGAGAAATGAGAGCAAGTTTTTTCCTCTTTGTTTGTTCCCTCTGGCTCCTCTGAAGATGACCATATATGGGCACTTGCAAAGACGCCTGTATCTGTATCTCTATGTTCTTTAGCGTCCCATGCAGAGCTATTATAAGTTACCAAGATTGGCAGCCTCGCCTCCGTCAGTCTACCCCTGGGCAGCTGTGGCTCAGTGTGGAGTGAATGAATAATGACATCAGTGTAACGCTGTGAGAAACTTGTCATGCTCGTAAAGTGCTGTAAAAATGCAAATGTCTCAGTCCTCAGTGTTAGCGGTGAATGTTGGTCGATCAAAACAAATCCAGAAACGATCTGACAAGGCCATTTTAATTACCGCCATTTCGTCTGAAATCCGGCTCAAATCCCTTGTGAATCCGTCATGATTTTCTGAATTTTCCCCTCGAGAGCTCGGCCTTTTTTCTTCTCTGGAACTGTTGTGCCGCTTTTAATTCAAACCCGCCTGGTTTATTTACTTGAAGCTTTAGGCTGAGCATTGTTTTGACTTGAAGCCCTCGGAGACACTGTGGATATTTGTGCTTTACAGCCTTATTATTTTTAACTCGAGCGATGTTTTCATACATTTATCTTGACATAAGTGACAGAAAGGAACGTAAGGAGCATTATTTATAGATTTTCCTGTTTATTTCTCTAATGAGCCTTGAGGGAGTTTTACATAATGCTTTATCCGATAAAAAACTGGGCATTTAAACAGAGGTATCTATATATAAAGAGCTATGGTATGATGTGCAGCAGTGGCTCAGTTTGCCAGCCAAGGTCACTGGTTCAATTCCCGCAGCTACCAGCTATCTACCATATACTGTTGTCGTGTCCTTAAAGCTGGGCACACACCACATGATTTTTTTTGCCCGATTTTGCGATATATTTCATCGTCTTCTTGACTCGTAGTAGTATGGGGGGGTCACAGGAAATAGGTGGGAAAATAGCGACCAATAATAACAAAGCGGGAATGCCGTAGCTCCTCCCCTTTATAACTGGCTAGTTCCTTGACACTGAAATCAGGACACTTGAGCTCAAACGTTCGGACAAAGGTTAACCTCTTAACTCCCGCCTGAACCGAGAGGATCTTTTTCCTCACGTCATCAGATTTTTTTCCATCATTTTTTTGTTGGGTATTCAACTAATTTTTGTAAATTTTTTGTAAATTTTTTGTAAATTTTTTGTAATTTTTTTGTAATTTTTTTGTCACATTTTGCCACATTTTTGTCATTTTTTTGTCACATTTTTGTCATTTTTTGTAACATTTTTTTTCCATTTTTTCGTAAATTTTTTATCAAATTTTTGTCATTTTTTGTTACATTTTGTCACATTTTTGTCATTTTTTTTGTCATTTTTTCGTCATTTTTTCGTCATTTTTTCGTCATTTTTTTGTCAATTTCTTGTGACATTTTTGTGACATTTCTGCCACTTTTTCATCAATTTTTCGTCACTTTTTTGTCACATTTCCATCATTGTTTTCGTCTCAGTTTTGTTGCTATTTTCACAGCTTTTTTCCAGAAGCTTTCGGACTTGGGTAAAGCCAAACTGGAGAAAATGTGCTCGGTTAAGGTGGGAGTTAAGGGGTTAAAAGTGAGGACACATATGAAAGCTACAGGAAATAATATATATATATTTATTATTACGTTAAATTAAAATGTACAAAGCATCAATATTGTTGCATTCTAGGGAAAAAATGTCATTTGAATAAAAAAGAATGATTGTAAGATCTACAGTAGGCCTTTAAGCCTTTTTAACATGTCACATGGTGCAGCTATGAGTAACAGATCTCCATGGCAACGCTGAGGGCAGGGTTTCTCACAGGCTTTATGAAGGACAATAACCAAGCAGAGTGATGAATATGTGATACTTGTCTCTTCCTGATCTTCATGTTCTTGCCTTAAATGACTTGAATTGAGGAAATGTATCTTGTTTAGAGCGGTTTTCACTAATTTAGACATTTTTCCTGATCTGACCAAGTTTACTTTGCTTGTTTTAGGACATTTCAGACCAGTTCTAAGGTAAATCTCGCTTGAAATAAGAAAGTAAAATTGCCAATGAGACAAGACCAATTTTCTTACCCCAGTGGCAAAGAAATTTACCTGAAATGAGGACGAAACGTATTAAAACGAGTCAGAAACATCTCATGAAATGATCTAGGACAAATGCCCAAGAACATCTTAACTAGTCAAAACAACTAAAATTTGGATTATTATGCTCAAATTGAGATGTTTATACTAATCTAGTTAATTACTTTTTGCAGTGTGGGCATTTGACCTCGATTATTTCACTTGTTCTGAGATGTTTCTGACTCGTTTCAGTACACCCTCACCGGTAACACTTTACATTACGGGCCAGTAAGTTCCTTGGTACTTACAGTGGTAATTACAGTGGTACTTATGGTGGCATTTTCACTGGTAATTTTAGGTACTTATTGTGGTTCTTCCAGTGGTACTTATGGTGGTACTTACAGTGGTACTTACAATGGTACTTATGGTGGTAATTACAGTGGTAATTCTAGGTACTTCTGGTTGGACTTCTCTTAGTAATGAAGGTTGTACTTCTTGTTTTCCCTAATGCTGTTTTATGTTGTTTTATAGTCACACAATCCTAGAAATTACGTCTGTATGTAGAAGTAGAAGTATTTACTACTTTTGAATTGCTGCTGTATGTGTTCTTGAATTACCAATAAGTACCATAGATGTATCACTGAAACTACTAGAAACGATCATTTAAAGTACCAAAGTAGATAGAAGTAATGAGAGATACAGTGGTAACTCTGTGTCTCCCTAACCCCTAATCCCTAACCCTAATGACTAGTAATTATGACTTTTAGTACCACAATAGTAACCTAGTAATTATCCTGTAATTACCACTGTAAGTACAACTGTCATTACTAGTAATTGCCACTATAAGTACCGCGGACTTACCGGCCCGTAATGTAAAGTGTTACCCATTTCACCTTTATTTCAAGTAAGTTTCTTTGCCAATGGGGTAAGAAAAATGGTCTTGTCCCATTGGCCGTTTTACTTTCTTATTTCATGCGAGATTTATGATAGAACGAGTCTGAAATGTCATCAAATTAGCAAAATAATCTTGCGAATCAGCAAAAAGGTCTAAATGAGTGAAAACAAGATACATTTCCTCAATTCAAGTCATTTAAGCCAATGCTCGACATTTGTACTTTTTGCAGCTACATTTCTACCACCAACAGTTTAGGGAAACTGACTGTGTTTGGACATTTCATATTATTCCAGAAGTTTGCGTGGGCACCGCCATGAATTGTGCCCGCCCCTTTTCTCCCATCAGTTAACATGGGACCGGAGAAGTCCACATAAAATCACATAAACATCAGATTTGAGCGGAGAATATTTTCCCTCGTTCTCCGTTTAAATGAACAACGGAAGTGCCGAGACAAAGCAAAAAGAGGCAAAAGGGGGGCGGGGCGGAATAAGGTGAGTAGCTACTTCACTCTATTGTCTCCTCTGTCTCAGGGCTGATGTCCACCTCCTTTTCTTATTAAATCCACTAGAAACATGTCCTGCTTCTTTGTGTCACCTACTTTTAATTTCCATTTGAGAGAACTATAAATAAATTAGTTAGTTAGTAAGTGTTCGCTCTCACGATCCTCAGTCGTTATGTATGAACCCCCAGTCGTTCTATAATCTCTCTAAATCCAGCTACTTCTTCACAAAATCATTTAAGACTTTGTGTAGTTTGTGGTGCTCACCTGAATTCAAAATTTATTAGTTATTGCAATTATCAAATCACATCAGTGGCAATAATTTCGACAATATAATGTTCCCGGAAAGAACTAAACCTCCCAGTGTCTGAATTGTGGCAGGAGGTGGACTTTTAAAGACCATTCAGAAGAGTTTAACTTGTCCTAGAACATCCGTCTTTCCTCTAAAAGCTGCTCTCGACCTATTCAGAAACATTTATTCTTCAGTGAGTTTCTGCTGCCAGTGTTCTGATGAGTGCAGATGACTATAGATGGTTTTCCGTTTCTCGATCCACAGCAGCGGCCGCCATCTTGTGTGGCATTCGACAATGTTTATGCACGACTCGCATGCCGTGGCCGTCTCTCGCTCATCCTCGGCCGCCTCGTTCTCGCCTTCCCGGCCTTCTCCTCACACACTTTCCCCGACCGACTCGCGCTCTTCCCCGGGTCTCACTTTACGGGGACGGCCTGTGTTTCCTCCATGATTTGTCCGAGTCTCATTTCTCTGCTAGCTGCTAACTGTACCTGGTTTGCGTTTGGCAGCAGCATGAAAAAATACAAGTCTACTATGAGCTCATCGTAGACTTGCTTTATTTCATGCTAGCAGCTAGTCCCGTTGTCAAATCTGTTTGACGCCACTTTTTCTCATTTATCTGTCAGATAAAAGCTGACAGACCCTGGCAAAACAAGGGAACATCAGCCAAGACATGAGACTCAGACACAGGGCAGAATAAGCACAGGCTGCCCCGTAAAGTCAGACTCGACACCCGGGACGAGCGGTCGGCGGCCATAGTTTAAATCTCTCGTACGAAAGTTTTTATGCTTCTGTTCCTTAGTGATGAATTACTTTTGGGATATTGAGACGTTTTCTCTTCGTCGTGTCGGGATCAGCCCCACACAACACAGGTGTGAGCACTATTTCTTCACGATATTATCAATGATCCGTAACACAAACAGTTAGACCCCTTACACACAAGATGGCGCCATATGGAACTTTGTGGGAGTGTGACGTCAATGGAAAACTATCTACAGGGCTGGTACCGTTAGAGGAAACCAGCGTGGCATCGAAAAAATACAAGTATCGAAAGCAGGTCCCAAAATATGACATCTTTAGAGAACAAGTTGATGTTGTTGGTCCAGGAACAGCATTAAAGGAAGTTACTTCTGCTCAAATGAATGATACAAATGGAATAAATCAACATTGCTGTTGTGTTTTGTGGTTGGGCTGCAAGGTTTTTCGATATCGCATCGCAATTGAGGTTTTGACAACTGCAATAACTTAACCTCACCTTTGTCTTCTTCTGTCTCTGGCATTTGAGTGATAAATGTTCACTCAGAGAGATGGATGATCAGAATCGTCGAGCCTCTGATCTCAGGTTCAGCTGCAACAGATAAAAGCTCTGAGTTTCCGTAAATCAGATTCTTAAGTGTTTTGATAGACTTATTTCAGTCACGTGGCCGTCCCCCGGAGGTACTCTGAATGTCGGGCAAACTCCTACAGAACAGGGCGCTGTCCACATAAAACCAAAATATGTTTGAAAGTGGATTATTGTGCATTGTTTCACCTGACTTCCTTCATTCATCATTTTAGCAGTTTATGCATTTAAAGAAGAGCTAAGTAACGTGTTTACCTTAATAAATCGTATCCGTAGTCCCTGTGGGGGTAATACAAGTGTTTATGGGATGATTGGGGGGAGGGTCTTTCATCTCCCCCTGGTGTCACCGGACCGGAGTCACCAATACACACTAATGGAATCACGAAGAAGAAGCTAACAGGGCAAAGCTAACTGCGGGCTAGCACCAATTAAACAGTATTTACATCCAAGTTTGAGTGATAAAAATGATCTCCATTGTGTGATTGGATGAACAATATCCCTCTGTCCCTTTGTCTTTTCTGTCAGCGTAGTATTTACTCTCACGGACAATTAATGAGTAAAAAAACGCCACATGCTACGACACCTGCAGTGGTGCAGTTACTTAGTTCTGCTTTAATATGTATCAAATATAAACATCGCAAACTGAATCACAATCACAATACTTGTCCTGTTCTTCTGTAGTGATGGGATTTACGGCTCTTTACTGGGAGCTGAGCCTTGTATCGTAAACTAATATCATTGAAGTACCTGTATCGATAGAAAATACAGGATGACTGAGCGCTGACACCCGCAGTTGTTCCAGTTTTTGGTGATGAAGATGGTATATTTCTTCTTACTGCAAGTTTAGTTATTCCGACACGATTAAACGTCTTTCGGCTTCAGTTTCAAAACTTAACTCTGTAAAATCTGATCCTGCGGCACTGCTCCCGAGGGCGTGGATGTGTCTGTGACCAACTCAAGGTCAGTGTTGTTGTTTTGTGGCGTTGGGTTTATGAAGCTGCTGGCGAGCGCCCAAGTTTGTGGATGAAGGGACGATTTTTTAACTCATTGCCCTGGGTAACATTTTGCGTTGGTTTTGTTTCATTTGTTTTATTGTGTTATAGTACATTCTATAGTACGACTTCCCTTTTTTTTCTTTATTTTTTATGAATTCATAACTTCCATTTGTTTCTCATCATTTAAGATAAGTCTTTATTGATCTCACAATGGAGAAATTAACTTGTTACTTTCAGCTCTCAGAAACCCTCAGGGTGTGCAGGATAGACAGGAAATATACAAACAATTAAACAGCAAATAGAGGATTGATAGCAAATATCTTATATACAATATATCAAAAACTTCAAGGGGGCAAAACATATAAAAAGTATACAGTAATAGAAATAAAATAACTTCTCAAACATGTTAAAAACTATCCTAGAAGACGACCTTATGAAGCTCATGGAGAAAATGCCAACAATTAAGGGCGGCCATTTTGAAAAATTTAGAATATATTTATTATTTCCCCTGTTTTTGTTTCCTTCATAATCCCATGTGTTCATTCATAGTTTAACGCCTTCAATGAGAATCGTAGTGTGTTAAAAATGTTGAAAATAAAGAAAAGCCAAGACATAAAAAGTGTGTCCAAACTTTTGGCCTGTACTATATACATATATACAGTAAAAATAAAGTAAACATACTATAGTAAAAAATGTCAGTGTTAGCAGTGCAGGTTTAGTCATAGTGCAAGTGGTTGGAGAAGAAGGACCTGCTCCTTCTTGCACTGAGGGTGTCTCAGTCTTCCACTGAAAGAGCTGCTCAGCTCCTCTACAGTCCAGTGCAGTGGGTGGGAGGTGTTGTCCATGATGGAGGTGAGCTTGGCTAACACCCTCCTGTCCCTCACCTTCTCCACAGAGTCCAGGGGGCAGCCCAGGACGGAGCTGGCCCTCCTGACCAGCTTATTCAGTCAGTTCTTGTCCCGCTCTGTGCGGCCCGGGGCCCAGCACACGGCAGCGTAGTGGAGAGCAGAGGCCACCACAGAGTCGGAACAGGTCCTTCTTGTACAGAGCGTTGGTCCAGTTTATTGTTGAGCTGAACACAAAGGTACTTGAAACTGTCCATACGAGCCTATTCTGTACACAGTCAAAGTAACTAAATCTATAATGGATATAACAATAACCCTCACACCTTATTATGAGGACTGAACATTTTTGATAACATATTAAATCATGAAGACTACAAACTACTAAGAAGATGATTCTATTGCAACTAATCAGTGTCAGAAACAGGATACGAACAAGAAGGATAGATATTGTCACAATCCTTCCTCTCTAGTGAGAAATCAGAGGTGGATTTGGGAATTTGTCCACGTAAACTCGATCCGTTTCTAAACCCTTTGGCAGTTTCTCCCCAATATCTCAGTCCCTCGGTGAATGTGATCCGGCAAAAACAAAATACGAAAGAAACAAAAAGCCCAGAAATTGTATAAACTCTGCCTGGAGAAGCAAAAGTTTTCATTAAAGTTGGAGAGAGTTTATGAGAATCTCGAGGTCTGCGGGTCTCTATGGAAACAGGCGCGAGGAGGCAAACATTATTATTCCGAAACAGCGAGCAGACTTTCCTTTTGGAGACAGGATCAAGAGTCTTCGCAAAAATCACTACAGAGATCTGCAAAATAACTCAAACTTCCCTTCTGTCGGTGCGTGGATGCAGAGAGAATGAGAATACGACTTCTGATCATTGGGCCGAGGCTTACTTTCGGCAAACTCGAGATACTCTTTGTTAAACTTTAGGATTTCAATTTTGTTTCACCTTTATCCTCGTCTATATCTTCTTGGTGGGGAAACTGCATGTCTGTGACGGAACATCATTTCTCTCTAATGACTCACAGTAACAGTGTCTTAAAGGAACAGGCCACCGTTCTTCCATACTGTGATATGTTCTCACCTCAGCTCGGTCTTTGTGCCCGTGGAAGAGCTTTGTAGCTTCCAACTTCACCCCCGTTTGGAGCTATAGGAATACACTGGGAGAGGCCAAATGCTAACAACATCTTTGGTCGTTGTGCGTGACTGAGGGCACACACAAAGACCAGACAGGTACGCATCAACTCGTCTAAGCTCAGGCAAGAACATATCTCAGTATGGAAAAACTGTGACCTGTTCCTTTAAATCTGGTCTGCTTTATTCTGATTGTGAGTCCAAACCTCTCCTCGATCTTTATTTATTGGAATTTCACATGATACAAGTTGCCCAAAGTACTTCACATACAGTAGGGATTTTTTTTCTTCATTCACCCCACACTCCGTGGCAGTAATCTACATGTGTAGCAGTTTCCCCTGGAATAAACTGACTGAAGCGTGGCTACACACATCTGCGCCAACGGTCCCTCTGACCACAGTTCACTCACACACACTTGCACACACACACACACACACGCAATCTTGTACTGCTATCTTAGTGAGGACACTCATAGACATAATGTATTACCCAGACCCTAACCCTGAACTCGTAAGCCCCCAAACCAAACCTTTATCCTAACCCTAATCTTAACCCAATTCTAACCCTAACCCTAAAACCACATCAAAGCCTCAAACAGATAAGTGAGGACCACCCAAAATGTCCTCACTTTACAAAAATGTCCTCAGTTTACAAAAATGTCCTCACTCTGTTTGTTAAAAACTAAAACTGGTCCTCACAATGTCGTAATTACAAGAACACACACACACACACACTCATTAATCTGGTAAGTCCAGAATGATGCCCCTCTGTATTTCATATACAAAACATCAGTCTGGGCAGGACGCCCTTGTTTGCAGATCCTGCCAAACTCAAACGGATCCGTGTAATCAATCACTCTTGAGACTCGGAAGTTTCCTCAATAATAATCTACGGTGCTGCGCGGGAGAGAGAGCTGTTTTCAATCTGCGGTAAAGGCCAAAAACACATCGTGATTCTCTAATATTCTGTTTGAATATTAACGCAGAACCACTAATAACCTCGCAGCAACATACGTCAAGACACAGGAAATGTTTCAGTGCATCATAAACACTTTCTATTTTCTCTTGTGTTTTTTCTGCTGTAATTCCGCAGAGAGTTGGAGTCATTGCAAGGGGGCGGTTTCACATTCAGAGCCCTGGTTAAGTTCTGCAGGTCTGAGTCGACTTCCACATGAGTTATGGATCTGTTATTTGTTTATGGAGTCTGGCTCAGGTTACCAGACGGGGCTTTTATTCGGCTGCTTGTTTTGGTTTCAGAGACACGGGAAACTCGATCTGATATTTTGATTCCTGTAATTTCAACATGTCCACATTCATTTGATATGGAATACGGTAAAGGTTCTTGGACAACTGAGAGCTTCCACTAACACTTTTTACTTTCTGCTTCTTAAACAGTCTCTCGTCTCCAGTTCTATCTTTATTTCCATGAAAAGTATTTTGTTCCCAGCTGTTCATAAATGATTATGTTCGTGAAGGGTTATATCTGGTCAAATGATGGTTAAGTGCAAGAGAGAATGGATTCATCAATGAATAGTTGATTGTATTCTTTTCATGAAAGCTGCTGCTGGTGCTGACACAGTGTCCTTCCAGATAAATACATGTCCTTGAACCGTCTCTGACTAGACAGATCCTGATTTGAGATTATGTATTTTTGTTTAGATAAACATAGATCTTTGTTGAGAGTTTTAGCTAGTTTTCTCCTTTAAAGGGACGAGATGCAAGTTGGTCATTGTATACTCACTACTGCCACCCCAGGCCTTAGGCGTAACTGCAGGTTCTATATATTAACCTCTTGACCCCCACCTGATCCAAGCACATTTTCTCCAGTTTGGCTTTACCCAAATCTAAAAGCTTCATGAAAAGGCTAGCGAAAAAAATGAGACGAAAACCAGGATGAAAATGTGAAAAAAGTGATGAAAATATAACACAAAAATTACAAAAATGTAATTTAAAAAAATTACAAAAATGTGTTTACAAAAATGTGATTTTAAAAAAATTACAAAAATGTGATTTAAATTTTTTTGACAAAAATGTGATAAAAAATTACAAAAATGTGTTAATTTTTTTTAAACAGAAATGTGATTTAAAAAAATTAACAAAAATGTGATTAATTTTTTTTTACAAAAATGTGACAAAAAATTGACAAAAAAATGGACAAAAATGTGATGAAAAAGTGCTTAAAAAAGTGACTGTTTAAATGTGTTTTGTAGCTTTAAAGTGAGGTGTTACTCTGACCTATAGACTGTAACCTCCAGTCAAGAAGTTTTTAGATTTGGGTAAAGCCGACCTGGAGAAAATGCACTCGGTTCAGGCGGGGGGTAAGGGGGTTAAGCTTGTGCATAAGGGCAGTAACACCTTTTTGAGTGAGGGTCCCAAGGTTTTTATCCAGCGTTTGAAATTCAAACGCTGGATAAAAGAAGCCATAGAAATCAGGAAACGGAGCACCGACACCATCAACCGTGACAAAGGAGCGTTTCTCCTGTCCCACACCTGGGACACCCTCCTCCAATGAATACGCCCCCTGTCGCCCTGAATCCACCAGGTGGCAGGGGGCGTGACCAGTCTGTCGGACCTGTTGGGACCGTCAGGGGGCGTGACCAGTCTGTCGGACCTGTTGGGACCGTCAGACTGGTCACGCCTCGGAAGTAAGAACAGCTGATAAGTGACACGTCACCGGTGATACTTCTGATGGCCTGCAGATGGCGCTGAAACATGTAAAGGTAAAAGATCTTTAACATCTCTAACCTTAGTGTCTGACAAAACGAACCTGAAAAGTGATACTAGAACACAAGTAGACACAATGAACGTTACGAAGTTTTAAAAAATCAGTGATTTTGAGCAAAATTAGCCTCTATTTAGCTTAGATTTCTCAAATTAACGCTGCAGGAACCGCGGCATGTAGAATTAAACTGTTTTCACCTACGGAGAGCTTAGAGTCTCACCTTTCAAACGAGCCATAGCATGTGTCCATAGCTATAACATAGAATACTCTCTGGTGCTGCAAATATCATGAAAAATGGTATGGATTGTTGCCACTCTGCAGCTAAATCCCCAAAACAGCGCGGCCTCAATGTGTAAATATCTAATTCCTAAAGCCCTAAAAAGATGGTTAAAATGTTCTTTCTTATAGATTATTTTCATTAATAAAAAGCATAAGGGATAGGTCATAGGCAAGGAGACGAGCTTTCTTCTCTTGTTTTTGCACTTTTGTGTTTTGCACTGTCCTATAATCCTGTCACTACTCGAAAAACTAAAAAGGTGAATGAAAAAGAATTTTAATTATAAAAAGATTATTCAAAAACTAAACTGATGACTATTTTGACAGTTTTGGCCATTATGCCTTATTTCTATATGAGCACCATGAAAAACATCGCACACCCGACCTCTGAATCCACGTCGATGTGCCGCTATTCACTGCCACTGTGACTCTGTACTGCCTCCATAGTAGTATATACATATAGAAGTATATACATATAGTAGTGTATACATATAGTAGTATATACATATAGTAGTATATACATATGGTAGTATACACATATAGTAGTGTATACATATAGTAGTATATACATATGGTAGTATATACATATAGTAGTATATACATATAGTAGTATATACATATACGATGAGATAAGATAAGATAAGATGATACTTTATTGATCTCACAGATGGAGAAATACAAAATAGTAGTAGAGTAGTAGAGAAATAGTAGTATATACATATGGTAGTATATACATATAGTAGTATATACATATAGTAGTATATACATATAGTAGTATATACATATAGTAGTATATACATATGGTAGCACTTCTACAGAATCATATGTTCCTTGTAAGTGTAGCATTTCTCTGGTTTTGTCCAGTCCTGGCTGTAGCTCCAGGTATCGCCCGCCTGTAATTTGTTTAACTCCGAAGCCCGACTGTCGGGAAAATGAGCGGATCTCTCCAAACGCGATTACACTTTATGGTTATCACATTTCTCTGTCTCTGAAGTGGACAGGATATAACCAGGACCAAACCACTTTAGAGCAGCAGCTGTGGTCCCACTTAAGCCCTCGGCCCATTACGAGGTCAGAAGAAACGAGTCCAGGAGAGCAGACCGGACCGAACAGTCTGGTGGTTTTGCGTTTGGAGAAATCTACAGCGGCATATTTCCACAATGCAGTCAGCCCTCGGGCAGACAAAGAGAAGGCGGCGGCGGCATGTGCTGAATGGACAGTGGAGGATTCATCAGCCGGAGCAGCTGCTTTCACATTTTCCACATTCTCCTCCTCCTGCTCCATCTCTGTGTGCCCTTCAGAGGGAGAGAAAGGGACTGGCAGGAAACATGCGGCGTTAATTTGACGAGGAAGGACATTTTATTTGTAAAGCGCTGTTCACAGACTTGGTCACAGACACGGTCACAGAGCCCTTTACGCACAACACGAAAATAAGCCCCGTGTCTGACATGGACGGCTCGTTTTAGCCTGAGCCTGGTGAGCAAATGTGTGTGTTTTAAATCTTTTTTGTCGGCTCAAAATCTTT
Source organism: Gobius niger (assembly GCF_951799975.1). NCBI lineage: Eukaryota > Metazoa > Chordata > Actinopteri > Gobiiformes > Gobiidae > Gobius > Gobius niger. The sequence goes on along the minus strand of NC_136858.1, from coordinate 4,026,056 downwards.
AGTTTCGTCCACAATACTTTTAGTCAACCTTACATTTATACACTGCAAAAAATAATCTTGAGAAAAGTAACTTTGTCTTTGATTTGAGAGTCTGAGTTCAAGAAATCTGTCCAAGCAAGATATTTACACTTCAATTAAGATAAAACAAAGAACTCACATTTCTGGAAATTAGTTTGTCACAGTGAGGGCAAAGTTACTTTCTAGATGACTTTTTTTTGCACACACAATGTAAACACTGCAAAAAAAAAAAAAAAGTTTAAATTTGTCTTAAAACTGATTTGAGAGAATCGAATTTCAAGCAACTTCAACAGTTTTAATTTAGGAAAAATAAGATTTTTTTTTTATCTAGTTTTGAGTGTAGTGATTTCTTTTATCTTTCTTTAAAGGGACTATAGGGAGTTTAAAAATGTTAAAATTGTATTTTCATCCCTCTACATGTTCCAACAATGTCCTAATGTGTAGAATGAGCTCACACCACAACTGCCTCTGGGTCCGAATTGCCTTCATGCACGAGCTTAATATATAACCTGCAGTTACACATAATACCTGAGGTGGCAGTAGTGAGTATAAAATGACCAACTTGCATCTAGTCCCTTTAAGTGTAAAAATCTTGCCCCATATACAGATGTCTTGAAATTAGACTTCCAAAATTTCACTTATTTCAAGATTCATTTTTGCAGTGTACTGCTTTTGACTAAAACCACTGTTTACACTGCAAAAAGTAATCTTGTGAAATTGAAGTGAAATTGTCTATTAAATATGTCTATTAAATAGATAAACTGATTTGAGAGTCTAATTTCAAACACCTTCAACAGTTTTATGTCAAGTAGTTAAACATTTTTCATCTCATTTTGAGTGTGTCATTTCATTTATCTTCATTTAAGTGTTAGTATCTTGCTCCATGGACAGATTTCTTGAAATTAGATTCTCAAATCAAAGACAAAAGCACTTATTCTAAGATCACTTTTTGCAGTGTATGCAGTAATCTCAAAAGAAGTTTAAAAAAAAGTACTGTTGTTTTGATTTGAAAGTCTAATTTCAAGTTGTCTGTAAATAAGTACATTTATGCTAATAACTCCTAATAAATCAGGGTTAGTGCTAGATCGTATGCTCCGGAGGGACGGTCTGCTGTGAGTTTGTATAGATCTATGAGTTGGTTTGTCTAAAAATACAAATAATCCTAATCCTAACCCTAGTCCTTAAAGTTAACCCCTTAACTCCCACCTGAACCGAGCACATTTTCTCCAGTTTGGCTTTACCCCAGTCCAAAAGCTTCTGGAAAAAAGCTGTGATAGCAACAAAACAATGATGGAAATGTGACAAAAAAGTGAGAAAACATTGACAAAAAAGTGACGAAAAATTTATGAAAAAGTGGCAAAAATGTCACAAAAATGTCACAAGAAATTGACAAAAAAATTACAAAGAATTGATAAAAAAAATTGACAAAAAAATGTCAAAAATGTGACAAAAAAATTGATTAAAAATTGACGAAAAATGTGACAAAAAAGTGACAAAAATGTGACAAAAAATTGATTAAAAATTGACGAAAAATGTGACAAAAAAGTGACAAAAATGTGACAAAAAATTGATTAAAATTTTTTTTTTTTAAAGTTACAGAAATGAGTTGAATACCCAACAAAAAAATGTTGGAAATAAAATCTGATGACGTGAGGAAAAAGATCCTCTCGGTTCATGCGGGAGTTAAGAGGTTAACCATTTCCCTGGCCCTAACCTTAATTTGTGTCATGATGGCTCACGTTTTCACAGCAGACTGTCCCTCCGGAGCATACGATCTAGCACTAACCATAAATCACGGTGTGCACTTAAAGCCACACCGTTTCGTCACTTATAAATAAAATTGAAATACTAGCATTTATTTTATGATGGATCATTTCATCATTGGAAAAATACCTCATAAATGTACAAACAAACATGTGATTTTGTTGTGAGCGGCTCAGCTCTCCTAAGACATGACTGTAACTTTACAGGGAGTGGATTCGTCTCCAGCTCGTCTCCATGGAGATGTGACTAAAGTCAGTAGAGTTTGAGATTTAAATAGGTTATCAAATCAAATCCAGTCTTTGATTATTCACTGCAGTAACAGCATTTTCTGTGGTGAGCTGGTCAGTAGGATGTTTTGCACCGATGGCAACAGTATAGTCAAAATGTTGCACAGTGTCACTTTAAATTAACAAAAAAAGCATCAAGTTTTAAGGCCTGAAATTCAAAGTTTGGGGCAAACTAATTACAATGAGATCTTTATTGTAAATATCAGTGTTTACAAACTTGACTCATTGATTTGACTCATTTTAGCCTCTTACCCCCCACTTTAACCAAGTGCGTTTTTTCCAGGTTGGCTTTACCCAAATCAAAAAGCTTTTTTGTCGCTGTGTTTTCATCACATTTTAGTCGTTTTTTTTCTCTTTTTGTTGTTTTCTTGTCGTGTTTTTAGCATCTTTTTGTTGCTTTTTAATCACTTTTTTTCATTCGTTTTTTTTTTTTTCATCGTATTTTTGTGCCTTTTTTGTTTTCGTCACGCCTTTGTCGCTTTTTATTATTGTGTTATTGTTGCTTGATATCGCTTTTAGATCTTGGTTGAGCCAAACTGGAGAATGTCCTCGGTTCAGGTGGGTGTAAGAAAGACTTCAGAGCCCCAAAAACCGGATCAAATGCAAAGGACATTTTTCGTTTCCACGGCAACAAACGCTTCAGTCATAAATCCTTGAAGACTGAATGGTTCTCAGACGTGCAGGAACATTCCGGTCTGAACCATTGTTGAATATCTCGGCTCTAAAGACTTGTCCTCACCTGGTGTGACCCGGCTCTTTCTGCTCCTGGTGCTGAACGTCCCTGAACGCGTCGCGGCTGTAAATCTGAATCACGTCGCTGCTGCACCGTCAGTGTCTCGAACGCACCACCCACACTTTATCCTTCAACAAGTTCAGTCTGAAAGGAAACAAATATCCTCTTCAGAGACTAACGGAGCTTTTTAACTTAGAGCTAACTTCACTTTTTGAGACCGTTTCATTCAAAGGCTTTTGATTAGTTACATGTGAATAATACGGAATACTAGAATAATGAAAAGTAATGGTCAAAATCTCATGAATCCAACTGAAAGAGGGGATCGTGAGGTGGAATCACCTGAGAGCAGATGAGGTAATGTCCCATGAGGAAATAACATGAAGTCACACAGACGCCCGGGCACCAGAAAGGTCATCAGATTCAGATTCATTTATTGGCCATTTGCAGTTTGAAAAACCACATTGGAAAAAAATGTGCAAAGAGCTCAAAGTGCGATATGTACACACGTAAAAAGACACAATATAAAAAACAGAACAAACAAACAATGCCACATTAAAAGCCAAAGGGCAAAACATTGTACAATAAAAGTCCACACCGATAAATATAATAGAAGTGCCTGTTTAAAGTGCCTTGTTTAAAGTGATCACAGCTTGAGGAAAGAAACTGTTCATATGTCGATCAGTAGAACATATGATGGAGCGATACCTTCTCCCTGAAGGAAGCATCTCAAAAAAGGCCTCAGCAGGGTGGCCTGAGGCATCATTTGCGAGTTGTAAAGCTCAATTCAGTAGTCGAGTTTTATATGTGGCCTCCAGGAGCAGCAGACTGCAGCCAATGGTCCTGCTGGCTGAGCGAACCACTTTGTTCAAAGCCTTCTTCTCTTTCAGAGTGAGATTACCAAACCACACAGTAATAGTAATAGGTCATGATAAAAGTGATAAAGAAAAAATATTTATGTTGGAGAAAAACAATGGTGTCCGAGAGGATGGATGAAAAATGTGATAAATGAGACAAACTTTGACTGAAATCCCCCACACTCGTCAAATAATAAAGAGTAAAGAAAGAGCGCCTTTAGCTTCGATTAACTTTATGCTAGGGTTGTGCAATTAATCGAAATTCGATTACAATTTCGATTATTACACTAAAAGATTACAAAATTAGCATAATCGGAAAAAAACATCCTTTTTAAAAATGTTTTGAATTTTTTTTGCAAAGCAGACTTGCATAATTTCATGGCGCTGGGATTATTTCCCCTTCTCATTTCTCGTCCCATGGCTCGTGCTTTTGCCTGACATAAAAACAAACGGCGCTGTGTGATGATGTCATCAGGCCGCGCCGCTCAGGCCGCGCCGCTCAGTTTACTTGCGCAGGTGTGAGGGCTGGCCAGCAGGGGGCAGGGGTGAAACAGAGACCTCTCCTTAATCAGAGGCAAACTTGAAATCATTTGTACTTTTATCCCCTTAACGCCTATTGGCGTAAATCGGCAACATACCTCTTCTTGCCAGACTGTGGCTAAAATAACGCACGTTTTCCCTTGATACCTGTTTGCGCACATCCATGCCGTACCTAGGAACGTTTTGCAAGCACTAGTTTCTCGTAGGACCGGTCAGAGAAGGAACCACAAGCGGGTCATGGTAGCTATTTAGCGGAAATAGCATTTCTGCAAATCGAGGCAGCAACTTTGATGAAATCTTCAAATGTAAATTGAGTTGTGCTAAAATAAAATTATGCAGCAGCTCCTTGTTTCCATCTTTAGATTATTGATTGGAATGAACTTCGTGTGATGGATTTTTTTTTTGTTATTTGAAGATTTAGGTACGTTGCCAATCGGCAACATCAGGCCATAAAGGAAAACTGCAGTAGCTCCATCTGGTGGCCACAGTGACCGCATTTTAGTAGTATTTAGATGTATTACAGTGCTAAAACGTTTTTTAGAACATGCCATTTTAGTGAAATTCTATAATCATTGTAACAATAACATACAAAGATATAAAAAAAAAAGTTAGCCCTTTTTTTACACAGAACAAAATGAAACCGTTGGTGTTGTTTGCAAAGCGACCACAAGGTGGACCTACTGGACCACAAACAAGAGTTCCACGTCCGAAAATAATGTGCAATTATAATATAATTTGCAAATAAGTAATGGTAAATAGAGGTATCTGATGTACAATGTATTATAAAACCTCAGGAAAGGGAGCAAAATATGATAATTAGTCATAAAAATTGTAGATATTTTGTAGATAAATTGTCTGCACCTTTATAAAGTGCTTTTTTTTCACCTCCCTACATCAGGTGATGAAAGCAGCAGCAGCAGGGAAGGCACTGATGACAGGAACAGCAGTAATGAAGATGTTACTGAACATCCTGATGCCCTTCCTGTTACCAGTGCTGCTGCTGCAGGACGGCATCAGCTGCTCAAAATCAACACTTTGCAAGAATTTAGTGAAAAGCGTTCGCTCTGTTTACTGTTCTAATATCCTAACCTGAATACACAAGTGTTCAGTGTATCTTACAGTGCATTTACATTTGTAATAATTGTGAATAAATACATTTTGTCATTTTCATACATTTACAACTTTTGCCTGTTGTTGCCGAATTACAACATACCCAAAATTGCACTTATGCCTGTTGTTGCCGATTGGCAACATACCTAAAACTATATCTATACTATGTGCGACATAAAAATTTACAATCTCCACTTAATTTAGCATCAGCTTGAAAGCAAAAACACTGATAATAAATTTTTTTATATAATGGGAAATTAGTTCAGGCGTTAAGGGGTTATGACTGTTCAGAAAACAGAAAATATTCAGCATAGTTCTTTTTATTAATAAACATATAAATAAAATAGACTTTTTTTAAAGGCAACAAATAATCGTGATTATTATTATTTTTTTCAATAATCGAGCAGCCCTACTTTCTGCAATGTCAAAAGATCCAGTGTTGCATTCATTTTCCACCAAGATCTTGTATTGATGATGGGAGAGTGTGACCACTGTGCAAAGCCTCCTCCAGCACATCCTAAAGATTCTCAATGGGGTTAAAGAGGGGGTATTATGCTTTTTTCAGCCACATAGCACCAGTCTATAGCACACTACAATGATGACCAAACCTTCTGTTGGTCTGTCAATGCAGTAAATTAGAATAACTGCCTTGTATAAAATTGCTCTTTCAAAATGGCGGTAGCAAATGACTTGAAATAGGCCCCTGTCTCTTTAAGAACCTCTGACCCTTTCCGACCATGGATCTACACGCCCCCTCCACACGCTGTCTGTGGCATCCATTGACAGCATCACAACACTCCGCTCGTTGTCTCCACAGCATTGAAACTACGATCGGTGCATTTTAATTTTTATTGTTGGAAAGGAGCTACTGTTTATCACTTTGGGAACAATGGCCACACAGGATATTATTTGGAGACGAACCTTCCACACCGGACGCTTGGAAGGGGCTCTTGCCTGAAAAATAACTGCTGTTTTGAGGCTCTCTCTTTGCATCTGCCATGCCCTATGGATCTCTAACTATACCCCCATGGACGACACCAGGATCTGCAGGAGCCCATACGATTCAAAGACGGACATTATCTGTGCAGGTGGACAATGGTTTTTCGAGGTTACCCCGTTAGCTTGTTATAATCGACTACAGCTCATTGTTGATGAAAAGTCTGCAATAAACTACAAATGTGTAAAGCCAGGCTCATTATGTGATCATCGTAAAGGCTGCTCGAGTAGTTGCTGCTTTATTGACGTTATTTGTGCATAATATGCTGCTTGTTTTCAATGAATGTTGTGAAGGTGAAGGTTGTTAGCTTGTCGCGGCTAATAGTGCCTTAGCTCCGGGAGAAAACCACTCGGCTACGACTCACTGTAGATGAAATGTGAGCAATAAACTACGAAATCAACAAGCCCGGCTCAGTGTGTGATCGTCATAAAGGCTGCTTCAAGCAGTTGCCTGTTTTAGTGACGTTTTCAATGCATAATATGCTGCTTGTATTCAGTGAATTTTCCCGTTAGCTTGTCGCGGCTAGCTTGTTAGCTCCGGGAGAAAACCACTCGGCTATGACCCATTGTAGATGAAATGTGAGCAATAAACTTCCAAATCAACAAGCCAGGCTCCGTGTGTGATCATTGTTAAACGGTTCTTTATGTGTGTGGTGGTTTTATTGACTTTATTTGTGCATATTTCTCGTTTTCACGTGATGACTTGAGGTTTAGCTTAGCATTAGCTTTCTCCGGAGGCTCTGTGCATCATCAAGGCCCAGCGCAGAACCAGACACTGAAATAAGTGTTCTTGTCACCGGTTTGAATCCTGGGTGTTTCGGTAACAGAAACACTGATGTGTGTCTTTGTAAAAGTCTGCTGTGGCTCCGGTTCACAACACATGAAGCTAATCCTCCATGATGACTCTGTTTACATCTTAGGGCTGGACACTGCGGGGAGGGGGTTCTGCTGAGGAGCAGTGGTTGGTTACTCGGCTGGTGACGAAAGGTCGGAGGCGTATCCTGGAGGTCGAGGGCGTTTCCTGAAGGAATCAGGCGTTTTATCCCTAAAATGGCTGCCATCAGAGTTTTTACAGATTACTTGAAAATACGTGAATGTGCCAAGGCAAGGCATGGTTTCAATGAGGGAATGGCTTCATAACATAATGTAAAGCTTGAAAAAGTCGATTTTGCATAATACCCCCCCTTTAAGATCTGGACTCTGTGGTGGATCCATCTCATGCTCCCTGAACCACTCTTTAACGTGAGCCTGATGACTCCTGGTATTGTCGTCTTATGCCTGTGCCATCAGGGAAGAAGAAATCCATTAGTAGAATAACCTGGTCATTCAGGATGTTCAGGTCTTCAGCTGATCTCATTCTTTGGGCTCATAGTGTTGCTGAACCAGCAGCAGCAAACCCCAGAGTAGTTATGGTATAGTTAAGTCTAGTGGTGACATTTCATCTCAGGCAGTATAAACCATACAAGCTTCTCGACTGGAGCTTGCATCTTATAGGTCACTGTAGAGCCTCATTTGAAAGCTAAGGCCGACAAAACTGATCTAAGCTTCTTCCTCGCGTTGTCGCCACTTTTTCATCGTATATTATATATATTATATTATATTATATTTTTTGCCTGTTTTTTTGCGTTTTTGTTTCTTTTTCAACACTTTTTTGTCTCCTGTTTTGTTGTATTTTTATCGCTCTTTTGCTGCTCTTTTGCTGCTCTTTTGCTGCTCTTTTGCTGCTCTTTTGCTGCTCTTTTGCTGCTCTTTTGCTTTTTTTAGATTTGGTTTAAGTTGAACTTTTTTTTTTTAATACCACTACTTTTCTGATACCTGCTTTTCGGTGCCTTAACGGTACTTTTTCCGATACCTATGTTGTTTTAATTGAATTAAAATAATGTGTATAACAAGTAATGTTCAGGGGAAAGCTCACACTAATAATTAGCCAAAACTGTTCCAAAAATGGCTAATACAGAGTGAGCGCTCACTTTATCCACATACAATCTTTGATCTGCTCCTCCTGCAGCTGAAGTTTAGTAACAACAGCAGGAACTTCAGGCTCTGTGAGGCTAAAGCTAAAGGTAAAGCCCGTGTGTTTCTTGTTGTCACTGCTTTTCTCTTTGTCTCAGAGCTCTAGTTTCTTATTCAGTCCAGGTTTAGTCCTGGTTTTTGACCAATTTACTGTAAGTCCTGGTTTAGTCCTGGCTCAGACCATCTCTAATAATGACTAAAGTGTTAGTTATAGCTTTGCTTCACTTTAAGAAAACATCTGCATTTGTGCTGAAGCTGCTCATGAGTTCAGGCTTTTTTAGACTCACTGTGGATCATTTATTAACGTCTGGAAAGAAAAAGTACTGAAAAATAAGCAGTTTTTCGATACCGCCCCCTACCGGAGCTTTTCAGTCGGTACCAAGTAGGTACAGTTTAACGGTACCCAGCCCCACTGTGCTGTAGTAACTGTAGCATTTATTTTTTTCTCACTTTACTAAAATGTGGCTTTTGCAGATCCTTTTATTGAATTAAATACGTTGCTGTCAATCATCAACAGTGGTCGTGCAGAGATCAACATTTTTCGGAATCACTCAGGAGGGAACAGCGCGGTGGCTTATGGGATGGCACACAGCTCCTACTCGCTGGTGAGGAACCTCCAGAGGTCCCTATGCTCTAGGAGATTTGATAGGAAGCATACAGGCTTCTTTCCCTCCTCCCAGTGTTCGGACTCTTCTGAGCAAACGCTGACACACATCTGGTTTAGAGCTCTTACCTATTGCCCCATTTCGGCTGCACCCCAACTTTCCTTTATGGCTTCACTCTCCCTCTGTCATTCTGTTCTCCGTCCTCCGTCACGTCCGCCCCTCCTCAGTGTCTCCCCCGGTGGAGGCACGTGGAGCGGGGAAAAGCACTCAGCTTCTATATAAAGCCCCATCAGTGGCTAATGTTGAACGGACAGAGATTTGGAGAGGCTCTTTCAGCTCTATAAATATTACAGTGAAGAGCCTTCGGGCTGTTTGTCAGGACTAAGTGCCATTGTCAACAAACGGTCATTGTTCTAGAGCAAAACAGGATTCTTTTTTAAATGTATTAACAAACGAGGTGCGGAGTAAATTACCTTTTATTATGAAGGACAGACGCTGCAGGTGAATAGGGGAAAATGTAATATAGTGATATCAATTTGAAACTTTTGCTGTAGATTACTGAACATATCTCCCACAAAGGAAATGACCATATTTGGATTACAGCGTCATCGCCTTTCGTGCTACACGTGGATACCAAACATGTCAGTGTTTGTGAGTGAAAGACGAGGGAGCGCCGTGTCTTCACATGTTGGAAGTCTCACAGGTCTCATTAAAAGAGGAGGCTGTGACTTTGGTGAGAGCAGGAGGATGAGGTAATGTCCCTGCAGAGATGAACGCATTAGACACAGACCGTCCTCACCAACATGAGTTCATCTGCAGACGCCCGGGCACCATACAGCTTTTTAATATAAGGCATTCACAGTTATTACAAGAAATGTGCCAAAATGAAGGCCTTAAATGTCAGTATAAAGCTTTAAACTGAATGTCATTGGATTAAATATGCATTTTGAAACGTTGCACTGAATAGAGGAGACAGTGTGCCAGAGATTTGTTCCTTTTGACCTTTCAGGAAGGCAAAACAAATCAATTGATAGAACTCATCAAAATATATGAATACATAGATATGAATGTATTAAAATTATATATTAAAATTAGTTGAACTACAGTGATTTACCATAGGCAGCAGTAAATGGGTCTCCTTTCAGCCTGGACATTAAGCATCAGGGTTGAGGCCGGTTTCAAGTCTCCAGACTTTTGCTGCGTGAAACTGAAACGCGGCCTCACTGTGTTTGGTCCTGACTCTGGGAACCACCAGGAGATCCCTCCCTCAGGATCTTAAGGCCCGAGGTGGTTCATACGGCTGTAACATGTCAGCCATATCAGACATGTGTAGAGCACAAATCCCTGAGTAGGTCAAAAAAAAAAAAAGGTAAGTCCTCTAGCCCATTCCTGTGTGGAGTTATGATTCTTTAAAGGGTCTATACGGAAAATTAAAAAATGTTAAAACTATGTATTTTCCTCCCCCTACATGTTCCAGCCATGTCCTAATGTGTAGAATGAGCTCAGACCTGTTCACCACAACTGCCTCTAAAATCCTGTCACTCAAAAAGCCCCTCCTGGAACCGCCACCTTAACGTGGTGGAGGGGTTTGAGCACCCGAATGATCCTGGGAGCTCTGTTGTCGGGGGCTTCGTGCCCCTGGTAGGGTCTCCCAGGGCAAACAGGTCCTATAGGTGACGAGTCAGACAAAGAGCGGTTCAGAAGCCCCTTATGAGAGACCACCAGGCCCGGTTAGAATCGTGAGGCCGTCCTCCCGTGGACCCACCACCTGCAGGAGGCGCCATAAGGGGCTAGTGCAATGTGATTTGGGCAGCTCCAACATCTGCCCCCACGACCCGGCAACGGACAAGTGGAAGAAGATGGATGGATATCACGCTTAATATAGAAGACCTGAGATGGCAGTAGTGAGTATAAAATCACAAACTTGCGTCTAGCCCCTTTAAGGAAATAACCATTGTGCTCATTCTAGCCACTAGGGGGCAACTTACGTTTTAAAAAAGGAAAAAGAATTCCACAGTTTGCCCCAGGGTGGCTGTGGCTACAATAGCAGCACACAGAGTATGGAGTGAATGAACAACGACCACAGTGCACTTTGAGAAACTTGTAACACAGGCTTGAAAGTGCGATACAAGTTTATGCTGTTATTATTTTTTCAGTCCTGTCAATCCTATTAAAATCATAGTATAGTAATAGTATTTTCCTGTTTACTTTATATGTGGCCGAGGAAGCCGGATTTCGACCCTCAACCCAAATGAGTTCGACACCCCTGAGCTATACTGGTGTCCAACCGTGAAGACACTTGAACACAAGCAGAGCTGTTCTAAATTCTATTCTCTGAACGACTGAAGCCACTGCAGAGACCGAAGCACTGGACTAATGTGGTCGTATTTCCTGGTTAGTCTATGACAAGCTCTCTGTGTTGTCGTGCCAAAGACAATCATCTCAGTCAAATCAATCAAAGCCTCAAACTTTCGGCTCGTTGGCCAAAGTGACTGCTGTGTCCCGGAACGTCCCCTGCCCCGGTCGACCTCAGGTGTTGCAGCCGTCTGTCTGTCTGTGAGGCGTTTAATGTCTGCGCGTGGGGTTCGTACATCAGAGCGCCGCAGAGGACAGACCCGTGGCCCGGTGCTGCTCTGATGTGTGGCATTTGAGGAGTTCAAAGACCAGATCCCCGTGGGACATCCGGCCTGTGTATTTTTAGACCTGTCTCGGCTATTTTTACCTCGACCTTTACAACAAGTCTGGCTCCGTTTGAAGGAGAGATATCATGCAGGATCGACCTTTTTGAGCTTTGAGTCACTTTCCCTTATCGAAAACGGGCCTGAACAACCTGCTGCATGTTAATACGGCTGATCATGTTGTCAAGGTTAAAGAGGGAGCTTGTGCTTCATCTTTATCACTAAATTGCACTTTTGTTGGTTAGAAAATGCAATATTGATCTAAAACTGCTGATTCTCACCATAAGCCCCTCCCACCCTCTCCTCTTGCTCTTCCTGGCTGAGCCGCTGATTCAATAAAGAGGAAAGTGTGTGCAGCTCCTGTGGCTGTAGTGAAGCCATGGCGAGTGTTAGTCATGATCCTCCACAACCCGACCCTATGAAAAGTCACCTCGCGTCAAGTGCACACGCTGGGATTGGTTGATCCATATACGCAACATGAGGAAACTGGCAACAAATTCCACCAAACTGTTCCTATGTTTCAGTTTTTTTTGTGTTTTCTCTTTTTATGTTTAAGTAAAACTTCATATGTGCTTGGACGCTGCTATTGGAGCAAAACTCGTCACTAGGGATGCACCAATACCAGTGTCGGGTATCGGGATGATACCGCATGCTTGTACTCATGCTCGTACTCATTAATGAGGTCCCGATACCAGAAACCGACACCACTTGACGTGCGGCTCCGACAGGGTGAGAGAAAATAGCAACAAACTAGAGAATAGTTTAGTGTAAATCCAATATTCCACATAGAGCTGACTTTATTACAGGCGACACTCCCTAAATCAGAGTCTGTGCTGGATTTAACCAGAGCTAAATGTTGTGGAGTCTGCAGTGTTTACAAGATACAGGCTAATGTTGCTAACCAGCTGCTAACTCACGGCAGTTCTGGTGATTCTTACGCCGTTTTATACCCAGGGGCTTATTCACCTGAAAAACTAACCCAGAGACTAAAAAGTCCAAAGTAAAGAGATACAGCATGTCCATATTGAGCTAAAATGAGCTGCAGCAAAACAATAAAAAACGCTGAAGCTGCTGGATAAGTAACTACAGAAAATCTACACAGAGCTGAAGTAAAGGAGAAAAGAGACCATTTATCTGCAGTAATAAGTAACATCTCAATATTATTGTTAAATAGAAATACATAAATGAATAAAGCACAAGCATTGAGGAGCTTTTGGACATGAGCTGTTCTGGCTATGATGGACAGAGACATAAAAAATTAATCAAGATGTTTAATGAAAAAAAAAAAATGGCACCTGATATAACTTCTCTTACAAGTGTAGCCTACTTTACTTAAGGAAATGTACATGAGTAAATGAACTGATTACAAACCAATCTGCTGTGAAAAAGTTAGTATGTTGAAGAAAATGCCTCCGTATGGACAAGTACTTAAATCAAAGTACTGGTATCGGTTTTAGAAAAAGTGGTATCGGTGCATCCCTAGTCGTCACAATGACAAAACGAAACAAGCGAGTGCTTTCACTCTGCAATGAAAGGATTAAGTTTAGCATCTCCTGGATACGTAAGACCTGAAGAGGAACTTTTTGCTTTCCCCTTAAAACTATTAAACTTACATAAGATATCTTTAATTCTACATGTATTCATCGATTGCACACTACCTTTGTTTCTTGAATGCACATCTCTTTAGCTGCCCGCACCAAAGAGCTGCTGTGAATCTCCACTGTGAGATTTATAAAGTCTTATCTTGTCATATCCGTCTGAAAAAAAAACCTTCCAGTGGCGCGGAGATTCATCTTCAGTGAGAATCAATTTGTCTGGATTTTAGGGACATGATGTGAAACCAAATGTTCATGAGCCAAAATAATAGAACTCTTGTCAAGCCCAGACCTGGCCCTCATCAGTACGCCCTTAACAAGGAGGAAAACGAGATTGTCTGAGGACAGAAAAACGCAGCGGTCAAACGGTGACATGTGAATGCGCCGCCATGTTGTCCCGTCTCTCTCCTCTCGCTCTCGTGGTCAGTACATAATTCATGCGTCTGTGATATTCATGAAGCTTGTTTCACTCAGAGCGGTGACGACTCCCGCTGTGACACAATAATCCCATCAATAAAACACCGCAAACGCACCGCAGAGATTAACCAGGGAGTAACCGGGGCTGACAGCGCAGGCCGCACGCACGACCTGCCCAAGATGGCCGACCGTGGCACACGCGGCTCAACGGCCCCCAGGCGGGGTCACGTTCAAAAGATTTAACAGAGGTAATGGTAATGGAGGATCTCGTGATTGTAACGGAAATGTCACTATTTTGCAGAACATAACCTGGATTTTTCCACTTTATCACACGAACAATCTCACAAACCAATTAACTTTTATTGCACTCATTCGCATCCTCTCACACGCAGGAGGGAAAAAATCCATCCATTTTCTTCCACTTAAAGGGATTTTTCAGGATTTTTGACATAGGGCCTCATTTCCTGGTTATCCAGAGTGTTGCTGATTTCTGGAGATATTTTTTTTCGTAATTCATGCAGTTCTTGTATTTGAAGAGTTACGTGGTGCTAGGCTAGTGCAAGGCTAGCGCATTTCTATGGTATCAGCTAGCCTGCATTAAAAACAGTCTGACCCGCTCCATATAAATGTCTGTGTCGATAGAATAATTTCAACCATTTTGCATTTAAAACAACTTGTATTTGAGCAGCATCAGCTTCGTGGTTGTAAAAGCTACGCGGCGGCGGAGTGATCTGCTAGAAAATAGTCCCTCAAAATGCGATCATTCATGTGATGCAAGGTCAGTTATATTCCAAACATTATTCTATGGACACAGACATTTATCTGTTTAGTCTGGTGTTATAAGTGATTTGCCTCAGGTGCTCTGTGGAGCGGGTCACACTGTTTTTAATGCAGGCTAGCTGATACCATAGACATGCACTAGCCTAGCGCCACGAAACATTTCAAATATAAGACCTGTATGACTTACAACAACAAAAAAATATCTCCAGAAATCAGCAACACTCTGGATAACTAGGAAATTAGGCCCTATGTCCAAAATCCTGAAACATCCCTTTAATCGAGGGCGGGGTCTCTCCCGGGGGCGTCCTCCCAATGGGATGTCCCGAGGGAGGCGACAAGGAGGCTCTGAAACAGATGCCCGAGCCACCTCAGCTGCTCCTCTCCACGTGAAGGAGCAGCGACTCTACTCCGAGCTCCTCACTCGATCTCGAAGGTTGCGTCCAGCCACCCTGAGAAGGAAACTCATTTCAGCCGTTTGTATCTGGGATCTTGTCCCAAATCTCATGGCCATAGGTGAGGGTGGGAACGTAGATCGGGAATCGATCGGTAAATCGAGAGCGTTGCCCCCGACAACAGCGACCGCATCCATGCCGACGCTGCACTGATCCATCTATCGATCTCACGCTCCACCAAGTGTTAATTTTGAGAACATATTTTTATTTAGTTTTAGTCTTTTGATGAAAATGTCATTTAATTTAGGTTGAGTTTTAGTTTAAATTGCCTTCAGTTTTCGTCTAGATTTAGACGTCTAAAATTGTATGTAAATTTAGTTGACTAAATTTAAGACAAATTTAGTCAACTTTGCATTCATAACTAAATAATTAAAATGTTAGCACTCATGCTTCACAGCAAGGTTCCCGGGTTCGATTCCCATCTGGACGGGGCCTTTCTGTGTGGAGTTTGCATGTTCTCCCAGTGTCTGCGTAGGTCCAAATCCAATAGAAGGTCTATGGGGAACTGACCAAATACTTTTTTTCTCCACTGTATGTTCTTAAACATGCACTGTCCCGACCAAATAAACCAATTAATAAAATTACAATCATATTTATTCAAGGTTCTCTGCTTCATGGAGCTTCTCCTGCATGGACAAAGCTCAGAGCTGCTCCTTTGAGGCTCTTTCAAACTGTAATTGGAAGGCTGGATGATTCTAGCCCATGCCTTTCGTTTTTACTTTGTTGACAAAATTATCTGGACATTTTAGACATAGACATGATTTTAGTCAAAAATATTACTTTGACCAAAATATGACTGGCTCCATCCGTCCCTCACTCGAGAACAGGACTCTCCACCGACCGGGAGAGAGGAGGCACCTTTTTTCCGCTGGAGAACCTAAAAAAAACATGTGATAGTAAAAGAGAAAGGTGGCTATAGCTTCAAAGCACTCGTCTGCTCTTAGATAGTTATTTATTCTTTTGTTTGGAGTTTTATTTCACAAACTTGTAGCCTTGGAGCTCCTCGTGAACCAGGACTGAGGTGGAGGTAGTGGGCGTTGATGGAGAGGAGCTGAGCGAACAGGCGGACGACGTGGAATCTGGGGGTAATACTGTGTTGCACACTCTTTGCACAGTAGGTGGCGCTGTGCAGATGCCAAACGCCACTGACTCACAACTCACAAAGAAGATTTGACCCTGTAATGTTGCCGTACAGAGGGGAGTTCTGGGAATAGGTACCAGTTGATTTAGTCTAAGGAGGAGATACTGTAGTTCCAAGACCCAGAGGAAGCCTGGGTCCATTTCCAGCTTCTTCCTCATCTCGTCTTTTTCCTAAATGGACATGTAGTCAATTATTTAAAAAGCTACATTTAGGATCGGCTGCGCTGTGACCTGATTCACAAACCCAAAAGCAGAGTAGTTCTATAAAACCTCTCCATAAGTCCTGTGAAGGTCGTGCGGAGCAGAGGTCCAGGTTTCTCTCTGTCTCTGAATCTTGTTTAATTGATGACGAGGAGATGAATATTTGAGCCGCTCGGTGCTGAGGAAAGTGTCTGAGTGGATCTGGGTCTGTTTCCCTCTCTGTAACGAGTTTTGGCTTTTAGAGAAGAGAGAAAGACGGTGAGAGTGAGAGATATGTGGGCCTTGAAGAGCAGAGCACAGCTGGAGTTTAGCTCAGGTGGATCGATCCATTTGAAGATGGAGCGCAGTGCAATGGACACAATGGACACAATGGTCTCTACTGCAGTGTTTCTCAACCTTGAATGCTATTTAGACTTAATTTTGAAACTGCTTTACCTTTATCTTTAACACAAAACCTTGTCTTCTTCACAATACGCCTTTGCTGTGATACGAGTATTGTATCGGAAACAGTGGCAGCTTCAGACAATGTTGATTGGGGGGGCAATGGGGGGTCCTGGTCATTTTAAAGGGGGGCTCATGAAAATCAACAAAAAATGCAGTTAAATTGGTCCACTTTTAATAGGCCTATTTAAATGATTAGTTTTAGGTAGACCTGAAAGATATCACATTAAACAGGGGGTTGTACTGGGGACATAGGTATAATAAATGTAAGAAACAGGCATTAAACTGCTTCAAAACGCTAGTTTATATTAATTCATACAGTATATTACCTGATGGCTGTGTATTCCAGAGTTATGGCCACTTTATGAACACAAAGACCAAAGCTTCAGCCTGTACATACATACATACACAGCCCATACATTTTCACTACATCAGATGAGTCTCTAAAGCTGCGCATTTATAGTGAACAAGTCTGTAAATGTTCGGAGCTAATTTGCATAATTAATTGGGCGAAAATAGCGGCCGCGACCTGTGGCCTTTGTCACTGTTTTGGCCTGATGGCAGTCAACAGATAAAAGCAAAGAGAAATTTCAGTGATTAAAATGAGGAGAGAAGTGGAGAGGGCCAGAGAGCTCTGCCTCAGTCTGCAGCAGCAGCAGCAGCAGTGAGGGCAGAGAGGGAGGCACTCGCCTCAGCTCATGTTTAACTGTCATTTACCACATAAAGTTACATCTCAGACCCGCTATTATACTGTAAAATAAGCGCGCGGTGCTGAACGCCAGAGTGTGAGCTAAACCATTTGGCACATTTTAAAGGGGTGTCCGGGCCCTGAGATATTATCCATCGTTGTTGTTTGTGCACAATTCTGAATAGACACCTTTGGGTTTCAGCCTGGTTGTGTTCAGTTAGAACATGTAGACTACACCACTGGGTAGGGGGGTCAAATGGGGGGTCCGGTGATCGGAAACCATGTACTGCAATACTTTGATAGCCACTCCAAACTACCCACAAATACATATACAAAAGATTTTGACTCAAAGATATATTGTTAATGCCAGCTTTGATGCAGATTGGTCTAAACAGTCGAGCCATATTTTTAAAAGGCCTTAAAACAGGAACTTCCGGGATAAGGTGTATGTCGGCTGGCCAATATATCGATATATCTAGTGCATTTTGTAATATATTACATATGTTGGAATATATTGTATCACTACTTTGTCGAAATTGGCAACTGTGTCTCAAACAAAATGGCCATGACCTGTGGAATCCCCCAGGGGTCAATCTTGGGACCCCTCTTATTCAACTTGTACATGCTTCCATTGGGTCAGCTCATAATCAGCAACAACTACAGATGACCCTCAGGTCTACGTGTCACTGAGTGCACATGGGCCTGTAGATACACTCTGATCAGTTAGTGGATGCAAAACAACTTTCTCCAACTAAACTCAGACAAAACTGAGATCATTGTTTTTGTCCCATAGACACAAAGAGAAAGTGTTATCAGTCACCTTGAGTCTCTCTCTCTAAAACCAAAAGAATCAGGTTAGAAATCTAGGAGTAATCATGAACTCAGACCTGAACTTAAACAGCCACATCAGAGCAATAACATCAGCAGCTTTGTACCATCTGAAAAACATGGCTAAGGTGCTCCGGTCTCTGCACTGGCTTCCTGTTACTCAGAGAACAAGTCTTTTCCTGACATGTTGCAGCCGTATGAACCATCTCGGGCCCTGAGAACTTCAGGGAGGGGTCTCCTGGTGGTCCCAGAGTCAGGACTAAACAGGCTGAGGCTAAAGCTAAAATCTGGAACAGTCTTCATGAGGATGTGAGACAGGCCTCAACTCTGACAATGTTCAAATCCAGGCTGAAAACAGTTCTTTTTATCCTTGCATGTGACACTGAAAGCATTTTATCTCTTTTTTTATGCTGATGTTTTATTGATTTGATCTGTTTTCTTATAATTTTATGCAACTGTGAGGCAGAAGCATATGAATTGTGCTCTACAAATAAACTCGCCTTGCCTTGCTACAAAGCGTATTGTCCCTAATAAATTGTAGTCTCTGTTTCATTTTAGGAACACCCTTGATTATAAGGGGGTACAAGGAGAACAAATACAAGGTCCAAGGCAAAGGCAAACAATTTGGGAACCATGCACTGCAGTACAGGGTGAGATTTGAATCTCTGGCCCGTAAATGCAACGTGGACTATTCATTTCTTTGCTCATGTGGACTTTCGCTCAACTGAGGAAAAAACAGTGGAACTCGGGTTAAAACAACTTAAACTTTGCTACTTTCTTAGTTTAGTGTGAGCTTTTCCTCTGAGAAACATCATTGAGAGAGAAATGTCTCAATGTTAGAGCAAATGTAGAAAGAAAATGTGATGTTTTAGAAATCCAACAAACAACATTCAGCTCAGTTAAAAGCTATTCAGTGATCAGTACCATTTTTATTAGCTGATCAAAATCCCCACTCTCCGATATAAAGCACACGAACAAAGACCGGGAACAATGACGTCACATCTCGGGGCAATGCGCTCCCGGTTTAACACATCATAAATATATCATCTGGTTTGTGCCTAATCTCCGTGGAAACCAACTAATAATTAATGTCCCGCTCCCTGTAAAGTTATGCCTTTATTCTATTTCTTGAGTAGGATACCCATGTGGCTTTGGTGCTGAAAATATTTCCATTTCTATTTCTCATCAAAGATACTGGCTTAAACACACAGAGGTGGATCCTGAGCGCTGCCCTTAACCAGCCCCGGTTATATTTTTATAGATCGAAGTTTCTAATGGGTCAGGGGTTAAAATGTGCCGTTAAGAGGAGGTGGTTTGTGGAGGTTTTAGTGTTGAGAGAGGGCGAGAGAGAGAGTGAGAAGCATATATTATACATGACAAAGCTTTTAGATCCTCTGTCTAACAGGCTCTGATACACAACGAGATATGGGACACTTATCCACAGCCAAGATAGAACCAAACCAGTACTTAACAACCGAAATTCATCATAAAAAACCCTTTGTTTTCAGGAACGGCAATGGAAGCTACGTCCAAAAAGTATTACATGCCAATTTATAGCAATCGAATACACGTTGCGGAGATGTCTTTGATGCGACTCCAGGCAATAAGGCGAATCTCCAGGTAGTCTCAGGTTGGATTTCAGCAGAGTCTCCACGTGGTCTCTGAGAGGTCTGTTACTCTATCTAATACGCATTCTGAATCAGCTGTGGCAACGTTGCGAACACTATTTGTGACGTCCCTGCAATGTCTCCGGGACCTGTCGGATACCGAGGAGATCTCAGAGTCGTGTGGAGTCTGTTTGAGATCTCCTTGGTATCCGACAGGTCATGGAGCTCTCAGACCATGTGGAGACTCCGCTGAAATCAAACCCCAGACGATCTGGAGACTGGCCTTATTGCATGGAGTCGTATTGGAGACATCTCCATGACCTGCAGCAACTCAAGTCTCCTACGACTCCAGCCCGGTGAGATTGGCCCTTTGGAAGTGCGTAATTAACCCGAGCTGCTGTGACTGGCAGTCTGTTTTCTCCGAGACTACCTGGAGACTCGTCTTATTGCCAGGAGTCGTATCGGAGACATCTCCGTGACCAGCTGCAACTCTAGTCTCCAACTAGACTTATCCAGAGTGTTTGAGGACAGAGGAGAGACTGGCTATGCGTGTCAAAAGCAGTCAAAAAAGGTAACAAAAAACAAAAACAGGGCAACAAAAATCGCCCTGATGAAGACATAGCTGTCGAAACGCGTTGCAGTTTTTTAATCTTCTTGTCCATGCATCAATAAAGGATTTTTAATTTTTGCTACTTTACGACACGGAGTGTCTCCATACCTTTTTTGACTGCTTTTGACACGCATAGCCAGTCTCTCCTCTGTCCTCATGCACTATCGGCTCCTTGGAAGAGCACCCGTGAGTCTACTACAACCTGTTACACCTATGGGACCCAAAGCAGCGCTCATTTTCTATTTTCATTATCCAGAGTGTTGTTGATTTCTGGAGATTAGAAGAGTTTAGTGGTGCTAGGCTAGTGCTAGGCTAGCAAATGTCTATGGTAACTAGTTAAGTTAAGTTATACTTTATTAATCTCTGTAGAGAAATTAGTTCTCTGCATTTGACCCATCCTCAGGGTCGCATGGGGCGACCTGTAGGAGCAGTGAGCTGCCAGCATGAGCCGGCGCTCGGGGACCCGTCTCCATGATGTGGAGCCAGGCTGGTGGTCAGAAACACCTGGCTGGAGGATAAACCTATTGCACATGTTTTTTATAACCTACCACTAACCTACGCAGACACGGGGAGAACATGCAAACTCCACACAGAAAGGCCCCGTCCAGGAGGGAATCGAACCCGGGACCTTCGAGCTGTGAGTGCTAACCACTGCACCACCGTGCTAAAACGTATACTAGTTATCATAGACATGCACTAGCCTAGCACTAGCCTAGCCTAGCACCACTAAACTCTTCAAATATAAGGACTGCATGAATGAAAAAAAAAGAAAAAAAAAAAACTAGAAAATGAGGCCCTATGTCAAAAATCCTGAAATATCCCTTTAATAAAGCGCAGTCCTCATAAAGTGTCATCACATGCGGTTTTAGTACACAAAGAAGTGGAAATATTATTACATTATGAACACGCTCGCTCTGCTCAAGGACGGACATGTCGCTCCCCTCTCGCACTTCACCGATAAAACGAAGTGTTGGAAAGAGCATATTTTTGATAATAAGCTCCATTTATCAAGTTTATAAACAGACAGTAAACCAGATGCAGCACGAAAATGTGAAGATCTCCGTGAATATTGCAGAAACTCAAAGTGTTGCTGACCGTCCTCTCTCTGTGTATCTACCTGCAGTGTCTTTCAGTAAAACCCAAAAAGGAACATTTGGTCTTCCCGTATTTGGCAAAGATCCACACATTTATGTCTCTAATAAAACTAATCCTCCATCGAAAGGCAATAAAACAAACGTCGTCTCATTTGAAAATATTCGACCCGCTTCGTCTCCCGTTCCCACTCTTTCCAAAATCCCTCTGACAAATGCGGGACCGGGGGCTATTTTTAACATTTACGATAAAAGCTGGTGAAACGTGATCCCGTGAAAGCCGCGGTGCAGACAGAACGATGTGATCTGAGCGAGCGCGCTGTTTCCATTATTCATGTCTGACGCAACATTGAGATTCTCCGCACGGCGCTCCATAAAAGTCTGGTCACTGCCAAACGTTTGTCAAACTCGCTCAGATCCTTTACCGGGGTTTAAACGCAGCGGCGGGTCCTTTTCACTGCGCTTTAATGCCGTTTTAATACCCAAACATAAGGTTTTGAATGGCACGGACGCAAATAAGCTGCTCGTTTTTCACTTCTCATTTGCAAACGTTCCGTCAAACAGAGGAACGTGTATCGAGTCTGTGCTTTTAATGGCTTTAGCACAAACAGGAGTGTTTTAAAAGAGCTGTTTCTGCTGATCAACGGTGTCATTTAGTGCAGGATAAGTGTGTGATGCAACACAAGGAGAGAATGAGGCAGAGCGGCTGTTTTATGAGAGAAAGGAAGACCCATATTGTTCCAAACGGCCGCTTTACTGCAGCTCTCTGTTCTCGAAGTTTACAGGGATCCCCGTGTGAGTCACAGTCCCAGAGCGATGGATTATCTGCAGAAATGACCTGCCGCGTTTGTAGAGGCGCTGAGCAGCTCTTTCGGTGGGAGACTGAGACACCCTCAGTGCAAGAAGGAGCAGGTCCTTCTTCCCCACTGCTGTCAGACTGTACAGCAAGACTGTAAAGTAACATATGCAATAACCTCTTTGCGAAACTACATGCAATAATCTCTGTATCTATCAACCACTTGCACTATGACTGTAAACCTTGCACTTCCAGTGGCGTAGCTAGGGTACCAAGGGGCCCAAGCAAGAATGTCGGTAGGGGGACCTCTGGTGGCCGCCCTGTGTACAGCGCACTGGGAGGGAGGACATCTCGCGGGCA
Organism: Gobius niger; assembly: GCF_951799975.1. NCBI lineage: Eukaryota > Metazoa > Chordata > Actinopteri > Gobiiformes > Gobiidae > Gobius > Gobius niger. The sequence goes on along the minus strand of NC_136858.1, from coordinate 4,003,452 downwards.
GGAGCGGGTCACCTGACAACTCCCATAATGCAGTTCTCTGCATAAGTTTTCCTCAGAACAGAAGCTGAGGTTCTTTAGGTCATAATGAGTCACAATAAACTGGTGCCATGAGGAGCCATGAGTAAAAAGTCTGTTTACTGCTCATTATAAGATAACATTAGGGAACCATGACTGTAATTGCAGCTCCACAATCTTAGCAAGACTGTATATCAAGCGTTCGATGTAAGTAAAAAAAAATGGGTCAGTTCACGGGGGCCCCAGGCAGCTGCCTGCCTTACCTAATGACAAGCTACGCCTCTGTGCACTTCCAGTGCTGACCTCTGTTTATTTTATTTTATATTGTATATACTTTTTGCCCCTAAAGTTTTTGTAGTCATTGTACATAAGATGCCTCTATTTACTATTTTACGGTTTGCACATTTCCTTCTTCCTTCTTATCTTATTTGAAGACCTACAGAACTCCTTTAAACAGTTCTTCCTCACGTTGTCACTTTTTTTGACATTTCTTTCAATTTTTTTATTGTGTTTTCATTAAAAAAAAGTGTCACATTTTGATGTGTTTTCGTCCCTTTTCTATTGCCCTTTTGTTCAGTTCAAAGAGACAGAGATGTACTGCACCAGATTATTGGTCAGATTATTATTATTATAAATGACACTATACAGCATGGCCACTCCTCCTTCTTCTCTCTTACAGTCAATCACAAAGTCAGTCACACAACACTTTACCAATCCCACTACATTTCATTCTGCCTCAGTCCAATCGCCATTCCTATTTACAGACATATTAAAATACATTCAAATAATTCATTGCTGCCCCCAGTGGTTCACAATGAATAAGCAAAAGCTACATTTTGTCATAGTATAATGAAGGACCTAAAACCAGCCCCTGTCAGCAGCCACTTTTTCAACTCCCCGGTAAAAGTACTATAACATGTTTGATTTTTGTATTAATTTGGGACATTATTCCATTCTTTGATTGCTTCATATGAAAACGCTGATTGTGCAAATGACGTTTTGCGTATTGGGTCACGACACTGCCCTCTAGAGGAGGAGCGTGTAGCTCTATTTGTCACTTGAGATGTTAATTGTTCTCGTGGTCATGCGGTGTATACTTTCATACTACGTAGACAACACCACTGGGAGGTACATGTGGTAAAATACGACAGTTACTTTGGCAGTACATGTACTCGGATTTTACTCCCGCTTTGGAGACTTTCTTCCACCGTGTCATAGTTCTGTACCTTCCTCCCCCGTGTGGCGCAGTAATCCCGCTATCTTCTCGTAAGCGTTTGCATATTAATCCTGTAAACCCAGGTGCGCGCCGTGCTGCTAATCTAATCCACTCTTGGTAATCCAGAGCTTCAGAGGGATCGTGACATTTACCTGCCGCCGGTCCAGGTTCAAACGCCCAAACGCCGGATCACAGAGCGGCTGAGTCAGAGCGGCTTTGAAGAGTTGCCGGTTCAAAGCTGGGGTTAGTCAGTGCTGTCTGTGCGAGGACAGAAACGCGCTCTTCACGTTAAGGCGGCGGCGTCTTATTAAAGTTTGGCTAATGGTTTCACTGGTACTTTTGACAACATATAGTTTAGTCTTTTAGTGAAACTTTTGATGAGACAAATTTCACACAGCAAACCGTGATAGAGGCCGTTAAACCCCTGTCACTAAAGTACTGTAGCTGCTGCTGTGGCTACTCCTGCTTTTGTACCCACAGATGTATACAGTAGTCAGAAGAAATCATAATATCAGTCATTCAAAGTCATTCAAGAAGTAAATAGTATTGACCCACATAATTACTTCAATGCTTACAAACCTTACAGACAAAACTTTAAAAAATGATGTGAAAAGTCTGAAGTCCAAGGTACGGTGGCGCTCCTGCTTCACTGCAAGAAGGAAGGTCCTGGGTTCGATTCCCACCTTTCTGTGTGGAGTTTGCATGTTCTCCCCATGTCCTCCGGTTTCCCAATACCACGAAAAACATGTACAATAGGTGAGTCCTCCAGCCAGGTTATGGTATAGTTTATTAATCCCTGTAGGGAAATTCATTCTCTGCATTTGACCCGTCCTCAATGCCACTGGGGCGACCTGTAGGAGCTGTGAGCAGCCAGCGTGGGCCCCATCTCCATGATGTGCAGCCAGGCTGGAGGCCAGAATCACCTGGCTGGAGGATTCACCTATTGTACATGTTTTCAGTGGTAGGGAAACCGAAGGACCCGGGGAGAACATGCTCTCTCCACACAGAAAGGCCCCGTCCTGGTGGGAATCGAACCCGGACCTTCAGCCTGGCTCCACATATGGATTTGGGTCCACTGCCCCAGCGGCATCAAAGGATGTGTCAAATGCAGAGGACAGCATTTTTCCATCCATCCATCCATCCATTTTCTTCCGCTTTATCCGGGGCCGGGTCGCGGGGGCAGCAGTCTCAGCAGAGATGCCCAGACTTCCCGATCCACACACACCTCCTCCAGCTGTTCTGGGGGAAACCCCGAGGCGACACCAGGCCAGCTCGGAGACATAGTCCCACCAGCGTGTCCTGGGCCTTCCACGAGGCCTTGTCCCAGCATTTTTCATTTACTTATTTCAGGCAACGCACTCCATAACAGAGCACAAGGGAAACAAAAACTTAATGGTTCACATGTTATATCCAAATTACATTCAACACAAAAGAAGAAAGCTCCAACCTTAACCTTAAACTTAAAGGGGCTAGATGCAAGTTGGCCATTTTATACTCACTACTGCCACCTCAGGTCATATGTGTAACTGCATCTTCTATGTTAAGCTCGTACATGACGGCAAGTCGGACCAACACCTTTTGAGTGACAGTGCAGGATTTTAGAGGCAGTTGTGGTGAACAGGCCTGAGCTCATTCTACACATTAGGACATGGCTGGAAGATATAGGGGGAGGAACATACTTAATGTTAACATTTTTAAACTCCGTATAGTCCCTTTAAAGCTGCCCTAAGCGATGTCTTTTTGATTTTTTTTGTCAGTAGGTGTCAGTAGTGAACCCTGCTCTGCTCCCCCTCCTCCTCCTAAACACACATTTATCAGCATAAATAAGATATGTAAACATTGTGAGAATTACATTTATTTTCCCTGCTGCAACTTTCATTAAAGTCTCTCTTTTTTTTGACATTTAGAACAAAATACTTCCATTTGGAACTAAGTTTACAGTGCAGATCTTTTTTTCCCCCCGCAACCCTTGAACGCCTCTGGTGCTGCTTTGCTTTGTGATCAGAAGGAGAGAGAGTTGGCGAGTGTGGAGCATCTCGCAGGAATGCAACCTTAAATTTACAAAATATACACAGTCAAAATTTGAATTTGTCTAAAGTTACAGGAAAATTAGCAACAGTTCAGTTGATTAATTCATTATTATTATATCATTTATTATTAATGTTCTTGTTTTCTTTGCCAAATGAAGGTTTTGACACTTGGAACGAGTGACCAGATGTTTTACTCTTTGTCGGTGAGAGGCGAAACGTGCGGCGCGTTTAAATACAGAGTACAGATGATGACTCAAGAACCTTCGTCTAGGATGGACAACTCCTGAACGACTGGGAGCTCACACAGACTAAACATCACAGCATTTTCTAATTGAGACTAATTTAACGTAACCTTTGAACGGTCACTTTTAAACAATAGCGCTCCCCTGAGTGCGACCTGGCGGGTCACTAGTTCGACCTCTGGCTGTCCTCACAGTTAGATACAGTATGTGTATTTAGTAAACGATTTATTACAGAGAAATACACATGAACTCCAGTTTACTTGTACTGTTTACTGTGTACCTGTGTAAATTCTGTTCTATTCTTTTCTGTAATTTGAAAAGATTATATCAGGTTAGTCATCAGCCTTATATCTCGTTCAGTTCATCAGTCGTTGTCGATGCAGTAGAGTTGTAGCAGTTGCAGTAGAGGTGTAGTAGTTGCAGTAATAGTATTAGTATTAAGGTAGTAGTGGACGACAGTAACATCACTGCATTAGTGGGTTGAGCGGTGCTGATGCAGCTCTAACAGCAGCTGCTCATTAATCGTGCTCCTTTGGGAGACTTTGGTTCAAGAACAACACAAACACTGCAGCAATGCACCATGGGAGAAACCAGGTCGCACCTACAGCTCCTCCAGGACCAGGGAACAGCCTGAAACCGGCCCAGGATCACGAATGTGGATGGAATCTGATGATCCGTGGAGTTGTTGTCACGAATATTGCCCTGCGCTGCTGTGGGCCTTTGGGAACAGTCTCGTCCTGTCAGGAATCTGTGATGTGGTTCCTATGAATATAAAACTCCTCTCCTGGTCCTGGTGTATTATATTTTAGGCTATGTCCATCTGAATGAAATAAAGTTTCCAAATTCTACGCCCCGTCCGCTCCAAAGCTTCAGCGCCTTTTCTGCTCGTAAAGGAAACCACCACCTTTTTCCCAATGCAAAACAAATTCTCAAAAGTGACAAACCAACCGCCTTCACGAAGCTTCACGAAGCTTCACGAGCTGAATCAAAATCAGAATAAGAACTGGTTTTATTGACATTGTCAGTGAACAGGTTCACAATAGAAGTTTTCTTTGGTGAGATACAGTAGATACAGACGGCATGTTTGAAAACAGGGGGGAAAACTATTTTGAAAAAATGTAAACTTTCTCTAATTATTCAAAAACTTCTTTAATAAACGCTGAATTATGAATATAGTTTCTACTAAATAAAGATACAAAGACATGGAGAGGAGCAAAGTGGTTCAACAGCCCATAAATACATAAATAATGGAGAATGCTAACAGAATGCTTCATGTTAGCATCGGGGTAACGCTAACGGCTAGCTAGCGCTAGCTACAACTGCTGTTTTTTCACTTCTACTGAACAATCTGCTGTAAGAAAATATCCATATGGGCCTGATTTACACTTGACTTTATGTATGTGAGATAAATAAGTTCATATTACACCAGAAAATGGCTAAAAAGAGTGAAAAAATGTGTTTCCCAAAAGATTCTATTTTCCCCCTCGGCGAAGCCACGCCCCCTTCTATGACGAGATGCCGTCTGTATCGTGCCACATGAAACATTTAACATATTATTTAGAGATGAATAATAAACTATGTAAATCTATTAGGGCATGCATAAAGTAGATGATAAAATATGATCAAAAAACAAAAAAAATATTTGACATAGAGCAGCAGTGTGAATATACAGAGGTGCAGGTGCATTAAGAGTCAGCAGCAGAGTGTGGACAAACCACTGCAGTGCAAATGGCCGGTACAGGTTTTAACGTTCATGAGTCTGATACAGAGTCATTGGTTTTTTTTTGTTCTTGAGTCTGATAGCGGAGGGGAAAGAACTGTCCTTGTGGTGAGCATTGTTGGGCAAGTGACTTTAAAATGAATATACAGTATATTCTATATTAGTGGTTACAGTTTTAAAAGAGTAAAATGTTTGTTTTACATATTACTGTTTCAATGAAGCTGATTTACATGACTTTGAGATAGTTTTGGCAAAATATAAACTGAAAATATAATAATGCCATCGAGCAAAAGTGCAGTCAATGTCTCATGTTTTGTTTGAACAACATTAGTTACTGCAGAAGTCATATGTTGTATTCCTTAGTTACTGAAAAAGTTATGTATTTTTGTAACTTTTTGGGTCCAGATGTGAGTCAAGTCAAGGGTCAGCTGTCGTGGGAACCCAGGGTGCTGAGGGGGCTGCAGCACCCCTTGGTGGATAGTTTGGGAACTGCAGGCAATATTAATAAATAGGAAATATGCGCAGAAAAAGCGTTTTTTTGGGGGGGTTAATTTTGTCCCTCAGCACCCCCTAACTAAAATATCTTCCCACGGCTCTGTCAGCTGTGATCTGAACTGAGGTCCTGGAGGTTCAGGTCCTCGACAGAACCCTATTAAGAAGCGTTAAGATAAGTTAAAGACAGATACTTGGGATTCATTACACATCATGTCTACGTGTAAACCCAGCATTATCCAGATATCTTTAAATGAGTCACTCAAATCAGGTACAGATTTACATATTTCTTGTTCCTAAATGAGTTTTTGCAGCGTTTAACAACACTCCCCACTACATTCTTTCAAAACAATTAATTCAAAAGTCAAACCCGTCTTACCAGAAGTTTAAATACCGACCCAAACTTAAATCATTAGTGCCGCGTCGAAGCTTCTTGGATGAAGGATCTGTGACTTTTTTTGCAACTTTAAACCTCACAGTCACTATAATAATTTGTGACACATTTTGGGGGGAATTAATTCGGAATAAAATTGCTCTTCCACAAACCGGACTTCAGCGCCGCCGCTGATAAACTGTGGCTCGTTTGAAAGGAAATCCATAAAACGGACAGTGTTTCGTGAGGCGAAAATGAGCAGTTTTTAGGCCCTGACTTTGCAGAAGCGTTGGTTCCTGTATCAGCTCTGGGTGGGGTTTAAAGGAGCGCAGCCGCCTCCTGTTCAAAGCACAGTCTGGAAGAGGAAGAATGACAGAGGTTGTGTGGGGGAAGCAGCTGATAGCAAAGTCCGAGGCTAAAAAGTCACTCGCACTTTGAGGATTCTCTGCCTGAGTTTGTGTGTCCCGGTAAATTATTTTGGGGGGGATTCCTGTGTGTCCATTCATTTCATGTCATTTTATTGAGAGCCCCATTAGCTTCTGACTCATTGCAGGAGCTATTCTACCTGGGGTCTCCTTCATTTTCATTACAATCATTGTTTACAATACTACATAACAGAAAAACACACAACAAAACAACACCACACACACTCACACACACACCGTGGGAGATCAATGTGGAACCAAATAATAACACATCACATAAAACCAAAAAGAACTGTCAGTAGATATGTAGGGTCCACCTAAAACAGCAATAACAGCATTTTTATCATTACAAACAATTACCAACAATCCATTACCTAAACAAAAAGCAAAACATCTACAATAATCAAAACATTTGGAGTCTTGTATAAAGCAGAATCTCAACCGAACAACGTGACTCTATAGTCATCGCTGTCACACAGGGCTGCAACCAAAAAAATAAATAAAAGATAAAATGAATAAGCATATTAATCAGAATTCATTCTTGTGTAAACAAAAACACCTTTAACTTCTTTTGAAAACATCCTTTAAAGAGAAGAAAATAGGCCCGTTTTTTATCCTCCTCATAAGGACATTTGTTCTGTGGTAAAGAAAACCAAGCAGGAAGAAAGAAACATTTTTGCAAACCAAGCCTAAAACAAGAAATGCACAGAAATGCAAACGTTTTTTCCACTTTTGACACAGTTTGCTGGATGGGGCCCAGTGCCTGATGCTCTGGTCGGACACGGCTGGTGTCTTGCATGGAGACAAATGGTGTGCCAGTGGTGGAGCCAGTAGCTGGAGGGCGACGCTTGGAAAAAAGGGGGCGCCTGAGGCACAGTGGGCTGTGAGCAGCGTCAGGCCTCCTGTGTTTCATTCAGCATTTAGGAAACATCCTTTTCAAGCTCTCACAGGACAAACTGCTAACTCAGTTAACCCGTTTCCTGCCAGCTCAGGGTCAGAGTTGGGAAAGTTACTTTAAAATTTGAATATGTTCTATAGCTACAGCTTTAAAAATGTCATAATGTTTGTATTACATATTACTGTTTCAAAAATGTAGCTGAGTTACACTACTTTGAGTTACTTTTGAGCTACTTTTTTCAAATATAAACTGAAAATAGTAATAACGCCACCGGGCAAAAGTGAATTCAAAGATTTCCTTTGCTTTCCCCAAAGACCCGTGTAGACCCGTGTAGACCCGTGTAGACCCGTGTAGACCCGTGTAGACCCGTGTAGACCCGTGTAGACCCGTGTAGACCCGTGTAGACCCGTGTAGACCCGTGTAGACCCGTGTAGACCCGTGTAGACCCGTGTAGACCCGTGTAGACCCGTGTAGACCCGTGTAGACCCGTGTAGACCCGTGTAGACCCGTGTAGACCCGTGTAGACCAGGCTAGGCTGGAGCAGGGCTGAGAGACTGACCAGCTGTGGCCAATCTTCTTAAATAGCCCAGCAAGGACCACACCCAGCAGCTGAGAGGGAGGGGCGAGCCAGGAGAACACCTGCACACACATAAGAGGGAGGAGCAGGAGCAATATACCCTCCCCCACACTCACACACAGACAGGCCAGGGGCCGTCACACTTAGTTACTGAAAAGAGTATACATTTTTGTAACTCGCTACTTTTGTAATACGTTACCTCCAACACTGCTTTAGGGTTAGAGTCAGGGTTAGCAATTTAGCAACATATCCAAATCTCAAAGCGTATACTGACTGAAGACCTTACAGCTTATATGTTTGTAGGGTTAAGGTTACCTTATCTGAAAGCCAAGACCTTCAACTTTCTAAAAGTATGTGTAAGATATGTGTCAGTGAAACACAACTTGCATCACATTTACCATTCCTAACCCTAAACCTAACCCTAACCTGCAGATCAGGGGGGCGGCAAGTAACAGGTTAAACAGTGTCCGTATCCTGAGGGGAAGAAAATACACCGATGCACTCTCCTCTCCACTGCAGAAACGTGCCTCTTCCAAATATTCGAGTCTGGTACGATCTGTAGGAGGAAAACGCTTGGGGAGGAACTCTTCACTCAGCTTTCCTCCAGTGCCTGAGTACATGGTGCATGAATGAGAGTGTGGATGGATGAGCGCCTAATGTACAGTTGGTGCAAAAGCGCTGTATAAATAGAGACCATTTATCACTTTTTTAAAGCAGAACTAAGTAACTCATGCCCCTAGTAGTCAGGGACCCAAACTCTCAAAAGCTCTTTAAATTGGGTTTAACCTGACACTGTCTGATATATGCTTTATTTGTGTTTTTTCTGTTAACTTTGACCCTAAGGACCAATAATTGGAGGGTCTGCTCTGCTGGAAATATTGCGGAAAAAAATTGTGGCCATTTTAGTGTATGTAACCTGTATTTTTATCAGAAAAATGTGAAAAACGACTTTTTTCCCTAAAATCCTCAGTGGGTTGAGTAGGCTGTCAATAAATGCATTCCAGATGCACAGAACACATGTGCTGATAACATCCACTGAAAAAATCGCTCTTAAAACACATTTCTACACATTTTTGCATCAATTTAATACAAAAAAATGTGGCGTTTTCTCACTTTTTTCCAATATTTGTATCTTTACTTCATTGGCAATCAACTATTCCACCCAGTTATGGCATCAGTCAATATGCCATTATTTTAAACAGACTGTAGACACATTCCACAGAAAAAATGATCAAAATCCAACCAAAATCATTGGATCTGTGATGATTTAAAGACCAATAAGTGACCGACAGACTCAGAACCTCAGAACTGTCAAAAGTCACTTTTGACACTGGTCCATATTTTGGTTGAGGCCATTTCCAGCCCATTAGATACTGACTTACACCAATGTATTTGGTATCATTGGAAAGAAGACATTGTCATGTTTCATTTGAGCCCAAAGGTACTACTCTGTAACAATTACCGTGGTAACCTTAGCTCCTCAGACTCATATGTGAGTACATTCTTTCACAATTTTCACAAAAAAATGTTTTACTACGTTTAACGCTGTTTCTTCCAGGAACATCACAGACACAAATCTCTGATACTGGGCAACTCTCTAGACTCTGAGGGTTCAGGAAATGTATAACATGTCAGAACTTTCTCAGCTTAAGGCCTCACTGTGAGCCATGAAGTAAAAGAATGTCCACCTCATTTGAGCCTCTCCCACAGAAATAAGCCTATATCTGCCAGGTTGGAACAGCTGGTGAGACTTTCTGACCAGGACAGGCCCAACGTAACTTGAAATTACATTTATAAAAATTATAATTATTCTGTATCATATAAGCTGTATCTTAAACTGTAAAAGAAAAAATATATATCCGTATTCTGTAGCCTTTAACAGTACAGGTGAAACTCGGAAAATTAGAATATCGTTCAAAAGTTCATTTATTTCTGTAATTCAAGTTAAAATGTGAAACTAATATATGATATAGACTCATGACAAAGTTGCATATGTCAAGCTTTTGTTTGTTATCATGATTATGGCATTTTCAAAATATTCTAATTTTAGGATTTTTACATGTCTCACTTTGCATGTAATGAGTCTATCATATATTAGTTTCACAGTTTACCGTGTGTTTCGCCCCATTAGGCGCACCTGATTATAAGGCGCGTTATCACTGATAATGTTTATTTTCATAAATAAGGCACACCGGAATACAAGGCGCACTAATTAATGCTGGTTTACCTGTAAACCTGTAGGTGTGTAAACACAGCCAGAAGTTGATACAAAGAGCGCACCAGGACATAAGGCGCACTGTTAAAATTAAAGGCTTTCATGTGCGCCTTATAGTGCGAAAAATACAGTAAGTTGAATAGCAGAAATGAATGCACTTTTTAACGTTGTTCTAAAAGAAGCTACACTCCACAGGATATAAGTATAAGTAAGTGCTTTGTCAGTGTATAATTGTACACTGACATTGTGTTCAGGTGTTGGGTTAGCAGAGCAGGTGAAAATAATGACCGCAATTCAATCAATCAGAATCACTAACCACTAAGCCATTGTCCAACTGGGATTTAGGACGACTACTGGTCTACAGGTCTTTCTAAAAAAATTAGCATATTGTGATAAAGTTCATTCTTTTCCATAATGTAATGATAAAGGTTAAACTTTCATATATTTTAGATTCATTGCACACCAACTGAAATATTTCAGGTCTTTTATTGTTTTAAAACTGATGATTTCGGCATACAGCTCATGAAAACCCCAAAATTCCTATCTCAAAAAATTAGCATAATTCATCCGACCAATAAAAGAAAAGTGTTTTTAATACAAAAAAAGTCAACCTTCAAATAATTATGTTCAGTTATGCACTCAATACTTGGTCGGGAATCCTTTTGCAGAAATGACTGCTTCAATGAGGCGTGGCATGGAGGCAATCAGCCTGTGGCACTGCTGAGGTGTTATGGAGGCCCAGGATGCTTCGATAGCGGCCTTAAGCTCATCCAGAGTGTTGGGTCTTGCGTCTCTCAACTTTCTCTTCGCAATATCCCACAGATTCTCTATGGGGTTCAGGTCAGGAGAGTTGGCAGGCCAATTGAGCACAGTAATACAATGGTCAGTAAACCATTTACCAGTGGTTTTGGCACTGTGAGCAGGTGCCAGGTCGTGCTGAAAAATGAAATCTTCATCTCCATAAAGCTTTTCAGCAGATGGAAGCATGAAGTGCTCCAAAATCTCCTGATAGTTAGCTGCATTGATAAAACACAGTGGACCAACACCAGCAGCTGACATGGCCCCCCAGACCATCACTGACTGTGGGTACTTGACACTGGACTTCAGGCATTTTGGCATTTCCTTCTCCCCAGTCTTCCTCCAGACTCTGGCACCTTGATTTCTGAATGACATGCAAAATTTGCTTTCATCCGAAAAAAGTAGCAGGCCTTATAGACTGTGCACATTCAGAGAACCAGAGTTACTGTAAGTTACTGTGCTCGTGAGAACCGTGTGGATTCAACTCCTCTTTGAGACAAAAAGGCCACAGACACGGCTTTACTCTCGTCTATCCATCAAACTACTGTCCTGATTCTCCGCTAGACACAACAAGAAGAGAGTTTAAATGAGTGTTTTAGCCGATGCCCCGAGTCCGCGCAGAGAAAACTTGAGAGCTGCGCCGGGACACGGGGACGTGATGCAGCCGCGGAGGAGCCACGCATGAGGCGAAGCGAGAACCGGGAGACAGACGGCCGAGCGGGAACACGAGCGGAGAAGCACTTGCGCTTTGGAAGTGACCGGTGAAGGCGGTCGGTCTCTCCTGATCATCCACTTGCAGACTGCTCCGTTTTGGTGTTATATGTGGCGAAGTAGGCGGAGAGTGAGTGCGCGCTGTCAGAGCCTGTCCCCGTAACAACGCGTTGATTAATCAGTGAAACAACACGGTAGTTTGACTGAGATGCGGGGCCCTTGCAGCCGCGGGGGCCCTACGCACCTTGCGTAGTCTGCGTATAGGAAGAACCGGCTCTGTGGGTTAGCCCTGAGTCACTGCGACTGAGTGTGCTGCCTGACCAGCATGTTTTTGGAGATCAGGAGTACCCAGAGGAAACCTGGCTGCCTGCTCTCAGTGCTGTTCTGAAAACAGTGCAGCGCCTCCTGGGTTTGTCCCTGTGTCAGAGCATGGTGTCCTGCACTGGTCAGCTCCTCTTCCTCCTGTATTAATATATTCAGGCCAGTGCTAACAAACTTGGTGCAACTCAGAAACATCCATTGTGACCTTCCTGGGGGTACTTTGGGTCTTTCTACATCACACACTCATATCCAGACGACCCAGTCGAGGTGATCAAGTCCTGCCTTGTGTGGTTCCATTTTTCAGCCTCACTTGATCCACAACTTTTTACAATGTCTGAAATGTTCTTGATGGCATTTGTCTTTATATTAATAATATATAATAATAATATTTTCAATGCTCTTTGGAGTCCAGTATAGTATTTAATGTATTCATAGACTCCCAAATTTACCCTCTGCATTTGACTCGTCCTTCAAGCTTCAGAGAAACCACAGGAGCAGAGCCATCACGCTGCCTGTGGAGCTATCTCTAAATTTTGAGCCAGAAGCTAGGTTAGAAGTACTGAGGTGTTTTAGAGTACTGGAACTGGATTCTACTGGATTCTCGTCTGTGCAAAGCCCTTTGACCCAGGTCTGCACCCATCCATCCATTTTCTTACAATTTACCCACGGTCTGGTCATGGATGCAGCAGTCAAAGCAGAGATTCACAGATATCACTCTTCACAAACACTAACTCCAACCGTTCTGAAGGAATCCTGAGGCATTCCCTGGCCACAGAGAGATGTAGTCCATCCAATGTGTCCCCAAGCCACCTCATCTGGCCGCTCCTGACAGGAAGGAGCAGTGGTTCTATTCTAAGCTCCTCCCATGTAACTGCCTTACCCCAAGCCATCTTGTGAAGGTAACTAATTTCGTCCGCTTCACACTCGGCTGCAAACCAGAGCAGCTGAAGGTCCAACAGAACAACATCATCTGCAAACAGCAGAGATGAGATCCTGAGGTTCCCAAACCAGCAACCCTCCGGTCCCTGGCTGCGCCTAGAAACTCTGGTCATAAAAGTTACTTTTTATTTAATCATTCATAAAACACATTTCTTGTGGGTAGTACAGATTCAATGTGCCAGCGAATAAAATAAATAAATTACACAACATTAAAGGGGCTATATCATGCAAAATCGACTTTGTTGTGCTATTTCCTAATCAAAAACACCCCCAGAGTGGTTTTTGGCTTCATTCTCACAGTTCTCAGCAATCCTCCTGAATCCTGCTCTGAGCAGCTCCGCCCTCTGCTGGAAAACCCGATTTTAATTTGTAAAAAAAAGTTAATTAATTTTAAAAAAAGAAAGAAAAGGGAGTGCCTGACACGTCCGCGCTGCCCCTGCGGAGAAAACAAACGCACCCCCTGAGCGTCTGAACAGACGTCATGCTTGCACTGAAGGATGTGAAAAAGGAACTCTTTCTAACCTACTCTGGACACGCCTATTCTTTTTTCTTACCTAAGGATAATGTCAGGCAGACGTCAACTCCTTATAACTGCATTATGAAGTAACTTCACTTATTGCTGTGATATTTAGATTTATTTTACTGCTAATGTTGCATGAGCGCAGAGAGGGGGCGGAGTTAATTGAGTCCAAGTGTCTTGTCTTCCGGGTTGGAAATATAGCCCCAGAAAATACTTATATTTCTCACAAATAGAGATACAATATATCATATAAATGTTTATAGTTTACTTTGGAATGAGTAAAATAGCATGAGGCAGGTCCTTTATAACCAAAACTGAAATACATGAATATATCTTTTTTTTAAAAGTGTGACAATTTTAACATGTACAAAGAACTTAAACAACTTCAGAAAAGCGAAGACAAATGGTTTAATCCAGTATGGACTGTTTTGTTCAGACGACTGCCACTGTGATTTAGTCCTGGACGAGCCCTAAGCTTTAGTTTTGTGGTGACTCGTCGTGCATTAGTGATGTAATAAACCAACTTTAGTGAACGGACTACATCAAATTATTTACTTTATTAATTTACTAAACAGTAAAAAGGCTGTTGTTCATTGTAAACATGTGGTTTATGGAAAATCCAGCTTCAGAGCACAGCTTTCCTTTTCCTTACATTACCAACCACATTACTATCTAATGTATAACAAATGTGTAGTATTTTAGGCATAACCATGTGGTGTCTACAAAGACACACTGTTGGAATTATCTTGGATTCTTGAGGATTTTTTTTTTACAGATTTAAAGGGATGTATATTGGAGTGAAATCATCAGATGTATATGGCATAGTAAAGGATAGATAAAGAGTCACATAATATAAAAAATAGATGAACAACTTTATGTAAAAATACAGAACTGTTGTTCTCCATAAATGTAATTTCAAGTTACGTTGGGCCTGTCCTGGTCAGAAAGTCTCACCAGCTGTTCCAACCTGGCAGATTTCTATTCGATATTTCTATGGGAGAGGCTCATATGAGGTGGACATTCTTTCACTTAATGGCTCACAGTGAGGCCGTAAGCTGAGAAAGTACTGACATGTTATACATTTCCTGAACCCTCAGAGTCTAGAGAGTTTCCCAGTATCAGAGATTTGTGTCTGTGATGTTCCTGGAAGAAACAGCGTTAAACGTAGTAAAACATTTTTTTGTGAAAATTGTGAAAGAATGTACTCACATTTGAGTCTGAGGAGCTAAGGTTACCACGGTAATTGTTACAGAGTAGCACCTTTGGGCTCAAATGAAACATGACAATGTCTTCTTTCCAATGATACCAAATACATTGGTGTAAGTCAGTATCTAATGGGCTGGAAATGGCCTAAATCAAAATATGGACCAGTGTCAAAAGTGACTTTTGACAGTTCTGAGGTTCTGAGTCTGTCGGTCACTTATTGGTCTTTAAATCATCACAGATCCAATAATGTTGGTTGGATTTTGATCATTTTTTCTGTGGAATGTGTCTACAGTCTGTTTAAAATAATGGCATATTGACTGATGCCATATCTGGGTGGAATAGTTGATTGCCAATGAAGTAAAGATACAAATATTGGAAAAAAGTGAGAAAACGCCACATTTTTTTGTATTAAATTGATGCAAAAATGTGTAGAAATGTGTTTTAAGAGCGATTTTTTCAGTGGATGTTATCAGCACATGTGTTCTGTGTATCTGGAATGCATTTATTGACAGCCTACTCAACCCACTGAGGATTTGAGGGAAAAAAGTCGTTTTTCACATTTTTCTGATAAAAATACAGGTTACATACACTAAAATGGCCACAATTTTTTTTCGCGATATTTCCAGCAGAGCAGACCCTCCAATTATTGGTCCTTAGGGTCAAAGTTAACCGAAAAAACACAAATAAAGCATATATCAGACGGTGTCAGGTTCAACCCAGTTTTGAGAGTTTGGGTCCCTGACTACTAGAGGCCATAAGCGCCACTGCAGGTGTCGTAGCATGGAGATCTTTTTTTTTCCACTCAAACCTGGCTGTATATATTAAGTGGCGCTAGCCCACAGTTAGCTTTGCCCGTTAGCCTGTTAGCTTCTTCTCCGTGATTCCATTAGTGTGTATTGGTGGCTCTGACCCGTAGGCAGGAAAGTTGCAAGTGTTGTTTTCTGGCCAGAGACACCAGGGGGAGATGAACGACCCCCCCAATCATCCCATTAACACGTGTATTACCCCCAGAAGGACAATGGAAAGGATTTAGTTCATATAAGGTCAGAGTTTCCAAACTTCAGACCCCCAAAGTAACCAGGCTAAGGACTCAAGAACAATGGAATGGAATGAATGGAAAGAAATGTCAAAAAAAGTGACGACAATTCGAGGAAAAAGATCAATTTTGATGAGTTTTGTAGGTCTTAGCTTTCAAATGAGGCGTCACACTGGCCTTTTGGATTCGGGTAAAGCTGAACTGGAGAAAAGGCACTGACATGGATCATATTTTTACTGTGGTTCATCACATTAAAACATTTGGAAGAAGCTCTAATGTGTTCAAACCTTTCAGTTCCCAAAGCCGCAACATCTCCATGGAAACCAGCTCTTTTTCCTCCAATAAAAAACACTTGTAATGAAATGAATGCCATTATTCCACTCTGTTTACCAGCTCATTTTGCTTTGCTTTTCTTTTTTTTTCATTCATAACACATTCATAACACTGGCCCAGTGAAAATACGCAGAAACCTTTTGATTACCGCAGTGTGTTGGCCCAGAGCTGCAGCGGGGAGGGGCGGTGCATTGTGGGTAATGGATGGCGGGAGGCTGTTGACAGAGGGGGCCCTCACCTTCAGAGTCAGCCCCACGCGGAGTCGCCATCTGTGGGTACGCACTGCTCCGGTCTCCCCCCGAGAGGAGAGCGACAGCCGGGTTCAGCCGAGCCGTCTCCGCCCCGTTTATACGATTAACAGCGGAGAGCGGATCCAAGATGGCAGATCAATCAGGGAAACAGTTCAGCAGCACTTAAAGCGCAGACTCTGAGGGGGGGCATGGGCGGCGGAACCGTTCAGTGTGAGTGGGACAGGCCTTAAGTACTGGGACAATACACTTTTGTTATGATCCGATACATATCACGATACTCAGTAGCCGATCCGATACATATTGTGATATTAATGTAAGTATTGGAGATTGTAAGATCCGGCTCGAAGGACCAATATGTGGGATTGCATGACTGCATTATGATTAATGGTCATACCGCCTTTGCTCTGCCCAATCCCGTCAGACCTTGGAAGCTAAGCAGGTAAGGGCCTGGCAGGACTCTGATGGGAGACCATTTGGGAACACCAGGAAGGCTAGCGAATGTAGTGAGTGAGAGGTTGGTGGTGGTCGGAGGGGCTGATGGCGCAGACTGGTTGCCTCGCTTCCGTCAGTCTACCCCAGGGCAGAGGTGGCTACAATAGTAGCTTACCATCACCAAGTATGGAGTGAATGAATAGTGCAATGTAAAACGTCTTTGAGTGTCCAGAAAAGCGCTTTATAAAACCAATGCATTATTATGATTATCTGGAATGCTTCATCCACTCAACACTTTAGACACAAAGCACAGGTTAGAGGTTTAATGTGGCTTCAATATGTTACAAAGGTCTGGTATCTGAAAAATAACGAGGAACAGCAACTTGCTACAAGTAACTGTTACTCACATAACTAAATCACATTTGTAAAATTATCTTTGCACAGATAACAATAAATAGGCAGAAATAACTGATTAAATATCACATGAAACTATACTTAACATATTAATTAGCTGTCAAATATATCATGTTAACCCTCATACACAGACGCAGACATTTGCAGCTGAACTGACCGCTACACTTTACATTTATATGCTGCTCCGTTACCTAGCAACCATAAACTCCTCCCACCTGATCAATAAGTAATTATGAAGAGTAATATGTTTACCTTAAAATGTGTAAAAAGTCATGCGCCCAAAGTTTATAAACCAAAGTCATTTGAAGTGTTTAGATTGAAAAGTGCATTAACACAAAATGTCACTAAGTGCTGCGTAACTGCTCCTGGAACACAGGATGATTCTCAGTTGTCCATGGGACAATTTTAGCCAAATAAAAACTCAGAAATGTTAAAATCCCAGCTGTTTCGATCTACCCATGGGAACTCGTGTCTCGCCTTGTCAAACGTGCTTCACGGCGCGAGAGAGAAGCGTCGTATCTCCACAGCTGTTTGCTGCGTAACGCCACACCCCCTCCGACTAAATGCTTTATTACAAAGTAAAACTTTGAATATATTATTTTGTTTCGTGGCAAAACCAACTTTAACTAGCATCTTACTGGGTTACATGTGAATTCTAACAATTAAATTGAAGAATTTTTGATAAGTTGGATTTTATATTTGGATTTGTTATATACATACGTTTCCAATGACATCACGCATAGTTCCAGCCGTCATTTTGAATACCGAAGTAGAATTATGCAGTACTACAACATGTAGCAATATCTCTACTCAGGATGAAAATGAAAGACAACTGTGACAGACGGGGGCATTTGTTTGTGCTTGTAATCATTGCTCAAGTAAATAACAGAAAACATGAACCCAGAGACTCAGGTTTTTGTATGTAACCAGCACAGACGTGTGGCACAGACGTAGCAGCTCTGTCTGTGGAGCTACAGCAGGATTTACTAAAGATCTGCTTCACTCTGAAGACTAAATGAACACATCAAAGAAGAAACAGAAAACCTTTCTCTGTGATTTTTACAGTTTGTCATGTCGACAGAGTCTCAGTCTGAGTCAGTGTTTAAGCTGCTCAAGACGTTAGCATGCTACCGGTTAGCAACTGTCAATGGCTTCAACACGATAAACACATGTGCAGCTCACATCTATGACACTGAGGAAATACTACAGTAACAGCTCTGACCTCTGTCACAAGTTGTATCCAAGGCTAGATGTTTGTGGTTCACTGAGCTGAGCTGTTGAAGCTAAATGCTAACCGGTAGCATGCTACTGTCTTGAGCAGCTTAAACACTGTCAATCAGATGTCTTTCATTTTCATCCTGAGTAGAGATGGTTACATGTTGTAGTACTACATAATGCTCCTTCGGTATTCAAAATGGCCTCCATAACAACAAAGGTCACATGACTGAAAATCATAAATTTTCCCATGACACACCTGAACTTGCGCTGTGGCCACACCCCGGTTGAAAGGCCCCCCCCCTTCAAAAGGCTTCTGACGCCCATGGGAGGGAGTAACATTAATTAATCTTCCATTATTTTCTTGCCGTTAGTTATCCCCGTGCAAAAGTCTATGTTTTGTATTCGTCTTTTGTGACGGCACCGCAGCACGAGCGCTGGTCAGGGCCGCGTGCACGAGGCGAGGAGAAGACCGGTGCCGAGGCACAAAACAGATTAGTGATGTTTGACTTTCTCAGTCAGAAAGAAGCTTGTTTTTAGCAGAGAGTTAACGTAACCCACCCTCCCCCTCCAGTGCAGCAGCAACTTCGTTCTTTTTATAAGTTAGAATACATTCAAAAGCAGCACATTAAAACACACAGGCTCAGGATCAGTGATTAAATATAAAAATGCACAGTGACTGGAGACAGAAATTATATCTTACAATTTATATGTTATATAATGATAACTTTTTGTCCTCCTTCTCCAGTATGATAGATAAGATAGTACTTGGCAGAATTTTTTATTTGTTTTTAAAGGAATAGGCCACCGAGATATGTTCTTACCTGAGCTTAGACGAGTTGATGCATACCTGTCTGGTCTTTGTGCCCGTGAAAGAGCGTGGTAGCTTCTAACTTCACCCCCGTTTGGAGCTATAGGAATACACTGGGAGAGGCCAAATGCTTACAACATCTTTGGTCGTTTTGCGTGACTGAGGGCACACTCAAAGACCAGACAGGTACGCATCAACTCGTCTAAGCTCAGGTAAGAACTTATCTCAGTATGGAAAAACGGTGGCCTGTTCCTTTAAGAGAATAAACAAGTGGCTACAATATTGCAATAACTGTCAATAAAGTTTAATGCAAATTTGATTGAAAGGACACAATCAGAGTGGAACAAAGCAAGAAAAAAAAACTGATGTGCATCATTGGTATTCAAATAGTTGAAATAAACTCTATTTTAACAGACAAGTGAATATTGTTCAGGCAAGTTAAAAAAAAAAAAAATATATATATATATAGTATATCTTACTTTCAAGCCCGATTTACACATATTTCCTTGGATTTTGTCATGTTTTTATCTAATTTAGTTTGATATTCACCTTGTTCTGTTCCTGATTTGGTGTCTTTTATTGCTCATTATTCAATCAATATTTAATTGGTTCTGGTTTTTATCCTATTTATAAGTTTCTATTTCAGTAACCAGAGCTAATGTGTTCTCTGTGCGGCACTTTGAAGACAGAGTGTTGGTAAAACGTGCCAAAAAAAAGTGGATGGATTCCTTTTTCTTCAATGGATTTTGTATTTTGAGAACTGGTTGTGTTGTAGAGCGCTTTGGAAACGATGGCTTGTAAAAAGGGCCATAAAGATAAAGTTCTGGACAGGAGTTATTTTCTCTCTGTCCGTAAAGTCCAAATATCGTTGGTTCTAAACTGCCCCATCTGTTCTCCCTCCTCCCCTGTTTTCTCTCTCGTTAGGTTCCCAGTCGTTGGTGGCTCCCCGGTGGCCGATGGAGAAGGTGAGCCAAAACTCAAACTGTGCTCTTCAACAGGAGGTCATTCAAGTGCACGAGCGAACACTGGGGCACACCGCCATCTGCTGGACGTTTACAGCACTACAGCAACTCTCCACAAGCGATACCAGAGACATGCGCAAAGACCGGGACTTGAAATGAACTAGTTTTCTGTCTCACTCATTTCTGAAACTGATAAAAGATGTGACACGTGATGCTGTTCATGAAGAAGTTAAAGTGACAAAGATGTGTGGGAAAAAAAGAGAGAAAAGCGATGAAAATTTGGCAAAAATTAGACGAAAACATGGGGGGGAAATGCAACAAAAGAGCGACAAAAAAGTGACAAAAATGTGATGAAAATGCTTTTTAAAAAGTTATAAAAAATAAGTCAAAAAAGTGATGACAATGCAGCAAAAATGCAAGGAAAATTTAGATTAGTTTTGTAGATTTGGGTAAAGCTGAACTGGAGAGATGTGCTCGGTTAAGGCGTGGGTTAAGAGGTTAAAGTTGATCCTGAAGCACACGGGGAGCCAATGCAGCGATTCTAAAACCGGTGTAATGTGGTCCCGCCTCCTGGTCTTCGTCAGGACACGAGCTGCTGAATTTTGTAAAAGTTGTAAACCTGAGATACTCTTTTGGGAAGACCAGAGAGCAGGGCATTACAGTAGTCGATACGACTGGTGATAAAAAGCATGCATCTCCGTGTTGGCCCGAGAGAGAATGGGGCGGAGTCTGGCTATGTTCTTTAGATGGTAAAAACCTATCTTTGTGATATTCTTAATGTGTGGAATAAAAGTCAGCTCAGAGTCAAAGATCACACCCAGGTTCTTCACCTGTGAGGAAGGATTCATAGACAGTGACTGTAGTTTGGGTAAAAGTCTCTCTCTCTGGGCCTCAGGACTAAAAGTTCAGTTTTGTCCTGGTTAAGCTGGAGAAAGTTTTCTGCCATCCAGGATTTGATATCTAAAATGCAGTTAAAAAGTGCATCTATTGGCCTGGTGTCATCAGGAGACATGGAGATGTATAACTGTGTATCATCAGCATAACTGTGAAAGTTGACCCCGTGTCTCCTGATGACATCACCAAGAGGGAGCATATACAGGTTAAAAAGCACTGGGCCTAAAATTGAACCCTGGGGCACACCACATGAAATTCCATGCACCTTAGAGGAGCAGGTATCCACACTCACCATGAACGTCCTGTCTGTGAGGTAGGAAGTAAACCATTTGTGTACAGCACCAGAGAGGCCGATGTGCTTTAAACGAGTTAAAAGAAGAGTGTGGTCGACTGTATCAAAGGCAGCGCTCAGATCCAGGAGAACCAACACTGTGACCTTCTGTGAGTCATAATTTAATCTAAAGTCATTTAAAATCTTTAAGAGGGCGGTCTCGGTGCTGTGGTTTACCCTAAAGCCACACTGAAATTGTATTTCTTTATTATTATGTACAGTAGTAAAATCATTAAGTTGTATAAGGTTTTGCTTAACGGGACTATACTGAGTTTAAAAAAGTTAAAATGATGTATTTTCCTGCCCCTACCTGCCTCTAAAATCCGGCACTGTCACTCAAAAAGGTGTTACTTCGGGTCCAAATTGCTGTCATGCACGAGCTTAATATAGGAGCTGCAGTTATGCATAAGGTGGCAGTAGTGAGCATAAAATGGCAAACTTGCATCTAGCCCCTTTAATGGTAAGTTGGACGCAGGTCTGAAATGGTTAAAATCATTAAAATAGACTTTGTCCTTTCCAATTGCATGCATTCAGTTCACTTGGCAACATCAAAAAGTGGGAGATTGACTTAATCGGTGCAGAGCCGGGGGACAAAGGACTAAATAGCTGAGCAGTGCAACCAAAAGGGGAACAATTAGTCACTTCTTTAGTAGAAATAATAGTTAGTACTTTATTTATTATCTTCTCTTCTTCTGTTTGTTTCAGAATGAGCCCTCAGAGCAGCTCTCCTCTGCCTCGTCTCCTCCTCTTCAGTTCGACTCCGCTCCGTGCCCCAAACCCCCGGTCACCAAGCGGCACCGCAAACTCCTGCTGAAGCGCTCCTACCCCTCCTACAACAGCGCCCCCTACGCCCCGGACGACGGCGCCCTCTCCGCCGCCCAGGACTCCCGCCGGAAAACCCTCCAGGACGTCTGCTCGCGCTACCAGCCCGACGTCCTCTCGCGCCGGATATCCCAACGCCAGGTGTCGCGCGTCTACGTGGAGGACCGCCACCGCCTGCTCTACTGCGAGGTCCCCAAATCCGGGTGCTCCAACTGGAAGCGTGTCCTGATGGTCCTGAACGGCAAGGCGCGCTCCACGGGGGACATCCCGCACGAGCAGGCGCACTACGGCAACAAGCTGCAGAGGCTGGAGGCGTACGACCAGGCCGGCATCGCCAAGCGCCTCGCCACGTACACGCGGGTCCTCTTCGTCCGCGAGCCTTTCGAGAGACTGGTGTCCGCCTTCCGGGACAAGTTCGAGAGCCCCAACTCCTACTACCATCCCGTTTTCGGACGTCCCATCATTTCCAAGTACCGCGCGAACGCCACGAGGGCCGCGCTACGGACGGGCGCCGGCGTGACTTTCCGGGAGTTCGCGCGGTACCTGCTGGACGTGAAGAGGCCGGTGGGAATGGACATCCACTGGGAGCCCGTGAGCCAGATGTGCAGCCCGTGTCTGATGCGGTACAGTTTCATCGGGAAGTTCGAAAACCTGGAAAAGGAGGCGAATTTCTTGCTGAGGAACATCGGCGCTCCTCGGAATCTCACCTTCCCGGATTTTAAGGACCGCAACCCGAACGCGGAGAGGACTTCGGCGAAGATCACTCAGGATTATTTCGCGCAGCTCAACGCCACGGAAAGACAGAAGGTTTACGACTTTTACTACATGGATTATCTGATGTTTGACTATCCCAAACCGTTCAAGGACCTTTACTGAAGCTTTAGGACTTTCAACGGTGCCTGGACTCGGTATCGAAGGCACTGTGCAGGTTTTATAACTTTGTAAACAACAAAATGTGCTTTTGAATCCAATTGCCATAGAAAAAAAAAAGGTTTGGTAGAAGTGATTTTGTGCTTGAAGAAGTAGAGAAGTAAGTCTGACATTTATTTTGCACTTGTATTTGAGACATGCAGCTTTTAAAACAAAACAAAAGACAGATTCTAATCCAAGGACCATCCAAACCATCAACAATGTGCAGACTGTCCTTGGGCAACGCACTTCACACACTTTGATTTTGTATACTGTCGCCACAAAACTAAGTCACTAAGATTACATTTGAACTATGATAAAGACAACAACAATTTCTGTCCATGTTTCAACCCCATTCATAGTAAAGTGAAATTAACATGGCTGTTCAATCCATAGACCGTTAAAAAGAATAGACGTCTCCTGCTCACTCCTCCCCGTTTACCACAATGACCACGCTCGAGGAGGAAATCATGGCTGATTTACAGACTCCTCCTCCCCAGCTCTGATGAACCATGTTCCTAAAAAGGGCATAAAGGCGGGATCTTCACTGTAAACTCGGCCCTTGCGTGACGTGTAGCTCGCGCTGCTCCAATGCTAACAGTCCGACCCTCATTAGCACGAGATTTTGAAAAAAAGTTCTTCCGAAAACCAGCCTGGTCCTTTTAATTGTAACTAACCCAGCGTTATCACAGGAGGAATATCTCGCTGTAGAAAGTTTAAGAAAATTAGGGGTCAGGCTCTAAAGTTGTTTATCACGTGTCTAAAGTCCAATGTATTTCAAAATGGGAGACTAGTGGCGTTATGGAGGTACTACAGCAATGGCGGACCAATGGCAGCTCCTAGTGTCGTTGCTAAAAAGCAGAGGACTCAGCGGCCATTGGTTCAATCTCCTCCTACACTTCGTAGGAGATTGAAAAGGGCAAAAAGGCGTGAAGCCCCGCCCTCGTGTAGGACCAGATACAAGCCTCCGCAGAGCTCCAGAGCTCCAAGTCTTAGGCATCACCTTTTTTTCCTGTTGTACAAAAAACAGACTGGTGAAAGAAATGACACCCCGCCCAGCGTTGTCACGTGGGTGGCAGCAGTTTTTAGAAAAAGAAAAAAAAAACTCTTTAGAGCCAGGGTTAGGGAGGTGCAAAGTCTTTATTGGAACCCAGTTATGAAAGTGTCTTTAGGAATCGCCCCTTGGCCACCAGGGGGTGGTATTACAACATATCAGCTCCCTTCCAGGAGGACAAAAGAGAAGGGCTTCCCTCGCCAATTGATCCAGACCCTTCTCCAAATCACTATCAATGCGTTGTCCTGAGTTCCTGGTCTGTTGCTTTTGGGGGTCGCGGCCTGAAAAGTTTGGGAAGCCCCTTGCTCCTTCAAATCTGTCATGTTCCTCTTTCAAATGGATTTCCTCTGAACTGCTGCACTCTCCCCCCTCCCTCCCTCTCATCTCTCTTTATCCATGCACTAATCCAGCCCTTCCCAAAGTCCTTTTTACAACAAGTACCACCTCATAAAATATATGACACATCGCGGCCCCTCTTATCGATCAAAAGATCCCACGGGGCCCCCCAACAGTAAGAATCCACTCTTTTCAAAGAATATCAGACGTTTTCATCATATATTTCTCATTATCTTTGAGAAATAATAATAATAATTACAGGCTGAATACTTACTATAATTGAACAAACACATAAAAATCATTTAAAACCCATTACATTTGTGTGGACCTCTGGTGCCCCCCCCTGAACTGCCACTTTGGGAATGGCTGCACTAATCTATAAAAACAAAGGTGTCTTTTTTACCTTGTATTAAAACTGCATAGCGTTTAGGAAGACACACTTTCAGACACATATTAAACATATTTTGTGTGAAGTGACGGCTTTAGACTGACCTTGTTTTTGCCTTTTCTCGATTAGCTTTACTACAGCTTTACACTCGCTCCATAACGTGGACGTAAATAAGGTTTAAAACGGAGCCTGTGGAGTGTTTTCTTATTGACTTCTGTGAAAGTCGTGTTATTTGTCTATTCTCTGACATGTTCATGTTGATTTGCTGCCGCTTTGTCTGACTTTGGTTTTTATATGAGTGTTAGTAAGTTGAACCTAAAGCCTTAACACTGCCATCTTCACCGGACGCTTCAGTTTGTGTGTAAAAGCATCAAATATATAAAATACACTTATTACAAATCAGATGGCTCTGTTTCGTACTTACTTGTATAATCTATTATCTCGTATATACCTCTCAGCTGCCTCCAGAGTCCCACAAGCCAACAAGGCCAGGTAGGACTCCTTCTTCAGCTTGTTGGCATCCCATACTTCCAGGCGCCACCTCCAGGTTCGAGGATTGCCGCCGCGACAGGCACCAGAGACCTTACAGCCACAACTGCGAGCAGCCGCATCGACAATGGAGGAGAGTCCACTCAGACTCCGTATCTC
Organism: Gobius niger; assembly: GCF_951799975.1. NCBI lineage: Eukaryota > Metazoa > Chordata > Actinopteri > Gobiiformes > Gobiidae > Gobius > Gobius niger. The sequence continues at coordinate 3,977,918 of NC_136858.1, read as the reverse complement.
CAGCCTCCCTCGGAATCTGGGTGAAGCTCTTCCGGAGGTGGGAGTTGAAGACCCCACTGACAGAGGGATCCGCCAGACGTTCCCAGCAGACCCTCACAACACACTTGGGTCTGCCAGGTCTGACCGGCTTCCTCCAGCGGATCCAGCTCACCACCAGGTGGTGATCGGTTGACAGCTCAGCCCCTCTCTTCACCCGAGTGTCCGAGACACGCGGCCGGAGGTCAGACGACACAACTACAAAGTCGATCATCGACCTCCTGCCTAGGGTGTCCTGGTGCCACGTGCACTTATGGACACCCTTGTGCTCGAACATGGTGTTCGTTTTGGACAAACCGTGTGTCAAGTTTCTTCGCAGCGCCCAACTTGAGAGGCTTCCTTTCTAATGTGGGGTATAAAACTTGTCAGCAGGTGAAAAACCTCAGAAAAACAGATACACAAACAAATGTAAATATCATGAAGATAAATGGCAGTTCTTTCAAAATTTAAACACTTTTTTTTTTTATTAAACAAGGTTCTTAGTATTTTAGCATTCTCTTGTACTTTTAATGACATTTGATCAAAGTATAACTTCTAAGCTTTCAGCCAAATCGATGTAGCTAACAGTATCACAATCATGAATTTCAAATCAGTTTTAACTTAAACCACCGTTTTAACTATAGCAACTGTTTTCAGACAAACAAATCAGCCAACGAGACATACAAAACACAACAGAAACCAAAACAGAGCTTTTTGCCCTTACCAGCTGTCCTCCAAGTGTCTCGAGAAAGGCCGGTTTACTGCAATTCAGTCCTCCTCGAAGTTTTAGTGTTTAAGTACTTCAGCAGCTCCAACTGCTCTCTGTCTCTGCTCTTTTGTGTGTGTTTCAAGAGGCAACACCATGTCCTTGATTGGATCATGTGATCAACCTGGTTGCATTTCCTGCTGTGGGCGGGAGGAGGGGAGAACACAGAGCTGGACAGCACACCGTGACTAGCACAGAAGTCCAACAACAGAACACCACTCGGGTTCAGATCGGGGAGGCCGTTCTTCCCAATCACTCCCGTCCAGGTCTCACTGTCGTTACCCACGTGGGCGTTGAGGTCCCCCAGTAGAACAATGGAGTCCCCAGTGGGAGCACCATCTAGCACCCCTCCCAGGGACTCCAAGAAGGCCGGGTTCTCTGCACCGATGCTGGGCCCGTAGGCCGAGACAACGGTGAGAGACCTGTCCCCAACCCGAAGGCGTAGGGACGCGACCCTCTCGTCCACCGGGGTGAACCGTTACGGCTGAGCTGGGGGGATATGAGCAAACCCACCCCAGCCCGCCGCCTCTCCCCGCGGGCAACTCCAGAAAAATGGAGAGTCCAGCCTCTCTCCAGGAGTTGGGATCCGGAACCCAAGCTGCGCGTGGAGGTGAGCCCGACTATATCTAGCCAGTATCTCTCAATTGTGGGTAATGAAGAATGTAGTTCATGATTTTAACATTATTTAAACCGTGGTTTGTTCTTTGTATGTTGTCAATGTTTGGATCTGTCTGCTGTGGTCATTGTTGTCCTTGTGTATTTTCACTCACTGCAAATTAATTTCCTCACAGGGACAATACATTTCTACTACTGCTACTAAGCTCAGGCTCCGCCCCCCCCAGTGAGGTGACGTTCCATGTCCCGAACGCCAGAAGCTGCGCTCGCAAACCAGGTCGTCGAGGCACCTGCCCTTGACCGCCACCCAGTCCTCTCTGCACCCGACCCCTACAGATCCCTCTGTGGGTGGTGGGTCCACAGGAGGGCGGGCCCACATCGTCCTTGTGGGCTGTACCCGGCCGGGCCCCGTGGGCAGAGGCCCGACCACCAGACACTCTCATTCGAGCCTCAGCCCCAGGCCTGGCTCCAGGGTGGGGCCCCGGTTGCACCACACCGGGCGATGTCACGGTCCTTGTTGTTGTACTGACCATAGAAGTCTTCTGAGCTGCTCTTAGTGTGACCCGTCACCTCGGACCTCCTCGGATCATTCGGGCGCTCAAACAACCCCACCATGTCAAGGTAGCAGTTCAGGGGGTTGTGATTGCAACGGTATAGTCCAAAATGTTACGCAGTGTCCCTTTAAACCCGAAAGTAGAACAAACAATAAGCCTCGTAAAGGGAGACTTAGGTCTTATATTTACTCTGAAATTAAAAGTTTGATCAATGCAAAGTCTGGCCTTGATTTGAATGCTGAGTCTCTCGTCCTCTAAAGCCTCTCACTCACGTCTCTCTCCAGTTTTGATGGAGACTCTTTGGGACGTGTGGAAGCTCGGATGTGATTGGTCAGTTTGAACAAAGAGAGTTTTTGGGCTCATGTCCTGCAGCGATGTCCCTCTGTCTGTCACCTTTGTGTCCTTCAGGGCCTCTGTACCCTCCTCAAATCCAGACCGGCCGGGGGTCACAATGCATTATATCCACGTGTCCCTCCAGGCCACCGTACTGCTGCTGTTTTAGACGTGCACCGGGCGGAGAGGCGTTAAGATAAGGCACAGTGACGGCTCCTTCCATTACAGGAGTCAGACGCCTTTGTCCGAATTATAAAAGCTCTGACCGCAGCTTCTTCTGGCAAGGAAATAAAATGGCAAAATGTGCCTCTTATCCCCCACCTTAACGAAGTGCCATTTGAAAGCTAAGACCTTCAAAAATTATCTAAACAGGGTCTTGTCCTCATGTGGTTGCTGTGTTGTCGTAACTTTTTTCTATTGCCTTTTGGTCACTTTTTGTGGCATTTTTTTGTCACATTTTTGTCACTTTGTAGTCACATGTTTGTCACATTTTTGTCACATTTTGATACTTTTTTGTGGCTTTTTTGTCACATTTTTGTCATATTTTTGTAACATTTTTGTAAATTTTTTGTCACATTTTTGTCATATTTTTGGTACTTTTTTGGGGCTTTTCTGTCACTTTTTTTTGTCACATTTTTGTTCATTTTTTGTCATGTTTTTGTCTCATTTTGTCACTTTTTCATCAGGTATTCATCACATTTTGTCAGGTTTTTGTCACATTTTTGTCTCATTTTTTGACACTTTCTATACACGTATTCAACACATTTCTGTCACTTTCGCATTTTTGTAATTTTTGTGTGTCTTTTTTGTCACGTTTTTGTCCAGTTTTTGTCACTTTTTTGTGGCTTTTTTGGTTTACCCTTTTGTCTCATTTTGTCATCACATATTCATCACGTTTTCGTTTCCTTTTTTTGCCCTTTTGTGTCATTTTGTCACATTTTCATTGCTTTTTGGTTGGGTAAAAACAAACTGGAGAAACTGCTCTGGGTTCAGGTGAGGGTGAAGATCTTCAGCTGAAACAAGAAGCCTTTGTTTCTGGGCTTCTGTGAAAAGTCGTTGTAGGCAAATGTCCTGAGCTGCTGAGTCTGGACTCGTCTACAAGATCAAACTGAAGATATGCAAATGTTCAATATCCAGTTCATCTCCCATGGCAAGAAATGTGGGGATCACTGGGGAAAAAATTAAGAACAACTGAAGGAAAATGGGGAGTAAAAACTGACAAAATGGGTTTTTTTGGCATGTTTTTGTCATTTTTTCTTGTTGATTTTTCATCACCCTTTAGTCGTGTTTTTGTCACATTGTTGTTGCTTTTCCAGCATGGTTTTGTTGCTCTTTTGCCGCCTTTTTGTCACATTTTGGAATTGTGATTTTGTCACTTTTTCATCTCATTTTTGTGCTTGGTTCATGCAGGCCTTAAAGGGATATTTCGTTACGTGGCGCTAGGCTATAGTGCTAGGCTAGCGCATTTCTATGGTATCAGCTAGCCTGCATTAAAAACAGTGTGACCCGCTCCACAGTGCACCTGAGGCAAATCTCTTATAACACCAGACTAACCATATAAATGTCTGTGTCGATAGAATAATGTTTGGAATATAACTGACCTTGCATCACATGAATGATCGCATTTTGAGGGACTATTTTCTTGCAGATCACTCCGCCGCTGCGTAGCTTATACAACCATGAAGCTGATGCTGCTCAAATATAAGTTATTTTAAATGCAAAATGGTTAAAATTACTCTATGGACACAGACATTTATATGGTTAGTCTGGTGTTATAAGTGATTTGCCTCAGGTGCTCTGTGGAGCGGGTCAGACCGTTTTTAATGCAGGCTAGCTGATACCATAGAAATGCGCTAGCCTAGCACTAGCCTAGCACCACGAAACTCTTCAAATATAAGAACTGCATGAAATACAACAAAAAAAATCTCCAGAAAGCAACACTCTGGATAACTAGGAAATGAGGCCCTATGTCAAAAATCCTGAAATATCCCTTTAAGAGGTGAGTAAATGTATCTGAGTACTACAAACCTCTGCTCTTGAGTAAATATTTTGGCTACTCTACCCACCTCTGGTAAACACATTAACAAACAAACTATAGTGTGATACTTATACCAAAACTCTTTAAATATGAATTCCTTTCCCCATCACAATAGTGCATTTCCCTCCTCTACCACTAGAGGGCACTAACCACCAACTCTATCACACATACACTACCTCAACTATACTGCACAGTGGAAGTACTTCATAGCATTACTTGAAGTACAGATACATGCACAGATAAAGTTATTTCTCCAAACCTCTTAACCCCCACCTGAACGAAGCACAGTTTGGCTTTACCCAAATCTAAAAGCTTCTGGAACAAAGGGTTGAAATTAGCGACGAAAACGTTGATGAGAACACAACCAAAAAAAGCAACAAAAGAGCCATAAATAAGCAACAAAACAGAGACAAAATAATAAACAAAATAAAACCACCAATTGAAACCTGGTTCGATCTATTATTCAGATTTGCGAAAAAATAAATAGTTCTGTGTTTAAAGTCCAAACGTGAAGCACCTTCTCTTGTGTTTTGACCTCAAACAGCTGAGATCAGAGAGACTCTTCAGCCCGTCCTCAAGAGAAACCTCTGAATAACAAAGGTCTGCATGGTTTAAACGACAATCGCTGCATTCAAGTGTAGAGGAAATTTAAATAGAGCCACAGTCTGAGGGTCTACATTGGTTCATCTGCAGGTCTTAAGCTGTAGGTCTGGCCAGGGGGGCTTTTGTACATGTTTTGGGATGAGGAAATTGTGAAATTGCAGATGCTTCGCCCGGTTTTAAGTAAATACTGGGGTAATCCATGTGAAACTAAAACCTCATATATAAGGCATTAAATGATTTGTGCCAAAGCCAATGGTGATGTTATGTAGAACAACCTTTTGCCTCCAACAATGGCAGAGGAACGCGCTTCTCCTTGGTCCTCATGGCGGGGAGCTGACATCGCTGTGATACCACCCCCTGGTGGCCAGGGGCGACTCCAAGAGACACTTGGGAGCATTGATTCTAATGAGACTTCCGGCGTAGAGCGGCTTTAAAGGAACAGGCCACCGTTTTTCCATACTGAGAAATGTTCTTACCTTAGACGAGTTGATGTGTACCTGTCTGGTCTTTGTGCCCGTGTATGAACATGGTCTCTTCCAACTTCACCCCTGTTTGGAGCTATAGGAATATGTTGGGAGAGGCCAAATGCTAACAACATCTTTGGTCGTTTTGCGTGACTGAGGGCACACACAAAGAACAGACAGGTACGCTGGTTTTGTTTTTGTTTATCAGCTCGAAAAAGAGGAAGCCTTTTCAGCGCATTTATTGGCTCCAGAGCCTGTCAATACCAGCTCTGGAGCTCTGTGGAGGCTCCGCCCACCCTATGAGCGCAGGGCTTCCCGCCTTTTTGCCCTTTTAAGGAAGAGGAGTAGGAGGAGTTTGAGCGGCCATGTAAGTTTCACACAGGACTCGGGACCTTTTCTAATATCTCTAATTATTATATCTATGTCCTCCAACCAGACTCTGGCCGATACGGGGCGAGGGCAGGGGGGAGTGGAGGAGAACACGTGCTTTTGTTTGGGTCGCATTAATTACGGCCGAGTGCAGACCGGTGTTCCATCGAGATACACTACAGCAGGACCGGCTGTGCATCTCCTCTCGGAACACAGAACATAATGAGGTATTTAGCTTGACTTATAGAAGCCCATAATGCTAAAGGAAGAACATGAGGCAGCACCATGTAAACGAGGGAAAGAATGTGAAGCCAAATCAGTGCCCACTGGCTGCTCAGCTTTTTGGCCACAACACTAGGGGCCGCCATTGCTGTAGTACCAAATCGCTGCTGGTCCCCCATTGAAAAGCATTGGATTTTTGGAACTATCTAGAGCTAGATATTCCTCCTGTGATAATGCTGGGTTAGTCACAATTAAGGGGACCAGGCTGGTTTTCATAAGAAGAATTTTAGAAATCTCGTACTTAATGAGGGTCGGACTGTTAGCATCGGAGCTGCGCGAGCTACACGTCACGCAAAGGGCCGAGTCTACAGTGAAGATCCCGCCCTTATGCCCTTTTTAGGAACATGCTTCATCAGAGCTGGGGAGGGGGAGTCTGTAAACCTGCCATGATTTCCCCCTCGAGCGTGGTCATTATGGTAAACGAGGAGGACGTCCATTATATTTACAGTCTATGGGCCATATCAGCTGCGCTCAGTACTATGAAGGTAATAAACCAGGCCTCGGTCAACCTTTAAGTCAAATAGAGCAACAGCTGCACACATGCAAGATGAACATTTTGTTTGGAGCAACGCTGTCCTTGCGCCAGGTGGAAGATCGGGCCCTTTGTTGTGAAAAAGAAAAGGTGTGTACATTCTGTCAGCTTTACAGGCTTTTGCTCATTCTGTCCAATGTACGTTCTAAATATCCAAGCTTCCTCTCATTGAAAATCTTTAATACGGATCTGTGTTGTTTTCGGGCATTGAAAAACCTGTGCAGTGTCTTTTCTGTCAAATGAACTAAGGTGAAATTGTGGCAATAGAACAAAAAAACTGAAAGCATTACTTGATCAGAAAGAGGGAGAGCGACAGAGCGACAGAGAGAGAGAGAGAGAGAGAGAGAGGGGAGGGTGATTAGACGGTGGAACAGCCTGAGGAGCACATCTCCATCTCACAGAGCTGCAGTAATTGAAATGGCACAGTTCGCCTTGGGCCCGGAGCACAACACAAGAAAATACAGAGAACAGGCCACATCTGAGAGACAGACAGGCCCGGGTTTAGACCGGAATATAGGCCTGTCCTAACTCCCACGTCACCGACCCTGATCCTGGCTAAAGGAGTTAAAAGGACTTACGCAACCTGGGCTAAACCCAGGCAATGAGAGAATCTGTTACAAAAAAGGGCTAAAAAATACATCACATATAAAGGTCTGACTCTGACTTTCTCTGAAAATCTGAAGTTCGACATTGGTGCAGGAAAATATAGGCAGCGTCATACAAGGGGGCGTGGCCAAGCCGAGCAGGAAGTAAACCTCTCATGAACATTTTTTTTTGTACTCTTTTTCGCGGTTCTCAAAATCGGATCCATATGGATGTTTTTCCCCAGCAAATTGTTCAGCAGAAGCAAAATGGCACTCGTTAGTACACTCGTTCGCCAACGTTAGCATATGCAGCATAAAGCTAACGTAGCTTCCTTGCTAGCATTTTATTTAAAGGAACAGGCCACTGTTTTTACATACGGGAATATGTTCTTACCTGAGCTGAGACGAGTTGATGTGTATCTGTGTGGTCTTTGTGTGTGCGCTCAGTCACGCAAAACGACCAAAGATGTTGTTAGCATTTAGCCTCTCCCAATGTTCCAGCTCCAAAAGGGGGTGAAGTTAGAAGCGACCAAGCTCTTCCACGGGCACAAAGACCAGACAGGTACGTATCAACTCATCTAAGCTCAGGCAAGAACATTTCTCAGTATGGAAATACGGTGGCCTGCTCCTTAAAAGTAGATTATTTATGGGCTCTTGAACCACTCTGAGGTCATAAGTCGTTGTTTTCAAGTGGGAAAGATACCAGTTACCAGTTGCCTGGAACGCACAGCAATGCTACACCAGTTAGCTCATACGATGCTAACGCTATATGAACGTTTCTCCAAATCAGATATAATCAAAAACTACATAACATTATGTTGAAAGCTGTGACCAAAAGTAACGTCACTGATGCAGTGGTTTAGTTACAGTTTTAACATTAGCTGCTCCTCCACTGGGGGGCGCCATTACTGTCTTTATCCCGCATTCAAACTCGTAGCAGTCTGGAAGTTATAATTACCAGTTCGAGCGGCGTTCCAAGGTATATTACACTTGGGAGGTGGGAAATTTACCAGCTACCAGTCACCTGGAACGAATGGTGAATGGTGAAATATCAACATATTTGTACAGTTTTAAATGTTGTTTGTTACATCACTAACTTCTGATCTGGGGCTGCTGCTGTCAGGCCTAGGTTCAGCAACACTCTAAGCCCAAAGAATGAGATCAGCTCAACATCCTGAATCCATCCATCCATCCATCCATCCATCCATCCATCCATCCATCCATCCATCCATCCATCCATCCATCCATCCATCCATTTTCTTCCACTGGTCTGTTGCCGGGTCGTGGGGGCAGCCCCCTATGGCTCCTCCTGCAGGTGGTGGGTCCACAGAAGGACGGCCTCATGGTTCTAACCGGCCTGTTGGTCTCTCATAAGGGGCTTCTGAATCGCTCTTTATCTGACCCATCACCTCGGACCTGTTTGCCATGGGAAACACTACCAGGGGCACAAAGCCCCCCGACAACAGAGCTCCAGGATCATTCGGGCTCAACATCCTGAATGACCAGGTTATTCCCTCAGTGGGTTTCTTCTTCCCTGATGGCACCGGCATATTCCAAGACGATGTCAGGATTCATCAGGCTCACAGAATGAGCGGGTCAGTATTTCCATGTCCATGACAGAGTCCAGATCTTATTCCCATTGAGAATCTTCGGGTTGTGCTGGAGAAAGCTTTGCACAGTGGTCACACTCTCCCATCATCGATACAACATCTGGGTGAAAAATGAATGCAACGCTGGACGTTTTTGACATTGTAAAAGCTTATTGAAACAACACCAGAGCAAATGTGCTGTAATCAAAGCTAAAGGCGCTACAAAGAAATGTTATTCTCTTACTTGAGTCGTGCATTTAATTACTGAATACTGAATACTTGCCTTAAAATGTAATTAGGAAAATATGCCGTTACTTTGTCCAATCAGTTCCTTGATTCTGAATACGTAAACAACTTTTCCCCCGACGGTTTTAATCTTTTCTGTCTCTTATTGTTATGAATATGAAACTGAAATGTAAAGATTGACTACTGCAATGTAGGCAAGTAACTGTATCCTAAATACCCTCAAATGAGTAACTTGAATCCACTCAAAATAGCCTGTTTATAAACGGCTATAGAAGCCAAAGCCCATTAATGATAAAGGCTCCTCCATTGCAACACCCCAGCCAACCCCAGAATACCACAGCCTTCATCCGCATCGCCTCGGTCCACGTTCTTACATTCGGGGTCCATTTTTTTTTTTAATACAGCTGAACACTGGGGGGATGTGCGCCCTGGAGGTATGCAGGGGGCTGGCTCCATGCATGCGGGCTGTCAGAGCGCTCTTCCCCCGTCACAGTTAATCCAGCGTGGGCCCCCGGGCGAAAGCGAAGGGCCCCGGGGCACTTCTCCTCCGCGCTCTCCCGCCTCTTTTGTGCTCTTTCTCCGACTCGTACGCATTCACACACTCTCGCACACACTCGCACACGGACCGACGGAGCGCGCGCAGGCTGCCTCAGAGCGGACAGAACCAGAGCCAGGGCGCAGCAGCAGCACCAGCAGCGGTGGATTGTGTGGAGGCTTTTTACGCAGCACGAGTGCGCAGTCGCCCGGTCACGAGAATGTCAACGGTGTCGGTGTCCTCGCAGGTAGGCTGTGGTAACTTCCCACCGAGGCACTTTTCGGACGTGTCCTCTCATCCTTAATCGTAATACAATCTTATTTTACTGTTGCATTTACAGGGGTTCCGTGCGTAAAAGCTTATCAACATTTAAACCCCGTGTTTTACGGATTAGCGATAGTTTAGGCTCATCATGGTTCAATCCAAAATGAAATCCTCTGTAATCCCGGAACTATTCCTTGGATTAAATATCTAATTATACTGATTAAATACTTGCCTTGTTATGTTTAGACAGGCTTCGAATAACACTTTCCCGAACTTCATTTACAATGTGTGTATCTTTTACAAATATCGATAAACCAACGATATGAATTAGAATTGCATGATATGAAGTTTATATTTGCGATTTGTGAAGGCTAATACGTCATTCGGCTTGTATGACAATGTTGAAGTAGTTAGCATTTAGGGAATAATTGAACTTTTAAGGTTAGCTCGCATGCTAATCCTCCCGTCATTTCGGTCGCGTGGGGGCGGCAGCGGCGTGTGGGAACGTGCCTTTTCAAGTACCCGTATTTGATTAAAGAGTAAAACTCACGAAAATACAGTCCTGCCGATTCGATTAACGGGTTATTATAATGTGAGAAAAGTGTGAAATGAGGTGTAAATCGCGGTTCAAATGTATCTTACCGTAGGCTCTGTGTAAATTGATGGGTTTTTTGAACGGAGTACGGCGCGTTCCGTCACATATAGTTTGGGGGGTCTTTTCACGCTGGGGAATAGTGTCTGCAGAGGTTTGCCAGCTGCGAGTCTATATTTAGCTCTAAACGTGACCTCCACAGCACCGCTCTTTTGGTTTGTACAGGGCAGGAAGAGGTCAAACCGCACCGGTACCGTACGATTAAAGATGCTCAGGTTTGGATTTACTTTGTTGGACCGGTTTCATCCAGATTTCATTCTTGAATCGCAACTTCATTTGCTCATCTACGATAAGCGAGAACTTGGACCTAAACCGGCGATAGACGAAGACTTTTTGTTTGGATTAACCGGAGCATTTGAAAGCTGAGGCCCACAAAACTGATCAGAACTTTTGTGTCGGGTTGTTGCTGCGGGTTTGTCACATTTTTGAAACGTTTTCGTCTCTTTTTTAACATGTTTTTGTCTCTATGTTGTCTCGCTTTCGTCTCTTTTTGATCATGTTTTCGTCCCCTTTTTAACATGTTTTTATTTCTTTTGTAACATTTTTTTCGTCTCTGTTTTGTCGTGTGTTCGTCTCCTTTTTCTGTCATGTTTTTGTTGCTTTTTTTGAATTTTGTGGCTTCTTTGTCTTGGTTTTGACACATTTTTGTTGTATTATTGTTGCTTCATTGTTGCTTTTTTTGTTGCATTTTTTAAGAATTTTTAACACGTATTCGTCTCTTTTTTGTCTGGTTTTCGTCCCTATTTTGTCTCATTTTCGTCTCTTTTTTTCTCATGTTTTCGTATCTTTTTTGTCTGGCTTTTGTCTCTATTTTGTCGTGTTTTCTTCCCTTTTTTAACATAATTTCGTCTCTTTTTTTGTCATGTTTTTGTTGCTTTTTCATCTTTTTTATTTCATGTGTTTTTGGTCACATTTTTGTTGTATTATTGTTTCTTCTTTGTTGCTTTGTGGTCACTTATTTGTTGCAGTTTCACACCTGTTTTCGTTTGATGCTTTTTTTCAAGAAGTTTTTAGATTTGGGTATAATCTTCTTTAGAAACTGTGCTGGGTTAAGAGATTAAAGTCTAAAACAGGATAAATGTGTTCCAGGCTAAATCAGCTCTAAATCAAGTCCAAACATGTGTGAACTATATTTAGTATGAGACTTTGCATTTCTATATTATGAAGCATGTTTTCCTGATCCTACTCCACAATAGTTATTCTAATCACGAGCCAAACCAGACGTCAGAGCCGGAGCTGGAGCTGGAGCAGAGAGGGGTAGCTGCGTGTGTCAGTTTGCCCAGAGGCGAGTGCACGTCCCGGGGCAGAAACGCTCCCCCCCTCCCCTCCCTCCTGCGGGCCTGGTGCCTCCTGTTCACCTTTCATGCTTCAAAGCTCCTTTTTACAATCCAGAGAGTTTCAGTGAAGAGAGGAGGAGATAGAAGGAGCGGGAGGAGGAGGAGGGGGCGAATATGGAGACCGATGCTGGCGCCTCGGGGGGGGGGTTTCATTAGAGTGGACGGGACTGATGTGAAAATTTCAATAATGCATTTTAAATCGAAAATGAAGTGGGGTGTTAGTTGCCTGGAGAAAATGTCAACAAATACAGAATTAGGCTTATATTTCATGGAGACGGCGGCAGGTGGAATGGATAAATAACTAAATAATGGAGCAGTTCAATTATAGTCAACATTTGAGTTTGAGGAAAAAACATATTTCAATGCAGCATTTTACATTTTTCCTCAATATGTCAAAACATGGCGCCTAAATATCCCATATCAGAATCAAAACAAGGCTTAAATTGAACTAAATTTGGGAATATTATGACCAAAACTGAACTTCTGTACATATTTAAATCACTTTGTGTTGTTTTGAAATGTGTAAATCTCAGTCAGATTGAAGACCTCAGTGATTTTGTGTTATACGCTCAAGAACATTACGAGTTATCGAACCCGGGGCTTTAACCAAGTGATTTTCTCCAGTTCAGCTTTACCCAAATCTAAACGGTTACAGCCTGTAGGCCAGTGTTACGCCTCATTGTAACTTTGTAGCTGATTTCGTCCGTAAAATCACCAGGTCCTCTTTGTGCCGCATGTGTCATCCTGTGCTTCCTGTTTGTTTGGGCCGAGTGTTTCCCTGGGATTGACCTGACAGGCGCTGCAGGATTGGCCAATTCTCCTCGATTGTAAACGCACCACGCGATTATCGTGATCGACCTTTATTAAAATCACGATTTGATTAAAATTCAATTAATCGCCCAGCCCTGTAGTCCCCATTTTGACGTTTCTATTCATAGCTCTTTTGCCACTTTACTGTTTTTCTTTGGTCACTTTTTTGCGTTTTCATTCTAATTTTTTGTCTAATTTTTGTTGTTAGTTTCTTCAAGAAGCTTTTAGATTTTGGTTAAGAGGTTCATGTATTAGATAAATAATAATAGTTCTATGATAGGCAGAAACAGTGTTCTTCCCTTACGCTATAACAGATCAGTATTTTTATAAAACACAGTTAAAGGTCTGGGTGCGTCAGCTGTTTGCCGACTATTCATCAAAATATCCGACTCAATCTAAGGTTGATACAGTTTTGTAGTTGAATATATCTTAACCTCAATGTAGACATGAACCTATTAGTGTTATGTTTAGGTTTAGAGTTAGAAGTTCGATATATTGAGGCAGGAAAATATCACAATAAAGGATATGATTGACTGTAAAGACACTCTATACTGTCAACTCTCAAGCATGAATACAAATCACAGTAAACCTTTGTTCTATAAGTGCATAATCACGTCGTAAATCCACTCAAGCTGCAATAAACATGAAACATAATGTTTGTCTCAACGCCCCGCCTCTGTCTTCTGTCCCAGGACGGTCGGAGCTTGTCCCGCCTGTCGGTCAGCCGCTCCCCCGCCTCCCCCCTCACGTCGCAGGGCATCCCGTCCCCGGCCCAGCTCACCAAAGCCAATGCCCCGGTGCACATCGACGTCGGGGGGCACATGTACACCAGCAGCCTGGCCACCCTCACCAAGTACCCGGAGTCAAGGTAAGAACTAGGATAACATGATAACTGAGCTGTTTGCTTTGGGTGCAGTACAACTCCCGGCCAGCAGGGGCAGCGGGTTGTTGCTGTTTGAAAGACATTGATAATATTGGGCTTTGCGGGTGTGATGGGTGTAGTTATTGCCCAGAACGGAAGGGTCAGAGGCCTGGATGATCTTCTCAGCTGCTCTCACTTTGCCCTGGAGGCTCTTAGAACAGGATGCAGCTCCAGAACCATCTCACACAATGATGCAGCTGGTCTGGATGCTCTAAAGCAGGGGTCCTCAAACTACGGCCCGCGGGCCAAATCCGGCCCGCGAGATGATTTAATCCGGCCCCCCACTTGTAGAGCACAAATCCCTGAGTTTGTCAAAAAAAAAAGTAAGTCTCTAGCCCATTCCTGTGCGGAGTTAGGATATTTTAACTAAATAACCAGTTTACTGATTCCAGCCACTAGGGGGCAATTTGAATAAATAAAAGATAATTCCACAGGTGTCCAGCAGAGGGCACAGAGGGTACATAATTTGATCTGAAAATAAAAATAAATGGAAATTAAAAGAAAGTGTGAAGACTTGATTGCTATTTTTGCAAACCACTACAGTGAAATAAATATGAGCCTGAATCAAGTGTTGATCTTGTGGATATAGTCGTGGGGACGACTGTGCAGGCGAGTCATCTCTACTTCACAATGAGGCATTTTGGTCTGAGTCATACAATTCTATATTATAGCCAACCCGGTCCGGCCCCCCATCACAGTCAGGAACAATAATGTGGCCCCCAGAGAAAAAAGTCTGAGGACCACTGCTCTAAAGTGTCCCCATGGCCAGTGATTTAGTGTTTATGGACCAGGCACTGTGAGGTTATTGGGGAGCTTTGGGAAGCCGGGTCAACTTCCTATCTGCACAAAAGCAAAAATGACTTTAGATTCTCGTCTGGTGAAGTCAGGATAAGTTTTGGGGTAGATCTCTAAAGGTGTGGCCGCCATTTTACACCATGCATGTTTTGGACAACTTAAAAGATACTTAACCTCTTGAACTGAGCACATCTTCATCCAGTTTGGCTTTATCCAAATCTAAAAGCTTTAAAAAAAAAAAAAAACAGCTTAAAGATAGTGACGAAAACGAGGATGAAAACCAGTCGAGAAGCTTTTAGATTTGGGTAAAGCCTAACGGGAGAAAATGTGTTTCAGTTCAGGCGGTGGGTAAGAGGTTAAAAATAGGGCCTTGCAATATGGCCAATTTTCACAATTTTAGTTTAAAGCAGAACTAAGTAACTTGTTTACCTTCATAAATCCCTTCCGTAGTCCCTCTGGGTCCCTCTGATTCTGTTTGTAATATTGTCCCGATTTTAGACCTGGTTCAGACCTTACTATTTGGTTTTCTCTTGAGTCCGAGTTTCAGACCTTGTTTGTTTGTTTTGTTTTGTTTGTTTGTTTTTCTTCATTGTCCCCATAGGCCCTTAGGCATAGGACCTTACATAGTTTTGACATGCTTGGTTTAGTCCTGGTTTAATCCCGGTTCAGTCCGTGATATTGTCCAGGTTTAGACCCATTGAGTCCTTGGGTTTAGACCTGGTTTAGTTCAGGGTAATCCTAGTTTTGTTCTGGTCTGTCTGGTGTAGACCTTGATTTCAGTCTCTGCTCCGTCTTGGTTTAATCCAGATTCAGTCCGTAATATTGTCCCGGTTTTAGACCTGGTTTAGACCTAGGTTTCTAGTTTTCTCTTCAGTCCAAGTTTCAGACCTTACATAGTTTTGACATGCTTTGTTCAGTCCTGGTTTAATCCTGGTTCAGTCCGTGATATTGTCCTGATTTTAGACCTGGTTTAGACCTAGTTTTCGCCTAGTTTAGACCCAGTTTTTTTTTTCATTTTTAATCTGATTGAGTCCTTGGGTTTAGACCTGGTTTAGTTCAGAGTAATCCTAGTTTCGTTCTGTCCTGGTCTGTCTGGTTTAGACCTTGATTTCAGTCTCTGCTCCTTTTTGGTTTAATCCAGATTCAGACCATTTAGTTGTTTCGCCTGGTTTATGTCTGGTTTATGTCTGGTTTATGTCTGGTTTTTGTCTGGTTTTTGTCTGGTTTAGGTCTGGTTTAGGTCTGGTTTAGGCCTGGTTTAGGTCTGGTTTAGGTCTGGTTTAGGTCTGATTTAAGTCTGGTTTAGGCCTGGTTTAGTCTTGGTTTAGGTCTGGTTTAGGTCTGGTTTAGGCCTGGTTTAGGTCTGGTTTAGGTCTGGTTTAGGCCTAGTTTAGGCCCGGTTTAGGTCTGGTTTTGGTCTGGTTTAGGTTTGGTTTAGGTCTGGTTTTGGTCTGGTTTAGGCCTGGTTTAGATCTGGTTTAGGTCTGGTTTAGGTCTAGTTTCGCCTGGTTTAGGTCTGGTTTAGGCCTGGTTTAGGCCTGGTTTAGGTCTGGTTTAGGTCTGGTTTTGGTCTGGTTTAGGTCTGGTTTTGGTCTGGTTTAGGCCTGGTTTAGGTCTGGTTAAGGTCTGGTTTAGGTCTAGTTTCGCCTGGTTTAGGTCTGGTTTAGGTCTGGTTTAGGCCTGGTTTAGGCCTGGTTTAGGTCTGGTTTATATCTGGTTTAGTCTTGGTTTAGGTCTGGTTTTGGTCTGGTTTAGGTCTGGTTTAGATCTGGTTTAGTCTTGGTTAAGGTCTGGTTTAGGTCTAGTTTTGCCTGGTTTTGGTCTGGTTTAGGTCTGGTTTAGGCCTGGTTTAGGCCTGGTTTAGGTCTGGTTTATATCTGGTTTAGTCTTGGTTTAGGTCTGGTTTAGGCCTGGTTTAGGTCTGGTTTAGATCTGGTTTAGTCTTGGTTTAGGTCTGGTTTAGGTCTGGTTTAGTCTTGGTTTAGGTCTGGTTTAGGCCTGGTTTAGGTCTGGTTTAGGTCTGGTTTTGATCTGGTTTAGTCTTGGTTTAGGTCTGGTTTAGGCCTGGTTTAGGTCTGGTGTAGGTCTGGTTTAGGTCTGGTTTAGGCCTGGTTTAGGTCTGGTGTAGGTCTGGTTTAGGTCTGGTGTAGGTCTGGTTTAGGTCTGGTTTAGTCTTGGTTTAGGTTTGGTTTAGGCCTGGTTTAAGTCTTGGTTTAGGTCTGGTTTAGGTCTGGTTTAGTCTTGACAGTAGAAGCAGTGTGTGGAGAGATCACAATATGACAATGCCTCTGATAAAGCAGGTCGTCATGGCGATCAGATCAGGATTTGATTGGGTTTTTTGGGTGGTGTAAGTTATGGATTATTGCAGAGTTTTTCTCACATCTCTTCTCTAGACTCGCCCTCAACATAAAAGTCTGACCTACGACCTCGTGAGCGCCGCCTATAGAACATTCTCAGTCTCTCTCAGATTCCAGAGCGGTTCTCGTGTCTCGCTCTCACTCAGGGCGATCCCTCTCGCCGCTCCGTCTTTCAAAGCGCCGCCGCGTATCCTTCACCTCTCGCTTTGAGCCCACACAATTAAAACCTGCCCCGCGTCCGTGTCTCTGGGCTTTTCTCTAAAAAACTCAAAAGAACTGGAGAGAAGTCTGAGGCTGAAAACCGCCGCGGAGGACGGCACAATCCAAGGGCGAGAGGAAACGTGCGGTGGGTAAATTATGAGTTTAATTTGAAGTAGGAGCAGAAGTTTCTTTGAATGGTCTGTCTGAGCATCTGAGATCTTTTTACAAACTCATCCAAAAACAAAATGCACATGGATTTCGTACATTAGCTCTATTTTTCCTCATTTAGTTCCATTTTAGCCTCATTTTGGTGCTGATCTACTGTTTTGTCCGATTTGCTTGCTGAGCTTTGACGAGTTGCTACATACCTGTCTAGTCCACGGAAGAGCTTGGTTGCTTCTGACTTTGTCCTCGTTTGGAACTATAGGAATATACTGGGAGAGGCCAAATGCTAACAACATGCTATCCTGTCTCACCGGCCTGGAGACTAGTTGGAGACTCGAGTCGCTGCTGGTCATGTTGATGTCTCCGAAACACGTTCGATTTCAGTGGAGACCACATGGAGACTTGAAAGTGTCTCAAGCAGTTATTTCGTGAATACTATTTGTCGTGTAACGTTTCTGTGACGTCCCTGCAATGTCTGTGAGACCTGTCGGATACCAAGGAGATCTTAAAGAGAGTCCATATGACTCTGTTAGATCTCCTTGGATCCGACAGGTCTCACAGACATGCAGGGACGTCACAGAAACATCTCAGAGGTTGGGGACCATAAATAGTGTTTGCAACATTGCCACAGCAGTTTCAGACCGCGTAGACTTCTCAGAGACCACACAGAGACCATGCAGAGACTCGACTATCTGGAGACTTGCCATTTCTGTGACCAGCGGAAACTCAAGTCTCCAACTAGTCTCCAGGCTGGTGAGATAGACGCCTCAGTCAGAGTTGCGGAGTCGTGGCAGTCTCAGCAACGTCTCCACATCTCTCTCCGGTGAGATAAGCCCGTTAGCTCTTGTGACCAGAAGGAGCTTCTGTGAATGGAAGCAAAAGATCCTTAACTCAACCAAACCCAGTCCAGTCGACGATTTATGCATCACTTTCCTGGACGAATGAGAGCCTTCACAAACACATTCATGGGCGTTTTTGGCTTTTAGGTTCATAGTAGGGACGATACACTTTTGTTGGAGGAATACGATGCATATTGCAATACATGTCATTATAACGAAATGCAACTCAGAAGATGGGTTTTCAAAGGTGATATTAAATGTAAAGCAGTCCGACGTTGAGTCAAACAAATAGAAAAGTACAAACTACAGCCCTAGTACATGGGAAGGTTCGGCCTCTGCACTCATTATTCATGATCTCCACACTCACTGGTGGTCAGAGACTATTGTAGCCACAGTTGCCCAGGGCTTGGCTGCCAATGCGACTGACGAGCCTGAAAGCTTTTCTATAGAAATGCCCTCATGTGTGTATTTCCTGTGTTTGCAGAATCGGGCGCCTGTTTAACGGCACGGAGCCCATCGTCCTGGACAGTCTGAAGCAGCACTACTTCATCGACAGAGACGGAGACATCTTCAAATACATCCTGAGCTTCCTGCGCACCTGCAAACTGCTGCTGCCCGACGACTTCAAGGTGCGAAACACGAGAACCAGACGGCCATAATGTGTGCGTTTACTTGCAGTCGAGTATCCCGGTTACTAGACATAATCCGGTTAGGGCAGTTTTGGGGATGCAGTGTTTATTTGGGGCAACTCAAATCCCCTGTTTATGATCAAATAAAGGATCCCGGCCTGGGCTGGGTACTGTTAAATATTTTTCCAGCACTTTAGCAATACTTGGTTTTCGATACCGATACCTGAATGATACTTTGTCTGATACCTATACTGAAATATTTGTCATCGAGACCCAGAAAACAAAACAATAATGTGTCAGAAGATGGAAAATTTTGGCAAAATTATGGACAAATTGTGTAAAAAACAAAGGGGGAGAAATGGGGCAAATATTGGGAATAAAATCTCACGCAATTTTCACACAACTAAGAAAAAGAGGCTGTTTTTCATTCATTGTTAGTAAATAAGTAAGTAAGTGCTTTATTTGTCATTCTACAACTGTACATCAAATAGTGTTCAGGTGTTAGTCCTGAGCTGCTGCGACTGCCACTATACGGCCTCAGTGAACCTCTAAACCAGGGGTAGGCAACGTCAGGAGCAGCACATTACCTCTGGCCCTCAAGATGAATTTGAGAAACATTATTATGCCAATAAGAGATCAAAGTACCTATAAACCTATAAAATGCGAGAAATTGTGTCAGCAGGTATAGGGATTTTTTTTTTCAATTTTCAATCTGAAAGTGCATGGAAACAAAATTATTGTTATTGTGTTGTTTTGATCTCTTAAGGGCGTATCTACTATTTGTTCAATAAAAACCTGTGTGGAAAATACTATATTTTATACGATATATGGCAAATTACAGTTTCATTCGGGTTGCGGCTTGTCATCCTAAGGTCACGATTAGGTCCCGAAGCCGTACCACTTGAGAACCACAGATGTAAAACATAAGCATTTGCAGAAAAAAATATGAACTTCAGGCTAAGGCTACTATGGTGAGCTGTGTGCACCGCCTCCAGAGCGTGGTGTCCTGCACTGATCAGCTCCTCCTCCCTCTTCCTCCTGCGCAGCTCCCTCCGCCCCACAAGGGTCTTTCACCATCTTCTGGGAAGAGTGTAGCAGTCAATCTGGTTTATTCTCTAGTGAACGTCCATTATCCCAGTAGGATAGCTTCGAGTCTTGCCCGGATACCTCCTTGTTTGTCCCTTCCTTGTTTCCTGTAGCTCCTCGTGTGTCGCCTCCTCTGTGCTGCAGGTGTGGAGGCTCTTGGTGCCTCTTCAGAGTTTCAGAAGAAGAAGCGTGCAGGTCTCAAATGTCTTTAGCTCATAAGCTAGCTGTTTGTTTACCTTTAAAGAGCTGCTTCTTCAGGACCGTTATGGACTCTTTGCAGTAAAAAAAAAAAGTATCCAGTAAAACATTGTGTAGCAGAGGGCAAAAAGACAGCTATATCAAGAGAGAGGGGGGTTGCTGCTTGTTTAGTGTGCTTTCACTTGTGTTGTTGGGCTGATTCTTGTGTTCGTTCAGGGGAGTTCTGGGTAAAATTGACTGAAAAAGAGATCCGTCTTTTTTCACCCTTGAGACACGATTCGAGCCGTTCAAAAGCATCAATCTCAGTATAGAAAAGTATCGCTTCGTACCACATACTGTCACGATATATCGCAAACTCGATATATCGTCACAGCGATAGCCCTCATTTAAACCCATCATCTTTTATAATTTCATCAACACCAAACTATTCCGCCCAAATCCTCCAAACATCCTGGAGGTCTGTACAAATGCCCGCGGGCCGTTTCGTTATCTGCATTTTCCCCAGAATCCCCCTCCTCCGTCTTCCCTTTCTTCTTACACCATCTCTGCCTTTTTAATCAGTCCAACGCGTGGCTCCGGGGCGCGAAAGAGGTCGACGAAGTGTAGCTGAGAGCGCCGAGCGAGCGCGGTGTGTGTTTTGCTAAATGATTATGTGCAGAAGCAGGCGCGGCATATTGGATCTTTCGCTCTCATCTCTCTTCCCCCTGTAGTTAGTCTGTTATTTTCTATGTGCAGATGACTAAAGCGCCCCGGGGGGAAATAAGGGCTTTTTATAAAACGCATGTATGGTTTGCTGAGAGGAGAGAGAGAGAGAGGGGGGAGGGAGGGAGGGAGAGAGAGGGAGGGGGGGGGGAGTTGACTTTGATGGAGGAGTGAATGGCCGCGGGTCACTGTGTCTTTGCTTCTCGTCTGCTGCTGCAGTGAGAGGGAGAAAAGGCGATGTGCAGGAGACGCCATTGTGTGGAATAGAGAAATGTGTCTTTTATAACAGAGGCTGACCGAAAAGACTAACCTTTCTATATATTACGATAATGTTGAGCTGTCGGGTTCAGGAGGCAGGGTTAGATTTGGGAAGCTGAGTGAACAAGAGTGTTCAAAAGAGCGTAGTTTGAGGATCAAAGAAGTAAGTTTTGAATAAGATTGATTTATCAGTCATTACGTTTACATGTAAAGTCTAGTCCAACTACGCCAAGTCCTGGTTTAATCCTGATTTAACCTCCTAACTAGGGATGCACCGATACCACTTTTTCTAAAACCGATTTCGGGTACGAAGCATTTTCTTCAACATGCTTTTATTTATTACTTTTTCACAGCAGATTGGTTAGTAATGAGAAGTTATTTCAAAATTGTACAGATGCCATTTTATTTATTTATTTATTCTATATAATTTAGAGACAGAACAGCTCATATCCAAAAGCTCCTCAATGCTTGTGCTTTATTCATTTATGTATTTTTGTTTAAAGGAATAGGCCACCGTTTTTACATACTGAGATATGCTCTTACCTCACTTTAGACGTGTTAATATATCCCCGTCTGGTCTTTGTCCGTGCGCTCTGCCAGGCAAACGGAGCACATACGCAGCCTCTCCCACATGTCATATAGCTCCAAAAAAGCTCACGATAGAAGCTACCAAGCTCTTCCACGTGTTCCCTATTTAAATAAAGTTACGTGAAGTGTTTTCATGTGAAGTATATTTACACAGAAATGTAACATGTCGATTTTATAAGCAGATAAAAAGGGGGACTATATTGTGAGGCGTAATGATACGAGGAGTAAAACGTCCGCGCAGTAACTCCTAAAGGTTATTGACGGAAGTGAGCGGGGGAAGTCTTTAGGAGTTACTGCGCGGACGTTTTGCTCCTCGTATCATTACGCCTCACAATATAGTCCCCCTTTTTATTTGCCTATAAAATCGACATGATACATTTCTGTGTAAATATACTTCGCATGAAAACACTTCACGTAACTTTATTTAAATAGGGAACACGTGGAAGAGCTTGGTAGCTTCTATCGTGAGCTTTTTTGGAGCTATGTGACACGTGGGAGAGGCTGCGTATGTGCTCCGTTTGCGTGACAGAGCGCACGGACAAAGACCAGACGGGGATATATTAACTCGGCTAAAGTGAGGTAAGAGCATATCTCAGTATGTAAAAACGGTGGCCTATTCCTTTAACAATAGTATTGAGATGTTGCTTATTACTACAGATAAATGGTCTCTTTTCTCCTTTACTTCAGCTCCGTGTGGATTTTCTCGTGTGTTTATAGAAACTTATCCAGTAGCTTTAGCATTTTCATTGTTTTGCTGCAGCTCGTTTTCGATCAATATAAACATGCTGTATCTCTTTATTTTGGATTTTCTGAGGACTTTTTAGTCGCTGGGAAAGTTTTCAGCTGAATAAGCCCCTGGGCATAAAACCGCGTAAGAATCGCCAGAACTGTTAGCCGTGAGTTAGCAGCTAGTTTAGCAACATTAGCATCATAAGCCTGTATCTTGTAAACACTGCAGACTTCACGCTGCAGCACTAACAACATTTAGCTCTGGTTAAATCCAGCACAGACTCTCATTTAGGGAGTGTCGTCTGTAATAAAGTCAGCTCTATGTGGAATATTGGATTTCAGCTTTACTCAAATCTAAAAGCTTGAAGACTGGAGCTTACAGCCTATAGGTCAGTGTAATGCCTCAAGACCTTCAAAACTGATCTTAACTTTCTGACACAGTCATGTTTGTCATGTTTTGGGAGATTTTTTGTCATCTATTGTTGCTTTATCATCGTTTCCTATTTGTTGCATTTTCGTCACATTTTTGCCACTCTTTTGCTGCGTTTTCATCCTCGTTTTCGTCGCCATTACGACACTCACGTAGAATATGACTCCAAATTACTTTTTCAAAAATTCCAGTCAAACCAGTCTTGTTTCAATCTACATGACATGTTTTATTTAAACTGATTGCCTTTGGGAGGCCTTTACCTCGCCATTTCCTGTTGACCTTTGTTTATTGTGACCATTGTGACCTTCACCTGCCTTAAGCTATCTGAACCTGTTCCTACAAATGCACACATGTTGTTCGCCGACGGCTCCACGGCCCATTTAAATTGAAAGTTCTTTCCCCACACAAATAAATAGGGAAGCCAGATGCAATACTAAAGCAGTTTATCATTAACACCTTATAAGATGATGTTTAGTGGCCGGTGGATTTCCATATCCGACCCCACAAAAAGGAGAAACTTGACTGAACATGAGTTTGTACATTCATTAATGATTTCTAACGAGACTCTGGCCAAATCAACATCTGCATCGTTCATAATTTGTGATGTTTGGTGGCTAATGCTAACGGCTATAGGAAAAATACAGGCTAGCAGGCTAACGGGCACTGAATAGTCTCCCAGACTAGCCGACTTGGATCTAACTTGTCTCTCTTTGCTATCTGTAATGTCCTTCTACAATACACCATGGTCTACGCTAGGGTCGCCCCCAGTGCTTAAGCTCAAATCCAACTAAAACTCTAGGACAAAGGTTGATTATTTGTGTTTTAGCGGTCACTGCTAGTGGCTAGGGGCTAAAGGCTAAAGGATACTGTTCTACATCGGCTCATAGATATAAGAACGAAGACATAGCCAGTTCCACTCAGCCCCATTCATAGTAATGATCCTGAGTGGTCTGCGAAATTAACATGGCTGCTCAATCTTCTCTTACGAAGCCTGTTCCTCGCGGGTGGGCGGAGCCTCCACCGAGCTCCAGAGCCTATCAATCATACATTAAGGCTTCCACTTTTTAGTGCTGATGAAAAACCAGCTTGGTTAAAAATATGACACTTACCCCGGCGTTGTCATGTCAAAGTCTTCATAGAAATGCTGTTTACCAAGTGTCTTTTGGAGTCGCCCCTGACCACTAGGGGGTGGTATTACAGCAATGTCAGCTCCACACCATGAGGACCAAAGAGAAGCGCTTTCCTCGCCCATTGGATCAGCTACATCAGGCTACAGCCCTATATGCAGTCATTTTAAAGGCCTTGTATCTAGTTGATGGTTTTACTGACTGATAATTGAATAAACCGTGATAGAAACCAGAAGTTTGATCAAAGACGGGACCAGACTATGTTTGGTAAAGAACGTGTGGGTATCTCAGTGTGACGTGTCACGGCGTGTGGGCTGGCGTTTTGTCTGCCTAAAGCCCAGGGAATATTGAATAACGTTTCTCTCTCTCTCTCCAGGACTTCACGGCTCTGTACGAGGAGGTGCGGTTCTACCAGCTGACGCCGATGGTGCGCGAGCTGGAGCGGTGGCACGCGGAGCGCGAGGCCCAGAGCCTGGCGGGCTGCGAGTGCCTGGTGGTCCGCGTGACCCCGGATCTGGGCGAGAGGATCGCGCTGAGCGGAGAGAAGGTCCTGATCGAGGAGGTCTTCCCAGAGACCGGAGACGTCATGTGCAACTCGGTGAACGCGGGCTGGAACCAGGACCCCACTCACGTGATACGCTTCCCCCTCAACGGCTACTGCAGGCTCAACTCCGTACAGGTGAGGGACAAGTGATCATATTATAAAGCAAACACACAGACAGGAGAGGAAACCCAAAGTAAACAACAAAGGGCTTTTATGATGTTCTTCAATAAAGCTTAAAGGCACACTGCGTAACATCTCTGTTGCTACAAAACATGCTCCTAATGAACTGTTCCACACAGACAATGCTATAGATGTGGATGAAGACCTGACTTATATAAACCTCATAATTGGCTTGTTGACGGACACATGTTCGTTTGTTCATTTTATTATATGTACTAGCTGAGACCCGGCCTTCGGCCGGGCCTCGCTAGTCTCCACATTTGATATCCTGAGATTATGAGTGATGACAAAGAAATGTCCAACCCGTCACACAGTTCAGCTGTAGAACAGTGGTTCCCAACCCATTCCAAAAACTATGGCCACTACAAATGTTTAAAATAATGAATGCAAAAAATAATATCAAACAAACAGCAATTGGAGTGTTTGATGCACCCGTGCTCCTTTCTTATTAACTACAACGACAATATGCTATGTTATATGCTAAACTCAGGGAATAGAATTCAAGAGACAGTGGAATAATTATGGATAAATATTAGGGGTTCAGCTGTAACGGTTTAGTTCACGGTGCAGGACCCGTGGCTTGGTGCATCACGGTAGTGCACAATAAAACAAATAATGAGTAGGTTTTGAACTGAAATAGCCTAATGAGCGTTGTTAGACAGTATTTATAACCTTACAATAAAATTGGCAATGCTTTCAAAGCTGCTTTAGAATAAAATGTACCTCTGGGCTCACAATACGTGAAAGCAAAATAGAAAACAAATGGTACAGCAGGAAAAAAAAAAAAGAAAAAAACTACGCAGTGCAGGCCATGCGCTCGTTAAGTGGTAGTTTCATTTTCGCTTTTACTCACACGGAGGATAAATCAGTCGGAGCAGCGCGTTTGATTAGAGGCTCGTGTTGGAGCAGGTTTTGGGCAGGAGAGACTTAAACAAAGACACGCAGATGTGTTTTGGAGGATGTACCTGTACCTGTGCGGAGCGTCTACAGCTGCAGTTTAGGGTGAGTGACGATGGCACACATCGCCCTGTTTGGATGCGCGCGCGCACACATACACGCCTGCGCACGCACACACACACACACGCACGCACGCGCACACAGCCCTGTTTGGATGCACGCGCGCACACATACACGCACGGACGCACACACACAAACGCGCGCGCACACACACAGCGCCCTGTTTGGATGCGCGCACACGCACGGCAGTCAGATCTCGTGCACTCGCGTTTTTGTGACGGCGGGTTGTCCTCGGACAGCAGCACCGCAGCACCACGGCTTCCTGGTGTTCCCAAACGGTCTCCCATCCCAGTTCTAACCAGGCCCGTCCCTGCTTAGCTTCAAAGTCGGTATGGGAAATAAACATGGCGGCGCCCAGGCGGCGGCCATTGAGATAGCGTTTTCTATAATAGATTAAAATAATTGCTTGTAATTGATTATATTAAAGGGATATTTCAGGATTTTTGACATAGGGTCTCATTTCATGGTTATCCAGAGTGTTGTTGATTTCTGGAGATATTTTTTTTTGTAATTCATGCAGTTTTCAAGCAGAGTTTCGTGGCGCTAGGCTAGTGCATGTCTATGGTATCAGCTAGCCTGCATTAAAAACAGTGTGACCCGCTCCACAGAGCACCTGAGGCAAATCACTTATAACACCAGACTGACCATATAAATGTCTGTGTCCATAGAATAATTTTTGGAATATAACTGACCTGCATCACATGAATGATCTCATTTTGAGGGACTATTTTCTAGCAGATCACTCCGCCGCTGTGTAGCTTATACAACCAAGAAGCTGATGCTGCTTAAATATCAATGCAAAACAGTTATAATTATTCTATGGACACAGACATTTATATGGTTAGTCTGGTGTTATAAGTGATTTGCCTCAGCTGCACTGTGGAGCGGGTCAGACTGTTTTTAATGGAGGCTAGCTGATACCATAGACATGCACTAGCCTAGTACAAGCCTAGTACCACGAAGCTCTACAAATATAAGAACTGCATGAATTTTAGAAAAAAATATCTCCAGAAATTAGCAACACTCTGGATAACTAGGAAATGAGGCCCTATGTCAAAAATCCTGAAATATCCCTTTAAGTAAAAATGTCACAGGGCAACTTAAAGACAATGTAACTTTGACCATCCCTCTCTCTGTTGGTCCAGGTGTTGGAGCGTCTGTTCCAGAAAGGCTTCTCCGTCCGAGCGTCGTGCGGTGGAGGCGTGGACTCCTCTCAGTTCAGTGAATACGTCCTGTGTCGCGACCTCAAACTGTCCCAGGCCCTGACCGCCACGCCCATCCGCATCAAACAGGAGCCGCTGGACTGAGGCCATGGACGCGAGGGGGGGGGGGGGGGGGGGGGGGGGCGGGGTGGACAGATCCAGGGGACGCCAGGAGGACGAGGAGCGAGGAGGGTTAGAAGAACGAAGCGCAGATGCTCCAGGGATTCCACATGTTTCTGAGCTCCCATGATGTTACCGCCATGTTGTTCACTGCAAAAACTAAACATCAAGCATGGGTTTAAAGGACTTGATTTGAGAAGATTTTCACTCACTCACTCGGACCAATAACACTTTGCTTGTTTGACGACATTTCAGACTACGGTTCTACGGTCATTTTGCTTAAAATTTTCTCTCCCCATTTGCTGATAAATCAACCTGAAATAAGGACAAAATGTCATAAAGTGCATATGACAGGTTTTAATGCTGTTGAAAATATGACTTATTTAGACAGATAGCATCTGTTGTAAGTAATAATTGTCATTTTATTTCAGTGAAACAGCAAATTAATGAAGAACAGCTGTGCAGAAAAGGTTTTTTTTCTAAAGCTGCTGACAGGAAGTGACATAGATAGAGGTGAAGTTCCATAGCAGTTTGACCAGTCTAGATAGGACATGGCCACAGTAATACATTGGAATGAATGGCAATTCTGGCGGCCATCTTGTGATACCAGTGTCGGGTATCGGGCCGATACCACATGCTTGTACTCATACCTGTACTCATTAATGAGGTCCCAATACCAGAAACTGATACCATTTGACCTTGCGGCTCCTACAGGACGCAGCTCTTCACTGAGGAGAGAAAATAGCAACAAACTGGAGAATAGTTTAGTGTAAATCCAATATTCCACATAGAGATGATTTTATTACAGACGACACTCCCTAAATCAGAGTCTGTGCTGGATTTAACCAGAGCTAAATGTTGTGGAGTCTGCAGTGTTTACAAGATACAGGCTAATGTTGTTAGCCGCTAACTCGCGGCTAACAGTTCTGGCGATTCTTACGCCGTTTTATGCCCAGGGGCTTATTCATCTGAAAATCTAACCCAGCGACTAAAAAGTCCTCAGAAAATCCCAAGTAAGCAGATACAGCATGTCCATGAGCTAAAATGAGCTGCAGCAAAACAATCACAATGCTGTAGCTCCTGGATAAGTTACTATAAACACACGAGAAAATCCACACGGAGCTGAAGTAAAGGAGAAAAGAGACCCTTTATCTGCAGTAATAAGTAACATCTCAATACTATTGTTAAATAAAAATAAATTAATCAATAAAGCACAAGCATTGAGGAGCTTTTGGACATGAGCTGTTCTGTCTGTGTCGCCTACTTTACTTAAGGAAATGTAAATGAGTAAATTAACTAATTACAAACCAATCTGCTGTGAAAAAGTCTGTTGAAGAAAAAGCCTTGTACTTGTATCGGCAAGTACTTAAATCAAAGTACTCGTATCGGTTTTAGAAAAAGTGGTATCGGTGCATCTCTACTTATAACCCAGTACAATGTAATCAAAAGGGGAACATCACCGATTTCCTTCATAATGTTTTGATCTACTGTTAGTTATTTCACTGATATAACATGGCAACAGTTTAAAATTGTTTGCCTCTATCTATGTCATTTCCTGTCAGTGTCCAATCAGGAAGTGAAACTATAAACAATAGTCAAACTAAAGAACGCTGGGTCAAACTTTTATCAAAAATCTTAAATATAACGGTGTTAACTGTGTTTTAGTGAAAATGGCGTCTGGCGTGTCATATGCACTTTGACTCATGGTCGTAATGTTGTGGAGAGACATGTTCAGCATCTGCTTCCTGGTTTTCTCTCGACTTTTATAACGGAGCGAAGGGCAGACGGCGGGTAATTTAAGACTTTTATAAAACTTTTTGGAAATTGTATTTAATGTAATGTTTTTTTTTTTTCATTTGTACAGATGGATTCATAAAAATACAAATCTCACTTTGGTGTTTTGGTCTCATTACCTTTTTCAGCAGATTTTACTTCAGGATTCAGTTTGTTCACGTTTTACATGAAAACATATTTAATTATTTTTTTCTATGTTACTTAAAAGGTGAAAAATAAACCGATAGAGATAGAGATTGAAATTTTGCTTTGCTAATACAGAGTATACATACGAGTCAAACCCACCTTTTCTCCGGTTCGGCTTTACCCAAATCTTTCTCAACTGGAGTCTACAGCCTATAGCCTCACTTGAAAGCTAAGGCCTACTAAACTGATGCAAATGGACCTTTTTCTTTGCGTTGTTGCCATGTTGTCATCACTTTTTCTTTTTTCACTTTTTGTTGAGTTTATCACTTTATTTTTTTTTTCACTTTTTCATCAAATTTTTTCATTAAATGTTTTCACTAAATTTGTGCATCTTGTTCATCACATTTTTCACTTTTTCACAAACTTTTTGCCACTTTTTCCCACCTAATTTTTTCACTTTATCAAAATTTTTCATACATTTTTTTCACTTTGTCATTACTTTTTCATCACTTTTTTCACTTTCACAAAATTTTTGCCTCTTTTTCCACCAAATTTTTTCACTTTTGAATTTGTTCATTATTTTTTCACCAAATTTGTGCATCTTTTTCATCACTTTTTCATCACAATTTTAACTTTTTCCCATCACATTTTTTCACTTTCATAATTTATCACATTTTTTCATACATTTTTTTTTCTCACTTTTTCATCAAATTTTTGCATCTTTTTTATAATTTTTTCACCACATTTTTGCATCTAATTTTTTCACTTTATCAAATTTTTGTCACTTTTTTTCCACTTCATTACTTTTTCCATAAATTTTTCATCAGATATTTTCACTTTTTCATATTTTTTTTGTTTTCGATGACATGACACATGAATCCTCAGAGAAACCCAGGGTCAACCTTATCACCGATCCAGACGCTCCATGTCTGGGTTTGTCGACCCGGGTCAGAGGAACTAACCCAGGACAAGTTCATCCAGCTTCGTAGTCCAGCCCTCAGCGAACACTTAAAAAACTTAAAAAACCACCGGACAAAAGCTGCGACACCAAAACTACATCTTTATCAATTTCTTTATTTCATTTTTTTGCAAAGGTACAAACAACTGTAAAATTGCATTGCCTGAAATGGTTTTTAATACAGAACATAGGAAATATAAATACTCGCAAAAATCGTGTCCGTTTTTTTTATTCCGACGGGTGGTAGTTGTTTTTTTGTTTTTTTAATTGTACATTTTAACACTACAGCTTCCAGATCCACTGAGACCTATATACTATTATCATTATTATTTTACAAACCAATGCCCGGAGTAGGGAAAAGACATTTAAAGCGTTAAAAACCTTCAAATCCTTTTTTTTTTTTTTACACACGCTTCTTTCTTTCTTTCGTGGGGGGAGAAAAAAATAACTTCTAAAAAAAAAAAAAAAAAACAGCTTGTCAACAGCAAACCAGGAAGCTAAACTGCATAACTCTACCGGGATGAGAAGTGGAGTCGACTGTCAGACGTACAGGGTTCGAGCTACAGCGAGAAAACGGTTTGTGGAAAGAGTGAAGAACGTTTGAGACGGAAAGAGCGGAAAGTGGTGGAGGAGAACCAGCTCCAAATGTCGGCGAACAGGAGACAGAAAGTGAAAGAAAGGCGGGTTTGAAGGAAGAGTTTGTTTCATCTCTTGGCGCTATAGGAACAGTAGCTAAAAATGGACACATGAGGTCGGGTACTGTGAAAAACTTTCCGATACTAGTGATTTAACGATACTTGGTTTTCGATACCGATACCTCAACAAAAAAAATGTGTCGTCTAGAACCAGAAAACAGAACAATAATGTGTAATATCTCAAATGGGTTCATCTCAAATGTCAAGAAACATGGGGAAAGATGGGGATTGTGGTGAAAATAAGGATAACATTTAGGGGGAAAAAGGAGGGGAAATGGTGGTAAAATCGGTGGAAATAGTGAAAATATTAAAAATAAAAAAGAGCAAAAATGAGGGGAAAATAAGAAAAAAAAAGTGAAAAATTTGGGGGGGGGGGGGGGTTGGGGGGGGAATGGAAATAAGGAAAAAAATGGTGGAAAAAGTCCCAATTTTTTACTATTAAAAAAAAGGGAAAAATAAGAAATAATTTGTAAAAAAATTGGGGAAAACATTGGGGATAAAATTGAAACAAGGAAAATAAAAATGGGGGGAAATGGTGGAAAATGTCTAGTATTCTAGTATTAAAAAATGAGCAAAAAATAGGGAAAAATTAGGATTTTTTTTCTTTTTTTTTTTTTTTACAAAATTGGGGGGGGGGGATTGATTGAATAAATTCCATTTGAATAAATGGAAATAGGGGGAAAACAGTGGGAAAATGGTGGAAATAGGGATAATACTAGTATTAAAAAAATTGCAAAAAAGGAAAAAAAAATTAAAAAAAACAAAATTGGGGAAAACATTAAAAAAAAAAATGGAAGTAGGGAAAAAAATGGGGGGAAGCAGAGTCAAGTCAAGTCACTTCCTTTAATGCTGTACCAGGAGCAACAGCATCAAAACTTGGATGTAAAAATATAACATTTTTTCCTTTGGATACCATACTGGTATTGTTTAATACCAGTAGCTGCACAAGACCCACGGGAAATTTCGTTCACCTCTGGTAAATCCGATCTAACACACTGTAGTGACCAAGATTTCTCCAGGATTTAAAAAAATATTTTTTACAATAAACTGAATAAAACCAGAATGACTGGACTCTTCTGCACTAAATATCCTTGGGCATATGGCAGGCTATTTAGCTTACATTAATATAAACAACTCACATAAAGTGATCTGATAAAATTTTCACACATTTCTTGACATTGGAGATGTAAACTTGCAGAACTTGCAGAGTTATTCTGTTTTCTGGTTCTATAGGGGGGGCTGAATGGGAAAAAATGGTGTCGACGTTCATCAAACTCTTCCTTCTGCATTCTCGGTTTGTAATTTGTCTTATGTACCAAACAATCCCTTAAATCAAAAACCATTGGTTCAATTTAAACCCTCTTCCGAACTATCCTACAATAACAAATCTATACAAACGTTATATTTTATACATTTCTTTCTCCAATCGTGATTCATAAAACATTCAGAGACCACTCTTCTTCCTTCGGGGAGTCCAAGAAGAGACCTCAATGGGGGGAAAAGTAAAAGTAAAGCAGACGGTGTTGAAACAAGGTTGGAAGTTTAAGCAAAGAAAGAAGACGAGACCTGAGTTGAGACAGAACTGCACTTGATGGATAAAGTAAAACACGTTCAAATGTAAGCATGATTTCATATCGGGAGAACTATTATGACCAAGGCAACAATAAGACTTCTTGAATGTGGGCTGTGACCGGAAAACGAATAGAAATGAAAAAAAAAAAGCTGTAATCTTGAAATGATGTAATGGAAACAGGTTCCAGGTAAACTCGTACAAACCCGATAATTTCATATTTTGTAGGGATTTCTGGGATTTCCGGCATATTCCACAATAAACCAATTGTTGTAACTCGTGTTGTAGTGTCAGTGTTTCCCCTACGTTTACTGGTTTGGAAGGGGGGTGACGGGTAAGTTTAAGTAACTGTAAAGCATTTTGATGATGTAGGAAATAATACTATGTTTTAGCTGCGCCGTTAGCATTTATCTCCGCTAACCCGGATGTACCGATTTTGGTAAATATTACTTTTTTAGCAGTAGGTTCAGCATTTTTGGCTAATGGGTCTGATAAATACGTCTGTTCAGTAACTCTCTGTTGAGTTTCAGAAATATTGATCGTGGTTTTAAAGAATTTTTTGTAGTTTCTCGCACATCTGCGGACCAGGAAGTAGAGCTGTGACGTCGCCATTATTCATGTTTATTAGGCAGTTCCAGTTTGTGATCTAATTGGACACATGTAATAAGTCTGTGTTCTGCTTAAAACAAGGAGCCAAAATCAGCATTTAAAGCAGTACTAAGTAACTTTTTTTTGAGAGTAAATACTACACTGACAGAAAAGACAAAGGGAGAGAGGGATATTGTATATCCAATTACACAATGGAAATAGTTTATTTGACTCAAACTTGGCTGTAAATACTGTTTATACAGTTAGCTTTGCCCGTTAGCCTGTTAGCTTCTTCTTCGTGATTCTATTATAGTGGTTTTCTGGTCAGAGACACCAGGGGGAGATGAAAGACCCCCAATCATCCCATAAACACTTGTATTAGTCCCACAGGGACTACGGAAAGGATTTATTAAGGTAAACAAGTTACTTAGTATTGATTTAAGGCCAAATTCAGGACTTTCTACTAAATCCAACAGAGCTTAACTCAACTGTTGCATTTAGCTTAGTTGGATTTTCTTATTTACAAAGAACTCACAGGATTGAAAGTTAATTTTATTGTCATCTAATCGCTTTAGTTAAACTTACTCCTGTCTCTGCCCCCGTTTCTCTGATCTTTTTTGGCTCCGCGTCAAATAAACACGACCACATGGCCGGGGTCACATAGCGCAAAACACGGACTGGCTCCGTAAAAAAAGGACTCGGGCTGGCTTGAACAGGCGTAGTAACTCATAAAACAAAATCCGGACTGGATTAGCGGAAACGGATTTGGCAAAGACGTTCCTTTTAATGATCGGCGGCCCGCCCTGCCAATATAATGATGGGGAAACACTGAGTACAAATAATTAGTTAAAATTTCAATCCATGCTCTTTTCTTCACAATTCAAACTACATTATGATGCTACACATGAGAAAAACAGATTGTTCCGATTCCTTTTAATAGTTAAAACTTTAAAACAGCTTCTATATTTACTGAGCAAGTGCTAAAGTTGGGTTAATAAGCGAATGTCTCCTGGATAAAAACAAGCGGATTTCGTTCCAGTCAGCTTTTGATAAGGAATTAAACTTTTACATTTATCATTCATAAAATCTTTCAAAAACACATTTTCGGAATGCAGTTTTTGGGGTTAAGATGTCAACAAATGCTTAATTAGCTTGAGATTATAGTTGCTTTGGTCATAATATTCCACCCACAGTATAAAAAGCACCAACGTAACGGTTTAAAAACATGATCTGAAGGTTGCTGTAGCTTCGCCGTCAAGAACGAGTTGAAGGTTGAATTCCCAAAAACATGATGAAATTGTCCAAAAATCCTAAAAGTCTTCCTATGCTGAAACTGCATGGGGCCCAGTACGTGTCCTTGCGGGACGCCGCCTTGTTTCTCCGCACGAGCCCAGCGTTCGCCTAGACTAGCGCGGGTGAGCCTCACTTGAGCAGGGCCTTGTAGAGCATTAGCGATCGTTGCGTGGTCCGTTCCTGCTCCAAACAGAAGATAAAGTCCCTGAGATTGACCCGCGTGATCCTCTGTCGCAGCTGCTGTCGGGAGCCGGCCGGAGACGAGCTGAGGCCGGAGCCGCTCGCAGACTGTGGAGAGAGAGGGGGGCGTTAGTGCGAAGAAGTACGCCTTTGTGTATGAAATGTGCTGTACAAATACACGGTTCATTCAGTCTTTAAAGGGGCTAGATGCAAGTTCGCCATTTTATACTCACTACTGCCACCTCAGGTCATACGTGTAACTGCAGCTTCCATAATAAGCTCGTGCATGACGGCACTTCGGACCCGAATTATGACCATTGTGCGTGACAGTGCAGGATTTTAGAGGCAGTTGTGGTGAACAGGTCTGAGCTCATTCTACACATTAGGACATGGCTGGAACATGTAGGGGGAGGAAAATACTTAATTTTGACATTTTTAAACTCCGTATAGTCTCTATAGTTCTCCAGTTTGGCTTTACCTAAATCTAAAAGCTTCCTGAAAAAAGTGTCAAAAAAGCCATAAAATTAGACCAAACTTAAGGAGGATTAAAATGCAACAAAAGAGACAAAAAGGCGATGAAAAAGGGCTGGGCAATAAATCGAATTAACTTCAGACTGTTTTCGAAAATGACACCAGTGGAACCAGCGACTTTCTAACGATCTCTGCTGCTTTACAAAAGCCGAGCGTTGTGTTTTCGTTGTGTGCGATGGAGCTTTCTCCACTAAAACAAAGTTTGCCCTGGTGCTGCATTTAACTCCGCCCCTTTCCCCTCGAGTCTCCATGGAGACGGTTGTCAATCACAGCTGAGCTCGAGGATGATAAAACTAAAGGCGTATTCAGAAGTTTTACTTTTGAGAGCAGACAGAGAATATTTAAAACAGAAATAACATTTTTATGGGCCTTATTGTATTATTGCTATATTATGAATCTTAACATTAATGAGGAGAACTCTGAGCAGCTTCCTTCATATGAAAGATCATCATGAAGAGATCTTTTTAAGCTTATTTCCAATAAAATCCAAAATGGGTAAAAAATAAATAAAAAGATTTTATTTTATAGAATAAAATAAATATAAATATTGGCCAGCCCTACAAGGGAGTAACAGAAAAGTGACACAAAAGTGATGGAAATGTGACGAAAAACTTTCAAAAATGTGCGACGAAAATGTAACAAAAAAGCCACAAAAGAGCAACAGAAAAGTGACAAAAAGCAAAGAAAATGAAAAAGCAATGAAGACAAAAGTCCAAAAAGTGACGACAAAGCAGCAACAACACGAGGAAAATGATCCATTTAGATGAGTTTTGTAGGTTTTAGCTTTAGCTTTAGATTTGGGTAAAGTCAAATTGGAGAAAATGCACTTGGTTAAGGTGAGGGTTAAGAGGTTAATATTCAGTCCCTCCAGGATTTCACTCGTAAGTTTTATTAATATTACGGGCTAAAATGTCAGATTTTGAGGGCCATTTTCCCTAAAAAGCTATAATAAAAAATAAAAATAAATTCTGCTTAAAACAATATAGTTTTGCATTAAAATCACACATTTTTCTTTTTACAAACATTTTGATCAAAGAGGCACTGGAGAAAGAACTAAAATAGGCATTATTTTTAAATAAATGTAACATCTATAAAGCAGCCGTGCATGTTCCTGTCCCTGGTTTACTGTTGGAAAGCTCTCTTTGTATTGTATAGATGTTTTTATTATATGTAGATTACTTTTCTTGATCAGCAGAAAGAGCGCCAGGGCTTAGTTTATTTTATTTTAATCACAATCCAATGGCTAAAGCAATTTTGGAAATGAACATAAAGGTAGTATTGCTGGGTTGCAGGTGACATCACAGCATTCTAAAGGCCTATACTATTATATAGAGGAAAAAATTGGTTTTGGAGGAAATTTTTGATCTTGTACAGAGAGATCATGGACCCAGTGACTGATATTAATGATATTTTTTTTAATTCATATATTTTCTTTTTAGCTATGACTTGTGAAAGTGTAATGCTGTTAATAGGAAAAACTGGCTCCTGGCCCCCGCTGAGTCCAATGACATCATCATATTCTCGAACCTGCAACCCAGCAATTAGGGCTGGATGATGTGGCAAAATCATTTTCTTTCCCATACTGATCAATCCATACTGATTAATCTTTATCAATGTTATTTTGTCATAATAAAAACAGAAACACGTGTTTTTTTACACAAACTTCAGCATAAAACAAAAACTAATGCTTTCCTCCTTAACGGACAAAATCTTCCATTGACTCATCCAGATTCCAAACCGAGGTGGCTGTAAACCTGACGAATATGAAGTCCCATGTTGATGAGTAATGTAATATAATGTGTAATAAAATGCTGCTAATTCCTCCAACAGGGAAAGTATATCCAATAAAAAAAAAAAACAATCTGAATTTCGTGTTCAGGGCTCCTTTGATCCCAGAGGTTTTGGTGCTGGTCTGAACCTGAAAATGGCCGCTCCTCTTTCGAATCCCGAAGGTTTAAGCCCCGGAGCTAAACTCTCACAGAGACGCTGCTGGGACAGGCCTCTCCTGCAGCGCTGCATTGCACAAACAAAATGACTGGGAGGGGTTTGTTCCCATGAACCCAGGTGTCCCGCGGCGGAAAAAGGCGAATGACAACATCACGGGGCAAGAACCAACTTAGAGATTATTCAGTAAAGACGGTATCAGATGCAGGAGTGTCGAAAGATCACGGGAAAGGGGTTCAAAAGGTCTCTGTATTTTCAAAGTGCCGGATCACATGACCCTGGAGTGTCAATCGTTTCCCTTCTTTTCCAATCTAAACTCGTGTGTTAATGTCTCTCTCCCTCTGTGCAATTGTGTAGTTCAGGGGTAGGCAACGTCAGGCCGGGGGCCAAATCCAGCCCTCCA
The DNA here is from genome assembly GCF_951799975.1 of Gobius niger. Lineage (NCBI taxonomy): Eukaryota > Metazoa > Chordata > Actinopteri > Gobiiformes > Gobiidae > Gobius > Gobius niger. The sequence goes on along the minus strand of NC_136858.1, from coordinate 3,941,159 downwards.
GCACAGAATCTCTGGCCCCCAATATGATTTAGCAAAATATTATTATGCAAATAAGGGATCAAATACCTGTCAAAGTACTCTTTAACCGTGTCTTTTTATAGTGTATTTTTTACATGTCCTTGCAGAACATCCCACTTGGTCATATATAATTGAAAACAGTGATTCTCAACTGGGGGGTTGGGACTCAAAGTGGGTCGTGAGCCTACAGGGAACTTTTTTCCCCCAATATTTTCCACCTGAAACTCCACAGAAACACTGGAGTCTGTTAAAATGTATATTATTGGGTTGTTTTGATCATAATTTTAGTCTTAAAAGCAAATATGCAGCTTGTTGAATAAAAACATGCGTTGTAAATACAATATTTTATAAGATATATGACCAATCGCAGCTGTTGCAGCTTGTCATTGACTCATTGACTGTCAGCCATTTTCAAATCAGAGAGCTCCACACTGCCAGAGGTTTTTCAGGATTTTGACAGTTTTTTCAAGACCCACAGAAGAAAATGTAGGCCTAGGTCTATGTCAACACGAAACCCACCAAAAGAAAGATTAGACTCTCTTCTTTCATCGAAAAAAAAGTAATCGTCCATAAAAAAATAGGTAAAATCACCCAAAATGCTGTTTTCTGACCAAAAAGCTGAGAAAATGGAAGAGCAATGCTACCACCTAGTGACTCAATAAAAGAACTTGTAGTTCTTTTATTGAGTCACTAGGTGGCAGCATTAGGCAGCACAACTAAGATTTTAACACCAGACATGCCCAAGGCTTTGCTGCAGCTGTTCCCATTGAGAAACCCAATTGACGTCTATAGGCGTCATTGGCAGTCAATGGGTTAAGGTAATGTCGGATCTCGGAGCCGGTCCACTTTAGAAACACTGATGTAAAACATTGACATTTGCAGAAAATGGTTCTTAACTTTAGGCTACACTGGTGAGGTTCGACCCTCTATGACACAAACTTGCCGACCCCTGGTGTAGTTCATGCTCGTCCTTTTATTTTACGTCATTAATGTTACAGTGAACTTTTTTCACTGGCTTTTAAAGATGTCTCAATCCTTTCATCGAAGAGTAAAGCCGGGTCCTGCACACTTTGCAATGTGAAACGTAAGACTAAGTCTAGTGTAATGTGTAATGCCAGCCACACTACTTTGAGGTCCGTTAGATGCTTAGACTGTCTGTGCTGTAGTACACTGTATGTACCCATGTTGTATCATATGTAATGTTGTATAATTCCGCAAGCAGCTGTGAGCCCAACACAAATTTTCAATGATTTGAAAAAATTACAGAAAAAGGCAACTGACATACTATAAATGAACAAATGGTTATGGAAATAAGTATTGGGGCGGGATGGAGACATGTATTATTAGATTCTATATGAATTCAAATGATTTATGATTCCAAATGAATGGGCTTCGAGTTCACACTTCACGCAGTGTTCAGCATGGAACTAAACATCAAGAGTCACACAATCAAAATCCAGTGCATCAAACTCTCTTAAAGGAACAGGCCACTGCTTTTCCATACTGAGATATGTTCTTACCTGAGATTAGACGAGTTGATGTGTACCTGTCTGGTCTTTGTGCCCTTGGAAGAGCTTGATCGCTTCTAACTTCACCCCATTTGGAGCTATAGGAATACATTGGGAGAGGCCAAATGCCAACAACATCTTTGGTCTTTGTGCGTGCCCTCAGTCACGCACAAAGACCAGACAAGTACACATCAACTCGTCTAATCTCAGGTAAGAACATATCTCAGTATGCAAAATCGGTGGCCTGTTCCTTTAAATTAGCCGACAAAGACAACTGTCTAATACCAGTTTGTCTCAGTGCATTCAGTCCACCATCTATCTATCCCATTCAGTCAGGTTAAAGCCATCATAGTCAACGTTACCACTGGTGTGCAAAGTAAACACAAAACAAGTCTGGGCAGAGCATCAAAAAACCACCACCACACTCAGCGCTTTACAGAGACTAGATCCAAGTTGGTCATTTTATGTTCACTACTGCCACCTCAGGTCTTACACGTAACTGCAGTTTCTATATTAAGCTCGTGCATGACGGCACTTCGGACCCGAATTACCACTTTTCTGAGTGACAGTGCAGGATTTTAAAGGCAGTTGTGGTGAATAAGTCTGAGCTCATTCTACACATTAGGACATGGCTGGAAAATGTTTTAGTCTTAACATATTTAAACTCCGCATCGACCCTTTAAGTGGCCCAAAAGAGGTGCCCGACACTATTTTTTTTAAGATCCTGCAGGAACCCTGGTAAAGACAATCACCACAGCTTCCCTACATTGGGAGGGAATTGGAGTGATATCGCTTGAAAATCAGGAAGTGAAACCACTGGATATTTTGTTTCTGCTGTTTTAGATCAATAGTTCAGTTTAAGATAGTGATAGACGTGTTTGCGATTATAACCAAATAAAAAAAGTACAATCTTAATAATTTAATGCCATGGCCTATTCCCTGCTGTTAAAAGCTTCAGTCCCTTAACTTTGGGAAACACTTCAAATATTAAATTAACACTAGAAGGTTAAACCATCTTCATCTAACAAACTAATCAGATCTCCTCACGGCATCATTATAGAGCAGCCTTATGTAGTCTGTGATTTAAACTCTTTACTTTAAGGCGGTTGTTCGGCCCGAGGCTCCTGCTGCTCAGAACAACGGCCCAGTTTGTCTCTTTCATGATCGTCATTCAGAAACACGAGGCACAAGGCTTAGAAGCGAACAGTAAGTTAAAGGACACGTACAGTATCATGCAGAATAAGACTAGCCATGCTTTTGATGCTTTAAAAAAACATTTGTTATACTGTATACTTCGGTTGTTTCTTCTTTGGCTGCTGAATGAATCAACTGCAGTGATGGTAGATCATTGTCTCCTCTAATCTTCATTTGCATGTAGATTTGGCACACAATTTGTTACAACCACTAAAAACTGGACACAAATGAAAAGGGACTAAAAACAAGTGAACTTCAGTGTCTCTATTTGAAATCATTTAAATTCATTGCCTAAGGAGCAGGTCTGTGCTTTAGAAGCTCCATGAAGCTGCGCAATATGATTAAATGTTTGAATATTATAATATGGACACAATGTTAACTCACAGAGGCAGAAAGAGTTTGTAGTTTATCCTGCGAGCGCTTACCCCAGGCTCACACTGAATCCTGAACAGTTGCAGTGCAGCCTTTGCAAAGGAATCCAAAGTCATTCAAATCAATGTTGGTGGCTCACATTAGCAGCAGCTCCGATTACTGAGGCCGTACGGTGCAACATTAGAGGGCTGCCGTACTTTCGGATCAAGCCCAGGGAATCACACGCACCAAACAGGAAGTCGGGCACCAGCCAGGGAAGAGAATCCGGTGAATTTCAGAATAAAATGAGCTACTAAGCTGCGCTAACATGGCTAATGCAACACACGTGGCCACGGAGGAGCTGTCTAATCGAGATCTGCACATGCGGACAATACTTTACACCTTGGAAGAGGAAAAGTATTGCTTTATTTTGATCATGTGGATTTCTGCGGCCAGAAATCCAGAAAGGAGCAGCATGAAGTGGATTAGATGGACTTCTGACAGTGAATGTGTATTAACTTCTTCTCGTGTGAAACCTTGTACAGTCGTGGTCCTGTGAAGGCTCAGCACCGCAAACAAACAAATGTAAAACTGTACTCAATAAAAGCAGCGCGCACTCTTTGTCATCGCTGCTTCACCACTCCACAGCCGACCCCCTTTTTCCCCACTCTGAGCGACGCCCTAAGGCGACCGGTGAAAGCACAGGTGCATCATTGTCTGTACGCAAGATTCTAACATCGTCCTGAGCAACACTGTCCTTGCGCCAGGCGGAAGATCGGGCCCCAAGTGTGTTAGCCTTGAAGCCAAAGGTTGATGTTACTTCCAAATGAGTGGACTACGATAGTGAAGCATAATCTTAATGATTTAATGCCTTGGCCTATACCGTGTTGTTTAAAGCTTCAGTCCCTTAACTCTAGGAAACACTATGAGTTTAACACTAGCGGGTTAAACCATCAGCTTAAAGCATCAGCTCCTTCATCTAACAAACTAATCAGATCTCCTAACAAAGGGTAAAATATCACAAAATTCTATATTTTTTTTACAAAACACACTTCGGTTGAGGTTTATTTAACCTCTTAACCCCCACCTACACAAGCAAATATTCCCCAATTATTGTCCAGGTATCCAGGCATTACTCAAATCAAAAAACTTCCTGAAAAAAACATCAATGTAAATGAGGATGAAAAAGCAACCAAAAAGTTACAAAAAGCAGCAAAAACATGACAAAAAAGTGACGGCAACAACAAATGGATACAAGGGAGGAAAATCTTGGATCAGCTTTGTAGGTCTTAGCTTTCAAATGAGGCACTGGCCTGTAAGCTGTAAGAGCTTTTTAGATTTGGGAAAAGCCAAACTGGAAAAACCCTCTTAATCCCCCCTTTAACAAAGTGTAAAGTTTTCTTTTTTAAATCTTACTTCATTGTATTGTTATTTCACGTTAATATGTTGACCGGAAGTATTCATTACTCTACACTGGCCAATGAGAAGCTAGTTCAGTGCACAGAGCCTATTGAATACTATATATTTATTGTAACCACGTCCAAAATCATGAAATATGCTTTTCCAGGCATCGTCTTAGTCGCGTAGAGAAGTGGAATCTTCCATCTCCGCAGCTGCCTGTCCTGTCGCCGCTCTGGCTGCTCTGCCTGTGCTTTGCCCCGGGGCAGGCTCCTGTTCTGGGCCCTTCAGCTCTTCTACAGGCCCCGTCAGGCTCGACACCTCCACACCTCGCTCCAAACCTCTGCCGCGGGCCACAGCGTCGCTCTCAGCCTCTCGCTGCACGCAACAAGCAGCCTTTTGTCTCCGCAAAACCCACACACTCGCTCCAGGTTTGTACGGAGGACAGTGAGTCACATTTAAGGCCTTTTAATGCCACTTTTATCCACAAAATATTTCTAACATTCTTTTTAAATTCCATTGGACACAGGAATGACGGTAAATTTGGATATTCAAAAGTTACTTGGAGAAACTTTTGAGGAAAACATTTCAAATCTCTAACCAAAACTACAAAAGCAAAGGACCTGATCACTGAGACTTAAAACAGGACTGCATTGGTCCAATAACAGGACTAAAAGAAGACCTAAACTAGCACTAAACCAGAGCTAAACAAGATCCATGTGTGATCTCAGCTCCTCATATGAACCAGGATCAGGATTAAAGAGCCTCAACCGGAGACCTCGTCTAAAAACATGAAAAAAATAGTTCGTTATTACCTCAACATTCAAAACCGCATTACTTTTGTTGCAAGTCTTTTCACGTTTCCACCTCGAAAGAGCCGTACAAAACTGCCTTGATGTTTTGCAGCAAACCCTGAGGGCTCAGTAAAACCTCTGCTTCAGGCAAAAGACTTCTCTTAACGCACACAGAGCAAAACAAATACAAGAGCTGCTCTCTCTCCAACGCAGGTCAGGCAAGGAAACAGGAGCTCGGGCCAAATCCAGCACAATTTCAATGGTACAAAAACTGTCACAAAGTTCAACGCCTTCTCTCTCAGCACAAATTAACTCGGGTCACATAAGCCACCTTTCCACTGAACACGGAACTACTGAGCACTCCACGATATGTACTCGCGTATCGACTCTACCCAGTACATGCTTATGTTTCAACTACAGGTGCCAAGGCAAATACTCAAGGAAAGAAACAGCTAAAAGACAAACTATGATGGTAAGCAACATGCAAATGCTATGCTAACACCAGGTAAAGTTGTGCTAATAGCGGCTAAATGCTAATATCGGTAAAATCTTTCCCTTTCAGAACAGTGGTACGATGAAATATTCTCTCTCGTTCGCCAATCAAAGGCCAGCGTCTGTTCACGTCATGTTAGCCTTGGTTTTTCAGCGCTTTGGCCACAGACAGCGGTCGGTCCTAAACTTAAACCTGGTCAGACCGGTTTGGCCCTGGCCTCGGCAGGCGAAAAACTCGCCCCACCAGGTTGACCAGGCTGAGTAGTGTCTGCCTGTGGAAAAGTGGCTGTTAAGTCTCATAAAGGTGCCCAGAGATGGAGACAATTGGTGCGCTCATGTTGTCCTCGGGAACTCGGGTGAACGACCTCCTCAGTTGGGGAATTCACGTGAAGACTCGCTCAACTGGGGAAACCGACAGGAGAACTCGGGGGAAAAACGAGCTTCTCGACTTCCGCACCTGACTGCGGAAATCAGCGGATTTGTTCTTTTATCATCTATGTGAGCTTTTTTGTTAACACTGCTACTTTTTGAGTTTAGTGTGAGCTGTCGTCATCCTTATAGTACCAAACTGCGAGTGAAATGACTGACATCAATGTTAGCAAAAAGCACATTTACGTGATATTTTTTAAAACTAACAAACTAACGCTTCGTTTTTGAGATGCTAAAAACACATTTAAATGATTAGTCCAGCTAAGCTACTCAGTGATAAAAGACCATTTTTATTTGATGACATCAAAATCCCCACTTTCCCACATAAACACAAACCAACTGGGGACAATGACGTCACATCTCGGGAAAACGAGCTCCGGAGTCCACATGAACGCACCATATATTCAAAATAATGTGCTTGATGTTGGTCAGATGGAAGGACTTTCAGCCATGAGGTGAATGTGGCAGATTTGTGAATCCAATCACTTCCAAACAACGATCAGGGCGACATTTTTTGTTTGGAGATCTCTTTCCATATCTGTGTCTCTCCCACTGGGTGGTACAGGCGCTTGCTCCAACTCAGACATGACGTTCTACAATGACGTGAACAGAACCTCCTGTATATCATTGGCCCCTAAAGTGGAGCATAAACAAATGTCGCTGTTAAAAGTGCAGCCTTATTGCCCTCCATTAGTGGTTCTATCCCCCCCTCTCCCCGGTCTGTCCTCTCCGGTGTGGCCCCTTTGTGTTGGTGGGGCGTCCCGGAGCGAGCCCTGAGGACAGAGAGGGCCGGAGCTCCCATGATGCACTGCAGCCGACCCCCTGGCGCTAATATCTGCCTCGAGCGAATTTCTGGAATTGATGTATACGGGACAAGGCAGAACAATGGAGCCTTTAAAGCTTCTGGAAAAAAACAGTCCACAAACAAGGCCTGGAAGAAAAAATGTCTAATTGTAAGTCCTGCAGAAAAGAAACGCAAAAGATTCAGACATTTGTTAATTCTAGAGGAACATTCTAACAGTGGAACAATGTTTATTTAAAGGAAACAATGTGTGCAAAATGAACAAAGACATTTTACAGCTTTCTGTTATTTTTATATGAAACCATAAAGTAAGTCAGTGAAAAATTTGAAATAATTGATTAGGGGTGCAACGGATCAAAAAACTCACGGATCGGATCATTTTTTGGATCAGCAAAAGCATATTATCTCCTTCCTTTAAACATGGACCAATGACCATTCATTAAAAACAACTCTACTATTAATAATATTAAATGTATCACAGACAATTAAATAGATTATAAACCTAAACTGTGTAGTCAATGCCATTTCAATAATAGGCCTATAATGTGCTCCAACCCCACACACTCTGATCGAATCAGCTGATGTCCGGACTGGAGCGCCTGCACCCTCACCCCCATGTGCGCTGCTTCATGGAGAAGGACTTGTGTTTGGACAATGTTTTCAATCCTTCAGCGACAGCTCCAGTGTCTCCAGTCTACGTGGCGTCTTTCCCGTGGATTTCAGCGCTTTGTCTTAAAATACAGACTAGTCCGCACCCGTCACTGCCTCGTGAGAGCGGCTCCGTCCCGCATTTCTCCGGACTCTCAGAGCGTGGAGGAACAGAGTAGGTGGCGTTGACAGGGGAGACGCTGAGCGGACTCCTCCAGCGCCATAAGGATCGTTAATAAGCGTCTATCATTATCAGGGTTTTGTTTTGTGTCCTGACAACACGGGAGCCGCGCACTCTATCCAACCTCTTTCCTTCATCATTAAATGTGACAGGGAAGCCAAAACGTTCCCATGACACGGGGCGTTCAAGCTCTTCTGTTCGTCCGCCATGACCACGCTGTGTGTGGACTGAACGTGTGCACAACTTTTATTTCCCATAAATCAAATTAAAACCTCTTTTTGGTAAACCAAGCTCTACAGCAGGGGTGGGGAACCTTTTTCACATCAAGGGCCAATCAAGTTTCACAAAGTACTCCTTTGGCCTTACATACAGCGACATACATTCTGGAGGTCATACAACACTGAGGTGGGACTGATAGTCTAAGTAGAGCATCATCATTTCTATGCATGTCAGACTCACATAATGCGATGGCTGGAATTGTTTCTTTGTGTCTGATGTCAACTGGCAGTGATGATGATGCTACTCAAAGCTGGTTTTAACCAAGTTTGGGTCAGTTTAAGTTTAATGGTTTTGTATAGCCCAATATCACAACAACCAAACATTAAGGCAATAAAACAGAGCAATAAATATGACAATTAAAAGTTCAGGTGAATCCAGGCAAATATAATGTCCAATAGGAGGTAGCGACGAGCGGTTCCGATGAAGAGCCTTCATTTTATCCAAACGCATTTGTTTCAAGGTGTAATGTCGCTCGAGATTTGCCTTCTTCATCCCTGCCAGTACCTCGCCACATACTAGGCACACAGGCCTTTCACTTGGATAAAGAAGAAGCCATGAGTCCATTTCTCCTGGAAAACGCAGAATTCTAGATCCACCTTCCTTTTCTTAAAGGAACAGGCCACGGCAAAACGACCAAAGATGTTGTTAGCATTTGGCATCTCCCAATGTATTCCTATGGCTCCAAACAGGGGTGAAGTTGGAAGCCATACGCACAAAGACCAGACAGGTACGCATCAACTCGTCTAAGCTCAGGTAAGAACATAACACAGTATGGAAAAACGGTGGCCTGTTCCTTAAATGGTCGCCATGATGCAGCACAACAACATGACCCTGACCTACACAATTAAATATGAAAAATGCCGTGCTCTAAAGTTTTGCAACGTTTGAGCACATTGCCTTTTTTGGCGCTGTCTTACATACGACACGTGGATACCAAAAACATCAGTATTTGTGAAAGGATCAGTGTGGGACAGATGGGCGAGCGCTGCATGCTTTTTATTTATTATAGCTGTAATTACACCATGTCCGAACATAACCCCAATAAGCAAAACAAATGCACAATTATTGAATTTCTTTGATAAAAGGCATCACTTTGGAATAATCGGCCATCTGTTTGCATGTCTTATTCTGAACCGTGCAACCATTTTTTCCTCTCGTAAAAGACATCAACCTCCCATCATGCACTGCAGCAAAGCCTAAGGGCTCCAAACGAGGCCTGGAGCGAAGGCAGAGGGAAAGAGAGGGAGAGAAAGAGCGCCCAAATTCAGGCCTGAGGCTCAGAGTGACCCCTTTCACTAAAACACTCTCATCACTGGATTAAACTGGAGAGAAACAGGAGGCGATGGAAAAGGTCAGAGTGGACGCACACACTAAAAGGTCTTATGGAGGTTTATTTCAGGCTTTTTCTACTGCTTTAGACACATTAGCCTTGGTGTTTTTTGTTGCACAACTTAAAATCAAGTGTGTCAAGAAAACAGCCCTAGATTTACATATGTATAATGCAGAGGACTTGCGTCATCCTACTTCAGACTATCGGGCTTGGCAAATATGGATTTTTAGGGTGCAATATGAAGGGGGTTGGAAAGCCGATATGATTAAAACAAAGTGGCCGCGAAAACTGAAAAAGCCAAAATGCTGAGAGCCAAGAGTAACTATGGATTTGTATTTATAGACACTGCTGGACCTCTTCTCTGAGGTTGTTTTCACACATGCTGGAGCACTTTTAGGGTGTTTACACTGACAGGCTCTACCCACCCCAGTGCCTGGTTAACCCTGATGGGCGAGCGTCCACTGCTCAGGCCAAACTGGTCTGACCAGGCACCTCTGGCTGTGGCCAAAGCGCTGAAACGAGACTAATGTGACGTGAACAGACACTGGCCTCTGATTGACAAACGAGAGAGAGGACTGCCCTCAGTATTAACATGAGGTCATACAGATTTAATATTTCACAACTTCATACCGCTGGTCTAAAAGGGGATTTTACCGATGAGAGCATTTAGACACTTTCGCTGCAGTCAGCATAACATTAGCATGTTGCTTAAGCCTTATAGTTCATCTTTTAGCTGCTTCTTCCTCTAGGATTTGCCGTGACACCTCGAAATAATACCTGGTACCAGTTACCCGAGAGGAGCTCGGAGTAGAGTCACTGCTCCACGTGGGCATCTGTTTCGGATGCCTCCTGGTCGCCCCCCTCGGGAGGTGTTCCAGGCACAGGACACAGGACACGCTGGTGGGACTTTGTCTCCGAGCTGGCCTGGTGTCGCCTCGAGGTCCCCCCCCCAGAACAGCTGGAGGAGGTGTGCGTGGATCAGGAAGTCTGGGCATCTCTGCTAAGACTGCTGCCCCCGCGACCCAGCCCCGGATAAAGCGGAAGAAAATGGATGAATGGATGGACCTCTGAATGATTCCATGAACCAAACCAAAAGGCAGCATTGTCCACATTGTTCTCATCGCAGCTCACAAAAACTTTCAGGTCATTTTGTTGCTTTAGTGATGTGTGCACATCTGTGGGAGCCTTGAGTGTAGTGGAAACCTCAACCTGCACTGGGATTTTGTGGGCCAACCCGAGACTGCTCTTGTCAATTGTATATTCAACGATAGGTCAGTCTCATTCACAGACTCTCGCTCCAAACGTCAGCCACGAAACAATGATCAGCAGTTTGACAAACTTACTTCCATGACAACAGGCATCAAGCAATCAGAGCCCTGTCAGTGCAGCGACATATGCACTTCCCTGATGTTACGCTGAGGTCATTTTTCTCTCTCTCGCGGTTAAATACAGTGAGGTTGATGTGCGAGACTGAGGAGAGATGCTCTTTAATAATGCACATGGAGCTATACTGTGCAGCAGAGAGAGAGGGGTAGAAGAGGGACATACCGTTATGATATAAAGTTGATCAGAATAGTAATCGAAATGCCCTGTTCATTAGAAATAAGTCTTTTCTTCGCACAAAAAGAGGATGAAAAGCTAGACTAGATAGTCTCGAGATCCGTCGCCTGCAAACCCGCCCCACTTAAGGAGAGAAACCTGTTCAGGTGTTTAGTTTGGCCCAAAGTGTGGCCCAAAGATTCTCACTGATCCAAAAGCGACGCGCTCAGGTTGACCTAACCCGTGTGAAACTGACCCGAGTAGCAGAACTTGCGCTTTGGTGAAACGCGTGGGCGATTGTGTAACATGTGCAGAGCAGAAAAAAGGAGACCAGGCTTTTTTTTTTAAACCTCTAACCCTCCTCTTTCAGATGTGAAAAAGACAAGTCTCTTCCACCTTCTGGTCTGGAGATTAATATTTAAAAGTATTCAGCAGGTTAATATCAGCCTTACCCACATGACAGTTTGGATCGAATTGAATGCTTTTTAATGACATGGTCCTTGATTTTGGCAAAAATCATTTCGGGACCAAACCAGCAGAAACAAAATTAAACTTTGGAAATTGTTAGCAACATGCAAACTCGATCTGTGCAAGAAACTGTTTGACCATGGACAGAATAAATCAAGTTTGGTGAAGGTTTCTGGACTTTTAAACACAGAAACTTCATGGAAATCTTGCTGTGACTAGTGTGGGCTGGCCATTTGAGCGTGTGAGAAAGTCGAATCCCTCTCAGCTCGGTGTGTAGCGCCCTCTGCTGATGTGTGGAAGTGTTTCGTTACCTCAGATCCCGCACTGGAGCCTCCCGGTGAGTCGAGTTTGCGTTTCTTTCGAGGCCCGATGGCAGCGAGAGCCGTGAGGTTGGCGTCTCTCTGCCTCATCTGCGCCAACTCCTGCTGCTGCATCTGTGGACATTAAAACAAACACTTCATTACCATCCAAACGCAGGCAAGGGAATACAGAGAGGAGTTTTATTTAGATGAAATAAAGCTCAGTATTTTTGAAATTTCTTAGTTGGTTTCTTCACAGAGGACCAGGGGTGTTGAAACTGTTCAAGTAAGTTTCAAGTAAAACCTGAGGTGGCAGTAGTGAGTATAAAATGGCCGACTTGCATTTAGTCCCTTTAAGGCCTTAATTTTGGCAAAATTGATTTAATGACTTTTATAGCAGTACTAAGTAACTCATGCCCCTAGAGGCCATAAGCAGCACTGAGGGTGTGTCAGCATGTTGTGTTTGTTTACTTATTAATTGTCCATGAGAGTAAATACTATGCTGACAGAAAAGACAAAGGGACAGAGGGATATTGTACATCCAATTACACAATGGAGATTATTTTTATCACTCAAACTTGGCTTTAAATATGGTTTAAGTGGCGCTAGCCCGCAGTTAGCTTCCTCTTCGTGATTCCATTAGTGTGTATTGGTGGCTCCGACCCGGAGGCAGTGAAGTTGCAATTGTCCAGAGACACCAGGGGGAGATAAAAGACCCCCCAATCATCCCATCAACACCTGTATTACCCCAAGAGGGACTATGCAAAGAATTGAAGGTAAACAAGTTACTTAGTACCGCTTTAATGCCCTGAGGAAACCCTCGCACCATCTCTGGCAACATGTGTCAATTAAACAAGAAGCTTGAAGCTCGTTTATTTGCCTTTCCATGACAGTTTTGCTCTGTGAAAGTTGTCCACCTAGCCCTTCAATCCGGCCTGCTAAACATCACCAGGCCTGATGCAACGGTTAAAAGGGTGAATATCAATACAATCACTGACAGGAAGAAAGATACGACACAACTGCTGCTTTTGTGCAATTACAGTTAAAGTGAGAGTTGTACTTGTTTGAAACGTCCACTAACGTTTACCCACACCTGGTCTAAAGGATACTCTTTTCGAAAAAAGCACAAGGAAGTACTTAAAATATGTTTCAACCGTGCCAGGTTTTTATCATGGCTTGAATGTGCAGGACTGGGAAGCTGGAAATGACCCAAGACATGTCAAAAACGATTTTGGACCTAAAAAAAAAAACAATGTCAAACGTCTGAGCTCCCTTTCTCATTGTTTGCAACCAAAATAATTAAGCATATGGCTTTAAGCCATCTATTTTTAAATAATCTTTTGTGCTCACTGAGAGTTGGGTATTTTCTTAGTCAAAATACGTTTCAATTCTCTGGGAAAAATAGAGTTGAGGTTTCTATTCAGGGTTTCTACTGGCAGCGGCAAGTCATATTAAATGCTTTTTTATGCCATTTTGAGTGCCCAGATGTGATTGTGATGCCACGATCAACAAAATATGAGCACATTTAATTTCTTAGGATTGTCAAACATTCCAACAGAGAGAGAGCAATGCCCTCCAAAAAAATTGATGCCAGTTTGACTTGAATTGAATGCTTTTTAATGCTTTATAATGCCCCTGTTATTAACCTTTCAAAGTGAGTTCATTAATTAGTCAAATCGGCCTCATCTGTAGCTGTGATTTGCTCTTAAACATCGACAGCCGGGTTACAGTATCCGCGTTGAACAGGGCGCTCCGTCCCTTCACATTAGCGTTACTGTTGGTTTAATGAGGCGACTCTTGTCCTGGATCTGTCTCAGTCCGATCTGTTCTGTGTCAAACGCTCTCCGCTGCAGCCGCTCTCGACAGCTGCGCGAACATTCAGGATTCAGCGCGAGATCATTGTGAAGGACAGAACAGGGAAGAGGAGTCGCAAAAGCTCACAACTTTAAAGTCACGGTGTCCAAACTCAAAAACCCCTCCAATTTTAGGGTTAGAGCTTCAGAGTTGAGTGACCTCTTTGTTTTGTTTATGTGTCAATATGCGGCGGCTGAGGGAAAACGTTTGAAGCTTTTTTTTTAAAACAGCTACAACAGTAAAGTTCAACACTTTCTCATGTCATAAAGCCCATTTTACAACAAATCCATGCACTTTTTTTGCAAATGTCACATCACTAAGGATTGGAAAGGAAAATTTGGATTTCAGACTTAAATTGGACACAACAAGTAAAATATGGGTAAATCTGGCAGGTAATTTCGCTATGAAAATGTGTTTATAGTCATAGTTTATGTATTTTTAACTAGCAATGTCATTATTTCAAAAGAAATGTACATTTAATACTTGGATACCTTACTTTTCCTCCCCCAATACCGGTACTTTTTTTCAAATCCTAATATTTGTCATCTAGAACCAGATAACGGAACAATAATGTTTGGAAAATATGCAAATTTACAAAATGGGGGAAAAAATCTGAAATAAAATGGGGAGAAAATAAAGAAAATATTAGTAACGTTTTTTTCTCGATACTACACTGGTATCGTTTAACGCATGGGTGTCCAAAGTGTGGCCCAGGAGCCAAATGTGGCCCTCAGATACATTTTTTCTACACTTCTTGCTGAATTGGTACACATCAACAGAGATGGTCTTTTTTTATGTGAAGTTTAATAATTGCACACAATTATAACCTAACAACATTGCATACCTGACAAGTTTTTGATTTGCATCCGCCGAGAGCAGTTTCCTGACAGCTACGCAACCTCGTGAGAACTCGGGCGTCTGCAGGTGGCAGGCGGACGCGAGGCTCGTGACAGAGTGCAGTTTTGAGAGGCTTGAGTGTTTTTTTAATATTATATTATAATACAGGATAATTACGGGATAACACCATTACTGTAAGACGGCGGGAAAGGGCAAAATACAGTATTGTACGGGCCAAAACGGGACACTTGACAGCTGTGACACTGTATTATGAGACATGACGTCAGCATGAAGGTTTTAAGGGTAAATAAAAGGTGTGGGGCACAATTTAAACCTCTGCAAGTCAAAGCAGCACTGATCACTGATCTGTGGCTCTTCATCCCGTCTAGGTTTCAATATGTGAAGCCTAGACGAAAAAAGTTTGGACATCCTGCTAAGGGTTTATGAATGTAGCAGCAAGTCAAATTTGAAGCTTTTCAATGCGATTTTAACACCAACTTTCCATCAAAACACAGGAATGAGGGGAAATGTTGATATTGAAACGCAAACTGGCAACTTTTGAGCTAAACATTAGGTATAGTTTCAGCCAAAGCTGCAGCCGAATGTGCCTCTAACTACTTTTCTTTGTATTTGATGACCTTAAACAGTAATAATATTTGAGCAGCGTTTTCATTTTCAATTGAATTTCACTTTAATTCCACCTAAAATGTTTGGTTTAAATAGTTAAAAGGTGCATTTATCAGAACACGGGCCCTGTTTAGTATCAGACCTAAGATAATATTCCTTAATGTCTGCTCAAACAGCCTCCCGTCTTCTCGCCTGGGGTGGCCTCTTCTGTCTGCTCCCGTCTGTCCCCTGCAGCCCCAAAGCGCGGGATTGTGGGTAACGCCTGGCAGCGAGGGGATTATGGGTAGCGCCCTTTGACCCCCCGCGGCCCGAGGGTTCGCCCTGAGGAGGCAGCAGCGACACAGCTGTCTGACTTAAGGCGCTGCCGTGTTTATGAATAATACATGCATTGTCTATAGGCACAACACAGGCCTGTTTTCAGACGGGACTTTTGTAAATGATCTTTACCTTTAGCATAAGATCAGAAATGTCAAAGGCTGAACAAAACAAAAAAACAAAACTAACCTCTTTTGCTTTCTGTTTGAGCCGGGCCTGTTCGGGGTCCTCCTGCCGCGCACGACTCTGGAAATGAAAACAAAAAAGTAGATTAATACACCTTAAAAGGCTTTATAAAGGAAGAATTTTTCAGGATTCGCAATTTCATCAAAAAGAAGAACGAATTGGACAAAAGTGCCAACTTTTTAGCAAAAATATCAATTTCAGCCCAAACTGCAGCTGAATATATAAGCTAGTTAAATTATCATATATTTCTTTGTTATTTCTGCACCAGACACTAAGGCTCAGATGATCTTCGTAAAAAGAAAAACAATAGCACCACCTGTTGGTCATAATTCTACACTACAACAACAACACCACCTCTTTCAGGTCAAAAGGAGAGGAATTGTGCATAGACAAACAAACTGTCGGGGTCAGTGGGTCTAAGTTCGACTTTGGTGTGAGCGGACAGAAAATTTCATTTCATTTTATTCATCTACAATTATTTCATCCATTTTATAATAATAATAATGCCTTACACTTGTAAAGCGCTTTACAGGCTATTACCAAGTTTCTCAAAGCGCTACACTGTCATCATAATTCATTAACTCCATACTCAGTGTAGTAAGCTAATGTAGCCACAGCTGCCCTGGGGTAGACTGACGGATGCGAGGCAACCAGTTTGTGCCATGGGCCCCTCTGACCACCACCAACCACTCTCTCACAACATTCACCAGGCTTCCTGGTGTTTCCAAACGGTTTCACATCCAAGTATCGACCAGGCCCTTCCTGCTGCGCTTCCGAGGTCTAACGGGATTGGGCAGAGGAAAGACTCCTTTGTTTAACAGTTACACAGCACTTTGTTATATTTTGTGTTAATGTACTTTCCAATCTTAAATGGACTATACGACCACCTGAACCAAGCAGATTTGAGGTGAGGAAAACGGTCACTTTATTTGAGTTTTGCAGGTATTAGCTTTCAGGCGTTAGACTGGCCTTTTAGATTTGGGTAAATCTGAACTGGGGTTACACTTGGTTAAAGGGACTATACTATATATTAAGTGTTTTCCTCCCCGTACAAGCGCCGTCATGCACAAGCTTAATATAGAACCTGCAGTTACGCGTAAGACATGAGGTGGCAGTAGTGAGTATAAAAATGACCAACTTGAATCTAGTCTCTTTGAGGCAAGGATTTTTTTGTATTTTATGTACTGTATTTACAAGGACGAGGAGCAAAAACTCTCTGACAATCAGGTGACTCGCACTGATGTAACCTCCTAAAAAGTTTCCTCACACTCCAAAATGCTCAGTCTTGTAGGGCTGCAATTCAAACCGTACCTTCGCCGCTTTTAGCAGAATCTCTCGCTCCTGTTCGTCTTTCCTCTGCTTCTCCATCCGCTCGAGCTGCTCAAAGAACCTGAGCTGGGAGCGCACATCCGTCGTCTGCTCGTAGCAATCCTCGTCCTGACACAAAGTAAACGTTAGCGAGGCAAAAGTTTAACCGAGTGTTACGAAGGGATTTTCTGACCTTTCCTCCGTCCGTTCGATGCTGAGCCACCACCGAGACCTTCTCCAGCAGCGTCCGGAGTCTGGACTGCGTGGCGTGAGAGATCAGGTTCACCACGTCCGCCGGCACCTCCGACACGCCGGACCTTTTCGCTGAAGAAACGATGTTAAACTTTAGTGCCGTGACAGTGAAATCTGGCGGACGGGGAGGGGCCTGTGTCGTACCTATGTCCACGATGCGCCGGTGCAGCAGACCCGGCGGCAGGAACGCCTCGTCTTTACACGATCGGATCATGGTCCCCACCAGCTCCGAGCTCGTCGCCAAAATGCGAGCGTTCTCCTCGTTCAGGTTGACTCCGGCCATTGACGCCACGTCATTGATGTCGTCGTCGTCTCTGCAACAAAGTACAGAAAAAAGAGCTAAAGACAACAGCTGACATGCTTTGTAGTGGAGGCAAATTGAGAAATAAAATGATCAGAATCAGTCCATCCAAGGTGCGAGTACTTTAAGGCGAGACGCTGCAGGTGAATGGGGAAAAAAGTTTAATTCAGAAATATCAATTTGAAACCTTTGCTGTAGATTAATGACATAAATATGTGGTAGTTTTTTGTACGGCCCTGATTTCTTTTGATTAATTCCTAAGGTTTAATGCGATTCAAAATATTAAAATCAAAATAAATCCCACTTTACTTTACTTTACACAGATACCTTTTTAGTTTTCTTTCTCATGCAAGATCGCGCAAAGCCAAAAACTATTTTAAAGTCAAACTTGTTAATTCACAGTTAATTCAATAAGGTCATTCTCTAAAATAAATCAAACTGCGATTGTCTTTGTAGTGTTGACCACACAGGCCTCACAGATCTCCACGAAAATAAGAAAAAAAAAAACAACACTGAAAATGTACCTCTAGAAAATAAAAACAACCTCTAAATAAATTATGCTTAAATGCGAGCGCTTTTTTTCTAGTTTGGCTTTACCCAAATCTAAAAGGTTAAAAAAAGGATCAAAATAGCAACAAAAATGCCACAACAAGTGACAAAACCTTGACAAAAACACAACAAAAAAATGTGACAAAAAAGTTACTATCAATTATGTAAGTCAAATGATGTATTACACAGAGAGAGATTTGGGTAAAGCTAAATTATGCTTAAATGCGAGCGCTTTTTTTCTAGTTTGGCTTTACCCAAATCTAAAAGGTTAAAAAAAGGATCAAAATAGCAACAAAAATGCCACAACAAGTGACAAAACCTTGACAAAAACACAACAAAAAAATGTGACAAAAAAGTTACTATCAATTATGTAAGTCAAATGATATATTACACAGAGAGAGATTTGGGTAAAGCTAAACTGGAGAAAATGCGTTTGGTTCAGGCGGAGGGTAATAGTTTAACAAAGCGAAAAAAGTAGTTTTTGCGTTATTCTTTGTTTTTATTATGAAACAAGAACAACACTAGAAATAAGGCTGAAAGCGATATCGATATATCGATATCGATATATGAACATTAAAAATATTAAAATCGAAAAAGCAAGATATAAATGATAGATTTTCATCAATAAAACTGCACTCTTTTGTATTATGATTTTATTTCCCTGAAAAATGCTTAGTTTTCATCCCAACCTAACCCTATGACTTAAAGGGGCTGGATGCAAGTTGGCCATTTTATACTCACTACTGCCACCTCAGGCCATATGTGTAACTGCACATTCTATATAAAGCTCATGCATGACGGCAATTCGGCCGAAGTGACACCTTTCTGAGTGACAGTGCAGGATTTTAGAAGCAGTTGTGGTGAACAGGTCTGAGCTCATTCTACACATTAGGACATGGCTGGAACATGTAGGGGGAGGAAAATACATAATTTTAACATTTTTAAACTCCCTATAGTCCCTTTAAAGTTATATTGTATCGTATCGATAGAGATATCTGGCATGAATATCGAGATATGAAATTTTGTCCATATCGTTCAGCCCTAACGAGAAACCTAGAAACATCTACGTTAAGTCTTTAATCTAAGAACCATGCAGTTTAAAAAAGTGATCGATAACACGCAGTGTTTCAAAACGTGTCAACAATGTTGTTGTTGAAAATTGACTTGAAAAGGAGATATTTAGGCATTTGCCTCTTCACATAACGTTAGTGTCCGTCCAGAGAGGAGAGAGCAGTTAATCAGAAAGGAGAGTGTTTCATGAAACACTAATTTTATTATTATTATTATTTTTTAATTATTATTAAACTGCTTTTCACCTACGCTTTAGACTCTTGCCTTTCAAAGGTGCCATATGTGTCCATGGCTATAACATAGACTATGCTGTGGTGCTACAAATATCGTGAAAGATGGTCTGGATTGTTGGCACTAAATGTGATAATTACAAAAGCCAAAATTAAAAATGGCCCACCAGTAGTTGTTGTTAGCCGAGACTTTGACTGCAAATTGTTGCGGTTCGAAGCTCAATAAATCAGGCAGCAACTAGATACTGATTAAAAAAAATATATATATTATATTGTTAAGTCTAAGACCGGAAAGTTTGTTGTCTGCAGTAGCTCCAAATGTGGAGATATTGGTCCTCAAGTGTATATTTCTCCCGTCTTTAAGCGCTGTGGTCCTCCCAGAAAGAAAACACATTTGGATTACAGTCATCTCGAACACCTTTTGTGCTATACATGGATACAAAACATGTCCATATTTGTGAAGGAATATTGACATTAGTTTCCTTAGAATTGTAGTTTTAATTTTCCACTGAAAAGTCATGGATTTGTCTAAAGCCATCTCTCTGGTGAAGTGTTCAACTGCTGCCCTCTAGTGGACTGAACCATTCACTGCCTGATTTTTGCTGCTAAAATGAGAAGGAACTGCACAGATTTGGTGAAGTTACCTGAAAGTCCCGCCCCCTGGGTCACTGAGCTTCTTCTGATTGGCCTGAGCCGCCAACATCGGACTTTTCCCCATGATGGTCGTTGGGCCTCGTATCAAGGTACCTTAAAACAAAACAAAACAATATTAAAAGATGATTTTATTTTCTAAACTTCATTGATGTTATATTCATTGGTAAAGCTGCCACGACTTGGAAGACTTTATTTTGCATCATTAAATTACAAACACATGTGGTATTTTACCTTGTGGTCTGATGCTGTTACTGATCACTATGGGTCTTGTAACTGTTTGGACGCCCGGTCGCGCCACCGCCTGCAAGAACATTATCGTTTTAGAGAGAAAATACTTTTTTTTTTCCTACTGAATGACTTTACAAGAGAGAATAGGGTTTATACAGGAAGCGGCAAGTCATATTTATTACTTTTTATTGCCTAAACACAATATTTAAAAGGCTGGAAAAAAAACATATATAAGCATTTACAACATCTATTATCATTACTAACATTATATCCATTCCTGAAACAGAGGAATGATGGAAAATTTGAATAATTAAAAGCCAATTGGAAAACTTTTTTTGGTTAAACATTTGTGTAAAGTTTACAGACATTTTCAGCAAAACCTGGATACAGTGTTAAGCACAAATTAGTCAATGACTTCCATTTACTTTGCTTCACTTTCAGACGGCATAAAAGCAAACAACGTGTATACTTTTGCTGGTAACAGTATAGTCTAAAATTGTCCTCAGTGTGCCTTTAAAACGAGCAATGATTTATTCTGCAGGAGATACATGCGCTTTATATGAAAATACATTGTCTATAGCTCATTATAATTTTCATTTGATACAAAAATATCAAAAGACTGTCAAAAATACTGCTCGACAGATATGGGTATTTTACAATATAGGCCGATTTCATGCCGATTAAAGGCCGATATCTCTGGAACCGAAAGCTGATGATGACTTCCCGTTTCTTTGCATTGAAAAGAGCCCAGTCACAGCCTCAGGAAACAACGTATCACCTTGGAGGCTCGAATCATGTAAACAAGTTATTTTATGTTGCAGACTTTTGCTTGGAATATCAGAACCATAAGAGATACATTTACGGTTTTATAATTTAGTTTTAGAATCTGATGATTTTTGTCTTTCAAACCAGCTCCCTCTGAAATACCGACTAAACATGAATGTACTGAATAAATCAGCCCTATGCCCCTAAACGAGGAGGTATCCGCGCAAGTATTCTATTCCTACAATTGTTCTGACTAATGTTCGTTCACTGGTTCACCGGAGAATAAGACTAGATTAGATTAGAGCTGTGCAGGAGGAAGAGGAGGGAGGCGCTGACTAGTGCAGGACACCATGCTCTGAAACGGGGGCAAGCCCAGGAGGCGCTGCACCGTTTCAGAGGATAGGTAATTTTGTTGTACAATGGCAAAAAAACACTGACTTAGTTACTTACTTTACTTACTAACTAATAAAACGCACCCTGCTGTCACAGCTCAACACAAACACATGATTATAAACAAAACATGTCTTAAAATGAAAAATATCAGGCGTGCATATCAGCATCGGGCAGCCAACATCCCTAATAATCGGCCTTGAAAAAATAAAACGCTCCTATCAGTCGACCTCTAGTCAAAAATGTAACTTGCTCCCTTCAGATTGCGAGACCTTGACATATACAGACGACATGAGTTCTTACGAGCGTGGTGGCGTTGCCCATGGGCGTGCCGAGCCGTACGCCGCTGGAGGCCGGGCTGATGGGCATCTGAGGTCGGATGGTGGTGGTGGTGGTGACAGTTCCCGGAGTGACCACAGAGGGCGCCGCTGCTGCCGCTGTGGTCGAGACCATCAGAGACTGCTGGTTGCTCAACAGGGACTGACGCAGAGCAGGGAGGCTTTTCTGAGGGAGGGCACAACAAAATATCACTTTAACCTTTTCTGTAGAACTATTAGAAGCCACAAGATTTTTTACATTTTGGAAAGAAACCAGTGCTTACTTTGAGGAAGGGGATGAGGTAGGGCTGTGGAGACGACTTGAGCTCAGCCTGAAGCCGAGTCGTGAACTCCTCTGGTTCAATCTTCGCGTCCTGCAGGAACAAAAGGCACAGAACACGGCGGACATTTATCAGTGAGGCTGCAGTGAAAGCGTCAGAGCGATGATCATGGCCGGGTTTGTCCTTACGAGCAGGTCCTGCACCAGGGCTTTCACGTTTTTGGAGGTATCTGGAGACGGCGAGTTGTGAGACGCCAGTTTGATCAGCGTCGCCAAAAAGTTCTTGCACTTCTTCACATTTTCCTGCATTTCCTGTTGGAAGAAGAAAATTGGTTGATTTAAAAGGCACTGCACTCGATTTTTTTGTAGACAACAAACAAAAGAAGGAGAGGAGCGTAAAGTTTCATAGATTTCAATCAGATTTAACATGAAGAAAGCAAAAGCTCACAGCGATTAGGAGGAGACCGTCCGTCCCATGAGTGAATTTACTCACTTCACCTTATTAGAGGTAAGAAGATAAATACCTACTCCACATGCAGAGACACAAAAACGTTACTCCCCTCTAGTACCTACACGTGTCTGCTAAAGCCTCAGTAGATGTCCCTCATGTTGTACAAGTGAGGACACTCCAGTCACATCAGGCTTTAGAAATGAGCACTTTCTAAATGAACAGTTCATTTTGTCCAAATTGTGGGGATGCTTTATCTTCTTTTGGTGAACCTTGGGGGTTTTAATAATATTTAAGTGCTGATTATGATAATAAATTAATTGTCTAAATTAGGGATTAGTTAGGGTTAGTTTTTCTGCTGAATAAGCCCCTGGGCATAAAACAGAGTAAGAATCGCAAGAACCGTTAGCTGCTAGTTTGCTAGTTAGCAACATTAGCAACATTAGCCTGTATCTTGTAAACACTGCAGACTCCACGCTGAAGCACTAACAACATTTAGCTCTGGTTAAATCCAGCACAGACTCTGATTTAGGGAGTGCCGTCTGTAATAAAGTCAGCTCTATGTGGAATATTGGATTTACACTAAACAATTCTCCAGTTTGTTGATATTTTTTCTCCTCAGCAAAGAGTCCACATCAAGTAGTATCGGGACCTCTTTATAAAGTGCAAGTATGAGTACAAGCATGTGGTATCGGCCCGATACTGGTGTTGGTGTCAGTCTATCCCTAGTCTAAATGTAATTGTTAAACAGGTCTAGGTGAAAATGTGGAGCATAAAGAATAACTATAGTTTAATGCTATGTGCACAGAGTTTTTTGGCGCAGATGAATGAAATGGGCTTTTCTCTTGCAGCATCCGATTAGTGCTTCAGCTCGTGATCCTCAGCACAAAGATGCTCCAAATGAGTTGACTCTTTCAGTTTCAATTTGTTAGATGATCTGTCAAGTGACTGTATTCCAGGTGGATGTCTTAAAATGATGTTTTGAGATGTTAATGAGATTTTGGGCTGTGTTAATTGTGAAGTTGAGCTGTTTGCTCACCAGCGTAGTGCGCATGTGCAGGATCAGCGACAGTAAACAATAACATTCAGCGTGGATATAGCTGACGAGGGAGAAAGAGTGTGAGAGCCCCACAATGATAAAAACTAAGCATATTTTCTGACAACAAATGCCTCTTTGCAGATTTGTATCTTGTTGCTGCATAACGCTGAACTGTAATAACTGTGCTTCCTGATGATTAACAGCCATTTTAGATGTATTTATGCAGCTCAAGGCCCAATTGCATGAAAAATAAAACATAATGCTATAAATAAAGTATTAATATCGCTAATCAAATTGCAATATCTGTCAGAAAAATTTGTTCATGCAGCCCTAATGAATCCCTCCTGGATTTAGCTGGTATTTTTTGTGATTGTTGTTAAAATGCCTGATTTCACGGGCCATTTTCCCCCAAAGGTTGTGATAATAAGTGTACATTTTTTTCTGCTTAAAAACAATATATTTTTACATAAAAAAAACACTTTTCTTTGCATTTTACTTCAGTTTTAACCAAAGAGTCTGGGGAATAATCATGCCCCTAGAGGCCATAAGCGCCACTGCAGGTGCCATAGCTGTTTTTTTTTTCTCATTAATTGTCCGTGAGAGTAAATACTACGCTGGCAGAATAGACAAAGGGACAGATTGTTATTGTACATTGTGCCACAACTCAATGACACAATGGAGATAACTGTTTCCACTCAAAATTGGCTGTAAATACTGTTTAAGTGGCGCTAACCCGCAGTTAGCTTTGCCCGTTAGCCTGTTAGCTTCTTCTTCGCCATTCTATTAGTGTGTATTGGTGATTCCGACCTGGAGGCAGGGAAAATTACAATTGTGGTTTTCTGGCCAGAGGCACCAGGGGGAAATGAAAGACCCCCCAATCATCCCATTAACACTTGCATCACCCCCAGAGGGACAACGGAAAGAATTTATAAAGGCAAACACATGACTTAGTTCTTCTTTAAAATAGCAGGGTTTTTTAAAGATTGCACCTGAATTCAGCTCCTGTTTGCCAGCACAAGAGGAAGAAACTATCTTCCTTATAGTGAGTCACTAGCATTGACATTACATCTGGACAGCGCCACCTGCTGGTCTGGAGTGTGCAATATAAGGCTTTTAATTGAGAGAAAACACTCTGCTAGCTTCTACTCTTTTCTTTGGAGCCTTTGGAACTCTAACTACTTTGCCGACTCACCTGCGAGACCACATTGACCCGGGCTGGTGTTGTGCTGGCCGTAGTGTTGGTCAGAGGAACCGTGCTTTTGTTCAGGACCGTGCCGCCCGCCGTGATCACCGTGGGCGCCTTCTGAGGAGTGGACATCTTCACCGACACCGCGGCTCCACCGGGGGCAGCGCTGATCGCCTTCTGACAAACACACGGAAGCGTAAAGAGCGAGGAAGAAACAAAACAAAACCGCAGCGTTTGAGTGGAGGTGAAAGCTGAGTTGGGCGCACCTGTACCGTGGAAGTGGCCGCTTGGGTCATTCTGTTCTGGGGGGAGGCCAGTCGAACAGTCTGAGGCGTCCCAGGAGCCTGAATAGGACGATTTCAAAACACACAAGTCTCAAAACACTGGTCACAAGGATTTAACATATTCTACACCAAACAAAGGTCACACGCTCTAACATTCTCTGTGCGTTGTTTCAATAAGCTTCAGCAATGTCAAAAGAGTTGTGGTAATTGTTTATTATTATTGATGATGGGAGAGTGTGTGACCCCTGCGAAAAGCCTTCTCCAGCACATCCCACAGACTCTCTATGGGGTTAAGACAGTGGCATCTAGGGATGTACCGATCCACTTTTTTGAGCTTCCGATCCGTTCCGATATTTTGACACTTCATCGGGCCGATACCGATCTGATAGTCTTTTTGTATTATTATATTTTATATAATATATAACATATTGACATAACTATTGATATTATAGTAGTTTTACCAGTTTTTTTTTAAATAAACATACAAGAGGTTTTGGCTTTAGCTTTGAACTTTAAATTAGAACGTTTTTCAGAAGCAGGTGCTAGAGGAGGATAGAAATTAATTTGGCTACTGTGATGTAGATGTTCTGTTATGATTGATTGTAGAGTTACTGTGATTTTATTTTGGCAGCATCTGAATTCTGTTTTGAATTGTGTCTTGTAAGCCCATGAGGGCCTTGGCACCTACTTATGTGCAAGACACAATAATAAGAATAAATCAAATCAAATAAATCTAATCAGTATCCTAGCTTAGCGATTGCATTAAGGCCGTGATTCTGTGGTCCTGGATCTGCGGCGGCTCCAGTCTGAAGGTTTACAACAGTGCTGCGATAAACCTCAAACCTTTGCAGTGCGGTAAACCTGCAGGCTTGGAGCCGCTGCAGATCCATGACCGCAGATTCACGGCCGTCTTGCATCGGACCCGCCCAGTCATCAAATCCGATCCAATCCGATACTCTAAAAAAGCCTGATCGGCTACCGATACCGATACTGAATATCGGATCAGTACATCCCTAGTGGCATCGTCGTCTTAGATTCCAGCAACGTCAGCTTTTCTTTATTTTCAATACTATTCACTCGGGCTGGGACAAAATATCGGATCAGATCACAATATTTTTTACTGCAATACCAAGTATCGATACATGATCAAGTATCACATTACTTTCACTTGTGTTTGGGGTTATTTTTTGTCACAAACTCCTTTTTCCTGTAACAGTTACACAGCACTTTGTTACATATTGTGTTTTTCTTTACTTTTCTATCTTAACACTTTAACCAATGTCAAATGGCAGTTGATTTATAATCTTTGTACACAGGACTGTTTTCTTTTTACACATTTTAAAAAGGTAAACATACTTATACTTAGATTACACAAAGTGAATCGTCCCAGCCCGACTGTTTACATTGCGTAATTCTCACTGAAGGCATTAAACTATGAATGGGATTATGTGGGAAACAAAACAGGGTGAAATAACTCAACACATGTTCTGCATTTTAAATTCTTGCCTCCTTTTATTCTTGGCATTTTCTTGAGTGAGTTTTTTGAATGAGTTTCATAAGGTCCCTGGGTCTACAATAGGTCAACCACTTAACTGCCACCTTAAGGTTAGGGTTAATTATTTACTATCTACTATCTAAATCTCAAAATGTATTGACTGGAGATGTTACAGCCTATGTGCCAGTGTGATACCCAATTTGAAAGCCAAGACCTTCTAGCTTCTAAAAATAATGTGTGAGATCTTACGTTACATTTGCCGTTCTTAATCCTAATTATATCTATCCTGATCAGGGTTAGGGTTAACTAAGGTTAACTTAGGGTTAACTAACCCTAACCCTGATCAGGGGCGACGTCAGGTCACAGGTTAACAGTCTGTGAAGTCAGAAACATTTCTGTGACGACATCGTGAAGCTCATTGAGAAAGTGCTAAAAGTGCAAAGCAGTAATTGTTAAGACTCTATTTCTTCTATTACTTGTTTTTCGTTGCATTCAGGGGACAACTGTATTTTTGTCAGGCAGTGTGATTTTGTTGCATTGTGTTGCACCAGGAGTCTCCGCACTGCAGAAATGTTCCTTTGTCCTTGATTTGAGAGTCGAATTTCAAGAAATCTGTCCATGGGGAAAGATATTTACACTGGAATTACGATAACAGAAATCACTGCGCTCTAAACTAGATTAAAAATCTTTAATTTACTGGGGGAAAAAATTCAGATTTCGAGTGTAAATATCTTGCCCCATGGACAGATTTTCTTAAACTTCACAAATTGACTTATTTAAAGAAAATATTGGGTACAATTTCAGCCCAAACTGCCGTTCAATGTATTTTAGACCTTCAGTTTTGTATTTTTGACAAACTTATGCAGTAAAAATCGTCAAGCAATATCATTATTCCCCAACAAATTTAGCTTAAAAGTCAGTTTAAAATCAAATTGCATTCATTACATGCTGAGGGTTAAAGGTGACGTACCGCTGTGGGCGTGCTGACCCGTATAGCGCCCCCTGCTGTGGGAGTGGCAGGTCTCTGGATGTTGCTTTGATTCTGTTGAGTTTTGGCCTGAGCCTGAGCCAGGACCTGCTGCGGCACCATCACCAGCTGACCGGTCTCCGTGCGCACCAACACCATACCTGCAACGACGAGGGGCGGTTAGCTTAGCATCGTGGGAGCGTTAAGGCGAGACATGGGGGGAAAACAAATCTAGAGATAGTGATCGACAACAAAAGTTTCAAATTAATGTGTTTTAAGAGGACGCGCTGGAGTTTTCTTTCTCACTTTCCTCCGGTCTGCTCCCCATTCCTTTCTCTCATTGCCTGGCCTGCTTTCTGTTCAAAAGAAGAACCTGGACAGCTCCTCGCAGCCTATCATTTCACGATTTTACCCACATCGGTCCAATCACGCACCGAGAGGCGGGACTTACTTCCCCCAAGAGGCGGAAGCCGTCACCACACTCTAACAAAACAATAGACATGCCGGCGCGGCGAGTGATGGTTGCTTCTGCTCTTTCGTTTTAAATCATATGGAAAAAAAATCCCTAAAACCGGAGCAAGAAACAGTGTTCGAAACGTTGCTCGTAAATAAGGACGTTTTTGGAAAGGCTTCCTGCGACGGATCTAGCGTTGCTCTGATTGGTTGATGCCGTCTGTCGATCACACCCACCGGGAAATCATTGAGATCATGCTGCTCCCAG
The DNA here is from genome assembly GCF_951799975.1 of Gobius niger. Taxonomy (NCBI): domain Eukaryota; kingdom Metazoa; phylum Chordata; class Actinopteri; order Gobiiformes; family Gobiidae; genus Gobius; species Gobius niger. The sequence continues at coordinate 3,913,125 of NC_136858.1, read as the reverse complement.
ACTATATGCCTTTGAAATATCTATGAAAAAGCATGAAGTTTGGCAGGACAGGCAATTTCTCTCACTCTGCTCTGACCATTTAACTCCGGCCCTTTCCCTCGAGTCTCCATGGAAAGGCATGAAGACAATAAAACTAAAACACTTTTGAAAACTCCATGGCTTATTATTAAGAGGTTTTACTTTTGAGAGCAGACGAGGAATATCTAACACAGAAATAACACTTTTTAAATAAAGGGTTCTGTTTCTTAATGGGACTAATTGTAGCTACTATAGCCCTACTGTAGCTACATTATGACATAGGCTACTAATAAGCAGGACTCTGAGCAGTTTTCTTCATATGAAAGATCAGGAGACTTTTTAAAGTTTATTTCAAATAAAATCGATCAAAATCGTAATTTTGCCTTGTTTTTTTGGGTTAAACGAATCCGGCGAGGAATCAGATATTAACCTTCCCCCACCGAGCACATTTTCTCCATGTTTGCCTTAAACCAAAACGAAAAGCTTCTTAAGAAAAGCATCAGGAGAGCGACAAAAACCCAACAAAACAGATGAAAAAGTGATGACAATAACGCAAAAGAAAACGTTTGGAAAAGCAACACAACAGGAGACAAAAAACATGACCAAAAAAGTGATGACAACGCGAGGAAAAAGCTTAGCTCAGTTTTGTAGGCCTGAGCTTTCAAATGAGGCCGTAATCTCCGGTAGAGAAGCTTTTAGATTTGGGTAGATTTGGGTCCACAAGTATCAATATTTGAATTGAAATGTATTCAGTACAGGAGCATTAACATTTCAAAAGCACTAAGCTAACATAAGAATGAACAGATTTTCACAACGGCCCTTCATTCTAAAGATGTACATTATAAAGACCTCAAGGGGAAATTCTAGATTCTGTGGTTTCGCAGGAGAAAGGGAGGCGGGATCGTATTTCAGACGTAAGTCGCCCAAAAGCACATCTTTCATTCACTGTGTACTCGCTGTTGGTGCAAAAAAGGAAAAAAAAAAAAAAAGGTGAAACTATCAATGATTCTCAAGTGTGACTCTGTCCGCTGACATCCACAAAAAAATAACACAAAATGTATTATTAACTACATAAATGGCATGTCTTATCCACAAATCGATAAATAATCAAAAATGATCAGTCTAGCTCCAATACGTTGAGTCTACGTTTCATGTCATCCTTAAAAGAGGTTAAACTTCACCTCTTAACCCCCACCTGAGCCGACCCCATCTTCTCCAGTTCGGCTTTACCCAAAAGCTTCTTGAAAAAAAATAAAACGTCAAAACAGCGACAAAATGTGATGATAAAAAAAAGCACTGAAAAGTGACAAAAAAAGCCACAAAAAGACAGCGAAAAAAGTAACAAAGACGCAACAAACGAGCGACATAATGTGATGAGAAAGCAACGATAAGGTGACAAAATAAAAAAAGAGATGAAAAGCAGTCAAAAAAGTGATGGCAACAACGACGAGAGAGAAAAAGATCTGTTTAGATCAATTTTGTCGCTTTCAAATGAGGCGTTACTCTGGCCTATTGGCTGTAAGCTCATGTCAAGAAGCTTTTTGTATAGTCAAACTGGAGAAAATGCACTTGGTTAACCTCTGAACCCTCACCTAAACCAAGCACATTAGCTTGTTATCCAGAGTGTTGCTAATTAGCCTAGCGCCACGAAACTCTTCAAATATAAGAACTGCATGAATTGCAAGAAAAAATATCTCCAGAAATCAGCAACACTCTGGATAACTAGGAAATGAGGCCCTATGTCAAAAATCCTGAAACATCCCTTTAAGAACTTTAGAAGAGACGAGGAGGAGAGTTTATTCTTCAGACGCAACGGGACTAAAACAGAAAAACCTGTCAGTCCAAAAACACAGACTGACTCGTGTTTTTCTACTTGTCACCTGTGGCTTGTGGACGGCAGTGGAGCAAATTATCATATTAATTATCATTATAAGGTCAGTAGATTATGGATCACAGACTCTGGAGCTGTGGTCATCTTTTAGTAAAAGTTGTGGAGACGTCGTAACAACGGAGCCACGTAAACGGCTTTTTCAGATCTTTCCTCTGGGACCTAGTTTGGAAAATGCTCGTTTACAGACCGACAAAACACCGGCTCGTATGGACGATACACTGGATTGATAAAATATCTTTGCGTTCGGTCCTTAGCTTCACTTCGTACGGACAGGGCCAACAGCGCCGAAAATGTAATGAAGAAGCCACAAAAGAGCAATAGAAAAGGGACAAAAGAGCAACAAAAAGTGGCACATGTTGGATGAAAATGTGCTCGGTTAAAGCGAGAGGTGAAATGAAGCTTTGAGACGACTGTCCTTGGCGGTTGCTCTTACCGGGCGGCATGCTGAACCCCGGGGGCAGCTGGATGGTCGTCTGCTGCTGCGGCCTCACAGCGATGGGAGCCTGCGGAGCCGCCGCCCTGGTCACGGCCGCCGTCACCCCTAACGTCGGCCTCTGCTGCTGGATCGACGTCGCCGCCGCCACCACTGGGCTCGCTCCCGGAGGCCTCACCACCGCCACGGCGGGCTGGGCGACTCCGTTCACCGCCGGCTTCACCCCCACCGCGGCCCCCACCACCTGGGGCGCGGCGGCGGTCGTCAGCGGAGCCGTGTTGGCGAGTATGACGCTGTTTCCGGACACGGGCTGAGGCTGCGGCGTGATTTTGTTATGCATCAGCTGGTTCGTGTGGTTCAGCACTTGCGTCGTGGCGGTGGCCGCGGCGTTCGGTGACGGGACGCCCTTGGGGTCCACCCCGTTCTGATTGGGGACGGGCGTGGGGTGCCTCTGCAGAGCTATGGTCGTGGGGGATTGGCCCGCCGCGAACTGGGACGTCATGATGGCGGAGCTGATGACGGTGCCCGGCTGCGGGGGCGCCGCGGAGGATGGGATGAGTTTGATGGAGCCCGGGGTCCCGTTCAGGCTCTGGAGGCCGGGGGTGGCGGGGTTAGGGGCCAAGGCGGCGACGACGGGCTGGGGAGCCAGAGAGGAGAGAGCAGGGGACGCTCCGACCGACGCGATGGCTGGGAAACGACAAACATCAGAGGTCAGACAAAAAAAAGGCACAGTTCTTTTTAAAATATTAGATTAGAAGCTTTATCTGATGCCCCTTGTTCTGATGTCTCATTCACAAACAACAGGCAGCAAGAAACAGAAGCAGTAAAGACATAAACATAACTTTACAATTCACAAAATAAGACATGAAAGTTAAAATCTACATACATACATGTCCTGACTAAAAATAACGAACAAATAAATAAAAAGCTAATTCTTTAATCAATCTCCTACCCCCCCACAGGTCTTGCGAAGTGATGTTAAGGTAATAAAAAAGTGCAGACGAAAAGATGTGCCAACTTAAAGTTCAGTGTCTGAGTTTTATAAAAATCGCTAGCCATATAGCATAATTGCCTAAATCAGATTTCAATGTTTTTGAAAACAAGAAAAAAACGTCTTTTTTTTTTTTGAAAATCCATTGGTATTGTTTATTGATTTTGTAACAATATATATTCAACCAGATGTATGAACAAGTATGCCTGATGCTAATGTCTGAAATTGTCTAAATTAGGTAATATTATTACCTAATGTCTGGTCATAACAATCTTTACACTGAAGAAACATCACCAATGTTTGCTAGCTACTTCATATCTTTGAGCAAAAAATGTAATTTAAAGTTTACAATAATACACATCCCCTTGATTGACAGAAGTTACATTTAGTTTCTAGAAAACTGAAGAAGTATGAGAACGGATCAACGAGACAAGCTAATGCTTCACTTTTGTTTTTAGCATCAAAACTGCAAGTCAAAGAGATGACTGAGGCAGATAGTGTTTTTGGATTCTAATAAGTGTTGTGATTGATAAGATTGATAAGATATTGCATTTTGAAAATTATGGTTATTTTCACCCAAATAACGAGATTTTCAGGTCTTCGCAAAAGTACAGTATTGCAAATTTTGGCATATAAATACCACATGGGCAAATACCACATGGGCAACTTTGCAAATCTTTAAGTTCAGTAACTCCTCCAAATGCTCTCGTCAGGACAGGAAAGTTCAAAGTTGAAAAGTCCCCTGGATCACCCAGAGCAGGAGGAGGATGTTTCTGCAGCGGGCACAGATACCATTTGGATCACTTGGTTAAAAATCTTCAATGAAATATGATCGATTAACTTCATGAGTTTTTGCTGGAGGCATGTTGAGGTCAGCTAAAGTGGAATCAGTCACTATTTATCTCACCTTTACAAAAAAAAATGCTTTTGATAGAGTTGATGATGATTTCTTAATGGATAAACCAAATGCTTTTGAAACAGCCTCCAATAGGGATATTACATTTTACATTTTAATTCATAATTTTCATGTCTTAAAATGCCCTTTGATTCCAAAATTTGCAATACTGTACTTTTGCGAAGACCTCAAAATCACGTTATTGGGGTGAAAATAACCAATAATTTACTAAATACAGTATCTTCTGAATATCTCATCAATTGTATTGTTCAGGGTCTAATCCTCAGACACTGAACTTTATTTTGGCACTAATCTTTATTTCTGCACTTTTTTTTTATCACCCTAACAGCACTTCGCAAAGTCTTAACCGAGCACATTTTCCCCAGTTCAGCTTTACCCAAATCTTCAAGCTTCTCAACTGGAGGGCAACAAGTTTGTCACATTGTTGCCGCGTTTGTGTCTCATTTTTGAAGCGTTATCGCCTCTTTTTTGTGGCATTTTTGTCACATTTTGTTGCGTTTTCATCCTCGTTCTCGTCGCTATTTTGATGCTTTTTTGTTTGTTGTTGAAGCTTTTAGATTTGGGTAAAGCCAAACTGGAGAAAATGTGCTCGGTTCAGGAGGGGGTTAAGAGGTTAACGAAACATAAACATATGAATCAAAATGTACAAAATAAGGAACAAATCTCAAATCTAAATGACAAAACAAAAATCAATGTCCCATAATAATTAAAGTAGGGATGTTCATGGGCTTAATTGATTAAAACGAATGCTAAATAGGGGGAAATACAGAACAATCGAAGCACACATATTTTATAAAATGTGCAAAATTGACCCCCTGGTTTTGCATTTTGATGCAAAGTCAGTAAAAATATATAAATTATATATTATTTTTTGTAAAGTCCCACCTTCCCGGATCTCAGCAACTAATCAGTTTAGTCTCCTCCTGCTTCAACCAATGAGATGAGCTTTTCCTGTGAACCAGCCTGTCAGGACCAATCAGGAGGGGAAGGGGAGGAGCTTGATCATTTACTTTTGAAATTTCTCCTCCTGCTCTCCTCATTTTGCAAAAAGTAAGAAGTGCTGACTGGTTAAAGAGGGGAGGAATTTGATCGTTTACTTTCACTCTCTCTCTCTCCCCACTCTGCAAACTTACAGACTATCACTTTAACCGATAATCGCTTGATCGTTACCAATTAATCGATTAATGAAACGGAGGAGAATGTGCTCCCCTGAATGATCACATCTTTGCAAAAATAGGGGATTTTATGAATATATGTACATTTTCGCAAACAGCATAGCAAATACAATCATCAATAGGCCTGTCACGATAAAAAAAAAGAACTTCGATATATATTGAGGGAGGAAAGTATCGTGATAAACGATATTATTGGCTCTAACGATACTAGATACGGTCAACTCTCAGGCATAAAAATGATAGTAAACTTTTGTTCTCAAAGTGCATCATCACATCCAAGCTGCAATAAACATGAAATATAATGTAACTCAATTTGCTTCAGTTAAAAATCAAAGTTTTACAAAGAAAAAATGGGGGGAATGCTTATAAATGAACAGAAAATAAATATCGAGCCCAAAAATATATCGTTTATCTGTTATTTATTGAAAGATAAGTCAATATAGTAATTATCGTGATCAATTAACTAACAATATTTAAATCAAACAAAGTCTGATACTGAGAATAGTAAACAAATGCCATATTTTAAGACAATTTTTTATGGTTTTAAAAGGTATAATAATAAACATACCTCTAATAAAATCTGAATCTAAATGAGTTATGAACCAGAAGAGCATTTTTATGATAAACATAGCCACAATATACCAACTACACCACATCATAAGTGCATTATTGCATTGTATTTTACTCCTAGTGAGCTGACAACAGTTCTGGCCAAACTCCTGCCTCTTATATTTCAGATTTGGTTGCTTATTTTGATCAGAATACTGCCTTGTAAAGAGTGATTAGCTTGTTATGGGCATGTAGCTGTTGAGCTCTGTGCTAATTGGGCACATTTAGTGCAATAACCAGCACAAAACATCATCTGCAACAACAGCTACAGAAAACGAGCTGGTTATTTTGCACCGGTTCGTGTTTTAAAGAGGAACTTCGGCTCGCTGTCGCTTCATTGAAGTGGAGTACAGTGTGCTACTTGGGGATAGTTACTGGAATGACAACACAGTGTACTGAGCACATATCCCGGGGCCATTTGTCATTATTACCAAGTGTTAATGGTAGGATTTAAAGCACTAAACAGTATTTTACAGAACAAGTTGAGCTGTTTGCGGCCAGTGTCTCGCAGAAGTGTGATCCGAGTGGAGCTACTTTGGGTGAAGAGTTCGTGCACTGTCTGCGCGGGGTTCCCTCTCTTTTTCCCCCTGCGCTCTTTGCGTTTTTTATCTTTCATTTCGGGACATTATCTTTTATTTTGGGGACCGTACCTCCTGTTGTTCCGGCGGCGGTGGAGGCGGACAGTGCGCCCGCAGAGAGAGGAGGCCCGTCGGCTGGAGCGGCGGCGGACAGCTCCCTGTTTGAGCCCACTTTCGGATGCCCTTGTTGCGGCGGCTGCTCCGAAGAAGACCCCGCTCGCTCTCGCACTTTCCCTGAGAACTGGCTCGCTCCCGCCGGGCCCGTCTCCCGTTTGGCCTCGCTGAAAGGGGCACCGGGGGCTTTTCTGTCACCCAGCTGGGACTCCAGGGAGCCCACCAAGTCGCTGACCGCCTTCTCGTCCACCTCAGTGAAGAGCATGTCCTCCAGTGGGTCGGAGGCTCCCGCCATCTTTGATCTGGGACCGTTGTGCAAATCGTATTTTAGAATGTACGCATGCGCCGAGCGGCCCTGTTGTTTTCAGGCCTCGGCGGAAGGAAGTTTAGCGACTAGCTTTTCAAAATAAAACTGAAGAATAAAATAAAATGATTGATTTCTTGTTGACGCGAAATAAAAAACGAAACAAAAACCGACGTGTGTTTTTTTAAACAACTACCTATAATATTACTACACAAAAACCCACGTCATTGTTATTTATAAATTGTGTATTTCTCCATTGTGAGCTCAATAAACGCTTTTTAAATCTTATTTCTTAATCAAATCTGTTTATTTATAACATTTTAATTAACCTTACATTTTCTCCAGTTCAGCTTTACCCAAATCTAAAAGCTTCTTTACTGGAGCTTACAGCCTAAAGGCCAGTGTAACATCTCATTTGAAAGCTAAGGCCTACAAAACTTGCATTGTTGCAGTCACTTTTTTCACTTTCTTTTTTGCCACAATTTTGTTTTGTCGCTTTTTTGTTGCCCTTGTTAATGGTTTTGTAGCACTTTTGTTGATTTTTTTTTAATGTGTTTTTGTCATATTTTTGTCACATTTTTGTTGCACTTTTTCATTGTTTTTTGTCTCTTTTTTGTCCCTTTTTGTTGCACCTTCATCGCTTGTCACATTTTTGATGATTTTTGGTTGCGCTTTCGTTTAATTTTTTGCGGCTTTTTGTGCGTTTTTGTCAGGTTTCAGCTGCATTTTCATCGCCTTTTTGGTCACTTTTTGTTGTGCGTTTTCATCCTTGTCGTCTTCTTGTCTTGTCGTCACTATTTTGACGCTTTTTTCAAGAAACTTTTAGTTTTGAGTAATGCCAAACTGGAGATAATTTGCTCGGTTCAGGTGGAGGTTAATATCATATATGTAAACAAATTTGAAATAATATATAATGAATCCTCAGGACCGGGCGATATATCGATATTCAAGATATATCGATAGATTTTTAAATGAGATATGGAATTTGATCATATCGCGCATATCGGGATATTTCAAATTCAGATAAGCTATTAACTTAACAAAAAGAAACAGGTAATCTCAAGCTGATATTTAAACAGCACTTTAGTTTTTGTTATCTCTTTATAGATATAAATGCTGCCCTCAGAAAAAGATTGACCTATTTTATTTCATAGGCTATTTCTATTTAAGATATTATTTTATTTAGACTGAATGGAACATAGGCTACTTGTTGAAACACTTGCAAAATATCGCAATAATATTGCTATCGCAATATTACACATACCCGTATCGCATATTGCAAAATCGTGCAGCGTGAGTGATAAACATGTATTGCCTTATTTTTGTTTTTTCCACCAGGGTGCTTTTCTATTTGTAGGCCTGGTTCCTTGTTTCTTTCGTGAGATCTGGCAACCCTGAGGATGAGGTAGCCTCCGCCATGTTGTAGCGGTGAGAGCAGCGAGCCCCGTGGAAGAAACGCTCCGAAACCTGTCCGAATCCAGACTGATTTTTGCACTTTTGTACGCGGACTTTATTCCTGTGCGGTGACCCCGGGCCACGGAGACACCATGAGCGGAGGAGGGACGCCTTACCTGGGCAGTAAAATCAGCCTGGTGTCGAAGGCCGAGATCCGCTACGAGGGAATCCTGTACACGATCGACACGGAGAACTCCACTGTCGCACTCGCTAAAGGTAACGGAGCTAAGCGGCTAATGCTAACGTTCGCCAACAACTGCAGTTTTAGCCCGGTTCTACCTTGTTTTTCACATTTATACAACATCATTAAGGCACTTGTACGTCTTAAGTTGTCTGTGCGTTACATTAAAGTTACAAGCGTGTCTTTTTACCTGCAAAAACAACTAATACAAGCCAGATGTTCCTGTTAGCCGCTAACTTTAGCAACACGCACTATCAAATCAAAGTTGTACTTGGACTGGACTGGACAGCTATTATGAAGGTCCACCTTTTTATTTGTGCATTACAAGAGTTAACAGGTTTTTTGAGCAAAAACACTGGAAGCCATTAATTAATTTTCACCCAGATGTCGTTGCGTTTATTACAAACTAAAGTAGTACTTTGGGAGTCCAGGCTATTTTGTATCTAGCATTGTTAAGAGCACAATGCTAGTTACAGGCTTATGAATTTGCTAGCTATGGGAAAATACTAATGAATTTAATCAGTGGGATAACAAAAGTGATAAGACTTGTTTTTCTGTGCTTATCTATGGGTAAGAAGGGACATTTGGGATGAAGTTGGTGGTGATATACAAGATTAGACACATTGGACAAGTCATCCTGATATCAGTGTTTGGACATCATGCAGCAAATACAAATTCAGAATTTTACATTAAAGGGATATTTCAAGATTTTTAACATGGGGCCTCATTTCCTAGTTATCCAGAGTGTTGTTGATTTCTAGAGATAGTTATTTTTTTCATTCATGCAGTCCTTATATTTGAAGAGTTTAGTGGTGCTATGCTAATGCTAGGCTAGTGCATGTCTATGGTAACTAGTAGCCTGCATTAAAAACAGTCTGACCCAAGCACAGTGCACCTGAGGAAAATCACTTATAACAGCAGACTACCCATGTAAATGTCTGTGTTGACTGAATATTTTTATAAATATACCGTAACCATTTTGCATTTAAAAGATTGAGCAGCATCAGCTTCCCGGTTGTAAGCTACGCAGCGGCGGAGTGATCTGCTCGGTTACCGGATCTACAGTAGTTTGTTTACCTGCGGCCGCATTACTACACGTGGAATTCACAAAGGAGCTTTCTACAAATCAATTATGACAACATTTGGAGGATGACCCCATGATTTTGAAGAGGTTTTTAATGCAGGCTACTAGTTACCATAGTCATGCACTAGCCTAGCATTAGCCTAGCACCACTAAACTCTTCAAATAGAAGAACTGCATGAATTACAAAAAGAAAGAAAGAAAGAAAGAAATCAACAACACTCTGGATAACTAGGAAATGAGGCCCTATGCCAAAAATTCTGAAATATCCCTTTAATGCAAACCAAATTCCACAAAAGTTGAACATGCTCATGGTCTTTTATTTCGCTGTATTTATTTATCCAACAACCCCACAAGAAGATTAACAATTTCATCAGTTTTGTGACATTTGTAATGTGCCTTTAATTTCCTTTGACTTAATTAAACCCTCCATTAAAGAGGCTTTGGCCGTTTTTCATGTTGTGGCTTTAACTTCTGACGTCACTCCGTGCGCACAACAAAAGGTTTACCACCAAAAGCCGGCGTGACACTTTAATTATAAATTAATCTAAGTAGAAGGGAGCCAATTGGGAAGCGGAGCGGATTTATGAGTGGGTTTAGTGTCTGGTTTCATTGATGCCATGTTATTAGACCCACGGGAAGATGGCATTATGTGACCCACACAGACGTTCGGGGGTCGCTCCTGTGGAAGTGGAGAGGAAGTGTCAGAGATTTTATGGTGAAACAAACTAAATAGGGCTGAACAATGCAAGATCTAGACATTTTTGTGATCAGATTTGTCTTCATCATTTATGTAATTCAATGTTTTTCGACGTCTAAACTTTAGGGTTGGCTACAATTTTAGAATGAACTGCTATGTGATGTGCAAGCTGTTTACTTTTCAACGAGAGAGTTTTGTTTGGTCTAAGTGCAACATTTCTAAGGACTATCTCATTTCAAGCTTCTTGCAGTTGCACATTTTGTAAAAGTTTACATAACATTCACCTTGTTCAACCTTTTTCACTCCTGATAAAGCCATAAAGCTTTTATTTTTCCACATTTTTTTTTTAGTTTATTCATTGATTCAAACACATTTTTTCGTTTTTTCAACCTTTGGGAGTTTCCCAGAGTTTTTGGGACTTTTTATCATCGGTTAATTAGTGGTTTTGTGTTGTGGGGCTGGATGTGCATTTTAGGGGTTGGAACGAGGGCTGCACAATTTTGGAAAGATACTTTACTGCAAGTTTTTTCACAATTGTTGAGATTTTAAGTAGGTTTTCTATTGACAGTGGAAACTTGTGCACATTTTAAAGAAGTCTTGGTTTTTTGCCTTTTAGAGAAGACTGAGATATGAACCTTTTCTCAACTAACAGTCACATTTCAGAACGTTTGTAGTAGGGCTGGGACGATCCACTTTTGTCATGATACATATCACGATAATCGGAGGCCGATCCAAAACGTATTGCGATACAGTAAGCAATTATGATTTGTAATATGTTCACCTTCAAATTTGTACAAAAGAAAATTGTCATGTGTCCAAAGTTTATAAACCCAATGCCATTTGACATTTATGGAAGTGTTAAGATCAAAAAGTGCATTAACACAAAATGTAACAAAGTGCTGTTACTGGAAAACAAAGGATAATGCCTCCAAACACAAGTATTGAAAGTATTGCGATATTTGAAATAATATTGATACTTGGTATTGCAGCACAAAGTATTGCGATCCAATTTATGTCCCACCCCGAGTTTGTAGAGACGTTATCTACAGGGTCAGCTGAGGGAGGATATATTCTTTTCTGAAAATTTGGTTGTGCAGCTTAATGATTGCAGATTTGGATTTAATTGTGCAACCCGAATTCTCACTCATGCAAGTTTTATTGAAATTGTCAGTGAAGGTTAAAACTATTTTTTTTTTTTCAAAACTGAAGACCTGCATATATTTGAGTCTAGAATTATGTGTTTAAACAAGTCATGTTTGTTAAACAACATTTCAAAGTGTTTAAAGTCGCAAACAGTGAGGTGACTTTGTACCACAGTAGGAGACCAGCGCCTCACAGGACACGCCTCACCCTCACCTGCCCCTCACCATGGAGAACAGGGCTCACTACTGACAAAATAATCAAAAAGACATGGCTTAGTGCAGCTTTTTAATGTATTTGTAACTTTTCTGCAAAAAAAAGGTCAGGTGGCACAACCAAGTTTTCTCAAAAATGGTCTCAAAGTCAAATCTTTGCCGAGTGTATTAGTGTCTGCATTGAGGATGGTTGTCTTTTTGTATATGCAAAATATTTACTTTTTTCAACATATGATTTTACAATTAAAGACAGGGAAATTAATTTATAAATATGCAAATGATCACTTTAAAAACAGCACATTTTCCCATCATTGTTCTTAACCATTTGTTCATTTAAACCTATGTTTTATGACTACATTAATATCTTACCTGGTTGCACCTCCTGACACATTGAATAAAGACAAGGAATATGCAAGGTAATTGTTGTTTTATACTTGAAGTTATTAAAAATACACATACAAAATGAACATGACCTGCAGCGACATGAAAGGTGAATTTACAAATGTAGAAAAAGCAGCAGATCCCGTAGTGCAAATACACCAGTGCAGATGCAGGTAATAGTTATTTAGTGTTGATGATTTCTGGGCTTCTCGGCTTTCACCTTAACAACTGTAATTAGTTTCCAGGCACTTTTCCCCAGTTAACCAGTGCGTTTTGGAGCCTGACTGTGCATTTTAAAGGCTGGAGCGGATCATTGTGAAGGACAGTTGTTGGTAAAAGTAGTGATATTACAGGTAGCGTAGGATCCATGTGCACACGGGGCTCTGTATCTCCATGTGCTGATTAGAGCCACTCTGTCTGCTTTCATAAACAAAGGAATTTACAACTCTGAGAGGTTTATTGGCAAATGACACGTACTAACTACTGTTTGGCAGCAAGAAGAGGCTTCCATTTCCATGTTACTAATCATTTATTTGTTTCTAGATTAAGAGGTAGAGTTAAAAAGCTTCAAGGCAAGTTTATTTAAGAGCACTATTTGTGCACAAAGATTGTTCAATGAGTCTAAGCTTTATCTTGATCAAGGTGACTGTCGTGTGTTCAATCATTTCTTTCTTAAACATGATGTTGGATTGTAGCCATGGGCAAAGAGATTCTAAACATCAGTCAAGCATTGTGAATAAAGACTTTTCTTACAGCATTTGTCCAGTGCATGACATCCAAGGGTTCAGGGTCTGTCTGTGGCTCTTTTCCACGAAGCTCATGCCACAGAATCTGAGGAGCAGCAGAGAAAACGCCTCTTGGTGACTTTAAACCGGAGTCGGCCTCTGTCTGTCTCCTCTACATCACATTCACGTTCATTTTAGAAACAGATGAAACACCAGTGACCAAGTCTGGGCCATGTTGACTCAAATGAATCTAATGTTTGTGGCGACTTTTACGATAAGGCTGGTTAGTGATATTTACTTTGTCGCTCAAAATCATACCTACCGTCCTGAACTGACTATAAAGGGGCAGATTTATTCCCATTTTCCCCCCTATATTGTCCTATTTTTTTCCCCAAGTCTTTTCCTCTTTTTCCACCATTTTTTGTAATTTTTGTTCCAATAAATATCTATTTTTTTCTCGTATTTTTTTCATTTTTTTTTTGCGATTTTGTAATTTCTCAATATTTTCCTATTCCCCCCCCAGTTTTCTTCTATTTTTTTTTCCAAATTTCTTCATTTTTCCTAATTGCTTTCCCTATTTTCCCCCATTTTGTCTGTTTTTCTCAATCGTTTCCTCTTATTTCCCCAGTTTTTTTTTTAATGTCCCTCATTTTTCCAATTTATTCCCCTATTTTGTCATCCCTCCCCCCAGTTTTGTTCTATTTTTTCCCCAATTTCTTCCTCCATTTTTGCCTATTGCTTTCCCTATTTTTTCCCCATTTTGTCCCTATTTTGTTCCCACTTTCTTTCCCTAGTTTTTCCCAATTTATTCCCCTATCTTGTCCTATTATTTCCCCAGTATTTGTTTCGAAACAGGTTTGTTTCTACACAAAGTAATGCATTTTTTTCCTCACGACGATCGACAGATTCACAGACACCGTTTCCAAAAGGAGCCTTGTGGTTTAAGCTTAATCTTAATCAGTGTTACCGAGTTTTTCTATCATTTTGTCCATCGCCCTCATCTCTAACCCGTTCCTCTCGTTGACTTCAGTTCGCTCGTTCGGGACCGAGGACCGTCCGACCGACCGCCCCATCCCGCCTCGCGATGACACCTTTGAGTACATCATCTTCAGGGGCAGCGACATCAAGGACCTGACCGTGTGCGAGCCGCCCAAATCCGCCTCCTCCCTGCAGGACCCGGCCATCGTACAGGTGAAAACACAGGAGAGCATTCTACAAACCGTCAGAAATGATGGGCTCAAGTTCATCAAAAATATAAGTGTCCAGTGCATGACATCCAAGGGTTCAGGGTCTGTCTGTGGCTCTTTTCCACGAAGCTCATGCCACAGAATCTGAGGAGCAGCAGAGAAAACGCCTCTCCGTGACTTTAAACCGGAGTGGGCCTCTGTCTCCTCTACATCACATTCACGTCACTTTAGGTACAGACAAAAACACCGGGGCCTGAGCCTCTATCAATACTTTCACATCGACCCCAGCTCTGATCAGTGCCCACTGTCGTCATGTCGTCGGGCAAGAACTAAGGCACTTTCATATTTCAGTCTGGAACAGTGTCCAGCGTTTTTTGGGCCTCAATCTACGTTTAAAGTGATAGCCTGGAAGTCTAAATGCATTACAAATGTTATAAAATGTGCAAAATGGACCACATACTCTTCAATTGTGATATAAAGTAATGCTATGTTATTTTTTGCAAAGTAGTCAGTAACTAATCATAGTCTAGTATCCTCCCGTGTCGACCAATGAGACGAGCTTTTCCTGTGAACCAGCCTGTCAGGTCCAATCAGGAGGAGGGGGGAGGAGCTTGATCATTAACTTTTGAAAATTCTGGTTTGAAGAGGGGAGGAATTTGACCGTTAACTTTCCAATTTCAGTCTCATCTCTCCTCGCTTTGCAAACTTACAGACTGTCGCTTTAAGGTGCCTGCTCTGACCCAGTAGGATGCTCCGTGCCTGCTCACTCTTACAGCCGAGCATTTCCAGTTTTGTCCAATTCTCTCTCCTCCGTTTGATGAAAGGTTTGCACATCTTTTTTTTTTTTTTTTCTTTTTTTTCATCTTTTTTTTGAAATTTTTTTTTTTATTTTTTTTAATTTAAGGTAGTGCAGACGAACAATACAAAAACAGTAGACAAGTCCACTGACGTGTAATAATAATAATAATCATAAAACAAATTCTATACAACAACAACAAAAAAAGGGCACAAGTTAGAAGTGCTACCTTAAACATTTACGTGTGTGTGTGTGTGTGTGTGTGCGCATGTGTGCATGTGTGTGCGTGCCTGTATGAAATGCAAAGTGCGACTTGGATATGTTTATAGGGGAAACACAAGAGAAGGAGAGTTTGGCAACATAGAAAGGAGCAAAAAAAAACAAAAAAGAAAAACAAAAAGATACTAAGGTTTGCACATCTTAAGAAATGAAATATGCACAGATTATTTTATGTGTTTGTGGTGTTAAAATATACTCTGCCTGTATAATCCAGGCCTCCAGCATCAAACTGCACTGACTTTGTAATTATTCACTCTTTCCTCACAGTCGTCGATGAGCAGCTCGGCCCCGCCCCCCACGGCGTTCCAGTCCAGTTCGTACGGTCTGTTTAACCGCGCCCCGGTGCCCTCCTACAGCCAGTTCACGTCCAGCCCCCTGGTGTCGCCGCAGTTTGGAGCCGTTGGAGTCGGTAAGGAGGAAACTGCTTTGTCTTTTTGTTTGTTTTTACGTGCTCCCTCAGTCCATCACGTATGAGGACTTATAATACAGAAATTAAACACCTCTGGCAATACCTTGAATAGAAATTTACAACATTTGTCCAGTGCATGACATCCAAGGGTTCAGGGTCTGTCTGTGGCTCTTTTCCACGAAGCTCATGCCACAGAATCTGAGGAGCAGCAGAGAAAATGCCTCTCCGTGACTTTAAACTGGAGTCGGCCTCTGTCTGCCTCCTCTACATCACATTCACGTCACTTTAGGTACAGATAAAAACACCCGTGACCAGTAGGGCTGAGCGATGTGAATATCTTAATATTTGTGGGGACTATTTTGATAACGATGATGACGAGATGCTTGTGTAAATCATCAGAAATGAATTTACGTTGCTTTGTCGCTCAGGAAGATGCATGTCCTGAGTAGACGACCAAAGGGCAGAAACAAATACTTTCCACGTTTTTTTTCAAATTTTCCCACTAATTTTCCTCTATTTTGTCTTATTTTAAAAAAAAAATGTTTTCCTCATTTTTTCCCCCCAGTAATTTCTTCCCCTAATTTTTTCCCAGTCTTTTCCTAATTTCCCCTGTTTTTTTCCCATAAATTTCCCAAATTTTTCCCAAATTTTCTTCTATTTTTTTTTTAATGTTTTTTTTTCTTTCTTTTTTTCCCCCCCAATTTCTTGGCCTATTTTGTCTTAATTTTCTCCCAATCTTTTCCCTATTTCCCACGTTTTTTCCCACTTTTTCCCCCATTAAAGAAATACAAATATTTTTTTTTAAATTCCCCAAATTTCTTCCCTTATTTTCCCCCATTTTTTCCCTATTTTTCCCCAGTTGTTCCTTTAGTTTTTCCTCATTTTCTCCCTAATTTTTCCACTTCTAATTTTTTTTCAAAATGTCTCCCAATTTCTTCCCCTATTTCGTCCTGTTTTTCCCCCAATCTTTTCCTCATTTCCCCCGTTTTTCCCCATTTTTTCCCCTTAACTTTCCCCAATTGCCCCATTTATTCCCAATTTCTTCTATTTTTTCAATTTTTTTCCTAAATTTCTTCCCCTACTTTGTCCTAGTTTTCGCCCAATCTTTTCATTCCCCCTATGTTTTTTCCTATTTTTTCCCCCATTAAAAAAAATCCTAAAAGTGAACCTTTCCCCATTTTCTCCCAATTTTTTCCCGCTTTCTTCTAGTTTTTTTCAAAATGTTTCCCAATGTTTTTTTCCCCTCCTATTTCCCCCCCAGTCTTTTCCACTTCCCCCCCCCATTTTTCCCCTATATTTTCCCCCAATTTTTCAAAATGTTTCCATTAAAAAAATGAGATTGTAAATTATCTTCCAAGCAGCAATTCCGATATTATCTTATGGACGATATATCGCCACAGACAGTCACCTTCACACTGATCCCGGCTCTGATCGGCGCCTGCTGCCGTTACGTCGTCGGGACAGACAAAGCTCTTCATCAGACTAATGCACTGTTATATTTCAGTCAGGAACAGCCTGTGTTACTTGTTTAAGGTGCCTGCTCTGCCCCCTACAGGACGCTCAGTGCCTGCTCACTCTTACAGCGCATTCGGCAGCTTGGACCCCTCTCAGTCTGTGGGGGCTTTTGTAGACGAAGGTAAAGCTCCTCCGGGACCTGTTTGGACTTAGTTTGGACCTGGTTTAGGTCTTTCCCGCTTTTACTCACCGGATCAGTCCACGCTGGTTTATTCTGACACAAATGGGATGGTTTTTGTGTGTGTGTGTCATGTAGAAGGTGTTCTGTCACTAACCCCCTTTTTCCTGACGTCGACGCCCTTCAGATTCACTGGTTGGTTCTGATTTGTGTGTAAATTCTCTGTTCACAGATTGACAGTAACTTGCATGTTTAAAAGAATCATGTTTGTGATTTTTCAGCTCTGTCAGATCACACACAAACGACTCACTGTGGTTTCACTAATATCAAACTTTAAACTGCCCCTCTCTGCGCTTTAGATCGCTCTAATCGTTCTCCCCCCTCTGTCCAGGCCGCAGCAGCCCGTCTGCGGACCCGCTGAGGAAGAGTCCGTCTGCTGACCCGGCGGTGCCGCCCAGCTCTAGCTCGGCCTCGGCCTCCGCGCCATCGGCCACCGCTCCCGCCCCTGCTCCCGGTCTGGGGCAGAGGAGCCCGGCTCATGGACGGACCGCTCCTCCCTCAGGGGCAGGACACAGCCAGAAGGCGCCACATCAGGACATGGGACCTACAGGAGACGGCCCGAGGAGAGGTGAGGCTGACACGGGACAAAAACACGAGAAACATGTCCTCTAAGTATCTAAAGGTGTTGGTTTCTGAGCTCAATGTGATGGTGCCACATGGACCACGGCTCCAGACGACACCCACAGTGATCCAAGAGGGTCTGAATGCAGCCGATGGAGAGTCATGTGATCAGTGCAGCTCCACACCTCCACAGGAATGGACGTCTCCTCCACTTTTTCCCCATGATATTTATTTAAAGGAAACTCCACTATCCTTAAGGTTTGGTGCAGAGATGGATTGATCGTCATTCAATGTACAAAGTACACAGGACAAAACTGTTGTATTTGTTCTTGGTAAAAAACTGGCACTTAATAAAAGTTGGTGTGAAAAATAAATGGGTAAAAGAAATAAGTGAGGATGGTGCCTAAAGTCATCTGAGTGACCGTCTAATTGCCAGTTTGTTTGAATTAGTTTAAAGAGACTAGATGCAAGTTGGCCATTTTATACTCACTACTGCCACCTCAGGTCATATGTGTAACTCCACCTTCTATATTAAGCTTGTGCATGACGGCACTTCGAACCCGAAGTAACACCTTTTTGAGTAACAGTGCAGGATTTTAGAGACAGTTGTGGTGAACACCTCTGAGCTCACACATTAGGACATGGCTGGAATATGTAGTGGGATGAAAATACTTAAATATACTCCGTATAGTCCCTTTAAGCTAGTGTCCTGTCGAGGTGACGTCTTTTCCTGTGGAGAAGTGGAGCTCCACTGATCACGTGCCCCTCCATCAGCTGGTTTCAGACCCTTCTCAAATGATTGCGTATGCCACTATTGCAAGCATAAAATGTTTATGGTTGCATCTGTGCGAGTGGCCAGAATGAGATGTTGCAGTTTGTAAGATTGTTTTTGTTTAGAGAGCGTGGCTCTAAACTCTCCTTTTCACCACTCATCGCTCGCAGCAGAAGTCCAGAAGAACCGTGAAGCTCAAATGCTCATCAAGCGTTATTGTTCTGCCCTCACAGAGCTCACAGTGAAGATGCTGTTTCTGTCCTTTTTAGGAACATCCTCTTGAAACCAAAGTTATACTTGGTGTTTGTGGGACCACCAGTGCGACTAGTGACCGATAGTCCAGAGCCCTGAGTTGTGACCACAAGAGCAAAGAAGCTTCTGTGGATATGAGAGAAACGTTCTATTGAAAGTGTCTGTCATCAAAGCAGGTTTTTGGGGTGTTGTAAATATTTAAAAGTGAATGGGCCAGTCGGAGTTGTTGATTAGTGTTTGTCAGTCACTACTGTGCATT
The DNA here is from genome assembly GCF_951799975.1 of Gobius niger. Lineage (NCBI taxonomy): Eukaryota > Metazoa > Chordata > Actinopteri > Gobiiformes > Gobiidae > Gobius > Gobius niger. The sequence goes on along the minus strand of NC_136858.1, from coordinate 3,894,010 downwards.
TGTAATCTCTGAGTCTGTATGTTTTTCTGCTGCTGAGGGGTGTTCTCCGCTGTGTTGTTGAAAGTCTGTGATGTTGCAGGAGCAGACCTCCATAAACCTCCTAAGGCCGAGTCTGAGCAGAGCCGAGGAGAGCGAGATCCCAGTAAACGCGGCGCAGGTTAATGCCTCTCTCCCTCTCAGACGCTGCATGCCCTTCTCTGGAGACTGGACTCATCTCCGTTCCATCTAACTCATGTTTCAGTGTGTGTCTGTGTGAAGGCTGACATGCTCTGCTCGCTACATGTCAACACCGTTTTACTAATTCTTTATTTCTCATCCTGTGGATTTCAACTTGTTGTGTTGATTTGCTGCTACTGTGTGATGAGATGAAGGCAGGACAATTGAATGAGAATGGTATATTTGGGCCGATATGACACAGGGTTAGGCTGGGCAACCACCTGTCTGTGCTGGGGTGTGGAGCGGCTTCCCAAAAGAGGAGCTAAACTTTGTTACTTATTGATGAAAGACGATAAAATAATACTCCCCAAAAGCAGACAGGTGCTAAGTAGCGAGTGAAAAATAAAATACACTATTTTGTGGCCGTGTTCGACCTGATTTAACCTCCTAATCCCCACCTGAACTGAGCATTTTTCTCCAGTTTGGCATTACCCAAATCTAGAAGCTTCTTGGGGGGAAAAAACATCAAAATAGTAACGAAAGCGAGGATGAAAATACAACATAAAGAGCAACAAAAACACGATTTTAAAAGTAATGAGAACGCAAATAAAAGCCACAAAAGAAGCAACAAAAATGTTCCGGAAAAGCAACAATCACCCAATATAAAAGCAATAAAAACATGACTAAAAAGTGAAGAAATTGTGACTAAAACAGACAAAAATGTGACATGGAAACGCAATATATCGATATTCATGCCAGATATCTCTATCGATACGATATAACTATGGGTTAGGTGAAAACCACAAGAGTGCAGTTTTGATAAAAGTCTATATTGTTTATATCTTGCTTTTTCTATTTTTAATGTTCATATCTCCATCAATACAATAACGATATATTTTGCTTTTGCGATATTGATATCTTGAATGTTCATATCTCGATATCGATACGATAACGATATATCTTTCAGCCCTAGTTGGAATCAGTCTTAGGTTAAGTATACTTTATTAATCCCTGTAGGGAAATTCATTCTCTGCATTTGACCCGTCCTCCATGCCGCTGGAGCGACCTGAGGCCGGCGCTCAGGGACTCGTCTCCAGATGTGGAGCGAGGCTAATGGTCAGAAACACCTGGCTGGAGGATTTTTGGAGTTTTGAAGGTCTTGGCTTTCAAATGAGGCGTTACACTGGCCTATAGGCTCTTAGATTTGGGTAAGAGTTTGGTTTTAGCCCTCACATGAACCAGGCATATTTTCTCCAGTTTGGCTCTACCCGAATCTAAAAGCATAAAAGTGACAAAAAGAGCAACAAAATGTGAAAAGCAACAATAACACAATTTTAAAAAGCGACACAAACACACAGGAAAGAGTGACCAAAACTCAACAAAAAAAAGAGATGAAAACACGTCAAAAACGCTTAAAGAACGTGACAAAAAAAGCGGCAACAATGCGATAAAGTTGTGATCAGTTTTGTAGGTCTTAGCTTAGCTTTTTGGATTTGGGTAAAGCTGAACAGGAGAAAATGTGCTCTGTTAAAGCAGAACTAAGTAACTTGTTTACCTTAATAAATCCTTTCCGTAGTCCCTCTGGGGGTAATACAAGTGTTAATAGGATGATTGTCTTTCATCTCCCCCTGGGGTCTTTGGCCAGAAAACCACAATTGCAACTACTTGCCTCCGGGTCAGAGCCACCAATACACACTAATGGAATCACAAAGAAGCCAACAGGTTTAGCGGGCTAAGGTAATTGTATTTATAACAATATTTACCGCCAAGTTTGAGTAAAAAAAATATGGCCATTGTGTAATTGGATGTACTATATCCCTCTATCAGTTTGTCAGCGTAGTATTTACTCTCACGGACGATTAATGAGTAAAATAACGTAACATGCTACGACACCTGTAGTGGCGCTTACGGCCTCTAGGGGTGGCGTAATATCAGTGGTGCATATTCGGCAAATCAACATCCCCCAAAAAGCAGCCTCAGAAAAAACATCCGACCTGTTACAGCGCAAGGGAGGCAATGCCATGTCTGTGACCATTGTTTTTGTCTGTCATGGAACTGTTTTTATTTATTTAAAACACTGAAATTTCCTTCACAGGCCCCGGACGTGACGACATCATGATGGCTCGTATGGGGGGCAGCAGAGGGAGGCATGGGGGAATGCAGCTTCCTGACGGTGAGTTGGAGCTTTCACAGACTTGGCAAAAATACAATGTAAAGTTTATAATAATGAAATAAAGCGGTTGATTAACGGTTTGGTTTCCTGCACCGTAGCTTCAGTTTGGTGCCGCATGTGTCACACTGAGATACAAGACCCCTCCGAGTCCAGTACTTTAACGATACTTGGTTTTTCGATACCTGAACTGATGGTAGAATATTTGTCGCCTAGAACCAGGAAACTGATCAATAATGTGTGGAAGAGCTGCACATTTACAATATTGGGTTCATCTCCAATGACAAGAAATGTGGGGAAAATGGGGAATAATTTGGGAACAGATGGGGAGAAATTGTGGCAAAAATAAGGAAAAAAATGTATTAATAAATGGGGAGAAAATGGAACAAGACTATTTTGAATAATAGGGTAAATATTAGGAAAAGAACTGGAATGAAAGGTGATAAAGTAAATGAAAATTGGTTAAAATGGAGAAAAAATGTTGGGGGGGGATAATTTATTTGAACTAGGGCTGAACTTTATGGACTAGATTTCATATCTCGATATTCATGCCAGATATCTTTATCGATATGATACAATATACTTATGGGTTCGCTGAAGACCAAGCATTTTTCAGAAAAATGTAAACAAATGATACAAAAGAGTGCAGTTTTATTGATGAAAATCTATATCGTTTATATCTTGCTTTTTCGATTTTAATGTTTTGAATGGTCATATCGCAATATCGATATGATTACGATATATATTTCAGCCCTAATTTGACCTGAAACTGCTTAGTAACTTCCTGTAATGCTGTCCCTGGATCTAAAGATATAAGATTTACTTTCAATATATTTTTTTGTCGATACCCGGTTCCCAGCCCTATCAGTCACTTCCACGAGGGTGACCTTCACCAAAACAAAATGCTCAACCCCACAATATGCTGTAGATGCTATAGATACAATACCATGAATCTGGCTGTTTTTAGTATTAATCCTTATTATATCTTAACAAAAGTGAAGTTTTTTACTGGCAGATCGCACAGTACTGTCTTATATTTGTCTGAAGCGGGAACGTTTTTACCATTTTATCAGTATCTTTTTCCTCTGTGAACCACATTTTTCTTTTAAACACCGAAGCCTCGTTTTCTAATACTTTCACTGTTGTTCTGTCCCGGCAGCTGTAGGAGGGGGCGCTCCGGCGAACAGGCGCGGTGGTCGTGGAGGCGGGCACCGAGGGAGGGGCAGGTTTAACGTGCGCCGGGACGGACCCGTGAAGTTCGAGAAGGACTTTGACTTCGAGAGCGCCAACGCACAGTTCAACAAAGAGGAGATCGACCGCGAGTTCCAGAACAAGCTCAAGCTCAAAGGTACGTGTCGCTTTGTTTTTGGCTTCTCTATTCAATTCCAAAGCTCTAATTTTCCTGCCATAGTGATGAGATTTATGACTTGAATTTGAAAAAGAATCTTTGGGACATTTCAAAAAGCAATTCCAAAGTTGCTGGGGTGTCAGGCGTAGGTCCAGGTTTTCGTTTTGTTAAAAGTATTATTTTTGGAAGACCGTGGAAAACCAGAGTGCTGAGGTAACTGCAGCACCCCCTGGTGGACAGTTTACACATTACAGGCAATGTTAAAGGAATAGGCCACCGTTTTTACATACTGAGATATGCTCTTACCTCACTTTAGCCGAGTTAATATATCCCCGTCTGGTCTTTGTCCGTGCGCTCTGCCAGGGAAACGGAGCACATACGCAGCCTCTCCCACATGTCACATAGCTCCAAAAAGACTTCCCCCGCTCACTTCCGTCAATAACCTTTAGGAGTTACTGCGCGGACGTTTTGCTCCTCGTATCATTACGCCTCACAATATAGTCCCCCTTTTTATCTGCTTATAAAATCGACATGTTACATTTCTGTGTAAATATACTTCGCATGAAAACACTTCACGTAACTTTATTTAAATAGGGAACACATGGAAGAGCTTGGTAGCTTCTATCGTGAGCTTTTTTGGAGCTATGTGACATGTGGGAGAGGCTGCGTATGTGCTCCGTTTGCCTGGCAGAGCGCACGGACAAAGACCAGACGGGGATATATTAACTCGGCTAAAGTGAGGTAAGAGCATATCTCAGTATGTAAAAACAGTGGCCTATTCCTTTTAATAAATAGTAAATGAGCACAGAAAAGGCGTTTTTAGGGGCAGTCTTTTCTCTCAGCCTCCGCAAACCATAATGCGTTACCACAGCTCTGAATATTTGCTGTCTCAAATTAGACTAAAACTAAATTAGAAGTAGTTTATAAGACTAAAGCTATGAGTAAAACCTCCTGAAATGTTTGTCAATAGGGATGCACCGATGCCACATGCTTGTACTCATACTCGTACTCGTTAATGAGGTCCCGATACCAGAAACTGATACCACTTGATGTGCGGCCTTTCTGCTGAAGAGAGAAAATGGCAACAAACTGGAGAATTCTTTAGTGTAAATCCAATATTCCACATAGAGCTGACTTTATTACAAGTTGTGTTTACAAGATACAGGCTAGTGTTGCTAACTAGCCGCTAACTCACGGCTAACAGTTCTTACACCGTTTTATGCCCAGGGGTTTATTCATCTGAAAAACTAACCCAGAGACTTAAAAAGTTCTCAGAAAATCCAATCTTAGAGATACAGCCTGTCCATATTGAGCGAAAATGAGCTGAAGCAAAACAGAACTGGACTCTGTGACTCATACAAACATAAGCAAGTCAAATTTAATGCTTTTTATTGCGCATTTAATGCATCTTTGTAACATTAGTTTCAGTTTCTCTTCACCTTGACCAAACTTAGACTTCTAGTGGGTTCTAATGGGTGTCAAGGACCTCACATCCCCTGAAGTGGCTTTTCTCCTTGTTTTCTCGAGAGTCTGTAAAAGTCTAATTCCCTGTGTGTGTTTCAGATGAGAAGTCTGAAAAGCCCGTCGGGGAGAAGGCTGCTTTGAACGGGGAGGAGAAGGCGGAGTCGGGCCTGGACGCTCCGGCCAGTGACCAGCCCGAGGAGGAGTCCGGGGAAACGCTGGGACCCAACGTTTACTACGACAAGTCCAAGTCCTTCTTTGACAACATCTCCTGCGACGACTCCAGGTGCGGAGAGTCTTACGCTTGTTCCAAAACTGTAATTCAAGCTTTTATCGAAATCATTTCAACATGACTTTGTTTTTCTCTCTACAGGAAAGACAAGTCGGGCGGCGGCGCCGGGTTTGGAAGGTACAACATACACAATATTATACTCAGATCGAGGCTTTGTCATTGCTGCCTGTAAACTCCAGTCAGACTAAAAATAAGGTGGAAAATTAGGCCCATGAATTTACTTCTTTCACAATAACAAGGCCTGTCACATTAAGAACATTTTTATATATTGAGGCAATTTTGTTTTTGCTTATAATACCTAGACTCAGAAGTAATGGAACCGAGGCTGAAGTAACATCATGAACCACCAAAGTTTTTAATGTTTTAATCTCTGCTTAGGTTTTTAGTCCAGTACTTCAAGCTTTATGGATGCGTCTCTATGGCATATTTAAGGCAGCTTTAAATATACAGGTGCTCGTCATATAATTAGAATTATATTACTTCTGTTATTGAACTTAAACTGTGAAACTAATACATGACAGAATCATTACATGCAAAGTGAGCCTTTATTTTTCATTTTGATTATGGCTCAGAAATGAGAATGTTTAAAAAATGGACTCTAAGCTTTAAAGTGATAGTCTGTAAGTTTGCAAAGTGAGGGAGGATGGATTGAAATGTGAAAGTTAACAATCAAATCCCTCCCCTCTTTAGCCGGAAAGCCCTTCTTAGTTTGCAAAATGAAGAGAGCAGGAACAGAATTGTCAAAAGCAAACAGTCAAGCTCCTCCCCCTCCCTCCTGATTGGACCTGACAGGCTGGTTCACAGGAAAAGCCTGTCTAATTGGTCAACATGGGAGGATACTAGACTTTGTTTAGTTGCAGAGATCCGGGAAGCAGTGACTTTACAAGAAATAATGCATTTTTACTTACTCAAAATGCAAGACCAGGTGGTAGATTTTGAACATTTAATAAAATTTGTAATACATCTTGACTTGCAGACTATCACTTTAATCATCAACATTATAACAACAGTCTATGTCATATATTAGTTTCACAGTTTAAGTTGAATTACAGAAATAAATGCACTTTTTCATGATATTCTAATTATACGACGAGCACCTGTATAGTTTTTAAGTGTTGGTCAAAGTACTTGATTTTGTTATTTGAGTAAAAGTACAGATGATACTGGTCAATTATCACGCCAAATAAAAGTAAAGAATTGTCTGTTGGAGAATTATTAAGTGAAATTACTATAGTATTTGTTGAAGAAAGTCCAAATATGTTTAAATAAAGCTTCTAAAACATGAATATTATGCCTGGATTTGCACCTCTGTACGGCAACACAACAGGGACAAACCTCCCTTGATGTGAGTCAATGGCATGATGTTCAAAGTGTGCATTATTGGGCTTTAAAAATGAACCAAACACGTGGACAAGTTTACGTTTTACTTTGGAGTCTTTAGAAGTGTAGTGAAGTATATGTAGTAAAAGTATGGGGTTGTGTGTATTTTGGCGGCGCTGTGATGACCCGGCCTCTCGTCCTCAGGGAGCGCCGGCAGACGTGGGCGGAGGAGCGACGCATGAACGCCGAGACCTTCGGCCTCCCGCTGCGTCACGGCCGGGGCGGCCGAGGCGGTTACCGTGGACGCGGGGGCATGGGCTTCCGCGGCAACAGAGGTCGGGGGTCGTTCGGGGGTCACCCTCAGGGCGGCGGATACAGGGGTGGTTACCGAGGCAACCAGGCCGGACGGGAGTTCGCCGATCTCTCCTACAGGGTAAAGGAGCTTTTTCTATGAACCGTGCACCTATGTTGAGCTGGAGCTTCATGTAAATATCATGTTATGATAATTGGAATTGACTTTATATGGATTAATTTGTAAATGACGTCATTTTACATGAAACGGTGAAGATACTGAACAAACGGCACCTTTGGAACAGCCATAAACGGTCACGTTCAACAGGGAAAATATTACATTTACCCATTACTCCACCAGTATGGGAGCAAATACTGAATTCTGATATTTTCTTCCAAATAAAGATAAAGAGACAGAGAGAGGAACAAAGTGGTTCAACAGCCCAAATCTGTACATAATGTTTTAAGAGTGACATCACACAATAATAAGCTTCTTCCAGGTCCAAACTGTTGATTTCCATAGACATACACAGCAAACACACAACTTTATCTGCTGAAGAACAGTTAAATGGCTGAAAAACGCTTTACACCAAACTAGAATGATAAATGGCACCATTTCTCCAGACAAAATGGAAGATATTATTTAATATTCAAAATAAGCCTTCATGGTATATGCCTTCAAATTATGTGATAATTAATCCAGAGTAAATGTGATATTTCTGTGTGATCCGATGTTTAAAATAGAGCCTTGTTGTCGGCTCTACAGCAGGTTAAATCAATAAAATCCCATTATAGTGAATTAGGGTAAAGCTCTGTTGGACCTGGAAGTATTTCACAATTTCAGTATCCTTTATTGTCATTGTACAGTGCACAACAGGGGGGAAAAAAAGTAGTAATTGACAAAAGTTTACAGTAAATTCTAACCTTAGCTTCATGCTAATGTTAGCTTTGAGTGCCTGTTTTACACTTTTAGTGGAAAATCTGCTGGGTCAAAACATTAATTATGACCTGACTTTGACTTGATGCTATTGTGTGAGCTAAATGGACTCGTCCACTAGAAAAAGAGTGAAAAAAATGGATTCCCTCCTTTCCCCACGCTAGGCCAAGTGTCCTAGTGTGACACATTTCCGTCTATCTATAAAATGCATAAATTGATCAGTTATTCAAAATTTAAGATGCATTTTCTTTACCCACGATTAATGTAAATAGTATTCTCAATAAATTTAGAGATTGAAAGACGGGCATATATTAGTAATAAAGTATATGAATGAAAGAAAAAATTGAAAAGACAATTAATAATATAAAAAAATGATACAAATAAATATAGGTTTGAATAAATAAAACATGCTGTAATTTCCACATATTTAGTTTAAAGAAACAAAAGTGTGCCAACATTTTTAACAATCTCCCAAATGTAATGATTTATTTTTTGTTCTGATTTTTACCATTATTAAATTCCCATTATTCTTTTCTCTTCCAGAAGGAAAACAAAGTGTCGGCGTAGTCCTGAGCCCGACCCGGTGGAAAGAAGAGACGAGGCGTATTTACATTAAAAAACGAGGGGGGGGGAAACAAACGTCAAGATTATTTTATTTTTATTTTTTTTCTTTTTGGTTGCGACTTTTTGACTTAAGGAATGAAGACTAGATGTATCTTTGTCACCAGCACTGGGGTAGACCGCTCAAATGCAACTTTAACTTTTCGCCACATCCTCCCAACGATCTCCAATTAACTACTCTTTATGTGCAACCTTCGATTTCCTCAACTTCGATTTAATATTTTGTTTGGGTTGGGAAATAAAATGAGCTTCTACTGGGCCGGTACAGCGTGGGTTTGCATATCAATTGTATGAAGGCAAAAAAAAAAGATAAATCTGGCAACGCGAGTCACTTTTGCAGAGGCTTTTGTGCTTTTTTTAGCCAAACTGCTGCGACATCTTTGGCTAAATATCTGCATCCCTGATTTTTTTGGCAGTGACACTTTGTTCAAGAGACTCTTGGTCAGTGAGGCTCGTACTTTGTGTCTAGTTCTTTGCTTGTTTTTTTTGCAGCAGCCGTGAGAAATGCAGGATGTTTAATTCTCCCTCATTAAACGATTTGACCAGTAAAGTTGATGCAAAAAGTATTTGCTAATGGACAAAATCCTCACTTAATTGCCTTTTTTGCCTTCAAGTAAATGCCGTCTTTCATTATGATTCCAAAGTGATGAGTATTTTTTAACAGACTGTCAATTTGGGCTGTACTTTCTCCTGAATTCGCCGACTAGTTTCTGTGCATTTGTAATTGGTTTGACTGGAGATTCAGATCCACATAAAAATGGCATTACTTTTCCTTTTTGGGGAAATCCTGCAAACAAGTGCTTACTATATTAAAGCTTGGAGAAATGACTCTGTACCTTCCTACCATTTGTGCTTTTGAACTAGGGCTGGGCAATATTGACAAAAATGAAAATCTCAATATTTTTTGGGGTACTTTATCGAGCAAGTCATACTTTCCAAACCATCAGAAATGTGCATAAGTTTGCCGGCAAGCATGTCAATTTTCATTGCTTTATTACTCAATCACCCTGATCCAACTGAAATACATTTTTGAAAAATTCCCAATTTTTTTCCAATTATTTCTACAGTTTTTTTTCATTTTTTTTTATTTACAATTTTTTTCCCCAATTATTTCTAAATTATTCCCCTTTTCAAATTTTCCTGAATTTTCCTCAAATTTTCCCTAATTACTTACGAATGTTTTCCAATTACTTCTAAATTGTTCCCTCCCCTTGAATTTTTTTTTCATTTACCAATTTTTTCCAAATTTTTCCCCCATTGCATACCATTTTCCCCAATTATTTCTAAATATCTCCCTCCCTTTTTCAATTTTTCATTCACCATTTTTGTTCCTCAATTACTCTATTTTACTCCAATTTTTTTTCTCAATTTTCCCCATTAGATACTATTTTTTCCCAACTATTTCGAAAATTTTCCCTCTTTTTTTTAATTTTTCAAGTTTTCCAATTACTTAGAAATTGTTCCTTCTTTAAAATGTAATCAATTTTCTCAAATGTTCCCACTTTTCCCCATTTTTTTCTTCCCCCTCCCCCTTTTCAATTTTATCATTTACAATTTTTTTTTCCTAAATTTTCCCTCTATACTTACCAATGTTTTCCAATTACTTCTAAATTGTTCCCTCCCCTTTTAAAACATTTTCATTTACCAATTCTTTCCCAATTTCCCCCCAATTATTTCCGCCGTTACTTACCAATTATTTCTACATTTTCCCCTAAACTTTCTTAACATGAGATAAACTCGCCATTGCAAATTTGCAGATCTTTCCGACGATATATTGCCCCGCCCTATTTTAAACCCCCAGCCGGTTTTGAGACTCGTCATTTTTATCAGCTAAACCACGCCGTACCATCCCAGCCGGAAAATGCCTGTTCAATTGTATTTCTGTTGTAACTTCAGCACCAAAAACAAACCTACTTTCTCGACTTCTCACCTTCTTCTTCCTGCGTTCTCACCTGCGCCGTTCACCCACACACTAAATCCGTTTCTCCGCGTTACGTTTTAAATGGTGCCAGTCTCGTTCGGTAGAAAAGCAGCTTCAGTTTTCTCAGCTTTACCCAAACCTTTAGAGAAACATTTTTTTTTTTCATAGATAAACCGAACAGTAGATTGAGCTTTGTTTCTAGCTTGGACTTTTAGGAAGACGTTCTCAACAACTTTTACTGTATTGACCTTTTAAAGCCACACTGTGTAACATTTTACCTCCAAAAAAAAACAAAACACAAGCGTTTCATTTGACCACATGGTGCAAAAATGGCCTAAAAATGATGTCATTTCAATGCGAGTGCGTTTGCATCGCTTCAGACTTGACTCGTCTCCATGGTTACGCTTGACCCGCCTCCCTCTTTCAATGTTACGCAGTGTGGCTTTAAATCAATGAGAAAAAAAATACAGCTCGAGTACATTTATAACCCTGACGTTGACAGTTTAGCTTCGGAAAAGCTCTAATACAACATTACTGCCGAAACAAGCCATATTCAACAAACAAAGCTTGGTAAAGGTGTTTTTTTTGTTTTTGTTTTTTACACACAATTATTCACAAATTTTAACAGATTCAATGACCAAAAGTCTTGTGCGCCACCCAGGAATGGAAATAAAAGAATGCCACTAAACTTTGTCCCGCGGCACTGCAAAAGACCTCCACATTTCGAAAGCTATCGATGTCGACTCGTTATTGTAGCAGAATAGTTCCTAGCAATACAAAGAAAAGTACCTATTCGTTTACAAAGGAAAGCCTCTGAATGGCGGAGCCTGTAATTTTAAACCAGTGGTGTTTCTTTTCGTTCAATTTGGCAGAAAAATGTAAGTTGTAAAGCACTTTTTTGGGGGGAGGGCGGGGGAGAGAAATGGTGTTTTTGTTCTTGTGTTTCTGTCCTGGCGATTGTCTGATCCAGTGTAATTCCTTGGAAGGGTCAAAAGCCCAGAAAAACTTGTATTAAATAGTTGAGACTTTCCATTTAACACAAAGCCATTTTGAAGCAACCTTTTAAAATGTACTGCTGGAATAAAACCGTAGAAGACCAGTCGTGTTTGTGATTATTTCAAGTTTAAGTTGGGGCAATAAAGGCATTGACATTTTTTCAGTTGGATGTTTAGTTTCAGTTCAACTCACTGAAGTAGGGGGGCGACTTTGGCTTCAACTTTTAAATTCTGCTTCACAAAATGTGATGCCCAGCCCAGAATTGTCACATGGGTCATTGAATCTGGGTCAAAAAATAAACTCTTTGGAGCAAGGCTTTTAAGCAGTGCTAGCATGGTGCAAAGTCCAAAAAAATCCAAAGTGTCTGTTGCAGTTGTTCCTGGCCACCAGGGGGTGGTATTGCAGCAATGTCAGTTCCAAGCCATGAGCAGGGCCTGCCCTAAGGTTTAACTATTGCACACACACCCCCTCTACACACATGCACAAAGCCTTTTACTCATTTTTCTTGATACAATATTTTCACTTTGAGAATATCGGAAAGGCTAGTTTTATTTTTACTTTACCATGATTGTCTATTCATAAAAATAAAATAAAAAAATCAACATGTTCTATTATGAAACATGCACAACATTGAAGGAGGAACCTCTACTTCTGAAGTCATTTATGAAGCAGCATAGCAAGTCTCTAGTCTATGCCTTTCTATTCATAAGTTCTGTCTGAAAATCTACAATATTGTACAGCAGTGGTTCTCAACCTGGGGGTCGCGAGACAAATTTGGGGGGTCGCCAGATCATGTAGATAAAATATACATACTTTTTTTATTATATTTTATTGTGGCATGTGTGTGCTATTTTACCAGTGTGCCATTATATGTTCATATTTTGATGAATTTTATTTTAGCCATTTGTTTTTTTCTTTGTTTTTTAAGAATTATGTAAGCTAATGTTTTGATTTCTCACAGTGTGACCCGGGCGGGGGGGTCACAAACCCCTTTAGTTGTTATAATGGGGGTCACAGCTCCAAAAGGTTGAGAACCACTGTTGTAGAGCATGGCCCTGGCCTTGAGGACCAAACAGAAGGGCTTTCCTCGCCCATTAGACCAGGGGTGCCCAAAATGTGGCCCTCAGCACAATTTTTGATGGCCCATAAGCGTCTTGTTGAAGTGGCACACATCGCCAGGATGATACTTGCCAGTTTAATAATTCCACTGGGTGAAAGCCTCAAAAACTAACACTTCATAGAGAGTCAGAGCTGGTATAGGTTTCAAACATAAATGAAGGTATAGGAAATGATTTTACCTCTCTTAGATGTTTGACATCACTGACCACAGATCTGTGGCTCTTCAGGCTTGATCATCTTCAATATGTGGCTCTTGATTAAAAAAAAGAAGGTTTGGACATCCTGATTTTCACCCTTTCATTGTTTGTAAACATTGGAGGCAGGAAGCTAAATGCTACATCACTACAGTAGAATGATATATGCTGCATTCAAGTGAACTGGGAGCTTGTTTTCCCCAGTAGCTTTGCTGTAATGTGCTTGTAATGTCGGAAAGTGGAAACGTTTTTGATGTCTGTCTCCAAAATGAAATTTAAAATAGCATTTAACTGGGCAAAACATTTACATGTGTGATTAGTGTCTAAAATCGAAACTTTGATTTGTTGGTTTTATGAAATATGGAAGCATTTTTGGGTATTTCTCTCGCAATTATGTTACTCAGAGGACAAAGACTGGTTAAACAGTAGTACTTTTTTTGAGGTTACTTGAAGAGCTCTCATGATAAATTAACAAATCAACTGATTTCCAGAGTCAGGTGCAGAAGTCGGGAACCTCTTTTGGACCTGAGTATGTTATTTCCTGTTACAGAGGAAGCCCCGCCCACCTCCTCCAATGTGTGCCATGAAAGAGTCATTGGAGAATCAGACAAAGCTTTTAATTTACAGCTCCTGTTCCTCCTAGACAACAGGATGACACTTGTAACCAGACACCTTAGATTGTTTTAGTTTAATCTTCTTTCTGCTGCATATTCACAGCTTTTGTGATGTCATTGACCAGCTGTGATCCTGTTTGTCCAGATTTGCAGCTGTGATGCGAACAGAGCGTTGTGCAGAGTCATCTTCAAACCTCTGTCCTGATCACATGACTTTGGATTTGCCCGGAAGATGAAGGTCAGACAAATTTAGAAACGGAAACAGGTTCTCTTTCAATGTCCTATACCTGATTTTATCTTTTTAGATAGCAAACAATGAAAGAGGAAGCTACACAGTTGAAATGTTAGTTGTGTCCAGACTCATTCCTAACTTTCCTAACATATTTGTAGCCTCCCAAAGGGACGAGTTTATTGACACATTTCACAACTTGCAGCGTCACTTTTCAGGGTCACTTTCACATAAATGCAAGAAAAATAACAAGAAATTTCTGTTTCCTCTGATCATTATTTGACAATGATTGGATTCACAAACCTGCCAATTATTCTTTTGGCTGAAAATCCTTTCTACTTTCCAACCTAACACTCATGTTTCAGAATATTGTCACCACTTTTGGACGCCTTTATCAATCAATCAATCAAACTTTATTTGTAAAGCGCTTTTCATACCGAAAGGTATCACAAAGTGCTTTACAGATTACAACATTTAAAACAATGCGCCTGAGACAACCTCCCATATATATATATTTTTTATATATATTAGGATTAAATAAATAGATTAGTCAGTTAAAGGCTAAGCTAAAAAGGTGGGTCTTGAGCCTTCTCTTAAAAACATGAACGTTCTCTGCAGCCCTGAGGAAATAATGAGATCACAGTTCATATGAGCTGGAAGAGAGGACTTTCAACTTTGGGACAGTTTTTGTTTTATGTAAATTGGCCCCAGAATTACAGAGAACTTAGCAATAAACTAAAGTTAGAAATCTGCATTTCGACAGTTACCTTAGTTACCCCCATGAAGTTTTCAGCTCCGCCTCAATTTTGTACTATAGGCTCTTTAAAATGATGTAATTTTATGTGTACTTTTGTGAGTAGCTTTATCATACAGTTCTTTTTACTTCTTGAGTAATATTAAAGCTGAGCTCAACTATACAGATGGAAATTAGCATCTCTGTTATAATGTAACATATTTACAGTGCACATGTGCACTGTTTTATGTTTTATACTCACTACTGCCACCTCAAGTCATACGTGTAACTGCAGCTTCTATATTAAACTCGTGCATGACGGCACTTTGGACACGAAGTAACACCTTTTTGAGTGACAGTGCAGGATTTTAGAGGCAGTTGTGGCGAACAGGTCTGAGCTCATTCTACACATTAGGACATGGAGGAACATGTAGGGGGGGGGGGGAATACATAATTTGAACATTTTTAATCTCCATATAGTCCCTTTTAATATGCACTGTCCCTATCAAATAAATAAATAAATTCAATTTTGCCGACCCGGAACTGTTGCATTCCCACATTGCATTGCTAGATGCGCCACCTTTGAAACAATAAGATAACTTTGTCCCACAGAAGCTAAGATAAGCTCTACACCTCCCTCGCTTCACAATGCACCCCGCCCTCACCTGCCCCCGCACCATGTAAACACCAACACCTGCAGGGATAAGAGCAGGGTTCACTACTGCACCTACTGATACACAAAAATCCAAAAGACATAGAAATGAAGTACTGTTTCTGTACTCTCGGGTAAAAACAAAATAGTAGCTCGTTTCACTTTAAGTAAATCTCACACAAATATTGTACATGTACTTTGTGTTTTTAAAGTAACATTACCCACCTCTTCATTTGATCAGCCCCCATGTTAGTTAAACACCACTGTAAGCAAGATGCTGTAAGTTAAATGTGATAGAAACCGACATGTATCGATCCCGGCTCTTGACTGTCTGTGTTGTGGCTCCGCTGAACCTTGTTATTGCACTTTGCTGAGAGCTTTTCACTTCACTTTGAACCAATTGAATGATAAGCCCTGCTCCAGAGCGTAATTCTATTCTCTTCATCCCCTTTCACCTATTTTGGTGTTTCAAATAATCTGCAATTTTAGATGTTTCCAAAAAGGTCATATACTCAAGGCCTCTGTGATTTTGTGGAAAGCAATCATTGGGCGATATTATTGCTTGTAATATAAACTGAATTACCTGTGGTCTAGAATGGGGAGGTAGAGAAAACACGGGCCAAGTTAATGTTTGCTTTTCCAATCGGCCTCATTCACTCGTTGCTCAATCTCAGTGACCTGAAAACCGCTCCCCCTTGCAACAGTTTATATGTTTTATTAAAGGTAAACATGAGCGCATTGTTCATTTATTTTGCTTGTTGGTTTATGGATCATTCCCTTATCAGTGTAAACAGCCTGTGTGTGTGTGTGTGTGTGTGTGTGTGTGTGTGTGTGTGTTGTCCTCCAGATCCAAGGAAGCACAAAATTACTATCTCCTTTGAACAGCCCTTTTTACATCACTGGTACTTGGGCTTCTTCAGCTGAAACTCGGGGTTATCTGCAATTTCAAACTTTATTCATTTTGATTGTAGGTCATTTAATGTATGTATTAGTATAACCATACAGAACTAGAAAATTATGCACGCCCAACTCAACTGGTTAAAGGTGGAAGTTGGAAGGTGGTGGAGTTTGCCTGTTCTCCCTGTGTCTGCGTAGGTTTCCTCCGGGTACTCTGGTTTCTCCTACCACTACAAACATGTACAGTGGGTGAATCCTCCAGGCAGGTGTTTCTGACCACCAGCCAGTCCCCGGGTGCAGCACTGTCCACTGCTCCTTACGGGTCGTCCCAGCGGTGTCGAAAGGTGGGTCAAATGCAGAGGCGAAGTTTTGATAATAATAATAATGATGCATTGGTTTCATATAGCGCTCTCCTGGACGCTATACATTGCATTATTCCTTTACTCTATACTTGGTTACTAGCCACAGCTGACCTGGGGTAGATTGACAGAAGGGAGGCTATCCGGTCTGCGCTATCGGCTTCTCCGACCACCACCAACCACTCTCACACTTTACCTTTACATTCACCCAGGCTTGTTCCCAAACTGTCTCCCATCCAAGTATCGACCAGGCCCTTCCTGCTGAGCTTCCGAGATCTGACGGGATCGGGCAGAGCAAAGGCCATTTGATGCTGTTGGGTCCAGGGGCAGCATTCAAGAAAGTTCAGCTCAAATAAATGATCCATTTTTCATCCATTCATTTTCTTCCGCTTTATCCGGGGCCGCGTCGTGGGGGCAGCAGTCTCAGCAGAGATGCCCAGACTTCCCGATCCACGCTCACCTCCTCCAGCTGTTCTGGGGGGACCCTGAGGTGACACCAGGCCAGCTCGGAGACATAGTTCCACCAGTGCGTCCTTGGTCTTCCACGAGGCCTCGTCCCAATAGGACATGTCTGGAACACCTTCTGAGGGAGGCAACCAGGAGGCATCCGGAACAAATGCCCGAGCCACCTCAGCTGCTCCTTTCGACGTGAAGGAGCAACGACTCTATTCCGAGCTCCTCCTGGGTAACCTCACGCCCAGCCATCTTCATTTCGGCCGCCTATATCCGCGATCTTGTCCTTTCGGTCATTACCCAAATCGCATGACCATAGGTGAGAGTGGGAACGTAGATCGATCAGTAAATCGAGAGCTTTGCCCCGACTCAGCTCCCTCTTCACCACGACAGTCCGATACAGCGACCGCATCACTGCTGACTCTGCAAATAAATCTAAATAAGTCTTTTATGGAATAAATTAACATTAAAAATAATAATTGAACAATTTGATTTAACATTAAAATTCTCTGGTTCTATACAACAATTATTTTAGTGTAGGTATCGTTCCGGTATCGTTAGGTAACCCTAACCCCAACCTAACCCTAAGTACTGGTATCAGAAAAAAATATAGCGGTACCCAGCCCAACCCTGGGAGGGTCATACTTGGTCAACAAGCTCCGAGCAGACAAAACATATGTGTTGTGCTGCCTGATGTGTAGCATTTTCATTCTAAACAAAACCCTCTCCTTTCTGAACTGAGTTGCAAAACCCAAGTAGATTTTGCCATTCACCATCAATGCATGTAGCCTATGCTTTTGTTTTCAGGTAACTAGAAACAAATCTGGCCCAAACCTTGACAAATATTGATGATTTCATTCAGAATATGAATTAACAAAAGGTGCACGCTTGTTACTCTTGTACTCTATTTTGCCGATGTCATTGGTGGGCGTGTTTACCGCATCAGTGGGCCAGGCCTGGGCTCTTATTGGTCGGCGTTGTTCCTCCTCCCGCCCCTGCACAGTCTGTCCTCTACACGGCTGCGTCCTGCGCTCCTGCTGCTGCTGCTGGTGCTGCTACTGCCGACCACACATCACCATTATCTCCCACTCCCAAAAACCTCCCAAACCAGCGCGACTTACGGACCCATTTACCCAGCGAGCAGGCACCAAACTCCGGGGGACCGCTCCTGTGCATCACCGCCGATCAATCCGCCGCAAATTTCCCACACAAAATGGCACTTTCGAGCGACCCAAACTTCAAGAAGCTGCAGCAGTGGTACAAAGCCAACGCTGCGAGCATGAATATGAGGGAGATGTTTGACAGCGATCCCAGTCGGTTCAGCAAATTCAGGTAATGCTCCTTCTTTTATAAGAGCTTGATTTAGGCCTGGGGTGGTTGATTTGACTACAAACCTGCTTCCTGGGTCAGACAGGCCTGGTTTTTCCCATGTTTCTCCCTTATTTAGCCCTCATTTAGTCAATGGGATATAGTGGGCGTGGGGGAAACACTAGTGAAACGTGACTTGTCTGGCATTTTACTGAATTGCAAAGGAGACAGACACGCGTGCCCTTTTCCCTGGGCCCCAGGCGAAAGCAGGTGCATCCACTCAAACCATTGTAACTCTCATCATCCGTCCACAATTCCTGTTTATTTTTGCAAAATAGCAGCAGCCACAAGTGTGAAACCTGCATCCTTGATCTGTACCCGAGTTAATGGCAAGGTCATAGTTTTATTTCTCCGCGTTTTCCCTCAATGCGTGAAATAAACTCTTGTAAATCGCCCGACACGTCCATCCACTCTTAGTCAATCCAACACAGGTGCTGTAGTTTGTGATCATTTGGTGTCAGGCCTGATTTGTCAGTGGATTAGGTAATGGTGCTAGTCCGCTAGCGCTAAATGCTAATGTCACGGCTTCCATTATCGGACAATGCAATAATTGTGACATCTTGCGCACTTTTTAGTGGATGAAACTTCGTATTCCGCAGTGTTGCCGTCATGGGGAGCTTTTAACCGTGTCTTGGAATTTGTACTCCATTTTATATCATAAATTAAAGGACTTTTATTAGGGCTAACGCGAGCTCGTGATAGAGCTCATATTAAATTTATTCCAAAATTATAGGTGCTAGTTATCAATCTCTTCAAATTACTTCATAAGTGACTCCCTGATATACAGATTTTACACAGATAGTATTTGACCTGAATCTTAACCTTCCATTTAATTAAAAATACACATGTAGAACGATATAACTAGTTTCTTTTGTGTACCTGTTGAGTGCCATGTAAAGTTCTGATGCTAACAATATGCTAATGAAGCTAACTATGCTAATGAGCGTTGAGTGTTGGAGTGTAAAATTACTTTTGAACGTATTTACATAATGTTTTTTTCAATACGTATTTGCATTTACTATGACAAAATAAAACATTATAGCTGGGAAGAAATGGTTCAACATCCTTGTTTGACACATTTGGAAGCTATATTTTATGAATAAGATAACTATTCATTTAGCTAGCATTCAGCTATTGAACTTGAAGAGTTTAGCATTCTGATCTACAGGCATTTAATCTGCGTTTTTACCCCATGTGCCTCATTATTTGTGATGGTAAAGCTTTATGACAGCTGCTGGTTTCATAATGTCAGGTCTTTTTCGACATGCAACATCATTTCTTTCATTAGCCTTTCTCCCTCACGTTGGGAAATGCACCGGGACATTATGTGCCCGGTTGGCGCGTGCACACACGGATGCCAGCGGGTTGTGTGGATGCGTTTACATAAAGTCCCCGTGTGTCTACGTGCGCTGCAGCACACCATCCTCTGAGTCAGAAGAAACCTCACTGTGATGGAGAGAGAACAGGGGCGTTTAATCCCCCTCTTTTCAGAAACACCATATTTGTTCAATTCATAAAATGTCTTAAGTGAGCTTTTCTTTCAGATCCTTTTTTCCCCCTCTTGGTTATGATATTACAAATTTAGTGGGATGATGCATGTGTAGAAAAAGCTGTCAGGGAGCATGAGGTTTGGAACAAAAACCAAACAGGAGATTATGTAGTGACGGAGAACATGCTTCACTGGATAATTTTGGGTTGGGTTAGACCTTTATGAATATGAAATTGCCGGTCAGGTGTGGAGTTATCATATTATATTATTTTGTTAGTAAATTTAGAGAATTAAGTTAGTATTAATAGTATTAGTATTAATTTAGATAACTTTACATTTATACTATTATCTTTAGGGCTGGGACGATCCACTTTTGTCACAATCCGATACGTCTCACGATACTCAGGCCAATCCGATACGTATTGCGAAACAGTTAATAGTTATAAGTAATATGTTTACCTTTTTAAAATGTGTAAGGTCATGTGTCCAAAGTTTATAAACCAAATGTGTTAAGACTAAGTGCATTAATATAAAAATTGCGATACTTGGTATTCCAGCACAAAGTATTGCAATCCAAGTCCGATCCGATATTTTGTCCCAGCCCTAATTATCATATTTAGTCAAGGTCCTTTGAGTCATGGAGCTTCTCCCACATGAACAAAGCTCAGACTTGTTCCTTTAGCAATAAATGATATAAGGTTCTTTCAAACTGTCAGTGGAAGTTTTAATGATTTTAGTATCTTAAATTTTATTTTGTCATATCGAAGTTTCAGGCTCATGGAAAATCACTTTGACTAAAATTGTGACAAAATATTTGAATTGATGAAATTAACACAGGCTATAATGTTTAATGGACAGCTGAAGTTAACAGATTGGTCTCATTTAAAGCACTCTGATGGTGACATTGCTGCTCTTTTCTGCCAATTTCCTTTTTTGATTTCAACCACAACTCAAAGTCCCTTATCATTTTAGATCCATTTGCCTTTTTTTAGTATAATGTCGAAGCATGGTCAGCTCTAGGCTACATAAACGTTGGGTTGTTGTGTTTGAATGCAGGGAGAATCACCTCTGTTCTATTTTCTCTATGTGTTGGGTTACTCACAGCAGAGAAAGTCATTCACCCATAAAAACCTCGCCTCCAGTGAGTCATACTATTAATGCACTACAGCGTGTAAGATCATGTACTGAAACTGTCTGCTCGTGCTGAAAGGAATTAAAGGAAAAGAATTCATACGGCTGCATTGTATTGGGTATCTTCTTAGCTTCTGTTTCACCCACAGGGGGCGCTAACCTCAGAAGATTCTACATCCCCTATTTGGGTGTTATATTGCACAGCCCAAGAGCCAAAATGCTGTATTTGTTAAATCTCATCCGCTTAATGCCTTTGCTGCTAATGGTGAAAGGCCTGATTTGATTTCGATAATGACTTTCTATTTGCGTGCCTCCCTGCAGCACCACCCTCGAGACCGACGATGGACCGATTCTCCTCGATTTCTCCAAGAACCTCATCAATGAAGACGTCATGGCCATGCTGTTCGAACTGGTCAGTACCGCACCCCACATGACGGTGCTTTTTAGGAGGTTCTCAGACCCTTTACATAAGTCACAGAAACTGGAAACACGGAAGGCAAAGTTAATGTTTTAATTTTTGTTGCAGTGGTTAGGTTAGGGACCGTCAATAAAGTAAGTTTATTTCTAAAGCGCTTTTCATACGTAAAATCAAAAACACCTGTACAAGAGAATAGGAAATGGGATAAATTACCAAACAACCCGATTGGAGAAAAAGTTATTTTTCCTCCTATAGCTTTAAAGACATTTGGCCCGCTGACCCCAAACCACTTTTGAATACCAGGACTTCTTCTGGGCTTCTGGGCTAAGGCCTTGAAATTCTGCTTCAAATCTTCTATGGTATAAGTGTTTACCTTAATAAATCCTTTTTGTAGATCCTCTGAGGGTAATACAAGTGTTGTGGGATGATTGGAGAGTCTTACATCTCCCCCTGGTGTCTCTGACCCGTAGGCAGGAAAGCTGCAATTGTGGTTTTCTGGCCAGAGTCGCCAATACACACTAGTGGAATCACGAAGGAGAAGCTAACTGCGGGCTAGCGCCACTTAAATAGTATTTACAGCCAAGTTTGAATGAAAAAAAATGATCTCCATTGTGTCATTGGATGTACAATATCCCTCTCTCACTTTATCTTTTCTGTCAGCGCAGTATTTACTCTCACGGACATTTAATGAGTAAAAAATCAGAACATGCTACGACACCTGCCGTGGCGCTTATGGCCTCTAGGAGCATTTTAGTACTGCGCTTGACCCACAGACCCCAAACCACTTGTACCCACTCTGGGATACTTTTAGGGCCCTAAATCTGATCCGTAAAGGAGGAGTCACTTTCTATTACTTTGTGGGTCATTTACAGAATGTTAAAATTAAATTTCACTAAGAAGACAATTAAAATCAATTAAACAAATGGTTATTAACCAATGGTTATTTAAAATTGCTTAAATGTGACGAGTACATGGCTAAATGGAACAGTTTAGAGTCTGGATTGGTGCATTGCTAATAGTTGGAAAACTAAAGCCATCATTGTTCTTGGCACTACTTCCTCCTTTCCAAAACCCTGCTCTGTCTCTTTAAACTAATGACTGCCCCGTCTCATCCCCTTTAAGCTCGTAGCTCTTATAGAAAAACGACTTGATCCTTTTTTTTAATCCAATTTTCACTCCCGCTCTCTCAGCATGTCGACACAAACACGGCTCCACAGCTTCTGGTCATAAAACTCTTCAATAATTAGATTTAACTGCAGATAAATGACTTTGGTTTACCTTTTGACCAGGGAAGTTGTGGCAGTTTTCTCTTTTGCAACACTTTCTTTGCAAACATTTCCTTGCACCATCGGCCATTGCTTCATTGTGGCTGCATTGTGTTAAAACATTGTGTTAAAATCTTCAGAATGAGGCAACGTAATGTAACCGTGCCCAAACAATGAGGTTCCTGGTTTCAGTCTGGGTAAACGGGAACAAAGGCCTTTATTGTGTTTGTGCATAGTTTAGTCGCTTGAGAAATTTTAGAATTTCTCACAGAAATGACACATGAGCGGTTGGTCTATTTAGAGACAATTAAATATTATATTGTAGATATGCTGTATTAAGCACTTTTCCTGTTGCTTTCATGCTTTATTAATTAATTCTGCATATTTCATTGTGGATTCATAGCCTTTGTAGCCACTGATTCCGTGCCTGCTGAAGTACAGGGTTCTCTGACCATTAGCTCACCAATGGGTTTCAACTTTTCCACATCCTCTTGTTGGTTCCCATTTTAGATGCATTTTCTATTTGTACTGAACATGTTTAACACTCTCAAAGCTTTTAGGTAAAAATAGTATAAATCTGAACTCCTCTATAAGGTGGGATGAATGACAAAGCACTTACTTCCTATAAAGGTCAAACTCCTGTAAAGAAAAAATTAAGTAATATACTGTTCATTTAAAATTTCCTGGTGGTTCCATGGTATTTGTAGTGAGTAGCTTTAATTTTGCCTACAATTAGGAGGTTTGACCCTTGATGAAAATCTCCTATGCTGTTGTGTACCGTGACTTTGATTTTAATTGACCATCTAAAAATGTCCAAATACTGTACGTAGCAGCAAGCCAAGCGACCCTTTGAGTGCGTAGTTGTACTAATACTCTGGACAGAGAAGCAAAACACTGACACAACCTGAAAAGTTCAGCCTAGCCCTGGACTGTATCTTCACAATGGTTTCAGCTGTTTTTATAGACTTCTCTGAAGGAGAAAAAGGTCCCAGAATGGAGTCCTCTGATTGGATTAAAGGGATATTTCAGGATTTTTGACATGAGGCCTCATTTCAGAGTTATCCAGAGTGTTGCTGATTTCTGGAGATTTTTTTTTTTGTAATTCATGCAGTTCTTGTATTTGAAGAGTTTCGTGGCGCTAGGCTAGTGCAAGGCTAGTGCATTTCTATGGTATCAGCTAGCCTGCATTAAAAACAGTCTGACCCGCTCCACAGTGCACCTGAGGCAAAGCACTTATAACACCAGACTAACCATATAAATGTCTGTGTCCATAGAATCATTTTTGGAATATAACTGACGTTGCATCACATGAATGATCACATTTTGAGGGACTATTTTCTAGCAGATCACTCCGCCGCTGCGTAGCTTATACAAATATAAGGTGTATATGCTCAAATATAAGGTATTTTAAATGCAAAATGGTTAAAATTACTCTATCGACATTGACAAAATGTAAAGGTTATAGAAGGTGTCATTACAAAAGAGTGCTTGTTTTAAAAGCTTTTTTGTTTTTGTGTCCAGGCCAAGTCTCGAGGAGTGGAGGACGCCAGAGACAAGATGTTCTCTGGAGAAAAGATCAACTTCACCGAGGTAAAGAAGCAACCACCGCTTTGTAAACCATGTGTGCCTTCACTGTGACACACATAGTTCTGCCTGTGTCCGGTTTCCCCTGTTGATCTTTAACATTTGTTTTTCGTTTGCTCCTTAGGGCCGTGCGGTGCTCCACATTGCGCTGCGTAACCGTTCGAACTCTCCGATCCTCGTCGACGGGAAAGACGTGATGCCGGAGGTGAACCGAGTCCTGGACAAAATGAAGGCCTTCTGCCACGTACGTTACTACAGTCAGTCCAGGACTTAACAATGAAGAGATTTGGTGAACTTTCTGAGCACATCCATCCTCTTAAAACACTTGAACTCTTGAAGAAACCTTTGAAACGCCTGCTCTGACCCTGTGGACTCTAAAATGATCCATTCTCTGTTTTCTGTGTGTTTCAGAGAGTTCGCAGCGGAGAGTGGAAGGGCTTCAGCGGGAAATCCATCACTGACGTCGTCAACATTGGCATCGGAGGATCAGACCTGGTGAGGGCACTAACCGTCTGATTGTGGTGAAGCTGAAATAGTCGACTGGACTGAGTTTGGTTGAGTTTTGCTTCTATTCACAGAAGCTTCTTGGGTCCAAATGCTACACTAGACCCCAAGCTAGAGATATCAGGCCTCTTCTAGGAGGAGGGAACAAGACTGACAACAAATCATCTCTTATGCTACGATTCTGCATTAGAGGGTTAGCGGAGGAACTTTAGAGTTAACCCTGGTTTTGCTGTTCTTCTACAAAGCTGGTAAATTTTCCCTCATGGAAATATGCCCTTGGTGCAAAACCTGGTCTGGCCCAGGTTTAGTTCCAGCTTAGATAGTAAGACTCTTTTGGGTGACAAAGCGGAGGATTCTCTCCTATGATTGGTCGAACTCTGTGGTGTACGGAGGGAAGAGGAGGAAGAATCTTGAGCAGTGATGAGAGGGAGAAGTCTTTTACTTGAAAGCGAGTGTGGATTTATTTAGTAGGGACATTGTGTTGTAACTTCTATGCATGTGTCTGACGCAGATTGTAGATGATGAAAAAGGCTTATTTCTCACGAGTGTTGCATTTCAGTTGTAACAAAGATTGTGTGTCTTCTGGTTGAGACTCGTGCTGTTCATGGCACTGTAGGGCTAGGCAATTAATTGATACTTTGGTCAATCTCAATAATCGTCATATAGGACTGCATAAGGACAGGTTTACATTCATTTCTTTGGCACAAACGGTTCCTAGTTTGGGAGTTTGGACAAGACGATGAAAGACGTATGTGTTAAAGGAAACTGGTGGAAAGCATTTGTTTGTTTTTTTAAGCTTGGATTTGAATAAAAGATGTATCCAATTTTAAGAATCAGCAAGATGCATTTGATTTATTATGAAAAAAATAAAATCGAATTGAAAATCGAGATTGATCAATATGGGGAAAATAATGGTGGTCAATTTTTTTCAAAATCGCCCAACCCTATGGCACTGTGTAATTTATTTGTCATGTGATGGATTCTCCCCTCCTGGAACCGCCACCTTAACATGGCGGGGGGGTTTGAGCACCTGACGGATCCTGGGTAGCCTGACTGACTTTAATTATGTATTTATAAATACATATAAATACAGTCTGGAATTGTGGTAATAGGATGCAATTTCCAAATCGAACTGGAGGCGGGGCTAACGATCGCGGTTTGAATGAGAGCGAACCAATCAAGCACAAAGCGACTTACGCTTTGCGTTCACGTCCTCCACCATGATAGTTTGTAGTCCACACGTGCAGTCGAGTAAATGCTCCGGTGAAAGCCCTCAGAGCAGCTTCTTGCTGTGGCTTTAACGGCAAGTCCAGCTCATTAAAAACAGAAGAAAGGGCACTGGTAAAAGATAATAATCATAATCATAATCATCTTCACTGTTTTGGTTCCACAATTCCAGACTCTATCCCCATGTATCTCTTAACATGGAGTATCAGTGTGGCTCGTGCCAGGCTACTTCCTGGGAGCTCGGTTGTCGGGGCCTTTGTGCCCCTGGTAGGGTCTCCCATTGCAAACAGGTCCTATAGGTGACGGGTCAGACAAAGAGCACTTCAGAAGCTCCTTATGAGAGATCAACAGGCCTGGTTAATCGTGAGGCCGTCCTTCTGTGTGGACCCTCCACCTCCAGGAGGAGCCAAAGGGGCTGGTGTAATGTGTTTTGGGCAACTCGGACGGCTGCCCCATAACCCGGCAACGGACAAGTGGAAGAAGATGGATGGATGGATTCTGATAATCAGATGAACTGTGTCTCTTCCATGATCGGTGGCTTGGCGCAGACTCCTCCTGTTCCATATGAACACACTTACAAATCCTCAGAGAAACCCAGGGTTAACTAAACCGACACTAACCCGCTCTGTAGTAGCACTGATCCAGAAGCTCCATGCTTGTACTGCTCACGTCACTCTTCCTGACACTGGATGGATGACGCTACATTACTCTGTCGCTGGGCATGGACTGGCTTCCTCAAACTTAAAACCCTGTGATTGTGTGTGCCTCTCTAGGGCCCCCTGATGGTGACGGAGGCGCTGAAGCCATACTCAGACGGAGGTCCAAACGTGTGGTTCGTCTCAAACATCGACGGGACTCACATGGCCAAAACGCTCAAGCAACTCAACCCAGAAACTACGCTCTTCATCATCGCATCCAAGGTAACTGGTAACATTTCCTAAATAATTGCTGCCACGTAACCATTAAGGTGAAAAGGCTCTAGTAATTCTTCTTTCCCCTAGACTTTCACGACTCAAGAGACCATCACCAACGCAGAGTCGGCGAAAGAGTGGTTCTTAAAAACGGCTAATGACGTGAGTGAAGTTTTTGTGTCTCACTCACAAAGAAATGTCTGGTGTAAATCTTATAACGTGTTCTCCTTCACAGGCATCAGCTGTGGCTAAACATTTCGTGGCTCTTTCCACCAACGCAGTAAGTGACGTTTACCTTTGCATGTTTTTTGTTTATGTGTTCAAAACGTTATTCTGAGAGTCTGTTCACTCTTCAGGCGAAAGTGAAGGACTTTGGCATCGACACGGCAAACATGTTTGAATTTTGGGATGTAAGTCTAAGGAAGTAGTTGTATTTCTTTGCCTTTTGGATTGTGTAAAGTAATTCCTGTGTGTTCCCTCAGTGGGTCGGTGGTCGTTACTCCCTGTGGTCGGCCATTGGACTGTCCATCGCTCTGCACATAGGTAAGAACGGCCTTTACAGAACACGGTCATAGACAATAGATCTGTTCATTTTTAATTTTAGTTTTTTTGTTCAGGATTTGAAAACTTTGAGCAGCTTCTCGCCGGAGCTCACTGGATGGTTTGTACTTTTCACATTTCTGAAGAAACACTCACTATAGAAACAAATTTGAACCGTCCACTTCTGAAAATATCCACATTTTGAAAGTTAAATGAGCAGAGCAGACCACAGCCTGTTTGTGGATACTTGCAAACGTTGTCCATTTTCTAAAAACAGTATAAAAAGTGAAGAAAAGCGCCAGTGAGCAGCTTTGTTACTTGTAGTGACTCTGCAGCTAACACACTGTAGAGTCTGAATGCTTTTATGTGAACAATAACTCCAGTATCTCCCTTATTTTATTATGGAGTAAATGTAACGGTACTTTAATACAATTTTACTCAACTAGAAATAAAATGTGGTGACTCAAATTATAGTAAGTAAAATAAAATTACATAAATAATATTGCTTTGTAATTGTTCTAACCATGACATTGTCTTGGTTTAGTGTAATTTAAGTTTTGGTGTTAGATTTAAGGAAATGAATTAAAACAGTACTAAGTCACTTTACTACCTTTTTTAATAAATCCTTTCCGTAGTCCCTCTGGGGGTAATACAAGTGTTAATGAGATGATTGGGGGGTCTTTCATCTCCCGCTGGTGTCTCTGGCCAGAAAACCACAATTGCAGCTTCTCTGCCTCCGGGTCAGAGTCACCAATACACACTAATGGAATCACGAAGAAGAAGAAGAAGCTAACAGGCTAACGAGCAAAGCTAAATGCGGGCTAGCACCACTTGAACAGTATTTACAGCCAAGTTTGAGTGGAAAAAAATCTCCATTGTGTAATTGGATGAACAATATCCCTCTGTCCCTTTGTCTTTTCTGTCAGCGTAGTATTTACACTCACGGACAATTAATAAGTTAAAAAAAACGCAACATGCTACAACACCTGCAGTGGCGCTTATGGCCTCTAGGGGCAAGAAGGCCTTAAAGGTACAATAAAAAAACACACATTTTGACACTTGTGATTTACTCTCGGTGGAAAGAGTAAAATGTCTTAGTGAAGTAAGAGTACTATACTTCGACTTGAGTAATATCATGTTGAAGTAAAAATACTGCATGATAAAACTCTTGAGTAAATCACTGTGGAAACTACACTGCCTACCCAAAAAGTCACACTCTAATATATTTAGTTGTTCTTTCTGCAATATCAAAACAGACAGTTTTGCATTAATTTTTCACCAAGATCTTGTATGTATCTGTACAAATGTGTTACAAATGCAGTATAACAAGTAAGGCAA
Organism: Gobius niger; assembly: GCF_951799975.1. NCBI lineage: Eukaryota > Metazoa > Chordata > Actinopteri > Gobiiformes > Gobiidae > Gobius > Gobius niger. The sequence goes on along the minus strand of NC_136858.1, from coordinate 3,865,472 downwards.
GGCAAGGCAAGTTTATTTGTAGAGCACAATTCATACACAAGGCAATTCAAAGTGCTTCACAGTTGCATAAATACAAGAAAACAAATAGAATCAATAAAAAACATCAACATAAAATTAATCAATTACAGTAAAAGGCGAGAGCGCGGATAAAATACTTTCAGTCATATGCATCGGTAAAAAGAACTGTTTTCAGCCTGGATTTGAACATTGTCAGAGTATAAAAGTGTCACTACTTGTTTTACCATTATGAAGTAGAAACCTGTAATGTTAATTTTGCTTCTCTTGCGTTTTCTCCTCAGGACAGTCACTTCCGGAGCACCCCTCTGCAGGAGAACGCTCCGATGCTGCTGGCGCTGCTCGGGGTCTGGTACGTGAACCTGTTCGGGGCCGAGACGCAGGCGCTGCTGCCCTACGACCAGTACATGCACCGCTTCGCCGCCTACTTCCAACAGGTACCAGACGACCGTGTACAGGCAGTTTAACACTCCAGGGACCTCATTTATAAAGCTCACGTACGGACAAAAGCACAGGTGTCTTCGTCAAGCTTAGGCGACTTCAAGGTTTTCCAAATCAGGGCCATTCAGAGCCGACAAAGCTCCAGCAGTGTAAAGACTGTGGAGCAGAGGAGCCCTTGCTTATACATGGAAATTTGACAACAGAGTTGATCCAGGGCACAAACCGCCTCATCATAAAACCCTGACGTACAGCAAGCTCAAGAAACAATATCTGAGTGATTGAAAGCCCAGCGAGCTTATTCTGTTTCAGGAAATTTGAGATGCTTGAACAACACTGGCAAATGTCACAATCAGCTTCTGAAAGGTTCTAAACGTGCATTTTCAGAAGTTTTATTGAGACGCTGCCCTGGGCCAATATACTTGATCAGAGAAGCGGCTGTAACACGTCAGTTCCACAGCCTTGGGATCATTTGTGAATGAGTGAATAACATAATTTTTCTGACATGTATGTAATTTGAGAGTGACTTATGAAAGATTAAAGGGATATTTCATTTCCTAGTTATCCAGAGTGTTGCTGGTACCTGGAGATATTTTTTTTTTGTAATTCATGCAGTTGTTATGTTTGAAGAGTTTCGTGGCGCTAGGCTAGTGCAAGGCTAGTGCATTTCTATGGTATCAGCTAGCCTGCATTAAAAACAGTCTGACCCGCTCCACAGTGCACCTGAGGCAAATCACTTATAACACCAGACTAACCATATAAATGTCTGTGTCGAATATAACTGACCTTACATCACATGAATGATCGCATTTTGAGGGACTATTTTCTAGCAGATCACTCCGCCGCCGCGTAGCTTATACTGTACAACCACGAAGCAGATGCTGCTCAAATAGAATGTTTAACCATTTTGCATTTAAAATAACTTATATTTAATGCAGGCTAGCTGATACCATAGAAATGCACTAGCCTTGCACTAGCCTAGCGCCACAAAACTCTTCAAATATAAGAACTGCATGAATTACAAAAAAAATATCTCCAGAAATCAGCAACACTCTGGATAACTAGGAAATGAGGCTCTATGTCAAAAATCCTGAAATATCCCTTTAAGGTTCAGTTTCAGTCCTGTGAGGAGTCTGTTTGGGTTTTATGAAAAGAAATTGAGTGACTTTATGAGCATTTCAAATCCTGTGTGTCCGATCATGCTCTGGGTTACCAGGGCCTATGGCTGAAACTTAAAAACTAAAAAAAGTAAAACAAAAAAACATTGTTTTACCTGCATGAATTTAAGTTTTCTTATAAACCTTCATATGGACATTTACAATAGCTTTTTTATTATAGCACTGTCTTTTTACATAGATTTTAAATGGGGAAATTGCAACTTCAAGGTCCTCATATTGTTGTAACACTTTCTCCACATACGTTAAACCTAAACCCACAAGTGTCAGTAATATTTTGAAGGTTTTGTCATATGGATTTTCAATTTCTAATATCTAGTCTGTTGAACCCAAAAAACAAAGCAGAATTAGATTTTTTACCCAGAATTGTTTCCTGCGCGTGTTCCAGGGCGACATGGAGTCCAACGGTAAATACATCACCAAAGACGGCAGCAAAGTGAACTACAGCACCGGCCCCATCGTGTGGGGGGAGCCAGGGACCAACGGGCAGCACGCCTTCTACCAGCTCATCCACCAAGGTCAGACTCCGCTCTCCTGATGCACGGCCGAGAGAATCAACTCATGACCGCGCTCTGTCTTTGTTACAGGGACGAGAATGATTCCATGCGACTTCCTCATTCCAGCGCAGTCCCAGCATCCAATCAGGAACAACCTCCACCACAAGGTAAAAACAGGACATGTAGATCTAAACTGTCAAAACTGCAGCTACTACCTCTGTTAGACGCATTGCCAACAAAATACAACACTAGCAGCAACAATTAACAGACTGCTTTCTACTTTACTTTCTGACGTAATTCCCCGACAGGCACTCAACGAGTTAAAAGTTGAATAAAGTAACATTGACTGTATTTTTCGGACTATAAGTTGCACCAGCCGTTCCTCTAGCTTTTAGCCCACAGTTTCTTCATCGCAGTAAGAGTGACCTACGCATTTCGTTAGTTCCTCACAAGTTTCTCTCTCACGCCAAATGTTCTTGCTGCTGCTTGATTGTTTTTTTTTTAATCAATCTTCAGTGGTACAAGAGTAGCAGATACTGGTACACAAGGCCTAGAGCGCCCTCTAGTGGCTGTCGGTGTGAAAATAACAAATGATATATTGTATAAATTATATCGATCTACATTCGCACCCTCACCTATGGTCATGAGATCTGGGTAATGACGGAAAGGACAAGATCGCAGATACGAGTAGCCGAAATGAGTTTCCTTCGCAGGGTGGCTGGACGCACCCATTGAGATCAGGTGAGGAGCTCAGTTACCCGGGAGGAGCTCGGAGTAGAGTCGCTGCTCCAAGTCAAAAGGAGCAGCTGAGGTGGCTAGGGCATCTGTTCCAGGCATGTCCTATTGGGACAAGGCCTCATGGAAGACCCAGGACACGCTGGTGGGACTATGTCTCCGAGCTGGCCTGGTGTCGCCTCAGGGTCAGAACAGCTGGAGGAGGTGTGTGTGGATCAGGAAGTCTGGGCATCTCTGCTGAGACTGCTGCTGATAGATGGATGTGATGATTATATATTTTGATATATACAAGTTGCACCCCTAGCCATACTATGAACAAAAACAAAGTGCAACTTGTGGTCCAGATTATATGGTAGCCCAAAATATTGCATGTTTTTATCCAATATATTTCTAGTCGATATTAATTGGTAGCGATGTTGTACATTGATGTGTTGCCAGGATCGATGCAGAGACATAACATTGATATATCTATTAAATGGATGAATTGTTACTCCCCTAAAATAGGCATACAAAAAAAGTATTGTTCAGGTATTTCTATTGACTCTAGTGACTCTTTTGGGCACAAGTCTTTATGGGAAATGGGATGTTTGTCTCATCTCATTTTAATGTCTGAGAATGAGTTGATCTCTGGCTTCTTTCAAGTGTGAGATTGTTTACTGTGGAGAAATATCAGTCTGCTCTTTGTATCATGTCTTAAAATCGCTTGACGCTCATCTCTAGGAACAGATTGGTCACAATTATGGCCGTGTCTACCATTGAGGTCACAGAGGTCCGGACCTCGGTAAAATTTTAGCTTTTTTTTTTTTTTTACACATTGAATCCTTTACTGCGCAAATCAATGTTGTAAACACGCGCTAATACAGGCGGAAGAGCCTCTAGTTCAGACGTGGATGAGCTTGTTATGAACCTAAATGTGTCCACTCTAAAACCGAACCTCATGAGCTGCTTTGGACCCGAGTGCGTGAAACTCTGCGGAGGCGCGTCTGAGGCTGTGCGTCAGCCTCACAACAGCAGCGCCTTTAGCATGAACCCGCCAAAGTTTGATCCAGATGCATTTTTTTGCTCTCTGTCAGAAAGAGAGAGGAACTAGTGCCTCAGACTGACGGTGACTTCATTTCTAACAGGAGTTTTCCTCATTCTGATCTGAGGAGCGAGAGGAGGAGAAGCGTCTGTGCCTCATCATTGCTCCTCCTCTGCTACTGACTTTGTTTCTGTCTCATGCAAAGATTGTCCTGCGTATAAATGATCTTCGCTTTAATGAGAGCTTAAACCAGCGCATTCACCTTTGTAGCGACCAGTGGTTTGACAGTGAGGGCGACGCAGAGGGGGCGGGGCCAGAGCGCAGAGTGTGATGTTCAGAATGAGCCAAAGCAAAACACTCAGCTTTACCCATTCACCCCCACAGCCTCGTTTTCACAACAATTAAAAACGGACATTTTCATTTAATATTTTAGTATTTATTTAGGACAAGACATTCTTATTGCCTCTCACTCAGGTGAGCCAAAATGTTTGGAAAACCTGCTTCACAGTAATAATGGATGAAATAGATGTTAAATAGATATTTTATTTTGTGATATTCATCATGTCACCTAAAACTTCAGTGGGTGCACGGCTGCACCCACTGCCCTGGGGCAGACTGATGGAAGTGAGGCCAGTCTGCACCATCTGCATGTCCGACCACCATCCATTCACTCACCACATTCACTCAGGCTCCTGGTCCCAAACGGTGCAACAAAAAGCAATTTTTGAAAACAGCTTCAGGATGAGACAAAAGTGTTTTTGATCACTTAAAATAAGAGAAATTACATCTGAATCTTAAAAAAAATCCTGGGGGAGAACCCCCAGACCCCCCAGTTTAAAGAATTATCTGGACCTCACTGTTTTTTACATCCTGGCTACAGCCCTGGTCACAATTATGAAAAATGTGTAAAATAATGGATAATCCTTCCGAGCAGAGCCGTACGATTGCGGATTCTGTTTGGGTTTGTCTGCTGGAAACCGGCAACTCTGACGCCAAACTCTGCTTACTATGACTCCAGATGAAAAGAAGCTGAAGCCTCTGGAAGTGGAATGAAATTCATGAAAGATTGTGTGACGTTTTGTAGATCCTGGTGGCGAACTTCCTGGCTCAGACGGAGGCTCTGATGAAGGGGAAGACGTCAGCGGAGGCTCGGGGTGAACTCGAGGCCAGCGGGCTGAAGGGAGACGCTCTGGAAAAGCTCCTGCCGCACAAAGTAAGTCACTTTTACAAAATCCGGCTCAATAATAAAAAGCAAATGCCTCAGAAAGGAAGCTTATTATATAGAAACACTTTTAATGTGGCTCTAGTTTTGTGCTGTCCTGGTCTTGTACTTTGACTTCAGAATATGGACTATTTAGCTGACAATCAAAATGCGTATATTTCTCTCATCTTTAGGTTTTCCAGGGAAACAAACCCAGTAACTCGATCGTGTTCAAGAAGCTGAGTCCGTTCACTTTGGGAGCCCTCGTCGGTGAGTTTTTTACCGTTTGCTGTTGCCATTTTCACCAAAACAACATACAGATGGACTTGCAGAGAACTGTTGCTAAGATGTTTTTCTCTGGTGTTTTCAGCCATGTACGAGCACAAGATCTTTGTCCAGGGCGTGATCTGGGACATCAACAGCTACGACCAGTGGGGGTGAGTTACAGCACATAACCCGTACACTATCATTTTGTATATTGTTAGAGGAAAACATACATGATTCATTCAGCTTATCTACTGCTGCACGTTTTAATAAGCCACCGTGTGGAGCCGTTTCCCCAATAATGACTCTTGACACAGACTCTTATTTCCATTCAAAATAAAACGGCTCCTGAGCATCTTCATGCAGTGAACTGATGTGTTTTCTTGTGGTTTTAACACTGGCTTGGAATATTCAACGCCCAGAATGAGGAATGTTCTGAGATTTGCCACCTGCAAAAGTGCACTGATGTTGCTCAGGAAAATCAGGAAGTGAAACTACTGGATATTTAAATCCAGCTGTTTTAGATGGTGTTGATATTGCATTTTCTAACCCAGTGGTTCCCAACCTTTTTTGTCCCATGTACCCCTTGAGGCATTCATTTATACTCAGAGTACCCCCTAACTCAAAGATCCTGCCAAAATCTTAACAAATTAAGCAACTAAACATGGATTATTCAGTATTTAGTAGAGTGTAATATTCAAAATACAGCAAAAACACTCTCAAAGTCTAGCCTTTTTACTCAAAATCATAATTAAAACTAACTTTTCTTTGAAAGCAATATTGAAACTATCTCTTCCCCCTTTTTAAATCTGAGGTAAGTCCAAGTACCCCCTGCCAAGTGTTCAAGTACCCCAAGGGGTCCCCGTACCCCTGGTTGGGAAACACTGTTCTAACCAACAAATTGTGAGATGGTGATAAATATGTGTTTGAGATTAAACCGAATACCTGCAAAAAGTGTAATGTAAGAATATGAAGCGGCATCAGATAAAAACCTTTTATAGAATGATTTCCTGTCCTGCTGTCCAATGCTTTTTGTAGCTGTTCTAAAGCAGGACCATCTGGAACTTTGAGATCTGATTAATGTGAAGTATTTTCTTCAATGTAACTTAACAAGAATGTTTCCGTGCAGATGTTGATGCTTCATTAAAGGAACAGGCCACCGTTTTTCCAAACTGAGATATGTTCTTACCTGAGCTTAGACGAGTTGATGTGTACCTGTCTGGTCTTTGTGCCCGTGGAAGAGCGTGGTCGCTTCTAACTTCACCCCCGTTTAGAGCTATAGGAATACACTGGGAGAGACCAAATGCTTGTCAATCACGCCCATCGGGATTTCAAAGACAACCCCCCTGATCCCAGATACACGTCTTTGTAAAGGATAGGAAACGTTTTCTGAATGCACAGGCTAATAATGAAGTCGAGTTCGCTGCCTGTTCAAAATAGACTCAGAAAGTAGAAGTTCTGTCCTTTAATTATGTTTTTTTATTGGTATGGACAGTGCGCTGCATCAAACTGAGTAACTGGACTTACATGCTTCAGATTTTCAGTGCTTGTATCAGGATTATAAACTAATCCACACTGAATGTCTCTCCTCAGGGTTGAACTGGGGAAGCAGTTGGCGAAGCAGATCGAGCCCGAGCTGAAGGACGACGCTGAGGTTTCTTCTCACGACTCCTCCACGAACGGACTCATCAACTTCCTCAAGAAGAACTTTTAAAAACATGTCCCCTCCTGTCTCTGTTTCCAAACCACGCTTCCACCATTCCCATGTGAGCACTTTATGTCGTGACCATCACCGTCTAAAAAGGGAATTTTGTCTTTTTTTGCAAAGATTTAAGTTCCTGTGTTTTGTGCAGTTACTGTAGAGCTGACGCGGACCGCACTGACTTTCCAAATAAAAGTAATATAAAAATAAAAGTCTAATGTCACTGAAATGAATGAGTGGTGGTTCTTATCTTGCAGTCACAGGTTCAAACGCCTTCCCACACTTGACCTCATGTCAACAGGCCTAGATCAAGATCAAATCGGGACTAAACCGGGTCTAGAATGTACGATGGCGTAGTAGGGCCATCCTTAGAGGTCATAAGTGCCACTGCAGGTGAGAGGCATATTGTACATCTAATTATACAATTTTTTTACTCAAACTTAGCTGTAAATACTGTTTAAGTGGTGCTAGCCCTCAGTTAGCTTTGCCCGTTAGCCTGTTAGCTTCTTCTTTGTGATTCCATTAGTGTGTATTGGTGACTACGACCCGGTGTCAGTCAAGTTGCAAGGATGGTTTTCTGGACACCAATCATCCCATTAACACTTGTATTACCCCCAGAGGGACTACGGGAAGGATTTATTAGGGTAAACACGTTGCTTAGTACCGCTTTAAAACAAGCAAATCTATGAGGAGAAAATGTTGCAATTTTGCAAGATTTTGAAACATGCAAAGGTGTGAGAAACAAAAATAATCTGCTTAAAAATAAAAGTAGCAAATTTGCCAAGAAAATGGCAAATTCATGAGCCAAAAAGCAACTTTTTTGTTGCCTGGAGCCTCCACGTCCAAGGGTGAGGACATATTCAGAAAAGACTTGACTTAAAACAGCTGACAAAACGTGTGGCAAGTTTGTTTAATTTAAACATAAATTATGATCAAGTCTTGTCAACATCTGTTCTCTAGGGTTAGATGGAAATGAGCTCTGTAGTCTGGGAAAAAGCATCTTATGTTTAAGATGATTGTTCTGTCAAAATTAGATAGATACAGTGCCTCTCGAAAGTATTCATACACCTTGAACTTTTGCACATTTTGTCATGTTTACAACCCTAAACATAAAGATTTTATTTTGATTTTTTTACTGAACGTTCACACACAAGTAACAGACAACTGTGAACTGAAAGCTAAATGATACATGATTCTGTTATATTTTTAAAATAGAAAAGTGAAAAGTGGGGATTGCATAAGTATTCATACAGCATGTATGAATACTTTGTGGAACCCCCTTTTACTGCAATAACAGCAGAAAGTCTTTTGGGTTTGACTCTACAAGATTTGCACATGAAGAGACTGACATTTTAGCCCATTCCTCTTTACAAAACAACTCCAGCTCTGTCACATTAGAAGGAGAGCGTTTGTGAACAGCAGTTTTCACATTATTCCACAGATTTTCAATAGGATTTAGGTCAGGACTGTGACTGGGCCATTCTAACACATTAATATGTTTTTATTGAACCATTCCATTGTAGATTTATCTTTGTGTTTAGGGCCATTGTCCTGCTGGAAGGTGAATCTCCGCCCCAGCCTCAGTTCTCCTTCTGACTCCAGCAGGTTTTCCTCCAAAATGTCCCCGTCTTTGGCTCCATCCATCTTCACAACTATTCTTACAATCTCCCCAGTCCCTGCTGAGGAAAAGCAGCCCCACAGCATGATGCTCCCCCCACCATATTTGACACTGGGGATGGTGCACTCAGGACCATGAGCAGTGTCAGGTTTGCTCCATACATAATGTTTTGCATTTGGGCCAAAAAGTTAAATTTTTGTCTCATCTGACCAAAGCTCCTTCTTCCACATGGAGCTGTGTCCTCCATATTACTTCTAGCAAACTTCAAACAGGATTTCTTATGGCCTCCTTTCAATAATGGCTTTCTTCTTCCACTCGTACATGAAGGCCAGATTTGTATAGATACGACTTATAGTTGTCCCATGTACAGATTCCCCCAGCTCAGCGGCAGGACTTCACAGCTCCTCCAGAGTTATCTTGGGGCACTTGGTTGTATTTCTTACCAGTGCTCTCCTTGTTCGGTCTGTTAGTTTAGGTGAACGACCACGTCTTGGTAAATTGGCAGTGATGCTATACTCTTTCCATTTCTGAATGATGGATTGAACAGTTGCTCCGGAAGATGTTTAAATCTTGGGAAATCTTTGTATAACTTAATGCTGCTTTAAACTTCTCCACAGCTTTATCCCTGACCTCTCTGGTGCTCCTTGACCTTCATGATGTTGTTTAGTGACCAATACACTCCGACCACAGCTCTGAGGGCCTAAAAGAACAGCTGAAATTATACTGAGAGTAGATTACACACAGGTGGCCTCTATTTAATGGTTAGGCCAAGGTGTGAACATTCTGGAGTCATTAGGAATGTTAAAAAGTTAATTTAATGCACTCAGAAAAAGCTGTATGAATACTTATGCACGCCCCACTTTTCACTTTTCTATTTTTTGAAACATAACGGAATCATGTATCATTTTGCTTTCACTTCACAGTTGTCTGTTACTTGTGTGTGAACGTTCAGTAAAAATATCAAAATAAAATCTTTATGTTTAGGGTTGTAAACATGACAAAATGTGCAAAAGTCCAAGGTGTATGAATACTTTCGAGAGGCACTGTATTTTGCAAAAAAAGTGACAAAAATCCAGCAAGAAAGTGACAAAAATTCAGGAAAAAAGTGATAAAAATCCAGCAAAAAAGTGACAAAAATCCAGCAAAAAGTGACAAAAATCCAGCAAAAAAAGACAAAAATCCAGCAAAAAGGTGACAAAAATCCAGCAAAAAAGTGAAAAAAAAAATTCTGGAAAAAAGTGACAAAAATACAGCAAAAAACGGCAAAAATACAGCAAAAAGGTGACAAAAAATCCAGGAAAAAAGTGACAAAATCCAGCAAAAAGTGACAAAAATCTAGAAAAAAAATGACAATTTTGGAGGTTGATAAAGTTTTATGCGTATAACGAAACCTCTTTTTTGCTCAAAAGTTTCAAAATCTCAAAATTAGCTACTTTTTTTTCTCATAGAATTGCATCTTTTTCTTCCCCTGCCACTAGATGGCCCTAATCCACCATCGTAAAAATGAACCTGGTTACCGGTATAGAGGATTTGAAAAGAGAAATTGCAAGACTGGCAAATCTAAAAAGATTCAATGCAGCGAAAGCAAAACTACAAGTTTATGATGAAGACTACTTTTCAGTAAAGCAACAAAGTTTCACTCTAAATCCACGTCAGATTTTTTCATCATTTTTTGGTTGGGTATTCAACTCATTTTTGTAGCTTTTTGTCATTTTTTCGTCAATTTTTTTAATCAAATTTTGGTCTTTTTTTTGGTCATTTTTTGTCACATTTTTTCATCAATTTTTTAAATCAAATTTTGGTCTTTTTTGTCATTTTTTTTTATCACATTTTTGTCATTTTTTCATCCATTTTTCGTCACTTTTTTGTCAATGTTTTCTCACTTTTTTCTCACATTCTATCATTGTTTTAGTCTCAATTTTGTTGCTATTTTCACAGCTTTTTTCCTGAAGCTTTTGGACTGGGGTAAAGCCAAACTGGAGAAAATGTGCTTGGTTGAGGTGGGAGTTAAGGGGTTAAGCATTGGGAGTCGTCTTTTCAAACTCTAATAGAGAGAAAGAACATTCCCACTGCAGAAACGATATTCTTCCTACAGAAGTATGTCGGTGGTTCTGTTAAAGAAGCCTTAGATCGCTGCTTCCTGATTGGCTCTGAAGATTCATATGAAGCGGCATGGAATATGCTCAGTGAACGTTACGGTGAGCCTTTTGTCATTGCTAAGGCCTTTAGGGACAAGTTACACTCCTGGCCAAAAATCACTGGAAAAGCAGAGTAAAGAAAATTTGTGGACTTTTGACAAAGCTGTCAATCTGCAATGACTAACAATGAGAATCTGTAAATTGACAAAAATCCAGCAAAAACGTGCAGCCCGAACCTTCTTGACCCGAACTAAATCCTATGGGCGAAAAGCACATTTATAGACTTGTCTCCAGTTTGTGCTGATTTTAAAGTGATTCACTTCATTTGTTCCGACAAAACTCGACTAAAAATATAAACAATTGTTTGAGTAAATCTTGAGTAAAATTAAAAACATTTTCATTCAAAGACTAGAATTAAAACTAAACTAAAATGTTTTAAAATGAAAAGTCCATTGACGTCTTTTCACAATAAAAGAACAAAATGATACAAAACTTATTGAAAATCTTTGAAAAACAATATTTTATTCTAATAAAGATGAAGTTTTATAATGAAGAAAAACTGAAACTGAAAAACCCAATGAAAAAACAACAAAAAAGTTACAGAAACGATATAAAAATGACTTCATCATTTAACACAACAAAATGAATATTTCCTTTTCCTTTTAGGGCTTGTAACATTTTCACTGCGCACACGCAACACTCTGGTCCTGCACTTCTGAAGGTCAGACTAAGATGATCACATATTTGTGAAAAAAACCTTTCTCACATCAGTAAGATTTAGATGAAGATTTACATTCTATGACCTCCCTTAAAAACATCAGCATCAGTATTTGTAAAACATAAGTCTTTGTGAACGACACAGACATGTTCATGAAGCACATTTGATCTGAAAAGATCTGAAACAAACTCATCACAGCTGTTCCTCTCCAGTGTGGATCCTCTTCATGTGTTTCTTTAGGTGTGATGACACAGTAAAGGTCTTCTCACACTGCTCACATCTGTATGGCCTCTCTCCAGTGTGGATCCTCATGTGGTCTTTGAGGCTGGATGACATAGTAAAGGTCTTCTCACACTGCTCACATCTGTATGGCCTATCTCCAGTGTGGATCCTTATGTGATATTCAAGAAGCTGTGACCGACCGAATCTTTTCCCACACTGCTCACATTTGTACGGCTTTAGTCCATCATGGACTTTCTTGTGTTGGCTGAGAACTGAGAACTGATTAAATGACTTCCCACACTCATCACACCTGTATTCCTTTTCCCCAGCATGTATCTTCCTGTGGTTTTTGAGGCTGGATGACGTAGTAAAGGTCTTCTCACACTGCTCACAGCTGTATGGCCTCTCTCCAGTGTGGATTCTCATGTGAATTTTCAGAACTGCAGACTCAGTAAACACATGTCCACACAGGCCACACTCAAAGGGCTTTTCCCCAGTGTGGATCCTCATGTGTGTTTTTAGGTGGGATGACTGAGTAAAGGTCTTCTCACACTGCTCACATCTGTATGGCCTCTCTCCAGTGTGGATCCTCATGTGGTTTTTGAGGCTTGATGTCAGAGAAAAGGTCTTCTCACACTGCTCACAGCTGTATGGCCTCTCCCCAGTGTGGATCTTCATGTGGTTTTTGAGGCTGGATGACAGACTAAAGGTCTTCTCACACTGCTCACAGCTGTATGGCCTCTCCCCAGTGTGGATCTTCATGTGGTTTTTGAGGCTGGATGACTGAGTAAAGGTCTTCTCACACTGCTCACAGCTGTATGGCCTCTCTCCAGTGTGGAGAATCATGTGTCGTTTAAGATTGCGTGATGTAGTAAATCCTTTCCCACACTGCTCACAGCTGTATATCTTTCCCTGTGTGCGGGGAGTCTGCAGAGGCTGAGCTGGGTCCATTTCTCTGCAGACAGAAACAGGAGTTAGTGTTGTGTCAGTCACATTATTCTGTAAAACACTAAATGTAGTTTGACCTGGTGTGACCCTCCCCCTCCCTCTGTTCTCATTCACACATACAGTATCACCCCTCCCCCATCAGCTCACTGTGAATCAGCAACAAACTCCAAAAGACACTTTGGAAACAGGATTCCTGTAGTTTTGCTCCTCGTTTCAACTGCTGAAAAGCCTGGCTCCAAAGAGTTTTTCTTTTTCTAAAAAGTGCAATGATCCGTGAGACAATGCTGGGCTGTGTATCATAGTTTTAACCAGGGACGTGCACAGATAGAGCCCAGGTGGTGCTCAAGCACCTGCCCCTCTGCCCTGTAAGTGCCCTTCTCAAGACCTGTTTTTTTCTCCCCAATATTAAGTATTATTTATTTTATTGTTCTTAGATATTTGCCCTATTAAGCCAACATGTGCTGAAAATACAGTTTTAATGTTCAACAACATTCCTTCTCTGCCTCTCGAGCCGCGGCGGCGCTGACGCTCCTGATCACAGAAGGGCAGCTGTGCTGTCCCCGCGTTTTCCCCCTGTTTGAGAAGATGGTACAGCCCATCTCTGTGAGACGCGGGGCTAAAGTAAACTGAGTAAATTCGGTAACTTTCTGAACGAGCCAGCGCGACATGACTGGATTATTAAGGGGAAAGGAAACAAAAGGGCCGTCGGGGCGAGACTGTCAGCGCTGCGCGTGTCGAGACCGCCCGGATAAAGTCCGTGGTAAGAAGTCAGTCACTTTAGCAGTTCTGTTTGTCGCGCTATAAAATGTTCTGAAAATGAGCTGTATTACTCAGACTAAGTCAGGGCTGAGCGTAGACCAGGGCCAGAGCAGAGTGAGCTGAGCTGAGGAAACAGAGGAGAGAGAAGGAGAGAGAAGGAGAGAGAAGGAGAGAGAAGGAGAGAGAAGGTGAGGAGGTGCCTGGGTTCTGGACACTGTGCGTCTGTGTGAGGAGCACAGGAACATGAACAGCCCAGTGGATTATTGTTATTTAACATATTTTTGACATGGACAAAAATATCCATGTCATGATATTGACAAACCAGATGTTTTAAGTGTAGGCTATGGTACCTTTGCATCATTTATTTGTATTTGTGCTAGACTTAAAGCCATACAGTGTAGAATTTTACCCAATAAATACAATTGAAATACAAGTATTTATTTTATGACCATTATTTTCATCATTGAAAAATACCTCAGAATTGTTCAAACAAACATCTATGAGGCTCAACCCGCCTAAGATATGGCTGTAAACTTTACTGGTGGGTACGTCTCCAGCTCGTCTCCATGGAGATGTAACTAAAGGCAGTAATTTAAGAGATTTAAACAGGTTTCACATCCAAATCCATTCTTTTATTACACACAGCAGTAACAGCATTTTCTGTGTTTGAGCTGGTCATTGGGAGCATGTTTTGTTTTGCCACAACAATATAGTCCAAAATGTTGTGCAGTGTACCTTTAAGTGCAGAGCCTTGTGATAGTCCTACATTGTCCTTTAAAGTCTATGTCAGGGGTGTCAAACTCATTTTGGGTCGCGGGCCGAAATTCAGCTCCCATGGCGGGTCGCGGGCCACATATAATAGAGAAAATATTTCCAATAAATGAATAATAATAAGCTGTGATTTGATCAAAGTCCCAACTTGACTGTAGCTTCATCAATGACAACGGCTTACACTTGTATTGCACTTTACAAGCCTGTGTCACAAGTTCCTGAAAGTGCAGTAGTCATTATTCATTCACTTGGTGGTGGTAAACTTTTATTGAAGCCACAGCCGCCCTGGGGCAGACTGTCCATTTACCACATGGCTATATAATGTGTTGTTCATATCCTGAGCTCTTATTATGTCAGTGTGCCCTTTTGTCTTGGTTGAGCACCTGCCCCTCAAAATGTATGTGCACGCCACTGGTTTTAACCACGCTGTTTTTTTGTACATCAGTAATAAAAAAGGTGAAGCTTAAATCGAGCGCTGGAGCTGCAGAAGAAAGTCCAGTCTATGTTTCCCAGCTCCCACAGACAGGGTCACACACAGCTCCGGAGTCCAGCTGGAAGTCACTGGGGGCTTTTATAGCTCTGTGTGGAAAGCCCCTCCCCAAAGGAGCCCACCCTCACCTCTGTGGATGAAACCTCTGGTTCATTCTCGCTTCAGTTTCAGCCCAAAAGTGTGATTAATGTCGCAGCAGAGCGGAGTTAGCGTTAGCCCTGAGCACCGCTGGCATCACAGCTGCCTCCGCGTGCGACACACGGGTGACTTTTACCGCTGTTTCTCGCGTTATTTTACGGTATTTGTTTTTCTTCGTCTCTCACCCCCGGGCGCGCGCAGTCACTCCAGATTATAAAACATCCACGCTCCAACTCCGCACAAATGTGTAAAAAACAAAACAAACAAACAAATAAAAAAGCAGTGACTTCCGCCCAGGCCTCGCTGACCCAGAGAGCAGCGGCCTCTGCTGGACAAGGGCGGGATGACACGTTTGAGATCATCTGGAAAGTCAGACACTTTCTGCTTTTTGGTGGTTATTGTGTAAAAACTAAACAACATAAATACATAAATTAACCATTTGCAGACATTTTAGGATGTTTTCTAACTGTGTATAAAAAAATAATTTCAATGATATTAAAAAATTCTATTAAAAAAACTTTTCCTCTGGGCAAACTCACCGCCACATTTACTGCAGAAATTTACATTTAAATTCATAAAATATAATTTTCTACATTTTAATGTGTCCCATAAACAGGAAATACAAACATCAGGCTTTATTTCTGTAGAGAAGTTTCATGTAAAAAACGATGAAACTTTGTATTTGTATTTGAAACCAATGACGTTTCGTGACGTCACAACATCGTAAACAAATGGAGTTTGTACGTCATTTATTTCCAAACATGCATGTCTATAAAACCTGCACTGTTCCGCAAAAGTGGCTTTAATTTTCATGTTCAAAGACAAAGAATCAGGCAAATCCAAAATGTTCAATTTTTTATTGGTGACAAATGAACCTTGTGCCGTTAACTTTCTGCCACCACTGGGAGTGTTTCGTATGTTCGGTGCATTTCGATGCTTTACACGGCAATGTTTTTCATTGTTTTCATGAAAGAGTCCTCTTTACATTGACATATTAACTTTATAAATTATCAAACAGTATTAACCCTTTAAATGCCAGTGTTTGTCATATACGACCATCAGTAATGTTGAATAATATGAAATAATTCTAAAATTACACCTTTTTTTTAACCATGGCTCCTGTCAGTGTGACCGGCCTGTCCGTGTGGATAATCAGCAGGAAGATTCACTTTGGTGTATTTTTTGTTTTAGTGTAAAGTCAGTTTGTTTAGTTGTGCCCCATAGACTCCCATTATAAATGCAGACTTTTAGAGACCCCCCCCATTATACAAAGCCCGAAAAATATTTTTTCTTACATTTGCCATTTTTCAGCATCAAACTGCTCACAATAATGCAAAATGTCAGAATTTATTATTATAATTTTTTTACTAAATGACCACATTTTCAGTGTATCCTGAAACCAAGGCTTTGCATTGGTATTCACATGTACAGTGCCTCTCGAAAGTATTCATACACCTTGAACTTTTGCAGGTTTTGTCATGTTTACAACCCTAAACATAAAGTACAATAAGACTGTAAAGTAACATGTGCAATAATCTCTGTATCAGTTGCACTTTATTAACTCTGAGTGATCTTCTCGAACGCCGACTGTAACAAGTGAATTTCTCCTTTGTGAGATCAATAAAGGTTTATCTTATCTTATCTTATAAAGATGTTAGTTTGATTTTTTCACTGAACGTTCACACACAAGTAACCGACAACTGTGAAGTGAAAGCAAAATGATACATGATTCCGTTATTTTTTTAGAAATAGAAAAGTGAAAAGTGGGGCATGCATAAGTATTCATACAGCATGAATGAATACTTTGTGGAACCCCCTTTTACTGCAATAACAGCACAAGTCTTTTGGGGTTTGACTCTAAAAGATTTGCACATGTAGAGACTTACATTTTAGCCCATTCCTCTTTACAAAACAGTCAGATTAGAAGGAGAGCGTTTGTGAACAGCAGTTTTCACATTATTCCACAGATTTTCAAAAGGATTTAGGTCAGGACTTTGACTGGGCCATTCTAACACATTAATATGTTTTTATTGAACCATTTCATTGTAGATTTAGCTTTGTGCTCCGGGTCATTGTCCTGCTGAAGGTGAATCTCCGCCCCGGCCTCAGTTCTCTTGCTGACTCCAGCAGGTTTTCCTCCAAAATGTCTCTGTATTTGGCTCAATCCATCTTCACAACTATTCTTACAATCTCCCCAGTCCCCGCTGAGGAAAAGCAGCCCCACAGCATGATGCTCCCCCCCTGTATATTTGACACTGGGGATGGTGCACTCAGGACGATGAGCAGTGTTAGGTTTGCTCCATACATAACGTTTTGCATCTGGGCCAAAAAGTCACATTTTTGTCTCATCTGACCAAAGCTCCTTCTTCCACATGGAGCTGTGTCCTCCATATGACTTCTAGCAAACTTCAAACAGGATTTCTTATGGCCTCCTTTTAATAATGGCTTTGTTCTTCCACTCGTCCATGAAGGCCAGATTTATGTAGATACGACTTATAGTTGTCCCATGTACAGATTCCTCCAGCTCAGCGGCAGGACTTCACAGCTCCTTCAGAGTTATCTTGGGGCACTTGGTTGCATTTCTTACCAGTGTTCTCCTTGTTCGGTCTGATATTTTACGTGAACAGCCGTGTCTTGGTAAGTCTGCAGTGGTGCTTTACTCTTTCCATTTCTGAATGATGGATTGAACAGTTGCTCCGGGAGATGTTTAAATCTTGGGAAATCTTTGTATAACTTAACGCTGCTTTAAACTTCTCCACAGCTTTATCCCTGACCTCTCTGGTGCTCCTTGACCTTCATGATGTTGTTTAGTGACCAGTACACTCCAACCACAGCTCTGACAGCTTAAAAGAACAGCTGAAATTAAACTGAGAGTAGATTACACACAGGTGCCTCTATTTAATGGTTAGGCCAAGGAGTGAACATTCTGGAGTCATTATGAATGTTATAAAGGCAATTTAATGCACTCAGAAAATGCTGTATGAATACTTATGCACGCCCCACTTTTCACTTTTCTATTTTTTGAAAAATAACAGAATCATGTATCATTTTGCTTTCACTTCACAGTTGTCTGTTACTTGTGTGTGAACGTTCAGTAAAAAAATAAAAATAAAATCTTTATGTTTAGGGTTGTAAACATGACAAAATGTGCAAAAGCTCAAGGTGTATGAATACTTCCGTGAGGCACTGTAACTGTTATCGACTCAATAATGTTCAGACACATTTCACTTTGGCTGAAATCATTGTGACCGGTTCACCCACATGAATAATCAGTGGGAAGATTAAGTTTTGGACAGTTTTTGTTTTGGTCTAATATCAGTTTGAACAATAGTTACTCCCATAGTGTCACAGACGTGTCCCATTGACTTTACATTGAATCAGCAGATTTTCACCCGCCTGCAACATGAAGTGAAAAAATATATTTGTTCTTTTGCTGCCCATTTTCTGGCAGCAGATCCATCTCATAATCAGAATTATGAAGTTTTGTTTCATTTTTTTTCAAAAAGAACATATTTTTTCCCACCCCAAACATTGTCCCTGAATGCATCTTTTTGACGACTATTTGAGATTCCCACACATTTCCCACGGCCTGCAACCTCCGCCAGGATCCTGTTTGTGGACTTCAGCTCTGCCTTCAACACCATCCTCCCTGGACTGCTACGAGACAAGCTCTACCAGCTCAGCCCGACTCCCTTTGCAGGTGGATCACTGACTTCCTGACGGACCGGAGACGGCACGTGTTGAACTCCTCAGGGCTGTGTACTTTCCCCCTGGTTCTTCTCCCTGTACACAAGCTGCTGCACCTCCAGTCACCAGGACGACACTGTTAGAGGATAACATTAAATCGCTATTTATCATACTGGGTCAGGCTGTACAGTCGTACTATCTCTGTCATAGCCTTGACTGTGGGGCTCAGGCGCCCACTCTCAGCCACTGAATGCTTGCGTATCAGTCTGACGCTCTGAGAGGGTATTTATCCCTCTTCTGTGGAAGCATAGACAGACTTGAATGGTAGGACTAGCGCAATGTCTCGAGTTCATGTCTCCGGGTCCCGCACCGATAGTAAGTAAACTTCTCCTGCATAAGACATCCAGACTGCTGCCTGTTATTCATCTATCCTCTCGAACACCATTGTTATACAATTTGGCGTCAACGAACATGTCTACAGGTGATCTGGTAAGTGCATTTTTATCCTTTGATAAAAGGGAGGGGGAATGGCCTTACCAGATGCATGACAACTAGTAAAAATGACATAATCTCATGTTATTGGTTAATTCTGGATGTTTGGTTCCGGTCGAGAGTAGGGACTTTGGATCATAACTACTAGGAGACTGGGGTATTCCGATGCACAAAGCATGAACTGAAATAGCTGCAATAATCTGTGAAGCTCCATGCACACAGTTTAGAGTAGATCAGGTTTCAAACTTGTTGACTCTACTGTTTATCCACATAGCCGGTATAGGCAAAATGTGAACACATATTATAGACTATTTTGAGTGTAAAGCTTTGTTTAATGTTAATTTTAGTGTCAAACAAAAGGCCTCACACCGACGTAGCCAGGAAGCTAGAATGGTCCAGAAAGCTGTAAACGAGTCTGGGTCCAGGTCACTGGACTCTATGTCTGGTTTACGGATAGCAAGTGTGGGTCAAAGCAAAAAGCTGTGGGCTACTGTGTAAAGCTGTTGTTTCATGTTGTTTCACACCCGCTTAGCTGAGGCACAGATTTGTTTTGGGATGTGCACATGGATGACACTTCTGCTCCATATACAACCTGTGGAAGCTCATTGTGTTCATTTCTAATCTAACTGTGAAACTCCAGAATCAACTGATGAACATTGAGAGAAATGTAATATTATGATTTACAATTATAACATGGCTATAGCTCTGGATGCAGCAAGTAGATCTTTATTTCCATGTTTTTATATTTCATATTCTGTGCTTCCTTGCTTGGTTTGCCTTGTCTGCTTGGTTTATTTGCTGTTTGTTTGAATTGGTCACTTAGGGCTATAATGGACACACAGAGAACGTAAAGTGTAGTGAGTTATTTTGCGATATCAACATGCCATTCTTTGGTAATCAGATTACATTGACACCAACAAAGTAAAATAGAGGCAACACCATCCTCACAGTTACTCAGTACTCACAGCATTCGAGTACACTTGAGCGAGTAAAATCCAGTGGTGGAAGAATTACTCGATACTCTTACTTAAGAGTGCACATACAGATATTTTTTTACTTGAGTAGAAGTAAAAGTATCTGATATGATTTTGACCTAAGTAATAGTGTTGAGTTATACATTGTGGAATGTACTTTATAAGCAAAAAGTAAAAAGTATTTAAGAGTTTAATGTGCAGAATTTTAAAATAATTTGAATCCGGTTTAAACAAGGTCTAAAACAAGGTTTAAAGGAGTAAACCATTGGACTAGGTTTGAACCGGCTTTAAAACAAGGTTTAAAGGATCTATATCATGCTATTTTAGCCATTCCAAAGTATAGGCATGTATATGATATATTGTACCTCTACCATTATGGAGCACTCATTTTTGTGATAAATATAATAATAATAATAATAATAATACCTTTAATTTGTAAAGCACTTTACATGGAATCTCAAAGTGCTACAGCACAAGTAAAAACTGACAATAATAAAATAATAAAAGCATAATAAAAGCACACAACAGTTGAGGTTAAAAATGTTAAAAAGGGAACAGAAAAGTCTTGAGTCCTCTTCTGAAAGTCTCCAGAGACTGTGGGGCCCTCAGGTGTGGTGGTAGGGCGTTCCACAGTTTAGGAGCAGCCACCTGGAACGCTCTGTCACCCATTGTCCGGAGCTTTGTTCTGGGGACGGAGAGAAGGTTGGTGTCTGTGGACCTGAGTGTTCTGGTTATGGGCGGAGGGGTGAGGAGTTCAGTGAGATAGTCCGGGGCGTGTCCATGGATGCATTGATAGGTGAGCAGGCAGATTTTGTAGTTGATGCGTTGACCGATCGGGAGCCAGTGGAGGTCACGGAGGGCTGTGCTTTTCTGGAGGTATTTTTCAAACCCGGAAGACAAACGCTTCGATTCAGTTAACTCCGCCCCCTCTCTCCGCACATGCAACTTCACCGTAATATAAATAAACAACAATAAGTGAAGTTACTTCACGATGCAGTTATACGGAGTTGACATCTGCAACACAGCTTCATAAATGGCTAGCACACATGCTAATATGCTAACACACAAGCTAACACGCGTTTGGATTGACTCACCGCTCTGGTACATCGCTGTTTACATTGTGGGACTCGCGTTGGTTATAAAAGTTAATCCACTTTGATTCTGGCGAAGGTTCACCAAACATCCATCAGAGACAGTCACAGAAAAACACCATTTGGTGATAGTCGCCGAATCCCGGAGAAAAAAACAACTTCGATTGGCCTCTTCTTGAAAAGGTAAGAATAGGTAGGTAAGAATAAAGAACAGGTGTGTCCAGTTATAACGAGCTCCATCTTCAGCTGCAGCGCAAACATGACTGATCTGTTCAGACGCTCAGGGATGTGTTTGTTTAGGCCTCAGCTGACCTGGAAGCACCTCGGGCACATCCTTTTTTTCCCTCTTTCATCTCTCTTACGATGAAAAAGCTGTTTTACAAATTAAAATCAGGCTGTAAGACATTGCTTTACAGACGTCGAGCACTTCCGTTCCGCTGTTACGACACAATTGAGCAGGTCAGTCGTTCATCAGCAGAGGGCGGCACAGCTGCTCAGAGAGCAGGATTCAGGAGGATTACTGAGAGCTGCGTGAATGAAGCCACAAACCACTCTGGGGGTGTTTTTGATAAGGAAATAGCATAACAACATGGCTAAAAGCTCTAAAAAGTCGATTTTGCATGATATAGGACCTTTAAAGGACTAAACCACTAAGCCAAGTCTAAATTGGGTCTAACCAGTTCATCGTAATGAGGTCACTTTGAAAATAAAATACTTTACTTTTAACCCAATTGAAAAATATAGTGAAGTAAAGTAGAGATTCATTCATCATAAATTTACTAAAGAAAAGTAAGATGGCCATAATTTGTGCTTTTTGCTTGTACTTGTGCTTTTACTTTGTGACTTCCCACCACTGCACTTGAGCGAGTAAAAAGAAAAAGAAAAAAAAAAGTCAAAGTAATGTTACTCTCACATAAGTAATTTGCCAGAGATTTCACCTATATCTGGACTCATAAGTGAAGGTCTTGCTGTATAACACCGACCGTGTTCACAAGTAACAAACTACGAGAGTAGAGAGCTTCAGGGACACAGTGTCAAAGAAGAACAAGGGTCTGAATTAACAAAGTTAGGGTGCTGTCAGTTTTATAAAAAAGACAGAATGTGTTGTTATGTTACCTGATGATGTTCTGTTTCTTTGATATTCAGCAAGATGCAATCACATAATGTTTGACCAAATTATGAAAATGTTCACTTATTTCAAAGTAAAAAATAATTCAGGGAGAGTGATGTTTACGTTCTGTGTCTCTGTCTGGTCTCCTCTGTCCACATCTACTGTTTTCTCCTATCTATTATTGTTTTGTCTCTGTCTGTGAAGGTCCATGAGCAGAGCGTTCCTGATAAACTCTTGCCTCGGAAAGATTGTTGAGTCAGCTTAACAAAACAAAATGCCAACATTGTTTGCTATAACTATTTCATAGAATAGGGGGGTATGCTTTTGAATAATGATAATGCATTCGTAAAGCAATGATACAAGTTAAGAGTCCCCGTAGGGTAAACAATGTCCGCATTGAATCACAATCAATTGATGTTCACATGACGGTGATGATGAATTGAGAAAATGTGTTATTTTTGTGAATTGATGCTGCTTTATAATCTGTTACAGGCCACAGGAACTGTGAAGGAGGACTGATTTCCGGTGTTACAATGTCACATGTATCTGTTTTAGCAGCAACGAGTGAGTATAACAACTGGATTATAAATACACAAGAAAAAAATTCTACGAGGGAAAGATGTATAACTACAAGTAATTATGTTAATAAGAGGTATGGTTTGTGCGTAGTAGGCAATCAAAACAAATAATATTGATCACAGTCAAACAAATTTAGAAGTAAAATGCGTACAATCGAGAAGTTGAAATGTCTTGCATTTTTTGTTTATTAGTTCACTAATAGAATAGATGGATGAATGTTGTTCTGCTGTGATTTGCTTCAGAAACCTGAGTTTGTAGGCCTGGTTCTAAAAGTACCAGGACCTGAAAAATATTATATTTTGTTATTTTGTCTTCACTGTTTAGACTTGTGGTAAAGTGAAACTTAACTCTGTCCTTCTAGGTTCTGAAGCTCTGTGTAGGCTATCAGTTGTGCAGGAGTTGTGCATCGGTAATCTTTATCAAAGATTTGAAAGTTGAGAAATGCCCAGATTACAGCAGGTTGGCTTTTCCTGGTTCCTTTAAAGATAGTTTAAGTATTTGCTTTGTTAATTTTCGTACATCCTTCAAGTTTGTGCCCAAGGTTAGATTGGAGAAGTAGTCAAAACACTTCCTTTGCTCTTCTAAGTAATGCCTCGAGACGAAGGTTCTAGACAAGGTCAACTGGAGTCCAAACTGTGTTTAGGAGAAACATATTTGGGATAAAGGCAACCAGAGGTTTAGAATGCAAACTGTCTTAATATAAATTCCAATATTAGTCGGAACAGTTGTTCCCAAAGTGGGGGTTAGGATCCCCCAGGAGATAGCGAGCACTGAGATAATATGAATTTTAAATAATTCCTAATTGCAAACAGAACTGATTCGAATATAGAGGTCAAATAAAGTAAATTATGCAAATAAAAGAGTTTAATGTAAAAGAGTTTAAGTGTTGCTTTGCTTGACATTGTCTAAATTACTAAAAACTTTATATCTCGAATAGTTCGCAAAGGGTTTTTGGGGATCCTGACCAGAAATGTGTAAATTAACCTTTAGAGACCAATTTAATTTAAGTCTGGAATAGACAATTGAATTTAATATAGTAAAATATATGCATAAAGTGATCACTAATCAATTCAAGCATAAACAATGTAAAGAGTTAAAGAGACTTTAGGCAAACTTGTAGTACAGTATCTCAATTCTTGATGTTTTAATCTTAGTGATGTGGTTTTAAGAACCTAAAGGCAACTAAAAAAATAAAACACATTAAAGACAAAAGGAGAAACGAATAACACTATGCTTACTTTCAAGCAGGCTACATTGACTCTTTGAGGATGGGCCTTTTTGATAATGTACAGAGGAATTTTTCTTTTAATCATTTATTGTGTCTCTTTCCTCCCAAACTCGTTTCTTGTTTTCTTTTTGTTAGCATTTAGAATTTTTGCCCTTATTTTGTGATGCTTTGCGTAATAGGACATGCTATTTTTTTTTGTAAGTTTTAGATTTTAGATATTTCCTTGCCATTTTTGGTGGTGATGGGAAAAGGCAAGGGCCTGTTGTGCTTTGCGTGGGCATTGGTCCAAGTGCATTGCTCAAAGACCCTGAAATGAAAGTTCACTGAATCGATAGTCTGCCGAAGAGAAAGTCCGCCAAACTGATCGTCTACCGAACTGAGAGTCTGCTCTGCCTCGCTGAGAAACTGTCCTCGAAAACATGCCAACAAAAAGCACCGCTGCTGCTGCCCCTCGAAAGCCTTGAACAGTCGCCCCCAGGAGGACTAGTGCTCACAATTTGCCCAGGTCTGATGCCTTGCTCTCTGTACCACTTGGACCTACATTTTAAGTGTTTTGCTATATACTTATTTTATATTTAATTTTTTTGCAATTTTTGGTGTTTTTGCCGATAGGCCAGGGGCCCATGGGATCCTCTTTTGCTGCGATTTATTATTATTTTTTCTCATTTTGATATTTTTATCTATACAATGCTCAAATTGGTCAAAGTCTGCATCTTAACGGGACTATAAGGAGTTTAAAAATGTTAAAATTAAGTATTTTCCTCCCCCTACATGTTCCAGCCATGTCCTAATGTGTAGAATGAGCTCAGACCTGTTCACCACAACTGCCTCTAAAATCCTGTACGGTCATTCAAAAATGTGTCACTTCGGCCGAATTGCCGTCATGCACGAGCTTAATATAGAAGGTGCAGTTACACATATGGCCTGAGGTGGCAGTAGTCAGTATAAAATGGCGAACTTGCTTCCAGCCCCTTTAAACAGCAATAATAATCAAGTTAAAATAAATAAATAAATACATTTTATTGGATATTTTAAGAGCTAACACATTTTTACAAAAATAAAAATAATACAATGAAACGAGACAACTTTAGCTAAGGCTAAGCTAAGGCCAGTAATTGGATTTGTAATATACATTGATTTTAATAAAATGACAGACAGAGAGATTTGAATGTTCAATCAGTAATAGTATGCAATAAACAATATTTTAGCCTCTCAAAAATAGAGTAATTCCCAAATTACTGTGTAGCACAGTTGCCTTGATCTGCAACAGTTGATAACATAACTTTAAAAAAATATATATTTACAGGTTACCATTCTTGTGTGAAATAGTTGTGTTGATAAGACTGGTAGGGATTAATTTGTTGTTAGTGCCCAAGGAGGGTTAAGGCTTAACAATTTGTTGTTTGTGTAAATGTTCTTTCTGAACTTTCTAAAATTGATAAAAGATGTTGTGGATTTAAGTAAATTGAGTGAGTTTTGTACAGAAATTGACCGTGCAGTTGACTCTGCATGATTTTGTTGTCGGCTTCGGTTTTAGGTAAAAGGAGAAGTCCTAAATTTTGATCAGTGGAAGATGCTGGTGTATGTTAATTTGAAGCGTTTATGATAAAGGTAATCATTTACATTGGAAAACTTTAGGATGCTTAAGTTGAAATATTGTGGAGGCTGAATCCAGATTTGAACGTATCGTGTGCTCTTAGATTTAGATCTAAGGCTGTGATTTCAAGTTGTATGGAGCCTAATGAAGAGGTTTGCATACAGTGTAAGTAAAACGGTGTCTTCAAATTTGAAATTTGTGCTGGCAAACGTGTTTTATTTCAAACTAGCAAAAGTTTTACAATCAGTGTTAATCCAGTATCTCAAGAGTCACTCAAAAGGTCACACTTATGGCCTCAAAAGTATATTGCCCAGTTTTCAACACTAATCATGACTCTGGGTGCACACGGAGCTCGTTATAATTGTTGAAAAAAGGAGGGGCCAAGAAGGAGAGGAGACTTGCTCTCTGTAGAAATAATTGTGTGACTCTTTCCGATCAAAATAAACAAATAATGAGAAAACAATAGTTACAGTAAGTAGTTTAATTTCAAGTCTAAAACATGATAATTAAACACAGGGAAAGTATCAGAAATAACGTAACATAATAAAGAATAAAGACAAGTTGTGTAAGTGAAACCCAGTTGTTCTGAAAATAGGAAATGTGTAATGCCATTTTTGCTTCATACTAACATACTAATGCCATGATTTAATATTTCATATTTACTATAAAAGGATATTAAAGAGTGTGATTGTTTTTGTAACTTTTATGTACTGAGTGTGTAACATGTTTTAATCCATATTATTTCCAGGTTGATAACGTTCATTTCCCACAGAGACAGGGAATTTACAGGAGGAATTCTGATGCAGGAGGGTCTGATTCAGGACAGGAGCTGATGAGCCGAGAACAATAATACCAATGGCATGATAAAATATGGAGGCCGGAGTGTGCTTCTTTATTGTTGCAGGAGGCAACGTGGAAGAAGAAAATGTCAGTTTGTTCTGGATGTCTGGAGGTCGTGCCTGAGCATCAGTATCCTTTGTGTATCTATTTTGTGTTTCCAAGCAAGAGAAAGAAACACTTATTATCTCATCAAATATTTTAACTTGCGATTGATAGTGATGATTGAAATTCATGTCATGATGACTGAAGCTGATGAAAAGTCATACTTGATCGGTAAGTTTGTAGAAATTATACTGATGTGTTGATGTTTGCAAGGTATAACATTCTTTCCACAGGCGACCTGAGAGACGGGTCGGATCTGGCAGGAAGGCAATCACACACCCATTGGAGTTTGAATAAAGCATTGATGGCTAAATTTTGAAAAGTCGACTAAAATGTAGACGTTGTTTAAGAAGAGGTTATGTATCAGTGAATTTCATACAAATATGAGCAAGATAATGGGTTCTACATTTGAGTTTAGAAGGACCTTTCCAACAAACTTAAACTAAAATTGGCTTGAAGGCAATAAAAACATTTCTGTTGTCTAAAATATAACAATAATGTCCCAAAGGGCATTTGTGATACAACAATGTAAGCAGGGTAGATAAAGGTCACACTCCTGTTATTGAGTTCATGATAATAATAATAATAATAAAAAAGGGTTAATGTATAATTAGGCCTCACATACGAAATATGCTTGTGTCTTTCACTGTGTTTCTACAAGGTGTAGAAAGTTTACACTGGTATAGTGATTAGTGTAATTTCAGTTTAACCATAAGTAGCTGTATGATATGACTTTGAATGCAGTTGTTTGAGATTCTCATCTGGAGAGAAATGGAAAGGTTCATCTTACACACTCCCATTTGTTTTTACATTTACTTCATTTTTCATTATTATTTTCATTTATATATTCACAAGTGCTTTCATTTTATATTTACATTTTTTACCTAGCTATATTTACTTATTTCATAGTTGTGTGTATTAATATTTACTTTATATTTGACATGTATTATTTTATATTTTATTACTCTGTTATAGTGAATAAGCTTTCATGTATTTTTAATTTTACAGCATGTATTGGTTGGCAGTTTGTTTCAATTAAAGCGACAAATGCATATAGCTTGATTAGGACTTAGTGTGAGGCTAGATATATTTTCTAAAATACTTTATTTCTATATTTACCTATTTAATTTTTTTTTTTTTTAGAATTTTCTATTTTTCTATTTTATTCTTTCTATATATTATGACTCATTTTTGGTCCAGTCAGTTTTCAGCTTTTATTTTGATTTTGCATTTATATTTTTGAATCTTTGGTGCTTATTCTTTATGGCTTAGTTATTCAACTTACCAATTTCATTTTATTTCAATTCAATTCAGAACTTTGCAGGTACATATTCACAAGATAAAAGGGCAGGTATTCAATACTTGGTTATCTTGTGGTGAGGTTCTTTCATGTTATGTTTTGTGTGTGTTGCTCATTGCAGGTATGTTTAGGTCTAAAAGGAAGGGTTTTAAGCTCTATTTCAGAGGCCATTACGCCTGAAGTATAAGAGGATTTGATATATTTTGTCCTGAATGATGGTTTCTTGCTTAGCAGTTCTCAATAACATTATTTTTAATCTTGATTAAAACATTGAAAGCAAGGGATAGCAAATAATAAGGCTAATGATCTCGCTAGATTTGAATTTTAGGGAAAATTCATTGTGCACGAGTGTATGAGCTTGCACCCTTCTCAATGGACGCTGCCAATTCTCCACGCCATTCTATTTCAACCTGAAGACTTGGAAGACAATAGGGAACTCTTGGTGTGTGGGCAGAGTAATCCCAAAGACACACCAAGAGGTGTTACGGCACGATAGTCTACTCGTGATCCGTATAGATCTGAAGCACCTGGAAGTGTTTGACGGGCTTCACAAGTGTTGTGTTGAAATTATCCATCCGGTATGAAGATTGTTTCATGATTAATATTTTGTTATGAGCATTTCTCTTAATGTGTGAGCATGACTTTCATGAGAATTGATTGATTCATATCTTTGAATATTGTGTTGTGTTTGTATTTTGTTGTATGTACATTTTCTGACTTAATATATCATTTGCAGGAGAAACTGATTGGCGGCCATGATCTTTTACTTATCCCTGATAATTGGCAATCAGGTCGGGGATTTGAGGTTTGGTCATGGTACCCCCTTTTACACGCCTTTAGTACTTGATGCATGTGTTTTTATTGGTAGCAGTATTTGCCCCGATTGGGTGATTAGTGAATCTAATGATGCACATGTCTCAGTACTTTGGGGTCACTGGGAGGGGGGTCATTTAATTCCATCACAATGACCCGTATAACTGTGTTCTGTGGTACTTTACATGAAGTGTGTTGAATGTTGTTTTGAAATGTAAATTCTGTGTATGCTTCCACTTAGGGCATAGATAAACCATTTGAATTTTGATTTTATTCTGAAATCTTGGTTTTGGATTAAATTGAAACTTAGGTAGTTGATTCAGGTTTATTTTATGCTGGCGTTTAATTTTGATTTTTTTTTCACTCAGTCAAAACCACTAGAAAGCTGTAGTTTTGAAAGGGAGGAGTGTTAGAGGATAACATTAAATCGCTATTTATCATACTGGGTCAGGCTGTACAGTCGTACTATCTCTTTCATAGCCTTGACTGTGGGGCTCAGGCGCCCACTCTCTGCCACTGAATGCTTGCGTATCAGTCTGACGCTCTGAGAGGGTATTAATCCCTCTTCTGTGGAAGCATAGACAGACTTGAATGGTAGGACTTGAGCAATGTCTCGAGTTCATGTCTCCGGGTCCTGCACCGATGGTAAATAAACTTCTCCTGCATAAGACATCCAGACTGCAGCCTATTCTTCATCTATCCTCTTGAACACCATTGTTATTTCTCTAACAGACACCTCCCTCATCGGGCTCATCTCGGACGGTGATGAGTCGCCTCCAGGAGAGCGGTGGACCGGCTGGCGTCAACAACCTGGAGCTGAACGCCCAGAGGACAGTGGAGATGATCGTGGACTTCAGGGAAGACACAGCCCCATCATCCCCCCTCGCCCTGACAGACTCTCCCACCCAGGACCTCCAATGGGAGCCAACCATCAGCTCCCTCATCAAGAAGGCCCAGCAGAGGATGTTCTTCCTACGGCAGCTGAGGAAACTTAACTTAAGTTATACTGTATACTGTAGAGCTGAGAGAGAGCTGCCGACCAAGATGCTGGTGCAGTTCTACATGGCCATCATCAAGACCATCCTCACCTCCTCCATCACCGTGTGGTCCATCCTCACCTCCTCCATCACCGTGTGGTCCATTCTCACCTCCTCCATCACCGTGTGAGTCCATCCTCACCTCCTCCATCACCGTGTGGTCCATCCTCACCTCCTCCATCACCGTGTGGTCCATCTGCTGAGAAGGTGGTTGACTGTGAGCTCCATCTCTCCAAGTCCTGTTCACCTCCAGGACCCGGAGGCACTTTATCACTTTAACCACCATATGTAAATCCAATCCTGTTGTTCTATGTCAATTGTTGTCTACCATATTTTACCTCTTATTATTATCTTATTTATTTTAATATTCCTATGCATGCCCCTAAAGCCTTATAGTTTAAAGTTTATAGCTTATTTTTATCTAAACTCTGTGTTATATGTGTTTTGTGTTGCACGTCTCACCAAGAAAAATTCCTAGTTTGTGAATCTTTTTTACAAACAATGGCAATAAAACTATTCTGATTCTGATTCTCTTCTGCACCGGCCTGTAGGAGCCTTACTTACTAAAGTAACAGTATTTGGAATCGTATACAAGTGTCTGCCCTTGACAAATTGATCCCAAACGTCTTACCACAAAGTCTTTATACTTTGGTGAATGAGTGATTTTGCTTCAGATTTCCCTAAATTGACATTTATAGAAATATCCCCTGCGAGGGCACTTTTAGCCAGCTTGTCAGCTCATTCCCTTCTACCCCCACATGTGAAGGGACCCAGCAGAACTGAACATGTATCCCCAAGAGCTGCAACATATAACTATCAATAACTATCAGTAAGTATCAATAAGTATCAGTAAGCATCAATAAGTAGATCTTGGCCACGGTGAAACCAGACTGCAGACTGTGCAGAGCAGCCGCAGAAATCTGGTTGCTTTGATCCATCAGTAAAGATTTGAAGAATGGTGCTTCTTCTTCTTCTTTGGTTTATTGGCAGGCGGTGACCAACAGCTTAGGTGTATAGCGCCACCTACTGTGTCTTGTGACTTCAGGTCACATTCTAGTTTTGTGAACGGTCGTGTGAAAAAGCTCTGTCCCTTTGAAGAAACCCATGGATGCCCTCTTACTTTTCTATCACCTCTGTCCAACATCATGTGCCAGAAAATGACACAAATATCCCATGATTTCACAGCATTGAACTATATATTAATAAAATCATAAAATCTTTTTCTATATTTTAATGTGTCCCATAAGCAGAAAACAAATACATCATGGTTTATGTCTGTACATACGCCTCATATATAAACTAACTTTGGCCCCAAAACAAATTTCATTTTGTGACGTCACAACATCGTAAACTACGACGGCGTATTAAACACAGACCGTAAAATGCTTTCAAAATGAATCGTCCATTTACGGGATTTCACAATATAGTGGCTAAAACCCACTGGGACAAAACTCTGATTCAAATTCTTTGAAAAACAATATTTTATTCTAAAAACGACAAAATTAAGACGCTGAAAAAGCAACAAAAAAGTTACAATGACGCAACAAAATGGAGGAAAAAAAGTCATGAAAAGGCAACAAAAAAGCGTCAGAAACACAACCAAAAAGGTACAAAAATGTGACTAAAAACTTAGGAAAAAAATCGCCACAATACAAGAAAAATGTGACGACAACGTTTGTAGGTCTTAGTCTCTGTGAACAACACAAACAGGAATGAAAAAACACATGAGGAAAACAGCACAAGGCAATGAAGACACTATTTACATCAGGAAGATTTAGATGAAGATTTACATTCTATGACCTCCCTTAAAAACATCAGCATCAGTATTTGTAAAACATAAGTCTTTGTGAACGACACAAACATGTTCATGTCATGGAGCACATTTGATCTGAAAAGATCTGAAACAAACTCATCACAGCTGTTCCTCTCCAGTGTGGATCCTCATGTGGTCCTTTAGGTGTGATGACTGAATAAAGGTCTTCTCACACTGCTCACATCTGTATGGCCTTTCTCCAGTGTGGATCCTCATGTGGTTCTTTAGGCTTGATGACAGAGTAAAGGTCTTCTCACACTGCTCACATCTGTATGGCCTCTCTCCATTGTGGATTCTCATGTGACGTTCAAAATCAGACAACCGACTGAATCTTTTCCCACACTGCTCACACTCGTACGGCTTTAGTCCATCATGGACGCTCTTGTGTTGCCTGAGAACTGAGAGCTGATTAAATGACTTCCCACACTCATCACAGCTATATTCCTTTTCCCCAGCATGTATCTTCATGTGGTTCTTTAGGTGTGATGACTGAGTAAAGGCCTTCTCACACTGCTCACAGCTGTATGGCCTCTCTCCAGTGTGGATCCTCATGTGTGTTTTAAGATTTGCAGACTCAGTAAACACATGTCCACACAGGCCACACTCAAAGGGCTTTTCTCCAGTGTGGATTCTCATGTGGTTTTTTAGATTGGATGAGTGAGTAAACGTCTTCTCACACTGCTCACAGCTGTATGGCTTCTCTCCAGTGTGGATCCTCATGTGACTTTCAAGATGCGGTGACTTACTGAATCTTTTCCCACACTGCTCACACTTGTGCGGCTTTAGTCCATCATGGACTCTCTTGTGATGTGCAAGACCTGAGACCTGATTAAATGACTTCCCACACTCATCACAGCTGTATTCCTTTCCCCCAGCATGTATCCTCATGTGGTCTTTGAGGTTGGATGAGTGAGTAAAGGTCTTCTCACACTGCTCACAGCTGTAGGGCCTCTCTCCAGTGTGGATTCTCATGTGAATTTTCAGAACTGCAGACTCAGTAAACTTATGTCCACACAGGCCACACTCAAAGGGCTTTTCCCCAGTGTGGATCCTCATGTGTGTTTTTAGGTTCGATGACTGAGCAAAGGTCTTCTCACACTGCTCACACTCGTACGGTTTTAGTCCATTATGGACTCTCTTGTGTTTCCTGAGACCTGAGCGCTGATTAAATGACTTCCCACACTCATCACAGCTGTATTCCTTTTCCCCAGCATGAATCTTCATGTGGTTTTTGAGGCTGGATGATCGACTAAAGGTCTTCTCACACTGCTCACAGCTGTATGGCCTCTCTCCAGTGTGGATCCTCATGTGTTTCTTGAGGTTGGATGAGTGAGTAAAGGTCTTCTCACACTGCTCACAGCTGTATGGCTTCTCTCCAGTGTGGATACTCATGTGTTGTTTAAGATTGCCTGACGTAGTATATCCTTTCCCACACTGCTCACAGCTGTATGTCTTTCCCTGTGTGCGGGGAGTCTGCAGAGGCTGAGCTGGGTCCATTTCTCTGCAGACAGAAACAGGAGTTAGTGTCTGTGGAAGTTTAAAATATGACAAAAAAACTCCCAGAGAGAAGCGTGTCCAGAGCCAGATTTATTAACACGAGCAAATATCAGGAGAGCACAAATTCAGAGGCGACATGCTGCATTCAGAGCACTTCCTATGTCTCTCTCAAGTCCGTCCGCATTCAAGCATTGAGGTCCACATATCATTATATAGTTGTTACAGCCCTTGTATACATAGTCATTCAAATAGTTAACATTCAATTCTGAGACAGCTGAGATACTGTCCTTGGGTCTCAGAACAAATTGTGCATAGTTTAGTGTCTGGGATCAAATTAACCTTAGCATTGTTAAACAAGGTTATAAACAGAATAACTGAAATATTATCTCCACATGTTGTGTCACTCACATTATTGTGTAAAACACTAAATGTAGTTTGACCTGGTGTGACCCTCCCCCTCCCTCTGTTCTCATTCACACATACAGTATCACCCCTCCCCCATCAGCTCACTGTGAATCAGCAACAAACTCCAAAAGACACTTTGGAAACAGGATTCCTGTAGTTTTGCTCCTCGTTTAAACTGCTGAAAAGCCTGGCTCCAAAGAGTTTTTCTTTTTCTAAAAAGTGCAATGATCCGTGAGACAATGCTGGGCTGTGTATCATAGTTTTGACCACGCTGGTTTTTGTACATCAGTAATAAAAAGGTGAAGCTTAAATCGAGCGCTGGAGCTGCAGAAGAAAGTCCAGTCTATGTTTCCCCAGCTCCCACAGACAGGGTCACACACAGGTCCAGAGTCCAGCTGGAAGTCACTGGGGGCTTTTATAGCTCTGTGTGGAAAGCCCCTCCCCAAAGGAGCCCCCCCTCACCTCTGTGGATGAAACCTCTGCTGCCCCCCCTCCTCCTCCTCCTCTTTCCAGCTCATTGTTCCTGCTTCACACCTAAAGCTCTGGTTGGTCAGGCCTTTGAGAGTCAATAGATGGTTTTCCGTTCCCATGATCCTCTGCGCTGCGCCGCCATTGTGGGTGGCGTTCGACAATGTTTATGCACGACTCGCATGCACATTTCATGAATAATTGTGTCTACTACGGCTGTTCTATAGTCGCTAATGTGTTTTTTTCACTCACAATGAGCCATGTGATGGGTAGGCTAACATAATCATGGTAATGTACACATGCACGGTAATCATAACCGTAAAACATAGCGGGCACTTTAACTTGTCCATCGAACCAAACAAACAGCCGTCATGTGAGCGGTTAAACAATGAGGAATGGCTGTATTTATAACAGCGCCAATCTGTGCGGCGTTTACCTCCTGATGAACGAAGAGAGTAACAGCGGCCGCCTCGCTCTCGCCTCCCCGGCCTTCTCCTCACACTCCCCCGGCCGCCTCGCGCTCTCGCCAGGTCTCACTTTACAGGGACGGCCTGGGCTTCCTCCGTGATTTGTCCGAGTCTCATTTCTCTGCTAGCTGCACCTGGTTTGCGTTTGGCAGCAGCATGAAATAATACAAGTCTACTATGAGCTCATCGTAGACTTGCTTTATTTCATGCTAGCAGCTAGCCCCGTTGTCAAATCTGTTTGATGCCGCTTTTTAACTTTGTCAGATAAAAGCTGACAGACCCTGAAAAAACTAGGGAACATCAGCCAAGACATAAGACACAGACTCAGACACAGAGCGGAATAAGCACAGGCTGCTCCGTAAAGTCAGACCCGACACTCGGGACGAGCGGTCGGCGGCCAAAGTTTAAATCTCTCGTACGAAAGCTGTTTCTGTTCCTTAGTGATGAATTACTTTTGGGATATTGAGACATTTTCTCTTCGTCGTGTCGGGATCAGCCCCACACAACACAGGTGTGAGCACTATTTCTTCACGATATTATCAATGATCCGTAACACAAACAATTAGACCCTTGACACACACGATGGCGCCATATGGAACTATGCGGGAGTGTGACGTCAACGGAAAACTATCCAGAGTCGGCTTGCAGATTCAACAGATTCAAAGGAAGTTTTCTCTGCACACATTTAACCAGGCTCTATCACGACTTGTTCACAGAAAATATCGACAATGTTGGCCCTCTCTACTCGGAGCTACATGCCTGATTTTGATGTGAAAACATTCAATAAAACTATATATTTCCCCTCATGTTTGTGTCAGTATCTACAGCTCAAGTTTGAAAGTTTGATTTGCACAAGTTTTCCCAAACATTCTTTCTTATTGCCTAAAGGAGCGATGCCTCCTTATGATCATCCACATCTACAACAAATGTATGAACACAAAAGAGGAAATCGTTAGCCACATAGCAAAATTGCCTAAGTCATTTTGTATTGTTAAAATGGCAATATGAGAAAAACAATGCGTTTCCTATAAAACGTCTTTTTTACATGTTTTCCAAAAGCAAAACAAAAATGAGTTAGGCAATTATGCTATGTGGCTAACGAAATGCAAGTGTAGCATTGGCCTTTTATGAAACTAGTTCACCTTATATGGGCAATTTAAATCAGCGCCCTTAAATGAGTGGAAATAGATTTGTTTCAATTTCCAAACACAAACTCACTAGTTTACCTCATATGGTTCATTCTCGCTTCAGTTTCAGCCCAAAAGTGTGATGAATGTCGCAGCAGAGCGGAGTTAGCGTTAGCCCTGAGCACCGCTAGCTTCACCGCTGCCTCCACAAAACAAACAAACAAAAAAGAAGTGACTTCCGCCCGGTCCGCGCTGACCCAGAGAGCAGCGGCCTCTGCTGGACAAGGGCGGGATGACACGTTTGAGATCGTCTGTAAAGTCAGACACTTTCTGCTTTTTGGTGGTTATTGTGTAAAAACTAAACCACATAAATACAAAAATTAACCATTTGCAGACATTTTAGGATGTTTTCTAACAGTGTGTATAAAAAATAATTTCAATGATATTAAAAATTATATTAAAGAAAACTTTTCCTCTGGGCAAAATCACCACCACATTTACTGCAGAAATTTACAGACACTCATTTATTTCCAAACATGCATGTCTATAAAACCTGCGCTGTTCCGTAAAAGTGGCTTTAATTTTCATGTTCAAAGACAAAGAATCAGGCAAATCCAAAATGTTCAACTTTTTATTGGTGACAAATGAACCTTGTGCCGTTAACTTTCTGCCACCACTGGGAGTGTTTCGTACTTTCGGTGCATTTCGATGCTTTACACGGCCATAAAATTGTCAGAGATTCATATTTTTTAGATATTATTTTTTTTAAATTGTTTTCATGAAAGAGTCCTCTTTACATTGACATATTAACTTTATAAATTATCAAACAGTATTAACCCTTTAAATGCCAGTGTTTGTCATATACGACCATCAGTAATGTTGAATAATATGAAATAATTCTAAAATTACACCTTTTTTTTAACCATGGCTCCTGTGTGGATAATCAGCAGGAAGATTCACTTTGGTGTTTTTTTTGTTTTAGTGTAAAGTCAGTTTGTTTAGTTGTGCCCCATAGACTCCCATTATGAATGCAGACTTTTAGAGACCCCCCCATTATACAAAGCCCGA
Source organism: Gobius niger (assembly GCF_951799975.1). Lineage (NCBI taxonomy): Eukaryota > Metazoa > Chordata > Actinopteri > Gobiiformes > Gobiidae > Gobius > Gobius niger. The sequence continues at coordinate 3,828,926 of NC_136858.1, read as the reverse complement.
AAAACATTTTTTCTGACATTTGCCATTTTTCTGCAACAAACTGCTCACAATTATGCAAAATGTCAGATTTTATTATTATTATTTTTTTACTAAATGACCACATTTTCAGTGTACCTGTATTATTATTATTCACTTTGGCTGAAATCATTGTGACCCACATGAATAATGGTAAATGGTAAATGGTCTCAACTTATATAGCGCTTTTCCACCTACATTAGGCACTCAAAGCGCTTTACAGCAAGGATCCACTCACCCATTCATACACCAATGTACGCAGACACTGGGCAATGTGGGTAAAGTGTCTTGCCCAAGGACACAACGACTAGGAGGTGGGATTCGAACTCCCGACCTTCCGATCACAAGACAACCCGCTCTACCATCTGCGCCACTGTCACATAATCAGTGGGAAGATTAAGTTTGGGACAGTTTTTGTTTTGGTCTAATATCAGTTTGAACAATAGTTACTCCCATAGTGTCACAGACGTGTCCCATTGACTTACATTGAATCAGCAGATTTTCACCCGCCTGCAACATGAAGTGAAAAAATATATTTGCTCTTTTACTGCCCATTTTCTGGCAGCAGATCCATCTCATAATCAGAATTATGAAGTTTTTTTTTTTTTCTCAAAAAGAACATACTTTTTCCCACCCCAAACATTGTCCCTGAATGCATCTTTTTGACGACTATTTGAGATTCCCACACATTTCCCACGGCCTGCAACCTCCGGCAGGATCCTGTTTGTGGACTTCAGCTCTGCCTTCAACACCGTCCTCCCTGAACTGCTACGAGACAAGCTCTACCAGCTCAGCCCGACTCCCTCTGCAGGTGGATCACTGACTTCCTGACGGACCGGAGACAGCACGTGTGGAACTCCTCAGGGCTGTGTACTTTCCCCCTGCCTCTTCTCCCTGTACACAAACTGCTGCACCTCCCGTCACCAGGACGACACCTCCCTCATCGGGCTCATCTCGGACGGTGATGAGTCGCCTCCAGGAGAGCGGTGGACCGGCTGGCATCAACAACCTGGAGCTGAACGCCCAGAAGACAGTGGAGATGATCGTGGACTTCAGGAAAGACACAGCCCCATCATCCCCCCTCGCCCTGACAGACTCTCCCACCCAGTACCTCCAATGGGAGCCAACCATCAGCTCCCTCATCAAGAAGGCCCAGCAGAGGATGTTCTTCCTACGGCAGCTGAGGAAACTTAAGTTAAGTTATGCTGTATACTGTATTGTTTTAACCTCTGTAGAGCTGAGAGAGAGCTGCCGACCAAGATGCTGGTGCAGTTCTACATGGCCATCATCGAGTCCATCCTCACCTCCTCCATCACCGTGTGGTCCATCCTCTCCTCCTCCATCACCGTGTGGTCCATCCTCTCCTCCTCCATCACCGTGTGAGTCCATCCTCTCCTCCTCCATCACCGTGTGGTCCATCCTCACCTCCTCCATCACCGTGTGGTCCTTCTGTAGAGAAGGTGGTTGACTGTGAGCTCCATCTCTCCAAGTCCTGTTCACCTCCAGGACCCGGAGGCGTGTGGGTCAGATCACTGCTGACCCTTCTCACCCTGGACACAGACTATTCACCCCCCTCCCCTCAGGCAGGAGGCTACGGTCCATCCAGACCAATAGATCCGCCACCTGAACAGTTTTTTCCCACACCCGTCAGACTCACGAACGATAAAGACCTAATAACTCAGGACAGACTGTAATCTGCTCTATTGCACTATGTGGTTTGTCCACACATAGATCCACTGCACCTCTTATCACTTTATATCACTTTATATCACTTTATCACTTTATATCACTTTATTTTCATTTCATTTCATTTATTAATTTATTTGAATGGGACAGTGCATATTAATGAACAGACAACTAGCTGCTTATATCACTTCCTATCACTTTATATCACTTTATGCCACTTTATCCCTTTATATCACTTCATGTCACTTATCACAAACTGTCCCGTCTTCACTGATTTGTTTCAGTCTTCATTGGACCAGCACATTGTACCACGTCTGTGGAAGACATCAACTATTATGCCCACGCTGAAAATTACAAAACCTTGTGACTTGAACCACATTCGCCCTATAGCTTTAACCCCACTGGTGATGAAATGTTTTGAAAGGATCATAAAAAAACACATAATTGGTCCGTTTCAGTTTGCCTATCAACCCAATAAGGGTGTTGATGATGCCATAGCAACATTATTGCACTTAGTTCTCTCCCACTTGGACACATCTAAAAATTACGTTAAAATCTTTTTTTTTTAATTTTTCATCAGCATTCAACACTATTCGGCTCTCCTCAAGGGTGCGTATTATCGCCATTTCTTTACATTCTTAACACCAATGGCTGCACCAGCTCCCACCCTGGCAGGCACTTGGTAAAGTTCGCTGATGATACAGCCCTTATCAGCCTGCTTCGGGAGGACGAGACTGAACACGGCCCTGTCCTAAACGAGTTCATCTCCTGGTGTGACGACTCCCATCTTCTATTGAACACAACAAAGACGAGGAAGCTGACCATCGACTTCAGGCGGGAGTCCACACGCAGCCCGACCATCATCAAAGGAGAAGTAATTGATTCTGTCTCTGAGCACAAGTATGTGGGTGTGATCTTAGATGACAAATTAAAGTGGGATAAAAATACAGATCACATCACAAAAAAGGGTCGAGACTATATTTTATGAAGAAATTAGTGTCCTTTCAGGTGGATAGAAACATGTTGAAAATGTTTTACAGTGCTTTTGTGGAGAGTGTTCTGACTTTCTGTATCATCTGTTGGTATGGGGCCATGACTGAGGCACAAAAGAACTCCCGTAGGAAAATATGTACAGTTGCAAGCAAAATCCTAGGTGTTCCTATGAAGAGTCTGCAGGACATTTATTTTGCTCGAGCTCTAGATAAAGCAGACATAATATTATCGGACTCAAAACATCCTCTGTTTAGAGCGTTTGAGCTGCTCCCCTCAGGTCGAAGGTACAGGTGCGCCGCCCTGACTAAAAACAGGACCAGGCAGTCATTTGTGCCACAAGCTATTTTACGATTAAACAAACCAACAATACGAAGTAACCAACAGTGATTTATTTTTTATTTTTTATTATTCTGCACAGCTGGTCTGTCAGAGAAGGTTTTTAAGGAATGTAGATAATGATTTTAACATAGTTTAAACTGAGGTTGACGGGCCGTGGTTTGTTTTTTGTATGTTGTCAATGTTTGGATTTGTCTGCTGTGGTCACTGTTGCATTTGTGTATTCCCACTCACTGCAAATGAATTTCCCCACGGGGACAATAAATTTCTACTACTACTACTAATCACTTTATATCACTTTATACCACTTTATCAATTTATATCACTTTCTATAACTTTCTATAACTTTATATCACTTTATGTCACTTTATACCACGTTATCACTTTGTATCACTTTATACCACTTCATCACTTTATCACTTCATGCCACTTTATCCCTTTATATCCCTTTATACCACTTTATCAATTTATATCACTTTATACCACTTTATATCACTTTATGTCACTTTATACCACGTTATCACTTTATCACTTTATGTCACTTTATATCATTTTATCACTTTATATCACTTTATGTCAATTTATATCACTTTATACCACTTTATGTCACGTTATCAATTTATATAACTTTATATCACTTTATATCACGATATCACTTTATCCACTTTATCAATTTATGTCACTTTATATAACTTTATATCACTTTATATCACTTTATATCACTTTATATCACTTTAAATCACTTCATACCACTTTATCACTTTATATCACTTCATGCCACTTTATCAATTTATATAACTTTATGTCAATTCATATCACTTTATACCACTTTATATCACTTTATGTCACTTTATACCACGTGATCACTTCATATCACTTTATACCACTTTACATCACTATGTCACTTAATGCCACTTTATATCAATTTTTATAACTACACCACTTTATATCACTTAATGTCACGTTATACCACTTTATCACTGTATCACTTTACATCACTTTGTCAATTTATACCACTTTATATCACTTCATCACTTTATATCACTTTATATCACTCTATATCACTTCATATCACTTTGTCAATTTATACCACTTTATCACTTTAGATCACTTAATGTCACTTAATGTCACTTCATGTCACTTTATACCACTTTTTATCACTTGATGGCACTTTATACCACTTTATCACTGTATCAATTTATATCACTTTGTCAATTTATATCACTTTATACCACTTTATATCACTTTATGTCACTTAATACCACTTTATGTCAATTTATATCACTCTATACCACTTTATATATCTTTATACCACTTTATATCACTATATATCACTTTATATCACTTTATACCACTTTATCAATTCATATCACTTCATACCAGTTTATCACTTCATATCACTTCATATCCCACCTTATATCCCACCTCCTGGAAGTGTACACTGTTGTTGTGTCCTTGGGCAAGACACTTCACCCACATTGCCCCCAGTGTCTGCATACATTGGTGTATGAATGGGAGTATGAATGGGTGAGTGGATCCTTGCTGTAAAGCGCTTTGAGTGCCTAATGTAGGTGGAAAAGCGCTATATAAGTTGAGACCATTTACCAATTACCATATCACTTAATAACACTTTCTATCACTTCATGTCACTTTAAGATAAGATAAGATAAGATAAGATAAGATGGTACTTTATTGATCTCACAGATGGAGAAATTGCATTCGATGAGAGAGCATCCGGCAGCAGCACCCATTCAGTGCGCACCACTCTTTTTATGTAACTTTATGTCACTTCATATGACTTTATATCACTTAACACCACTTTATATCACTTTATGCCACTTTATACCACTTTATCACTTTAGATCACTTAATGTCACTTTATACCACTTCATTACTTTATAATACTTTGACAATTTATATCACTTTATACCACTTTATACCACTTTATATCACTTTATACCACTTTATATCACGTTATCAATTTATATCACTTTATATCACTTCATACCACTTTATAACTTTATATCACTATATACCACTTTATATCACTTTATATCACTTTATACCACTATATATCACTTTATGTCACTTTATACCACATTATCACTTTGTATCACTTTATATCACTTTGTACCACTTCATCACTCTATCACTTTATATCACTTTATATCACTTTGTACCACTTAATATCACTTTATACCACTTTATCACTTTATATTACTTTATTGCACTTTATACCACTTTATATGACTTTATGTCACTTTATATCACTTTATGTCACTTTGTATCACTTTATATCACTTCATCACTTCATCAATTTATATCACTTTATGCCAATTTATACAAATTTATACCACTTTATCACTTTATGTCAATTTATATCACTTTATACCACGTTATCACTTTGTATCACTTTATACCACTTCATCACTCTATCACTTTATATCAATTTGTCAATTTATATCACTTTGTACCACTTAACCCTCGTGTCGCCTTCGCGGGTCTTTTTGACCCGCTGTCATGTTCCGGGCATTTAGATGCAAGGTGACACAAGGGGGCGCCCTTCCAACCTTCTCAGTGTAAATGTGAGTTGACTTTCTTCAGAGTTAGACTTTAGGTCAGACATCATGAGTGACAGTAACATGAGGCTAAATACAGTGAGCTCTTTGTTTGCAGTAAAAAGGCTGAGGCCTCATTGCTCTTCAGTCACAGACTGAGAAGTGAAGAAGGAAGTCATGGAGCTTCTGCTTTAGACAGAACTTCAGACTTCTGCTGCATGTAAGGGTCATATCATATCATATCAAATGTTGTAATCTGTAAAGCACTTTGTGATACCTTTTGGTATGAAAAGCGCTTTTCAAAGATTGATTGATTGAGCATATTCTGAAACTCAAATCGGTAGTAAAAACATAATATATGGAAAATAGTTATTACTAGTGATGGCAAGATGAAGCCCCATGAAGCATTGAAGCCTCACAGCCAATTGCATCACACACGGTTCGAAGCATCAAGGTGCTTTGCTCCACTACGCCATCACGTGGACAAGAAATGTATCAATCAATCAATAAAAGTTTATTTGTAGCACTTTACAACAACACCAGGAGGACCAAAGTGCTTCACAGAAAGATAAAAACAATAAAAAGAAAAAAACACCAAATGATTGCAACCTGGACATAATTCAGTGTGCTCTAAGTATTAAAAGCAAGTTTGAAAATATTAGTCTTGAATCTGGATTCTCTCCGTGAGAATGTATAACAAAATAAATAAATGGTGGGGGCTGAAAGAGTTGTGATGTAAAATGTGCTTGTGATACTTTGTTTATGTCTAACCCAAATACACAAAATGTGAGGGGGAATCCATTTCATTTCATTTCACTGTCTCTTTTGTTTTGAATCGCGCTCCAAACCCGCGAATCATTTCCTGAATCAGTCATGTGGTACGGCCACTTCCCGAGGCTTCGAACGTCACCACACCATGCACCACACACGTGATCAACACACGCATCGATGCGCGCTTCAATAAACATCCCTCTAGATTACTCGGCACACGCTTCGAAGCCTCGACACGATCGGCACATCACTAGTTATTACAGTTACAAAAAGAAAAAATATTTGAAAATACTGTATCTAATCAAAAAATTACTTTTTTATTTTATTTACTCTCATTCTAAAAAATAAAACCCAAAGAAACCCTAACCATTTGTATCTGCTGTAAAGTCATGTTTGTCCCAGTTCCTCTGAGTCGTGGTGGGTCATGGTGGACCATGACAGATGTGGACAGGACTGTGGTAGATCAACTTTTACTTTGGAGAAAATAGTTACTATAGTAACTGTTGAAGAAATGAACCTCATGAGCTTCTTCTGTAACATCTGTCCACATCAGTCCTGCTGCACCACGACTCAGAGGGACTGGGACAAACATGACTCTACAGCAGATACAAATGACCTGGCTTTGTTTTTTTCTTTGCTTTTTATAATGAGAGTAAATTTAAAAAAAATATTTTTTTTATTAGATACATGATTTTCAAATGTTTTTCTTTTTGTAATAGTAATAATAATTTTCCATATATTATGTTTTTACTACATATTTGAGTTTCAGAAAATGATATGACTCTTACATGCAGCAGAGTCTGAAGTTCTGTCGAAAGCAGAAGCTCCATGACTTCCTTCTTCACTTCTCAGTCTGTGACTGAAGAGCAATGAGGCCTCAGCCTTTTTACTGGAAACAAAGAGCTCACTGTATTTAGCCTCATGTTACTGTCACTCATGGTGTCTGACCTAAAGTCTCACTCTGAAGAAAGTCAACTCACATTTACACTGAGAAGGTTGGAAGGGCGCCCCCTTGTGTCACCTTGCATCCAAATGCCCGGAACATGACAGCGGGTCAAAAAGACCCGCGAAGGCGACACGAGGGTTAATATCACTTTATCCCTCGTGTTGCCTTCGCGGGTCATTTTGACCCGCTGGTATGCTCCTGGCATTTGGATGCAAGGTGACACAAGGGGGCGCCCTTCCAACCTTCTCAGTGTAAATGTGAGTTGACTTTCTTCAGAGTGAGACTTTCGGTCAGACACCGTGAGTGACAGTAACATGAGGCTAAATACAGTGAGCTCTTTGTTTGCAGTAAAAAGGCTGAGGCCTCAGTGCTCTTCAGTCACAGACTGAGAAGTGAAGAAAGAAGTCATGGAGCTTCTGCTTTAGACAGAACTTCAGACTTCAGCTGCATGTAGGGGTCATATTACATCATATCAAGTGTTGAAATCTGTAAAGCACTTTGTGATAGCTTTCGGTATAAAAAGCGCTTTATAAATAAAGTTTGATTTTGATTAATTTGATCATATTCTGAAACTCAAATCTGTAGTAGAAACATAATATATGGAAAATATTTTTGAATTAGAAAAAGAAAAATATTTTAAAATCCTGTATCTAATCAAAAAAAAAAAAAAAAAAAAAAAATTGTATATATTTTATTTATTTTATCTAAATTTACTCTCATTCTAAAAAAGAAAACCCGGACAAACCCTTTTCATTTGTATCTGCTGTAAAGTCATGTTTGTCCCAGTTCCTCTGAGTCGTGGTGGGTCCTGGTGGACCATGACAGATGTGGACAGGACTGTGGTAGATCTACTTTTACTTTGGAGAAAATAGTTACTATAGTAACTGTTGAAGAAATGAACCTCACAAACTTCTTCTGTAACATCTGTCCACATCAGTCCTGCTGCACCACGACTCAGAGGAACTGGGACAAATATGACTTTACAGCAGATACAAATGGCTAGGGTTTGTTTGGGTTTTCTTTTTTAGAATGAGAGTAAATTTAAAAAAATATATATTTTTGATTAGATACAGCATTTTTGTAATTGTTGTTATTTTCCATTTATGTTTTTACTTCAGATTTGAGTTTCAGAATATGATCAATCAATCAAACTTTATTTATAAAGCGCTTTTCATACCAAAAGGTATCACAAAGTGCTTTACAGATTACAACATTTGATATGATGTAATATGACTCTTACATGCAGCAGAGTCTGAAGTTCTGTCTAAAGTAGAAGCTCCATGACTTCCTTCTTCACTTTTCAGTCTGTGACTGAAGAGCAATGAGGCCTCAGCCTTTTTACTGGAAACAAAGAGCTCCCTGTATTTAGCGTCATGTTACTGTCACTCATGGTGTCTGACCGAAAGTCTCACTCTGAAGAAAGTCAACTCACATTTACACTGAGAAGGTTGGAAGGGCGCCCCCTTGTGTCACCTTGCATCCAAATGCCCGGAGCATACCAGCGGGTCAAAAAGACCCGCGAAGGCAACACGAGGGTTAAACCACTTTATGTCACTTTATACCACGTTATCACTTTGTATCACTTCATACCACTTCATCACTGTATCACTTTATATTACTTTATATCACTTTATACCACTTTATCACTCTATCACTTTATATCACTTTATGTCACTTTATACCACATTATCACTTTGTTTCACTTTATATCAATTGATACCACTTCATCACTTTATATCACTTTATATCACTTTATGTCACTTTATATCACTTCATACCACTCCATCAATTTATACCACTTTATGTCCATTTATACCACTTTATATCACTTTATGTCAATTTATACCACTTTATATCACTTTGTCAATTTATATCACTTTATTCCACTTTGTCACTTTATATCACTTCATAACTTTATATCACTTTATGTTAATTTATATCACTTTATACCACTGTATATCACTTTATGTCACTTTTTATCACTTTATGTCACTTTGTCACTTAATATCACTTTACATCACTTCATCACTTATCCCACTTTATATCGCTTTATATCACTGTATGTCACTTTATACCACTTTGTCAATTTATATCACTTTATATCACTTCATGTCACTTTATACAACTTTATCACTTTCAAACAATTAATGTCACTTTATGTCACTTTATTCCACTTTATATCACTTGATGTCACTTTATACCACTTTATCACTTCATATCACTTCATCACTTTATATCACTTTATTCCACTTTATATCACTTCATACCACTTTATATCACTGTATATGTCACTTTATACCACTTTGTCAATTTATATCACTTTATATCACTTTATATCACTTCATCACTTTATGTCACTTCATCACTCTATCACTTTATATCACTTTGTCATTTTATATCACTGTATATCACTTTATCCCACGTTATCACTTTATGTCACTTTATATCACTTAATACCACTTTGTCAATTTATTTCACTTTATATCACTTTATAACACTTTATATCACTTTATACGCCGTATGTAAATCCAATCCTATCACAAGACCGAGCAGAATTACAACGCACAGTGCTACCCTCATTGACAACATTTTCACAAATAATATGGAGTTTACAAATGTCAGCGGTCTAATGGTTTGTGATATAACGGATCATCTGCCCGTATTCACGGTGTATGATGATAATGACATAAATCAAATATCATCTGAAAAATTTATTTATAAACGAGTGAGAACTGAGGAGGCAATTGATCTACTTTACAGTGACTTAATAAAACAAGACTGGAAGGAAGTATATAACAAGAATGATATGGATAGTGCGTTTGAATCTTTTTTGGAAATTTTTAGTGCAGTATACAATAAAAACTGTCCAATACGGCAATTCAGTAAAAACAGCAAAGGGACAAAATGCCCATGGTTAACCAAAGGTTTACATAATGCTTGCAAGAAGAAAAACACTCTATATAGAAAGTTCATAAGACTAAGAACAGAAGAATCTGAACGTAGATAAAATGGAAATGGAAACAAACACATCTTCACTAACTACAGACCTATCTCGCTCCTCCCAGTTTTCCAAAATCTTAGAGAAACTTTATAATAGTAGAATGGACACATTTATAAATAAGCATAAACTAATTAATGAAAGTCAGTATGGTTTTCGAGAAGCAAGGTCAACCTCAATGGCCATCATCGATGCAATAGAAGAAATTACTAATAGCTTAGAAAAAAAGAAACATGCAGCTGGAATATTTATTGACTTGAAAAAAGCATTTGATACACTTAATCATTCTATATTATTAAAAAAATTAGATAGATACGGCATAAGGGGAGTGGCTTTGAGTTGGATCCAAAGCTATTTAAGAAGGAGACAACAGTATGTGAAGATGGGGGAGTTTACATCAGGATGCTTGGACATTGGTTGTGGCGGTCCCACAGGGATCTGTCTTAGGCCCAAAGTTGTTCAATTTATATATTAATGACATTTTTAATATGTCTAAATTATTTAAATTAGTCATTTTTGCAGATGACACAAACATTTTCTATTCTAATGACAATCAAAGTACTTTAGTAACTAGCATAAACTGTGAATTAAGGAAATTAAAAATATGTATGGACAGTAACAAATTGTCCCTCAACTTAAGTACTCAAGTAATGTTTTTTGGTAATTATAATGGAAAACTAGACCCAATAAATATAGACGGTGTTGACTTAGATACAGTATCAGAAATTACATTTTTATTATTTTAATTTAAAAAAAAATTACAAAAAAAAAATTACAAAGCATTGCTTCTATTATATGGGTCATTAGTTTTGCCATATTTAAATTACTGTGTGGAAGTTTGTGGAAATAATTACAAAAGTTCATTACACCCCCTTGTTATACTCCAAAAACGTGCTGTAAGAATCATACACAAAGTAGGATATTGTGATCACACAAATATATTATTTCTGCAGTCTAAACTGTTAAAAATGTATGACTTGGTTGATTTCTCTACTGCTCAACTTCTATATAAAGCTAACAACTGTGTGCTACCTGCTAGGATACAAATGCTTTTTACACGCACAGAAGGGGGTTATAACCTGAGGAGGTGTGATAACTTCAAGATTCAAGCAGTGTCTTCTACTAGAAAAAGCATGTGTGTGTCTGTATGTGGAGTTAAACTCTGGAACAAACTGGGGTCAGAGCTCAAGCAATGTCCAAATATTCAACATTTCAAATCAAGATATAAAAAGATTGTATGGACAAAGTACGGGAAAGAGGAAATGGGTAATTGACTGTTAATGGGTATTAGAAAGTGCAATATATATCAAAGGACCGATCAAGCTAATGATGAAGTTTATTATTATTATAGTTATTATTGTTGTTATTATTATTGTTGTTGTTGTTATATGATTTATTGTTGTTGTTATTGTTGTTGTTATTATTATTATTTTTATTATTATTATTATACGACAGAATCTATAACTCAGTTATGGCTATTGCTGTTGTGTTATTATCATCATTATATATACATAACAACCTATATCTTATTGTTGAATCAAACAAAATCGATTCAGTCAGTGGTATTGGTATTGGTGCTGATGGTAATAAAAAAGGAAGTAAATTCTCAGAAGTGATAACATGTACATATCCGTGTGTTTCCGCATTCAACATAACTCGTAGTACAGGGCAGGCAAGCGGGGCTGGCTGCTCGAGGAGAGCATCGTCTGGCAGCAGACTCCTAAATCTAGTCTCTTTTAATGCACAGCATAGGACACTTAACACATGATGGTCCGGTTGCTCGGGGGCTGCTCCCCTCTGGCAGGTCCAGCACAGAAAAAATAAAAACATAAGAGAAAACAAAAAGGAAAGACAACAAACCTCGATTCCTTTTAAGTGCACATCATAAAGATTAATATTGTTATCATGAGCACCAATCAGTCAATACAAAACCTTTCATGAATAAATGCAGTGTGTTATGTATTATTCATGCACACAAGTAATGCTACATGGGTTGTGATGATGACGATGATGATGATGATGATGATGATGATGATGATGATGAATAACAGTAATACTAACATGGTAATAAATAAGGCATAAGGAAAAAAAATAAAAAAATAAAAAAATGATACACTTGTTATAAAGTGTAACATACTGCGATTGTTGATTTAATGTAATGCATTGTTGCATTACATTACTTCCTCAACCTAAATGAGAGCAAAACTGAAATTGTTTTGTTCGGCAGAACTGAACAGACCTTTGATCTCGGTGTTCCCTTCAGCTCCCATGTAAGAAATCTTGGAGTCATGATTGACAGCTCTTTTAAATTTGACAAACAAATCAGCTCTGTGGTTAAAACAAGCTTCTTTCAGCTTCGATTGATTGCTAAAGTAAAACCATATCTACCTTCTAACCAGCTGGAAAAAATAGTCCACATGTTAATTTCTACACGTCTGGACTATTGCAATTCTCTGTACCACGATCTTGATGCCGCATCCATTCGTCGTTTGCAGCTAGTACAGAACGCAGCTGCATGCCTCTTAACAGGCATCAGGCGCTATGACCACATAACTCCTGTACTACAGTCCCTTCATTGGCTCCCGGTGCCCTTCAGGATACAATTTAAAATCCTATTGTTGGTTTTTAAATCACTGAATGGCCTGGCTCCAGAGTATCTGTCTGAAATGTTGACTTTGTATTCTCCTGTGAGAGCCCTGCGGTCATGTGACCAACAGCTTTTAACCTGTCCCCGCTCTAAGAAAAAAACCCGAGGTGACAGAGCGTTTGCAGTCGCTGGACCCAAACTTTGGAACGAGCTCCCTTTGAACATTCGATCAGCCTCATCCATTGAGAGTTTTAAGTCACTCTTAAAAACACGCCTCTATACATTGGCTTTTAACATGAGCTGAGTTGAGCATTCCATGTTGTTATTTTGTACTGTGTGTATGTATATATATATATTTGTCTCTCACTGAAACATGTACAGCACTTTGGGCAGTGTCAACTGTATTTTAAATGTGCTTTATAAATAAACTTTGACCTTGACCTTGACCTATATGTCACTTTATACCACTTTGTCAATTTATATCACTTTATATCACTTTATACCACTTCATCACTTTATGTCACTTCATCACTCTTTCACTTTATATCACTTTTTCCCACGTTATCACTTTATGTCACTTTATATCACGTAATACCACTTTATACCACTTTATCACTTTATGTCACTTTACATCACTTTATACACCGTATGTAAATCCAATCCTGTTGTTTTATGTCAATTGTTGTCTACCATAAGCAGAAAACAAATACATCATGGTTTATGTCTGTACATACGCCTCATATATAAACTAACTTTGGCCCGAAAACAAATTTCATTCCGTGACGTCACAACATTGTAAACTACGACGGTGTATTAAACACAGACCGTAAATTGCTTTCAAAATGAATCGTCCATTTACGGGATTTCACAATATAGTGGCTAAAACCCACTGGTACAAAACTCTGGTTCAAATTCTTTGAAAAACCATATTTTATTCTAAGAAAGACAAAATTAAAGCGCTGAAAAAGCAACAAAAAAGTTACAAAAATGCAACAAAATGGAGGACAAAAAGTCATGAAAAAGCAACAAAAAAGCATCAGAAACGTAACCAAAAAGATACAAAAATGTGACAATGTTTTTAGGTCTTAGCTTTCAAATGAGGGGGTCACACTGGTCTATTCATAGGCTGTAAACTCCAGTCAAGAAGCTTCTAGATTTGTGTAATGAGGAACTGGAGAAAATGCTGCTGGTTCAGGTGGGGGTTAAGAGGTTAAAAAGTGTCAAATCAGTGAAAAGCTTTACATTCACTAAACACTAAAACATCAGCGAGTCTGAAACATGAGTTTGAAAAACAGTCGACTCAATAAGTCTCTGTGAACGACACAAACAGGAATGAAAAAACACATGAGGAAAACAGCACAAGGCACAAGGCAATGAAGACACTATTTACATCAGAAAGATTTAGATGAAGATTTACATTCTATGACCTCCCTTAAAAACATCAGCATCAGTATTTGTAAAACATAAGTCTCTGTGAACGACACAGACATGTTCATGTCATGAAGCACATTTGATCTGAAAAGATCTGAAACAAACTCATCACAGCTGTTCCTCTCCAGTGTGGATCCTCTTCATGTGGTCCTTTAGGTGGGATGACCGAGTAAAGGTCTTCTCACACTGCTCACATCTGTATGGCCTCTCTCCAGTGTGGATCCTCATGTGACATTCAAGATGCTGTGACCGACTGAATGTTTTCTCACACTGCTCACAGCTGTATGGCCTCTCTCCAGAGTGGATCCTCATGTGATTTTTAAGATGTACAGACTCAGTAAACACATGTCCACACAGGCCACACTCAAAGGGCTTTTCCCCAGCATGTATCTTCATGTGGTTTTTGAGGCTAGATGACAGAGTAAAGGTCTTGTCACACTGTTCACAGCTGTATGGCCTAACTCCAGTGTGGATCCTCATGTGATATTTGAGAGCAAACAACCGACTGAATCTTTTCCCACACTGATCACACTCGTATGGTTTTAGTCCATCATGGACTCTCTTGTGTCGCCTGAGAACTGAGAGCTGATTAAATGACTTCCCACACTCATCACAGCTGTATTCCTTTTCCCCAGCATGTATCTTCATGTGGTTTTTGAGGCTGAATGACTGAATAAAGGTCTTGTCACACTGCTCACAGCTGTATGGCCTCTCTCCAGTGTGGATCCTCATGTGCTTTTTAAGACTTGCAGACTCAGTAAACACATGTCCACACAGGCCACACTCAAAGGGCTTTTCCCCAGCATGTATCTTCATGTGGTTTTTGAGGCTGGATGACTGAGTAAAGGCCTTCTCACACTGGTCACAGCTGTATGGCTTCTCTCCAGTGTGGATTCTCATGTGTTGTTTAAGATTGCCTGATCTAGTAAATCCTTTCTCACACTGCTCACAGCTGTATGTCTTTCCCTGTGTGCAGGGAATCTGCAGAGGCTGAGCTGGGTCCATTTCTCTGCAGACAGAAACAGGAGTTAGTGTTGTGTCACTCACATTATTCTGTAAAACACTAAATGTAGTTTGACCTGGTGTGACCCCCCCCTCCCTCTGTTCTCATTCACACATACAGTATCACCCCTCCCCCATCAGCTCACTGTGAATCAGCAACAAACTCCAAAAGACACTTTGGAAACAGGTTTCCTGTCGTTTTGCTCCTCGTTTAAACTGCTGAAAAGCCTGGCTCCAAAGAGTTTTTCTTTTTCTAAAAAGTGCAATGATCCGCGAGACAATGCTGGGCTGTGTATCATAGTTTTAACCACGCTGGTTTTTGTACATCAGTAATAAAAAGGTGAAGCTTAAATCGAGCGCTGGAGCTGCAGAAGAAAGTCCAGTCTATGTTTCCCAGCTCACACAGACAGGGTCACACACAGGTCCAGAGTCCAGCTGGAAGTCACTGGGGGCTTTTATAGCTCTGTGTGGAAAGCCCCTCCCCAAAGGAGCCCCCCTCACCTCTGTGGATGA
This sequence comes from Gobius niger, assembly GCF_951799975.1. Lineage (NCBI taxonomy): Eukaryota > Metazoa > Chordata > Actinopteri > Gobiiformes > Gobiidae > Gobius > Gobius niger. The sequence goes on along the minus strand of NC_136858.1, from coordinate 3,813,090 downwards.
AACCTCTGCTGGGCCCCCTCCTCCTCCTCTTTCCAGCTCATTGTTCCTGCTCCACACCTAAAGCTCTGGTTGGTCAGGCCTTTGAGAGTCAATAGTCAGTGTACAATCCTAGCGCTAGAGACGCTGTAACAAGGTAATATGTGGATGTATTGTAAGTACCGCGAGACTTTGTATACATGCATGAGATCCAATATGGCCAAGTAAACAGACCTGAAGTTATACCGGTGTGGTTTAATAAGTTCATGCCAGAGGGCAAATACAACATGGTGTCAGAGTAGAGGCCAGTATACCCACCGACAGAGCCAACAATGGAAATGTACGGCATTCCAGCGCCACGGATGGACTGGGATTCAGCCAACTTGCCGGAGGCGTGGCGGCGTTTCAAGCAGCAAGTTGAGCTAACATTCTCAGGACCGCTCCGCGAAAAAGAGGAACCTGACAAATGCAGCTATCTTCTACTGTGGATTGGAGAGAAGGGACGCGATATCTATAACACATGGACACTTACGGCGGATGAGGCAAAGAAGTTACAGACGTACTATGACAAGTACACAGCCTACATCACTCCTAAGTCCAACCCGATCTACGCCAGGTACCGTTTCCACGAGAAAGTACAAGCTACCGGTGAATCATTCGAGCACTTTGTAACAGAACTGGAGCTATTGGTAAAAGACTGCGGCTACCCAAATTGTGACGAAATGGTCCGCGACCGCATCGTTTTTGCCACAAATTCACAGCGAGTCCGAGAAAAGCTGCTAAACGAGGGGGCTAATCTCACCCTGGAAAAGGCAATAGATGTCGCTCGCTCACATGAACTGGCTCAAACACAACTAAAAGAGATGACCGGATCAAAAGACAAAACGGACGTTGTGCACGCAGTAAAACAGCGGCAAGGCACTCCTAATATGCAAACCCCAATGACCCAAAACAAGCAAGTAAAGAATACTACAGATGCGCGGGATCTCACAGTCTCAAAGAAACATGTCCTGCAAAAGGTAAACAATGCATGAAGTGTAAAAAGTACAACCACTTCGCCAGGGCATGCAAGGATAAAAGCGCAAAGCCTCAAAGGAGACCCGTGCATGCCTTGGAGCAAAACGGCAATGAACAGTGTGAACTTTTCATTGATAGCATCACTACTGTAAACACAAACAAAAGCAATGTCCAAGCCTATTCACACATACAAGTGGGTCCCAAGAAGGAAACAATACAGTTCAAAATCAACACAGGTGCAGAAATCAGCGCTATTCCAAACAGTATATACAATACACTGTTTAAGACTGTACCGATAACACCACCTGCACAATCCATAACAGCTTATGGTGGCAAGTTGGGCAGTTGTTGAAACAAGACAGTGAGTTTGTGTGGGATGCTATCCATGACAGAGCATTCAGCAAGATTAAAGAGCTGATCACAAACCACCCAGTACTAACGTACTTTGATCCACAGAAAGAACTCACGTTACAAGTGGACGCTTCAAAATGTGGCGTGGGCGCGGTTCTGCTCCATGATGAAAAAACAGTTGCCTATGCATCCAAATCACTAAACAATACTAAACAAAACTACGCCCAAATCGAAAAGGAACTGTACGCTGTGCTGTTTGGGTGCAAACGTTTCCACGAGTACATGTACGGCAGAAGAGTGATCGTAGAATCCGACCATAAACCACTGGAGGCAATTCTCAAAAAACCACTCGCTGCCGCACCACCAAGAGCGACGCAGTGCTAACCCAAAGAAACCGCTACTGTCACACGCTATTCCTGAAAGGCCGTGGCAGGTAGTGGGAACGGACCTATTCACATGGAATGGTCACGACTTTATCACCGTAGTAGACTACTACAGCCGTTTCTTCGAAATGGAAAAACTGAGCAGTTGTACTGCAGCTGCTGTAGTCGCAAAACTCAAGGCAGCATTTGCACGTCACGGCATTCCTGAGCGCGTCATCAGCGACAATGGCCCCTGTTACAATGCAGATGAGTTTCCCCGTTTTGCAGAGGTATGGGACTTTACTCATATTACCAGCAGCCCCAGATACCCTCAAAGTAACGGCCTCGCTGAAAAGACAGTACAATCAGCCAAACACATTTTGGACAAAGCTAAAAGCGACGGCAAGGATCACTACATTGGACTTTTGGAATACAGAAACACACCTGTTGACAACCTAAAGTCCCCAGCCCAACTGCTAATGAGCCGCAGGTTACGCTCTATTCTCCCTGCAACAGCAAAACAGCTTCGACCCACAGTCACTTCTCAGCGCACCATACGAGAGCGCAGAGAGTCATGCCAACAACGACAGCAGTTCTACTACAACAGATCAGCGAAAGCACTACCACCCTTGGCAGAAGGAACACCCATCCGTTTCCACCAACAGGATGGATCCTGGCAGCCTGCAAAAGTGATTGAACCTGCTCACACTGACAGGAGCTATCACATCCAAACTGAGGAAGGGCAGTCACTTCGGCGCAACAGACGCCACCTCCGCGAAACCAAAGAGACCCATGGCACAACCGAAGAACGCGAACTTGCGCCACAAGTGAGAGACAATTCATCCGAGCCTGCCCAACCTCAAACTGGCCAGTCACAACACGAGTCCGGCTATGTTACAAGATCAGGCCGAGCCATCAAGCCAAGACAAATACTTGATCTTTAAATGTTGTTTACTAAACGAACAAAAATATACTTTGATGTTCATATAGCTAAAAACTAAAAAAAAAAAAAAAGAAAAAAACAATTATTTTGAGATGTTTGAAATGTTTTAAGCACAAGCTACGGGTATTATACTCATATGCCGTTCAGCACTTGAATTTAAGTATTGGCAATTTTTTTGCAGGCCAGTAATAAGCTATTAAAATAGTTCATATATAGATAATTTGAAAGGCCAACGCATGCTGTGCGTATACATTGATATTCTGTGCAAGATACATTTTCATATTGGTTGTACACCTTTGTTTTTTAAAGAAGGGAGATGTAACAACCTGGCGCTAGAGACGCTGTAACAAGGTAATATGTGGATGTATTGTTAGTACCGCGAGACTTTGTATACATGCAGGAGATCCAATATGGCCAAGTAAACAGACCTTAAGTTATACCGGTGTGGTTATTCTACAATAATAAGTTCATGCCAGAGGGCAAATACAACACACTTTACCTTATATGGGCAATGGAAATAGCTTTGTTTCAATTTCCAAACACAAACTCACTAGTTTACCTCATATGGTTCATTCTCGCTTCAGTTTCAGCCCAAAAGTGTGATTAATGTCGCAGCAGAGCGGAGTTCGCGTTAGCCCTGAGCACCGCTAGCATCACAGCTGCCTCCGCGTGCGACACACGGGTGACTTTTACCGCTGTTTCTCGCGTTATTTTACGGTATTTGTTTTCCTTCGTCTCTCACCCCCGGGCGCGCGCAGTCACTCCAGATTATAAAACATCCACGCTCCAACTCCGCACAAATGTGTAAAAAACAAAAGAAACAAACAAAAAAGCAGTGACTTCCGCCCAGGCCGCGCTGACCCAGAGAGCAGCGGCCTCTGCTGGACAAGGGCGGGATGACACGTTTGAGATCGTCTGTAAAGTCAGACACTTTCTGCTTTTTGGTGGTTATTGTGTAAAAACTAAACCACATAAATACAAAAATTAACCATTTGCAGACATTTTAGGATGTTTTCTAACAGTGTGTATAAAAAAATAATTTCAATGATATTAAAAATTATATTTAAAAAAAACTTTTCCTCTGGGCAAAATCACCGCCACATTTACTGCAGACATTTATATCTAAATTCACAAAACTTAATTTTCTACATTTTAATGTGTCCCATAAACAGGAAATACAAACATCAGGCTTTATTTCTGTACAGAAGTTTCATGTAAAAACGATGAAACTTTGTCCCTAAAACCAATGACGTTTCGTGACCTCACAACATCGTAAACAAATGGAGTTTGTACGTCATTTATTTCAAAACCTATAAAACCTGCACTGTTCCGCAAAAGTGGCTTTAATTTTCATGTTCAAAGACAAAGAATCAGGCAAATCCAAAATGTGAAACTTTTTATTGGTGACAAATGAACCTTGTGCCGTTAACTTTCTGCCACCACTGGGAGTGTTTCGTACGTTCGGTGCATTTCGATGCTTTACACGGCCATAAAATTGTCAAAGATTAATATTTTTTAGATATTTTTTTTTATTGTTTTCATGAAAGAGTCCTCTTTACATTGACATGTTATCTTTATAAATTATCAAACAGTATTAACCCTTTAAATGCCAGTGTTTGTCATATACGACCATCAGTAATGTTGAATAATGTGAAATAATTCTAAAATTACACCTTTTTTTAACCATGGCTCCTGTCAGTGTGACCGGCCTGTCCGTGTGGATAATCAGCAGGAAGATTCACTTTGGTGTATTTTTTGTTTTAGTGTAAAGTCAGTTTGTTTAGTTGTGCCCCATAGACTCCCATTATAAATGCAGACTTTTAGAGACCCCCCCATTATACAAAGCCTGAAAAACATTTTTCTTACATTTGCCATTTTTCTGCATCAAACTGCTCACAATTATGCAAAATGTCAGAATTTATTATAATATTTTTTTAAATAAATGACCACATTTTCAGTGTATCCTAAAATTGGTATTGACATGTAACTGTTATCGCCTCAATAATGTTCAGACACATTTCACTTTGGCTGAAATCATTGTGACCGGTTCACCCACATGAATAATCAGTGGGAAGATTAAGTTTGGGACAGTTTTTGTTTTGGTCTAATATCAGTTTGAACAATAGTTTCTCCCATAGTGTCACAGACGTGTCCCATTGACTTACATTGAATCAGCAGATTTTCACCCGCCTGCAAAATGAAGTGAAAAAATATATTTGTTCTTTTCCAACTCACGAGAAAGGACACAGTCTGGACCTGGTCATCACGTATGGCCTGTCCACTACTGTGTCCTCTGTCGTTGACTTGGCTGTCTCTGACCATTACTGCATGTTTTTTAATGTCGCCGGTTTGATTCAGCGAAAGTCCACAGAAAAAACTGTGAGGAAACGTAATTTCACCCCTGAAGTGGCTGAAGAAAGAAAAGAAGTGTGAGAAACGGGGAGCTAAAACAACTGAAGAGAAATTGCAGGAAGGCCGAGAGGAGATGGGGGGAAAAGCAAAATAACGATATATTATCAAATATTGTGGGCCCAACAAAAGACCTATAATACAGCAATAAGAAATGCAAGAAACAAGTTATTTTCCACAATAATCACCAATCATAAAAATAACCCAAAAGTCTTATTCTCAACGATAGAAAATGTTTAAACCCTAATTTAAACAAAACTCCTTTTAACCCCACAGATGCTCTCTGTGAAGCGTTTGCAGACCACTTCAGAGGAAAGATAGACACTATCAGATGTAATATTTTATCTACCCAAAGTAACACGGTTCTAAATACTAAATCTGATGGTCTATTTGATTAATGCTTGGTTAATGCTGAGATGCTTGATAAAGCTTTCTCCTCAGTGAGGCCCACCACATGTCTTTTTGACCCTGTCCCAGCAACGTTTTTTAAGTTTAAGATTAAGCTTAATGGTTTTGTATAGCCCAATATCACAACAGACGTTTCCCCACAGCTGCACCAAATATTAAGGCAATAAAACAGAGCAATAAATATGACAATTTAAAGTTCGGGTGTCCCCCATCCTTAGACTCTCCAGCACGGCAAGGAAAAACTCAAAAACCCGGCAGGAGAAAAGAGAAACCTTGGGGAGAACCACAGAAGGAGAGATCCACTCCCATGGACGGACAGGCGATTGATCCAGGGCTGAAGGATCCCTCAGCAGACGGGCCAAAATCGCAGACCGTCCAGTCTTCAGATTACAGAATGCAGGGTTCCTCCGTTCAGTCGGGTTCTTCTCTTCGATCTAGACAGGTACTCCTGAGGGGGGAGACAGGAGACACCATGTGAATAGTGATGAACAGACGACAGATAAATGAAATATTGTATCACAATAAGACAAAGTCTGCAGTAAGAAGAAGAGGATATCGCTCAGTGGACCGTGCTTCCCACAGCAGAGTTCCTCCCATTTTTAAACACTTTATGTCTGTTTTAGAGACGAGCTTCTAAACATGATGAATTGCTCTCTTCAGACGGGGGTCTTCCCTGCTGCGTTTAAAGGGGCGGTGGTGAGGCCCCTGTTGAAGAAGAGCAATTTGGATTTTAACAATTTCAGACCAATATCCAACTTACCATTTTTAAGCAAAATCTTAACTTAATATCCAACTTAATGATTTTATTACTGCACACAATGTCCTTGAGAAATTCCAGTCCGGCTTTAGGGTAAACCACAGCACCGAGACCGCCCTCTTAAAGATTTTAAATGACTAGATTAAGTTATGACTCACAGAAGGTCACAGTGTTCGTTCTTCTGGATCTGAGCGCTGCCTTTGATACAGTCGACCACACTATTCTTTTAACTCGTTTAAAACACATCGGCCTCTCTGGTGCTGTACACAAATGGTTTACTTCCTACCTCACAGACAGGACGTTCATGGTGAGTGTGGATACCTGCTCCTCTAAGGTGCATGGAATTACATGTGGCGTGCCCCAGGGTTCAATTTTAGGCCCAGTGCATTTTAACCTGTAAATGCTCCCTCTTGGTGATGTCATCAGGAGACACGGGGTCAATTTTCACAGTTATGCTGATGATACACAGTTATACATCTCCATCTCTCCTGATGAAGGGTTAAGGTTAGGGTTAGGAAGACTGTGGAGCCGCTCTGTGAGTCCTGGATATTTCCTCCAAACCAGCAGAGTCTTTGTGGCTCTTCCTCCCAGCTCACACAGACAGGGTCAAACACAGGTCCAGAGTCCAGCTGGAAGTCACTGGGGGCTTTTATAGCTCTGTGTGGAAAGCCCCTCCCCAAAGGAGCCCCATCTCACCTCTGTGGATGAAACCTCTGCTGTCCCCCCCCCTCCTCCTCCTCTTTCCAGCTCATTGTTCCTGCTCCACACCTAAAGCTTTTCACATTCAAATGCACTGAGCCCAGATCAGGTCTTTCATCAACAGCAGCACTCCAGTGTGAAACAAAGAATCGTCCTCAGACTCCACATTGTTTCAATATTATTATCAGGGCTGTCGACTCAACTACACCATATTAAAATGCAGATGAAAGGGTGGAAATCATGATGTCAGGTGTTCTCTGCCTCTTATTGTTGGTATTTGAAACATATAAGTGAAGATGAAGACAGCTGTTGTGTGGAGTGTGGAATGTAAATCATCAGTTGTTGAATCTGTGTGATGCTGACGTGGTGAGGGCCCCTTATAGTCAGATTGTGCTGAGGGCCCCCTGAAGGCCAGGGCCGCCCTGTCCCTGACTTCAGTGCAGACGATGTTTTAAACATGTGACTGACTGCCCTCAAATATGCACAAAGCTTTGTCTCATTGTACCTTTGGGCAGGGCCGTAACGATGAAGGGGAGAACTGGGCATTTGCTTAAACGCCTCTCTCACATTTGAAACAGCTTCTAATGGCCATGTGGGTGGTGCTGCCCCCACTCCGTCAGAGCCATTCACATACTTTGAGGTACAACTCGCTTTTGTCTTTGCAACACTTGATGTGCTCAGCCACCCAGAGCATCAACTTGTTTTTGGATTATAATGTTGTTGGATTACGAGACAAGAAAAGGCCCCCCAGCTCTGAGCCGACCAACGTCTCACTGCAAAGTCTGTGAAAAGTTGACAGCCCTGAAAATAGAATATATGACCATTTGAAAGTAACTTGGCAACACTGTTAACATGAGCTGGGAGTTGATTCCCTCCTGAACACAAATGCAGTCGCAGGTTTGCCTCTTATTGGAGAGAGATGTCATTTACCGGACCACGCCCTAATTCACTTCATTTTAAAAACATACTCAGAATCAGAATCAGAATCGTTTTTATTTCCATTGTTTGTAAACAGGTTCACAAACTAGGAATTTTTCTTGGTGAGACGTGCAACATTAAACACAAAACACATATAACACAGTTTAGATAAAAATAAGCTAAAAACTTTAAACTAAAAGGCTTTAGGGGCATGCATAGGAATATTAAAATAAGATACAAATAAGAGGTAAAATATGAAAGACAACAATTGACATAGAACAACAGGATTGGATTTACATACGGTGTATAAAGTTATAAAGTGATATAAAGTGATAAGAGGTGCAGTGGTTCTATGTGTGGACAAACCACATAGTGCAATAGAGCAGATTACAGTCTGTCCTGAGTTATTAGGTCTTTATCGTTCATGAGTCTGACGGCTGTGGGAAAAAACTGTTCAGGTGGCGGATCTATGGGTCTGGATGGACCGTAGCCTCCTGCTACGGTCCAGCAGGAGGCTACGGGGGGGAGGTGGGTGAATAGTCCGTGTCCAGGGTGAGAAGGGTCAGCAGTGATCCGACCCACACGCCTCCGGGTCCTGGAGGTGAACAGGACTTGGAGAGATGGTAGCTGACAGCCAATTACCCTCTCAGCAGCAGCACAATGCACTGCAGTCGGTACTTGTCCCGGTCTGTAGTGCCGGGGTACCACACGGTGATGGAGGAGGTGAGGATGGACCACACGGTGATGGAGGAGGTGAGGATGGACTCAATGATGGCCATGGAGAACTGCACACGCATCTTGGTCGGCAGCTCTCTCTCAGCTCTACAGAGGTTAATACAATTCAGTATACAGTATAACTTAACTTAAGTTTCCTCCGCTGCCGTAGGAAGAAAATCCTCTGCTGGGCCTTCTTGATGAGGGAGCTGATGGTTGGCTCCCATCGGAAGTCCTGGGTGGGAGAGTCTGTCAGGGCGAGGGGGGATGATGGGGCTGTGTCTTTCCTGAAGTCCACGATCATCTCCACTGTCTTCTGGGCGTTCAGCTCCAGGTTGTCGACGCCAGCCCGATGAGGGAGGTGTCGTCCTGGTGACGGGAGGTGCAGCAGTTTGTGTACAGGGAGAAGAGGCAGGGGGAAAGTACACAGCCCTGAGGAGTTCCACACGTGCTGTCTCCGGTCCGTCAGGAAGTCAACGATCCACCTGGAGAGGGAGTCGGGCTGAGCTGGTAGAGCTTGTCTCGTAGCAGTCCAGGGAGGATGGTGTTGAAGGCAGAGCTGAAGTCCACAAACAGGATCCTGGCGGAGGTTCCTGGGGAGTCCAGATGCTCCAGGATGAAGTGGAGGGCCAGATTGACTGCGTCGTCCACAGACCTGTTGGCTCTGTAGGCGAACTGCAGCGGGTCCAGGAGGGGGGCGGTGATGTCCTTGAGGTGTGGCAGGACCAAGCGCTCAAAAGACTTCATGACCACAGACTCCAGGGAGGTGTTGGAAATGTCTGTGAAGACGGGAGCCATCTGTTCCGCGCAGAGTCTCGGGGTGGAGGGGGAGACACATATGAAGATCCACACTGGGGTTAGGCCATACAGATGTGAGCAGTGTGAGAAGACCTTTACTCGGTCATCACACCTAAAGAACCACATGAAGAGGATCCACACTGGAGAGGAACAGCTGTGGTGAGTTTGTTCAGACCTTCAGATCTTTTCAGATCAAATGTGCTTCATGACATGAACATGTCTGTGTCGTTATGTTTTACAAATACTGATGCTGATGTTTTTAAGGGAGGTCATAGAATGTAAATCTTCATCTAAATCTTACTGATGTAAATAGTGTCTTCATTGCCTTGTGCCTTGTGCTGTTTTCCTCATGTGTTTTTCATTCCTGTTTGTGTCGTGAGACTTATTGAGTCGACTGTTTTTCAAACTCATGTTTCAGACTCGCTGATGTTTTAGTGTTTAGTGAATGTAAAGCTTTTCACTGATTTGACACTTTTTAACCTCTTAACCCCCACCTGAACCAACAACATTTTCTCCAGTTCCTCATTACACAAATTTAGAAGCTTCTTGGCTGGAGTTTACAGCCTATGAATAGACCAGTGTGACCCCTCATTTGAAAGCTAAGACCTACAAACGTTGTCACATTTTTGTTGCTTATTGGTTGTGTTTCTGACACTTTTTTGTTGCTTTTTCATGACTTTTTGTCCTCCATTTTGTTGCGTCTTTGTAACTTTTTTGTTGCTTTTTCAGCGCCTTAATTTTGTCATTCCTAGAATAAAATATTGTTTTTCAAAGAATTTGAATCAGAGTTTTGTACCAGTGGGTTTTAGCCACTATATTGTGAAATCCCGTAAATGGACGATTCATTTTGAAAGCATTTTACGGTCTGTGTTTAATACGCCGTCGTAGTTTACGATGTTGTGACGTCACAAAATGAAATTTGTTTTCGGACCAAACTTAGTTTATATATGAGGCGTATGTACAGACATAAACCATGATGTATTTGTTTTCTGCTTATGGGACACATTAAAATATAGAAAAAGATTTTAGGATTTTATTAATATATAGTTCAATGCTGTGAAATCATGGGATATTTGTGTCATTTTCTGGCACATGATGTTGGACAGAGCTGATAGAAAAGTAAGAGAGCATCCATGGGTTTCTTCAAAGGGACAGAGCTTTTTCACACGACCGTTCACAAAACTAGAATGTGACCTGAAGTCACAAGACACAGTAGGTGGCGCTATACACCTAAGCTGTTGGTCACCGCCTGCCAATAAACCAAAGAAGAAGAAGAAGCACCATTCTTCAAATCTTTACTGATGGATCAAAGCAACCAGATTTCTGCGGCTGCTCTGCACAGTCTGCAGTCTGGTTTCACCGTGGCCAAGATCTACTTATTGATACTTATTGATATTTATTGAGAGTTATTGATAATAGTAGATAGTTTTATGTTGCAGCTCTTGGGGATACATGTTCAGTTCTGCTGGGTCCCTTCACATGTGGGGTTGAAGGGAATGAGCTGACAAGCTGGCTAAAAGTGCCCTTGCAGGGGATAATTCTATAAATGTCAATTTAGGGAAATCTGAAGCAAAATCACTCACTTAAGACTTTGTGGTAAGACGTTTGGGATCAATTTGTCAAGGACAGACACTTGTATACGATTCCAAATACTGTTACTTTAGTAAGTAAGGCTCCTACAGGCCGGTGCAGAAGAGAATCAGAATCAGAATAGTTTTATTGCCATTGTTTGTAAACAGGTTCACAAACTAGGAATTTTTCTTGGTGAGACGTGCAACATTAAACACAAAACACATATAACACGGAGTTTAGATAAAAATAAGCTATAAACTTTAAACTATAAGGCTTTAGGGGCATGCATAGGAATATTAAAATAAATAAGATACAAATAAGAGATAAAATATGGAAGAAAACAATTGACATAGAACAACAGGATTGGATTTACATACGGTGTATGAAGTGACATGAAGTGATAAAGTGATAAAAAGTGATATAAAGTGATATGAAGTGGTATGAAGTGATTAAGTGATATAAAGTGATTAAGTGATATAAAGTGATATGAAGTGATAGAGTGATATAAAGTGATATAAAGTGATATAAAGTGATAAAGTGATATAAAGTGATATAAAGTGATAAAGTGATATAAAGTGATATGAAGTGATAGAGTGATATAAAGTGATATAAAGTGTAATAAAGTGATATAAAGTGATAAAGTGATATAAAGTGATATAAAGTGATATATAAAATGATATAAAGTGATAAAATCATATAAAGCGATATAAAGCGATGTAAAGTCATATAAAGTGATATAAAGTGGAATAAAGTGATATAAAGTGATATAAAGTGATATAAAGTGATATAAAGTGATAAAGTGATATAAAGTGATATAAAGTGATATAAAGTGATATAAAGTGATAAAGTCATATAAAGTCATATAAAGTCATATAAAGTCATATAAAGTGATATAAAGCGATATAAAATCATATAAAGCGATATAAAGCGATACAAAGTGATATAAAGTGATATAAAGTGGTATAAAGTGATATAAAGTGATATAAAGTGATATAAAGTGATAAAGTGATATAAAGTGATATAAAGTGATATAAAGTGATATAAAGTGAAATAAAGTGATAAGAGGTGCAGTGGTTCTATGTGTGGACAAACCACATAGTGCAATAGAGCAGATTACAGTCTGTCCTGAGTTATTAGGTCTTTATCGTTCGTGAGTCTGACGGGTGTGGGAAAAAACTGTTCAAGTGGCGGATCTATGGGTCTGAATGGACCGTAGCCTCCTGCCTGAGGGGAGGGGGGTGAATAGTCCGTGTCAAGGGTGAGAAGGGTCAGCAGTGATCCGACCCACACGCCTCCGGGTCCTGGAGGTGAACAGGACTTGGAGAGATGGAGCTCACAGTCAATCACCTTCTCAGCAGATGGACCACACGGTGATGGAGGAGGTGAGAATGGACCACACGGTGATGGAGGAGGTGAGGATGGACCACACGGTGATGGAGGAGGTGAGGATGGACTCGATGATGGCCATGTAGAACTGCACCAGCATCTTGGTCGGCAGCTCTCTCTCAGCTCTACAGAGGTTAATACAATACAGTATAACTTAACTTAAGTTTCCTCAGCTGCCGTAGGAAGAATATCCTCTTCTGGGCCTTCTTGATGAGGGAGCTGATGGTTGGCTCCCATTGGAGGTCCTGGGTGGGAGAGTCTGTCAGGGCGAGGGGGGATGATGGGGCTGTGTCTTTCCTGAAGTCCACGATCATCTCCACTGTCTTCTGGGCGTTCAGCTCCAGGTTGTTGATGCCAGCCGGTCCACCGCTCTCCTGGAGGCGACTCATCACCGTCCGAGATGAGCCCGATGAGGGAGGTGTCGTCCTGGTGACGGGAGGTGCAGCAGTTTGTGTACAGGGAGAAGAGGCAGGGGAAAAGTACACAGCCCTGAGGAGTTCCACACGTGCTGTCTCCGGTCCGTCAGGAAGTCAGTGATCCACCTGCAGAGGGAGTCGGGCTGAGCTGGTAGAGCTTGTCTCGTAGCAGTCCAGGGAGGATGGTGTTGAAGGCAGAGCTGAAGTCCACAAACGGGATCCTGGCAGAGGTAGTCAAAAAGATGCATTCAGGGACAATGTTTGGGGTGGGAAAAAATATTTTCTTTTTGAAAAAAAATTTAAACAAAACTTCAGAATTCTGATTATGAGACGGATCTGCTGCCAGAAAATGGGCAGTAAAAGAACAAATATATTTTTTCACTTCATGTTGCAGGCGGGTGAAAATCTGCTGATTCAATGTAAGTCAATGGGACACGTCTGTGACACTATGGGAGTAACTATTGTTCAAACTGATATTAGACCAAAACAAAAACTGTCCCAAACTTAATCTTCCCACTGATTATTCATGTGGGTGAACCGGTCACAATGATTTCAGCCAAAGTGAAATGTGTCTGAACATTATTGAGTCGATAACAGTTACATGTCAATACCAATGCAAAGCCTTGGTTTCAGGATACACTGAAAATGTGGTCATTTAGTAATAATAAAATCTGACATTTTGCATAATTGTGAGCAGTTTGATGCAGAAAAATGGCAAATGTCAGAAAAAATGTTTTTCGGGCTTTGTATAATGGGGGGGTCTCTAAAAGTCTGCATTTATAATGGCAGTCTATGGGGCACAACTAAACAAACTGACTTTACACTAAAACAAAAAATACACCAAAGTGAATCTTCCTGCTGATTGTCCACACGGACAGGCCGGTCACACTGACAGGAGCCATGGTTAAAAACAAAAGGTATAATTTTAGAATTATTTCACATTATTCAACATTACTGATGGTCGTATATGACAAACACTGGCATTTAAAGGGTTAAAACGGTTTGATAATTTATAAAGTTAATATGTCAATGTAAAGAGGACTCTTTCATGAAAACAATAAAAAAAACAATACCTAAAAAATATCAATCTTTGACAATTTTATGGCCGTGTAAAGCATCGAAATGCACCGAACGTACGAAACACTCCCAGTGGTGGCAGAAAGTTAACGGCACAAGGTTCATTTGTCACCAATAAAAAGTTGAACATTTTGGATTTGCCTGATTCTTTGTCTTTGAACATGAAAATTAAAGCCACTTTTGCGGAACAGTGCAGGTTTTATAGACATGCATGTTTGGAAATAAATGACGTACAAACTCCATTTGTTTACGATGTTGTGACGTCACGAAACGTTATTGGTTTTAGGGACTAAGTTTCAGCGTTTTTTACATTAAACTTCTGTACAGAAATAAAGCCTGAAAATGTAGAAAATTATGTGTTATTAATTTAAATGTAAATGTCTGCAGTAAATGTGGTGGTGATTTTGCCCAGAGGAAAAGTTTTTTTTAAATATAATTTTTAATATCATTGAAATTATTTTGTTATACACACTGTTAGAAAACATCCTAAAATGTCTGCAAATGGTTAATTTATGTATTTATGTGGTTTAGTTTTTACACAATAACCACCAAAAAGCAGAAAGTGTCTTTACAGACGATCTCAAACGTGTCATCCCGCCCTTGTCCTGCAGAGGCCGCTGCTCTCTGGGTCAGCGCGGCCTGGGCGGAAGTCACATCTTTTTGGTTTGTTTGTTTGTTTTGTTTTTTACACATTTGTGCGGAGTTGGAGCGTTGATGTTTTATAATCTGGAGTGACTGCGCGCGCCCGGGGGTGAGAGACGAAGCAAAACAAATACCGTAAAATAACGCGAGAAACAGCGGTAAAAGTCACCCGTGTGTCGCACGCGGAGGCAGCTGTGATGCTAGCGGTGCTCAGGGCTAACGCTAACTCCGCTCTGCTGCGACATTAATCACACGTTTGGGCTGAAACTGAAGCGAGAATGAACCATATGAGGTAAACTAGTGAGTTTGTGTTTGGAAATTGAAACAAAGCTATTTCCACTAATTCAAGGGCGCTGCTTTAAATTGCCCATATAAGGTAAACTAGTTTCATAAAAGGCCAATGTTACACTCGCATTTCCTCTTTTGTGTTCATACATTTGTTGTAGATGTGGATGATCATAAGGAGGCATCGCTCCTTTAGGCAATAAGAAAGAATGTTTGGGAAAACTTGTGCAAATCAAACTTTCAAACTTGAGCTGTAGATACTGACACAAACATGAGGGGAAATATATAGTTTTATTGAATGTTTTCACATCAAAATCAGGCATTTAGCTCCGACTTGAGAGGGCCAACATTGTCGATATTTTCTGTGAACAAGTCATGATAGAGCCTGGTTAAATTTGTGCAGAGAAAACTTCCTTTGAATCTGCAAGCCGACTATTGACGTTCAAATCTGCGGTCAAGTGAGCCGTCATCCGCAAAATGCCAGTCAAGCCAGCCGAAATTGTGTTTTGTAGTGCGCGATTATTGCCGCTATCACGGTAGACCAATGGGCTCAGGTTTAGGGACCGTCAACAATGTGTTGTACGTCCTTTTAAGCGTAGATTATTACCACGACTGCACTAGTCCAATGCACTGAATAATAGGGACCGTCAACAAGATAATGTACGTGCTCTTAAACGTAGACTACTGCGAATGCGCGAGACCAATGTACGGAGAATTAGGGACCGTAAACAATGTAATTTCTCCTCTAAAAACTGAATTTTTCCGACATTTTTGATGGTATTAAAGAATCCTCAATGGGTTATTGTTACTCACCTCTCACACTCACTATGTACCTAATTTGACACAATTTCACTGTACAATTTATGAATAAATACACTACCAACATGACTAATTGGTCATTTTGAACATGTAACAAACGGTCCTTTTTCTTACATATACGGAAGGTTTCAAAGAATCCTTTGAAAGGTTTCACTCATTTCTCAGTGGGTTATTGTTACTCACCTCTCACACTCACTATGTGCCTAATTTGACCCAATTTCACTACAGTTTATGTATAAATACACTACTAATATGCATATTTGGAACATGTAACAAACGGTCCTTTTTCTTACATATAGGGAAGGTTTTAAAGAGTCCTCTGAAAGGTTTCACTCATTTCTCAGTGGGTTATTGTTGCTCACCTCTCAGTAACAATAACCCAATTACTCACTCTTTAAAACCTTCCCTATATGTAAGAAAAAGCAGCTTTTGTTACATGTTCAAAATGACCAAATAGTCATATTGGTAGTGTATTTATTGATAAATTGTACAGTGAAATTGGGTCAAATTAGGCACATAGTGAGTGCAAGAAGTGAGTAACAATAACCCACTGAGAAATGAGTGAAACCTTTCAAAGGACTCTTTAATACCATCCGAAATGTTAGAAAGATTCCATTTTTAGAGGAAATTACATTGTTGACGGTCCCTAAGACGTGTAAGAGCACGTACATTATGTTGTTGACGGTCCCTATTATTCAGTGCATTGGCCTAGTGCAGTCGTGGTAATAATCGGCGCTTAAAAGGACGTACAATACATTGTTGACGGTCCCTAAACCTGAGCCCATTGGCCTACCGTGTTAGCGGCAATAATCGCGCACTACAAAACAACATTACGGCTGGCTTGACTGGCATTTTATGGATGACGGCTCACTTGACCGCAGTCTCTCAAAGGCCTGACCAACCAGAGACTTCCAGCTGGCCTCTGGACCTGTGTGTGACCCTGTCTGTGGGAGCTGGGGAAACATAGACTGGACTTTCTTCTGCAGCTCCAGCGCTCGATTTAAGCTTCACCCTTTTATTACTGATGTACAAAAACCAGCGTGGTTAAAACTATGATGCACAGCCCAGCATTGTCTCACGGATCATTGCACTTTTTAGAAAAAGAAAAACTCTTTGGAGCCAGGCTTTTCAGCAGTTTAAACGAGGAGCAAAACTACAGGAATCCTGTTTCCAAAGTGTCTTTTGGAGTTTGTTGCTGATTCACAGTGAGCTGATGGGGGAGGGGTGATACTGTATGTGTGAATGAGAACAGAGGGAGGGGGATGGTCACACCAGGTCAAACTACATTTAGTGTTTTACACAATAATGTGAGTGACACAACACTAACTCCTGTTTCTGTCTGCAGAGAAATGGACCCAGCTCAGCCTCTGCAGACTCCCTGCACACAGGGAAAGACATACAGCTGTGAGCAGTGTGGGAAAGGATTTACTACATCACGCAATCTTAAACAACACATGAGTATCCACACTGGAGAGAGGCTATACAGCTGTGAGCAGTGTGAGAAGACCTTTACTCAGTCATCCAACCTAAAAAGCCACATGAGAATCCACGCTGGAGAGAAGCCCTACAGCTGTGAGCAGTGTGAGAAGGCCTTTACTCAGTCATCCAACCTAAAAAAACACATGAGAATCCACACTGGAGAGAAGCCCTTCAGCTGTGAGCAGTGTGAGAAGGCCTTTACTCACTCATCCAATCTAAAAAACCACATGAGGATCCACACTGGAGAAAAGCCCTTTGAGTGTGGCCTGTGTGGACATGTGTTTACTGAGACTGTAGGTCTTAAAAGACACATGAGGATCCACACTGGAGAGAGGCCATACAGCTGTGAGCAGTGTGACAAGACCTTTGCTCTGTCATCCAGCCTCAAAACACACATGGACCTACATACTGGGGAAAAGGAATACAGCTGTGATGAGTGTGGGAAGTCATTTAATCAACTCTCAGGTCTTGCATCTCACAAGAGAGTCCATGATGGACTAAAGCCGCACAAGTGTGAGCAGTGTGGGAAAACATTCAGTCGGTTGTTTGTTCTCGAACGTCACATGAGGATCCACACTGGAGAAAGGCCATACAGATGTGAGCAGTGTGAGAAGACCTTTACTGTGTCATCACACCTTAAAGACCACATGATGAGGATCCACACTGGAGAGGAACAGCTGTGATGAGTTTGTTTCAGATCTTTTCAGATCAAATGTGCTTCATGACATGAACATGTCTGTGTCGTTCACAGAGACTTATGTTTTACAAATACTGATGCTGATGTTTTTAAGGGAGGTCATAGAATGTAAATCTTCATCTAAATCTTACTGATGTGAGAAAAGTTTTTTTCACAAATATGTGATAATCTTAGTCTGACCTTCAGAAGTGCAGGACCAGAGTGTTGCGAGTGCGCAGTGGAAATGTTACAAGCCCAAAAAGGAAAAGGAAATATTCATTTTGTTGTGTTAAATGATGAAGTCATTTTTATATCGTTTTTTGTTGTTTTTTCATTGGGTTTTTCAGTTTGTTTTTCTTCATTATAAAACTGTGTCTTTATTAGAATAAAATATTGGTTTTCAATGAATCAGTTTTGTATCATTTTGTTCTTTTATTGTGAAAAGACGTCAATGGACTTTTCATTTTAAAACATTTTACTTTAGTTTTAATTCTAGTTTTTGAATGACATTTTTTTTAATTTTACTCAAAATTTACTCAAACAATTGTTTATATTTTTAGTCGAGTTTTAGTGGAACAAATGAAGTGAATCCCTTTAAAATCAGCACAAACTGGAGACAAGTCTATAAATGTGCTTTCCTCCCATAACAGCCCTAAAGGCAGCCCCTCCCTAACTGAGCTGCTCTGCTCCTGTGGAAACGCCCCCCAGGTGTGAGAACCACTTTCTTGTGTTTCTGAGTGGATTCTCTCAGATCTGTGGTCGGCGTCTCCACAACACGTTTCCATCAGGGGCACGAGTGTTGATTCACTGACAAAGGCAGAGTTGTTGAGTTGGTTTGCATTAGGATGTGAGGCCCCCCCTCGTCTGGGGGCCTCGGTCACAGAGACGCTGGTTACTTTGACAAACACACTTTATATCACGTGGATTATTTCACTCGGACTCGCAGCACTGCTGACGTCTTTATATTCTGCTCTCATTTTATGTGTTTTTGTTTAATCCTTAAAGATTTGTTCTTCTTTGTGTTTAAGGCGCCTTTATTTACTATTTCACTGATGCTTCATTTCCTGTTTGTTCTGCAAACCCTGAGTGAGAATAAAAAGTGTAGAAAAAAGCCGAGGAACAGCTCCGAGAGCTGCTGAGTCCCTGCTGTAGAACCATCTCCCTCACTGTGGTGTCCAAGTGTTTTAATGTGAACAATAATAATCCCATAATGCTTTGCGATATGACGTCACATTCTGGAACTCTGTTTCAGAAAGTGTTTAATCCCAGGACATTAGGGTTGTTTTATGACCATGTTTTTGTGACTGTAAATGTACTTTGTATTTGTGTTGTCATTTTGTGAAGCACTTTGTGACCTTGATGTCTGGGAAAGGTGTTTTATAAATAAATAAACTTACTTACAAGCCACAAGTGTGTGTGTTTGTGTTTGCTCAGACCAGGGTTGCCAGGTCTGGGCAGCCAAACCCAGGCCAAAATATCTGAAAAACCCACGGACATACGGCGCAGTTGGAGTTATTCATATCATTATTAATATAATTCCAACTGCGGGGAATGGAATGAACTCTCTTTAATAACAGGGAGTCCATTCTCCCTGTTATTAAAGAAAACAACTCAGAGCCTCGATCAAAGAATAAGATTAAAAACAAATTTTACAATGAAAACAACAAGGCAAAAAACGTGGACAGAAAGTGTTAAAAAGCCGTTTGACGCCGTGTGGGGCTAAAAACCCATGAGTTTTTCTGTGTGGCCTGGTATGTTTTGTATTTTCTGCCCCTTTGGCCTCATCGCGGGTAAACCCCTGAACCTGCACCACAGAGACACAAAACCACGGCGGCGCTTCTGAAGCCCATTGTTCTCCTAAAGGTGGATGTCGTGGCAGTTATTGACAAGAGCAACAGATGTGTGAATCAACATCTGTCACATCACTGTGGTCGTAGTTTGTGAGTTTAAATATGTCCAAACTTCAAACCAAAGATTGAAAGAACCAGAGCGGAGTGTGAAGATGAACTGCATCGCTCTGAGGAGGAGAACCTGAGGAGAGGCTGAGGAGAACCTGTGGAGAACCTGAGGAGAACCTGTGGAGAGCCTGAGGAGAACCTGAGGAGAGCCTGAGGAGAACCTGAGGAGAGCCTGAGGAGAACCTGAGGAGAGCCTGAGGAGAACCTGAGGAGAACCTGAGGAGAGCCTGAGGAGAACCTGAGGAGAACCTGAGGAGAGCCTGAGGAGATCCTGAGGAGGGCCTGAGGAGAACCTGAGGAGAACCTCAGGAGAGCCTGCAGCGTCTGAAACGAAGCCCGTGTGTCTAATTTGTTGTGAGTCTTGCTCTTGTTAAAAGTGCAAATATTTACAGTTAAATTTGTCGAGTGCTCACTTTGAGTTCGATGGACTTTGTGGATCCGAGGCATTCAGGCGAGCACATTGGCCTTCGTGAAGACCCTGAAGAAGTGCCTTCATGGGGACGTGAAGACCCTGAAGAAGAGCCTTCACGAGGAGGTGAAGACCCTGAAGAAGTGCCATCATGGGGACGTGAAGACCCTGAAGAAGAGCCTTCACGAGGAGGTGAAGACCCTGAAGAAGTGCCTTCATGGGGATGTGAAGACCCTGAAGAAGTGCCTGTGGAATCGATCGGCGGCTGAGTTGCTGGACCTGCTCAGCTTCGTGAGCCCGAGTCCACTGGAGTTCAGTCCACTGATCATTGAGGCGGGAAAAGGCCACCAGGTGCTGGACCAGTAGGAGCAACAACAGCAAGACAGTGTTGGTTTAAGAAGGGAATGACAGTTAAGAAACAAAAACTGGAAGTCGAGTGACAGTTGGGAACATCATCACAGTTACTGCACCAGTGACGCGGGAAACAGGAAGTGGCGTCAACCAATCAGCGAAGGGCGGGCGTCTGCCGTTGATAAGGTGTAATTAGCGGTTTTGCTTTAATGTTCGAGCCGGAATTACGAAACTCACCTACTGTGTTTTTGGTCATTGGTCAGGGGAGAGGACGTGGCTGGACCAGACCCACCCCCGGAAGAGCGGAGAGCGGTCCCGGCCTGGTCCAGGCTTTTAAAGTGGCCTTATTGTTTAATCCTGACTCTTAATTCCCTTTAACTGAGCCAGCGAGTGCTCACCTGAAAACACCGCGGCTGGTCGGGTTCGTGGACCTCCTGCTCATTTATGTAACTGGACAAAGAAATACAAAATGGTTAATATTGGGAAAATATCCAACAGGTCAATTTATGACGAAAAATGTTGGACTCTCGTCGACTTCACGCTAAACGATTAATAGCACTGAATAAATGTGAATGTCCAACATCGGGACGTTGGACACGACTGGAGTTTGACGCCTCATTTGAAAGGTAAGACCTGCAAAACTGATCAGATCTTTTTTAATCACATTTTTTAAGCTTTTTCGTCGTGTTTTTGTCACTTTTTGTCGCATTTTTTAATCTTCGTGCCGCTGTTTTGCCCATTTTTTTCAAGGCACTTTTATATTTGAGTAAAGCTGAACTTGAGAAAAGGCACTCGGTTAAGATGGGAGGTAATAATAATAATAATAATAATAATAATGTTGCCACTGGGTTCTATTTTCCAAAAGCATAATGTTTCCTATCACTGCTTTGCAGATGATATTCAAATATATTTGCCAATTACAGTCGACACCAGTAAAACCTCCTTAACAACCTTGACAAACTGCCTGAGTGACGTCCAGTCTTGGCTAAATTCAAACTTCCTGTCTTTGAACAAAACCAAAACAGAGATAGCGATATTCGGAAGTTGCAACCCCCTGTCAAACCTAAAGACCGACAGTGTTATTGGGCCTCTTGTTTCCTTTATCCGCCCCACTGTTAAAAATCTTGGGGTGACTTTTGATACTTGCTTCAAATTTGAAAAACAAATTGGATCAGTTGTAAAAGCCAGCTACTTTCAACTAAGACTTCTTGCGAAAATTAAGGCCTACTTGCCAAAAAAAGACTTAGAAAAGGCGATACACGCCTTCATCACTTCAAGGTTTGATTATTGTAACTCCCTTTACACAGGGCTGGACCTTAAATCCCTCCAGCACCTGCAGGGAGTCCAAAATGCCGAAGCCCGCCTGCTGACCGGCACAAGAAAATGGGAGCACATCACTCCCATTCTGTCCTCTTCACATTGGCTACCAGTTCCCTTTCGTATCAAGTTTAAAATTCTGCTGATTGTTTTTAAATGCCTGAATTCGCTGGCACCTAAGTATCTGTCAGAACTGCTGCAGCTCTACTGTCCTTCCAGAGCTCTGAGGTCTGCAGACCAGCTTCTTTTTCATAAATCCAAGGTCCAGAGGTGACCGAGCCTTCTCAGTGGCGGCCCCTAAACTTTGGAACAGCCTTCCTCTACATGTGCGCTCGGCTCAGTTTGTAGAGGAGTTTAAAACCAAATTAAAAACTCATCTTTTTGCTTTGGCCTTCGGTTCCATGTAGACCAGATACAGTTTGTGCCTTTATATGACCTGTGTTTAACTTTTATTGTGTTTATTGTACATATTGTTACTGTTCTTGTACAGCACTTTGGTCGACTATGGTTGTTTTTAAATGTGCTTTATAAATAAAATTGACATTGACATTGACATACCGACATAGATCATACCCAAACCATACATAAATCATACATTTCATACAAAGACACGCACTTCAGTAACTTTTCTAAGATATTGTTATTCTTGAAGTAGATTTATCATATTTGACCGTATTTCTGCTCCAGTCAAATTGTAATGAGGCATCTGTACTTTTTATTTTTTCAAAGTCAAAACCAATCTTTAGTTCCTACTCTGTCATGTGTATCGGAAGAAAATCTCTGACTTTTCATGTTCAGCTGTTGCAAACCTGATGTTGATTGGTAGTATTCACACTGTATATGACAACTTGATTTAGATCACAGAGCTCAAATTACTGTTTTAAGGAAGCCTAAAAAGTAAATAGGAAAAGAGACTGACAGTACTTAAAAGGGGTGGGACTAAATAAGTGTTTACTTCCCCCCACTCCTTTTCGGACAGCCTAATCTCAAAGGTGCAAAAGGTAAAACAAAATTGTTTGTACTAAGATGTAAATGTATTGAGTTGCACGTCTGAAACTGAGCTCACAACTGCCACAATCATGGGCAGGTTGTATTTTGAGTTCGTATGAGTTTGTGTTTTTATGTTTTGTTTATAGTCCGAATAAAGATAGAGAATAATAATGTGTAAGTGCATGATTGATTACATTAACAGAGACGTTTCTGAAAAACCTCATATACAGTCAGATACAAACAATAATCAGTCAAACAGTTGGTGAAGCGCTCGCACCACCATCAAACCCACAGAGTGGAATAAAAGAACAAAAAACACAAAAACACTTTCACTTTAGTTACGACGTGCACAAGCTGAGACTTTGTTTTGTCTGGTGAGAATGTTAACAGGACTTTTTCTTATAAGTGTCTTTTCACTCAGACATAAAGACACTTGTTCTTGTGGCTGAGCTCATTTCCTGTTTGCTGTTTCTTTATTTCAAAATAAAAGCCCTGTTCTTACGGTTGTGCCGCGCTGATATTTTAACATTACAAATTGTCGGACAAAAGGTTTTTGGTTTTCTCAAAACCTTTATAACTATTAATATTCACAAATGAGGCTTATTTGAAATATATCTAATACACACTTATGCCCTGATGCAGGGTTTCCGTTAGCTGGCTGTAGCCGGCTTTTGGCCGGTTTGCAAAGCAAATGGCCGGTAAAAATTATGTCCATCGGCCAAATTGGGCGACAGTAAAAAAGAGAGAATATAGAAAAATATATTAAACATGTCACCTAAGTCTGTGACTAACATAACAAAGTGTTTTCGAGACAGGCCTAAATATTAAAAAAGGTTCAATATTTCTATCAAAAAAGTTTTGATTTACGCCTTTAGCCCGTTTTACAAAGCGCAGTCGAAGCGCCATCATCGTTGTCTGGATATGTAACGCTTTTAACGACGAACTACAGGTACATTTACTTTTATATAAGTGTGTTAAGAACTCAGAAGCTAATACGTTGATTAGGATATTCTTGAAACGCGCATGTGTTCAGTCAGACTGACGCGCTGTCCCGCAGCGGCTCTTCCTGGGAGAGTGGCCGGGTTTGGAGGCGCTTCCCTCGGTCAGTCTGCGCAGACGCCTCGGCTCAGTTACCGGTGTTGGAGCCGCTCTAAAGCGCAGCAGAACTGGGTCCATTTTGAATCGCTCGAGACTGACTTTTGTGACTTTAGTGCTGTCGATTTGTCTCTCCACAATATTTCAGTGGTGAGGGACTTAATCACTATTTTACACCTGAAGCCACGTAAAAGCGCGGAAGGGCATCTACAGCCCCGCCCTCGCTGAGCAGCTGGTCAGACCTGGATAAGGACGGCGTGAGGGTCGTAGATATCGGCTACTTTCTGTCTGAGTTAAAGTGCATATGAGTGGTTTATATCCGCACAACACCTGCTGCTCCACCGTCTCCACGCGCACAACGTCATGTTTGTTGCTACATTTTTCTCATGTCAGTCATTAATTAGACGTAGCCGTGTTTTGGGACCAACTAAACTAAAGCACTTGTGTAGTGCTCTGTCTAAATGTAGATTGTTGTTGATAATAAGCCACGTTCATTATGTATTTTTAAATGGCCGGTAATTCTTGCGAATGGCCGGCATTTTACGACCCAGCCGGCCAAAGTGGCCGTCAAAAAAAAAGTCTAGCGGAACCTCTGCCCTGATGTTTTATTTTTCATTTGTTACCCTGAAAATACCATTTTCAGAAGCTTTATTAGTCTAATCGTTTGCTCGCGGTTGCACCACCTGACATTTCAGGGGTTTGAGGTGTGAAAACATTCAAAATATACAGTATTGGAATGTCATGAAAATGTGTTTTAACTAGATCGATTTTGTAGAATAAAGTGATAAATGTAATGAAACAAACAAATTATTTTTAAAATAAATTTAACACTCGTATAAAAACAGGCACGTCATGAATGACCCGGGTATTCAGAGAACTTTCACACCTGCAGCCCGAACTAAATTATGTCAAATAAGTAAGATTTAGATGAAGATTTACATTCTATGACCTCCCTTAAAAACATCAGCATCAGTATTTGTAAAACATAAGTCTCTGTGAACGACACAGACATGTTCATGTCATGAAGCACATTTGATCTGAAAATATCTGAAACAAACTCATCACAGCTGTTCCTCTCCAGTGTGGATCCTCTTCATGTGGTTCTTTAGGTGTGATGACTGAGTAAAGGTCTTCTCACACTGCTCACATCTGTATGGCCTCTCTCCAGTGTGGATCCTCATGTGATATTCAAGATGCTGTGACTGACTGAATGTTTTCCCACACTCACACTCGTACGGCTTTAGTCCATCATGGACTCTCTTGTGTCGCCTGAGACCTGAGAGCTGATTAAATGACTGCCCACACTCATCACAGCTGTATTCCTTTTCCCCAGCATGCATCTTCATGTGGTTTTTGAGGCTGGATGACAGAGCAAAGGTCTTCTCACACTGCTCACAGCTGTATGGCCTCTCTCCAGAGTGGATTCTCATGTGTCTTTTAAGACTTACACTCTCAGTAAACACATGTCCACACAGGCCACACTCAAAGGGCTTTTCCCCAGTGTGGATCCTCATGTGGTTTTTGAGGCTGGATGATCGACTAAAGGTCTTCCCACACTGCTCACATCTGAAGGGCTTTTCTCCACTGTGGATTCTCATGTGTTTTTTTAGGCTGGATGACAGAGCAAAGGTCTTCTCACACTGCTCACAGCTGTATGGCCTCTCTCCAGTGTGGATTCTCATGTGAATTTTAAGATTGCCTGATGTAGTAAATCCTTTCCCACACTGCTCACAGCTGTATGTCTTTCTCTGTGTGCGGGGAGTCTGCAGAGGCTGAGCTGGGTCCATTTCTCTGCAGACAGAAACAGGAGTTAGTGTTGTGTCACTCACATTATTCTGTAAAACACTAAATGTAGTTTGACCTGGTGTGACCCTCCCCCTTCCTCTGTTCTCATTCACACATACAGTATCACCCCTCCCCCATCAGCTCACTGTGAATCAGCAACAAACTCCAAAAGACACTTTGGAAACAGGATTCCTGTAGTTTTGCTCCTCGTTTAAACTGCTGAAAAGCCTGGCTCCAAAGAGTTTTTCTTTTTCTAAAAAGTGCAATGATCCGTGAGACAATGCTGGGCTGTGTATCATAGTTTTAACCACGCTGGTTTTTGTACATCAGTAATAAAAAGGTGAAGCTTAAATCGAGCGCTGGAGCTGCAGAAGAAAGTCCAGTCTATGTTTCCCCAGCTCCCACAGACTATATATATTTCCCCTCATGTTTGTGTCAGTATCTACAGCTCAAGTTTGAAAGTTTGATTTGCACAAGTTTTCCCAAACATTCTTTCTTATTGCCTAAAGGAGCGATGCCTCCTTATGATCATCCACATCTACAACAAATGTACCGCCGTCAAGCCCGCCGCATTACCATCGAGCAGCCTCATTTCGCAGCTTCGGGTATGCTTGTTTTACTCACGTTCACAGCCTCATCGGGATCAGGCTGTTGTATGTGCTGCAATGACAACGTCACTCCAATAGGTGGCGGTGTTAGCATACTTTTGAGGATCAGCGCACAACTGCGGGTGATGTGCATGGAAAGAACTTTCAAACACAAAAAAATATGCGAGAAGCAGCATACGCGAACAGTTTCCAGTAGAATCAGAAAAAAAATGAAATGAAGTTGAATATTATGTACTGTTACTGAACAACTAAAGTAATTCAAGTAGAAGTTTGTTCTTTATTTATGTTTTCATTTCATTTAATGAAGGAAGCTAATAAAACAAATTAGGTACAGTGTAGGGACTGCAGTGGACATATAAATATAAAGAACAGAAGAACATGGGGCATGTTATAAATGGCATTTAAATATTAAAAAGAAAATTAAGTAAAAGGGCAATTACTCTTTAAGATTGTCCATAAAAAAAGCCAGTTTCCTGGCATTTTGGGTGTTAATCAATAATAAAGATTCATAAAATAGTTTCAGTTAAGTTTTCTTTTGAAAACAAAAAACACATTTATGTATGTAATGTTTGCTTTACAAAATTACATTGTTAATTCCAAATTCATTACTCAAGTAGAAGTATACTGCACCATATGAGAAAGCTGCAAGAAATAGTTCAAAAGTCACTCAATTACTGTTGCTGCGTTGGAGTAAATGTAATTGAATGCTAACCGTATCTGCTTGTACCCCAAAAGTGTGAAACACATTCATACACTTACATAAGATCTAGAGGCACACTGTAACATTATTAGCAGATCTGTATGTGTGTCACACAGAGTAGACCCATTGAAAGCAATGTAGATCCATTGTGTGGTGTACATGTAGCCTATAATAACATTGTACAGGTACACAAATTGAGCTCATTTTATGAATTGTTATGTCATCATTTGCTTTCACTATGCAAGAAGTACATGATATTGTGTGTAAAACAAACAACTGGTCCTTCTCTGTCACCCTGACACGCAGCTCTTAGTCAAGTAAAATCCTCTGTTTATATTTTTGTTTTACAGAGCTTCTTCATCACCTTCCAATGGATGTAGTTTACATGTCATGCACCATGGCCCGTCACATGAAGTGCTGGGAATAAATAACGTTGTCCTGAAGAACACTGTGTCACATAGGTGCAGAGTAAAACTGTGCTGGCTGGGCTAACAGTGTGGACCAAACACGGAAAACATGGATGCATCTCAGTGTCATACAGCTATCAAACATTGTCAAGCATTGTCAGAGGCAATGGTTTTATTAAATGGAACATCAAGTTGTGCATATGAAAACCTGTTGTATTGAATTAATACTCTTCACTATTAATGTATGTAAATAATAGTTTGATATTTAATTATGGATTTTGTTAGACTTGTTATGTTGTCTTATATCTATTTTGCACTTTCAGGAAATATATGACATAAAGACACTTTTGTCCACCATGTTGATGTGGAACTGTAGTTCAGGAATTAAGGGGCTGCTTCTTTCTAGCCACTTCCTCTTGGTGATTGCTGTCATTAAGTGTCTGTCACACAAAATAAAGCTACCTTAAACATTTGGAAATATTTAATGTATATGTACACATCATAACAGTCATCCATATCAGTTTATAATATTTCATACATACTTAGTGTGAAGAACAATGATTATGTGAAATTAATTACACATTGCAATATTTGTGGTATTTCCTGTGTACAATCTGAATTGGAGCACATTGATTTCACATAGGGGAACACTGCTGACTGGCATTGGTAATTGACTCATCCTTATTTAATTGTCCCTGATAATTGGCAGCTCAGGTCCGACATTGAGGTTTGACCCCGAAAGAAAACCGATTCATCAGCCTACTCAAGTAGAAGTAAAAAGCACTATGAAAAACTCCACTTCAGTTGAGACACTACAGGCTGCATGGTTAGCGTTCGTGTTCACAGCAGGTCCAGGGTTCAATTTCCACCTGGACCAGGCCTTTCTGTGTGGAGTTTGCATGTTCTTCCTGTGTCATAGGTTTTCTCCGGGTACTCCGGTTTCCCCTACCACTAAAAACATGTAGCCTACAATAGGTGAATCCTCCAGCCAGGTATTTGTGACCATCAGCCTGGCTTCACATCTCATCTCAAGATGGGGTTCTGCTGAGGAGCAGTGGTTGGTTACTCGGCTGGTGACGAAAGCTCAGAGGCGTGTCCAGGAGGTGGGGGCGTTCCTAGGAGGACTCAGGTAAACCTATCCCTAAAATGGCCGCAATCAGAGTTTTTACAGATTACTCACAAATACGTAAATGTGCCAAGGCAACACTTCAGCCATGTTTTTAATGAGGGAATGACAGAATAACATGATGGAAAGCTTGAAAACGTCCATTTTGCATAATACCCCCCCTTTAACATACACAATTTCACTTGGAGACAAAACAACACTGTGGGATATGTAAATTGTTACAGATTTCCCACTAAAAACATTTTTGTCGCTAATATGTTACACAATCAACCTTTAATGAAATCTTTTTGATATTGATGTCAGGAAAAGTGTAAAATTCGTCTACATTTCAAACCTTTCCCCATTCACCTGCAGTCTCGCCTTATAATAAGAGATGCCTTTGATGATTAATCAGGGGATAATCAACATCAGCTGAGTGAGCTGAGATGATTTAAGGCCACCTCTAATTCAGGTAGTCCTCTTATCATCAGTCAGTCAGTGCAGCTGGTGGTGTTCTACTGGGAGGTGATTGTATGTGCATGTGAAACAGCATTTGTTGTATAAAAAAGAAATAAAGTGAGGAAGATGACGAAAAGGAAGGCCTACAGTGTTCAGGGGTAAGTAAACACAACACAAACACTGTGAATATTCTACTCATTTTACTCTACTATTTGACACAAATAAATAAAACAAATAAATAATGATAAATACAGTGAGAATGCTAGACATAATTTTATATATCTAATAATTAGTGTTTGATGTTACAAGTAACCTAGTAGGTGTGTTGTGTAGTTTGTAGAGTTAATGTAAGCCAGTTGCAAGCAAAATCCAGGTGAGTATGTCGTTAATTGTTTGTTCTGAACCTAAATAGTATAGTGAATGCAATCATTTCCTTTTATTTAGGAATACTTATGGGGAGAAAAAATTGGTGTGACGAGGCAAATTACTTAAAGCAGAGGTTTATTTAAGAACAAAAACTTGCCCCTGGCCTCTTCTTCATCATGACAATTGTATCAGGTGTTTGTTTTTTGTAAGTAGAAAAGCTTTAGTTGTGGCAAGATGATGAACTCTAGGACAAATTGGGGAAAACATGTTTTTTCCCCCATATGAAATATTCAAAGTATTTGTGCACACAGGGCTTTAGTTTGTCTTGACTCTCATCATAGATGCATAGGCTTAGATATGGACTATTGGGCTAAAAAAGACTTAAGGAGGGGGCATTATGCTTTTTTTCAGTCACATAGCACCAGTCTATATCACACTACAATGATGACAAACCTTCTGTTGGTCTGTAAATGCAGTAAATTAGAATAACTGCCTTGTACAAAATGTCTCTCTCAAAATGGCTGTAGCAAATGTCTTGAAATAGGCCTCTGTCTCTTTAAGAACCTCTGAGCCTTTCCGACACGCCCCCTCCACACGCTGTCTGTGGCATCAGTGGGGAGGGGGTTCTGCTGAGGAGCAGTGGTTGGTTACTCGGCTGCTGACGAAAGCTCAGAGGCGTCTCCAGGAGGTGGGGGCGTTCCTAGGAGGATTCAGGCAAACCTATCCCTAAAATGGCCGCCATCAGAGTTTTTACAGATTACTTAAAAATACATGAGTGTTCCAAGGCAACACTTAAGGCATGTTTTTAATGAGGGAATGACAGAATAACATGATGGAAAGCTTGAAAAAGTCCATTTAGCATAGTACCTCCCCTTTAACTATTTTAGATATTTCAAATATTAAACATTTTATGCCATCTGACAAGGCAGGCAGCTGCCTGGGGCCCCCAAGCCAGGAGGGGCACTCAGAGGGCCAACAGATTTGACAGATATTACAAAGACAGTCACTGAAGCAGGGGGCCAAGGCCCCATGAGCCCAGCACGTGCACGCTTTGGAAGAAAACACACACAGCTCCAACAGAATGTGGAGAAATGCTGCTTATGGCATTCCTGCTTGGTGGCCCCCTGATACCCTTGCTACGCCACTATATGCTTGTAGAAAATTAACTGTTATTTTGGCATTATTATTTGTCTCTTCTAGAATAAGAGTAATTCTCAGACACTTGTTCCACACAAAAAACAAAGCAAAAAAATTAAAACGGGACAAATGTAAAAAAAAATATATATATAACATGTACAAGACTTGGATCGGCTATTTGGATTTGCATGTGTTGGTCACCTAAAACATGGGCGCAATGATAATATGATACACTGATTAATACACTGAGTGACTGTGTGATATCTGTGGCTAAGCCATAGAGTGTAAAATTATGATTCGCTGTTTCATTGTCTAGATGGGCTGAGCTCAAAAATAAAGCTGAAGTGCCATCACGCGAGTAGTCGAGATTCAATTCCCAGGTCCTTCTTGACCTGAAGTTTTGTTTTGTCATTGTGTTGAGACTAGTTTCTTTTATAGAATACACAATTAAATGAATAATGCTACAGTGCAAGTTGCCACAATTAACATTATTATTGCTAAGCAAATAATCATGCTGACTGACACTATCCATTTTGTTGTGTTGGCATTAGTTAGTGGTGGCACAGTTTGGATTTTGGTTGGCTCAGGAAGGGGATTTTACCTCACTTTAAGAATGTTATTTGTTCCTTTCTTGAATTTGGTGGTCCTCACTTTATGTTGTGCTTCTTCAAAACCACAAAACCATAAAAATGTTCCAAGTAATGGGAAATGTTAGCCCCCCTCCGGTCCTGATGCCACCCCAGAAAAAACAAGTGCAACCCCCAGGTCAACTCAGAACAAATATCTGGACACGGAACTGATTTTGCTGTAGTAGTTCTTCTGCTGTTGATGTGCAAAAGTTTTGACTTTCACACTATAGAAATAAATAATTGGAATAAACAGACAGTGCTAGTTCAGGAAGAAACCAGGTAATGAACCCCAGTCTCATGTGATGGCCTTCTTAATTACTGACCTAAACCACACATGGCAGCAGTGTAATTTATGGTGTTTCCCACACACTGCTCCTTGGGAGCATTATTGTCATTGCATACTTGCATCATTAACCTCTTCCAGTCTCCAGAATGTGAGAAAATTCACAAAAGTAATCTTGAAATCAAAAGCAAAACGAACGTCTTACGCATGTTTCAGGTGACCAAGACACACTAATTCAACATTTCAAGTATAAAAAAAATGTACATGTTTTTTAAATATATTTTAAAAGTCTACATCATTGTGTTAAGAGATGAATGAAAAATCAGTGCCAAAATGACATTGTTACTGAGACGAATTCATGGCCATAGATGTGGACTTGGATCTAGATATGAGCTTGGAAATAGACATGGTGTTCAGACAGAGATATTGGCTTATATAGAGTTAGGCTTGGAGGTAGCCTAGACTTTGATAGAGCTTTGATAACACACTCAGGAGAACCACTTGTAAAAATGAAGCCACTAAAAAGCATTGATTGTGTCCCTTTCTTGTCTCACAATAGAGTCCATCATTTCCGGTTGCCTGGGGTGAGTAACCCTTTATTCCATAAAGGTTGGTGCTCACATCAACCCTGCAGGAATGAACATCTCAACTATTTGTTGCTGTTGCAGAACAAAATGTTGCGGCTCGAAGATGCCAAGATACAGGCTCAACTTAAATGCCTTATGGAGAATGTAACTTTGCAAAAGAATCTCAAAGAAGATGGGTTTTGGGGTGTCTTGGCCAGCAAATTGGGAATTCCCAACAACCCACAACATCGCTACAGATTGAAGCAAAGATTTGCCTCATTCATGGTACACATGTTGCATTCTGTAGAATGAGCATGCATGTGATTTTCCTTCTGACATGTAGCGTGAACTGTTCGCTTCTGTATTGTATACATTTTACAAAATAGCAACAGCTATTCCTCATACAGCATACTCTCTAATTTTTTCTATTCCTCATCAATATGGTCTATCATAGCAGGAGTACGGCGACAGTGATCAGGCCGAGGCTGGCCAGGAGGCAGCCAACACTACCGTATGTTAACATAAGAACTGCCATACATACTATAGCACAAATGCACACAACACTGTAAACATGGGATTACGGTAAAGTCAAACCATCACTACCTCATGCATTTGCCTTGTAATTGCAGGAATGTGACCAGGGACAAGATGGTGCCAGTGAAATAGTAAGTTTTCCATAATTACTATATTTGATGGAATGCCATTACATTCATAAGATTGCTCATCAATATGATCTGTCACAGCAGGAGTACGGCGACAGTGATCAGGCCGAGGCTGGCCAGGAGGCAGCCAACACTACTGTATGTTAACATAAGAACTGCCATACATACTGTAGCACAAATACACACAACACTGTAAACATGGGATTACGGTAAAGTCAAACCATCACTACCTCATGCATTTGCCTTGTAATTGCAGGAATGTGACCAGGGACAAGATGGTGCCATTGAAATAGTAAGTTTTCCATAATTACTATATTTGATGGAATGCCATTACATTCATAAGATTGCTCATCAATATGATCTGTCACAGCAGGAGTACGGCGACAGTGATCAGGCCGAGGCTGGCCAGGAGGCAGCCAACACTACCGTATGTTAACATAAGAACTGTCATACATACTGTAGCACAAATACACACTTAACACTGTAAACATGGGATTACGGTAAAATCAAACCATCACTACCTCGTGCATTTGCCTTGTAATTCCAGGAATGTGACCAGGGACAAGATGGTGCCATTGAAACCGTAAGTTGTCCATGATTACTATATTTGATGGAATGCCATTACATAAGATTGCTCATCAATACGGTCTGTCAAAGCAGACCAGCATCAGTCCATCAGGAGTGCCCCTCAGTGTAGAGGAAAAATCCCCCAGCTCCGGGTCTGAGGTTTGTTTCCCAAACAAACTTTTATATTGCCACCATAATGTAGTAATCCTTAACATTACAAACACTGTAATGGACTCTTATGTTTGCTTTGTTTACAGACGGTGGTTTCTCATGAGCTGGCCATCATTGAAATACAGTTGCCCCTGACCCCACTGTATTTCAGTGTTGAGCCAAAAGATTGGGTGAAGTTGACCCTCAATAGACACAGTACCGGGTTCCAAGGGTTGGAATGGACCATCATCATTGCCCGCGGAATCCGTACTGTGTTTCCTTATTGTTCTTTTGGATTCAAAAGACACCACCTGAAAAAAGCCACCTCATCACGGAAGGGGCCACTTTTTAGCTGCCTTGCGTACTGCCGTTTTGAAGATTGCAAGGTGCAGGCAAAGGTCACTTTGGAGTCACAGGAGACTTTATCAGCAAAGCTGGTCCTGGTTAATGGACCAGCACGCCATTATGCCGGTGAACTCAAAAGTCGACCTGTGCGGGCCAGTGACCGTACCACCCTGGGGGAGCGTCTGCAGACCCAAAAACCAAGAGCCATGCATGTGAGAGATGTAGGGGAGCTCTCAGAAGCAGTTTTTGGGTCTGGCTGCAGGGACCTGGCTCCACCTGTCAGTGTCTTGAAGAATGTGTCATATGATGTGAGGAAGAGGAGGAGACTCCATCATAATGAAATCCGGAGTCTGGAGCGGATGCATGAGCTGGCAACTAACGACACTAGTGTGCTCAAACACGTTCTTCTGCGGCCAAAAGGCGTAATGCTCTGGTCTCTTAGTGGCATCCATATATACCAGGAAAGGTGTAAGGAGGACATCGTTTATTTGGATGCCACTGGGAGCCTATTGAGGAGCCAAAAGGGTGACCCACCCTTCTATATCTACGAGTTGGTAGTTCGTCATCCGAAGAAGGGTGGGTCACCCCTCCCTGTGGCCACTTACATCACATGCGACCACACCACTGCATCAGTGACGTATTTCTTAATGTCATTTGTCACTGATGTGAAGAGGAGCCATGGTCCCAGGGTGGCACCCTTGATGGTCATGTGTGATGGCTCACAGGTTTTAATGCAGTCCATTTCGTTTGCATTTGCCAACAAGGGGCTCCAAGATATATTGGCAGTGTATTTCCGGATAGCCACTGGGAAAGCCCTCAAAACAGACTGGCAGGTGCCAATCCTCCACAGGTGCCTGTCGCACATCATGAGGAATGCGAAGGAGATGTGCAAAAAACAGTGAGTACTGGTGTCCAATTCTTTAATGGAATATGCAGTGGATTGTGATCAAATACAAACTATGCATCGATGTAACAATGCACCATAAGCAAGCTGTTTGTCAGCTTGTCACATTTGTACAAAGGAAAATGTCATACCATACGCTTGGGGATATGTGTTGCTACAGTAATAATTTGGTGCATTTGCTTACAGTGCTCCACAGTGTTATAAATTGGCAATGCACATATTTGGCCTTTTTACCACAGCTAGCACTGTACATGAATTGGAGGACATGGTGTACAGTGCAGCTGTGGTATTTGGAAGCCCATGTGCGGGGCCTCTTGTGAAGAATCATTTCACACATCTACAAGCACTCATGGTGCGCATGCCATCCCCCATGGAGGTGGACAACGAGGCTGTCGAGGACTTGGAGGTATAGTGTAGTCCTTTACCTGTAACATAACCAGGTGTTCATCAGTCACGATCACCTCTCCTTTACTGTAGGAGGACGAAACAGACTGGGGGAGACACCTGTCCACCATCATTGAAGGTGCCCCAAGGGATATGGTGGGGGAACAAAACTTTTACCATTCAGAGGGGCTGTTGGGGCACCTCTCAAAGTACATGCTGCCATATGCGGGACTGTGGAGTGGCATTATGCTGGGTTAGTGCTATAGGCTGTACATGTACCCCCTCCCCACACGCCCGTGTACACTGTAAATTTACAATTTCTATGTTTTATGTAAAGGGGATCTCGGCAGACACGGACAGGGGCAGGGGTATACGGAAGCCTCAAAGCGCCATAGAAAACTAACACATTTACAAAGACAAGTAAGCAACCTCAAATCTCCTGTAAGAATAAATGACATTTACATGGTATAATGTGGTCATCTGTCATTTATACAGAACATCACCATAGCCAACCACACACAGGGGATCATGGAGAAGAGTCAGTGGGACCTTAAACATCTGAGGTTCCAGTCGCGCACCTATAGCCGGCTAGATGATGTGGTCCTGCAGTACCAGGCTCTTCACAAATGTCTTTTACGAGAGTACAGAGATTCTACAAGAGTTTTCAATATGAAGGTATGCTATTGGCAGTAGTTGATGGTGTACAAATGTTTTGTATAGGCTTGTAACATATGTATGGGTTAAAGTTGCTTGCAAGCACTACTGTATTAGGCCTCCTGCATTGAATAGACTACAGATAGAGTAAGTCAATGGCTGTTCGGGAGTCTTTAGTTATATGTATTTGTGTACTGTATTGTGTTGTCTTGTTGTGTAGCGGGACCCTGTCTGAGCCAAAATTGTCCCATGGGAGACAAATGATGAAATGTTTCCAACCATTTTCCCCTGAAGCTCCCCCTGTGCATGCCGTAGTCGTTGGGCCGCACCCCCAATCCAAAAGTGTGGCTCTCTCAAATGTATCAACACATGAAAAAAACAAGTATTTATGTCAAACGGATAAACTGACATTGGAGTGTGTCATGCACCTGTACTCCCTTCTCAGTCATATTTGATGATTTAGAAGCTTACAATTTGCACACGTAATATCTTTTATCACTTGACCCTCTGACCAGGCAAAGCTCTGGGCTATCCCAGGTGCCCCCCCTGGGGAGGCCCACCCCCAGGTTGGGAACCACTGGACTGAGTCAATGTTACAGAGCACTGTGTAATATATCCATGGTGGGGAAGCAGACAATTGTGCATAATTGCTTCATGTTTGCAGAGATACCAGGTCCTCTCCGAGAAATGGCGGAAAACACGGCGGCGGCAGAAGGCAGGCCATTATGTTTCGGCTTTAGCCAAACCTTTCCCCTTCCAGAAGCAGGTTGTCTATAGCACCAAGTTTGACACTAGCAATTGTTCATCAATAATTATTTCAATTAATACTTTGCAAAAGGCCAAATCGTCATCCCCAGGCTCCATGTCTACAGACCCACAGAAATCAAAGCTCGTGGCCCCATCTACAGCCCTGCCTGCTCAGGTAACACTTGGGATGTGTGTGTCTTGAACACATACACACAATACCATCTTTGATGTGTCGCAAATGCGTCTTGCGCTACGCAGACAATATTGGCATGCATAACGACTCCAATTATGTGCAGTCCGGCAGCTCGCCCTCGACCCCATCCACATCTAGCAGGGGCCCCGGATCATCAAGAGGTCGACCAGTGTTAGCTGACAAAAAGGATCCATCCCAGCCACCAAAAAACATTACAAGACAACAGGTAATGAGCACCAGTGTCTGCACCAGGTATGGGCAAACATTTTGATGTAAGGGCCATTGGGGTTTTGAACTTGCCACTAGGGCCAAAGCAGTTTCTAATAGAACAGCTAAATTGTTTGAAATATTTTTAAGATGGACCTCAATCGCGTAAACACATTTAAAAGGCAGCAAAATGGCGGCAGCTATGTATTTTTTTTTTTTTTGCCAGAGAAACCTTTATTTTCACCCTTTTAAGGCCGTTGGTGTTTTTGCGGGAAGGATTTTAAGTGCCTTAGTTTGCCCACCTCTGGTCTATAGACAGAGGTGGTTCATATAATGTGCTATTGTGAAATTAATGCACAAGTGACAGTAAAGCTGACAGCATCAAGAGTAATGTGTGACTTTGCTATGTACAGCTCTACAGTCTGTGGGAACAGCCACCAGTTGATATTGTGGTGGCTTTGATTCGTGCCCAGCACAGAGGGGACACCATAGCCCTCCACCATAGTGCTATATGCACACTAAAACCGCACGAGTGGCTCAATGGGGAGGTAATGTTACTGTTTACTATATGTGCCTCAGACATCACACACAGTCATTAAAGTGCTAAATATAATCCAGTCACATGTGTACTATAGCTCTGTTGGTGAGTCACAATATGAATTATGGAATGAGTGACAACAGCATAGTGCCTTTGCTCTTACATGGTTACATGGTGATGTGTTTTTGTTCAATCAACCCAGTTACAGTGGCAACTGACTTGTCTTCCTAATGCAGATACTTGAAGCTGTCTTACACCTGTTTGTGCGGCACAGTGGAAAAAAGGTGTATGTGCTGAGCCACTACACAGCAGGTGTAATTCTGCACGGCAAGAGACAGCAACTGGGCAACGTCGCCTTGCCAAGGGTAATGTCTGCGTTGTAAAGGGACATGAGTAAAATGCATATTGCCTATGCATGATGACCAGAAAAGGGAAAAATATACAAAATGTAGTCGAGCTTCTGTAGACAAAGTACAAATGACACATTACATACTTGATATAGGCTGTGTATTATATAGTCTCCTATTGACATGGCTAATATGCTGAAAAGGCATCTGATGGTTTTAAGATAAGATACGAGATGATGGCACAAGGAGTGCTTGTAAAGGAGTACACAACTCAGCTTGTAATTGGCTGAGTTGTGGTACAGAAGCATGTGTAATATAGCAACCACATTTCCACATCGCCTACTTTGGATTGTGAATAATGGTTGTATTGTAGTAATAGTGAAAGGATGAACACAATTGCAATTATTTGTCCATTAGATACTGTAATAATGGCACCACAGTCGTAAGCATTGTAACTTGGTACAATTCAATTTACAAGACATTTCAGCAGTACTGAAATATATTAACTATTTGTCATGTTTACAGGTGAACTTTGAAGAATATGATGGTGTCATTGCGTGTGTCAATGTGAAGAATACACACTGGACCTTGCTGGTCAGTATACACTCACAAAGAGATGTACTTAAATGTACTTGGAGTAATGTTATCCTTCCTAGTATGTGAATGCTGTGACCACCACCATCTACTTGTTGGACCCCTTGGACAAGCCCACTGCCAAGTCAGATTCGATGGCTGCTGCCAAGAGGTTCAGGTACGTGTTATTTACTTAATGTACATGATTAGTGTAAACATTGACAAAGTATTGTCCACTAATGTCAAAATGTGAACATCAGTGTATACATGAAAATGCGACGCCTGACAAGAGGCAAGTTGCAGTGGATTGGAAAGCAGTGGCAAGGGGGAGTAGTACCACACTCTGCCCAACAAGATGGCTCAAGTTGTGGAGTCTTAACATTGTTGGTAAGGAAATTGTTGATTTATTTTTTGACATTGTGCCTACATATTCAGACAACCCACGCAAGTGTTGCTGTACTCTGCATTTAGCACATATAGCACACAGTGTGAGTGTTGTGCGGAAATTATGGCCATTTACATGGCTAGGCAGTAATTACAAATGTAAGGGGTGTTCGACACCCATCAAGAGGAAATTCAGATGTCCCATTTGTGATTACAGTGGCTAGATGTGAATGTAAATCTAGCCATAAGACATGGCAAGATTGTCTTGTGGCAACAATTTTGAGCCATTGCTGCCCATTTGGCAACAGCTTCTTGAGCTAGCCTAGTGGATACAGCACAGGTTTAGTAATTTGAAGGTCTGAGGCTCTAACTCAGGCATGTCTTAGTAAATGTACTAGTAAAGTAAAATACAAATGGTACAAACTGTTCATGTTCAGAGCAGGGACTTGAACTCACAACCCCTCGACTGTTGGAAACGCGCTTAACTTTCTTTACAAACAAAATAATTTCATGGATTATCTTTTGTGGGGTTTGTGTATACATTTGTTATTAAAAAGATGTACATTTTTTAGCTTTTCATAGTATCCTTTATATCATTGTGACATTAGTTTGCCATTTGCTAAATTTAGTTTACGTGGGACATTTAGCAAGTTGTATGAGCACCCATTTGTAATTTTGGAAGAATGGTACTTGGGTCCTCATGATCAGAAGGTTGGGGTCAGAATCCTACCTCATAGATGTGCACACTGTTGTGTCCTTGTGCAGGACACTTCACCCTCCTTGCCTCAGTGTCTGCATACATTGGTGTGTGAGTGGTTCCTTGCTGTAAAGTGCTTTGAGCCTAATAATAGTATGTGGATAAGTGCTATATACAGTAAATTCAGACTGTACCATTTAATCTGAGGTTTATGTTTTTTGAATTTTTATTTGTTTAATCATGAGCTTGACCCCTACACCTTCTGCTCATTGGTTCTCTACCCTCCTTTTCTAAAGTGTTGTG
The DNA here is from genome assembly GCF_951799975.1 of Gobius niger. NCBI lineage: Eukaryota > Metazoa > Chordata > Actinopteri > Gobiiformes > Gobiidae > Gobius > Gobius niger. Next base: position 3,773,566 of record NC_136858.1, on the reverse strand, counting down.
GATATGGCAAAGACCACAGACTGCTCTTTAGCCTCCCAATTTACAAATGGTTGCTATATACAATTTATCCCATGAAAAGCACAGGTTTATTTCATCTAAGTTTGCATGCCAACCCGATTTGATTCATTTGGCAGTGCCCATGACATTTCATGCTTAAACTATGTACAATGTTCCAAAACTGTGACCCCCACAAATGTATCAAAACATGACAATTATTGCCATGTGTTTATTTCCAAAGACTAACCTGAAATTGGAGTTGACTTAAGTGTGATTTAATGTAATATGGATTTTGTGTAATTTAGATGGCTGAAGAGATACTCCGCTGTTTTCCGTCTGTCCCCGCCAACATAATCATGGACACCTCATCAAACAACATGGTGCAAGAAAGGGAGAGGCTGGCTCTGCAGATCTTTGCTGACTCGGGTATGACAATGGTCTGATAACGTATACAGCTACAGCTGTATGTGTACCCCGTAAAATGCAAACTCGCCATATGCAATCATTTACAGTTATACTGTTCTTCAGCATACTGATTGCAAAGTTACAAAAAACAACTAGGTTAAGACGCTTTAATGTGGTTTGGGTGTAGGCATTATTGTACTATTGGGGTAGGCTACATCAGGCCGGAGGGGCAAAACCAGTCCTCCAGCATAAAACCTCTGGCCCCCAAGATATTTTGATTAGGATAATTGCTCAAATCAGAGATAAAATTCCTGTTCATGTGGTACAAATGTGGACACATACTGTTAAAATCCTAGCAATTTCCTAGCAAAACACCTGTTTAGGTCACTTATGTAGCATAACACTGGCATTTTCAGATAGCATTTGGTTTAACTACATAACTTCGGTAAGAGAAATTTGTGTAGTGGAGGGCACATTTTCTTCACTCCTAAATAAACCGTGTTGTAGTAGGCAACTTTTCATGACATAGGCTTAGACTCCTACCTATTTGCAGTCGCACTAGTCTGCTCCAAGGGCAATATTGGCTACATACAGTGGGAGGAAAAAGTATGAACACTTTGGAATTTCTCAAATTTCTGCCTAAATTGGTCATAAAATATGGTCGGATCTTCATCAAAATCGTAGCAATGATTAAACAGTGTCTGATTAAACTAACAGTGTCTGATTAAACTAATACCAACCAAACATTTACATTTGATATCTGTAATTGGCTATAACATGTAAACATTCACAGGAGGGAGAAAAGGTAAGTGAACAGAGAAATCTTCATAAATCTTCGGCAGTTTTGTGAAGGGGAATGGTCTAAAATTCATCCTAATTGTTGTGAGCGTCTAATCTTCTACAGTAAAGGTTATTGCTGCAGAAGGAGGATCTATTTAATACAGGGGTTTACATACTTATTCTATGCATGTTCTGAATGTCTCAGGTGATTCTCCTGCTCCAGACTTCACAGTGAGGAGAGGGTTAAGTCTAGAGCAGGAGCATCATGGTGTGGGGCTGTTTTGTTGCCTCAGGGCCAGGACAACATGCTATCAATAGAATGAATTCACAAGTTTAGCTGATATTTTGCAGAAAGGCCAGGGACATTGACAACATGCATAGAATAAGTATGTAAACCCCAGTATTAAATAGCTGCTGACCCTCCTTTTGCAGCAATAACTGCTTTTCTGTAGAAGATTAGACGCTCACGACGATGAGGAAGAATCTTGGACCATTCCTCTTTACAAAACTGCCGAAGATATATGAAGATTTCTGGGTTCACTCACTTTTCCTCCTTCTGTGAATGTTTACATTTTATAGCCAATATGATGAAATGTAAATGTTTGGTTGGTATTAGTTAAATCAGACACTGTTTAATCATTATGATTTTGATGATCAAACCACATTTTGTGACCAATTTAGGCAGAAATGTGAAGTGTTTAGACGTTTTCTCTGTCTAAGCTAGTGATGTCACTACAACATACTCTCCTATACTTCAAATTACACTAACATATCTTAGGCTACATGAGTACCGGTAGGTTATTTGAAGTCAAATGTGAAGAATGAGAATAATGTGTACGGTTTCCTCTTTTAGTGTTTGATGTGAACGAACACTGCGCGATGTGCAGCACACACAAGCCTGACGCAAACTGGGTATGTATTAAAGGCAACCTATAAAGCACAGCTAACTGATCCATTTAGCAGCATTCCTGAGTATACCTGTAATAAGTGTAAGGACACCAAAGACCAACTGCATATGGAATGTAACTAATCAGTATCATACCATGTGTGTGTTGTTTTAGATTGGCTGTGACAGATGTCCAAGGTGGTATCATGAAATGTGCCTTGCCTTGCCAGACGAGGAACTCCAGAAAATGAGAGGCTCCAAATGGGAGTGTCATTTTTGTTTCTTAGTTTAATATTAAATCCCACAAAACCTTTGTGTAAAACATTATATTTATTTTAATAATTTTTGACCTTATTTAACCAGGAAAGTCCCACTGAGATTAAGAATCTTTCTCAGGGGTCCTACTCCTAGAGGGGAACCTGGAGGAACCATAACGATTTGCATTATTTATAATTTAATATTTCTGCCATGACCAGTGATTTCGCGGAGAGGGTTATACAAAATCCGTCATGTGCTATGTGTATCTATCATGATAGAATCTATCCTTATTTGCATTTTTATAGAATGAGATATATTCCAATTCGTTTAGTTGGGGAAATGATCCGAGACAGCAGGATAAATTGAGCGCAACATACTGACAATTTTAGTTGAACAATTCTTAATTTTAGTTGAAACTCGTGTGCAAAAGTATCAAAGGAGTATCAATATAAAGAGTCAAATTCCACTTTGACATATGTTATTGTAAGCTTGCATATGATTTGAATTACCCCTCCTGGAACCGCCACCTTAACGTGGTGGAAATAATTCTAAATAGTTCACAAAATAATCTGCAGCTGCTGCCGTAATGCTATTATAATTGAGGTATTGTGGGAAATTCATTATTTTGAAGCTAATGTTATATTTTATAATGCTATTGAATGTTTTTGATGATTTTAATCTATGTGCTTTAAGTTTCAGTTGAAACCAGTCGTTTCACACGTGTGGATCCGTTCGGTGCCCTCACCTGAGTTTTGAAAAATAACTCCATATAAGCCAAAAGGAAGGACCTGATTACCTTGGCCCAAGCTCCACTCATCTCCTGTCTCTTCGTGAACGTCACATTCTTTCTGATATATATTTGTAAGAGCGCAGTTGGATGGTGCCGTTTCCTGGGACTGCCCCGTTCGAGCACCGTGTCTATTGTTAGGGACTTTAGCGCTCGGAAAATCTGTGTTTAGAAATTGTAAAATGTCATAGGGAATAAATCTTCTTTGATTAAAGCTACTGAATTCTGGTGGTTTTTCCGCGGACCTTGGGATTAACGAACACGCTGGCGAGACCTTTTTGATACTTTAATATTTTAAACTTAACTGTTTAAATGTGTTTAAAATGATCTTATGGAGTCAGACCTTATGTAAACTTAGAGTTTTAATATTGCCTGTGAAATCGCCCACAGTATATAAGCTAAGAGGGTTTTTTGGTATATAGTGTTTTCAAAATTAAATGTATTGTATGCGTTTTTCTATGTCTGTGTGTGGGGTTACTTTGTGGAATAATTGTTACCTGTGAGAAGATCTGTATTTTATGAGTTAGTATGTATGTGTATGTGTGGTGTGTGTGTGTGTGTGTGGTTTTGCACATGTGCAACAACGATACTGCTTGCTTTTGTTTTCCGGGTGAGATTCAATAAGTTATACTCCCCACTACATTTCATGCATCAGTGTAAGTTATTGTTTAGTTTCTGTTTTGTTGTTGGCACATTATTTGTTTTGGAACTATAACTTGTTTGATAGTGAACACACATCTTTGCACCGATTTGGCTTTGTACAGGCATTTGATCCTGAAATTGTGAAACAACCCTTTTGACCTGTTTCAAATAAAATGGTGAAATATTTTTCTCTCACTGTAGTTTATTCTTGCATGTTGAAGTTGTACTTGGAAACTGTTAAAATCCAACCATGCAAAATGTAATACGTTTACCACTGAAAACATGTACAGGATGAATGAGAGTGCACATGGGGGACGACAGATGGAAATTTGCCTCGGGCTACAATCCGGTGTGGCGTGTTTACATCACTGACAGTGGATTGCAACCTTATACTGTCCATGGTTTGCATACATGACACCCACATTAACATGCACTGTCCTCACAAATTAAAACAAACATGATTTAATTTTGATTTCATTATGTAGCTTGACTCAGGAGCCTTTCATACAGGCCTGTTTACATGTATTATCTAGGACCGGATCATTTGATGTTTCACAGTCAATATTATCTTTGATGTAATACACCATATTTGACATTTGGCTGTCTGATGAAGGGCTTGTGGCCCAAAGGGTCACATATGGTATATTAGATGAATAAAAAAAATGGCACGGTAGCAAAACGGTTAGCGCTTGTGCTTCACAGCTAGAAGGTTCAATTCCCACCAAGGAACGGGGCCTTTCTGTGTGGAGGTTTCATATTCTCCCCGTGTCTGTGTAGGTTTCCTCCGGGTACTCCGGTGTCCACTTACCACTAAAAACATGTACAATAGGCCAGGATGTATGAGAGTGTGTTTGACAGTGCGCATGGGGGACGACGGATGAAAATTAGCCTAAGGCTAAAATTCGGTGTGGCTTGCGCTGTCCCTACCAATATATAAATATATATATTATATCTATCTGAAATCATGTTTTTCCCAGCCCTAACTAAACCAAGATAACATTAGGCCTGTACTTGCATTGGGCGGCATGGTGGTGCAGTGGTTAGCGCTCGTGCCTCACAGCTAGGAAGTCCCAGGTTCGATTCCCACCTGTACTGGACTTTTCCGTGTGGAGTTTGCATGTTCTCCCCGTGTCTGCGTAGGTTTCCTCCGGGTACTCCAGTTTCCCCTACCACTAAAAACATGTGAAATAAGCCTATATGAATGATGCGTGTGCGTGGATGCATGGTGGTGGACAGAGGGACTGTTGACTGCAGTCGCAACAGCGTTTCTGTCAGTCTCCCCCAGAGGAAACTGAACATCACTGAGTATAGGGTGAATTGTACATTGTCTCGTGTAAAGGGCTTTGTGACTATGTCTGTGAAAGGCGCTATATGAATAAAGTTGTAATTGCTTTTTACTGTAATTATTTTTTATGTTTATAACAGCCAATTTCTGTAAATACAGTAGGTTTCTGAAAACGATTCAACTCTGGACCAACTATCCAGGATGTGTTCATGTGCTCCACACTGTTTTTAATCCCACGTGATGAAGCTTTTCCAAATAAAAGCCTTATTACACCGAGATTGTCATTATAACAGCCAATTTCTGTGGTTTCTGAAAACGATTCAACTCTGGACCAACTGTCCAGGATGTGTACATGTGCTCCACACTGTTTTTAATCCCACGTGATGAAGCTTTTCAAAATAAAAGCCTTATTACACCGAGATTGTCATTATAACAGCCAATATCTGTAAATACAGTAGGTTTCTGAAAACGATTCAACTCTGGACCAACTGTCCAGGACGTGTACATGTGCTCCACAGTGTTTTTAATCCCACGTGATGAAGCTTTTCCAAATAAAAGCCTTATTACACCGAGATTGTCATTATAACAGCCAATTTCTGTAAATACAGTAGGTTTCTGAAAACCATTCAACTCTGGACCAACTATCCAGGACGTGTACATGTGCTCCACAGTGTTTTTAATCCCACGTGATGAAGCTTTTCCAAATAAAAGCCTTATTACACCGAGATTGTCATTATAACAGCCAATATCTGTAAATACAGTAGGTTTCTGAAAACGATTCAACTCTGGACCAACTATCCAGGACGTGTACATGTGCTCCACAGTGTTTTTAATCCCACGTGATGAAGCTTTTCCAAATAAAAGCCTTATTACACCGAGATTGTCATTATAACAGCCAATTTCTGTGGTTTCTGAAAACGATTCAACTCTGGACCAACTATCCAGGATGTGTACATGTGCTCCACACTGTTTTTAATCCCACGTGATGAAGCTTTTCAAAATAAAAGCCTTATTACACCGAGATTGTCATTATAACAGCCAATATCTGTAAATACAGTAGGTTTCTGAAAACGATTCAACTCTGGACCAACTATCCAGGACGTGTACATGTGCTCCACAGTGTTTTTAATCCCACGTGATGAAGCTTTTCCAAATAAAAGCCTTATTACACTGAGATTGTCATTATAACAGCCAATTTCTGTAAATACAGTAGGTTTCTGAAAACGATTCAACTCTGGACCAACTATCCAGGACGTGTTCATGTGCTCCACAGTGTTTTTAATCCCACGTGATGAAGCTTTTCCAAATAAAGGCCTTATTACACCGAGATTGTCATTATAACAGCCAATTTCTGTGGTTTCTGAAAACGATTCAACTCTGGACCAACTATCCAGGATGTGTACATGTGCTCCACAGTGTTTTTAATCCCACGTGATGAAGCTTTTCCAAATAAAAGCCTTATTACACCGAGATTGTCATTATTACAGCCAATATCTGTAAATACAGTAGGTTTCTGAAAACGATTCAACTCTGGACCAACTATCCAGGATGTGTACATGTGCTCCACAGTGTTTTTAATCCCACGTGATGAAGCTTTTCCAAATAAAAGCCTTATTACACCGAGATTGTCATTATAACAGCCAATTTCTGTAAATACAGTAGGTTTCTGAAAACGATTCAACTCTGGACCAACTGTCCAGGATGTGTACATGTGCTCCACAGTATTTTTAATCCCACGTGATGAAGCTTTTCCAAATAAAAGCCTTATTACACCGAGATTGTCATTATAACAGCCAATTTCTGTAAATACAGTAGGTTTCTGAAAACGATTCAACTCTGGACCAACTATCCAGGACGTGTTCATGTGCTCCACACTGTTTTTAATCCCACGTGATGAAGCTTTTCCAAATAAAGGCCTTATTACACCGAGATTGTCATTATAACAGCCAATTTCTGTGGTTTCTGAAAACGATTCAACTCTGGACCAACTATCCAGGATGTGTACATGTGCTCCACAGTGTTTTTAATCCCACGTGATGAAGCTTTTCCAAATAAAAGCCTTATTACACCGAGATTGTCATTATAACAGCCAATTTCTGTAAATACAGTAGGTTTCTGAAAACGATTCAACTCTGGACCAACTGTCCAGGATGTGTACATGTGCTCCACAGTATTTTTAATCCCACGTGATGAAGCTTTTCCAAATAAAAGCCTTATTACACCGAGATTGTCATTATAACAGCCAATTTCTGTAAATACAGTAGGTTTCTGAAAACGATTCAACTCTGGACCAACTATCCAGGATGTGTACATGTGCTCCACAGTGTTTTTAATCCCACGTGATGAAGCTTTTCCAAATAAAAGCCTTATTACACCGAGATTGTCATTATAACAGCCAATTTCTGTAAATACAGTAGGTTTCTGAAAACGATTCAACTCTGGACCAACTATCCAGGATGTGTACATGTGCTCCACAGTGTTTTTAATCCCACGTGATGAAGCTTTTCCAAATAAAAGCCTTATTACACCGAGATTGTCATTATAACAGCCAATTTCTGTAAATACAGTAGGTTTCTGAAAACGATTCAACTCTGGACCAACTGTCCAGGATGTGTACATGTGCTCCACAGTATTTTTAATCCCACGTGATGAAGCTTTTCCAAATAAAAGCCTTATTACACCGAGATTGTCATTATAACAGCCAATTTCTGTAAATACAGTAGGTTTCTGAAAACGATTCAACTCTGGACCAACTATCCAGGATGTGTACATGTGCTCCACAGTGTTTTTAATCCCACGTGATGAAGCTTTTCCAAATAAAGGCCTTATTACACCGAGATTGTCATTATAACAGCCAATTTCTGTAAATACAGTAGGTTTCTGAAAACGATTCAACTCTGGACCAACTGTCCAGGATGTGTTCATGTGCTCCACAGTGTTTTTAATCCCACGTGATGAAGCTTTTCCAAATAAAAGCCTTATTACACCGAGATTGTCATTATAACAGCCAATTTCTGTAAATACAGTAGGTTTCTGAAAACGATTCAACTCTGGACCAACTGTCCAGGATGTGTTCATGTGCTCCACAGTGTTTTTAATCCCACGTGATGAAGCTTTTCCAAATAAAAGCCTTATTACACCGAGATTGTCATTATAACAGCCAATTTCTGTAAATACAGTAGGTTTCTGAAAACGATTCAACTCTGGACCAACTGTCCAGGATGTGTACATGTGCTCCACAGTGTTTTTAATCCCACGTGATGAAGCTTTTCCAAATAAAAGCCTTATTACACCGAGATTGTCATTATAACAGCCAATTTCTGTAAATACAGTAGGTTTCTGAAAACCATTACACTCTGGACCAGTTCATAATTTTATGGGAAGGTGACAAGTCTGATTTTCTTTTAGTATTTTTCTTTACCTTTGAACTGAGCATGTCAGATCTAAATATACATGGGTATTGAAATGTGACTTGCTCCATAATGCCTTGCGAATTTAAAGTTAGTGGTCAAAACACAGGTAGACATTTATATTCGAATGTGAAAATGTAATGACAAATAAAGCACCTTGAAATATGTTGCTCAAAATAAGTGCCTCATATGGTGACCTACTGGTTCCATGCTTACATTTTCTGTGTATGATTATGATTATCTATCATTCTTGTTTATTATTCTTATATTGGTAATTTAATTGACCGTAGCCTACTTGGTAGCTGGCTTTGGTAACAGGTGGAATTGCGCCCTCTGCTGAACCTAAGTGTCATTGACATTTCTGACGACATGACAAACGTTGTCATAAGAGAAACTACCACAAAGTATATCCAGGCTGGGGGTTATTGAATGCTTTTAAAAGGCCGAATGACGCTATATGACTTTCAATAGACACCCGAAGTGGATTAGACATGCCCATTACCTCTGTGAAAATGTCCTGCAGTTTCTTTATTGTCTTTATTTCATGTGCCTTTCCCTTTTCTTTTTCTAGTGGTTCTGACATCATCCGTACATTTTAAATGGTCACTAAGAATGACACACACTGTCATAAAGGACTGTCTTCTCACTTTTGATTGATAGTAGGCTATTTGGCAAGGCGGATGCGCTCTAAAGACAAGGGCTTGACGGCGGTTACATGACTGATCAGCTTCTAATTTTGACTCATACCACAAACTGTTGCTGCACCGTGCAATTATTTTTATTTGGGCCTATTTCGTTCGCTACATTCCTGGAGGTCACGGTGTGCAATACGAGCGCACCCGCACTTTGGCAAGGCGGATGCGCTCTCAAGACGAGGCTGGCTTGACGGCGGTAACAAATGTATGAACACAAAAGAGGAAATGCGAGTGTAACATTGGCCTTTTATGAAACTAGTTTACCTTATATGGGCAGTTTAAATCAGCGCCCTAGAATTAGTGGAAATAGCTTTGTTTCAATTTCCAAACACAAACTCACTAGTTTACCTCATATGGTTCATTCTCGCTTCAGTTTCAGCCCAAAAGTGTGATTAATGTCGCAGCAGAGCGGAGTTAGCGTTAGCCCTGAGCACCGCTAGCATCACAGCTGCCTCCACAAAACAAACAAACAAAAAAGATGTGACTTCCGCCCGGTCCGCGCTGACCCAGAGAGCAGCGGCCTCTGCTGGACAAGGGCGGGATGACACGTTTGAGATTGTCTGTAAAGTCAGACACTTTCTGCTTTTTGGTGGTTATTGTGTAAAAACTAAACCACATAAATACATAAATTAACCATTTGCAGACATTTTAGGATGTTTTCTAACAGTGTGTATAATAAAAAAATAATTTCAATGATGTTAAAAATTATATTAAAAAAAACTTTTCCTCTGGGCAAAATCACCGCCACATTTACTGCAGAAATTTACATTTAAATTCATAAAACATAATTTTCTACATTTTAATGTGTCCCATAAACAGGAAATACAAACATCAGGCTTTATTTCTGTACAGAAGTTTCATGTAAAAAACGATGAAACTTTGTCCCTAAAACCAATGACGTTTCGTGACGTCACAACATCGTAAACAAATGGAGTTTGTTCGTCATTTATTTCCAAACATGCATGTCTATAAAACCTGCACTGTTCCGCAAAAGTGGCTTTAATTTTGATGTTCAAAGACAAAGAATCAGGCAAATCCAAAATGTTAAACTTTTTATTGGTGACAAATGAACCTTGTGCCGTTAACTTTCTGCCACCACTGGGAGTGTTTCGTACGTTCGGTGCATTTCGATGCTTTACACGGCCATAAAATTGTCAAAGATTGATATTTTATAGATTTTTTAAATTGTTTTCATGAAAGAGTCCTCTCTACATTGACATATTAACTTTATAAATTATCAAACAGTATTAACCCTTTAAATGCCAATGTTTGTCATATACGACCATCAGTAATGTTGAATAATATGAAATAATTCTAAAATTACACCTTTTTTTTAACCATGGCTCCTGTCAGTGTGACCGGCCTGTCCGTGTGGATAATCAGCAGGAAGATTCACTTTGGTGTATTTTTTGTTTTAGTGTAAAGTCAGTTTGTTTAGTTGTGCCCCATAGACTCCCATTATAAATGCAGACTTTTAGAGACCCCCCATTATACAAAGCCCGAAAAATATTTTTCTTACCTTTGCCATTTTTCTGCATCAAACTGCTCACAATTATGCAAAATGTCAGAATTTATTATTATTATTTTTTTTACTATATGACCACATTTTCAGTGTACATGAAACCAAGGCTTTGCATTGGTATTGACATGTAACTGTTATCAACTCAATAATGTTCAGACACATTTCACTTTGGCTGAAATCATTGTGACCGGTTCACCCACATGAATAATCAGTGGGAAGATTAAGTTTGGGACGGTTTTTGTTTTGGTCTAATATCAGTTTGAACAATAGTTACTCCCATAGTGTCACAGACGTGTCCCATTGACTTACATTGAATCAGCAGATTTTCACCCGCCTGCAACATGAAGTGAAAAAAATATATTTGTTCTTTTACTGCCCATTTTCTGGCAGCAGATCCGTCTCATAATCAGAATTATGAAGTTTTGCTTTTTTTTCCAAAAAGAACATATTTTTTCCCACCCCAAACATTGTCCCTGAATGCATCTTTTTGACGACTATTTGAGATTCCCACACATTTCCCACGGCCTGCAACCTCCGCCAGGATCCTGTTTGTGGACTTCAGCTCTGCCTTCAACACCATCCTCCCTGGACTGCTACGAGACAAGCTCTACCAGCTCAGCCCGACTCCCTCTGCAGGTGGATCACTGACTTCCTGACGGACCGGAGACAGCACGTGTGGAACTCCTCAGGGCTGTGTACTTTTCCCCTGCCTCTTCTCCCTGTACACAAACTGCTGCACCTCCCGTCACCAGGACGACACCTCCCTCATCGGGCTCATCTCGGACGGTGATGAGTCGCCTCCAGGAGAGCGGTGGACCGGTGGAGCTGAACGCCCAGAAGACAGTGGAGATGATCGTGGACTTCAGGAAAGACACAGCCCCATCATCCCCCCTCGCCCTGACAGACTCTCCCACCCAGGACCTCCAATGGGAGCCAACCATCAGCTCCCTCATCAAGAAGGCCCAGCAGAGGATGTTCTTCCTACGGCAGCTGAGGAAACTTAAGTGAAGTTATAGTGTATACTGTATTGTTTTAACCTCTGTGGAGCTGAGAGAGAGCTGCCGACCAAGATGCTGGTGCAGTTCTACATGGCCATCATCGAGTCCATCCTCACCTCCTCCATCACCGTGTGGTCCATCCTCACCTCCTCCATCACCGTGTGGTCCATCCTCACCTCCTCCATCACCGTGTGAGTCCATCCTCTCCTCCTCCATCACCGTGTGGTCCATCCTCTCCTCCTCCATCACCGTGTGAGTCCATCCTCTCCTCCTCCATCACCGTGTGGTCCATCCTCACCTCCTCCATCACCGTGTGGTCCATCTGCTGAGAAGGTGGTTGACTGTGAGCTCCATCTCTCCAAGTCCTGTTCCCCTCCAGGACCCGGAGGCATGTGGGTCGGATCACTGCTGACCCTTCTCACCCTGGACACGGACTATTCACCCCCCTCCCCTCAGGCAGGAGGTTACGGTCCATCCAGACCCATAGATCCGCCACCTGAACAGTTTTTTCCCACACCCGTCAGACTCACGAACGATAAAGACCTAATAACTCAGGACAGACTGTAATCTGCTCTATTGCACTATGTGGTTTGTCCACACATAGATCCACTGCACCTCTTATCACTTTATATCACTTTATATCACTTTATTTTCATTTCATTTATTAATTTATTTGAATGGGACAGTGCATATTAATGAACAGACAACTAGCTGCTTATATAACTTCATATCACTTTATATCACTTTATATCACTTCATATCACTTCATATCACTTTATATCACTTTATATCACTTTATATCACTTCATGCCACTTTATCCCTTTATATCACTTCATGTCACTTATCACAAACTGTCCCGTCTTCACTGATTTGTTTCAGTCTTCATTGGACCAGCACATTGTACCACGTCTGTGGAAGACATCAACTATTACGCCCACGCTGAAAATTACAAAACCTTGTGACTTGAACCACTTTCGCCCTATAGCTTTAACCCCACTGGTGATGAAATGTTTTGAAAGGATCATAAAAAACACATAATCGGTGTCATAATCGATCCGTTTCAGTTTGCCTATCAACCCAATAAGGGTGTTGATGATGCCATAGCAACATTATTGCACTTAGTTCTCTCCCACTTGGACACATCTAAAAATTACATTAAAATCTTTTTTAAAAATTTTTCATCAGCATTCAACACTATTTTGCCAAATATCTTGGCTCAGAGACTAGACATGGACTTTTCTCTAGAAGGAGTCTAGAGGAGGTGTCACTAACATCGGCTCTCCTCAAGGGTGCGTATTATTGCCATTGTTTTATAATAATAATAATAATAAATTTTATTTGTATTGCACTTTACATATGAAGAACACATCTCAAAGTGCTACAATTTACACAAAAAACAAACAGAGCAGAAACAGGCAGAACATATCAATAGTAAAAACACGAGGAATATTATCAGTTAAAAACACAAAATAACACACTAAGAATAAGCCGCACAAAATAAGTGGGTCTTAAGTTTACTTTTAAAAACCTCAATAGACTGTGGTGCCCTCAGATGGTTGGGGAGGGCATTCCACAGTCGAGGAGCAGCTGCCTGAAACGACCTATCTCCCATAGTGCGGAGCTTTGTCTTGGGGACCAGGAGTTGGTGGCTGTCAGAGGAGCGGAGCTGTCGGGTTGGTTTGTGGTTGTTGATGAGTTCTTTAAGGTACACTGGTGCGCTGCCGTGGACACACTGATAGGTCAGGAGGCAGATCTTGTACTCAATCCTGAACCTAACAGGAAGCCAGTGGAGTTTATGGAGGATGGGTGTGATGTGTTCAGACTTACGCACCCTCATCAGGACCCTGGCAGCGCAGTTCTGAATGTACTGCAATCTCTGCAGGCTCCTGCCAGGGATCCCGATGAGGAGTGCGTTGCAGTAGTCGAGCCTGGAGGAGACAAAGGCATGGACCAGCCTCTCTGCGTCGGGAAGGGAGAGGGAGGGGCGGAGTTTGGAGATGTTGCGGAGGTGAAAGAATGCAGTCTTACAGATATGTTGGATGTGGGTGTTGAATGATAGGTGGGGGTCAAATCGAACCCCCAGGTTTGTAACAGAGGGTGTGAGGGGAATGTCATGGCCTGCAAAAGAGTAAACGGTCAGGGGGGGGATCGAAGTTGGTGTGGGGTTCCAATGAGGAGACCTTCTGTTTTGGAGCTGTTTAACTGAAGGAAGTTGTCAGTCATCCATGCCCTTGTCTCCTCCAGGCAAGCAGTTAGTGCGGGGAGTGATGATGTGGGGGATGTGGGGTCCAACCTGACATAGAGCTGAGTATCATCAGCATAGCAGTGGAAGGCAACTCCATGCCTGCTGATGATGTGGCCCAGGGGGAGCATATAGATGGAAAAGAGGGTGGGGCCGAGGACTGAGCCTTGGGGCACTCCACAGGTGACAGTGTGGGGCCTCGACCTGGCTCCCCCCAGGGCCACATACTCAACTCTATCAGTCAGGTAGGACCGAAACCACTGGAGTGCTGTGTGTGAGATGCCGATGTAGTGCTGCAGACGGTGAAGGAGGATGGTGTGGTCAACGGTATCGAAGGCGGCTGAGAGGTCCAAGAGCAGGAGGAGGGATGGAGAGCCCTGGTCAGCAGCCACAAGCAGATCATTTGTGACCCTGACCAGGGCTGTCTCTGTACTATGGGCGGAGCGGAAACCGGCCTGACATTTTTCATAGAGACTGTGTGAGTGAAGGTGGTTATGGATTTGAGTGACAATTACTTTTTCAATGACTTTGGAGAGAAATGGGAGGTTAGAGATGGGTCGGTAATTTGACAGAGTGTCTGGATCGAGGGAGGGTTTCTTAAGTCGAGGGATGATAAGTGCAGTTTTGAGAGAAGTTGGAAGGTGGCCAGATTTCAGGGAAGAGTTTATGATGGTGGTGATGAGAGGGCTTAGGGAAGTGATATTTGATTTGATCAGGGCAGTGGGAAGGGGGTCCAATGAGCAAGATGAGGGTCTCATGTTGCAAATGAGAGACTCAACCTGTCTGTGTGTGGGGAGGATGAAATGGGAGAATGTTGGTGCTGAGGTTGGGGGGATGGGTGGCGTGACATTGCCAGGCGTCAGGTTTGAGCGGATGATAGAAATTTTTGTGATGAATGAGTCAAGGAAGTTATTGCACTGGTCATTGGTGCTGTTATTTTGCCTCAGGGCTGGAGGACTGAGAAGATGGTTTATTGTTTTAAAGAGTTGTTTTACATTCTTTACACCAATGGCTGCACCAGCTCCCACCCTGGCAGGCACTTGGTAAAGTTCGCTGATGATACAGCCCTTATCAGCCTGCTTCGGGAGGACGAGACTAAACACGGCCCTGTCCTAAACAAGTTCATCTCCTGGTGTGACGACTCCCATCTTCTATTGAACACAACACAGACGAGGGAGCTGACCATCGACTTCAGGCGGGAGTCCACATGCAGCCCGACCATCATCAAAGGAGAAGTCATTGATTCTGTCTCTGAGCACAAGTATGTGGGTGTGAAGTTAGATGACAAATTAAAGTGGGATAAAAATACAGATCACATCACAAAAAAGGGTCGAGACTATATTTTATGAAGAAATTAGTGTCCTTTCAGGTGGATAGAAACATGTTGAAAATGTTTTACAGTGCTTTTGTGGAGAGTGTTCTGACTTTCTGTATCATCTGTTGGTATGGGGCCATGACTGAGGCACAAAAGAACTCCCTTAGGAAAATATGCACAGTTGCAAGCAAAATCCTAGGTGTTCCTATGAAGGGTCTGCAGGACATTTATTTTGCTCGAGCTCTAGATAAAGCAGACATAATATTATCGGACTCAAAACATCCTCTGTTTAGAGCGTTTGAGCTGCTCCCCTCAGGTCGAAGGTACAGGTGCGCCGCCCTGACTAAAAACAGGACCAGGCAGTCATTTGTGCCACAAGCTATTTTACAATTAAACAAACCAACAATACGAAGTAACCAACAGTGATTTTTTTTTATTTTTTTTATTCTGCACAGCTGGTCTGTCAGAGAAGGTTTTTAAGGAATGTAGATCATGATTTTAACATAGTTTAAACTGAGGTTGACGGGCCGTGGTTTGTTTTTTGTATGTTGTCAATGTTTGGATTTGTCTGCTGTGGTCACTGTTGCATTTGTGTATTCCCACTCACTGCAAATGAATTTCCCCACGGGGACAATACATTTCTACTACTACTACTACTAATCACTTTATATCACTTTATACCACTTTAGCAATTTATATCACTTTCTATAACTTTATATCACTTTATATCACTTTATGTCACTTTATACCACGTTATCACTTGTATCACTTTATACCACTTCATCACTTTATCACTTCATGCCACTTTATATCACTTTAAACTCTTTATCCCTTTATATCACTTTATACCACTTTATCAATTTATATCACTTTATATCACTTAAAAACACTTCATCACTTTATCACTTTATGTCACTTTATATCATTTTATCACTTTATATCACTTTATATCACTTTATCACTTTATATCACTTTATGTCAATTTATATCACTTTATACCACTTTATGTCACGTTATCAATTTATATCACTTTATATGACTTTATATCACTATATCACTTTAATACCACTTTATCACTTTATGACTTTATATCACTTCATGCCACTCTATCAATTTATATCACTTTATATCACTTTATACCACTTTATATCACTTTATGTCACTTTATACCACTTCATCACTTTATATCACTTTTTCACTTTATATCACTTTATACCACTTTATGTCAATTTATACCACTTTATAACTTTTTATCACTTTATGTCAATTTATATCACTTTATACCACTTTATATCACTTTATGTCACTTTGTATCACTTTATGTCACTTTATCACTTAATATCACTTTATATCACTTCACATCCACTTCATTACTTTATATAACTTTATGTCAATTCATATCACTTTATACCACTTTATATCACTTTATGTCACTTCATACCACGTGATCACTTCATATCACTTTATACCACTTTACATCACTATGTCACTTAATGCCACTTTATATAAATTTTTATAACTATACCACCCTATATCACTTCATGCCACTTTACATCACTTTAAACTCTTTATCCCTTTATATCACTTTATCAATTCATATCACTTCATATCACTTTATATCATTTCATACCACTTTCTCCATTTGTATCACTTTATACCATTTTATACCACTTTATATCACTTTATGTCACTTCATACAACTTTTATCACTTAATGTCACTTTATGTCACTTTATACCACTTAATCACTTTATATCACTTTGTCAATTTATATCACTCTATACCACTTTATATCACTTTATACCACTTTATATCACAATATATCACTTTATACCACTTTTTCCATTCATATCACTTAATATAACTTTATATCACTTTATACCACTTGATCACTTCACATCACTTTATATCCCACCTTATATCCCACCTCCTGGAAGTGTACACTGTCGTTGTGTCCTTGGGCAAGACACTTCACCCACATTGCCCCCAGTGTCTGCGTACATTGGTGTATGAATGGGAGTATGAATGGGTGAGTGGATCCTTGCTGTCAAGCGCTTTGAGTGCCTATTGTAGGTGGAAAAGCGCTATATAAGTTGAGACCATTTACCAATTACCATATCACTTAATACCACTTTCTATCACTTCATGTCACTTTATGTCACTTCATATCACTTTATATCACTTAATACCACTTTATATCACTTTATGTCACGTTATTCCACTTTATCACTTTAGATCACTTAATGTCACTTTATACCACTTTATCACTTTATAATACTTTGAACATTTATATCACTTTATACCACTTTATATCACTTTATATCACTTCATACCACTTTATAACTTTATATTACTTTATACCACTTTATATCACTTTACACCACTCTATATCTGTCACTTTATACCACGTTATCACTTTGTATCACTTTATATCACTTTATACCACTTCATCACTCTATCGCTTTATATCACTTTATATCACTTTATGTCACTTTATATCACTTTATACCATTTTATCACTCCATCACTTTATATCACTTTGTCAATTTATATCACTTTGTACCACTTGATATCACTTTATACCACTTTATATCACTTTATACCACTTTATATCACTATATATCACTTTATATCACTTTATACCACTTTATCACTTCATATCACTTTATATCACTTAATACCACTTCATATCACTTTATACCACTTTATATCACTTTATACCACTTTATATCACTATATATCACTTAATGTCACTTTATACCACTTTATCACTTTATAATACTTTGAACATTTATATCACTTTATACCACTTTATATCACTTTATATCACTTCATACCACTTTATAACTTTATATTACTTTATACCACTTTATATCACTTTACACCACTCTATATCTGTCACTTTATACCACGTTATCACTTTGTATCACTTTATATCACTTTATACCACTTCATCACTCTATCGCTTTATATCACTTTATATCACTTTATGTCACTTTATATCACTTTATACCATTTTATCACTCCATCACTTTATATCACTTTGTCAATTTATATCACTTTGTACCACTTGATATCACTTTATACCACTTTATATCACTTTATACCACTTTATATCACTATATATCACTTTATATCACTTTATACCACTTTATCACTTCATATCACTTTATATCACTTAATACCACTTCATATCACTTTATATCACTTAATACCACTTTATATCACTTTATGTCACTTTATACCACTTTATCACTTTAGATCACTTAATGTCACTTTATGTCACTTCATGTCACTTCATGTCACTTTATCACTTTATAATACTTTGACAATTTATATCACTTTATACCACCTTATATCACTTTATACCACTTTATCAATTTATATCACTTTATATCACTTCATGCCACTTTATAACTTTATATCACTTTATACCACTATATATAACTTTATGTCACTTTATACCACTTCATCACTCTATCACTTTATATCACTTTGTATCACTTTATGTCACTTTACATCACTTTATATCACTTTATGTCACTTTATATCACTTTATACCACTTTATCACTCTATCACTTTATATCACTTTGTCAATTTATATCACTTTGTACCACTTCATATCACTTTATACCACGTTATGTCACTTTATCACTTTATATTACTTTATATTACTTTATACCACTTTATACCACTTTATATCACTTTATGTCACTTTATACCACGTTATCACTTTGTATCACTTTATATCACTTCATACCACTTCATATCACTTTATCACTTTCTACCACTTTATACCACTTTCTCAATTTATATCACTTTATATCACTTTATACCACTTTATATCACTTTATGTCACTTTAAACGACTTTTATCACTTTAGATCACTTAATGTCACTTTATGTCAATTTATGTCACTTTATACCACGTTATAACTTTATATCACTTTATACCACTTCATCACTCTATCACTTTATATCACTTTATGTCACTTTATATCATTTTATACCACTTTATGTCACTTTATCACTTTATATTACTTTATATCACTTTATACCACTTTATATGACTTTATGTCACTTGATACCACGTTATCACTTTGTATCACTTTGTCACTTTGTATCACTTTATATCACTTTATACCACTTTATATGACTTTATGTCACTTGATACCACTTCATCACTTTATATCACTTTGTCACTTTGTATCATTTTATATCACTTGATACCACTTCATCACTTCATCAATTTATATCACTTTATGTCAATTTATACCAATTTATACCACTTTATCACTTTATGTCAATTTATATAACTTTATTCCACTATATATCACTTTGTATCACTTTATATCACTTTATGCCACTTCATCACTCTACCACTTCATGTCACTTTATATCACTTTATCACTCTATCACTTTATATCACTTTGTCAATTTATATCACTTTGTACCACTTAATATCACTTTATACCACTTTATGTCACTTTATACCACGTTATCACTTTGTATCACTTTATACCACTTCATCACTGTATCACTTTGTCACTTTATATCACTTTATCACTCTATCACTTTATATCACTTTCTCAATTTATATCACTTTATATCACTTTATACCACTTTATATCACTTTATGTCACTTTATACCACGTTATCACTTTGTATCACTTTATATCACTTGACACCACTTTATCACTTTATATTACTTTATGTCACTTTATATCACTTCATACCACTTCATCAATTTATATCACTTTATGTCAATTTATACCACTTTATACCACTATATACCACTTTATATCACTTTATGTCAATTTATATCACTTTATTCCACTTTGTCACTTTATATCACTTCATAACTTTATATCACTTTATGTCAATTTATATCACTTTATACCACTGTATATCACTTTATGTCACTTTTTATCACTTTATGTCACTTTGTCACTTAATATCACTTTACATCACTTCATACCACTTCATCACTTTATATCACTTTATCCCACTTCATCACTTTATATCACTGTATATGTCACTTTATACCACTTTGTCAATTTATATCACTTTATATCACTTCATGTCACTTTATACAACTTTATCACTTTAGAACAATTAATGTCACTTTATATCACTTGATGTCACTTTATACCACTTTGTCACTTCATATCACTTAATCACTTTATATCACTTTATTCCACTTTATATCACTTTATACCACTTTATATCCCTGTATATGTCACTTTATACCACTTTGTCAATTTATATCACTTTATCCCACGTTATCACTTTATGTCACTTTATATCACTTAATACCACTTTATCACTTCATATCACTTTATATCACTTAATACCACTTTATATCACTTTATACCACTTTATCACTTTAGATCACTTTATGTCACTTTATATCACTTTATATCACTATTGCAATTCTGGACTCTTGCAATTCTCTGTACCACGATCTTGATGCCGCATCCATTCGTCGTTTGCAGCTAGTACAGAACGCAGCTGCATGCCTCTTAACAGGCATCAGGCGCTATGACCACATAACTCCTGTACTACAGTCCCTTCATTGGCTCCCGGTGCCCTTCAGGATACAATTTAAAATCCTATTGTTGGTTTTTAAATCACTGAATGGCCTGGCTCCAGAGTATCTGTCTGAAATGTTAACTTTGTATTCTCCTGTGAGAGCCCTGCGGTCATGTGACCAACAGCTTTTAACCTGTCCCCGCTCTAAGAAAAAAACCCGAGGTGACAGAGCGTTTGCAGTCGCTGGACCCAAACTTTGGAACAAGCTCCCTTTGAACATTCGATCAGCCTCATCCATTGAGAGTTTTAAGTCACTCTTAAAAACACGCCTCTATACATTGGCTTTTAACATGAGCTGAGTTGAGCATTCCATGTTGTTATTTTGTACTGTGTGTATGTATATATATATATTTGTCTCTCACTGAAACATGTACAGCACTTTGGGCAGTGTCAACTGTATTTTATATGTGCTTTATAAATAAACTTTGACCTTGACCTTGACCTATATGTCACTTTATATCACTTTGACAATTTATATCACTTCATATCACTTTATACCACTTCATCACTTTATGTCACTTTATCACTCTATCACTTTATATCACTTTGTCAATTTATATCACTTTATATCACTTTATCCCACGTTATCACTTTATGTCACTTTACATCACGTAATACCACTTTATACCACTTTATCACTTTATGCCACTTTACACACCGTATGTAAATCCAATCCTGTTGTTTTATGTCAATTGTTGTCTACCATAAGCAGAAAACAAATACATCATGGTTTATGTCTGTACATACGCCTCATATATAAACTAACTTTGGCCCCAAAACAGATTTCATTTTGTGACGTCACAACATTGTAAACTACGACGGCGTATTAAACACAGACCGTAAATTGCTTTCAAAATGAATCGTCCATTTACGGGATTTCACAATATAGTGGCTAAAACCCACTGGGACAAAACTCTGATTCAAATTCTTTGAAAAACAATATTTTATTCTAAGAAAGACAAAATTAAGGCGCTGAAAAAGCAACAAAAAAGTTACAAAGTCGCAACAAAATGGAGGACAGAAAGTCATGAAAAAGCAACAAAAAAGCGTCAGAAACACAACCAAAAAGATACAAAAATGTGACAATGTTTTTAGGTCTTAGCTTTCAAATGAGGGGTCACACTGGTCTATTCATAGGCTGTAAACTCCAGTCAAGAAGCTTCTAGATTTGTGTAATGAGGAACTGGAGAAAATGTTGTTGGTTCAGGTGGGGGTTAAGAGGTTAAAAAGTGTCAAATCAGTGAAAAGCTAAAACATCAGCGAGTCTGAAACATGAGTTTGAAAAACAGTCGACTCAATAAGTCTCTGTGAACGACACAAACAGGAATGAAAAAACACATGAGGAAAACAGCACAAGGCAATGAAGACACTATTTACATCAGGAAGATTTAGATGAAGATTTACGTTCTATGACCTCCCTTAAAAACATCAGCATCAGTATTTGTAAAACATAAGTCTCTGTGAACGACACAGACATGTTCATGTCATGAAGCACATTTGATCTGAAAAGATCTGAAACAAACTCATCACAGCTGTTCCTCTCCAGTGTGGATCCTCTTCATGTGGTTCTTAAGGTGTGATGACCGAGTAAAGGTCTTCTCACACTGCTCACATCTGTATGGCCTCTCTCCAGTGTGGATTCTCATGTGCTTTTTAAGACTGGCAGACTCAGTAAACACATGTCCACACAGGCCACACTCAAAGGGCTTTTCCCCAGTGTGGATCCTCATGTGGTCTTTGAGGCTGAATGACTGAGTAAAGGTCTTCTCACACTGCTCACATCTGTATGGCCTCTCTCCAGTGTGGATCCTCATGTGACATTCAAGATTCTGTGACCGACTGAATCTTTTCCCACACTGCTCACACTCATACGGCTTTAGTCCATCATGGACTCTCTTGTGTTGCCTGAGACCTGAGAGCTGATTAAATGACTTCCCACACTCATCACAGCTGTATTCCTTTGCCCCAGCATGTATCTTCATGTGGTCTTTGAGGTTGGATGACTGAGGAAAGGTCTTCTCACACTGCTCACAGCTGTATGGCCTCTCTCCAGTGTGGATTCTCATGTGAATTTTAAGATGTGCAGACTGAGTAAACACATGTCCACACAGGCCACACTCAAAGGGCTTTTCCCCAGTGTGGATCCTCATGTGTTTTTTGAGGTTGAATAACAGAGTAAAGGTCTTCTCACACTGCTCACAGCTGTATGGCCTCTCTCCAGTGTGGATTCTCATGTGACGTTTTAGACCACGTGATGTAGTAAATCCTTTCCCACACTGCTCACAACTGTATGTCTTTCCCTGTATGCGGGGAGTCTGCAGAGGCTGAGCTGGGTCCATTTCTCTGCAGACAGAAACAGGAGTTAGTGTTGTGTCACACACATTATTGTGTAAAATACTAAATGTAGTTTGGCCTGGTGTGACCCTCCCCCTCCCTCTGTTCTCATTCACACATACAGTATCACCCCTCCCCCATCATCTCACTGTGAATCAGCAACAAACTCCAAAAGACACTTTGGAAACAGGATTCCTGTAGTTTTGCTCCTCATTTAAACTGCTGAAAAGCCTGGCTCCAAAGAGTTTTTCTTTTTCTAAAAAGTGCAATGATCCGTGAGACAATGCTGGGCTGTGTATCATAGTTTTAACCACGCTGGTTTTTGTACATCGGTAATAAAAAGGTGAAGCTTAAATCGAGCGCTGGAGCTGCAGAAGAAAGTCCAGTCTATGTTTCCCCAGCTCACACAGACAGACAGGGTCACACACAGGTCCAGAGTCCAGCTGGAAGTCACTGGGGGCGTTTATAGCTCTGTGTGGAAAGCCCCTCCCCAAAGGAGCCCCCCCTCACCTCTGTGGATGAAACCTCGCTTCAGTTTCAGCCCAAAAGTGTGATTAATGTCGCAGCAGAGCAGAGTTAGTGTTAGCCCTGAGTGTGGTGTTACGTGTTAGTAACATAGTAACATGAAACTCCAGTTCCCATTTTGCCCAAAGGGGCTACGCATGCGCAGAACTAGAATAACAATGGAACATGTTTGGAAGTCCGCACTAGCCTGCCGTAGCATCTGAATGTTAATAAATATCAGTCCATTCAACACGCCTCTGCTGTTCTTCTATAAGAGAATAGACTCAACATGGTGTCAGAAAATGGTCGTTGGCAAGACGTGACAGAAGTAAAGTAAATCTGTGTTTTGCGACGAGAGCCACCTTTAAAAGACACGGAGCTACGGTGTGACGGCGGAGATGGCATGGCTGACAATGAAGACGATCGAGGCGCGGAAGAGGGAGAGGAACATTCACCACAAGTAGATGCTGATATAGTTCCTGAAAATAACGAACCAGAAGAGATTCAAGTTGGAGAAATCCCTGTACCCAGACCTGTCGTCATGGATAAATTAAACCCACCGTCTTGCATGCAACTGACTGGTAACCTTGCAGACAATTGGAAACGTTTTAAGCAAAGATTCAACATCTACTTAGCAGCTAGTGGAGCAGGTGGTGATGATGAAAAATTATCCATCTTTTTGCATGTGATTGGAGAAGATGCTCTGGACATATATAATAGCTTTCAGTTAGATGAAGCTAACCTGACGTTGACTGCACTTATGGCTAAATTTGAAGAGTATTTTGTGCCAAAACAGAATGTTACTTTTGAGCGGTACAAGTTTTTTACTCATGGCCAGAAACAAGGTGTACCTTTTGATCAGTATTTAGCTGAGCTTCACACGCTGAGTAAAACGTGTGAGTTTGGGACTTTGAAAGACTCACTAGTCAGAGACAGGATAGTCTGCGGAACACATGACGATGCACTCAGAGAAAGGCTGCTCCGTGGGACAGGACTGACACTGGAGAAATGTGTCAGCATGTGTAGAGCAGCAGAAACAACCCGTGCACAGGCCAAGGAGCTGCGCAGAGAGGAAACCACGGTGCATGTTGTAAGAAGAGAACAAAAAAGAAAACCACATACCAAACAAAATGATACAAGACAAAAATCATCTGAGTTCAAGTGCGGTAGATGTGGAAGCAGTCATAAACCCAAGTCATGTCCAGCCTATGGCAAGTCGTGTAATAACTGCGGAAAAGTCAATCACTTCTCCAAATGCTGCAAAGCCACATCAATAAAGAAGAAAGTACATGCAGTGGAGGAAGACGAGGAGGGGTTTGTAGTGGACAGTGTACAGACTTGTGGTACGGATAAAGCTGAATGGATTGTGCCGATTGAAGTAAATAAGACAATAATTCCATTCAAGCTTGACACAGGGGCCCAGGTGAACTTACTATCTATCCAGGACTACAGAACACTGACCGTCAAAGGCAAGATCCATCCTGTAAAGATCAAAGTGACAGGATACACAGGTGAAACCATACCTGTGAAAGGGAGCTGCCTTGCAACCTTCAAAAACAAAGGGCGACAGATCAAGACACAGCTACTGATCGTGGATAAGAGCGTACAGCCAATTCTCGGACTCAGTGCATGTGAAAAGCTCTATCTGGTCAAGAAAGTGTTCGTAGTGACATCACCATCAACTTCAAACGATCACGACTCGCTCATGGTGGAATACAGAGACTGTTTTGAAGGACTCGGATGTCTACCTGGACTACACAAGATACGTGTGGATGAAAGCGTGACCCCTGTTGTGCATCCCTGTAGGAAGGTGCCATTCAAGCTTAGAGAAAAGCTAAAAGAGGAGCTGGCACGCATGGAAAAAATGGAAGTCATCAAGAAGATTGACGAGCCTACAGAATGAGTCAGTTCGCTGGCATTAGTTAAAAAAAAGACAGGTGCTCTGAGAACATGCCTTGACCCTAGGGATCTTAATAAGGCAATTAAGAGAGAACACTTCAAACTACCAACCAGAGAAGAAATCATGGCGCAGTTTGCTGGTGCAAAATGGTTCAGCAAACTGGATGCCTCATCGGGTTTCTGGCAGCTGAGGCTGGACGAGGAGAGCTCGAAGTTCTGCACCTTCAACACACCTGAGGGCAGGTACCGCTTTCTTCGTCTCCCGTATGGCATCTTGTCTGCACCTGAGGTATATCACAAAACCATACACATGATATTTGAGCATATACCAGGAGTCGATACCATGATGGATGATATCATTGTGTGGGGTTCTACTCGAGAAGAACACGACACGAGGCTGAGACAAGTACTCGACAAGATAAGAGAGGTCAACCTGAAACTTAATAAGGACAAATGTGAGTTTGGAGTGAAGACACATACCTTTGTCGGAGATGTGGTCAGTGAAGACGGGGTGAAACCGGATCCAAGAAAGGTGTCCGCAATACACAACATGGAACAACCCCAGAACAGAGATGACGTCAGAAGGTTCCTTGGTATGGTAACCTACCTGGCCAAATTCATACCAGATCTGTCCACACAATCTGCACCTCTCAGAAGCCTACTTGAACAGAAAAATGAATGGCTTTGGTCACACGAGCAGGAACAGTGCTTCAGGCAGCTAAGAGACACTAACACAAGAGCCTGTGCTGAAGTTCTACGATCCCCAGAGGAGCACTAGGGTCTCGGCAGACGCTTTGCAATACGGCCTGGGGTCGGTGCTTCCACAGCTACATGAGGAGCAGTGGCTACCAGTCGCCTACGCATCCAGGGCCTTAACGAGCGCCGAGTCCAGGTACGCCCAAATTGAGAAAGAACTTCTCGCAAGTACGTACGCATGTGAACGGTGTCACCAATATGTCTATGGACAAGCGTTTGAGGTGGAAACCGACCACAAACCGCTCGTTTCGTCGTTTAATGTCCAAGCCATTAAACGACTGCCCTGTAAGAATTCAACGCATGTTAATAAGACTACAGAAATATGATGTGCGGATGATATGCACACCAGGGAAGTACATGTTCACTGCTGACACGTTATCCCGAGCAGTGGACAGGAAACAAAGTGCTGACAGCGAGAAGAGTGCAGATATACAGGCTTATGTGGATATGATTGTGACATCCCTACCGGTATCTGCAAACCGGACCGTGCAGATCAGAGAAGAAACAAACAGATTTGACATTGAAAGAACTAAAAGAGACGATACAGAAAGGATGGCCTAAAAGCAAAAGTAACTGTCCAAAGGAAATACAGGACTACTGGAATCACAGAGCAGAGCTTTCAGTGAACTCAAGGGAAGCAAGTTTGTCATTCCATCCTCACTACGAAAAGTAATGCTCCAAAAGATACATGAAGGCCATCTCGGAGAAGTCAAGTGCAAGCGCAGGGCTAGAGAGGTTATGTACTGGCCAAGAATCAACCAAGACATACACCAGGCTACTGTGTCTTGTGAACTTTGTCAAATATATAGACCAAAACAACAAGCAGAGCCGCTGATGCCTCATCCTGTGCCTTATCGACTTTACTATAAAGTTGGAGCTGACTTGTTTGACTGTAATGGAAAGACTTTCATCGTGGTCACAGACTACTTTTCTAACTATCCTGAGGTTGGACAATTGCAGTCTACATCAAGTAAAACAGTCATCAGCTATTTAAAGACCGTGTTTGCCAGACACGGCATTCCGTGTGAACTGTTTACAGATAATGGCCCACAGTTTTCTAGCTGTGAGTTTGCTTCTTTTGCCAGGGAGTGGGGATTCCGACATGCAACCTCGAGTCCTACTTACCCGAAATCCAATGGTCTGGCAGAGAGCTCTGTAAAGATAGTGAAAGGTCTCATGAAGAAGGCAGTAGAGATGATTTCCAGAAGAGCCTGCTCATTTATAGGAGCACACCTCTCCAGAACGGCCTATCGCCAGCACACATGCTGATGGGTCGACGTATTCGTTCCAACCTGCCAGTCAGCGAGGACTTGCTGACACCCAAAGGTGCATCTAAGGTGAGGAAGGAAAAGGAGAGACAAAAAGAGAAACAGAAACAGCTACATGACAGGACGGCAAAACCTCTATCTACATTGAAACGTGGAGACCGAGTCCGTGTCAGAGACATAAACACCGGTACATGGAGACAACAAGGACTTGTTGAGGAAGAACTTTCTCCACGTTCCTACAAGGTCCAAACCGAGGGTGGACTGTCTTTGAGGAGGAATCGCACGGATCTTCAACTGCAACCTACTGAGGAAGATACAGCAGCTCAGGAGGTCGAGCTTCAACAAGACCCACCAGAACTTCCTGAACTGTCAATCAGCGAGCAAGAGCACGCTGACAATGGTCTAACAGCAGCGTCAAAGGAACCCACAGATGAGAGATTTGTGAGACCTCAGAGACACATTAAGCTACCACAGAGATTGATTGAGAGTTGCTGAATGAAGCAGGGACTGTTATATAAAAAAGAAGAAAAAAAGAGAGCAGTTCATGGTTAAAGTATTTACTGTCAGTTCATTTAAAAAAAAAAAAACAATAAAAAAAACGTCAGTGTACTGCTAAATGTTTCAAATGTATGCACAAAAGTTTAATGTGTAGCATGGGAATATAGTTTTCTTTCTTAGGGGGAAAGATGTGGTGTTACGTGTTAGTAACATAGTAACATGAAACTCCAGTTCCCATGATGCCCAAAGGGGCTGCGCATGCGCAGAACTAGAATAACAATGGAACATGTTTGGAAGTCCGCACTAGCCTGCCGTAGCATAATACCAGTTCATTCAACACGCCTCTGCTGTTCCTCTATAAGAGAATAGACTCAACACTGAGCACCGCTAGCATCACAGCTGCCTCCGCGTGCGACACACGGGTGACTTTTACCGCTGTTTCTCGCGTTATTTTACGGTATTTGTTTTGCTTCGTCTCTCACCCCCAGGCGCGCGCAGTCACTCCAGATTATAAAACATCCACGCTCCAACTCGTTTATTATGATAGATCCTTGCTGCTCCAACTCCGCACAAATGTGTAAAAAACAAAACAAACAAACAAAAAAGATGTGACTTCCGCCCAGGCCGCGCTGAGCAGCGGCGGGATGACACGTTTGAGATCGTCTGTAAAGTCAGACACATTCTGCTTTTTGGTGGTTATTGTGTAAAAACTAAACCACATAAATACATAAATTAACCATTTGCAGACATTTTAGGATGTTTTCTAACAGTGTGTATAAAAAAATAATTTCAATGATGTTAAAAATTATATTAAAAAACTTTTCCTCTGGGCAAAATCACCACCACATTTACTGCAGAAATTTACATTTAAATTAATAAAACCAAATTTTCTACAGTTTAATGTGTCCCATAAACAGGAAATACAAACATCAGGCTTTATTTCTGTACAGAAGTTTCATGTAAAAAACGCTGAAACTTTGTCCCTAAAACCAATGACGTTTCGTGACGTCACAACATCGTAAACAAATGGAGTTTGTACGTCATTTATTTCCAAACATGCATGTCTATAAAACCTGCACTGTTCCGCAAAAGTGGCTTTAATTTTCATGTTCAAAGACAAAGAATCAGACAAATCCAAAATGTGAAACTTTTTATTGGTGACAAATGAACCTTGTGCCGTTAACTTTCTGCCACCACTGGGAGTGTTTCGTACGTTCGGTGCATTTCGATGCTTTACACGGCCATAAAATTGTCAAAGATTAATATTTTTTAGATATTATTTTTTTATTGTTTTCATGAAAGAGTCCTCTTTACATTGACATATTAACTTTATAAATTATCAAACAGTATTAACCCTTTAAATGCCAGTGTTTGTCATATATGACCATCAGTAATGTTGGATAATATGAAATAATACTAAAATTACACCTTTTTTTAAACCATGGCTCCTGTCAGTGTGACCGGCCTGTCCGTGTGGATAATCAGCAGGAAGATTCACTTTGGTGTATTTTTTGTTTTAGTGTAAAGTCAGTTTGTTTAGTTGTGCCCCATAGACTCCCATTATAAATGCAGACTTTTAGAGACCCCCCCATAATACAAAGCCCGAAAAATATTTTTCTTACATTTGCCATTTTCTGCATCAAACTGCTCACAATTATGCAAAATGTCAGAATTTATTATTATAGTTTTTTTTACTAAATGACCACATTTTCAGTGTACCTGAAACCAAGGCTTTGCATTGACATGTAACTGTTATCGACTCAATAATGTTCAGACACATTTCACTTTGGCTGAAATCATTGTGACCGGTTCACCCACATGAATAATCAGTGAGAAGATTGATTTGGGGACAGTTTTTATTTTGGTCTAATATCAGTTTGAACAATAGTTACTCCCATAGTGTCACAGACGTGTCCCATTGACTTACATTGAATCAGCAGATTTTCACCCGCCTGCAACATGAAGTGAAAAAATATATTTGTTCTTTTACTGCCCATTTTCTGGCAGCAGATTCATCTCATAATCAGATTTTTTTTTTTGTCTTCCTCACAATGAAGACACTATTTAATAACTATAACTATAACAGTCACAGTGCAGTAGAACCTTCAATCCCTAATACCCTTAGCTGCGATGACTTCCTTAAATTCTTTAATGATAAAATCAAAGACATTAGAGATAAAATAAATGATAAGCTTCCCTCATCTTGCCCTGATCTAAACCCAGTTGAATCATTGACTCCATCTGAAGTCTTAGACAGGTTTATAACTGTAGATGAGGCTGAGGTATCATCAATCATTATGTCCTCAAAACCTTCAACTTGTCTTCTAGATCCAATTCCTTCTACCAGTACTTTCTTTCACACCAGCTATTAAACGTTCATCATTGGACAATGCAGGTAGTACCACCATGGCTTGATGCTGAGCGTAGTCTTATACCCAGCATCGATCTGAGCCAACTGCTACTTATAGAAAAAACTAAAAAAACACAACAGTATCTCAGTAACTCAATGTCTATCAACACCACTATAACTGCCTGGTGGAAAGCCAATGAGCTTCTCAAATATAGCTATACATTAAATACCCATGCAATACTGTGGAACAACCCGATGTTCCTAATAAATAACAAATCATTCCTCTTTACGCCCTGGAAAGATAAAGGAGTGTTGAGTGTGGGTCACGTCATACAAGACGGTGCACTAATGACATTTGATCAAATAAAAACGAGTTATAATGTACCAACTTCATATTATTTTCAATATCTCCAATTAAGGGACGTACTCAAACCCCATATTAAAAATGGAATCGTCAATGGTACCCCCACACTGCTTACAAAAATAAAAATACTAAAAGCCAAAAAAAAGTTAGGTCAAATTAATTCATTGTTCCCAAGGGAAAGTCAAATTATACTACCAATAGAGAAATGGTCCGTAGACATCGGAAACACACCTCTTAATATTGACTGGCAAGAAGTATGTAAAAACACCTTCTTGTTTTCCTGCAACACCAAAATTCAGTTAATACGATATAAAGTTCTGCACAGGGCCCATATTACTACATCTAAACTATTCCTAATGGGCTTTACTAATTGTGATTCCTGTCCAAATTGCCCAAACAACAGAGATGATTATTATCATGCACTCTGGAAATGTCCATTAGCTCAAAGTTTTTGGTTAGGGATAATAAACAGGTTGTCCAAAATGGTGGGTTTTATTATACCAACCAGTCCAATTTTAGCCCTCCTTGGTGACCTGTCCTCGCTGGAAAAAATATGGCTCCCCTTTCTGAGCTATTTGGAAGCTGACTCCCCTACTAGTCCTCAGCGTGATTAGTTACATCATTTGACGATGACGGTATAATAATACTAATAATAACAACAACAACAACAACAACAACAACAACAACAACAACAACAACAACAACAACAACAACAACAACAACAATAATAATAATAATAATAATAAAAAATAAAAAATAAATGAATGGTGTGTGCGTGCGCGTGTGTAATAATAACAATAATAATCCATAAGTACCGTTGTTTTGCAACTGCTCGTTTAAATAACACTTTCTCGCTTATTCCCATTCAATTTTTCTTTTTTGTTTCTTTTTCTTCATTTCTGGAATGCTTTGTGCTGAAGTGTATGTTTATTGCATTTGTTGTACTGTTAATTGTTTTGTTTTGTTTTGATTC
Organism: Gobius niger; assembly: GCF_951799975.1. Classification (NCBI taxonomy): domain Eukaryota; kingdom Metazoa; phylum Chordata; class Actinopteri; order Gobiiformes; family Gobiidae; genus Gobius; species Gobius niger. The sequence goes on along the minus strand of NC_136858.1, from coordinate 3,741,806 downwards.
ATTCTGTCTTGTCTTGTCTTGATAATACTGATAGTCCAAGTATTGTCACTGTTGTTAATGTTGTCTTGGTTTTAGTCTGTTAAAAGTATTGTCATTTATGTTGTAAATGTTGTCATGGTCTAAGTCTGTCACAAGTATTGTCATTGTTGTAAATGTCACCTGTTTGCGGTGTCTCTGTCTTCATTAAAGTTTAAATAAAAAAATAAAAAATAAAAAAATATGCTGTTATCAAACCACTTCTGAAAAAACCTAGTCTTGATCCTGACATTTTAGCCAACTATAGGCCCATATCTAATCTCCCTTTCATTTCAAAAGTCCTTGAAAAGGTAGTGGATAAGCAGCTTTGCAGTCACCTACAGGACAATAACTTATTTGAAAAAATTCAGTCAGGGTACAGAAGTTATCATAGCACAGATACCGCCTTAGTCAAAGTTACCAACGACCTGTTATTAGCAGCTGATGCTGGACTAGCTTCAATCCTAGTTTTGTTAGACCTCAGCCTTTGACACAATCGACCACAATGTTCTCCTGCAGAGGTTAGAATGTGACGTAGGCATCAGGGGAACAGCCCTCTCCTGGTTTAAATCTTACTTATCTGACAGGCAACAATTCGTTAATGTAAACCAGAAGTCTTCACCGTGTTCCAAATTGTGCTATGGGGTGCCACAAGGTTCAGTGCTCGGGCCAATTTTATTTATATTATACATTCTTCCATTAGGGAACATAATCCGAAATCACAATATAAATGTTCACTGTTATGCGGACGACACACAGTTGTATTTATCGATAAAACCAGGTCAGACACTTAGCTCCTGCGTAAAAGCCATTAAGACATGGATGACAGCAAATTACCTCCTTCTTAACCCGGACAAAACCGAGGTTATTATATTAGGCCCTCAAAAACTGAGAGAGTCTTTATCTCAACAGATCATCTCCCTGGATAATGTTAGCATATCAACGAGCACAACAGTAAAAAACCTCGGAGTTCTGTTTGACCAAGACCTCTCTTTTAAAACACATATAAACCAGGCTTGTAAAATAGCGTTCTTTCACCTGCGCAACATTGCTAAAATACGAAACATCCTAACTAAGAGCGATGCAGAAAAACTTATTCACGCATTTGTCTCTTCAAGGCTGGATTACTGCAACAGCCTGCTGGCAGCGTGCCCTAAAAGCTCCCTGAAAAGTCTTCAATTAGTTTAAAATGCAGCTGCTAGATTGTTAACGCGGAGAAAGAGAAGAGAACACACTACACCTGTGCTAAAGTCTCTCCATTGGCTTCCTGTTGAGTTTAGAATACAATTTAAAATCCTGCTCCTCACATTTAAATCCATAAAGGGTTTAGCTCCGCTTTATCTCCAAGACGCTGTCATTCCATTTCAGCCAACCAGAGCTCTCCGCTCTCAAAACTCAGGGCAACTAGTGATTCCTCGAGTCTCCAAAATTACTGTAGGAGGCAGAGCCTTTAGCTACCAAGCTCTGGTTTTGTGGAATAAACTCCCAGCCCACGTTAAAGAAGCAGACACAGTCCCTACATTTAAGACTAGGCTCAAAATTTACCTCTTCAAATTAGCTTATAATCAGGTCAGTTAGGTAAAGCTCTAACCCACAGCCTGAAGTAAAGCTGCCTCAGGAGAAACACTGCTGTGGGAAGTACGGTCCACTGAGCGCTATCCTCTTCTTCTTACTGCAGACTTTGTTTTATCATGATACAATACTTAATTTATCTGTAGTCTGTTCATCACTATTCACATGGTGTCTCCTGTCCCACTCCCCCTCGGGAGTGCCTGTCTAGATCGAACGGAGGAACCTGGGTGAACGGAGGAACCCTGCATTCTGGAATCTGAGGACTCGACAGTCTGTGATCTTGGCCCGTCTGCTGAGGGATCCTTCGGCCCTGGGTCTCTATAGCCTGTCCGTCCATGGGAGTGGATCTCTCCTTCTGTGGTTTTCCCCAAGGTTTCTCTTTTCTCCTGCCGGGTTTTTGAGTTTTTCCTTGCTGTGCTGGAGAGTCTAAGGACGGGGGACGCCCGCGCCGCTCGTCGCTACCTCCTAGTGGACATTATATTTGCCTGAACTTTTAATTGTCATATTTATTGCTCTGTTTTATTGCCTTGATGTTTGATGCAGCCCTGTGAGGCGACTTCTGTTGTGATATTGGGCTATACAAAACCATTAAACTTAAAACTTGAAACCATATTGTGATGATGTGAGAATGTTTAGTTTATTTAAATAGTCAGTTAACCTCTTGTAGACAACTTTTTCAAATATTTTAGATAGCGTTGGTAGGATTGATATCGGTCGATAGTTTTGGACGTCATTTTTGTCACCAGATTTGAATATTGGGAGAATTTTGGAAATCTTTGTCATTCTTGGTACCACGCCACGCCTGTCCAAGAACTGCAGCCACTTTAAAGGTCAAACATCTACATTTATACATCATGTTAAAGAAAGAATACTGACTCTGGGAAAGTTCATTTGATCTAATATTTTATTATTTCTTAAATGATTGTGATGTAACTATTTGCTTAGTTTAAAAACTGTCACATTAGTTTATTTTTCAGGAGTTTCATCTTTATACTGATTCACTTCTTTTGGTTTGTCATTTGTTCCACTTAAACTCAACTAACAATTGTTTGAGTAAATCTTGAGTAAAACTAAAAACATATTCACTCAAAGACTAGAATTAAAACTAAATGATACAAAACTCTGATTGACTTTTTTTTTTAAACACTATTTTATTCTCAGGAAAAAAGAAAAATTAAGGCGCTGAAAAAGCAACAAAAAAGTTACAAAGACGCAAAAAAATGGAGGAAAAAAAGTCATGAAAAAGCCACAAAAAAAAGCATCAGAAACACAACCAGAAAGCAACAAAAATGTGACTAAAAACTTAGGAAAAAAATCGCCAAAATACAAGAAAAATGTGATGACAACGTTTGTAGGTCTTAGCTTTCAAATGAGGGGTCACACTGGTCTATTCATAGGCTGTAAACTCCAGTCAAGAAGCTTCTAGATTTGTGTAATGAGGAACTGGAGAAAATGTTGTTGGTTCAGGTGGGGGTTAAGAGGTTAAAAAGTGTCAAATCAGTGAAAAGCTTTACATTCACTAAACACTAAAACATCAGCGAGTCTGAAACATGAGTTTGAAAAACAGTCGACTCAATAAGTCTCTGTGAACGACACAAACAGGAATGAAAAAACACATGAGGAAAAAAGCACAAGGCAATGAAGACACTATTTACATCAGGAAGATTTAGATGAAGATTTACATTCTATGACCTCCCTTAAAAACATCAGCATCAGTATTTGTAAAGCATAAGTCTCTGTGAACGACACAGACATGTTCATGTCATGAAGCACATTTGATCTGAAAAGATCTGAAACAAACTCATCACAGCTGTTCCTCTCCAGTGTGGCTCCTCTTCATGTGGTCTTTAAGGTTGGATGACTGAGTAAAGGTCTTCTCACACTGCTCACATCTGAATGGCCTAACTCCAGTGTGGATCCTCATGTGACATTCAAGATGCTGTGACTGACTGAATGTTTTCCCACACTGCTCACACTCGTACGGCTTTAGTCCATCATGGACTCTCTTGTGTTGCTTGAAAACTGAGAGCTGATTGAATGACTTCCCACACTCATCACAGCTGTATTCCTTTTCCCCAGCATGTATCTTCCTGTGGTCTTTGAGGCTGGATGACCGAGTAAAGGTCTTCTCACACTGCTCACAGCTGTATGGCCTCTCTCCAGTGTGGATTCTTATGTGAATTTTAAGATGTGCAGACATAATAAACACATGTCCACACAGGCCACACTCAAAGGGCTTTTCCCCAGTGTGGATCCTCATGTGTGCTTTTAGGTGGGATGACTTAGTAAAGGTCTTCCCACACTGCTCACAGCTGTATGGCCTCTCTCCAGTGTGAATCCTCATGTGTGTTTTGAGGTGTGATGACTGAGCAAAGGTCTTCTCACACTGCTCACAGCTGTATGGCTTCTCTCCAGTGTGGATTCTCATGTGTTGTTTAAGATTGCCTGATGTAGTAAATCCTTTCCCACACTGCTCACAGCTGTATGTCTTTCTCTGTGTGCGGGGAGTCTGCAGAGGCTGAGCTGGGTCCATTTCTCTGCAGACAGAAACAGGAGTTAGTGTTGTGTCACTCACATTATTGTGTAAAACACTAAATGTAGTTTGACCTGGTGTGACCCTCCCCCTCCCTCTGTTCTCATTCACACATACAGTATCACCCCTCCCCCATCAGCAACAAACTCCAAAAGTAGCTCTGTGTGGAAAGCCCCTCCCCAAAGGAGCCCCCCCTCACCTCTGTGGATGAAACCTCTGCTGCCCCCCCTCCTCCTCCTCCTCTTTCCAGCTCATTGTTCCTGCTCCACACCTAAAGCTCTGGTTGGTCAGGCCTTTGAGAGTCAATAGTCGGCTTGCAGATTCCACAGATTCAAAGGAAGTTTTCTCTGCACAAAGTTAACCAGGCTCTATCATGACTTATTCACAGAAAATATCGACAATGTTGGCCCTCTCTACTCGGAGCTACATGCCTGATTTTGATGTGAAAACATTCAATAAAACTATATATTTCCCCTCATGTTTGTGTCAGTATCTACAGCTCAAGTTTGAAAGTTTGATTTGCACAAGTTTTCCCAAACATTCTTTCTTATTGCCTAAAGGAGCGAGGCCTCCTTATAATCATCCACATCTACAACAAATGTATAAACACAAAAGAGGAAATGCGAGCGTAACATTGGCCTTTTATGAAACTAGTTTACCTTATATGGTTCATTCTCGCTTCAGTTTCAGCCCAAAAGTGTGATTAATGTCGCAGCTGAGCGGAGCGTTAGCGTTAGCCCTGAGCACCGCTAGCATCACAGCTGCCTCCACAAAACAAACAAACATAAAAGATGTGACTTCCGCCCAGGCCGCGCTGACCCAGAGAGCAGCGGCCTCTGCTGGACAAGGGCGGGATGACACGTTTGAGATCGTCTGTAAAGACACTTTCTGCTTTTTGGTGGTTATTGTGTAAAAAAACTAAACCACATAAATACATAAATTAACCATTTGCAGACATTTTAGGATGTTTTCTAACAGTGTGTATAAAAAAATAATTTCAATGATGTTAAAAATTATATTAAAAAACTTTTCCTCTGGGCAAAATCACCACCACATTTACTGCAGAAATTTACATTTAAATTAATAAAACATAATTTTCTACATTTTAATGTGTCCCATAAACAGGAAATACAAACATCAGGCTTTTTTTCTGTACAGAAGTTTCATGTAAAAAACGCTGAAACTTTGTCCCTAAAACCAATGACGTTTCGTCACAACATCGTAAACAAATGGAGTTTGTACGTCATTTATTTCCAAACATGCATGTCTATAAAACCTGCACTGTTCCGCAAAAGTGGCTTTAATTTTCATGTTCAAAGACAAAGAATCAGGCAAATCCAAAATGTTCAACTTTTTATTGGTGACAAATGAACCTTGTGCCGTTAACTTTCTGCCACCACTGTGAGTGTTTCGTACGTTCGGTGCATTTCGATGCTTTACACGGCCATAAAATTGTCAAAGATTCATATTTTTTAGATATTATTTTTTTAATTGTTGTCATGAAAGAGTCCTCTTTACATTGACATGTTAACTTTATAAATTATCAAACAGTATTAACCCTTTAAATGCCAGTGTTTGTCATATACGACCATCAGTAATGTTGAATAATATGAAATAATTCTAAAATTACACCTTTTTTTAACCATGGCTCCTGTCAGTGTGACCGGCCTTTGGTTTATTTTTTGTTTTAGTGTAAAGTCAGTTTGTTTAGTTGTGCCCTATAGACGCCCATTATAAATGCAGACTTTTAGAGACCCCCCCATTATACAAAGCCCGAAAAACATTTTTTTCTTACATTTGCCATTTTTCTGCATCAAACTGCTCACAATTATGCAAAATGTCAGAATTTATTATTATTTTTTTTTTACTAAATGACCACATTTTCAGTGTATCCTGAAACCAAGGCTTTGCATTGGTATTGACATGTAACTGTTATCGACTCAATAATGTTCAGACACATTTCACTTTGGCTGAAATCATTGTGACCGGTTCACCCACATGAATAATCAGTGGGAAGATTAAGTTTGGGACAGTTTTTGTTTTGGTCTAAAATCAGTTTGAACAATAGTTACTCCCATAGTGTCACAGACGTGTCCCATTGACTTACATTGAATCAGCAGATTTTCACCCGCCTGCAACATGAAGTGAAAAAATATATTTGTTCTTTTACTGCCCATTTTCTGGCAGCAGATCCGTCTCATAATCAGATTATTTTTTCAAAAAGAACATATTTTTTCCCACCCCAGACATTGTCCCTGAATGCACCTTTTTGACGACTATTTGAGATTCCCACACATTTCCCACGGCCTGCAACCTCCGCCAGGATCCTGTTTGTGGACTTCAGCTCTGCCTTCAACACCGTCCTCCCTGGACTGCTACGAGACAAGCTCTACCAGCTCAGCCCGACTCCCTCTGCAGGTGGATCACTGACTTCCTGACGGACCGGAGACAGCACGTGTGGAACTCCTCAGGGCTGTGTACTTTCCCCCTGCCTCTTCTCCCTGTACACAAACTGCTGCACCTCCCGTCACCAGGACGACACCTCCCTCATCGGGCTCATCTCGGACGGTGATGAGTCGCCTCCAGGAGAGCGGTGGACCGGCTGGTGTCAACAACCTGGAGCTGAACGCCCAGAAGACAGTGGAGATGATCGTGGACTTCAGGAAAGACACAGCCCCATCATCCCCCCTCGCCCTGACAGACTCTCCCACCCAGGACCTCCAATGGGAGCCAACCATCAGCTCCCTCATCAAGAAGGCCCAGCAGAGGATGTTCTTCATACGGCAGCTGAGGAAACTTAAAGGGACTATAAGGAGTTTAAAAATGTTAAAATTAAGTATTTTCCTCCCCCTACATGTTCCAGCCATATCCTAATGTGTAGAATGAGCTCAGACCTGTTCACCACAACTGCCTCTAAAATCCTGTACAGTCACTCAAAAATGTGTCACTTCGGCCCGAATTGCCGTCATGCACGAGCTTAATATAGAAGGTGCAGTTACACATATGGCCTGAGGTGGCAGTAGTGAGTATAAACTGGCAAACTTGCTTCCAGCCCCTTTAAGTTAAGTTATACTGTATACTGTATTGTATTAACCTCTGTAGAGCTGAGAGAGAGCTGCCGACCAAGATGCTGGTGCAGTTCTACATGGCCATCATCGAGTCCATCCTCACCTCCTCCATCACCATGTGGTTCATCCTCTCCTCCTCCATCACTGTGTGGTTCATCCTCACCTCCTCCATCACCGTGTGAGTCCATCCTCACCTCCTCCATCACCATGTGGTTCATCCTCACCTCCTCCATCACCGTGTGGTCCATCCTCATCTCCTCCATCACCGTGTGGTCCATCCTCTCCTCCTCCATCACCGTGTGGTCCATCTGCTGAGAAGGTGGTTGACTGTGAGCTCCATCTCTCCAAGTCCTGTTCACCTCCAGGACGACGGAGGCGTGTGGGTCGGATCACTGCTGACCCTTCTCACCCTGGACACAGACTATTCACCCCCCTCCCCTCAGGCAGGAGGTTACGGTCCATCCAGACCCATAGATCCGCCACTTGAACAGTTTTTTCCCACAGCCGTCAGACTCATGAACGATAAAGACCTAATAACTCAGGACAGACTGTAATCTGCTCTATTGCACTATGTGGTTTGTCCACACATAGATCCACTACACCTCTTATCACTTTATATCACTTTATCACTTTATATCACTTTATTTTCATTTCATTTCATTTATTAATTTATTTGAATGGGACAGTGCATATTAATGAACTGACAACTAGCTGCTTATATCACTTCATATCACTTTATATCACTTTATATCACTTTATATCACTTTATATCACTTTATTTCACTTTATACCCCTTTATGCCACTTTATCCCTTTATATCACTTCATGTCACTTATCACAAACTGTCCCCTGTCTTCACTGATTTGTTTCAGTCTTCATTGGACCAGCACATTGTACCACGTCTGTGGAAGACATTAATTATTATGCCCACGCTGAAAATGACAAAACCTTGTGACTTGAACCACTTTCGCCCTATAGCTTTAACCCCACTGGTGATGAAATGTTTTGAAAGGATCATAAAAAAAACACATAATCGAGCAAACGCAACACAAATTAGATCCGTTTCAGTTGGCCTATCAACCCAATAAGGGTGTTGATGATGCCATAGCAACATTATTGCACTTAGTTCTCTCCCACTTGGACACATCTAAAAATTACGTTATACGTTGATTTTTCATCAGCATTCAACACTATTTTGCCAAATATCTTGGCTCAGAGACTAGACATGGACTTTTCTCTAGAAGGAGGACTCATTTCATGGGTTCTGGACTTCCTCAGCCAACGAGTGCAGCAGGTCCGGATGGGGTCTGTGTTCTCAGACAGGATTGTCACTAACATCGGCTCTTCTCAAGGGTGCGTATTATCGCCATTTCTTTACATTCTTAACACCAATGGCTGCACCAGCTCCCACCCTGGCAGGCACTTGGTAAAGTTCGCTGATGATACAGCCCTTATCAGCCTGCTTCGGGAGGACGAGACTGAACACGGCCCTGTCCTAAACGAGTTCATCTCCTGGTGTGACGACTCCCATCTTCTATTGAACACAACAAAGACGAGGGAGCTGACCATCGACTTCAGGCGGGAGTCCACACGCAGCCCAACCATCATCAAAGGAGAAGTCATTGATTCTGTCTCTGAGCAAAAGTATCTGGGTGTGATCTTAGATGACAAATTAAAGTGGGATAAAAATATAGATCACATCACAAAAAAGGGTCGAGACTATATTTTATGAAGAAATTAGTGTCCTTTCAGGTGGATAGAAACATGTTGAAAATGTTTTACAGTGCTTTTGTGGAGAGTGTTCTGACTTTCTGTATCATCTGTTGGTATGGGGCCATGACTGAGGCACAAAAGAACTCCCTTAGGAAAATATGTACAGTTGCAAGCAAAATCCTAGGTGTTCCTATGAAGGGTCTGCAGGACATTTATTTTGCTCGAGCTCTAGATAAAGCAGACATAATATTATCGGACTCAAAACATCCTCTGTTTAGAGCGTTTGAGCTGCTCCCCTCAGGTCGAAGGTACAGGTGCGCCGCCCTGACTAAAAACAGGACCAGGCAGTCATTTGTGCCACAAGCTATTTTACAATTAAACAAACCAACAATACGAAGTAACCAACAGTGATTTTTTTTTATTTTTTATTATTCTGCACAGCTGGTCTGTCAGAGAAGGTTTTTAAGGAATGTAGATAATGATTTTAACATAGTTTAAACTGAGGTTGACGGGCCGTGGTTTGTTTTTTGTATGTTGTCAATGTTTGGATTTGTCTGCTGTGGTCACTGTTGTATTTGTGTATTCCCACTCACTGCAAATGAATTTCCCCACGGGGACAGTACATTTCTACTACTACTACTAATCACTTTATATCACTTTATACCACTTTATCAATTTATATCACTTTATATCAATTTATATTAGTTTATATCACTTTATATCACTTTATGTCACGTTATGTCACTTTTTGTCACTTTATGCCACGTTATCACTTTGCATCACTTTATACCAGTTCATCACTTTATCACTTCATGCCACTTTATATCACGTTATACTCGTTATCCCTTTATATCACTTTATACCACTTTATCAATTTATATCAATTTATACCACTTTATATCACTTTATGTCACTTTATACCACGTTATCACTTTGTATCACTTTATATCACTTTATATCACTTAATAACACTTCATCACTTTATCACTTTATGTCAATGTATATCACTTTATACCACTTTATGTCACTTTATCAATTTATATCACTTTATATCACTTTATATCACTATATCACTTTATACCACTTTATCAATTTATATCATTTTATATAACTTTATATCACTTCATACCACTTTATATCACTTTATCACTTTATATCACTTTATATCACTTCATATCACTTCATGTCACTTTATCACTTTATACCATTTTATCACTTTATATAACTTTATATCACTTTATCACTTTATATCACTTTATATCACTTATATCACTATATACATTTATATCACTTTATGTCACTTTATATCACTTTAAATCACTTTATACCACTTTATACCACTTTATCACTTTATCACTTTATCACTTTATATCACTTCATACCACTTTATCAATTTATATCACTTTATATCACTTTATACCACTTTATATCACTTTATACCACGTTATCACTTTATATCACTTTATATCACTTTATACCACTTTATCAATTTATATCACTTTATATCACTTTATATCACTTTATATCACTTCATACCACTTTATCAATTTATATCACTTTATATCACTTTATATCACTTTATATCACTTCATACCACTTTATCAATTTATATCACTTTATATCACTTTATACCACTTTATCAATTTATATCACTTTATATCACTTTATACCACTTTATCAATTTATATCACTTTATATCACTTTATATCACTTTATATCACTTCATACCACTTTATCAATTTATATCACTTTATATCACTTTATATCACTTTATATCACTTCATACCACTTTATCACTTTATATCACTTTATATCACTTTATACCACTTTATCAATTTATATCACTTTATATCACTTTATATCACTTTATATCACTTCATACCACTTTATCAATTTATATCACTTTATATCACTTTATACCACTTTATATCACTTTATACCACGTTATCACTTTGTGTCACTTTGTATCACTTAATGTCACTTTCTCACTTAATATCACTTTATATCACTTCATACCACTTCATCACTTTATATAACTTTATGTCAATTCATATCACTTAATACCACTTTCTATCACTTTATGTCACTTTATACCACGTGATCACTTCATATCACTTCATACCACTTTACATCACTATGTCACTCAATGCCACTTTATATCAATTTTTATAACTATACCACTTTATATCCCTTAATGCCACTTTATACCACTTTTTATCACTTGATGTCACTTTATACCACTTCATCACTGTATCACTTTATATCACTTTGTCAATTTATATCACTTTATACCACTTTATATCACTTTATACCACTTTATATCACTTCATCACTTAATATCCCTTCATCACTTTATATCACTTTATATCACTTCATCATTTTTCTGGAGTTGCCCGCGGGGAGAGGCGGCGGGCTGGGGTGGGTTTGCTCATATCCCCCCAGCTCAGCCGCCACGTGTTGGAGTTCACCCCGGTGGACGAGAGGGTCGCGTCCCTACGCCTTCGGGTCGGGGACAGGTCTCTCACCGTTGTTTCGGCCTACGGGCCCAACATCGGTGCAGAGTACCCGGCCTTCTTGGAGTCCCTGGGAGGGGTACTAGATAGTGCTCCGACTGAGGACTCCATTGTTCTGCTGGGGGACTTCAACGCCCACGTGGGTAACGACAGTGAGACCTGGGAGGGGGTGATTGGGAAGAACGGCCTCCCCGATCTGAACCCGAGTGGTGTTCTGTTATTGGACTTCTGTGCTAGTCACAGTTTGTCCATAACGAACACCATGTTCGAGCACAAGGGTGTCCATAAGTGCACGTGGCACCAGGACACCCTAGGCAGGAGGTCGATGATCGACTTTGTAGTTGTGTCGTCTGACCTCCGGCCGCGTGTCTCGGACACTCGGGTGAAGAGAGGGGCTGAGCTGTCAACCGATCACCACCTGGTGGTGAGCTGGATCCGCTGGCAGGGGAGGAAGCCGGTCAGACCTGGCAGGCCCAAGCGTGTTGTGAGGGTCTGCTGGGAACGTCTGGTGGATCCCTCTGTCAGTGGGGTCTTCAACTCCCACCTCCGGAAGAGCTTCTCCCAGATTCCGGGGGAGGCGGGGGACATGGAGTCAGAGTGGACTCTGTTCTCCTCCTCCATTGTCGATGCGGCTGCTCGTAGTTGTGGCCGTAAGGTCTCTGGTGCCTGTCGCGGCGGCAATCCCCGAACCCGGTGGTGGCGCCCGGAAGTAAGGGATGCCGTCAAGCTGAAGAAGGAGTCCTACCTGGCCTTGTTGGCTTGTGGGACTCCTGAGGCAGCTGAGAGGTACCGGCAGGCCAAGCGTGCTGCGGCTCGTGCGGTCGCGGAGGCTAAAACTCGGGTCTGGGAGGAGTTCGAGGAGGCCATGGAGGAAGACTATCGGTCGGCCTCGAAGAGATTCTGGCAAACCATCCGGCGCCTCAGGAGGGGGAAGCAGTGCTTCACCAACACTGTTTACAGTGCGGGTGGGGAGCTGCTGACCTCGACTGGGGATGTCGTCGGGCGGTGGAAGGAGTACTTCGAGGACCTCCTCAATCCCGTCGTCACGTCTTCCAATGAGGAAGCAGAGGCTGGGGACTCGGAGGTGGGCTCGCCCATCACCGGGGCTGAAGTCACCAAGGTGGTGAGAAAGCTCCTTGGTGGCAAGGCTCCGGGGGTGGATGAGATTCGCCCTGAGTACCTTAAGTCTCTGGATGTTGTAGGACTGTCTTGGCTGACACGTCTCTGCAACATCGCGTGGCGGTCGGGGACAGTGCCCCTGGATTGGCAGACCGGGGTGGTGGCCCCTCTCTTTAAAAAGGGGGATCGGAGGGTGTGTTCCAATTACAGAGGAATCACCCTCCTTAGCCTCCCCGGTAAGGTCTATTCCGGGGTGCTGGAGAGGAGGATCCGGCCGATGGTTGAACCTCGGATCCAGGAGGAACAATGCGGTTTTCGTCCTGGTCGTGGCACACTGGACCAACTCTATACCCTTCATCAGGTACTCGAGGGTTCGTGGGAGTTCGCCCAACCAGTCCACATGTGTTTTGTGGATCTGGAGAAAGCGTTCGACCGCGTCCCTCGTGGTGCCCTGTGGGGGGTGCTCCGGGAGTATGGGGTCCGGGGCCCTCTGCTAAGGGCTGTCCGTTCCCTGTATGACCGCAGCAGGAGCTTGGTTCGCATTGCCGGCAGTAAGTCAGACCTGTTCCCGGTGCGTGTTGGTCTCCGCCAGGGCTGCCCTTTGTCACCGGTTCTGTTCATTACTTTTATGGACAGAATTTCTAGGCGCAGCCAGGGGCCGGAGGGTGTCCGGTTTGGGAGCCTCAGAGTCTCATCTCTGCTGTTTGCGGACGATGTTGTTCTGATGGCTTCAACGAACCAGGACCTTCAGCACGCACTGGGGCGGTTTGCAGCCGAGTGTGTAGCGGCCGGGATGAGGATCAGCACCTCCAAATCCGAGGCCATGGTTCTCCACCGGAAAAAGGTGGTTTCCCCTCTTCGGGTCGGTGGGGAGTCCTTGCCTCAAGTGGAGGAGTTCAAGTATCTCGGGGTCTTGTTCACGAGTGAGGGACGGATGGAGCGTGAGATCGATAGACGGATCGGTGCGGCGTCAGCAGTGATGCGGTCGCTGTATCGGTCTGTCGTGGTGAAGAGGGAGCTGAGTCGGAGGGCAAAGCTCTCGATTTACCGATCGATCTACATTCCCACCCTCACCTATGGTCATGAGATTTGGGTCATGACCGAAAGGACAAGATCGCGAATACAAGCGGCCGAAATGAGTTTCCTTCGCAGGGTGGCTGGGCGCACCCTCCGAGATCGGGTGAGGAGCTCAGTTACCCGGGAGGAGCTCGGAGTAGAGTCGCTGCTCCTTCACGTCGAAAGGAGCCAGCTGAGGTGGCTCGGGCATCTGTTTCGGATGCCTCCTGGTCGCCTCCCGCGGGAGGTGTTCCAGGCATGTCCTAGTGGGACAAGGCCTCGTGGAAGGCCCAGGACACGGTGGTGGGACTATGTCTCCGAGCTGGCCTGGTGTCGCCTCGGGGTCCCCCCAGAACAGCTGGAGGAAGTGTGTGTGGATCGGGAAGTTTGGGCATCTCTGCTGAGACTGCTGCCCCCGCGACCCGGCCCCGGATAAAGCGGAAGAAAATGGATGGATGGATGGATGGATCACTTCATCCCACTTTATCACTTTATATCACTTTATATCACTTAATATCACTTTATGTCACGTTATACCACTTAATACCACTTTATCACTTCATATCACTTCATATCACTTAAAACCACTTTAGATCACTTAATATCACTTTATGTCACTTTATACCACTTTATCACTTCATCACTTTATATCACTTTGTCAATTTATATCACTCTATACCACTTTATATCACTTTATACCACTTTATATCACTATATATCACGTTATATCACTTTATACCGCTTTATCAATTCATATCACTTCATATAACTTTATATCACTTTATACCACTTTATCACTTCATATCACTTTATATCACTTAATACCACTTTATGTCACTTTATGTCACTTCATATCACTTTATATCACTTAATACCACTTTATATCACTTTATGTCACTTTATACCACTTTATCACTTTAGATCACTTAATGTCACTTTATGTCACTTCTTGTCACTTTATACCACTTTATATCACTTTATAATACTTTGACAATTTATATCACTTTATACCACTTTATATCACTTTATACCACTTTATCAATTTGTATCACTTTATACCACTTTATATCACTTAATACCACTTTATCAATTTTTATCACTTTATATCACTTTATATCACTTCATACCACTTTATAACTTTATATCACTTCAGACCACTTTATACCACTATATATCACTTTATGTCACTTTATACCACATTATCACTTTCTATCACTTTATACCACTTCATCACTCAATCACTTTATATCACTTTATGTCACTTTATGTCACTTTATATCACTTTATGTCACTTTAGTTTAGTTTAGTTTGGTTTAATTTTATTTGAGCAACTACATTTACCTGATTTACAAATACACATATACAACCAGTCACAGATGCTCAAAAGGAGTAGGCTGAAACAAGAAGCTTATGAGCGCCTACCCCACATTCAACATAATAAACGTTTACCATTTACAGATATACATGAGGACTGTATCCACAACCAAGAAGAAGTTTGCACATAAAAGGAAAATGAAATTACATGAGTGGAACGCATAGACTCCATAGCTAGCATTTCCTGTTAGATACTAAACAAGTAACAAGAAAATAAGAAAATAAGAAAATTCATGTATTCGATTTTCCAAACCCAGGCTCATACAACTGCGTTTAAGATTTACATTTATGCTATTGCATACATCAAAAATGAGAATTATGAATTATGATCATACAAAACAAGTGAATTTGTTATTTTTATTAATATTTGAATGTTATTACCATCATCTTTATATCACTTTATACCACTTTATCACTCTATCACTTTATATCACTTTGTCAATTTATATCACTTTGTACCACTTATCACTTTATACCACGTTATGTCACTTTATCACTTTATACCACTTTATATCACTTTATATCACTTTATCAATTTATATCACTTTATATCACTTCATACCACTTTATAACTTTATATCACTTTATACCACTTTATATCACTTTCTATCACTTTGTCAATTTATATCACTTTGTACCACTTAATATCACTTTATACCACTTGATGTCACTTTATCACTTTATATTACTTTATATCACTTTATATGACTTTATGTCACTTTATACCACGTTATCTCTTTGTATCACTTCATATCACTTGTAAGCCCTTCATCACTTTATGACATTATATCACTTTATGTCACTTTATGTCACTTTATGTCACTTTATACCACTTTTTCACTTTATATCACTTCATACCACTTCATCAATTTATATCACTTTATGTCAATTTATACCAATTTATCACTTTGTATCACTTTATGTCAATTTATATCACTTTATGTCAATTTATATCACTTTATTCCACTATACATCACTTTATGTCACTTTATACCACGTTATAACTTTGTATCACTTTGTATCACTTCATACCACTTCATCACTCTATCACTTTGTCACTTTATATCACTTTATACCACTTTATCACTCTATCACTTTATATCACTTTGTCAATTTATATCACTTTATACCACTTTATGTCACTTTATACCAGGCTATCAATTTGTATCACTTTATATCACTTTATACCACTTTATGTCACTTTATACCAGGCTATCAATTTGTATCACTTTATATCACTTTATACCACGTTATCACTTTGTATCACTTTATATCACTTCATACAACTTCATCACTCTATCACTTTATGTCACTTTATATCACTTTATGCCACTTTATCACTCTATTACTTTATATCACTTTCTCAATTTATATCACTTTATATCACTTTATGTCACTTTATACCACGTTATCACTTTGTATGACTTTATATCACTTTATACCACTTCATCACTTTATATCACTTTATGTCACTTTATATCACTTCATACCACTTCATCAATTTATATCAGTTTATACCACTTTACCACTTTATATCACTTTATGTCAATTTGTATCACTTTATTCCACTTTGTCACTTTATATCACTTCATAACTTTATATCACTTTATGTCAATTTATATCACTTTATACCACTGTATATCACTTTATGTCACTTTTTATCACTTTATGTCACTTTATCACTTAATATCACTTTACATCACTTCATACCACTTCATCTCTTTATATCACTTTATCCCACTTCATCATTTTATATCAATTTATATAACTGTATATGTCACTTTATGCGACTTTGTCAATTTATACCACTTTCTATCACTTTGTCACTTTATACAACTTTATCACTTTAGATCAATTAATGTCACTTTACGTCACTTTATTCCACTTTATATCACTTGATGTCACTTCACACCACTTTATCACTTCATATCACTTCATCACTTTATATCACTTTATTCCACTTTATATCACTTTATATCACTGTATATGTCACTTTATACCACTTTGTCAATTTATATCACTTTATCCCACGTTATCACTTTATGTCACTTTATCACTTTATATTACTTTATATCACTTTATGTCACTTTATACCACGTTATCACTTTGTATCACTTCATATCACTTGATACCACTTCATCACTTTCACTTTATATCACTTTATGTCACTTTATTTCACTTTATACCACTTTTTCACTTAATATCACTTCATCAATTTATATCACTTTATGTCAATTTATACCAATTTATACCACTTTATCACTTTATATCACTTTATGTCAATTTATATCACTTTATTCCACTATATATCACTTTATTTCACTTTATACCACATTATCACTTTGTATCACTTTATATCACTTTATACCACTTCATCACTCTATCACTGTGTCACTTTATATCCCTTTATATAACTTTATACCACTTCATCGCTCTATCACTTTATATCACTTTGTCAATTTATATCACTTTGTACCACTTAATATTACTTTATACCACTTTATGTCACTTTATACCACGTTATCACTTTGTATCACTATATATCACTTTATACCACTTAATCACTCTATCACTTTATGTCACTTTATATCACTTTATACCACTTTATCACTCTATCACTTTATATCACTTCCTCAATTTATATAACTTTATATCACTTTATACCACGTTATCACTTTGTATCACTTTATATCACTTGATACCACTTCATCACTTTATATCACTTTATGTCACTTTATATCACTTCATACCACTTCATCAATTTGTATCACTTTATGTCAATTTATACCACTTTATACCACTTTATCACTTCATATCACTTTATTCCACTTTGTCACTTTATATCACTTCATAACTTTATATCACTTTATGTCAATTTATATCACTTTATACCACTGTATATCACTTTATGTCACTTTTTATCACTTTATGTCACTTCATCACTTAATATCACTTTACATCACTTCATACCACTTCATCACTCTATATCACTTTATCCCACTTCATCACTTTATATCACTTTATGTCACTTTATACAACTTTATCACTTTAGATCAATTAATGTCACTTTATGTCACTTTATTCCACTTTATATCACTTGATGTCACTTTATACCACTTGATGTCACTTTATACCACTTGATCACTTTATATCACTTTATTCCACTTTATATCACTGTATATGTCACTTTATACCACTTTGTCAATTTATATCACTTTATATCACTTCATACCACTTAATCACTTTATATCACTTTGTCAATTTATATCACTTTATATCACTTTATCCCACGTTATCACTTCATATCACTTTATATCACTTAATACCACTTAATCACTTTAGATCACTTTATGTCACTTTATATCACTTTGTATCACTTTGTAACATTTTATATCACATTATACACCGTATGTAAATCCAATCCTGTTGTTTTATGTCACTTGTTGTCTACCATATTTTACCTCTTATTTTTATCTTAGTTTAATATTCCTATGCATGCCGCCCCTAATACCACTTTATGTCACTTTATACAACTTTATCACTTGATATCACTTGATGTCACTTTATGTCACTTTATACCACTTTGTCAATTTATATCACTTTATATCACTTTATACCACTTCATCACTTTATATCACTTCATCACTCTATCACTTTATATCACTTTGTCAATTTATATCACTTTATATCACTTTATCCCACGTTATCACTTTATGTCACTTTATATCACGTAATACCACTTTATCACTTTATGTCACTTTACATCACTTTATACACCGTACGTAAATCCAATCCTGTTGTTTTATGTCAATTGTTGTCTACCATAAGTAGAAAACAAATACATCATGGTTTATGTCTGTACATACGCCTCATATATAAACTAACTTTGGCCCAAAAACAAATTTCATTCCGTGACGTCACAACATCATAAACTACGACGGCGTATTAAACACAGACCGTAAAATGCTTTCAAAATGAATCGTCCATTTACGGGATTTCACAATATAGTGGCTAAAACCCACTGGTACAAAACTCTGATTCAAATTCTTTGAAAAACAATATTTTATTCTAAGAAAGACAAAATTAAGGCGCTTAAAAAGCAACAAAAAAGTTACAAAGATGCAAAAAAATCATGAAAAAGCAACAAAAAAACATCAGAAACAAAACCAAAAAGATACAAAAATGTGACGTTTGTAGATCTTAGCTTTCAAATGAGGGGTCACACTGGTCTATTCATAGGCTGTAAACTCCAGTCAAGAAGCTTCTAGATTTGTGTAATGAGGAACTGGAGAAAATGTTGTTGGTTCAGGTGGGGGTTAAGAGGTTAAAAAGTGTCAAATCAGTGAAAAGCTTTACATTCATGTAGGGTATGAGGGTTTATTAATCAATTAATTTGTATATTAATTAATTAATAGGTTGTAGATTAGCCTTAAAATTTAACGGGGCACCAGTTCTAAAAGCGAACAAAATAAAGTAAGAATAGGAGGCTAAACTACAGATTTATCTGAAGGAAATGAGGTCTTGGACGTACACATGGACCCTTATTCTGGAATAATAAACATAGACATTACCAAAGCAAACTGTGGTTTATGGAGGTTTAATGATCAAAATCAATTAACAGACGGCATTAAATATTAAAGTGCAAACAGAATAACCTAGAAGGCTAACAGGATGAATAATCAGATAAAATGTTCTAAAATTGTATCTGAGAGTCAGTAAGGTGGTTAGAGGTTATGTGAGTCTTATTGAGCTAGGTCTATGAGCTTACGACCGTGAGAGAAAGGCTTTCCACTCCAACTGTGGTCCGGCGTTCCAACGTCCGACGGCCTGTGGTGGTGGTTTCTCTCGGATGGCTATCTCAGCTGATGCAGGCGCGGCCCTGTCTGCAGCTCCTCTGGCCTTGGGCGCCAAGCAAGACTCAAAATCGCTGAAAGCTCAGCGATCAAAAATGTTGTTGTCTTGTAGGAAAAATGCAAATGTTCTTAAAAGAAGTAACAGATAGTTACAAATCACGTCAAACGACGGGCTCAAACTTAAAGTTCTTGTGGTCCATCTGAGACAAAGGAGAGGTCAGAGTTCAGCGGGGGATGTCATCCTGCCGTCTCTCCTTCTCCAACCCTCTCAGAAGCGCGTTTTTTAAAGAAGAGCAAGGGTAAGGGAGGTTTCTGGCTATTTCTCCTTCCTTTATACCAAGGGGGCGGCCCCTTTTTCTCCGTGGATTCGACCAATCGACATTCAGTCCGTAACTCGATATGACGATCCCAAGTGGGAATGTCTTTGGGAGAGAATTCAAGAAATACATTTCTATTGCGATAAACACATTAACAACTTCACAACTTTCCAAACAACATTTCGACAGTATGTTTGTACATTGCGTCTTTGTTGACCTGGGGAAGAATTCATCATTAGAACAGATTGGTTGAGTTCATTCTCACTGTCCGTGAATTAAAGAATTGGATTATTACTCAAATCAGAAGTTTGAGATTCAGTCTTTAGTCCAATTCGAAGGTCAATAGAGAGTTCTCCTCTCTGGTTTTGAAGGTTAGGATAGATCTTCACAGTCTTAATTTTGTCCTGAACCGCCATTCACAAGACAGGAAGTGAAGACCATAAAATGGTCTGGGTCTTGAAGTGGGGGTTTTGGTTATCTCTGGAATGCGGTAACCACGGTGAAGAGCAAAGGTCATCCTCAGATGCTACAGTCCCCCCTTCGTGGCAGTCTCCACCCTACGGCGGAGGTTGGCACGCCATTTCCGTGATGTGATGGGATGGCCGTTGACTGAAGACGATGCCCGATGTTCATTGACACAGAGTCGGCTCAGGTGTTTGCTAACTGTGGCAATATTAGGCTAAATGTGTGTAGCAATAGGCAAGTGTGTTTACAGACTAGGTTTAGTCTTACGTGTTTGTTGCTGTGGCTACATATGACTTAAGTCCTAAGGGTTCGACACCTAAATTTGGAAAAGCGGTAGAAGCGCTAAATTTACTGAGGCGGTCCATTGAAAAACAAAGTCTCTAGAGTTGCTGATATCTAAGGCTGCGAGTTCACCAAGATTTCTTTTACAACAAAAGATTTTGCAAAATGGATTGAAGAGTCTTAAGCAATACTTGAGCATTGACAACTGACTACTGATTGAATTGTACTCTGTTGTTCAGAGTTTAACTGCAATCAAACTGAAAACAAAACCTCAATAGTTATGACAGCATGCATAGAGGATAGCAGAGGTTAGTAAAAGTTTAAAGTAGCTCCCCCCTTTGGTTAGAGAAGGAATTGCTATTGAAAAACTTTAGTGATTGCTATTGACACTGAATAGACTGGCTAGTGTCTATTTACAAACAGGAGCTGTGTTTCCTGTTTATTTACAAGTGTGCATCTGGAGCACCAAGTTCATCTGTCCAGTGGACTAGATGTTTTGTTTCAGAGCTTGGAGGCAGTTGCGATAACTTACCTTGTTCCCTGATAACTTACCATGCCATACTGGTTTGGTAATGGGAGGTGTTAAGTGTCTCTGCTTTTGGAGATCGTTCTGTTTGTCTCCAAACATTTGGTTTGTGGGCTTTACCCATTTCTTCAGACCTGATGTCTGACATTGGCTGCAGGTTGACCTGTTAATCGTGCCTTTATCATATGCATTTGTATATGCATGTGGGCAGCAGGATTCCTTTTGCCTTATTTCTCGCATTGTCTGAGTGCCTTTGTGGGCCGACAAAGAGGATTTATGTGCTTGAGCCAGCGCTACCCCCCTGTGGTTCGGGTGCACCATGAGCATAAGAGAAGTGAGTGTGTCCGGGCCAGGCTGGATCCGTTGGCGGGACCAAAGGCCGAAAACATGAGGTAAGGATCGTTCACAAGCAGTGTCTGTGTTAGGGACGACATTGGAGAAGGCATCAGACCGAGGTGAGGCAAGGTCTGATAAGTGTGAGCAGGGAAGCTCAGAAAGGGTGGAGGAGGGGGTTGAGGTGGCCAATGAGGCAGCGTGAGGGGCCACAATAGAAGATAGGGTGGGAAGGGTGGGAAAAGAACCTGGCTGGGTGAGTTGGGGTTCTAGGCTAGCCTTTAAAGCGTTGTCATCAACGACTGCCTGCTTGGATAAGATCTTCAATGAACTTTGAAGTTCATTGTTTTGTCTGGGGTCACAAGGGTGACCTTGAGTCTTCTCTGGGTGCATTTGTGGACAGTTCAGCTCAGGTAGAACTGTGTCCTTGTACAAGAAGTTGGTTTGGGGTCTCCAGAGGCTGTTCTGAGACTGAGTTGGGTCAGAACCTGACTTCTTGTGTTTGTAGTCCTTATGTTTTGGGACAGGTGTATGTGTTAGAGTGGCACACTGAAAGATCTCACCATAGTTTCCTGGATGTGAGAAAGGCCAAGGTTTCAGCACCTGTGCATAGAGTATTGATTCTTTGAAATCAATAAGAGGCTCAAATCGATTGAGGAGATCCTTTCCGATAAGGAGAGGCATCATATCAAGTGGAGACACAAAGAATGGATGGACCACTGTCATCGGTCCAATTGTCAAGCGAATGTACGCCATTTCTGTGAATGCAGTTTGAATGTCTGCATATGGCTGGATTTCAAGGAAGCAAGAGTGAAGATTTATTTTTCTTCTTTTATGTTGTAGTGCTTCCTGAATTTCACTAAAAAGAGAGGTTGACATTATGCTGACGTCAGCACCTGTGTCAAGCATTGCTTCCTCTTGGAGAGCATTCTCAATAGTGGTTGGCATGTAAAATTTTTCAGCCAAACCTTTTTCAGTGAGATTACACAGAAAACGTTTGAAAGGTTGTTTAATTGACATTTTATCACAGCTCTGATGGATTAAAGAGGCTAATGAGGATAGCTCAGCTTTACCATCATTGTCTGGAGTCTGTTCAATAAAAGTGTCATTTTCATCACTGAAGTGAGTCAGATCAGCTGAGCTGTCAAGTTCACTGACTTGGTTTTGACAGCCATGATTCTGATTTCTTTCAGGTTCTCCTGACGAGAAGAATTGAGAATTTTTGTGTATTCGGGGATGCTTTGTGCTATCCCGATTTTCTCTGTTCTTACTGTGATGAGTGTAATGACCCCCCTGTTGGAGATGCTGCTTTGTTTGGCACTGTTTGCCATAGGCGGGGTTTTGCCTACACTCAAGTTCAGGGCTGGAGAGCAGCGTTTGCTTATGCTTCTCATTTATCTGTTGACATTGAGCCGGTTTTACTTCACTTCTGCGTTTCTTTTCTGGAGAAGAACGCATGTTTGAACTGCTTGACTTGCAGTTTTGTGTTCTTATCTGTTGTGAGTTCTTTAACTCGAGATTAAGAACTGGGGAAGGTTCTGGATGTTTTATCATCGATTGTTTGTGTTTCATGAAAGCACGCATCGCTAGTTCACGAAGCTGGTAGCTCGTTTGAGTAGCGGGATCTGCGGTGATGCCAAGGTGGTACTTTGTTGTGGGATGAAGATTTAGAACAAAAAGTGTTTTAAAGTGGAGATCTTCCTCCATCTCAAGTTCATTTGAACTAAAGTAGGCATCGCGCAGTCTGCAGTAATAAGCCTGTGGAGACTCTTGTCGAGTCTGCTTCACATTTAAGGCTGCAGTTAGGCCAGTAGTCAGGCAGTTTGAGAACTCTTTTGTGAGAGCTTGGCAAAGGCGACCATAGTCTGCCTTTGTGTGACGCGCCTGTCTATCAATGAAACTTCCCACATTTCTACTTGAAGTAAACCTGATTAGGTAAATTCTATCTTCTGCCGTAGAGTCTGGAAATCTACGCAGGTAAAAGTCAATGTCATTTAAGTAGGTGCTTGTGTCGTTGGCACCATCAGACTTGGGATCAAAGCGAATGACATGTTGTGCAATTCTGTCAAGATCTTTGATTGGAACACGATATCCACGCTCAAACTCACCAGTGGAGATCTTGACGGGATCGTTTGTTTCCTGTGAAGCATAACATTGATCAGGTGGCTCAGGGATGAGCCTGTCCAACCGCTGCAGGTGCGGTGGCTTGGGGTTCAATGTTAAAGCAGGTGGAGGAGAAAAGTCCCTGAAGAACTTATTTGTTTTCTCCTGAAGTGTTCCCGGGGGATACACTTGAGATCTTACTCCTTTTTCAGGAGGATCTTCTTGCTCTCTTTTAAAGCTCTTTTCTTCCTCACTGATCGTGCGCCGTAGCGTCGTGTGATCTGTTTTAATCTGAGCTGCTGTAAGCTGGCTCTGAATGTGAGTTTGTTTTGTTTTGTCCTTTTCTTGGTTTTCTTGGAGAATCAAAATTTCCGATTTTAAATCTCTTACCTCTAGGGTGGCTTTATTGAGCAGGCACTCAGACCTGTTAAGGTTTTGAGTCGTCCTGTCTAGCTCAGCATGGGCTGTCACTAGCTCCTCCTCTCGTTCCGAGAGGTTTCTGCTAGTTTTGTCAAGTTCTGAATCTGCAAATTTCAGTTCTTGCTCTTGCTCGAAGAGTTTTTGTCCTACCTCTTGCTGTTGGTTTTCTAGATGTTTAGTTTCTTTGTCATTCATAAGCTTTGCATTCTCTTCTTGGAGAGAGGCATTTTGTGATGCAAGTTCATCATTTTGTCTCCTTGTGTCAGTCAATGCTTCTTGTGTTTGTTTAAGTTGTAAATGCATTGCAACTGCCATTTTAGCTAACAATGTCAGGTTCTCCTCTTGTTTTCCTGTAAGTGATGTTATACTTACTAAAGATGTAATTATGGATTCAAGTTCAGAGGGATCTGTTCCCTGCATTTTGTCTACACAGTCAAGGACGTCTCCCTGGCCTGGTCTGTAGACAGCGGCTAGGTTTCCTGGAGGCATGTTGCTTTATCAAAACTCAGACAACTTTAAAGTCTGACTTGACCTTCTGTGGGTCACAATGAAACAAACCAGTTTTAATTGTGCTTAACTACAACCAGGGTTGATAGATGGAATGAAGCAAGACATGAAAGGAGAATGGGACAAAATGAATGAGAAGAAAGGACATGGACATTTTGGAGAGTGATTATTGAATTAAAATCTAATTAATTAATTAAATTCAATATCAAAATTTGACTTAACTGATTGATGACTGTCCAGCAGTCGGTCAGTTAAATTGATTTCAAGAGGTGGATGAAATTCACTAAGTTTTACTTAGAGAGGGTAAATTTGAATTGAGCCCTTTAGCTTAAAAATTGTAAAATTTTATGCGTTACAATTTGAGATTGCAATTTAAATTGCAAGGCTGAGCATTGGTCTAGATAAAGGCTAATAAGAGCTTGTAGTGTGGCCACAAAACAAGTCATTAAGTTAGACCCAATCAGAGAAGACCAGTTAAAGCCGAAGACAAGTGTTAGTCTTGAGAAGGAAGAACAGTACAGTAACTGTTAAAGATGGAAAAGGACCATGTTTTGGCTTTATTTTCAATAAAACAACAGTAAACTAAGGTACAACTGAATGTGTTTATAGTTTAAGTTTTATTGTCTAAGTTACTCAAGTAAAGCTTACTTACTTGGAAGAGAGCGTTGTGATTAAAGCTCACTTAAAAATCACTTCTGCCTCTGTCTCCTCCTTCACGGTAGGGGGCAGAGATAGTGGCACAGCCTTCTGTAGGCGGGCTCTAAGGAAGTGATGTCATTAAGACCGGCCCACTCTGGGGGGATGATTGACTCATTCTGGCGCCAAGGGCCAGGGGTGAAACATCTCCTTGACCAGAGCTGTAAGGAGGGGGGGTCTTAGGGGTGTTATCTGAGCTCCTGCAGGAGGGGAGAACAGTTTTAACACCAATGCAGTGTAAAGTTACAATTTCTGGAAAACTCGCAGACAAATTATATTACTTACTGCAACATACAGGTAATTTTTAATACTGGAAAATTCGCAGCTATTAAAATTTGATTACCTTAAGGCCTTTGAGAATTGTGCTTTTGATAGCACAAAGAGAACATGCATGTTTAAAAATCACATTTAAAGTAATGTGCTGCGACCTGTAAACGGTAGCATTGAGAGAGAGTTGCGCAGAGAGTTTTGTTTTCAATGGACACCTTTAAAATGCATTTTTCATTCTTTTTCAACAACTTTTTGATAAGATTGAACCTCAAAGTTTGCTTTGGAATGATCAGTGATCATTAATAACAGATAGAGTTTATGACGGCTCACACGGGGGCGCCAAATAGATGTAGGGTATGAGGGTTTATTAATCAATTAATTTGTATATTAATTAATTAATAGGTTGTAGATTAGCCTTAAAATTTAACGGGGCACCAGTTCTAAAAGCGAACAAAATAAAGTAAGAATAGGAGGCTAAACTACAGATTTATCTGAAGGAAATGAGGTCTTGGACGTACACATGGACCCTTATTCTGGAATAATAAACATAGACATTACCAAAGCAAACTGTGGTTTATGGAGGTTTAATGATCAAAATCAATTAACAGACGGCATTAAATATTAAAGTGCAAACAGAATAACCTAGAAGGCTAACAGGATGAATAATCAGATAAAATGTTCTAAAATTGTATCTGAGAGTCAGTAAGGTGGTTAGAGGTTATGTGAGTCTTATTGAGCTAGGTCTATGAGCTTACGACCGTGAGAGAAAGGCTTTCCACTCCAACTGTGGTCCGGCGTTCCAACGTCCGACGGCCTGTGGTGGTGGTTTCTCTCGGATGGCTATCTCAGCTGATGCAGGCGCGGCCCTGTCTGCAGCTCCTCTGGCCTTGGGCGCCAAGCAAGACTCAAAATCGCTGAAAGCTCAGCGATCAAAAATGTTGTTGTCTTGTAGGAAAAATGCAAATGTTCTTAAAAGAAGTAACAGATAGTTACAAATCACGTCAAACGACGGGCTCAAACTTAAAGTTCTTGTGGTCCATCTGAGACAAAGGAGAGGTCAGAGTTCAGCGGGGGATGTCATCCTGCCGTCTCTCCTTCTCCAACCCTCTCAGAAGCGCGTTTTTTAAAGAAGAGCAAGGGTAAGGGAGGTTTCTGGCTATTTCTCCTTCCTTTATACCAAGGGGGCGGCCCCTTTTTCTCCGTGGATTCGACCAATCGACATTCAGTCCGTAACTCGATATGACGATCCCAAGTGGGAATGTCTTTGGGAGAGAATTCAAGAAATACATTTCTATTGCGATAAACACATTAACAACTTCACAACTTTCCAAACAACATTTCGACAGTATGTTTGTACATTGCGTCTTTGTTGACCTGGGGAAGAATTCATCATTAGAACAGATTGGTTGAGTTCATTCTCACTGTCCGTGAATTAAAGAATTGGATTATTACTCAAATCAGAAGTTTGAGATTCAGTCTTTAGTCCAATTCGAAGGTCAATAGAGAGTTCTCCTCTCTGGTTTTGAAGGTTAGGATAGATCTTCACAGTCTTAATTTTGTCCTGAACCGCCATTCACAAGACAGGAAGTGAAGACCATAAAATGGTCTGGGTCTTGAAGTGGGGGTTTTGGTTATCTCTGGAATGCGGTAACCACGGTGAAGAGCAAAGGTCATCCTCAGATGCTACATTCACTAAACACTAAAACATCAGCGAGTCTGAAACATGAGTTTGAAAAACAGTCGACTCAATAAGTCTCTGTGAACGACACAAACAGGAATGAAAAAACACATGAGGAAAACAGCACAAGGCACAAGGCAATGAAGACACTATTTACATCAGAACTCACGTTACAAGTGGACGCTTCAAAATGTGCCGTGGGCGCGGTTCTGCTCCATGATGAAAAAACAGTTGCCTATGCATCCAAATCACTAAACAATACTGAACAAAACTACGCCCAAATCGAAAAGTATAACATCCACATCACGTACAAGCCGGGAAAGGAAATACCGGTGGCGGACACTTTGTCACGGAAGTCTATAGAACACTACGATGACAGCTTACGTGAAGGTATGGACGCACAAATACATACCCTCATGAGCAACCTACCAGTAAGTGACAACAAACTGCAGGAAATCAAAATGGCTACTGCCCAAGACGCTCAACTCACAACACTTAAACAAGTCACAAAGATAGGGTGGCCCGACAGGTGCAAACAATGCCCGCCACTCATCCAAGAATTCTGGAATCACAGAGACGGGATTTGTAAAGTTGATGGCATAATGTTCAAAGGTGAGAAAATATTAGTCCCCCAGAGCCTCAGAAAGGACATGCTAGACCGCATCCATGCCGGTCACATGGGTGTTGAGAAATCCAAAAGCAGGGCACGAGACCTTCTGTTTTGGCCACTCATGGGTCAGCAAATAGAAACTCTGGTTGGACAGTGTAGCACATGCCAAGAGCGACGCAGTGCTAACCCAAAGAAACCGCTACGCTATTCCTGAAAGGCCGTGGCAGGTAGTGGGAACGGACCTATTCACATGGAATGGTCACGACTTTATCACCGTAGTAGACTACTACAGCCGTTTCTTCGAAATGGAAAAACTGAGCAGTTGTACTGCAGCTGCTGTAGTCGCAAAACTCAAGGCAACATTTGCACGTCACGGCATTCCTGAGCGCGTCATCAGCGACAATGGCCCCTGTTACAATGCAGATGAGTTTCCCCGTTTTGCAGAGGTATGGGACTTTACTCATATTACCAGCAGCCCCAGATACCCTCAAAGTAACGGCCTCGCTGAAAAGACAGTACAATCAGCCAAACGCATTTTGGACAAAGCTAAAAGCGACGGCAAGGATCACTACATTGGACTTTTGGAATACAGAAACACACCTGTTGACAACCTAAAGTCCCCAGCCCACCTGCTAATGAGCCGCAGGTTATGCTCTATTCTCCCTGCAACAGCAAAACAGCTTCGACCCACAGTCACTTCTCAGCGCACCATACGAGAGCGCAGAGAGTCATGCCAACAACGACAGCAGTTCTACTACAACAGATCAGCGAAAGCACTACCACCGTTGGCAGAAGGAACACCCATCCGTTTCCACCAACAGGATGGATCCTGGCAGCCTGCAAAAGTGATTGAACCTGCTCACACTGACAGGAGCTATCACATCCAAGCTGAGGAAGGGCAGTCACTTCGGCGCAACAGACGCAACAGACGCCACCTCCGCGAAACCAAAGAGACCCATGGCACAACCAAAATGTTTTAAGCACAAGCTACGGGTATTATACTCATATGCCGTTCAGCACTTGAATTTAAGTATTGGCAATTTTACAGGCCAGTAATAAGCTATTAAAATAGTTCATATATAGATAATTTGAAAGGCCAATGCATGCTGTGTGTATACATTGATATTCTGTGCAAGATACATTTTCATATTGGTTGTACACCTTTGTTTTTTAAAGAAGGGAGATGTAACATCCTAGCACTAGAGACGCTGTAACAAGGTAATATGTGGATGTATTGTAAGTACCGCAAGACTTTGTATACATGCAGGAGATCCAATATGGCCAAGTAAACAGACCTGAAGTTATACCGGTGTGGTTATTCTACAATAATAAGTTCATGCCAGAGGGCAAATCCAATAGTCGGCTTGCAGATTCAACATATTCAAAGGAAGTTTTCTCTGCACTAATTTAACCAGGCTTTATCATGAATTGTTCACAGAAAATATCGACAATGTTGGCCATGTTTATGTCAGTATCTACAGCTCAAGTTTGAAAGTTTGATTTGCACAAGTTTTCCCAAACATTCTTTCTTATTGCCTAACGGAGCGAGGCCTCCTTATGATCATCCACATCTACAATAAATGTATGAACACAAAAGAGGAAATGCGAGTGTAACATTGGCCTTTTATGAAACTAGTTGACCTTATATGGGCAATTTAAATCAGCGCCCTTGAATGAGTGGAAATAGCTTTGTTTCAATTTCCAAACACAAACTCACGAGTTTACCTCATATGGTTCATTCTCGCTTCAGTTTCAGCCCGAAATGTGATTGATGTCGCAGCAGAGCGGAGTTAGCGTTAGCCCTGAGCACCGCTAGCATCACAGCTGCCTCCGCGTGCGACACACGGGTGACTTTTACCGCTGTTTCTCGCGTTATTTTACGGTATTTGTTTTTCTTCGTCTCTCACCCCCCGGCGCGCGCAGTCACTCCAGATTATAACACATCCACGCTCCAACTCCGCACAAATGTGTAAAAAACAAAACCATCGAACAAAAAAAATGTGACTTCCGCCTTTTACAATAAGCAGAAAATATATTTTGGGAAAGTGCTCGCGCATTCCTACCTCATGGTAGAGGTCCTGAGTCCTGTGTCGTCGTCTGGGGTGAGTTGGAAATCTGTGAAACATTACTACACTATATACTTTCCGCTTGTTATCACAGCCAGGCACAATGCACGTAAAAGGCATTGTTCACAAGTTATCGACGCTTCTTCAACTGTTCTTTGCGAGCTCTCTACAAGTCACGCAGCTTCTATTGACGGAAGTGAGCGGGGGAAGTCTTTAGGAGTTACTGCGTGGACGTTTTGCTCCTCGTATCATTACGCCTCACAATATAGTACCCCTTTTTATCTGCTTATAAAATCGACATGCTACATTTCTGTGTAAATATACTTCGCATGAAAACACTTCACGTAGCTTTATTTGAATAGGGAACACTTGGAAGAGCTTGGTAGCTTCTATCGTGAGCTTTTTTGGAGCTATATGACATGTGGGAGAGGCTGCGTATGTGCTCCGTTTGCCTGACAGAGCGCACGGACAAAGACCAGACGGGGATATATTAACACGTCTAAGGTTAGGTAAGAACATATCTCAGTATGTAAAAACGGTGGCCTATTCCTTTAAACCACTTTATATAACTGTATATCACTTTATCACTTTAAACCACTTTATACCATTTTATTTCACTTTATACCACTTTATACCACTTTATAACTTTATATCACTGTATATCACTTTATACCACTGTATCACTTTATATCACTGTATATCACTGTATATCACTTTATAACTTTATATCACTATATATCACTTTATACCACTGTATAATAATAATAATAATAATAATAATAATAATAATAATAATAATAATAATAATAATAATAATAATAATAATAAAAATAATGCATTGGTTTTATAAAGCGCTTTTCTGGACACTCAAAGACGCTTTACATTGCACTATTCGTTCACTCCATACTCGGTGGTGGTAAGCTACTATTGTAGCCACAGTTGCCCTGGGGTAGACTGACGGAAGCGAGGCAACCAGTCTGCGCCATCGGCCCCTCTGACCACCACCAACCACTCACTCCATTCACTCCATGTATATCACTGTATATCACTTTATATCACTTTACTATAACACATTTTTCTTTTTACATGACTTGATGAGCCCCTTTGTCATCCATGGGCTTTGTGTATTCTTCTTCTGAATCCTAGATTTGGTAACAGGGCAGTTTTTATCAAATAAACAGGTAAATACTCTGAGGAACTGGTCATATGCTGAATCAAGGTCATTAGCTTCTAGGACTTCTTCCTACTTTTTATTCTGTAAATCCATTTTTAATTGATCAATAGCTGCCTCTGATTTTATGCGTCCATTTTTAAAATAACTTGTTTCACTCTGTTTCTTATATCCACATTGATAAACGGTGAACACGGGCAGATGATCGCTTATATCGGCGTAAAGCAGTCCACTCACAGTACAACTTTCTGTGACATTAGTAAAGATATTATCAATTAACGTTGCACTACTTGTAGTAATTCTATTTGGTTTCGTGATTTTGGGTAATAAACCCATGCTATACATTGCATTATTAAACTCCTCAGTTGATTTATGCTCACTTAATAAATCAATATTATAATCACCGCAAATAAACATTTGTTTTTTCGAGTTTGAGAAAAGATTTTCTATCCATTCAGTGAAGACTTTGACGTTCGATCCTGGTGTTCTGCATATACAACCCACAATAATTTTGTTTTTTGTTGTTTTCCATTGAAACTTCAATTGTAATTACATTCCATTAAATCATCAAGAGCTATGGTCAAATCCTCCACTCTTTTGTGAATCAACACATATATTGCCACTTTCTTCTCTCTATTTTTATAGTACAAATCATACCCCTCCATTTAAAAATCCACCCCTTTAGCAGTGTTCAGCTGATACTGAAATGATGTCAAAAAGGTTTGAAAACGATTTCATATATTCTTTGATTTTTTGGAAATTGGCATAAAGACTTCTACAATTAAAGTGTATTATGGAGATACTTCCTTCAGATGTGATTGATTTATTGAATTCCTTTTCTGAGTTGTAATCACAATTATTATCGAAATTCACAAAGAAATTATTATCAGGATCAATGTCTGCTTCTGAGTCAATACTTTTATAGTCCGTACATGATGCACCAAAGACTAATATGTCAATGGAAAGAGGACTCTTTCATGAAAACAATAAAAAAAAAAAAAATCTAAAAAATATTAACCTTTGACAATTTTATGGCCGTGTAAAGCATCGAAATACACCGAACGTACGAAACACTCCCAGTGGTGGCAGAAAGTTAACGGCACAAGGTTCATTTGTCACCAATAAAAAGTTTAACATTTTGGATTTGCCTGATTCTTTGTCTTTGAACATGAAAATTAAAGCCACTTTTGCAGAAAAGTGCAGGTTTTATAGACATGCATGTTTGGAAATAAATGACGGACAAACTCCATTTGTTTAAGTTTCATCGTTTTTTACATGAAACTTCTGTACAGAAATAAAGCCTGATGTTTGTATTTCCTGTTTATGGGACACATTAAAATGTAGAAAATTATGTTTTATGAATTTAAATGTAAATTTCTGCAGTAAATGTAGCGGTGATTTTGCCCAGAGGAAAAGTTTTTTAAATATAATGTTTAATATCATTGAAATTATTTAGTTATACACACTGTTAGAAAACATCCTAAAATGTCTGCAAATGGTTATTTTTTGTATTTATGTGGTTTAGTTTTTACACAATAACCACCAAAAAGCAGAAAGTGTCTGACTTTACAGACGATCTCAAACGTGTCATCCCGCCCTTGTCCAGCAGAGGCCGCTGCTCTCTGGGTCAGCGCGGCCTGGGCGGAAGTCACATCTTTTTTGTTTGTTTGTGTGGCAGGCATATCTTTTTTATTTTTTATTTTTATTTAACAGAAATGTATTTACAAAGCAAAAGTACTGCAGAGGTACGTGTGTACATGTAAAACAAATATTCGCATGTTTAACAAACATAGCGGGGAGAAACATAGCGGGGGAAAAAAACAAAAAACAAAAAAAAAGAGAAGAGGGAAATACAGGAAGTAAAGTCGTACATAGAATAGATCAAGACAGAATAAGGGATGACATATAGATTTAGACATTTACTGTGTTATGTGGTATTTGCAGAATGCGTTATGGGCTTTGATGGCTTTTTGATTAGCCACAGTTTTTATTGTTCTGAGATACTGATTGAGTTCGTTTATGAAATGATGTCCATAGGCCCTTTTCACGTGACGTCACAAATCCGCCTTCCGCGTTCCGTGCAGTGTAAAACGACGTCCTGTCCGCGTTACTCTAATGGAATGAGATCGTGTGTTTCAATCTGAAGTGTCATATCTTCAAGAAAATCACCATGGACGTCAAGTGGAAGGTATGTAATCATTGACAACATGCAGTACATTGTGTAGGAAGTAGAAATATCACCCAAGAATAGCCGTGTGATGATAGAGAAGTGAGTTTGTCCAAAGCTCGTAGCCAGTTGTAATGCTAACACATGCTAACATGCGTTAGCATGTGGGCAGGTTTCTTCTGGCGTTTGCTCACATTATTAATCATTGATAACAAGTTGTCCATTGTGTAGGGAGTAGAAATATCAGCCAATGATCACTGTGTGATTATAGAGAAGTGGCTTTTTCCAGAAGCTTGTTGCCAGTTGTAATGCTAACACATGCTGATGTGGGAAGATTTCTTCTGGCATATTTGCTCACATTAATTAATCTGTGTAAACTATTGTTTGGTTTCCTAGTTATAGATCTGTAGATGGTGCTGCAATCTCTTAAAGAACAACTAACCCCCAAATCAACTTTTTTTTCTAGCTAAGTTGTATAAATGGGTATCTTATAGTGTTGTCTACGTGTATATGTCACTATTTTAACAATTTAGTGCAAATTTGTTGAAATCCTGTCTTTGTGTCCCAAACCGTCTGTGTGGCGCCATCTGCAGCGAACTGTCGGTACTGCATTTGATTTTTTGAATTCGGCACCCAATTAGCGGAGGGGAGAGAGATGATGTCAGGAGGCGAGAGATGATGTCACGGGCCCTGCCGCTCTGGGGTATAAAAGCGGCTCAGTCTCGCTCACGCCCCCACAGCGAGTTGGTGTTGGAATAACGAGAGAATATTTTCATCGATTGTCAGGTTTGCGATTAGTTGTCATAGCATTTAGGTAGATTTTATTAGGATAGCTTTTTTATTATAAATAAGTGTATAGTTTTAGTAGTGTTAGTTGTTGAATATTGTAGTTTTAGTCACTAGTTGCTTTTATTGTTAGATTAGTTTGCTCAGTTTAGCTTAGGGCGTTTGTTAGTATTGTTTTTAGTGGTCTATCGTGTATAATTTAATTGTTAGTTGTTAATTGTACTGTGTTAGGATGGGGAGGAAGTGTAGCGTAGTGGGGCTGGAGTTTGCAAAGACCATTTTACGTGCTGATTCCTTCGCCAACTTCACCGAGGTTGAACTGGGCTATGCTAGTCTTCTCCGTTTGAAGAGCGAGGCCGTCCCCACAGACACTGCTGCCCCGCCAACAATGTGAGGTGAGTGAGAAAAATAATGATTTACCCATTTTGGGTTTGGTAGTAATTGCATTGATTGTAGCTGCTGTAAAAAGAGGCACTTGGTTCACTCTGTCCCGGTCATTTCTGTCAGTAATAGCTACTTTGCTCACAGATTGAGTCATGTACAGTATATAGAATTTTGATGTGCACGTCAGAATAGATCGTTATTGTAGTGTCTCAAACAAATTCGCCGTTTTGGCCTCTGATAATACTAATCACATGAGTCGTGTAGATCTGTTGAAAAAATATGGCGTGTAAATAGACTCTGCAGCCTCAGCTCCAGGCGACGTGTCCCGCACTCGCTCACTTTGGCTGAGGAACAGCAGCCACCGGTTATAAGCGCGTCTACTCGCTTCCCGGGGCAGCCTGCTAATGTATCAGTCTGCAAAGTTACGCCGACACTGTGCGCAAATGTGCACGAGTCTGAGCACCAAACTAATCTAAGTTTGACATGACTGTAGCTTTTGACAGTAGCTACAAGCTAGCCTGTAAAGCTAACGTATAGCTAGAACGTACTGTGTGTCTGAGGCTAAACTGACCGGCTCCGTGCGCGCTCTGCTCCCGTTTGATGCTCGATTGCGGTCAGTGAGGAGAGGGCTGACCACTCCAGGTGGACCGTGTGGTCAGTGAGGAGAGGGCTGACCACTCCAGGTGGACCGTGTGGTCATTGGGCGCTCACAGATGTGAGCTGGTCTTACGTGCTTTCAGAATCAGTATAGTTGTTATTGCCATTGTTGTTGAACAGGTTCACAAAGTAGGATAAATTCTGATAATTATGTTCATGTTGACAAGTTTTCTGAAGTGAACCAAAGTTTACACCTATTTGGACGCAGCTTTTCAAAATGCCAAACCATTTGGAAGTTTTTAGTAGCCGACTGTAGCCAGAATTAACCTGATACAAATATTTGGTTTATCTGCTATAGGGGGGCATATTCTAAAGTATATCGTAGGTTGTATTCCTATAAATCATCAATACAAACAATGTGTTTGCATGTCACTTGTGTGTGCACTTTATAAATATTATTTATTGTTATGTTTTCAGCCAAAAGTGAGCAGAGAGAAATGTCCAGACTGATCCAGTCATTACAAGGCATGCAAGTGTCCAGGCCAATGTGAAGCCGAGCAGGCGACGCAAAGGTGAAATCTATTTATCCTTTATACAGTACTGTCATTTTATGTATAAAACAGTCTACACTTTTGTTTTTTTATATACTGTAGTTAGACACAAGTTGTGTAATTACTGCCATTTTAAACGTGTTTATTTTGTTTGTGTTTTGTACAGCTACTCAAGCCCGGACCGCTTACACAAGCGTCGGTTGTGGGACAGGGGACCTGATGGAAATCCCTCTTCCTGACAGTCCCAGAGCAGCCTCTACACCTTTAAAAAGGAGAAGGTGTGAGGTGTCAGCATCTGACCCCAGCTTCCACATCGATGACAGTGCCAGCACTGTGAACTGTTCAAGGTACAAAGGAAATCTAGAGTTTTAATTGAAAAAATATATACAGCGTCCTGGTTTTTTTAAGGGGTTGAAATATCCTTTATTTTATATAGCATTCCTGCTGAAGTCCCTCCACACAAGGACAAAAAATATATTGTTCTTGAGGACCAACTGCTGGAGCTGTTCAGGCGATGTCCTGTCTGGGTCACTCAACAGTGTCCTCGCTGTGAGTTCTCCAGTCAGTGGTCCAGTCAGCCCATGGTGAACAACATCCCAGCTGGAAACCTACAGCTCTGTGCTGCTGTGCTGTTCACCGGCTCATCATTTAGCCAGATTTCAAAGGTACTACAAAAACATTTTATTTTTCCATATATTATCCGATGATAACAGATGTTTTAATTTTATAGTTCTTGGGGGCCTTCAATATTCAGGGACTGTCAGAGCAGTGCTTCTATAGGCATCAGGCAAAGCTCCTCATCCCTACGGTCAACTGGCAGTGGAAGCTGGAGCAGGATGACCTCATCAGGGAGGCTCTTGAAAGCGGCTCTGTTACACTGGGCGGGGACATGCGGGCAGATTCACCTGGTAAATACATTTCATAAACATTTATCTGAAAAAAAACCCTGTTCCCTCGCTGTCTTCACAGGCCTTTGGTTGGGGATGATGCAAGAGTGTGGCCAAAATCAAGTATGTGTAATTACAACTACTCCTCCCAATATCTAATGTATATTGATGTATTTACACTTCACATATCAATTTATTATTCTTTGTAATTCTTTATAATTCTTTGTAGGCACAGCAGCATGCGAGAGACTCTTACCCTTTTGTTAACACCACGTTTTTTGAAAGATTAAGCTAAAATAAGCCCACAATACCACACTTCAAATATTGAGGCATCCATAGTCTGATTCTCTCACAATAGTCTGGGCTTCTTATTCAAAGGAAGGCTGGCCAGGTAATGAATCCTAAAGGTTCAACAAATATTCACTAGTTATTTTATCACTTTGAAATGTTTAGAAAATAGATACTGCATATTAATGTTTATTTGTGAAATTTTAAGGTGCAGGTTGGTGCCTTGAATTATGATTAAAAAAGGCAAATCGTTTTGCTGCTGTATGTCATAGTGTATCCAAAATTCAAGCGTGGAGACTACACAGTGAGAGCATGAAGACCAGAGCTACCTCAGGTATGTCACATTAAAAACAACACAACCAATGCTTTTACAAGAACAAATGTTTTGTGCTTTGTTTACAGTCTACTTTGACCAACTAATGGCCCTGCTGTTTGAAAGTGTGGTCGAGGATCCTCTCCCATATCAGGAGCACACAAAGCACCTGTGCCTGAACCACTCTGTGCCCATTGGACAACGTAATAGATTAAAATCAATGTTTCATGCAAGATTTAATTGTGGGCAGTAAAAAAAAATGAAGCCTGTATATGTTCTGTCAGATATGTCACAGGAAGGTATATGCAGCACCGCTTTGTTTCTAGAAGCTGAAAACTTACTGCATGTATATTTATTACAGTTGGTATTGTATAACATAACCCGTCAACTTTGTCTGTTCAATTTGTTTATTGCACACATCTATGTAGACCAAGTGAGTGGCACATGCAGCTCAACCTCAAGTGAAATGTGAGCTGTAAGTTTGTAGTAAGTTTTACCAAAGAAATTGTGCTATAATTTGGAAATTGCACTGTTGTAAGAGCCAGAAGTGCAGAATCAAGTACTGGTACAAAACAAGATCTATAATTTTCATTAATATTTCAATATTCAACTAAAAAAGCATACATATAAATACTTCATTATAGCCTTTACTCTACAGTGCATCATTCAGTGGTAGTTTCGTGTATGTGTTACGTTGGTTAAACCTTTTAGTTCACTAAATTTAGTAATAGAAATTACTTCAGGCTATTTACTTAGGGCTAACTGGCTCTTTGGGTTCACAATGTTACAGTCAAGCCTTTAGAGAAACATGACCTGAATGATTCTGTCTCACATCTTCAATAGCAAACCAAAAATCAATTTCAAAAAGACAGTGTTCCTGCTCAATAATACAGGCCTACATTTATTTATTTGATATGTTTTGTGCACTTTGCTGTAAGAAAAATAATAAAAATCTTTGTAACACAAATAGCCACGTCTCTATATCACACACTCTGCTGAGGACACTGAGACACATCTCCCATGTTCACGTAGACCACAGCAAAAGTCTACATCTAAAATAGATCGGTAAATTCTGAAGCAGCCAGGACGGTTACGTCCCTTAGCTGCGATGCTAACGTCGATCGAGCTCAATGCTAAGCCGCTAGCTTTGTAAATGACAGAGGAATAAATGACCCAGCGCCTCAGGTACAAGGCCGCTGTCTGCCACGATGCCCCCCCTGTGTAGAGAGAGCTGTAGAGCTGTCCCAGTGGAACAAGTTGCTAAATAAGTTCGCTCGCTGGAACTCCATGCTCCCATGCTCGGACTTTGTTTACGAGGAGCGCT
This sequence comes from Gobius niger, assembly GCF_951799975.1. Classification (NCBI taxonomy): domain Eukaryota; kingdom Metazoa; phylum Chordata; class Actinopteri; order Gobiiformes; family Gobiidae; genus Gobius; species Gobius niger. The sequence continues at coordinate 3,703,249 of NC_136858.1, read as the reverse complement.
GCAGGTGCAGCGTCGAAGTCAGACGCCTCAAGCCCCTCCCACCCCTCACCCCTCCCGCGTGCCCCTTAGTCCTCCAGGCAACGCCCCCTTTCTGTTGAGATTTTCAAATCTGAGGCTCTGATACTGAGGCTCTGGAAGGAGGGGTTAGTAGCTCTTTAACTTCAAAATATAGGCTATCATAGCTCCAAATGTAATGCAACATTAGCAATATGCTACTGAACAGTAAGGAACGCTTGACTATAGGTGTTATGAACATGCCGTCACGTCCGAGGCTTTAGTGGGCAACACAAATGTATTTTATAGACGATAATAGTTCTACGGTGGGTCAAAATAATTTTTACAAACAGAGCATTGCTGCCCTTGTGTGGTAAAAGAGCTGTGATTTAAATAAACAGCTCTTCATGACAGAAAAAATCAGCTGTTTGCCCACCATTCACCAAGACAATGCAAAAATAGAGGAAATAAACAACAATGATCCTGCCTACAACAGTTATGCATTTGCTTGTTATTAATTATACATTGTATGTGTACATGTGTTATATAGGCAACGCTTATCTTAAAGAGTAAAGACTCCCCATGGTTTTATTTAAATTTACTATGATGTTGCTCCTTATATCCCACCTAAATCTTATGTGCTAATTAAAGTTTTTCACTCTGGGCTTTCTTTTTTTGTAGGATGGCCCAGTCATCACATGACATCTAACATTTATCCCATTACTTTCCAATATACCGCAGAGTGAGGGGACTGTCAGATGTCACAGGCACATCATCTTCAGGTAATATTTCAGCAATTGTGTAACATTATGGATAGAGATCCAAGTCTCACTCATCTTTGTTGGAGTTGCTCTGTAGCAGTCACGGATTGCATTGAATGACTGTATAATAAACGCTTGTTTGAAGCTACATAAAATGAAGTTGATGTTCTGTACCAATAGACTTAACTGTATTTTTTTTCAACAGATAACCTTCAACTTAAATGATGTCCCGGTTACTGTGCAGGAAAAGTCCTGTGGGGAAGGCCCTCCGTACTTTACCAAACAGCACACGACAGGTAATGATTGGCAATATGAAGCCTCATGTACAAATGGGGTCATTGTGTCAAATTATTAAAAACTAAAGCCTCATTTGAATGATTGAAGATTTGAATGTATTAAAATCAACAAAGTAACTTATTTTTGTTATATCTGAATTTGTATTGTATGTGAAAGCATTTCTATTCACCAAGGCATTGGTCACATAATCTCATGGTTCATGAAACATGAAGGTTCATTTTGGAGACATGTTTGAAGCCTTTTTCCTTTTGCCCATCATTGTCAATAGGACCATGGGCTTTAAGTGTGCCTGTTCCTTTATCCATTCCCCAGTACGCGGCCAAGCACTCAGGTAAAGTTTTTCTCTGTAATTCTTATTATTGGCTCTACTGTCAAGTAACATGTATCTGTCATTTTAGGAAACTGCACAAGAGGCTACTACAGAAGTGGTGGTAAAAAAAAATGTTAAACTGGAATGAACAGTGTAATGCTAATCCCACTTGTCTTTTTAAATGAAACCACACTGGTCTGCCAACATATTTAAACTTAATGTTTTTTTTCATGAAGAATTTATAATCCTTTTCCATTTTTGATCTTTTAGTAAATTAATCTAAGTCAAATACTATGTCCTCAAATCAATCAACGCTGTGTCAGTCATTTAAAAAACAATTTTGTTTGGGCATTAGAATATTACATGGTATGTGGTGAAAGTGCATAATCCTGTAAGTGTCCAGACCCCATCAATAAATACCCACTGTGTAAACCTGGCTCATCAAGAGTTTATTGTTCCAGGCATAAATACAGTAACATTAAAAAAACAGATCAAAAAGTGCATTAAAAACAGGATATGGTCAGAGTTGGATATAGATGTAATTAATGCAGCCATGCAAAGTCCAGCTCACTTCAGTTATTGCAGAGTGTTGTATGGTTCACTGTCCAGGGAAGGAGGGGAGAGAGGGGAAAGCCTCACTGGGTCTTCCTGAGAGGTTTGATGAGCCGGGTGACGCTGGTCCCGCAGGATGTTGTGCACTACCATTAGACATTGGGTGTTGTTGTTGGTACTGATCTCGGGAAGAGTGGTCCCAATGATTTCCCCACAGTTTTTGCCACGTGCTGGAGCGTTTGCTGATGGGCCTTTGAGGTAAGTTAAGCAGGGACTGTAAAATCATTGTGTGATGACTGGGCCATCCTACAAAAAAGGCAGAGTGAACATTTTAAATTAGCACATTAAACTTGAATTTTAAGCAACATTTAGGAGGGATATGTGGAGCAATATCGCAATAATTTGAAATAAAATAGTGCGTAGTCTTTACTTTTTTATAACATGTACTGAACAGCTTAGCAATACTCTGAAAATTATTTTGACCCACCGTAGAACTATTATCGTCTATAAAATACATTTGTGTTGCCCACTAAAGCCTCGGACGTGACGGCATGTTCATAACACCTATAGTCAAGCGTTCCTTACTGTTCAGTAGCATATTGCTAATGTTGCATTACATTTGGAGCTATGATAGCCTATATTTTGAAGTTAAGAGATTGCAGCACCATCTACAGATCTATAACTAGGAAACCAAACAATAGTTTACACAGATTAATTAATGTGAGCAAATATGCCAGAAGAAATCTTCCCACATCAGCATGTGTTAGCATTACAACTGGCAACAAGCTTCTGGAAAAAGCCACTTCTCTATAATCACACAGTGATCATTGGCTGATATTTCTACTCCCTACACAATGGACAACTTGTTATCAATGATTAATAATGTGAGCAAACGCCAGAAGAAACCTGCCCACATGCTAACGCATGTTAGCATGTGTTAGCATTACAACTGGCTACGAGCTTCTGGACAAACTCACTTCTCTATCATCACACGGCTATTCTTGGGTGATATTTCTACTTCCTACACAATGTACTGCATGTTGTCAATGATTACATACCTTCCACTTGACGTCCACGGTGATTTTCTTGAAGATATGACACTTCAGATTGAAACACACGATCTCATTCCATTAGAGTAACGCGGACAGGACGTCGTTTTACACTGCACGGAAGTATCATGGCGGATTCGTGACGTCAGCGTGAAAAGGGCCTATTTGGCTTTGTTTGTGCCCACTTAGTTTTATGAATATGATATTTGGCCAGGTGTATAATAGTTTGAACCAGAAGGGAAAGGTCTTTGGGAATATATGAATTATCAAAATAAAACATGATGTCACTCTCCTGGAGGCAGTTTTGTTCTGGATCAGTTGTTGTACGTGTGACCATAGGTTGTGACTGTATGTGCAGTGATAAAACAGTGGCAGGCATATCGGGGACAGGAAGAGAATTGGACACAGGGGTTCAGCGCATGCGCAAGCTTCGCATGGCCAATTTATGTTTACGACAGTTAGAAGACAGTGATATGTTGGAGTCGGAAAAAAAATTATCTTGACACAGACATAATGCTTTGTATAACATCATTTTAATAAAAATCAAAAGTACTGTTTTGAAAAAAGTTTGTTTTAACTCAGCACAATATATTTAGTACTTCTGCGCATGCGTGTCTTACAGGCGCGAAGTTCGACCGGCTTTAAAATGTATTAATATTTTTATGATCGGTACAATTTATGTGTTTAAACCATATCTACTTATAATTATAATTGTTTTTCCGCTTATTCTAGTCATAAAGATTGCAAACTACCCACGAGAATGTTTCCTTTCGCGTTTTTTCGCGATTTTAGTGAGTATAAGGCAAAGGGGGTGTATCCACCTCACGTCACTCAGGATGAGAAGAAAAGGATGCGAAAACTGTCCTCAAAATACATAATTAAGGGTGAGATCAGATCAGGCACGCATTACATAATGTATTTATTGGTACTGCTTGTGTATGTTGGTGGTAAAAAAAAAAAAAAACACATTTAAAATGGGGCATTTGTATGAAGCCTTCCTCTCTTAATTAAAACAGATGACAGGCTCTTTTACGTCGGCCCGAGGAAGCAGTTTCTACGGCTAGTAGTTTTGTCCGAAGAGGAGAAAACAGCTGCTTTGATTGAGTGCCACAACACAAGAGGGAACCACAGTGGCATCAAAAGCACTATTGGCAGGGTTACATCAGGGTATTATTGGACAGATCAAATAAAAGACGTGGAGGAATGGGTATGTTACTTAGCATAGAAAAACAACACAATGTTATTGATTTAAAAAGTCATAATACCTTATTATTATTAATTATTATTATTATTATTAATTATCAACCTTTCCATCCAAATATTTCAAATCAAATGAAAATACATCCAAATTTAAACATCACTACAAACACACATAAAAACACAATCATAACAATTAACCTCTTAACCCCAACCTGAACCTGAACATTTTCCCTTGTTTAGCTTTACCCAATCTAGAAGCTTCTTGAACAAAGTGTCAAATGAAAATAGTAACAAAAATTAGGATGAAAAAACAACAAAAGGGCAACAAAAATTTTACAATAAAAGCTATGAAAAAGTGACAAAAATGTGTGACACAATGCAAAAAAAAAAAAAAGGAAAAGTGACACGCTGCAACATGAGAAAAAAATATTTGTTTAGATGAGTTTGTAGGTCTTAGCTTTCAAATGAGGCCATACTCTGGCCTATAGGCTGCAACATTTTTGATTTAGTTAAAGCTGAACTTGAGACAATGCACTGTGTCAAGGTGGGGTCTAAGAGGTTAACCAGAAAGAACTATGAACAATATTGGCAATCAACACATGAGTCCTTGCTGAGGAAAACAATTGCTCTTCCATTCCAGGTCAGATGTTGTCACCAATGCCAGGTGAATGACCCAATAAAGACAGTAGCACCCGTGTTACATTCGATCAAGGTGATGCTTGAAACGTCACAGTTTAACTTCTGCACAGAACAGCTCTCCTACATGTTCCCATTGTTACAGGTAAATGAGCCATGGGATGTGGTTGGCATAGATTTAATTGGACCACTCCCGGAAACCAAATGTAAAAAAAAAAATATCCTCTCCATGACGGACTTGTTCACCAAGTGGGTGATGGCCGAGCCACTGGAAGCAAAAACCGCAACAGAGGTTGCAAGTGCAATCGTTTCTAAGCTTTTTGTTTTTGGCGTGGTAAGAAAGATCATCACAGATCAGGGCAAGGAGTTTGTTAATGAGGTAAACATTTTGTGAATTACCTTGTATTCTTGTTTGTAGTAGTTCTTCAAAATTAAATAATCTTTTTCAGCTCAACAAAAGCATATTTCAAATGCTTAAAATTGAACATGCAGTGACAAGTGCGTACCACCCACAAAGCAATGGCCAGGTAAGGTGTACACAAAGTAGCTTTGTTTTGGCATCATATTCTTGAAGTGTACTTTCGTAGGATGAGAGGACAAATCAAAACAACAAGCGTGGACTGCGAAAATATATAAATGACAGGCACGATGACTGGGACTTGCACCTTCCCGCTGTCGTGTATGGGATCAACACTGCCAAACAGGTTTATTATAATAATAATATATAATTGTACATGTACAATTCTTCCAGATGATAATTTGAAGAGGGATTATTACTACCGCGGCATACACAGTAGAAACCTCTGCAATCCTTATTAAACAATAGGTAACATTATGATATCCCTGCTCATTTGTGATCAGTTGTCGACAAAACATAGCCCATACTACCTGATGTTTCACCGCCATCCACGTCTCCCAGAAGTCATCAACGCATGCCCTCTTGGGAATGATTTTGAGGTAGCTGTCCCAGATGATATTGAAGACAAAATAGAAGAAGTCGCACAGTTGAATGAAAAGGTTTGTCATAAGAGTTAAGGAAAAGAAAGGAAAAGAAAAGAAGACAATAAACAGCAAGTGAATTAAAAAAACAAATATAACATGATCTTCTTTTTGCTAGGTTCTTCAAAATATTCAGCAGGCACAATTAAGGCAACAAAAATCCTTTGCTGACAATAAAAGGAAAAGGACCAGGACATGTTCTCTTAAGGTTGGAGAAGAAGTCCTTATCTCTGGGGACTCTAAAAGGAAAAGAAGTGGTGACACTTTGACATCTCAGCATCAAGGACCATTTCTGCTTGAAGAACTGACAAATCAAGATGTTGCCACTATAAAAAAAAGGATCTGTGCTTAAGAAACTTAATGTATCAAGGCTCAGGCCTTACTACAGATTCAAAAGTAAGAATAACAGAGCAAGCTGAATCTTTCAAATGGGGAAAAAACATGTTTTAGATTTTGTTTATGTATTATTAGCACAACCACAAGATCATGGATACTCGGCACAGCATATCGACCATACCTATGGTTGTCATGGCGTCAAATGGGAAAAAGGGTTGATCCCAGTCCAAGAAGATCTGGTAAGCATTTTTCCTAGTTTCTTGTGAAAACCCTGTAAGTAAATGTGAGGGGAAAAGAGACAATTAAAAGCATTCAAATATACATTCTGACCAAAAACCTATAAATAAAGGACAAACTATTTCCTGTGTTTGATTTAACACTCTGTTTCTGCATAGAGCATAAATGAAGAATGTACAGGAGTGCTCGACAATTTGTGGTGAGCATGTATATTTCATCGTGAAAAAGATCAGGACTTCGTAACTTTTCAATTCAATTTAACAGAAACCAGAGCTTTAGCGTTACATGATAACCCCAGTACAAGAACGATCATGTTTCCCTATTCAGTCCAGTCTTGCTTTACATTGAATAACCCTAAACTTCCAACAAACAATACAGGCATGACAAGAACACAAAAAATGATTTTTACCAGATGTCCAGAAAAACAAAATTTCGTTAAAATGTGTCTGATGTCGTTGTATGATGCTCTTTTTGAACAGACAAACTGTTTGCAATTTGTTTCTGAAAGAGAGAATATATAAATTATATATTTCAAATATTATTATATCATATATCTTTTTGTGAGTAAAATACAGTAGTAGTCTGAAACATAACCGAACTGGCACCAGAACAATAGGTAAGATACATTGATAGCTTGACCAGCTCAACCAGTAAAAACGACACATAATTCATCTGTAATGCAAGATAATAAAAGGTAATAAAAGGTAATAAAAGGTGGAGCTGTAAAGGCCAACAGTACGAAGCTCTGGAAGAGACATGATTGAGGAAAAACAATACCATGGTTAAGTGGACAGTGACTTGGGTTAACATGGGGCCTGGTTTTAATAAAATGCGCGGTGTGGTAGCCTGATCTACATTAATCATAATGAATGAGTGCCCACTCAATGGTATACGTCCTGCCTGTTTTCACCTCAATTGTTCCCTATAAATATAAGAAATAAAGATCTAATATCCATAGGTTACTACAGTCTACTAAGTCGCCAAGATGTTGCACGTTCACATGCTCTTTTTCGTTCAAAGATGCACGTGGCCTGGTAGTGCGGTGCGCGTGCTACTGAACACGGGGTCCCAATCCACTTAAAAATCCACTTATCGTATTTAATTATCTCTCACACTTGTCACTTGGGCAATACAGGGAGAGTGTGAAAATAATGAAACGCAACGCATAAAAGAAGAATATTGCACTAAAGTGGCAAAGGCAATTGGCCTAATTAACTAGTTGCAAGGAGGCCTAAAATTGAGGTAGCTTCAAGGCCCCACTAAAAAGAGATAAAACATAGACATTTGCACTTGTAGGCTATAACATTAATAGACTACGACAAGATATGTTTACTTACTTGTAGGGCACACACAATGGCACGACAGCTGTAATTTGGGTCAAACGCTGGGTCGGTCAACCAACGACACCCTGCAGCTTCAACGGCGCTTGGAGGCTTCTGATTGATTGAGAGTTGAGAGAGAATTAGGCGCTGAACGACCACAAGGGGGTAACGACAAGGAGGCGTCATATAGTTAGAATATCATGAAAAAGTGCATTCATTTCTGTTATTCAACTTAAACTGTGAAACTAATATATGATATAGACCAGGGGTGGCCAACCTGCGGCTCTCGAGCCGCATGCGGCTCTTGGCCAATCAGAGTGTGGCTCTTTGCATGATTGGAGATGTTTAATACAATGCGGCTCTTTGCAAAATAATTGGTAAATATTTCCCATAAACTGTAACAGTCTTTGACCAAAAATCCAACCATCGTCCTACAGACGCTGTTTCCATCTCTACACATGAATGAGAGTCTGAATCTTCCTCCTTTTCGAGGCGGCGTGTAAAAGGTGCCCGTGCAGCCTCAGTCACAGCGGGATGTAGGCCTAGGCCTAGGTTAAACAACAGGCAGGCAGATCGTGGCACTAGGATTAGCTTCTGTGCTTTTCAGATTTCTGATCAGCTACTCTTTATTTGATGTAATTTGGCCACATATTCACAGAAAAAGATCAAAATTAGGAAATGGAAAAAAGCGGAGCTTTTACGTAGCTTATGATGCGCAGCGCGACATCGTAACGCGGAAATACGCAAAGTCATGACTTTTCTTTCACACGTGCTATAACTGTAGCAGATGCAACTTAAAACAGACTCTCAGATCCTCCAGAGGCTCCTGATTAAAGTTCATGAACTTTGTGCAGCCTAGAGTGCGTTCTCTGCACAGTCAGGACGAAGCTGCAGGCACTGAGCGCTCAGGCCAGGGGCGAATCAGAGAAGGGGGCTCCGTGGGCAGGGCCCCACATACAAACACACCCCAGCATAAAAAAAATAAAAAAAATAATAATAATCTAATTCTGTCTCAGTCAGAACAGGAAACACAAAATGTCATTTAATATACATGTATTTCAATCTTGTTGAGGAGTAAAACCATTAAATCTAACACAATTATAAAAAAAAAGAAAAGAAAAAGGCATAAAGTTATAGTTTATTGTGATAAAATAAGACGGTCACATTCTATTTAATCACAATAAACTACCGCCCCGGAATCTCACTAATGGTCGGTGCCTTTGTGGCTCTTCACAGGATCAAGGTTGAAAATTTCGGCTCTTGGTCTCTGACTGGTTGGCCACCCCTGATATAGACTCATTACATGCAAAGTGAGATATGCATAGCCATTATTTGTTATTGTTTTGATTATTATGGCTCAGCTTGTAAAAAACCCAAATAAAAAAATCATAAAATTTGAATATTTTGCAAATGGACTGTAAGCCATAATCGATAACACTATAACAAAATAAGGCATAAGTTTGTTATAATGTTATCGAGTAAAGTTCAGAAGCCCCTTATGAGAGACCAACAAGCCCGGTAAGAATCGTGAGGATTTCCTTCCGTGGACCCACCACCTGCAGGAAGAGCCATAAGGGGCTGGTGCACTGTGATTTGGGCAAATTCAAACAGCTGCCCCCACGACCCGGCAACGTGGAAGAGAAGAGAATGGATGGGTGGATCATATATTAGTTTCACATTTTAAGTTGGATTACAGATATGAATTAACTTTCTCATGATATTCTACGAGCACCTGTATATTCCACACAAATTTACTGCTTGTGGCTACTGGTGTCACAGATCACATTCATACATTGCCAAAGTGGAAGAAGTGTTTTGCCCAAGGACACCAATATAAACTTGTCAGGAGAAGGTTTTAATTACAGGGCGGATATCTAAACGGGAAACAGGAGGCCGAGAGAGAGAGAGAGAGAGAGAGAGAGAGAGAGACTTTATCTCGCAAAACCTTTAATTCGAACTTTATTCAACCAGGAAAGTCCACAATGAAAAAATGTGTAATAGTAGTTGTTGTAGTTGTAATAATAGTAGTAGTAGCAGTAGTACTAGTAGTAGTGCACAATGTAATAATACATAACAGTATTACACATACAGTAATAATACATACATAACGATCTTGTGTCTTAGTACAGTATGTACCTCCAAACTGCAAATACTATTACATTGTGTATGTGGTATGTTCAAATTACACACTGTAGCAGATTACCTTGTACTAAATTCTGCAGGTACAATGTATTAAGAGTAGTAATTAGTTTTAAGTCTTACCCTTTATTTTTATTTTTTAGTTGAACTACATTCTGGACCAAAGTCGTCCCTCCGGGGAATTGATAGTAAAAGATGGGCAGATCTGCCTCACCAGAGAGGATTTCTGGTCCTTGGGACTACAGGAGTCCTTAGAATCCAACGTACGTTTCTTTTTTTTTCATCTCCATCTTAAAAATCAACCCATGCATTCCCATTATTGTATATAAAAACAGTATTTGATCATTTCAGATTGGGAACGCTTGCCTCAAAATCGTGGAGGAGGAAGCAAAAAGAGTTGTAATTATTAATTATTATTCCAGTCTTATTATTAGTATTGCTCACATTGTGTATTGTGTCTTACTTTTTTACATTTGTTGAAAGGGAAAAGATGTTTACATTGCTGACCTCTATGGAGTAGCGACCTGGAAAGCTGGCAATGACCCACTGCTCACGTTGCCTGTAAGTTAATTGCTTATTTGTTTAACAAACACAGGTTCAAAGGATCACTGAAGGCAGCTGGCCAGGTTTGGCCAGAATGAATGTAGTGTGTGAGTGAGTGGTTGGTAGTAGGAGTAGGAGGGGGCCGATGGCACAGACTGGTTGCCTCGCTTCCGTCAGTCTACCCTAGGGCAGCAGTGGCTACAACAGTAGCTTACCACCACAGAGTATGGAGTGAATGAATAATGACGACAGTGAAACTTGGTAACACGGGCTTACAGTACAAATGTAAGCCATTATTACTATTGTTATAATTCACAGGAAAACATGGCGTCTAAAGATGCAGTTGTGCTGCCAGCCTGGAGCCACCAGTCAGGTCTTCCTGACCATTACCTTCTCTGTGTAAGTTGATTTTTTTGTTTAATGAGTGCTGGATTGTGTAATATATAATAACAAAACTTCACATTCCAGATTCCTTTTGTGAAACAAAGACAAATGGTGCTGCTGGACTCATTAAACCCTGAGGGCTTTGGCGATGAGACATACAGAAGTATTTTCAGGTGAAAATAATATCTATTCTACTGAAAATGTATATGTTAATGACTGATGTCTAAACTACAAAGATTTTTTTCTGCAGACAAATTGCCAATTCCATTAGGCAGGGACCGTGGCTGGAAAAGATGGGAAAAGACATAGAAGTATGTTTCAAATTAGACTCTGCACCAAATAATTAATTGACTTCATTCTCTCTTCTTTTGTAGAATTTTCCAGTCCAGTCCACATTCAATGACTGCGGGATCTTTATGCTGATGGTATGCCACCTGCTTAGCGTGCATATAGGCTTCGCTTTTGTGGTTTATATATGTGACAGAACAATTGGGCCTGAGACAGAAACACTACAGATGTCTTGGCCCTGGAACTTCTCGCAGGGATCTTTTACTACACTAGTGTCTTAAGGCAACATGAAAGAATAAAATGTATATTGCTATGAGGAGGAATTTACAGTTAGATTGCCTGCAGTGGAAGTTATTTGTAAGCAACCAAAAGCGGGAGGCCTTGTGGGTTTTCTAACTAGACAATTGGTAGAAAAACTAAATATTTAACAACTTTTATATTGTATTGTGTAAAATTATGTTCTAATTGTGAACAAATGTACTTTGCAATTGTTGTCAGTGAAATCCATGGTTGTGGAGGCGGCAGTCTGTGCAGATTCCCAGACTTCTCTTTCCACGCACACCTCTGCTCAGACTGCTGCCTCCATTACCCGGCCCAAGATAAAGTGGAAGAAAATGGATGGATGGATAATTATTACAACAATTCAATAATATACTTAGTCCTGGAAAATATTACAGTATACAGTGTTCAATGGAAATATAAAATTCACAAAATGTTATCTTTTACAGTATGCGCTCTGTCTCTGTACCTCTACCTGTCTGACGTTCACACAGGTATGGTGTCTCCTCTAAAGGCACTTCATGACATTTCTGGCATCACCAGCTTTTTTCTCTCTTTAGTGCGAGATGCCTTTAATCCGCCGTTGGTGGTGTATCCAACTGATGGAGAGATTTGGCATTGAGGGGTATAGCTTACACTAAACCTTTTATTTTTATTTTTATTAAGTTTATAAAACATTATTCAGTCATTTGAACTCTAAATGATATATAGGCATGGTCAGAAATGTGCTCACTGGACGGAAGAGGCAGGTGAGCTTCTGAAGGGAACAGTAAATCTTGTATTCAGAGTCCCAAAAACCCTGCAGACCCATCAAAGTGTAAGTCTTGCACCAAACTGAGGATAGCACTTTCCTACATTTGATTAATTTTGTACAAGCCTTTAATGCTCTTCTTCAATATTCCCACCATTTAAGGCACAATCAAAGAAGAGTCAACGGTGCCACATATTGGAGGTATTGTTACTACTGATTTTGTTTTCTTCTAATTTAACATTTTTATTTATTATACTTCTTTACTTCTTGGAGTAGCCTAGTTTTACAACAAAGGTATTTTTTTACTCTAACATGGGTAACATGGGTACTCCACTCTGGGGCAAGGGCTCCTCCGAGAAAGAGATTCTTAATCTCAGTGGGACTTTCCTAGTTGACAAACATTTACTCAGTAAACTGCTCAAGCAGCATTCTCCCCTCGTATTTTTTTTCCCCACTTTTTGTTGTTTTGAATTAACAAGTAAATATATTAGTATACCACTCAATCAAATACATTGCTGACCAAATACTTGTCTTAAAAAAAATACAATTGACCTCTTCGTGCAGATGCCAGCCTTGGTCCTAGAACAGATCCTGGTGGAGGTGGTGTTGCAAGATGGGGACGTGGCATTTAATAATCTGGCCCTTGTATGCAAGGTTTTCAAAGACATTGTGTCTTTGAAATCTTTTCGCACAGAAGCCCACTTCAAGTGGCTGAATAGTAAGTGCAGCCTGCAATTTGTGTACAAGCACAATGATGCATACGGTAAATATACTTGCTTTTATTTTGACACAGGTGTTTGTACGTGGAGCAAATTTTCTCCTTCAATCAAAAAAGAGTACTATCATATGTATTCAATCAGAAACTGTCAATCCTGCGGTGAGGTATACAAGGACAGCACACCAGGTAGACATTTTCTTTCTGTTCATATGACAATATAATGATGTGATGCTTAGCCGATTTTCCATTTTTAACATTACTGTCTTACAGGGTATGTAGGAAATGGCAAAAGGGGCAACATCTCTGCCTTCTATTCAGACGCAGTGCCAGGTTACTGCAGTCACTTCTGCAGTAACCTCTGAGTAGTACCTTCAATTTAGGTGTGCTGTTTATGTATGTATGTATTAGGGATGTCCCGATCAGGTTTTTTTTGCCCCCGATCCGAGTCATTTGATTTTGAGAATTGCCCGATACCGAGTCCCGATCCGATACCTAATGCATTATTTTAAAAATTAAGAAAAAAAACAATATTATTCCACTTGTTTACATTCATGGTTTTGGATATAGAGAGTAACTCTGCTTTGTCCGTAGTAAGCAAGACTAGTCTTTACACTGTAATCTAGTTTTACACAGAGGGTGATCTAAAATCCCATTTGTTACTAAATGTGTTTGTTGATTGGCAATGAAAACGAAACTTGGGCCATACATTTTGTATGCACTGCAATGTAAAAAACTGTCTGGCAGCACAGAAAAAAAACACAGCAGTAATGTGGCCAAACAGTTAAATAACAATATATTTGACAGTTATGTATTTATTTTCTCTGTTTTCGCTGAAAAGAATGGCTTTATGAGGACCCAACCTATTTAAATCTTATATTTGGCTGCCTTGTGTGTATATATATAGGCCTATAAATATTATCATAGATTGTAAATTTTGTAAATAGTCAATTGTTGTGTTGTTGTTTAGTCAAATCAGATCGTTTGTAATTGTTATTATAATTTATATTTTGTTTATTTGTATTTTCTATAAATATACACAATTTACAACTTGTTGTTCTGTTGCTTTGTCAAATCTTTCATAATTGTTATTATCATTTCTATCATCATTACAATTATTTATTTCAATGTATTTTACATAAATATAGCCGACATAATTTACACATTGCCTAATTAACACTTTCTACATCTGTGAGATCAATAAAGTATCTATCAGAGAGCTGCCGTAAACATGCGAGGCCTGCGCATGCGCTAAACACCGTAGCCCCGATTCTCCAGCGTTCGCTAGCTCCGATTCTCTTCCTGTCTCCAATTCTCTTCCTGTCCCCGATATGCCTGCCACAGTTTGTTTTGTTTTGTACACATTTGTGCGGAGTTGGAGCGTGGATATTTTATAATCTGGAGTGACTGCGCGCGCCCGGGGGTGAGAGACGAAGAAAAACAAATACCGTAAAATAACGCGAGAAACAGCGGTAAAAGTCACCCGTGTATTGCACGCGGAGGCAGCTGTGATGCTAGCGGTGCTCAGGGCTAACGCTAACTCCGCTCTGCTGCGACATTAATCACACTTTTGGGCTGAAACTGAAGTGAGCATGAACCATATGAGGTAAACTAGTGAGTTTGTGTTTGGGAATTGAAACAAAGCTATTTCCACTAATTCAAGGGCGCTGATTTAAACTGCCCATAGAAGATAAACTAGGCAGCAGAGGTTTCATCTTTCCAAAGCGGGTTCAGAAAGGGAAGGTCAACCATGGACCCAGTGATTAAGCTGGAGAGTGATTTAAGGAAGGCCCTGGTGTGCAAAGAAGTAGTTGCGGCTGTGTTTTTTGATGTGGAAAAAGCGTATGATATGCTTTGGAAGGAGGGTGTGTTCATTAAAATTCGAAGGCTTGGGATAGATGGGAAAATGTATCACTCATCAGATCTTATAGTTGTGGAAAATGGTGTGCCCCAGGGAAGTGTTATTTCACCAGTCCTGTTCTCTATTATGATAAATGATGTATATGAGACGAATGACTGCAGTATAAGCAAATCATTATTTGCAGATGACGGTGCTCTCTGGACAGGGGCAAGAATGTTAAATTCATTGTTAGGAGTCTGCAAAAGGCTATTGACTCTGTTGAAGAATGGGCGGGAAAATGGGGGTTTAGGTTCTCAGTTGAGAAAACCAAGGTAGTGTTTTTCTCGTCAAAAAAAAAAAAAAAATAGAAGAAAGGTTTAAATTTCAGTTGTATGGTAGAGATCTAGAAAGAGTGAATTGTGTGAGATTTTTGGGGATGCATTTTGACTCTAAGCTTACCGGGCATAATCATATTGAAAAGGTGGTTGACAAATGTAAAAAAGCCATTAATGTAATTAGGTGCTTGTGCAATAAGGAGTGGGGAGCAGATATGACCTCAATGAAAAGACTATATGGTGGATTAATTAGGTCTAGTGTTGACTTTGGGTGTGTGGCTAATGGATCTGCTGCAAAGTCTGAATTGAAGAAGCTTGATGTTATTCAGGGTTCGGCCCTCAGGATATGCTCAGGGGCAATGAGGACTTCTCCTGTATCAGCGCTTCAGGTTGAAGTGGGTGAAATGCCGTTGGAGTTGAGACGGCTGCAGATATCACTGGCGTATTATGTTCATTTAAAGGGGCATATGGAGGATCATCCAGCTAAAAGTGTCCTCATACCAACTTGGGAGCAGGGAAAAGTAAAAGAGAGTCGTTTAGTGCAAGTATACATGGAAAGGTAGAGCGAGCTGCTATAGGAAATATTGAAATTAGTCCATCTGTTGTCTATCCACCGCACCCGCCGTGGCTGCTGCCTGTTCCAGACACTGATGCAACGTTGCATGAAAGGATTAAAAAGTATAAGGGGGATAGTGGGCAGTTGGCTATGAGACATGTAGATGATTATTATGGCTATGTTCAAATTTTTATAGATGGATCAAAGCAACCAGAGACAGGGAAAGTGGCAGTAGCGTATGTGATACCAGAATTTGATGTTAGGTTCTCTGCACGAGTGTCAGATCACCTATCAGTGTACTCAGCAGAGTTGATCGCGATTTTGATGGCGTTGCAGTGGGTGGAACAAATTAAACCGCTTAGAGTAGTTGTATGTTCAGATTCATTGTCAGCCTTAGAAAATTTTAAATCAGGGAACTCAAGTGAAAGGCATGATCTTGTGTGTGAGGTGTTGACTTTGCTGCACAGTATTCAAAATGGGGGGACGCATGTAAAGTTTGTGTGGGTTCCGGCTCATGTAGGTTTGGCTGGTAATGAGTTGGCAGACAAGTTAGCTAAGCAGGCCCTGAAGGCGGCTGGTGTGTCTGTTCAGTGTAAAATGTCAAAAGCAGAGGTCGTGTCACTGATCAAAAAATATGTTAAAGGTCCTATATCCTGCTATTTTAGCCATTCCAAAGTTAAGTATAGGCATTTATATGATATATTGTACCTCTACCATTATGGGGCACTCATTTTTGTGATAAATATAAGTGTTTTCTGGAGGTATTTTTCGAACCCGGAAGACACAACGCTTCGATTCAGTTAACTCCGCCCCCTCTCTCCGCACATACAACTTTACCGTAATATAAATAAACAACAATAAGTGAAGTTACTTCACAATGCAGTTATATGGAGTTGACATCTGCAACACAGCTTCATAAATGGCTAACACACATGCTAATATGCTAACACACAAGCTAACACGCGTTTGGACTGACTCACCGCTCTGGTCCATCGCTGTTTACATTATGGGACTCGCGTTGGTTATAAAAGTTAATCCACTTTGATTCAGGTGAAGGTTCACCAAACATCCATCAGTGACAGTCACAGAAAAACACCATTTTGGTGATAGTCGCTGAATCCCGGCGAAAACAACAGCTGAGTGGCCTCTTCCTGAAAAAGGTTGAATAAACTCCTCGTCCTCGTAGCCAAACGCGCTTCTTTTTCTCCGTCCGGGACATTATCGTTAGTTAAGAATAAAGAACAGTGTCCAGAATAGATGACAACGAGCTCCATCTTCAGCTGCAGCGCAAACATGACTGATCTGTTCAGACACTCAGGGGTGTTTGTTTTGGCCACAGCTGACCTGAAAGCACCTCGGGCACATCCTTTTTAATTTTTAATTTTTCTTTTTTTTCTTTTTTTTTTCTCTTTGTTTCTCTCTTACGACAGAAATAATGAAAAAGCTGTTTTACAAATTAAAATCAGGCCGTAAGCATAGAATTAAGACATTGCATTACAGACGTCGAGCACTTCCGTTCCGCTGTTACGACATAACTGAACACTCAGTCGTTCACCAGGAGAGGGAGGAGCAGCTGCTCAGAGAGCAGGATTCAGGAGGATTACTGAGAGCTGCGTGAATGAAGCCACAAACCACTCTGGGGGTGTTTTTGATAAGGAAATAGCATAACAACATGGCTAAAAGCTCCAAAAAGTCGATTTTGCATGATATAGGACCTTTAAAAAGTTGTGGCAGGAGGAATGGGATAGTGGAGAGAAAGGGAGGGGGCATCATAATATAAATCCTGAGGTTGGACAGGGGTGTCAGGTACGAAGATGCCGGAGAGAGGAGGTAATTTTAACAAGATTGAGAATAGGGCACACCGGGCTAAACAAAACACTGAAACTAATAGGAAAACATAATTCAGGGAATTGTGAGAGGTGCAATATACCAGAAACGTTGGAGCATGTGCTTATGATATGTGACAAATGTGTTACTAGAGAGAGGGATTTATTTAGGAGGAAAATAGAGGGATGTGGGGAACATATTACTAGTAGAGATGTGAATTCAGGGCATGGGATAATAAATTATTTGTTTGAATTTTTAAAGAACACTGGACCTATTGGCAGAATATAAGTTTTTTATTTTTTATTTTTTTTTATTTTGCAGTTTATTTTCCTGTAGCTTGTAGGCTGCAGTTTGTTTTTGGTTGTAAGTCATGATGATGATCAAACACAATCTAGCTGGAGGGTGGCGGTTCGCATCCGCCGTTAAACAGTCACAGAAGAAGAATAAAAAGTTTTATAATCTGGAGTGACTGCGTACGCCCGGGGTGAGAGACGAAGAAAAACAAATACCGTAAAATAACGCGAGAAACAGCGGTAAAAGTCACCCGTGTGTCGCACGCGGAGGCAGCTGTGATGCTAGCGGTGCTCAGGGCTAACGCTAACTCCGCTCTGCTGCGACATTAATCACACGTTTGGGCTGAAACGGAAGCGAGAATGAATCATATGAGGTAAACTAGTGAGTTTGTGTTTGGAAATTGAAACAAAGCTTTTTTCACTAATTCAAGGGCGCTGATTTAAATTGCCCATATAAGGTAAACTAGTTTCATAAAAGGCTAATGTTACGTCGCATTTCCTCTTTTGTGTTCATACATTTGTTGTATCCCGTGCTACCTTGACGTGGTGGGGTTGTTTGAGTGCCCGAATGATCCGAGGAGCTATGTTGTCCGGGGCTTTATGCCGTGACAAGGACCGTGACGTCGCCCAGCATGGCGCAGCCGGGGTCCCACCCTGGAGCCAGACCTGGGGTTGGAGCCCGAACGCGAGCGTCTGGTGCCCAGGCCTCTGCTCACGGGCTCAGCCCGAAGGGACGACGTGGGCCCGCCCTCCTGTGGACCCACCACCCGCAGAGGGATCCGTAGGGGTCGGGTGCGAAGAGGACTGGGTCAGAGGCAGGTGCCTCGACGACCTGGTCCGCATGCACAGCTTCTGGCGTTTGGGACATGGAACGTCACTTCGCTTGGGGGGAAGGAGCCTGAGCTTGTGCGGGAGGTTGAGAGATACCGGCTAGATATAGTCGGGCTCACCTCCACGCACAGCTTGGGTTCCGGGTCCCAACTCCTGGAGAGAGGCTGGACTCTCCATTTTTCTGGAGTTGCCTGTGGGGAGAGGCAGCGGGCTGGGGTGGGTTTGCTCATATCCCCCCAGCTCAGCCGTCACGTGTTGGAGTTCACCCCGGTGGACGAGAGGGTCGCGTCCCTACGCCTCCGGGTTGGGGACAGGTCTCTCGCCGTTGTTTCGGCCTACGGGCCCAACATCGGTGCAGAGTACCCGGCTTTCTTGGAGTCCCTGGGAGGGGCGCTAGATGGTGCTCCGACTGGGGACTCCATTGTTCTGCTGGGGGACTTCAACGCCCACGTGGGTAACGACTGAGACCTGGGAGGGAGTGATTGGGAGGAACGGCCTCCCCGATCTGAACCCGAGTGGTGTTCTGCTATTGGACTTCTGTGCTAGCCACGGTTTGTCCATAACGAACACCATGTTCAAGCACAAGGGTGTCCATAAGTGCACGTGGCACCAGGACACCCTAGGCAGGAGGTCGATGATCGACTTTGTAGTTGTGTCATCTGATCTCCGGCCGCGTGTCTCGGACACTCGGGTGAAGAGAGGGGCGGAGCTGTCAACCGATCACCACCTGGTGGTGAGCTGGATCCGCTGGCTGGGGGAGGAAGCCGGTCAGACCTGGCAGGCCAAAGCGTGTTGTGAGGGTCTGCTGGGAACGTCTGGCGGATCCCTCCGTCAGTGGGCTCTCCAACTCCCACCTCCAGAAGAGCTTCACCCGGATTCCGAGGGAGGCTGGGGACATGGAGTCCGAGTGGACTCTGTTCTCCTCCTCCATTGTCGATGCGGCTGCTCGTAGTTGTGGCCGTAAGGTCTCTGGTGCCTGACGCAGCGGCAATCCCCGAACCCGGTGGTGGCGCCCGGAAGTAAGGGATGCCGTCAAGCTGAAGAAGGAGTCCTACCTGGCCTTCTTGGCTTGTGGGACTCTGGAGGCAGCTGAGAGGTACCGGCAGGCCAAGCGTGCTGCAGCTCGTGCGGTCGCAGAGGCAAAAACTCTGGTCTGGGAGGAGTTCGGAGAAGCCATGGAGGAGGACTATCGGTCGGCCTCGAGGAGATTCTGGCAAACCATCCGGCGCCTCAGGAGGGGGAAGCAGTGCTTCACCAACACTGTTTACAGTGCGGGTGGGGGGCTGCTGACCTCGACTAGGGATGTCGTCGGGCGGTGGAAGGAGTACTTTGAGGACCTCCTCAATCCCGTCGTCACGTCTTCCAATGAGGAAGCAGTGGCTGGGGACTTGGAGGTGGCCTCGCCCATCACCCGGGCTGAAGTCACCGGGGTGGTGAGAAAGCTCCTCTGTGGCTCCGGGGGTGGATGAGATTCGCCCTGAGTACCTTAAGTCTCTGGATGTTGTAGGACTGTCTTGGCTGACACGTCTCTGCAGCATCGCGTGGCGGTCGGTTCTGTTCATTACCTTTATGGACAGAATTTCTAGGCGCAGCCAGGGACCGGAGGGTGTCCGGTTTGGGAGCCTCAGGATCTCATCTCTGCTGTTTGCAGATGATGTTGTTCTGTTGGACCTTCAGCACGCTCTGGGGCGGTTTGCAGCCGAGTGTGTAGCGGCCGGGATGAGAATCAGCACCTCCAAATCTGAGGCCATGGTTCTCCACCGGAAAAAGGTGGCTTCCCCTCTTCAGGTCGGTGGGGAGTCCTTACCTCAAGGAGGAGTTCAAGTATCTCGGGGTCTTGTTCACGAGTGAGGGACGGATGGAGCGTGAGATGGACAGACTGATCGGTGCGACGTCAGCAGTGATGCGGTCGCTGTATCGGTCTGTCGTGGTGAAGAGGGAGCTGAGTCGGGGCAAAGCTCTCGATTTACCGATCGATCTACGTTCCCGCCCTCACCTATGGTCATGAGATTTGGGTAATGACCGAAAGGACAAGATCGCAAATACAAGTGGCCGAAATGAGTTTCCTTCGCAGTGTGGCTGGGCGCACCCTTCGAGATCGGGTGAGGAGCTCAGTTACCCGGGAGGAGCTCGGAGTAGAGTGGCTGCTCCTTCACGTCGAAAGGAGCAGCTGAGGTGGCTCGGGCATCTGTTCCGGATGCCTCCTGGTCGCCTCCCGCGGGAGGTGTTCCAGGCATGTCCTAGTGGAACAAGGCCTCGTGGAAAGCCCAGGACACGTGGTGGGACTATGTCTCCGAGCTGGCCTGGTGTCGCCTCGGGGTCCCCCCAGAACAGCTGGAGGAGGTGTGTGTGGACCGGGAAGTTTGGGCATCTCTGCTGAGACTGCTGCCCCCGCGACCCGGCCCCGGATAAAGCGGAAGAAAATAGATGGACATTTATTTTAGATGTGGATGATCATCAGGAGGCCTCGCTCCTTTAGGCAATAAGAAAGAATGTTTGGGAAAACTTGTGCAAATCAAACTTTCAAACTTGAGCTGTAGATACTGACACAAACATGAGGGGAAATATATAGTTTTATTGAATGTTTTCACATCAAAATCAGGCATGTAGCTCCGAGTAGAGAGGGCCAACATTGTCGATATTTTCTGTGAACAAGTCATGATAGAGCCTGGTTAAATTTGTGCAGAGAAAACGTCCTTTGAATCTGTTGAATCTGCAAGCCGACTATTGACTCTCAAAGGCCTAACCAACCAGAGCTTTAGGTGTGGAGCAGGAACAATGAGCTGGAAAGAGGAGGAGGAGGGGGGGCAGCAGAGGTTTCATCCACAGAGGTGAGGGGGGGCTCCTTTGGGGAGGGGCTTTCCACACAGAGCTATAAAAGCCCCCAGTGACTTCCAGCTGGACTCTGGACCTGTGTGTGACCCTGTCTGTGGGAGCTGGGGAACCATAGACTTGACTTTCTTCTGCAGCTCCAGCGCTCGATTTAAGCTTCACCTTTTTATTACTGATGTACAAAAACCAGCGTGGTTAAAACTATGATACACAGCCCAGCATTGTCTCACGGATCATTGCACTTTTTAGAAAAAGAAAAACTCTTTGGAGCCAGGCTTTTCAGCAGTTTAAACGAGGAGCAAAACTACAGGAATCCTGTTTCCAAAGTGTCTTTTGGAGTTTGTTGCTGATTCACAGTGAGCTGATGGGGGAGGGGTGATACTGTATGTGTGAATGAGAACAGAGGGAGGGGGAGGGTCACACCAGGTCAAACTACATTTAGTGTTTTACACAATAATGTGTGTGACACAACACTAACTCCTGTTTCTGTCTGCAGAGAAATGGACCCAGCTCAGCCTCTGGAGACTCCCCGCACACAGAGAAAGACATACAGCTGTGAGCAGTGTGGGAAAGGATTTACTACATCACGCAATCTTAAACAACACATGAGGAGCCACACTGGAGAGAGGCCATACAGCTGTGAGCAGTGTGAGAAGACCTTTACTCACTCATCCAGCCTCAAAAGACACATGAGGATCCACACTGGGGAAAAGCCCTTTGAGTGTGGCCTGTGTGGACATGTGTTTACTGAGTCTGCAGTTCTGAAAATTCACACGAGAATCCACACTGGAGAGAGGCCATACAGCTGTGAGCAGTGTGACAAGACCTTTATTCAGTTATCCAGCCTCAAAGACCACATGAAGATACATGCTGGGGAAAAGGAATACAGCTGTGATGAGTGTGGGAAGTCATTTAATCAGCTCTCAGGTCTCAGGCGACACAAGAGAGTCCATGATGGACTAAAACCGTACAAGTGTGAGCAGTGTGGGAAAAGATTCAGTCAGTCACAGCATCTTGAATATCACATGAGGATCCACACTGGAGAGAGGCCATACAGATGTGAGCAGTGTGAGAAGACCTTTACTCTGTCATCCAGCCTCAAAGACCACATGAGGATCCACACTGGAGAGAAGCCATTCAGATGTGAGCAGTGTGAGAAGACCTTTACTGTGTCATCAAGCCTCAAAACACACATGAGGATCCACACTGGAGAGAAGCCATTCAGATGTGAGCAGTGTGAGAAGACCTTTACTGTGTCATCAAGCCTCAAAACACACATGAGGATCCACACTGGAGAAAAGCCCTTTGAGTGTGGCCTGTGTGGACATGTGTTTACTGAGTCTGCACATCTTAAAAGACACATGAGGATCCACACTGGAGAGAGGCCATACAGCTGTGAGCAGTGTGACAAGACCTTTGCTCTGT
Source organism: Gobius niger (assembly GCF_951799975.1). Taxonomy (NCBI): domain Eukaryota; kingdom Metazoa; phylum Chordata; class Actinopteri; order Gobiiformes; family Gobiidae; genus Gobius; species Gobius niger. Next base: position 3,680,518 of record NC_136858.1, on the reverse strand, counting down.
CATCCAGCCTTAAAAATCACATGGACCTACATACTGGGGGAAAGGAATACAGCTGTGATGAGTGTGGGAAGTCATTTAATCAACTCGCAGGTCTTACATCTCACAAGAGAGTCCATGATGGACTAAAGCCGTATGAGTGTGAGCAGTGTGGGAAAAGATTCAGTCGGTCACACGATCTTGAATATCACATGAGGATCCACACTGGAGCTAGGCCATACAGATGTGAGCAGTGTGAGAAGACCTTTACTCTGTCATCCCACCTAAAGAACCACATGAAGAGGATCCACACTGGAGAGGAACAGCTGTGATGAGTTTGTTCAGACCTTCAGATCTTTTCAGATCAAATGTGCTTCATGACATGAACATGTCTGTGTCGTTCACAGAGACTTATGTTTTACAAATACTGATGCTGATGTTTTTAAAGGAGGTCATAGAATGTAAATCTTCATCTAAATCTTACTTATTTGACATAATTTAGTTTGGGCTGCAGGTGTGAAAGGTCTCTGAATACACGGGTCATTCATGACGTGCCTGTTTTTATACAAGTGTTAAATTTATTTTAAAAATAATTTGTTCTTTTCAATACATTAATCACTTTATTCTACAAAACCGATTTAGTTTAAACACATTTTCATGACATTTCAATAATATATATTTTGAATGTTTTCACACCTCAAACCCCTGAAATATCAGGTGGTGCAGCCGTCCGAGCAAACGATTAGACTAATAAAGCTTCTGAAAATGGTATTTTCAGGGTAACAAATGAAAAATAAAACATCAGGGCATAATTGTGTATTAAATATCTTTCAAATAAGCCTCATTTGTGAATATTAATAGTTTTAAAGGTTTTGAGAAAACTAAAAACCTTTTGTCCGACAATTTGTAATGTTAAAATATCAGCGCGGCACAACCGTAAGAACAGGGCTTTTATTTTGAAATAAAGAAACAGCAAACAGAAAATGAGCTCAGCCACAAGAACACGTGTCTTTATGTCTGAGTGAAAAGACACTTATAAGAAAAAGTACTGTTAACATTCTCACCTGACAAAACAAAGTCTCAGCTTGTGCACGTCGTAACTAAAGTGAAAGTGTTTTTGTGTTTTTTGTTCTTTTATTCCACTCTGTGGGTTTGATGGTGGTGCGAGCGCTTCACCAACTGTTTGACTGATTATTGTTTGTATCTGACTGTATATGAGGTTTTTCAGAAACGTCTCTGTTAATGTAATCAATCATGCACTTACAAATGACAGAGTAGGAACTAAAGATTGGTTTTGACTTTGAAAAAATAAAAAGTACAGATGCCTCATTACAATTTTACTGGAGCAGAAATACGGTCAAATATGATAAATCTACTTCAAGAATAACAATATCTTAGAAAAGTTACTGAAGTACGTGTCTTTGTATGAAATGTATGATGTATGTATGGTTTGGGTATGATCTATGTCGGTATAGCCTGTATGTCCTATTATGTTTTGTAAAAAAATCAAACTGAATATAAACTGGAAAAAAAACGTCTGAGTGAAAAGGTTTGAAAATGTATTTCAAGAATTGAGAAAAAAGAGCTTTTCTCTGACTCAAAGGTAAAATGTCCCACTTTGGGTGTCAGGTGGTACAACCTGTAAATATCAGAAAAAATCTATATTATTACACATTTTTTAAATTTGTTTTAAAAGTAAATATATGCCCATGCTAACATATGCTAAAGATAATATAAGAGTCCACAATAAAAGCCAAATTCATTTTAAATCAGCTCAAAATATGTCAAATGACCATAAACAATGATAGAGACACAGTGATCCAATACTGGGAGAAGTATCAGAAGAATCAAAATATCAGTGTTTTGTGCTGACACTGAGCTCTGTCCTCTGGTTCAGTCAGTTACAAATCACAGACAGGGGCGGACTGGGACTGAAAAACGGCCCTGAACTCTGACCATTCTGGCCCAAGTGAGTGTAAATGCAGCACTTCCACACAGACATATTTGAACATCTTACCGTGGTCATCCCGCCTTTGCTCTGCCCAATCCCATCAGACCTGGGAAGCTCAGCAGGAAGGGCCTGGTCGGTGCTTGGATGGGAGACCGTTTGGGAATCACCAGGAAGCCTAGTGAATGTAGTGAGTGGTTGGTGGTGGTCGGAGGGGCCGATGGCGCAGACTGGTTCCTCGCTTCAGTCTACCCCAGGGCAGCTGTGGCTACAATAGTAGCTTAATACCACGAAGTATGGAGTGAATGAATAATGCGATGTAAAGCGTCTTTGGGTGTCCAGAAAAGCGCTATATAAAAGCAATGCATTATTATTATTATTATTATTACCTCCCGTCTTAACCGAGTGCCTTTTCTCGAGTTCAGCTTTACCCAAATCTAAAAGTGCCTTGAAAAAAATGGGCAAAACAGCGGCACAAAGATTAAAAAATGCGACAAAAAGTGACAAAAACACGACGAAAACACTTAAAAAATTTGATTAAAAAAGATCCGATTAGTTTTGCGGGTCTTAGCTTTCAAATGAGGCGTCAAACTCCAGTCGAGGAGCTTTTAGATTTGGGTAAAGCTGAACTGGAGAAAATGCGCTCGGTTAAAGCAGGTGCAGTAAATCTGATCATTGAAGCCATTTCTCGTGTCCAACGTCCCGATGTTGGACACTCACATTTATTCAGTGCTATTAATCGTTTAGCGTGAAGTCGACGAGAGTCCAACATTTTCCGTCATAAATTGACCTGTTGGATATTTTCCCAATATTAACCATTTTGTATTTCTTTGTCCAGTTACATTAAATGAGCAGGAGGTCCACGAACCCGACCAGCCCCGGTGTTTTCAGGTGAGCACTCGCAATTAATTCTATAGAGTCAGGATTAAACAATAAATAGGCCACTTTAAAAGCCTGGACCAGGCCGGGACCGCTCTCCGCTCTTCCGGGGGTGGGTCTGGTCCAGCCACGTCCTCTCCCCTGACCAATGACCAAAAACACAGTAGGTGAGTTTTGTAATTCCGGCTCGAACATTAAAGCAAAACCGCTAATTACACCTGATCAACGGCAGACGCCCACCCATCGCTGATTGGTTGACGCCACTTCCTGTTTGCCGCGTCACTGGTGCAGTAACTGTGATGATGTTCCCAACTGTCACTCGACTTCCAGTTTTTGTTTCTTAACTGTCATTCCCTTCTTAAACCAACACTGTCTCGCTGTTGTTGCTCCTACTGGTCCAGCACCTGGTGGCCTTTTCCCGCCTCAATGATCAGTGGACTGAACTCCAGTGGACTCGGGCTCACGAAGCTGAGCAGGTCCAGCAACTCAGCTGCCGATCGATTCCACAGGCACTTCTTCAGGGTCTTCACGTCCCCATGAAGGCACTTCTTCAGGGTCTTCACGTCCCCATGAAGGCACTTCTTCAGGATCTTCACCTCCTCATGAAGGCACTTCTTCAGGGTCTTCACCTCCTCATGAAGGCACTTCTTCAGGATCTTCATGTCCCCATGAAGGCACTTCTTCAGGGTCTTCACGTCCCCATGAAGGCACTTCTTCAGGGTCTTCACGTCCCCATGAAGGCACTTCTTCAGGATCTTCACCTCCTCATGAAGGCACTTCTTCAGGGTCTTCACGTCCCCATGAAGGCACTTCTTCAGGATCTTCACCTCCCCATGAAGGCACTTCTTCAGGGTCTTCACGTCCCCATGAAGGCACTTCTTCAGGATCTTCACCTCCTCATGAAGGCACTTCTTCAGGGTCTTCACGTCCCCATGAAGGCACTTCTTCAGGATCTTCACCTCCTCATGAAGGCACTTCTTCAGGGTCTTCACCTCCTCATGAAGGCACTTCTTCAGGATCTTCATGTCCCCATGAAGGCACTTCTTCAGGGTCTTCACGTCCCCATGAAGGCACTTCTTCAGGGTCTTCACGTCCCCATGAAGGCACTTCTTCAGGATCTTCACCTCCTCATGAAGGCACTTCTTCAGGGTCTTCACGTCCCCATGAAGGCACTTCTTCAGGATCTTCACCTCCCCATGAAGGCACTTCTTCAGGGTCTTCACGTCCCCATGAAGGCACTTCTTCAGGGTCTTCACATCCCCATGAAGGCACTTCTTCAGGATCTTCACATCCCCATGAAGGCACTTCTTCAGGATCTTCATGTCCCCATGAAAGCACTTCTTCAGGATCTTCATGTCCCCATGAAAGCACTTCTTCAGGATCTTCATGTCCCCATGAAAGCACTTCTTCAGGATCTTCACGAGGCCAATGTGCTCGCCTGAATGCCTCGGATCCACAAAGTCCATCGAACTCAATGTGAGCACTCGACAAATTTAACTGTAAAGATTTGCACTTTTAACAAGAGCAAGACTCCTCCTCAGGTTCTCCTCAGGTTCTCCTCAGACTCTCCTCAGGCTCTCCTCAGGTTCTCCTCAGGTTCTCCTCAGAGCGATGCAGTTCATCTTCATCACAAACTACGACCACAGTGATGTGACAGATGTTGATTCACACATCTGTTGCTCTTGTCAATAACTGCCACGACATCCACCTTTAGGAGAACGATGGGCTTCAGAAGCGCCGCCGCGGTTTTGTGTCTCTGTGGTGCAGGTTCAGGGGTTTACCCGCGATGAGGCCAAAGGGGCAGAAAATACAAAACATACCAGGCCACACAGAAAAACTCATGGGTTTTTAGCCCCACACGGCGTCAAACGGCTTTTTAACACTTTCTGTCCACGTTTTTTGCCTTGTTGTTTTCATTGTAAAATGTGTTTTTTATCTTATTCTTTGATCGAGGCTCTGAGTTGTTTTCTTTAATAACAGGGAGAATGGACTCCCTGTTATTAAAGGGAGTTCATTCCATTCCCCGCAGTTGGAATTATATGAATAATGTCCGTATGTTCGTGGGTTTTTCAGATATTTTGGCCTGGGTTTGGCTGCCCAGACCTGGCAACCCTGGTCTGAGCAAACACAAACACACACACTTGTGGCTTGTAAGTAAGTTTATTTATTTATAAAACACCTTTCCCAGACATCAAGGTCACAAAGTGCTTCACAAAATGACAACACAAATACAAAGCACATTTACAGTCACAAAAACATGGTCATAAAACAACCCTAATGTCCTGGGATTAAACACTTTCTGAAACAGAGTTCCAGAATGTGACGTCATATCGCAAAGCATTATGGGATTATTATTGTTCACATTAAAACACTTGGACACCACAGTGAGGGAGAGGTTTCTACAGCAGGGACTCAGCAGCTCACGGAGCTGTTCCTCGGCTTTTTTCTACACTTTTTATTCTCACTCAGGGTTTGCAGAACAAACAGGAAATGAAGCATCAGTGAAATAGTAAATAAAGGCGCCTTAAACACAATGAAGAACAAATCTTTAAGGATTAAACAAAAACACATAAAATGAGAGCAGAATATAAAAACGTCAGCAGTGCAGCGAGTCTGAGTGAAATAATTCACGTGATATAAAGTGCGTTTGTCAAAGTAACCAGCGTCTCTGTGACCGAGGCCCCCAGACGAGGGGGGGCCTCACATCCTAATGCAAACCAACTCAACACCTCTGCCTTTGTCAGTGAATCAACACTCGTGCCCCTGATGGAAACGTGTTGTGGAGACGCCGACCACAGATCTGAGAGAATCCACTCAGAAACACAAGAAAGTGGTTCTCACTCCGGGGGGGGGGGGCGTTTCCACAGGAGCAGAGCAGCTCAGTTAGGGAGGGGCTGCCTTTAGGGCTGTTATGGGAGGAAAGCACATTTATAGACTTGTCTCCAGTTTGTGCTGATTTTAAAGTGATTCACTTCATTTGTTCCACTAAAACTCGACTAAAAATATAAACAATTGTTTGAGTAAATCTTGAGTCAAATTAAAAACATTTTCATTCAAAGACTAGAATTAAAACTAAACTAAAATGTTAATCAGAATTATGAAGTTTTGCAATCTTTTTTCAAAAATAACATATTTTTTCCCACCCCAAACATTGTCCCTGAATGCATCTTTTTGATGCCGATTCCCACACATTTCCCACGGCTTTTTGGAAAAACTATTAAAAACCCTGTAAATCAACTAAATCTGGGTAAAAAAAACCTTTAAAATGAATGCCTGCACTTGTTGTAAATATATTTTCCCTGCCTTACAAGAGGAGCAAGAAATCTTGTTTTGAGTTGTTTTTACAGTTCTGTTTATGGACATCATGAGGAGGGTGGAGCCTGTTGAATCAACATCCATAGACACTCCTGGGACATATTTTTTCATTACAGTCATTCAGACTCAAAGAGGGAATCACTGACAACACATCCAAACCATTTTAGGGGAAACAATAGGTCTAGCTTCGAGACATGACTAAACCAATGCTTTCTGGTTGTGGTTTAGGGCTATAATATAAGGCAAGGGAGGGGGGTCTGCATGGCAGGCAAGGCAAGTTTATTTGTATTTGTATTTCATGTACATGTACAACTGAATGTGCCTCACAGCAACACCACACAATCAAAAATGCAATAAAAAGAATTAAAACACAATCAAATAAAAAATTACATAAAAAATATGTGTTCAAATTTGTTAAAATACAATCAATTTAAGCAAACGGTGTCCTTTCAGCCTGGACTTAACCCCCCCCCCCCCCCCCCCCTCCTCTTTCCAGCTCATTGTTCCTGCTCCACACCAAAAGCTTTTCACATTCAAATGCACTGAGCCCAGATCAGGTCTGTCATCAACAACAGCACTCCAGTGTGAAACAAAGAGTCGTCCTCAGACTCCACATTGTTTCAATATTATTATCAGGGCTGTCGACTCAACTGCACCATATTAAAATGCAGATGGAAAGGTGGAGATCATGATGTCAGGTGTTCTCTGCCTCTTATTGTTGGTATTTGAAACATATACGTGAAGATGAAGACAGCTGTTGTGTGGAGTGTGGAATGTAAATCATCAGTTGCTGAATCTGTGTGATGCTGACGTGGTGAGGGCCCCTTATAGTCAGATTGTGCTGAGGGCCCCCTGAAGGCCAGGGCCGCCCTGTCCCTGACTTCAGTGCAGACGATGTTTTAAACATGTGACTGACTGCCCTCAAATATGCACAAAGCTTTGTCTCATTGTACCTTTGGGCAGGGCCGTAACGATGAAGGGGAGAACTGGGCATTTGCTTAAACGCCTCTCTCACATTTGAAACAGCTTCTAATGGCCATGTGGGTGGTGCTGCCCCCCCTCCGTCAGAGCCATTCACATACTTTGAGGTACAACTCGCTTTTGTCTTTGCAACACTTGATGTTCTCAGCCACCCAGAGCATAAACTTGTTTTTGGATTATAATGTTGTTGGATTACGAGACAAGAAAAGGCCCCCCAGCTCTGGGCCGACCAATGTCTCACTGCAAAGTCTGTGAAAAGTAAATTATTTTTTGTGTGACAGTGAGAGAAATAGTGACTGTTTACCACTTTAACCCCTTAACTCCCACCTGAACCGAGCACATTTTCTCCAGTTTGGCTTTACCCCAGTCCAAAAGCTTCTGGAAAAAAGCTGTGAAAATAGCAACAAAACTGAGACGAAAACAATGATGGAAATGTGACAAAAAAGGGAGAAAACATTGGCAAAAAAGTGATGAAAAATTGATGAAAAAGTGGCAAAAATGTCACAAAAAATGGACAAAACATGATAAAAATTTGACAAAAATGTGACAAAAAATGACAAAAATTTGATAAAAAATGGACGAAAAAATGACAAAAAAGTGACAAAAAATTATAAAAAAAAAGATAAAAATGTGACAAAAAGTGATGACAAATTGATGAAAAAGCGGCAAAAATGTTGCAAAAAAATGAAGAAAAAAAAAGAAAAAAAATGGACGAAAAAATGACAAAAATGTGACAAAAAATGACAAAAATGCTAAATTTGCTTAAAAAAAATACGAAAAAATGACAAAAAAAGCTACAGAAATGAGTTGAATACCCAACAAAAAAATGATGAAAAAAAAACCCTCCTCCATCATCAGAGTCCAAAAACAACTTCATGCTTTCAAGTGTTGCAAAGACAAAAGTTAGTTCCTCAAAGTGAATGGATGGTTGGACTTGGTCCTGACATCTCAGAGGCCATTCTGAACAAACTTAAAAGCCTCATATCTTTAATAATGTTCTGTTCTGGATACCTCCCTGTTCTCCAAATGCCGTAGACCTGCGGGTTTGTGTGATTCACATGGAAGACATGAAACTACAATAAATAAACATATGGGATTATGGAGCAAACAAATACCAGTGAAATAACGCCAAATGTTTTATAATTTATATTCTTCAAAATGGCCGCCCTTTAATCTTTCTTCATATAATGTCGTCACCTGTAATAGTTTAATCTCTTAACTCCCGCCTAAACCTCACGTTTTTTTTTCCCATATTTTTTTGTTGGGTATTCAACTAATTTTTATAACATTTTTGTCATTTTTTTGGTCATTTTTTGTCACATATTTGTCATTTTTGTGTCAATTTTTTTTTCATTTTTCTGTCAAATATTCATCAAATTTTAGTCTTTTTTTTTTTTTTTACATTTTTGTCTTTATTTTTTTTTTCATTTTTTTGTCACATTTGACTTTTTTTTTGTCACATTTGACTTTTTTTTGCCATTCTTTGTCACATTTTTGTCAATTGTTCCTCAATTTTTCATGACATTTTTGTCATTTTTTAAATCAATTTTTTGTCATTTTTTTGTCACATTTTTGTCATTTTTTCATAAATTTTTTTGTCACATTTCCATCATTGTTTCCGTCTCAGCTTTCACAGCTTTTTTTCCCAGAAGCTTTTGGACTGGGGTAAAGCAAAGAAAATGTGCTTGGTTCAGGCGGGAGTTAAGGGGTTAATAAACGTCTATGAATCTTCAGCTCTTCACTCACTGTAGAAAACTGTTGATGCCTCCAAAGAAACACACTTTCCCTCCTGCCTTTAAACGCTGCATTGATTAGACGCTGAAAAAGCACGTGGATCATTATGTGAACATAGCTGCGCCGCTTTTACTATGGATGGGCGGATCGATACCACAGTATCAATATATCGATACTCGACGGCGACTTTTTAGCATCAATATTGGGCAAAAAGTATCGATACTAATTTGCATATGTAAAAAGAAGGCGTGGCAGCAATTTTAAACATAAAAGGACGATTTACATCTTGGTTCTGAGCCAAAACAGTCCAGAGGAGCAGGGGATTGAACTAAACCAGCCATATCATTCTGCTTTAGATTCTGTTTGTCATTAAAGTATTCATTTAATTAAATAAAACTTTATCTATTTAATTTCACATTAAAGGGATATTTCAGGATTTTTGACATACCCTAGTTATCCAGAGTGTTGCTGATTTCCGGAGATAATTGTTTTGTAATTCATGCAGTTCTTATATTTGAAGAGTTTTGTAGCGCTAGGCTAGTGCAAGGCTAGTGCATGTCTATGGTATCAGCTAGCCTGCATTAAAAACAGTCTGACCCGCTCCACAGAGCACCTGAGGCAAATCACTTATAACACCAGACTAACCATATAAATGTCTGTGTGTAGAGTAATGTTTGGAATATAACTGACCTTGCATCACATGAATGATCGCATTTTGAGGGACTATTTTCTAGCAGATCACTCCGCCGCTGCGTAGCTTATACAACCACGAAGCAGATACTGGTCAAATATAAGTTATTTTAAATGATTTTATGGACACAGACATTTATATGGTTAGTCTGGCTAGCTGATACCATAGAAAGGCTCTCGGTGCCGGCTGGTCTCCAAAGTTTGATTGAGTTGCTGTGTCAACAAAGGAGAAAGGCAGTGTGTGGCCTGTGGCTCAGTCACAGGATCCTCCTGGCACTGAAGCGATTCTGACAGAAATAAAATACAACAACAGTTTTATATTGCAACATGCCCACTGAGTGTGCGAGAGTGTTTTTTAATATTGGTATTTTTTGTGTAACCAACCTTCCACAGACAGGCATACAGCAACCAGCTCCTTGTCACTTTGCGCGTCTCCTGCCCATGACTCAGAGGCTTTCGATGAGGACTTACTGACAGTGGTATGACACTGCAGAAAACAATGTCAACGTTTTGTTTCAGTAATAAATAGTAACAGTTTGCACAATTTGTATAGTGTTGTTGGACACAATTCTTACCTTTACTTTGTCAATGATATATATTTTAAATATCCTCATCTTGGAGCAGGGGGGCAGTTGATCCACCTGCACACAGACGCGTGCGCCGCCTTTATCCTTCCTGCCTCCTCCTCAGAAAAGTGAGCAGGATTGCCTTGAAGAGCAGCGTAGGTCTGGTACAGCTCAAACATCTCCTTGTAGGTACATTCCTCAAAGCCCTTCTGTCCATAGATGCAGAAATCTATATTTTGCGGCAGGTGACAGGAGATTGGAGGAAAACTCCTGGCATATTCCAGAGGAGATCTTTGAGCCACCCATTATTGAGCTGTGTGCCACTGCCCCGGCGCACACTCTCATTCCTGTGCGTCTTCACCAAGCTGCAAAAAAATTATTCAAAAGATTAGGACAGGGCTATTTTTTTTTATCTCCCTACTACACTTAGTGATTAAACTATACCAACTGCTTTCCCTATTGCACAGCAGCATTACATAAACAACAATACACAGACACTGAATTGATTTACTTTATTATTTGTTCTACCTTATACATTGTAATTACAAAAAAATTCAGACTCTCAAAAGCAAAGTGAAATATATACTACACTGTCATTACACAGAGGAGGACACATTTTTAACAAATCTACAAAATACAAAGACATGATATTATGTCAAACTGTCAAAAGTTAGCTGCATGCCAAAATGGACCTATGGATTTGGAGCTTGAGTAGAATCTTTAAATGGACCAGTCATGTTCTGGTTTTGTTCTGGTCTAATCTGAAGCAAGTCAAAGTAGGCTATACTGAACCAGGACTAAGCAAGAGCTCCAAGGAGCTGTACACTAGGACTAATCTAGGTTCTAACAAAAACTAAGCCTGCTCTTCAACATCAGAGTGTAATATATTACACTCTCATATAGGAAGATTTGACAGTATTTAAATTTCAGTAATGAACGTAATGTAATAAAAAACTAACAAAAACAAACTAAATATTTCAATCACAGCAAAAAGAACCTTAAGCTACATTTAAATTAGCCGTGACAACAAACTAAATATTAAGTTTCACACTTGCTATACCAAGTAGCCCACGTCGTTTTCTGCAAGCCAGCAGAAAGGCGCGTTAAGATATTGTCCAAAACGGGACAATCATCAGTCCCAGGCAGAACAGCCAAGAGGGCGCGGAGGTCCCGAGCGCGATGAGGCACCTCTTGGCGTGAGCCGTGGCGCTGGCCGGGTGTAAGAGCTCCTTGGAAGGGCTCGGAAAACTTAAGTCCCCGCTCTTGTACCTCCAGGCCTCGTCTGTTGCTGGAAGAACAGCTCGCTGCTGGTCGTGGGGCACAGTCGAGAAACACGAATAACGGGGAGACAAGACAAAATTAGCTTTGAAACAAAAAAAGTGTAGGGAAAAAGTGGACACTAATAATAATAATTTAAAAAAAAGGTTTAAAACAGGACTAAAAACACAACTCTTCCGATCAGTAAATTGAATGATGTTCAACTAATCCGCTCAAAATCGATGTCAATTGTAGCGATAACAATTAAATGGCGCTCCATCAGTACCTGAACGAAGGTATAGGGGGCGTGGACCAGAGAAGCCCCACTTCTGATTGGTTGGTCTATGGTCGCTCTCTCTAATGAGGGGGACTCAAAATCATAGACACTCGCTTCTGATTGGTTGGTCTATGGTCTCTCTCTCCAATGACGGGAGTCGAAATCATAGACAGTTTGCACGACCATAGACAGAAAGCCTAGTTTTGAGGATGCGGCTATTAGTAGTGTAAGTGAATATTTTCAGTAATTGGTCAGTTGTTCTTTTATTACATTCATTGTGTCTTCTTGAGTAATACACTTTTTCTGGTTTCTTTTTAAAAGACACCAGGTTGGAACAAACAAAAGCTGTTCTATTACCTTACGCGTTTCGACGGACAAGGAACCACTTCCGTCTTCGTCAGATTGCTTATGTCAGTGTGGCCACGCCTGGGAACTACAACTTTCCCAATAAGAGACGCATCATGCACGTCGGGAGACGCCTCTGACGAAGACGGAAGTGGTTCCTTGTCCGTCGAAACGCGTAAGGTAATAGAACAGCTTTTGTTTGTTCCAACCTAGTGTCTTTTAAAAAGAAACCAGAAAAAGTGGTCAGTTGTTCTATAATCGTCTTCCTCTTGAGGCTATTTTAAGGCTGGGCGCTATATGTGCTACAGTGCCCTCTGGTGAATAATAGGAAAAGCGTCCCTAACAAAAATATGTTTCCATGGCAATGAGCTATTTTATAGTATGGTCTCTTTTAAGCTATTCTACAGCCCCACTACAGTCAAAGCACAACAACAAAGTTTCTAAACAAGCTAATGTGCGCATAAGAAAATGACAGCTTGATCTAATCCTATCATTTTAGTGTATTGATTAATATTTTTCTCCATATCATTGCATCCCTTGATTCAGCATGGTATTTTACCTATAATAATTATGAATTATTTATTCATCCTGTGTTGCAAAGCGGATACATGAAACTGGGGGGTTATGTAGAGGGCAAGTACCATTCATTCTCACATAGGTGCAAATTCTGCTCCTTCCTCTGATTTATCCTGTTCTTTTGTGTCAAGAGGTCACTGCCTGCTCTGATCCAAATGCACAGCAGGAGGTCCATGTCCACACCTGCCTAGTGTCTTCACAGAGATGTTTGCTCACCCTTTTAAGTACGTTTGTTGTTGTTCAGATCTCTTGTCTTGTGAGAAAAGCTTTAACTTTATGCTCAACGACACATGCTTCTCTCATCTACCTTGGACCAGTCACACACTCAATTTTTACCAATAGCTTTGGACCAAACTGATAGTCAGGCTTATGCAGTCTTGTTACAAATAAAAACCTTTGTAACTTTAATGTCTCAATAATCAGTAAAAAGCTTTTTATTGACTGTCATATTTTTACCTAATTCAATATAATTGAATAATATTCAAGTATCTCTACTTATTCTTTGTTGTGGTTATGCAGAATATTTCTATGAATCTGTGATCAGTGGATAATAAATTAATTATAATTTCTGTAGTTACATTTTTACCCTTTTCCTTCACCATTTTCATATCTATTGTGATCATTATGAACCTATTTACCTGTACTGAAATAATAAAGCAGTGTGATTTGAATAATTGAATTTGAATTTAAAAAGTTTAATTTAACAAGGTAATTTAACAAGCTCAATATAAGACAAACTATTTACAAAACAAAAAAAGCTGCACAGGCAAGACAATTTACAGAAATATTAAGGATTATAGACATTATGTAGTAATACAAAAGAATTCTCTCTTTGTTTTGTTACCAAAAATATTACTATTAAAAACAATGAACTCTCAGTAAAGGTGCTAATCAAGCAAGCAATCAATCAATTTATAAAGAGTTTTTCATACATCAGGTATCACAGAGTGCTTTACAGATTACAACAATTAAATAACACTTTGCGAGTTTAGCATGAGTGCTCTATTTACATAATATTTACAAAACAAAAAGTGCAAAAATAAGTAATGACACAATACAAAACTACACAACTATTTACAGATTGTCAACATCCCTTTGAAATTCTTCATAACTAGAATAAACTTTGGAGGAGTCTATTCCTTTGGATGAGGACATCATCTTCACTGGACAGAAGTTTCTCTTTTTATATTTTTTGTGTCCCTGTATAGACTGGCCACACATCTTACACACAGGCAGACTGTACACACGGGACATTTTAGGCTCAATCACACCACTGTCCTGGGCTTTTAGCTTTCGTTTATATTGAGTCGATCGTGCCCAGGAGACATCTGTTGCCTTTGTGTTACAATGCTGTGTGTCAGGGGCAGAAGGAACCGTGGAGGGACCAGCTCTCACAGCTCTCTCCTTTGGAGATGTGGTGGATGTGACTGAAACTGGTTTGGAGGGGGCAGGGAGTATCCTCACTGGCGGGCGGTGAGTGTGTGTGGAGGCAGGTGGAAGTGCCGGTGTTGGAGCAGAGCGCGTAGAGGAGGAGGCAGGTGGAAGTGCCCTGGCTGGAGTAAAGAGCGTAGAGGATAAGGCAGGTGGCACTGAGGTAGCAGTGACTGGCGTGGAGGCATGACGTAACATTACTAGATGAGGAAGAGACCCAGAGGGTGCAGAGAGGCCAGGGGTGTCTGTGGCAGCAGTTACTGTGGAGACACCAAGTTGTGGAGGAGCCGGCAAAGAAACGCCAGCAGGACGAGGAGGACCAGGCGGAGGCACACATACCGCTGTGTGTACAGGCTGTGGTACTGTCACATCCTTCCTCACCTTAAGCACCTTGGTCCCTGCTGTGCTCGGGGTTGGGCTGAACTGCACCACTGGGTAATTTGGTAGGGGAAGAACATCTGGCTGGTTTGGAGCAGGTGGCAAAACTGCAGCTGACACAGAGGACGTTTTGGTAGGTATGGCAGGCTGTCTGGTGGCATGTAGATTCAGGAACCTCTCCTGGGAGTCAATAAAGTCTCGCACAGTTTTAATGTTAATCTTAGGGAGAGGGATTCCTGCTTTTGACAGCACACTGTCCTCCACCAAAACAATGTGTTGAATCCTCTCATATGCCTTGAGGATGCTGGTCTTCTCCGGGCTGGTAAGGGACTTGGCAGGGCTACGCAACCACAGCATCTTCACCAGCGTGTACATCAGCCGGTTGTTCTCAGCGCTGATGTCATGCTGAGCTCGTGCATAGCGCTTGGCCATTTTGAGCCTCTGGATCACTGCAGCATCCTCAAGGCTGTCTCTCTTGGTCCTGCAGTACAGGCTGTTACCCCAGTGGCGTTGGTAGAGCTGGTTGAAGCGTTGCTGCTGTTTGTCATGCTCCTCTACCGCGAGGGACAGCTTGTCCTCTGCTTTTATCATATCCACCAGGGCAGAGCAGAACTTCTCCAGCTTTTCAAAGCCCGGGAGAGGATTTTGACTGCATATGTCCTCCTGTAATAAAAAAAAATATATACAAGTGTCACTGGAAATTGTGTTACATCCTTTTTATCCACAGTTGGGTATTTACTCAAATACACTTACTTATGCAGGTTTTTAGTTTAAATAAAATAGATTTTAACACAGTGCTTTGTACTTCTACTTGAGTAATATTACTTTAAAGTAATGATATATTTTGGCTACTCTCCCACCTCTGTCTTTATCCTTTATAAACTAAATTCTGCAGTGTACATCTATATAGTAAAACCATTCTTACAAAAGCTGGGGGCTGAACACTGGATGTCACACTACTGGTCACTGTGAAGTGTGGCAGAGTCACATCGAGCGCTGCTGTGTCATCTGGGTCACTGACATAGGCCTCGTCAGGGTCGGGCTGGTCAGGCTGAATCACCTCGTCCTCTTCAGCGGGGCCGTCGTTCTCAATGTCCTTCAGCGAAAAGGCCTCCCCTGTGCTTTGGCTGAAGAGGTACTCCAGACCAAGCAGCTCCTTTGAGTTCACATCAGCTGGCAGCCTGAAGTTCTCTTCCACGGTCTCCCCAAAAAGGCGCTGGCATCGCGAGTTCAGGCGGTCGATGAGTGGGGCTGAGTATGACCGCAAGTGACGGCCTCTGCCACCAAACACGGCATCTGAACTGCGGTCTGAATTCCAGCGCGCTATGCCACTGATCAGATAAACCTGATAAGGCCGTGCAGCACAGCGGGGGCCTAAAAACACGAACACATTCAATTATACAAAAACATATTTACATTCTTCCCAAATTCACCAACTAAGTTATCTTAATACCAGGAATCATGTGGGGAAGAGAGCGGTGGAAGCCCTCCAGGCTGTTGCTTCCCCTCAGGCACTTATAGAATGGGACATCCACTTTGTTAATCGTGGTTGTCCGTGCCACTCTGTACATTGGCATCTCAGGAGGATCCTGGATGCACTCCAGATGCCGCTGCTGTGTTGCCCACACTTGGTCAATGGCTCCTGTAGTAATAGAGTTAATGTACTATGACATCTATTATTTATTAAAACAACCAAACACAATTAATATAACTTTGAAATACCTGGGGACTTGAAGAAGCTCACGCCGCTCTCGTCCAGGCCAGCAGGACCTTTGAGCTCTTCAATGGTCTCATGCACGAGCCGGAAGGTTTCCTGCGCCCCCTGGGTCACTCTCCTCACATGGTGCTTTAACTGCTCCCTGGAAATGTGGTGACGCACAACCTCTTCGCTAGTCAAGCTATTCAGGGCGGGGTTCTTCGCTCTGACTGCACTGATAAGGAGCTCCAGGTCATCCCGGTTGTACGCCATCACTGCTCCAGCAAGCGCAGACTTGAACATGGCGTACTTGGAGTGGGACTCCGAGCGGATGGCCGCGTCAAATCTGTGGATCCAGTGTATCCGCTGTAGCTCCTTTGGGAAAGTCAGACTGGGATGGACTCTGTGTCAGTGGTTGGTCTTTAGGTTAGTGTGTTTTGTTAGCGTTTAGCCTGTTAGCCTTTGACTTGAGGTGGTGTGATGACCTTCTCGAAGGAGTGTGTAAACGTTAAACGATCGGCCTAAAATGACTGGACGGATCATGTTTGAGACTGAAGGCTGAAACTCCACTTGGATGCAGATTGGTTCATTGGGGCAGTTTAATGCCTGGAAGCAGGGCAGAGTGTTGTAATAGGAAACTATAGCAGATACAGGATACTGCAGAGATGGATCAGACGGGGAATATTTGGATTGACACTATGGGATGGATTATCTTGGCAAAGGAGAAGCGCTCCGTAACAAAATCCGACAGATTTGTGAACTATATTTGAGAGGAATGGGTGTTTTGAGGATAGTTTCATGTCTTTGAGTTCCAAGAAGGATTGGACGTTGGTTTCAGTCTTATCAGCCCTGGGTCTGTCTATAGCCTGTTCGTCCATGGGAGTGGGGGTTTCTCAAATCTCCCACTGGGTTTGGTTGAGTTTTACCTTGTCGTGGAGGAGAGTCTAAGGCTTATCTGGACTTTACATTTGCTTGGACAAAACATTGGAAAGAAATGGAAAGCTATTTACAGATCAAACAATTTACAGGTGCATTATTCCATCACAGTGGCCATGACGAGTCAGGATCAGTTGTTTTTCGGGTTTCTGGTGGGTTTTCGTGGAAGGAACAGATGATTGACCTTGACGATAGATTCATCAGCTGTGAAAACCTACCAGCAATCCTGAAAACAATTGATCCCGGTGCGTTATCCAGGCCGCTGGGATAGAAAGTAAAGCCACACAACAGAACCAAAAGCTCCGTAATGCACCTCTCGGGAAATAGGCTTTGAAGGCAGGTGGATGTGGAGTTCTTCTTGATGAGGTCCGAGCAGGCACGGGGCGGGTGGGGCAGTGAGTTTCAGAGTGTGGGGGCGGCGATTGAGAAGGATCTGTCTCCCCAGAGTCCCTCTCGAGATCGGGAGGGCCTGTGATGGTGGAGCGGGTCACAGACTCATGAAGGGGCCAGATTGTGGAGTGCTTTGAAAAGGTTTTTTAAATTTCCAATTAGCAAACAGGTGAAACTCAGAAAACTCTCATTTCGTTCATTCATTTCTGCCGTGAAAATGTGAATATATGATATAGACTCATTACATGCAAAGTGAAATATGTCGAGCCTTTGTTTGTTACAATTTGGATGATTATGGCTTACAGCCCATTTTCAAAATATTCTAATTTTATGAGATAATTATAAGCTGAGCCATAATCATCCAAATTATTACAAATAAAGGCTATAACTATGTCACTTTGCATGCCAGGAGTCTACATCATATATTAGTTTCACAGTTTAACCCTTAACTCCCACCTGAACCGAGCACATTTTCTCCAGTTTGGCTTTACCCCAGTCCAAAAGCTTCTGGTAAAAAACTGTGAAAATAGCAACAAAACTGAGACGGAATCAATGATGGAAATGTGTTAAAAAAGTGAGAAAACATTGACAAAATGTGACAAAAATTTGACAAAAATTTGACAAAAAAATGACAAAAAAAATGACAAAAAAACCGACAAAAATGTGCTTAAAAAATGACGAAAAAATGACAAAAAAGTTACAAAAATGAGTTGAATATCCAACAAAAAATGATGGAAAAAAATCTGATGACGTGAGGAAAAAGATCCCCTCAGTTCAGGCGGGAGTTAAGAGATTAAGTTAGCAGAAATTAATGCACCTTTTTAACGATATTCAAATTTTCCAAGTCGCACCTGTATTTTTTAGACCATCTACGCAAAATTTGATTTAAAGGGGCTATACGGAATTATATAAATGATGTATTTTCCTCCCCCTACATGTTCCAGCCTACATGTCCTAATGAGCTCAGACCTGTTCACCACAACTAGGGCTTTTTTGAGTTCAGGCTTTTTTAGACTCACACGGATCATTTATTGACGTTTGGAGAGAAGAAGTACCGAAAATTAGCACCGAAAAAAAAAAAGTTTTTCGATACCGCCCCCTACCGGAGCTTTTCGGTCGGTACCAAGTAGGTACCGTTTAACGGTACCCAGCCCTAACCACAACTGCCTCTGAAATCCTGCACTGTCACTCAAAAAGTTAATTCCAACTTGCATCTAGACTCTTAAATGAATTACACCAACATTTTAAAAAAATCTTTAGAGACAGAACCCTCTCAATGATACATCCTCAAAAATACAAAAACTATGTCTGAATACAAAAACACAAATCAGCTGCAGTCGCGTTCATCGCGTCACCTCGTGTTACTAGAATAACTTTCTGAGTTCATTTGGTTGGACACTAGGATTAGAGATGTTAAATTGTTTCAGCGCCACCTGCAGGCCGTCATCAGAAGCATCACAGGCGTGCGGTGAAGTCTGTCTGTCTGTCTGTCTGTCTGTCTGTCTGTCTGTCTGTCTGTCTGTCTGTCTGTCTGTCTGTCTGTCTGTCTGTCTGTCTGTCTTCACGATGCAAGTTTTGGAGAACACGTTTGTTCAGTGGTGACGTCACAGCTCGACTTCCGGGTTCCAGATGTGCGAGAAACTACAAAAAACTCTTTAAAACTGTTGTGGATTTTCTTACTTAATAAAGCTTAAGAGATGTTTGTCTAGACAACATGTGAAGTTTATTACTGTGACATTTTCTGTTTTATGCATTTTAATACAATAAAACTTAATGTATTTTAAAATAACTAACGGACAGCAGATGGCGCCAGCGCGTAAAAGGTAAAAGCCCACCCTGGTTCACACGCACTTCCTCTGTCTTCCTCCGGCCTGGTTGGGCTGGCCCAGAGGTTGTGCGCAATGTTCTACGGGTGCAGGTAGCTATGGTTCATTCGTCCTCTTTTCAGTATTGGTTTGGCCGCTAACGCAAGTTGTATTTTAGCGGCGCGGGTGGCTGTTGACTTAAGGCGCACCACTCCATGGCGTCCACATGGCTCTCCCGATGTGTTTGGTCTGGGTTCTGCTGGGGCCCTCGCGTAACCGGGAGGCTATCGAAGCACCGCACCGGCCGGGTGGAGTTCGATGTTGGCGTGCGACGATAGGCTTGCCTTGCCTCGTGGTTAGCCTTTTGTAGGAGAACTGCTCCGCAGCTAACTTTTTTTGTATTTACGTTTAGGTGGACCCATCTGCTGCTGTCTTGCTTTGCTTATCTTGCTTCGTCTTGTTTGTTGTCTTCCTGGTTTTGTTTGTAATATCTGAAAAGCTAGTGTGACCCAAATGAAAATACTGTGAACCAACAGAGACTTAAAGTGAACAAACTGTTCAACTGAATGTAACAAATGGTGAAATGTCTAGCGTGAACAAAAAGTATGAAACGAACAGAAAGATTTAAAAAAAAGTACAACATAGAAATAAACTAAACTGTGAAAAAGGAACATGCTGCCTCTGTCCTTATGGGTCGAACCTGTGTGCCTTAAAGCACATTTTTTCCAGTTTTACTGGATGGCGTTGTCTGGCATTTTGATTTAACATACTACCACTCGTCATGCCACATTACGCATGAGGAGATTGTACGACAGGAGAATCTGTGGGTAAATCTGTGGAGCTGGTTTCATACACACACATCAAAAGGCGGTACAACAGAACAAAGACACGGTGATACATTTGGAGATGTAAATGCGAGCGGCCGAAAGACGCTTTGCATGGGAATGAAATCAGGCTGGCGGTGGAGGAAGAGTGGGATCTTTTGTCATGCTTTAGAAGATGGGCCATGCGGGCCTATTGTCTTTTAGGTGCGAAACGACCATGCCCAGGATCTTTTGTGATGCTTTAGAACAGGGGTGTCAAACATGCGGCCCGCGGGCCTGATCCGGCCCGCAAGATGATTTAATCCGGCCCCTGCCCTGTAGAGCAGAAATTCCAGAGTATGTAAAAAAAAAAAGTAAGTCTCTAGCCCATTCCTGTGCAGAGTTATGAATTTTTAAAGAATTACCAGAATGCTCATTCTAGCCACTAGGGGGCATTAAATAAAAAAAAAAAGGATAGAGTTCCACACGTGTCCAGCAGAGGGCACTGACATAAAAAGAGCTCAGGATATGAACAACACATTATATAGCCATGTGGTAAATGGACAGTCTGCCCCAGGGCGGCTGTGGCTTCAATAACAGTTTACCACCACCAAGTGAATAAATAATGACTACTGCACTTTCAGGAACTTGTGACACAGGCTTGTAAAGTGCAATACAAGTGTAAGCCGTTGTCATTAATGAAGCTACAGTCAGGTTGGGGCTTTGATCAAATCCCAGCTTATTATTATTCATTTATTGGAAACATTTTCTCTATTATATGTGGCCCGCGACCCGCTGTGGGAGCTGAATTTCGGCCCGCGACCCAAAATGAGTTTGACACCCCTGCTTTAGAAGATGGCCCCCCTTGGCCTGTCGTCCGTCTGGGATACAGGAAGAAACCGGTCTGGTCACCCTGCAGGGAGCCAGGCGGCATGGAGCCAGCTTGGCTACCAGCTTAACTTTAACTAAACTTGTCACAACAAAACACAATCAATATTTGTGAAACTCAACAGAGAGTTACTGAACAGACTTACTTATCAGGCCCATTAGCCAAAAATGCTGCACCTACTGCTATGAAAGTAATATTTACTAAAATCGGTACATCCGGTTTAGCGGGGAAAATGCTAACAGCTACGCTAACCCCGGAAGTACCGACTTTAGTAAATATGTTGTTTAGCAGCAGGTGCGGTATTTTTGGCTAATGAGTCTGAGAAATAAGTCGGTTCAGTAACTCTGTGGGCCTGATCTTGTGCATCATAACGGAGACGATAGCGTGACATTTTGCGCTCAGTAGGAACGCACTTTGTGATCTTGCCACTCCAGACTTAGCGCATTTAAATGGGCGGAGACACAGATTTTCCTTCAACCAGATTGACTCCGCGTCCAGGAGAGTGGTTGTGTGGGGTGAACATGTGCTTTTGTTTTGCTTCGCGTTCACGCCAAGCGCGGGCCGATCCGCGCCACAGCGGACGCTGTAGCTCTTTTCTTCTCGAGATATTAACATCGTTTAGCTCAATATGGGGTAAATAAAGTTTTTAGTTTTTAGTTTTTTTGACCTGTGAGAGCCTAAGGTTTAAGAAAGAACGCAAGCCAGCGCAATGGAAACGAGGAAGTGAATGTCAGCCGTGTTTCCATCAGTGCAGTCACCTCCTCTTGTGACGCCCCCTCACAGGTGGCGGAGGCGAATGGCACATATAGCGCCGCCACTCGGAAAATAATTTGCCAAGAGCCTGCGCCGCCCCGTGCGCCGCCACAAGATCTGGCCCTCTGAGTTTCAGAAATACTGATGGTTGTTTTCAAGACTTTTAATGTTTTTTTTCTCACATATTTGCCAGTTTGCTCGTACCCCGGAGCGGAGGTCGTGACGTCACACTTAACAAACGTATCGCTCGTGAAGTTAACGGGAATCCGACTCAATTTACCCAGAGATTCACCACCATTCCTTCAACTGCAACTCCTTCCTCCATCCAAAACCTGTCACCGCTTTGAAATCAAGTGACCAACTTGCATCTCGTGGCTTTAAAGGTGCATTATGCAACTTTTAATGCTAAAAATAAAGTTAATATTTGTGTCTATTTGACCTTGTAGTGAGCTAGCAAAAAGTAGCTAGCCTTGCTGCTACTAGCCTAGCCACACTGCCTGGGACCACAACAAATGTTGCCAAGCAACGCACAAACATTTGGGAACTATTTTTGGCGTAAATCATTAAATAAACCTTTGGGCCTTCATAAAAGTGTATGAAGTTTATTTTGTGTGTGTTCAGTTGGCAAATGGCCGTATAATAATCAGGACAATAAGTAACTTAGTGGTTCGCCCTGTCGGTGCTTATTTTCCTTACTGAATGTTTCAGTCCTGAACCTGTTTCCTGTGTCCTTCATATATGTTTCACTCATTGTATGGGTTGTAACGTGCAAATAATCAAGCCGCCACACGCCTGTTTGAGACCTCGATTGCACACGTTGATTTGTGCAATAGATACAGACGGCATCTCTGGAATCACCCGTTTAACTTTAACCGTTAAGGGGAAACAATTTGGAGAAAAATCTAAACTTTCTCTTATTATTCAAAAAACATGGGGAGGAGCAAAGTGGTTCAACAGCCCAGATTCAATAACGCGAGAAACAGCGGTAAAAGTCACCCGTGTGTCGCATGCGGAGGCAGCTGTGATGCTAGCGGTGCTCAGGGCTAACGCTAACTCCGCTCTGCTGCGACATTAATCACACTTTTCGGCTGAAACTGACGCGAGAATGAACCATATGAGGTAAACTAGTGAGTTTGTGTTTGGAAATTGAAACAAAGCTATTTCCACTAATTCAAGGGCGCTGATTTAAATTGCCCATATAAGGTAAACTAGTTTCATAAAAGGCCAATGTTACACTCGCATTTCCTCTTTTGTGTTCATACATTTGTTGTAGATGTGGATGATCATAAGGAGGCCTCGCTCCTTTAGGCAATAAGAAAGAATGTTTGGGAAAACTTGTGCAAATCAAACTTTCAAACTTGAGCTGTAGATACTGACACAAACATGAGGGGAAATATATAGTTTTATTGAATGTTTTCACATCAAAATCAGGCATGTAGCTCCGAGTAGAGAGGGCCAACATTGTCGATATTTTCTGTGAACAAGTCATGATAGAGCCTGGTTAAATTTGTGCAGAGAAAACTTCCTTTGAATCTGTTGAATCTGCAAGCCGACTATTGACTCTCAAAGGCCTGACATACCAGAGCTTTAGGTGTGGAGCAGGAACAATGAGCTGGAAAGAGGAGGGGGGAGGGGCAGCAGAGGTTTCATCCACAGAGGTGAGGGGGGGCTCCTTTGGGGAGGGGCTTTCCACACAGAGCTATAAAAGCCCCCAGTGACTTCCAGCTGGACTCTGGACTTGTGTGTGACCCTGTCTGTGGGAGCTGGGAGGAAGAGCCACAAAGACTCTGCTGGTTTGGAGGAAATATCCAGGACTCACAGAGCGGCTCCACAGTCTGTGCTGCTGCTGCCCCCCCAGGAGTCTGTCTGCTCACAGGTGAGGAGGATCTGCACACAGACACACTCACATCAGCCAGGTCAGGTCAAAGTAGGTTCTAAACTCAAGTCAAGACGTGTTTCACAATGAAACATAGACTGGACTTTCTTCTGCAGCTCCAGCGCTCGATTTAAGCTTCACCTTTTTATTACTGATGTACAAAAACCAGCGAAAACTATGATACACAGCCCAGCATTGTCTCACGGATCACTGCACTTTTTAGAAAAAGAAAAACTCTTTGGAGCCAGGCTTTTCAGCAGTTTAAACGAGGAGCAAAACTACAGGAATCCTGTTTCCAAAGTGCCTTTGGAGTTTGTTGCTGATTCACAGTGAGCTGATGGGGGAGGGGTGATACTGTATGTGTGAATGAGAACAGAGGGAGGGGGATGGTCACACCAGGCCAAACTACATTTAGTGTTTTACAGAATAATGTGTGTAACACAACACTAACTCCTGTTTCTGTCTGCAGAGAAATGGACCCAGCTCAGCCTCTGCAGACTCCCCGCACACAGGGAAAGACATACAGCTGTGAGCAGTGTGGGAAAGGATTTACTACATCACGCAATCTTAAAGAACACATGAGAATCCACACTGGGGAGAGGCCATACAGCTGTGAGCAGTGTGGGAAAGGATTTATTACATCAGGCCATCTTAAAAAACACATCAGGATCCACACTGGAGAGAGGCCATACAGCTGTGAGCAGTGTGGGAAGACCTTTAGCCAATCATCCAGCCTCAAAACCAACATGAAGATACATGCTGGGGAAAAGGAATACAGCTGTGATGAGTGTGGGAAGTCATTTTATTGGCTCTCAGGTCTCAGGCAACACAAGAGAGTCCATGATGAACTAAAACCGTACGAGTGTGAGCAGTGTGAGAAGACCTTTACTCGGTCATCCAGCCTCAAAAACCACATGAAGATACATGCTGGGGAAAAGCCTTTTGAGTGTGGCCTGTGTGGACATGTGTTTACTCAGTCTGCACATCTTAAAAGACACATGAGAATCCACACTGGAGAGAGGCCATACAGCTGTGAGCAGTGTGAGAAGACCTTTAGTGAATCCACCAACCTCAAAGACCACATGAAGATGCATGCTGGGGAAAAGAATTACAGCTGTGATGAGTGTGGGAAGTCATTTAATCATCTCCCAGGTCTCAGGCAACACAAGAGAGTCCATGGTGGACTAAAGCCGTACGAGTGTGAGCAGTGTGGGAAAAGATTCAGTCGGTCACAGGATCTTGAATGTCACTTGAGAATCCACACTGGAGAGAGGCCATACAGATGTGAGCAGTGTGAGAAGACCTTTACTCGGTTATCCAGCCTCAAAGAACACATGAAGAGGATCCACACTGGAGAGGAACAGCTGTGATGAGTTTGTTCAGATCTTTTCAGATTATGTGCCCGATCTTGTGCATCATAACGGAGACGATAGCGTGACATTTTGCGCTCAGTAGGAACGCACTTTGTGATCTTGCCACTCCAGACTTAGCGCATTTAAATGGGCGGAGACACAGATTTTCCTCCAACCAGATTGACTCCGCGTCCAGGAGAGTGGTTGTGTGGGGTGAACATGTGCTTTTGTTTTGCTTCGTGTTCACGCCAAACGCGGGCCGATCTGCGCCACAGCGGACGCTGTAGCTCTTTTCCTCTCGAGATATTAACATCGTTTAGCTCAATATGGGGTAAATAAAGTTTCTATTTTGACCTGTGAGAGCCTAAGGCTTAAGAAAGAACGCAAGACAGCGCAATGTAAACGAGGAAGTGAATGTCAGCCGTGTTTCCATCAGTGCAGTCGCCTCCTCTTGTGACGCCCCCTCACAGGTGGCGGAGGCGAATGGCACATATAGCGCCGCCACTCGGAAAATAATTCGCCAAGAGCCTGCGCCGCCCCGTGCGCCGCCACAAGATCTAGCTCCAAATGTGCTTCATGACATGAACATGTCTGTGTCGTTCACAGAGACTTATGTTTTACAAATACTGATGCTGATGTTTTTAAGGGAGGTCATAGAATGTAAATCTTCCTGATGTAAATAGTGTCTTCATTGCCTTGTGCCTTGTGCTGTTTTCCTCATGTGTTTTTTCATTCCTGTTTGTGTCGTTCACAGAGACTTATTGAGTCGACTGTTTTTCAAACTCATGTTTCAGACTCGCTGATGTTTTAGTGTTTAGTGAATGTAAAGCTTTTCACTGATTTGACACTTTTTAACCTCTTAACCCCCACCTGAACCAACAACATTTTCTCCAGTTCCTCATTACACAAATCTAGAAGCTTCTTGACTGGAGTTTACAGCCTATGAATAGACCAGTGTGACCCCTCATTTGAAAGCTAAGACCTACAAACGTGTTGCGTCTTTTTAACTTTTTTGTTGCTTTTTCAGCGCCTTAATTTTGTCTTTCTTAGAATAAAATATTGTTTTTCAAAGAATTTGAATCAGAGTTTTGTACCAGTGGGTTTTAGCCACTATATTGTGAAATCCCGTAAATGGACGATTCATTTTGAAAGCATTTTACGGTCTGTGTTTAATACGCCGTCGTAGTTTACGATGTTGTGACGTCACAAAATGAAATTTGTTTTGGGGCCAAAGTTAGTTTATATATGAGGCGTATGTACAGACATAAACCATGATGTATTTGTTTTCTGCTTATGGGACACATTAAAATGTAGAAAAAGATTTAATGATTTTATTAATATATAGTTCAATGCTGTGAAATCATGGGATATTTGTGTCATTTTCTGGCACATGATGTTGGACAGAGCTGATAGAAAAGTAAGAGGGCATCCATGGGTTTCTTCAAAGGGACAGAGCTTTTTCACACGACCGTTCACTAAACTAGAATGTGACCTGAAGTAACGAGACACAGTAGGTGGCGCTATACACCTAAGCTGTTGGTCACCGCCTGCCAATAAACCAAAGAAGAAGAAGAAGCACCATTCTTCAAATCTTTACTGATGGATCAAAGCAACCAGATTTCTGCGGCTGCTCTGCACAGTCTGCAGTCTGGTTTCACCGTGGCCAAGATCTACTTATTGAGAGTTATTGAGAGTTATTGATAGTTTATATGTTGCAGCTCTTGGGGATACATGTTCAGTTGTGCTGGGTCCCTTCACATGTGGGGGTTGAAGGGAATGAGCTGACTAGCTGGCTAAAAGTGCCCTCGCAGGGGATATTTCTATAAATGTCAATTCAGGGAAATCTGAAGCAAAATCACTCATTCACCAACGTATAAAGACTTTGTGGTAAGACGTTTGGGATCAATTTGTCAAGGGCAGACGCTTGTATACGATTCCAAATGCTGTTACTTTAGTAAGTAAGGCTCCTACAGGCCGGTGCAGAAGAGAATCAGAATCAGAATAGTTTTTATTGCCATTGTTTGTAAACAGGTTCACAAACTAGGAATTTTTCTTGGTGAGACGTGCAACATTAAACACAAAACACACATAACACAGAGTTTAGATAAAAATAAGCTATAAACTTTAAACTATAAGGCTTTAGGGGCATGCAAAGGAATATTAAAATAAGATAAAGTGATATAAAGTGATAAAGTGATATAAAGTGATAAAAGGTGCAGTGGATCTATAGAGCAGATTACAGTCTGTCCTGAGTTATTAGGTCTTTATCGTTCATGAGTCTGACGGGTGTGGGAAACAACTGTTCAAGTGGCGGATCTATGGGTCTGGATTGACCGTAGCCTCCTGCCTGAGGGGAGGGGGGTGAATAGTCTGTGTCCAGGGTGAGAAGGGTCAGCAGTGATCCGACCCACACGCCTCCGGGTCCTGGAGGTGAACAGGACTTGGAGAGATGGAGCTCACAGTCAATCACCTTTTCAGCAGATGGACCACACAGTGATGGAGGAGGTGAGGATGGACCACACGGTGATGGAGGAGGTGAGGATGGACCACACGGTGATGGAGGAGGTGAGGATGGACCACACAGTGATGGAGGACATGAGGATGGACCACATGGTGATGGAGGAGGAGAGGATGGACTCGATGGTGGCCATGTAGAACTGCACCAGCATCTTGGTCGGCAGCTCTCTCTCAGCTCTACAGAGGTTAATACAATACAGTTTGCAGCATAACTTAACTTAAGTTTCCTCAGCTGCCGTAGGAAGAACATCCTCTGCTGGGCCTTCTTGATGAGGGAGGTGATGGTTGGCTCCCATTGGAGGTCCTGGGTGGGAGAGTCTGTCAGGGCGAGGGGGGATGATGGGGCTGTGTCTTTCCTGAAGTCCACGATCATCTCCACTGTCTTCTGGGCGTTCAGCTCCAGGTTGTTGACACCAGCCGGTCCACCGCTCTCCTGGAGGCGACTCATCACCGTCCGAGATGAGCCCGATGAGGGAGGTGTCGTCCTGGTGACGGGAGGTGCAAGAGTTTGTGTACAGGGAGAAGAGGCAGGGGGAAAGTACACAGCCCTGAGGAGTTCCACACGTGCTGTCTCCGGTCCGTCAGGAAGTCAGTGATCCACCTGCAGAGGGAGTCGGGCTGAGCTGGTAGAGCTTGTCTCGTAGCAGTCCAGGGAGGATGGTGTTGAAGGCAGAGCTGAAGTCCACAAACAGGATCCTGGCGGAGGTTGCAGGCCGTGGGAAATGTGTGGGAATCTCAAATAGTCGTCAAAAAGGTGCATTCAGGGACAATGTTTGGGGTGGGAAAAAATATGTTCTTTTTGAGAAAAAATAATTCTGATTATGAGACGGATCTGCTGCCAGAAAATGGGCAGTAAAAGAACAAATATATTTTTTCACTTCATGT
The DNA here is from genome assembly GCF_951799975.1 of Gobius niger. NCBI lineage: Eukaryota > Metazoa > Chordata > Actinopteri > Gobiiformes > Gobiidae > Gobius > Gobius niger. Next base: position 3,652,263 of record NC_136858.1, on the reverse strand, counting down.
TGCAGGCGGGTGAAAATCTGCTGATTCAATGTAAGTCAATGGGACACGTCTGTGACACTATGGGAGTAACTATTGTTCAAACTGATATTAGACCAAAACAAAAACTGTCCCAAACTTAATCTTCCCACTGATTTTTCATGTGGGTGAACCGGTCACAATGATTTCAGCCAAAGTGAAATGTGTCTGAACATTATTGAGTCGATAACAGTTACATGTCAATACCAATGCAAAGCCTTGGTTTCAGGATTCACTGAAAATGTGGTCATTTAGTGAAAAAATAAATACATAAATTCTGACATTTTGTATAATTGTGAGCAGTTTGATGCAGAAAAATGGCAAAGGTAAGAAAAATATTTTTCGGGCTTTGTATAATGGGGGGGTCTCTAAAAGTCTGCATTTATAATGGTCGTCTATGGGGCACAACTAAACAAACTGACTTTTCACTAAAACAAAAAATACACCAAAGTGAATCTTCCTGCTGATTATCCACACGGACAGGCCGGTCACACTGACAGGAGCCATGGTTAAAAAAAAGGTGGAATTTTAGAATTATTTCATATTATTCAACATTACTGATGGTCGTATATGACAAACACTGGCATTTAAAGGGTTAATACTGTTTGATAATTTATAAAGTTAATATGTCAATGTAAAGAGGACTCTTTCATGAAAACGCTAAAAAAAAAAAATCTAAAAAATATTAATCTTTGACAATTTTATGGCCGTGTAAAGCATCGAAATGCACCGAACGTACGAAACACTCCCAGTGGTGGCAGAAAGTTAACGGCACAAGGTTCATTTGTCACCAATAAAAAGTTTAACATTTTGGATTTGCCTGATTCTTTGTCTTTGAACATGAAAATTAAAGCCACTTTTGCGGAATAGTGCAGGTTTTATAGACATGCATGTTTGGAAATAAATGACGTACAAACTCCATTTGTTTACGATGTTGTGACGTCACGAAACTTCATTGGTTTTAGGGACAAAGTTTCATCGTTTTTACATGAAACTTCTGTACAGAAATAAAGCCTGATGTTTGTATTTCCTGTTTATGGGACACATTAAAATGTAGAAAATTATATTTTATGAATTCAAATGTAAATTTCTGCAGTAAATGTGGCGGTGATTTTGCCCAGAGGAAAAGTTTTTTTAAATATAATTTTTAATATCATTGGAATTATTTTTTTATACACACTGTTAGAAAACATCCTAAAATGTCTGCAAATGGTTAATTTTTGTATTCATGTGGTTTAGTTTTTACACAATAACCACCAAAAAGCAGAAAGTGTCTGACTTTACAGACGATCTCAAACGTGTCATCCCGCCCTTGTCCAGCAGAGGCCGCTGCTCTCTGGGTCAGCGCGGCCTGGGCGGAAGTCACATCTTTTTTGTTTGTCTGTTTTGTTTTTTACACATTTGTGCGGAGTTGGAGCGTGGATGTTTTATAAGGCAACGTCAGGAGCTCGGTCGGTGCGGGAGAGGGCGGCTCTTTGACAGATGGTCAGGACCATGAACGCGGAAGTGGTGGAAGGAGCGAGCGAGATTCAAAAAGAGAAAGCAAAAAAGAAAAAGAGGAAGAAAATAGAAGTGTCTAGTGCAGGGGAGCCCAAACTTTTTGTCTCCGAGGGCCAAAATGAAAAAGTGCGTGTGAGTCGCGGGCCAAACACGGCGATGTCAAGCATGAAAAACACATATAACTGCAAATTATAAAGCTGCTTTATTGTATTTACTTTGAATGTTTTCACCTACATTTGCATTTGTTTCTATCTATGCAAATAACATACTATATTAAAACAAATGGTAACTCTGGCAAAAGCCTAGTTTTATTTGAACAAAGTCAACAATTGTAGCAATTTAGTGCAAAAAAAAAGAAAACACCTGCATCTACAGCACCTACAGTAACTATACCTCATTTGTTAACTCAAATAAAATGCCACATTAGATTGTTTTGAAAGTGTCAGTTCAGCATCAATTCTTTTATTAGTCAGTTTTAGCATATACTGTTGTTGATCTCAACAACCTTTGCAATAAAAGTTGGAAAACTGAAAGTTGATGCTACAACGCTCTGTGATAAACACCAATGTCAACTGCTTTGTTCAGTTTTCTTAAGTCAGCAAAGCATCTCACCTCAACTTTATTGGGCTTCAGTACGGGCACCATTGCAGCGCACCATTCAGTGGGCTCGGTTACTTTTTCAACGATGCCCTCTGCCTCTAGCCTTTGCAGCTCCTTTTTAACAAGTGGCATTAGTGGTAGCGGGACTCTTCTCGCCACATGGACCGCATACGGCTGTGCATTGTCTTTGAGCAGAATTTTCACAGGTTCAGTCTTCAACAAGCCGCTGGTTCCAAACACAGCGCTGACCTCCTCTACTCTCTTAACTAGACCCATCTTCACCGCTTCTATGTGGCTGAGCAGGCAGCTGTTTCCTCTAATCACATATACTGGAAATGTGTAGCTTTCTCCTTTGTATTCTGTGTTAGCCTCAAACATCCCAAAACACTTGAGTGGACTTCCAGGCTCTGAGAAGGGTGTACAAGTAGGGGTCAGTTTGTATTTCTTTGTGAGTAGACTGAATGTTTTGTCTCCGATGACACTCGCATCTGCCCCTGTGTCTATTTTGAATGTCAGGGGAACTTGGGCGATGTCTAATGTGACAGTCCATTTATCCATGTTTGCTGGGCCAGTGACTTCACCTAAGAACTGGTACTGGGTGGTTTCCTTGAGTTCATTGACAACTTTCGTACGGCATACGCGAGCCCAATGCCCCTTTTTGTTACACTTTTTGCAGAAACTTTTAGCAGCTGGGCATTTCCTTTTATCATAGTGCTGTGTGCCGCACCTACCGCAGTCCGGGGATTCTCTTTGAGTGTGTGGAGTGTGCTTTTTGTGTGGTACTTTGCGACGTCCTTCTGCGGAAACGCTTGCCACTTGCAGCTCCTGCTGGGGACCGCTAGCTTGGAGGCTAATCTGTTTAGCAACCTCCTCTGACTGTCGTACTTGCTGTATAACATGAGCCAGCGTCAGGTCTGCTGTGAGCTGCAACTTCAGAGACAATTCTTTGTCCGTAATGCCCACTACAAGTCTATCACGGATGTGTTCATCTCTCTTGTTCCCAAAGTCACAGTTCTCCGCTAGCTCGTACAGCACTCTTACGTATGCCTCTGCCTTTTCCCCTTGCAGTTGGTTACGTTGGTTGAAACACGCTCTTTCGTGTATTACGTTGCGTCTGGGTATAAAATACTCATCAAACTTTGCGAGAACCGCTTCCCAATTCTTCTTATCTTCCCCGGCAAACTCGAACGAGGCGAATATTTTCTCTGCTTCGCTGCCCATCGCGTAGATAAGTGAGCAGACTTGAACCTCGCCATTTTCTTTGTTCAGCTTCGTGGCCAGCCTGTAGCGTGCGAACCTCTGCTTCCACTCCGGCCATTCTCCTGGGCTCGTGAAGTTAAACTCCGACGGAGGATTAAACTTGGACATCTCGGCTCGTTAAAGCCTTGCACCGCTTCTGACACCATCTAATGTCGCCTTGACATCTAAAGAACGCCACGAACACGTACTGAACAAGAGCTGGTGGTTTATTGTGCATCTCTTAGTCAACTGTTCGTAAGATACCTTCGTACATCTCGCGTAGGTATATGGTGCATTCACGGACCACTTAGTGTGGTAAATAACACCATTCATTACAGATAATTCCCTCTGGGGACTTTGTTATCACAAAAACAATCACACGACCCGATTAAGCTTCTGTTGCTTTCGCTCACGTAACTTTTTTTTCTGCCTCTCTCTCCCTCGCGCATGAGGGGGGCACAGGCTTCATGCTTCAATGCGGTATAGCTTGCATGCTCATAAATAGTTGTTTATTATTTTATTGGGAGGTTTATTACTCAAAGTCGTTGCTATGTGCGCGTGCTCCTCATGGAGCTGGAGCACTGACGGAGAGGACCGGGGCGGACTGAAGCGGAGACAGTGGGCGTTGATGTCGCAGCCGTTCGTAGTGGAGCTGAGCGCACAAAGCACTCGGATGATGTGGAATCCCGGGGTTAGTATTTACCACACGCAGCGCAAAAGTAGGTCCAAAAGTAGGTGGACCAACAAAATTGTTTCGGCGGGCCAAATGTGGCCCGCGGGCCCCACTTTGGGCACCCCTGGTCTAGTGGATCGTCAAGTGATGATGAGGGTTCATTTTTGGTCGGGATGGTGGCTGTAGGTCGCGCGGATTTAGCAGTCCACACAAGGTGGGAAAGTTTGTTGGTGAAATTGTTGAAGTTCAGTCGGTTACTGCGGTAAAGTGGCCCGCCAGTTCCAGACCCACGGTAAAGTGGCCCACACTTGAAAAGATGTTGCGACTTTTGCCGGTTACTTACGGTAATAGCAGATTTCCTCGTTGTACAGCTTGCCTTTTCCGTGCATTTTCGCTATGAATAAAGTTGTGATCATCACTCTTTTGTAGCTAAGGATGTGTGTTTATTAATTAAGGGATATAGAATTGCGCGTGCGCGCGCACGTTTCTGTGTGTGCGCACGCGGTGGTTAAAACTTCCTATTTCTACCACGGTAGTGGTGACGTGACGGCATGGACAGATGACCAGCGTGTATTGAGAATATAGGGAACTATACAATAATAAAAGCTTTGATATTCATCTTAATTGTCTTTTATTCCCTACTTCATGCAGTTTTATTATTATTGTAAGATTATAAATATTATAATCATTTTCACAGGGCACCAAGGACGCTCAAAATGGAACAAAATTCAGGTTTTCAAAAATGATTTAAAAAATAACCTTAAGAGGTTTGCAACTAATTCCACTGCAGCCATGGCCTCAGTGCTGCCCTCTATCGCCCTGTTGAAACCAAGTTCACTTTTACTGTGGAAAATGGCAGAAAACTTAGGTTGAAAAAGGCCAAAATGAAACAAAGATCAGTTTTTAAAAATTTCTTTTAAAAAAATCCTTAAGAGGTTTGCAACTAATTTCACTGCAGCCATGGCCTCAGTGCTGCCCTCTATCGCCCTGTTGAAACAAAATCCACTTTTACTGTGGAAATTTGAAGAAAGCTTAGGTTGAAAAAGGCCAAAATGGAACAAAGATCAGTTTTTCAAAAACTCTTTAAAAAAAATCCTTAAGAGGTTTGCAACTCATTTCACTGCAGTCATGGCCTCAGTGCTGCCCTCTATCGCCCTGTCGCAACCAAGTCCACTTTTACTGTAGAAAATGGCAGAAATGGTATTTGGCTCGGGTCTTGGTCCTGGTTTGATATTTGTTCAGGACTTGGTCTGGTCTTGGTTTGGTTCTTAGTCTTGATCTTTGTCCGGGTTTTAGTCTGGGTCTTTGTATGGGTCTTGGTTTTAGTCTGGTTCTTGGTTCGGGTCTTGGTTTTTGTCGTTAGTTGAAAACTGCTGAAAATCAGGAAAAAGACGGACATTTAATAAAAGATGAAGAACATCAAAAAACAATTATTGACTGCGGAAGGATTCCACAGTCAATCAATACCTCAAAAACAAAGTGCGCACAAACGCTAATTTTATGTGCACAAACGAAGAGCTGAACAATGACACTAGTTTGGAGTAAATCGGACACTATGGGGGGGCTGATCAATTACCAATCAATGATAAATATCTCAAACACAAAGTGCACACAAAAGCTAATTTTATTTGCACAACTGTGCACAAACGAAGAGCTAAACACTGACACTAGTTTGGAGTGAATCAGACACTATGGGGGGGCTGATCAATAACCAATCAATGATCAATATCTCAAAAACAAAGTGCGCACAAACGCTAATTTTATTTGCACAAACGTGCACAAACGAAGCACAAACGAATGACACCATTTTGAAGCAAATCGGACACTATGGGGGGGGGGGCTAACATAGTGTGAAGTCCGATTGTAACTTCACACAAGTAACACAATCCAGTTATTACCCTGCTTGAATAACAAGCTGGCCAAAGGATGAGATACAGAACACAGATGTTAAGACAGGAAAGCTCCCATCTATGCACGGAGAGTTCCACCCCAAATCCAGCACCCTGAGCCTGTACACTAGCCGCAACGAAGGAGACCGAAGACTAGTGAGTGTGAGACACTATCCAGGATGAAACATCCAAGATCCATAAGTACATCAAGGACAAGGCTCCGACAGATGACGTGCTCAGTGAACAGGGAACAGAAGATGAGCTGCTGGAGGTTCTGTCATGGGAGGACAAACCCCTACACGGGATGTACCACCGAAACATAACTGAATTAACGGATATCAAGAAATCCTATGAATGGCTAGACAAAGCTGGACAAAAAGACAGAACAGAGGCACTCATCGTGGCTGCACAGGAGCAGGCCTTGAGAAACAGAACAACAGAGGCCCAGATCTACCACACCAGACAAGACCCCCGGTGTCGACTGTGCAAAGAGGCCAATGAGACAATCCAGCACATAACTCCAGGGTGCAAGTAAAACTTTAATGGAGCGCCAAAACCAAGTGGCTGGCATAGTGTAAAGAAACATCAGTGCCGAGTATGGGCTGGAAACCCCAAGGTCAAAGTAGGAAGGGAATCTTATTTGTATGGCGCTTTTTCATATGACACAAGTCATACCCAAAACGCTTCACTCCATGCTGATGGTGGTAAGCTACATTTGTAGCCACAGTCTCCCCTGGGGTACACTGACAAAAGCGAGGCTGCTCACATCTGCGCCAACGGTCTCTCCGACCACCACCAACCACTCACACATAGGCCTTGGGTGAAGTGTCTTGCCAAAGACACGACAATCCGCACCTGCAGGAGCCGGGATTCGAACCCCCGACCTTCCGATCATGACACTAACTGCTCTACCATCTGCGCCACTGTCGCCCCAGAGAATGACCGAGCCAAGATCCTCTGGGACTTACAGATACAGACAGACAGAATGGTAATGGCGAAACAACTGGGCATTGTGGTGGTGGACAAAGAGCAGAGGAAAGCTGTTGTGGTTGATATAGCAACACCAAGCGAGTTCTACATCAGGATAAAGGAACACGAGAAACTAGAAAAATACCAGGGGCTCAGAGAATAGCTGGAGAAGGCTTGGAGGGTGAAGGCATCAGTGGTGCTCATGGTCTTTGGGCACTCAGGGCAGTGACCCCCAAACTTGAGGAGTGGTTACAGCAGATCCCAGGAAATATATTAGACTCAGTCCCAGTCTCAGTCCATAAAAGTGCAGTTCTAGGAACAGCGAAGATTCTGCGCAGAACCCCCAAGCTCCCAGGCCCAAGGAGGACCCAAGCTTTAAGGGCAAATGAGAGAAAGGAGAGGAAGGAGAGGAAGTTATTACTTTATAATCTTAAAGTAGCAATGCCACTTTTTACAAATTGAACAATGTGACTGTATTGCTTTTAATTATATATATATATATTTATATTTATTGATATGGGCAATAATCGTCCCAGCAGACTATTAGGCACTCTGTCCAAAATCATTTATCATATTTGATAAATAGCTGTATGTAAGTTCATATAGTTTTTATTTTATTTTGTGGTGACCTGGAAAAGGGACACGCATGCCTGTACCACTTCATACAAGAACTGCTGTAAAACAGTCTACTGGTATAACATAGTCTTCACAGCACTGCCTCCACTAACAAAGTGCAGCTGCCCACCCATTTAAAAATTCATCCAGACACTCCCATATGATCCCACTCATCTCCTCCCTCCACTGGCTCAGTGCGCTTGCGTTGATTTTAGAATTAGGATTCCCTCCACGTTCCCAGCACAGATCCTCTCAGATGGTGTTGGATGTGCCCAGGTGTAAGCAGTGGGGTGATTTGAGGAGTGCGTTTTTTGTGGCGGCGTCAAAAATGTGAACCTCACTCCCAGTTGAACTGTGAGTCATCACTGACTTGCCACTGTTTTGGTGACTTGAGACCCACTTATTCAAACTGGCCTTCAGTAACTCCTTGTGCTTTTTTGTATATTGTGTTTCTATGATGTTTTTGTCATGTTTCTTGTTTTTATGTTAAGCATTTTGGTCAGTAAAGTGGATTTTGTTTTGCCAGGGCGATAGAATTTTGTTCCATTTTGGCCTTTTTCAACATAAATTTTCTGCAAATTTCCACAGTAAAAGTGGATAGTTGTGTCATCTGATCTCCAGCCGCGTGTCTTGGACACTTGGGTAAAGAGAGGGGCTGAGCTGTCAACTGATCACCACCTGGTGGTGAGCTGGATCCGCTGGCAGGGGAGGAAGCCGGTCAGACCTGGCAGGCCCAAGCGTGTTGTGAGGGTCTGCTGGGAACGTCTGGCGGATCCCTCTGTCAGTGGGGTCTTCAACTCCCACGTCCGGAAGAGCTTCACCCAGATTCTGAGGGAGGCTGGGGACATGGAGTCCGACCATGTTCTCCTCTTCTATTGTCGATGCGGCTGCTCGCAGTTGTGGCCGTAAGGTCTCTGGTGCCTGTCGCGGCGGCAATCCCTGAACCCGGCGGAAGTAAGGAATGCCGTCAAGCTGAAGATGGAGTCCAACATGGCCTTGTTGGCTTGTGGGACTCCGGAGGCAGCTGTGAGGTACCGGCAGGCCAAGCATGCTGCAGCTCGTGCGGTCACAGAGGCAAAAACTCGGGTCTGGGAGGAGTTCGGAGAAGCCATGGAGGAGGATCAGTTGGCCTCCAAGAGATTCTGGCAAACCATCCGGCGCCTCAGGAGGGGGAAGCAGTGCTTCACCAACACTGTTTACAGTGCGGGTGGGGAGCTGCTGACCTCGACTGGGGATGTTGTCGGGCGGTGGAAGGAGTACTTCGAGGACCTCCTCAATCCCGTCGTCACGTCTTCCGATGAGGAAGCAGAGGCTGTGGACTCGGAGGTGGGCTCGCCCATTGCCCAAGCTAAAGTCACCATGGGGGTTAGAAAGCTCCTCGGTGGCAAGGCTCCAGGGGTGGATGAGATTCGTACCTTAAGTACCTTAAGTCTCTGGATGTTGTATGACTGTCGTGGCTGACACGTCTCTGCAACATCGCGTGGCGGTCGGGGACAGTGCCCCTGGATTGGCAGACCGGGGTGGTGGTCCCTCTCTTTAAAAAGGGGGATCGGAGAGTGTGCTCCAATTACAGAAGGATCCCCCTCCTCAGCCTCCCCAGTAAGGTCTTCTCCAGGGTGCTGGAGAGGAGGATCCGGCCGATAGTTGAACCTGGGATTCAGGAGGAACAATGCGGTTTTCGTCCTGGTCGTGGCACAGTGGACCAGCTCTATACCCTCCGTCGGGTGCTCGAGGCTTCAAGAGAGTTTGCCAGTCCACATGTGTTTTTTGGATCTGGAGAAAGCGTTCGACCGTGTCCCTCGTGATGCCCTGAGGGGGGTGCTCCGGGAGTATGGGGTCCGGGGCCCTCGTGGTGCCCTGTGGGGAGTGCTCCGGGAGTATGGGGTCCGGGGCCCTCTGCTAAGGGCTGTCTGTCCCTGTATGACCGCAGCAGGAGCTTGGTTCATTGCCGGCAGTAAGTCAGACCTGTTCCCGGTGCGTGTTGGTCTCCGCCAGGGCTGCCCTTTGTCACCGGTTCTGTGTTGTTCTGTTGGCTTCAACAAACCAGGACCTTCAGCTGCTCTGGGGCGGTTTGCAGCCGAGTGTGTAGCGGCCGGGATGAGGATCAGCACCTCCAAATCCGAGGCCATGGTTCTCCACCGGAAAAAGGTGGTTTCCCCTCTACAGGTCGGTGGGGAGTCCTTACCTCAAGTGGAGGAGTTTAATTATCTCGGGGTCTTGTTCACGAGTGAGGGATAGATGGAGAGATTGATAGACGGATCGGTACATCGTCAGCAGTGATGCGGTCGCTGTATCGGTCTGTCGTAGTGAAGAGGGAGCAAGAGGGGCAAAGCTCTCGATTTATCGATCGATCAACGTTCCCACTCTCACCTATGGTCATGAGATTTGGGTGATGACCGAAAGGACAAAATCGCGAATACAAGCGGCCAAAATGAGTTTCCTTCGCAGGGTGGCTGGGCGCACCCTTCGAGATCGGGTGAGGAGCTTAGTTACCCGGGAGGAGCTCAGAGTAGAGTCGCTGCTCCTCCACGTCGAAAGGAGCAAGCTGAGGTGGCTCGGGCATCTGTTTCGGATACCTCCTGGTCGCCTTGGCTACATTTTGGCTATGTTTGATATAAATGTTATGCAAATTAATACAGTAAAAGTGGATTTTGTTTTCAACAGGGTGATATAGGGCAGCACTGAGGCCATGGCTGCAGTGAAATTAGTTGCAAACCTCTTAAAGGTCCTATATCATGCAAAATCAACTTTTTGGAGCTTTTAGCCATGTTGTTATGCTATTTCCTTATCAAAAACACCCCCAGAGTGGTTTGTGGCTTCATTCACGCAGCTCTCCGCAATCCTCCTGAATCCTGCTCTCTGAGCAGCTGCTCCTCCCTCTCCTCGTGAACGACTGAGTGTTCAGTTGTGTCGTAACAGCGGAACGGAAGTGCTTGACGTCTGTAATGTAATGTCTTAATTCTATGCTTACGGCCCGATTTTAATTTGTAAAACAGCTTTTTCATTATTTCTGTCGTAAGAGAGAAACAAAGAGTAAAAAATAAAAATAAAAAAAATAATTAAAAAAATAAAAAAGGATGTAGCCGAGGTGCTTCCAGGTCAGCTGAGGCCAAAACAAACACATCGCGTCTGAACAGATCAGTCATGTTTGCGCTGCAGCTGAAGATGGAGCTCGTTACCTACTCTGGACACATCTGTTCTTTATTCTTAACTAACGATAATGTCACGGAGAAAAAGAAGCGCGTTTGGCTACGAGGACGAGGAGTTTATTCAACCTTTTTCAGGAAGAGGCCACTCAGCTGTTTTTTTCTCCGGGATTCAGCGACTATCACCAAAATATTGTTTTTCTGTGACTGTCACTGATGGATGTTTGGGGAACCTTCGCCAGAATCAAAGTGGATTAACTTTTATAACCAACGCGAGTCCTACATTGTAAACAGCGATGGACCAGAGCGGTGAGTCAATCCAAACGCGGGTTAGCATATTAGCTTGTGTGTTAGCATATTAGCATGTGTGTTAGCCATTTATGAAGCTGTGTTGCAGATGTCAACTCCGTATAACTGCATCGTGAAGTGACTTCACTTATTGTTGTTTATTTATATTACGGTAAAGTTGTATGTGCGGAGAGAGGGGGCGGAGTTAACAGAATCGAAGCGTTGTGTCTTCCAGGTTCGAAAAATACCTCCAGAAAACACTTATATTTATCACAAAAATGAGTGCTCCATAGTGGTAGAGGTACAATATATCATATAAATGCCTATACTTAACTTTGGAATGGCTAAAATAGCATGATATAGCTCCTTTAAGGATTTTTTTTTAAGAATTTTTGAAAAACTGATCTTTGTTCCATTTTGGCCTTTTTCAACCTCAGTTTTCTTCAGATTTCCACAGTAAAAGTGGACTTGTTTTCAACAGGGCGATAGAGGGCAGCACTGAGGCCATGGCTGCAGGGAAATTAGTTGCAAACCTCTTAAGGTTATTTTTTTTAAATTATTTTTGAAAACCTGAATTTTGTTATATTTTGGCCTTTTTCAATCTAAGTTTTCTTCAGATTTCCACAGTAAAAGTGGACTTGGTTTCAACAGGGCGATAGAGGGCAGCACTGAGGCCATGGCTGCAGTGAAATTAGTTTCAAACCTCTTAAGGATTTTTAAAAAATAATTTTTGAAAACCTGAATTTTGTTCCATTTTGAGCGTCCTTGGTGCCCTGTCAAAATGATAATATTTATAATCTTACAATAATAATAAAACTGCATGAAGTAGGGAATAAAAGACAATTAAGATGAATATCAAAGCTTATATTATTGTATAGTTCCCTATATTCTCAATACACGCTGGTCATCTGTCCATGCCGTCACGTCACCACTACCGTGGTAGAAATAGGAAGTTTTAACCACCGCGTGCGCACACACACAAATGCACGCGCACACGCAATTCTATATCCCTTAATTAATAAACACACATCCTTAGCTACAAAAGAGTGATGATCACAACTTTATCCATAGCGAAAATGCACGGAAAAGGCAAGCTGTACAACGAGGAAATCTGCTATTACCGTAAGTAACAGGCAAAAGGCGCAACATCTTTTCAAGTGTGGGCCACTTTACCGTGGGTCTGGAAGTGGCGGGCCACTTTACCGCAGTGCACCACGCGCGCAGTGGAGAGGCACCGACAACACGGCTTGGAAGGAGAACACTGTGAGGTTCAACACCAGCGGGAGGACGAGGAGTCCTCCCTGCGGTGTAAGTAGCATACTTTGTAGCTACAGCAGCGGTGTTCACTTAGTCATCCCTCAGTCACCTTAAACATGGCACTTTTTAATGTCCGCTCTCTGCTGAACAAAACTTTTATTATGAATGACCTGATTTTAGATCATACACTTGACTGTTTATTTTTAACAGAAACATGGCTGGGTGCAGATGCTGCAGTTGTTCTCAAAGAGGTCTCACCACCTACTTTTAACTTCACTTATTCTACAAGGAGTGGCAAAAAGGGAGGTGGCACTGCTCTGGTAAATTCTATGACCCTTGCTGCCAAGCCGATTTTATTTGATGATTTTACCAGCTTTGAATACAGTGCCATTGTTTTTAGCAGCCCTGAAATTTTATGTGTCACAATCTACAGACCTCCAAAAAAGTGCTAATTTTTTATTCATGAGTTTTCAGAGTTTTTAACAATTTTACACAACTCCTATGAGCGTGCATGGTCATCACGTATGGCCTGTCCACTGGTGTGTCCTCTGTCGTTGACTTGGCTGTCTCTGACCACTACTGCGTGTTTTTTAAAATCACCGCTTTTATCCAGCGTGAGACCTCCTTGAGAACTGTGGGGAAGCAACTTTTATCGATATTTTAGACAAACACCCCCCCTTGGTCTTACCTGCACCCTGTGATTTTATTGTTGATGATTTTAACAGTAAGCTTCAATCCACCCTTGACCTGGTCGCGCCTCTAAAACTGAAACAAATGCAAGTCGAACCCACGCCCCCATGGAAAAATGAGGAACTCAAAAAACAAAAAAGAAATTGCAGGGTGCTAGAAAGAAAATGGAGGAAAAATAAAATTACAATCAATTACCAAATTTACGCCGAACAGTTAAAAACATACAATAAAACAGTTAGAAACTCAAGAAATTCATACTTCACCAAAATCATATCGGACAATAAAAATAATACAAAGGTTATTTTTTCAACCATTGACAACCTTCTTTACCATGATCCTAAAGCTTTCCGTGAAACCACTTCAGGGGGAAGATAGACACTATCAGATGTAATATTTTATCTACCCAAAGTAACACGGTTTTAAATACATCTGATTGTCTATTTGTTCCAGAGGAAACACTAGACAGTTTTGTCCTGGTTAATGCTGAGATGCTTGATAAAGTTCTCTCCCCAGTGAGGCTCACCACATGTCTTTTAGACCCGGTCCCAGCGACGTTTTTTAAAACATTTTATGGATCTTTTAGAGACGAGCTTTTAAACGTGATGAATTGCTCTCTTCAGACGGGCGTCTTCCCTGCTGCCTTTAAAGGGGCGGTGGTGAGGCCCCTGTTGAAGAAGAGCAATTTGGATTTTAATGATTTTAACAATTTTAGACCAGTATCCAACTTACCATTTTTAAGCAAAATTTTAGAAAAACTTGTTTTTACCCAACTTAGTGATTTTATAAATGCACATAATGTCCTTGAGAAATTCCAGTCTGGCTTTAGGGTAAACCACAGCACCGAGACCGCCCTTTTAAAGATTTTAAACGATTTTAGATTAAATTATGATTTCTTAAAAGTTGACAGTGTTGGTTCTTCTGGATCTGAGCGCTGCCTTTGATACAGTCGACCATACTATTCTTTTAACTCGTTTAAAGCACATCGGCCTCTCCGGTGCTGTACACAAATGGTTTACTTCCTACCTCACAGACAGGACGTTCATGGTGAGTGTGGATACTTGCTCCTCTAAGGTGCATGGAATTACATGTGGTGTGCCCCAGGGTTCGATTTTAGGCTCAGTGCTTTTTAACCTGTATATGCTCCCTCTTGGTGATGTCATCAGGAGACACAGGGTCAACTTTCACAGTTATGCTGATGATACACAGTTATACATCTCCATGTCTCCTGATGACACCAGGTCAATGGATGCACTTTTTTAACTGCATTTTAGACATCAAATCCTGGATGGCAGAAAACTTTCTCCAGCTTAACCAGGACAAAACTGAAGTTTTAGTCATCGGTCCTGAGGCCCAGAGAGAGAGACTTTTACCCAAACTACAGTCACTGTCTTTTAATCCTTCCTCACAGGTGAAGAACCTGGGCGTGATTTTTGACTCTGAGCTGACTTTTATTCCACACATTAAAAATATCACAAAGATAGGTTTTTACCATCTAAAGAACATAGCCAGAGTCCACCCCATTCTCTCTCGGGCCAACACGGAGACGCTAATGAATGCTTTTATCACCAGTCGTATCGACTACTGTAATGCCCTGCTTTGTGGTCTTCCCAAAAAGAGTATCTCAGGTTTACAACTCTTACAAAACTCAGCAGCTCGTGTCCTGACGAAGACCAGGAGGCGGGACCACATTACACCGGTTTTAGAATCGCTGCATTGGCTTCTCGTGTGTTTCAGGATCGATTTTAAAGTTCTTTTAATGGTTTTTAAATGTCTTAATGGTCTTGGTCCTTCTTATCTTTCAGAACTGCTTTTACCTTACGAACCTTCACAGCCCCTTCGCTCCTCCGGCAGGGGTCTCCTAGTTATTCCTAAAGTCAACAGGAAAACTCACGGTGAGGCGTCTTTCCAGTGTTACGGCCCTCGCCTCTGGAACCAACTGAGGAGGAGCTCAGGGCTGCAGAGAACGTTCAAGTTTTTAAGAGCAGGCTCAAGACCCACCTTTTTAGCTTAGCTTTTAACTGATATTTATTTTTGCTAGGCCTATTTATTATTATTTATCAGCACCTTACAATTAATTAAATTGACATTTAATAGTTATTAATATTTATTTTGTATTTATGTATTTTACCTCTCAGTCTTTTATTTTTTTTTATTATCCTATTATTCAATTTTACTTACGTACTTTTATTTATTTTAACAATTTTTATGCTCTTCCAGTTTCCTCTGGAGAAGCCCTCTGCCTCGGGAGCGGTGATTGGCTGTGGCTGCTGGGGGGCTGTCTTGTGGGTGTCTGGATGGAGGTGTGGTGTTGTCCGGGCACCCTGTGTTGGTCCCTGTGGCTGCAGCCGAGGTGCCGCTCCCGATGCAGACGGCTCCTTGGATGGTGTTTCCTTACCTGGTTTATCTGCACCCAGCCTTATCTTAGCCTTTTGTCCATAGTCCCCACTGTTTTACCTTGAGTGTGTATTGTGTGCTTGTGTGGTGTGTCTCTGGGGAGGTGGGTGGGGGGAGTGTGAATGCGACAATGTGTCTGTATTTTTGGAAGGAGGTGGTGTAAGAGAATGTTTTTAAATCTGTAAAGCACTTTGTGTTACATGACATGTATGAAAAGCGCTATACAAATAAAATTGATTTGATTTGATTCATGATGAGGCTTATGGCCCGAGGGTCGTGTATGTTTGGGATGTGCTGGCCTGTGTGTTTGTGGTGCAGGAGGACGAAGCGGCGGGGACCGTCCTGGAAGGAGGAGCGCGGCTCGTGGAACGGAGCGGACGCGCGTAGCGTGGATCTCGAGGGGGACAGCGAGATGGGGGAGCCTCGCTTGTCGGACCGAGACCAGGGACCATGGTGCGAAGGGAGCGAGTGAGAGGAACCTGCTGGACGTTCAAGCCCTGGCCGCCCGGTATAGCCCCGTCCCAAGAACACAGGAGTCATCATGGGTCAGGCCCGCCTTCAACTTTATTTTAGATTTAATTTAGTGGCGTTTCGATAAGCCCTGTTTTTAAGTATATTGCTCGTTTTTAACTGTTTTTAGAATCTAGCAAATTAAAAATTCAAAAGACCTTTTTTTTTTTTACGGTTGTTTTATTGGCTGCACCTACAAAACCATGTATTATCTACGTATTTCTGATCAAATAAACACGATAGCCCCACGACTGAAGCGCTATGAACGAGAGAAGTTTTACATTGATGAAATGAGCCGCGCTGCCACACGAAGCACAAATGCATAAATGAGCCCAATGCAGGAGAGAGTCTTGTTTTTGTGCTGTAGTATCGTATTAGTCAAAGTTGAATCTGTCACAGATTTTGCATCACTTCTCTCTCACGTCAGAAACGCCTCTAGACTCAGTGAAATACTGTAATACTGTCTATATTCCAGTATTGTAAATAAGAATTCATTAGCATGATGTCCACAAAAAGAAAAATACTTGGAAGGAAGTAGTAGTAATAATATTATTATTATTTTTTATTTTTTATACACTTGTATATTGCTTGGTAGAGTTAATATATTTTGGGCAGAACTGTGAACTGTTACATTGAGTTCTTGTCACAAAATAAAGTGCAAATATATATACATAGTTATCGGTGTCATTATCGGTTATCGGTATCGGGACATGCGGAATTATCGGTAATCGGTTCAAATTGGCATTATCTTGCATCACTAATTCACTAAACACTAAAACATCAGCGAGTCTGAAACATGAGTTTGAAAAACAGTCGACTCAATAAGTCTCTGTGAACGACACAAACAGGAATGAAAAAACACATGAGGAAAACAGCACAAGGCACAAGGCAATGAAGACACTATTTACATCAGAAAGATTTAGATGAAGATTTACATTCTATGACCTCCCTTAAAAACATCAGCATCAGTATTTGTAAAATATAAGTCTCTGTGAACGACATAGACATGTTCATGTCATGAAGCACATTTGATCTGAAAAGATCTGAAACAAACTCATCACAGCTGTTCCTCTCCAGTGTGGATCCTCTTCATGTGGTCCTTTAGGTGGGATGACCGAGTAAAGGTCTTCTCACACTGCTCACATCTGTATGGCCTCTCTCCAGTGTGGATCCTCATGTGACATTCAAGATGCTGTGACCGACTGAATGTTTTCCCACACTGCTCACATCTGTATGGCCTCTCTCCAGAGTGGATCCTCATGTGATTTTTAAGATGTGCAGACTCAGTAAACACATGTCCACACAGGCCACACTCAAAGGGCTTTTCCCCAGCATGTATCTTCATGTGGTTTTTGAGGCTAGATGACAGAGTAAAGAACTTCTCACACTGCTCACATCTGTATGGCCTAACTCCAGTGTGGATCCTCATGTGATATTCGAGAGCAAACAACCGACTGAATCTTTTCCCACACTGCTCACACTTGTACGGCTTTAGTCCATCATGGACTCTCTTGTGTCGCCTGAGAACTGAGAGCTGATTAAATGACTTCCCACACTCATCACAGGTGTATTCCTTTTCCCCAGCATGTATCTTCATGTGGTTTTTGAGGCTGGATGACTGAATAAAGGTCTTGTCACACTGCTCACAGCTGTATGGCCTCTCTCCAGTGTGGATTCTCATGTGCTTTTTAAGACTTGCAGACTCAGTAAACACATGTCCACACAGGCCACACTCAAAGGGCTTTCCCCCAGCATGTATCTTCATGTGGTTTTTGAGGCTGGATGACAGAGTAAAGGTCTTCTCACACTGGTCACAGCTGTATGGCTTCTCTCCAGTGTGGATTCTCATGTGACGTTTAAGATTGCCTGATGTAGTAAATCCGTTCTCACACTGCTCACAGCTGTATGGCTTCTCTCCGGTGTGGATTTTCATGTGTTGTTTAAGATTGCCTGATCTAGTAAATCCTTTCTCACACTGCTCACAGCTGTATGTCTTTCCCTGTGGGCGGGGAGTCTGCAGAGGCTGAGCTGGGTCCATTTCTCTGCACACAGAAACAGGAGTTAGTGTTGTGTCACTCACATTATTGTGTAAAACACTAAATGTAGCTTGACCTGGTGTGACCCTCCCCCTCCCTCTGTTCTCATTCACACATACAGTATCACCCCTCCCCCATCAGCTCACTGTGAATCAGCAACAAACTCCAAAAGACACTTTGGAAACAGGATTCCTGTCGTTTTGCTCCTCGTTTAAACTGCTGAAAAGCCTGGCTCCAAAGAGTTTTTCCTTTTCTAAAAAGTGCAATGATCCGTGAGACAATGCTGGGCTGTGTATCATAGTTTTAACCACGCTGGTTTTTGTACATCAGTAATAAAAAGGTGAAGCTTAAATCGAGCGCTGGAGCTGCAGAAGAAAGTCCAGTCTATGTTTCCCAGCTCACACAGACAGGGTCACACATAGAAGAAGAAGATCTTTATTTATATAGCGCCTTTCACAGACATATAGTCACAAAGCGCTTTACATGAGACAGTTGTACATTCACTCCATACTCGGTGGAGGTAAACTACATTTGTAGCTTCAGTTTCCCCTGGGGGAGACTGTCAGAGGCACTTTCGCGACTACACATGTCTGCGCCAACGGACCCTCTGACCACCACCATACATTCAGTCACACACATCATTCATCCTGGCCTCTTGTGCATGTTTTTAGTGGTAGGGGAAACCGGAGTGCCCGGAGGAAACCTACGCAGACACGGGGAGAACATGCAAACTCCACACAGAAAGGCCCGTCCAGGTGGGAATCGAACCCGGACCTTCTAGCTGTGAAGCGAGCGCACTAACCGCTGCGCTACCGTGCCGCCCACACAGGTCCAGAGTCCAGCTGGAAGTCACTGGGGGCTTTTATAGCTCTGTGTGGAAAGCCCCTCCCCAAAGGAGCCCCCCCTCACCTCTGTGGATGAAACCTCTGCTGGGCCCCCTCCTCCTGCTCCTCTTTCCAGCTCATTGTTCCTGCTCCACACCTAAAGCTCTGGTTGGTCAGGCCTTTGAGAGTCAATAGTCAGTGTAACATCCTAGCGCTAGAGACGCTGTAACAAGGTAACATGTTGATGTATTGTAAGCACCGCGAGACTTTGTATACATGCATGAGATCCAATATGGCCAAGTAAACAGACCTGAAGTTATACCGGTTTGGTTATTCTACAATAATAAGTTCATGCCAGAGGGCAAATACAACATGGTGTCAGAGTAGAGGCCAGTCTACCCACCGACAGAGCCAACAATGGAAATGTACGGCATTCCATGGCCACGGATGGACTGGGATTCAGCCAACTTGCCGGAGGCGTGGCGGCGTTTCAAGCAGCAAGTTGAGCTAACATTCTCAGGATCGCTCCGCGAAAAAGAGGAACCTGACAAATGCAGCTATCTTCTACTGTGGATTGGAGAGAAGGGACGCGATATCTATAACACATGGACACTTACGGCGGATGAGGCAAAGAAGTTACAGACGTACTATGACAAGTACACAGCCTACATCACTCCTAAGTCCAACCCGATCTACGCCAGGTACCGTTTCCACGAGAAAGTACAAGCTACCGGTGAATCATTCGAGCACTTTGTAACCGAACTGCAGCTATTGGTAAAAGACTGCGGCTACCCAAATAGCGACGAAATGGTCGGCGACCGCATCGTTTTTGCCACAAATTCACCGCGAGTCCGAGAAAAGCTGCTAAACGAGGGGGCTAATCTCACCCTGGAAAAGGCAATAGATGTCGCTCGCTCACATGAACTGGCTCAAACACAACTAAAAGAGATGACCGGATCAAAAGACAAAACGGACGTTGTGCACGCAGTAAAACAGCGGCAAGGCACTCCTAAATATGCAAAGCCCAATGACCCAAAACAAGCAAGTAAAGAATACTACAGATGCGCGGGATCTCACAGTCTCAAAGAAACATGTCCTACAAAAGGTAAACAATGCATGAAGTGTAAAAAGTACAACCACTTCGCCAGGGCATGCAAGGATAAAAGCGCAAAGCCTCAAAGGAGACCCGTGCATGCCTTGGAGCAAAACGACGATGAACAGTGTGAACTTTTCATTGATAGCATCACTACTGTAAACACAAACAAGAGCAATGTCCAAACCTATTCACACATACAAGTGGGTCCCAAGAAGGAAACAATACAGTTCAAAATCGACACAGGTGCAGAAATCAACGCTATTCCAAACAGTATATACAATACACTGTTTAAGACTGTACCGATAACACCACCTGCACAATCCATAACAGCTTATGGTGGCAAGGCGTTAAAGGTACGCGGCATCTGCAACCTAACGTGTGAACAGAAAAAACACAAAACAACACTGGACTTTCACATCATCCACGCAAAAGCACCACCCATCCTAGGGCTGAGTGACAGCTTAGAACTGAACCTCATCAGGCTTGTCATGGGGGTGAGTGAAAGTCATACAAAAACAGACAATGACCCGAAAGCACTGTTAAAAGAATACGCAGATGTTTTTCAGGGTATTGGAGAGTTTCAAGGAGAATGCACTTTCCGCATCGACCCAAACGCAACGCCAGTGGTCTACCCTCCACGCAGAGTCCCCATCGCCCTACGAGGACGTCTTAAAGAGGGGGTATTATGCTTTTTTCAGCTACATAGCACCTGTCTATAGCACACTACAATGATGACGAAACCTTCTGTTGGTCTGTCAATGCAGTAAATTAGAATAACTGCCTTATAAAATTGCTCTTTCAAAATGGCGGTAGCAAATGGCTTGAAATAGGCCTCTGTCTCTTTAAGAACCTCTGACCCTTTCCGACACGCCCCCTCCACACGCTGTCTGTGGCATCACAACACTTTCTCCACAGTATTGAAACTACGATCGGTACATTTTAATTTTTATTGTTGGAAAGGAGCTACTGTTTATCACTTTGTGAACAATGGCCACACAGGATATGATTTGAAGACGAACCTTCCATACCGGACGCTTGGAAGGGGCTCTTGCCTGAAAAATAACTGCTGTTTGGAGGCTATCTCTTTGCAACTGCCATGCCCTATGGATCTCTAACTATACCCCCATGGACGACACCAGGATCTTCAGGAGCCCATACGATTCAAAGACGGACATTATCTGTGCAGGTGGACAATGGTTTTTCGAGGTTACCCGTTAGCTTGTTATAATCGACTACAGCTCATTGTTGATGAAAAGTCTGCAATAAACCACAAATGTGTAAAGCCAGGCTCATTGTGTGATCATCATAAAGGCTGCTTCAAGTAGTTGCCTGCTTTATTGACGTTATTTGTGCATAATATGCTGCCTGTTTTCAATTAATGTTGTGAAGGTGAAGGTTGTTAGCTTGCTGTGGCTAATAGTGCCGTAGCTCCGGGAGAAACCACTCGGCTACGACTCACTGTAGATGAAATGTGAGCAATAAACTACGAAATCAACAAGCCCGGCTCAGTGTGTGATCGTCATAAAGGCTGCTTCAAGCAGTTGCCTGTTTTAGTGGCGTTTTTAGTGCATAATATGCTGCTTGTATTCAGTGAATTTTCCCGTTAGCTTGTCGCGGCTAGCTTGTTAGCTCCGGGAGAAAGCCACTCGTCTATGACCCATTGTAGATGAAATGTGAGCAATAAACTTCCAAATCAACAAGCCAGGCTCCGTGTGTGATCATTGTTAAACGGTTCTTTATGTGTGTGGTGGTTTTATTGACTTTATTTGTGCATATTTCTCGTTTCCACGTGATGACTCGAGGTTTAGCTTAGCATTAGCTTTCTCCGGAGGCTCTGGGCATCATCAAGGCCCAGCGCAGAACAGACACTGAAATAAGTGTTCTTGTCACCGGTTTGAATCCTGGGTGTTTCGGTAACAGAAACACTGATGTGTGTCTTTGTAAAAGTCTGCTGTGGCTCCGGTTCACAACACATGAAGCTAAACCTCCATGATGACTCTGTTTACATCTTAGGGCTAGACACTGTGGGGAGGGGGTTCTGCTGAGGAGCAGTGGTTGGTTACTCGGCTGGTGACGAAAGGTCGGAGGCGTATCCTGGAGGTCGAGGGCGTTTCCTGAAGGAATCAGGCGTTTTATCCCTAAAATGGCCGCCATCAGAGTTTCTACAGATTACTCGAAAATACGTGAATGTGCTAAGGCAACACTTCAGGCATGTGTTTAATGAGGGAATGACATCATAACATGATGTAAAGCTTGAAAAAGTCGATTTTGCATAATACCCCCCCCCTTTAAGGAAGAGCTCGACAGGATGGAGGACGACAAAATCATCACAAGGGTAACCGAACCTACAGAATGGGTCAACGCCCTTGTTGTTGTTGAAAAGGCCCAAAGACCCAGACTGCGTGTGTGTCTAGACCCAAGAGACCTAAACAAGGCTATCCAGAGACCTCATTACCCTCTGCCCACGCTCGAAGATGCCACAACGAAGCTAGCGGGAGCTCAGTATTTTAGCGTACTTGATGCCAGATCGGGCTACTGGGCTATAAAACTGAGTGAGAAATCATCTCTACTGACGACTTTTAACACACCATTTGGCAGATACAGATTCCTCAGACTGCCTTTCCGGGTAAGCTCAGCTCAAGATGAATTCCAAAGGCGTGTGGACGAGACGTATGAAGGACTGAAAGGTGTCACTGCAATCGTGGATGACATTCTCGTTTTTGGTCAAACCAAAGAAGAACACGATCAAAATGTGCGAGCTATGTTACTGCGCACAAGAGAGAGGGGACTCAAGTTAAACCCAGATAAGTGCAAAATCTGCGTCCAGGAAGTCAACTATTTTGGCCACACCCTCTCAAACAAAGGGATCAGCCCAGACCCCAAAAAGATCAATGCCATACAAGATATGCAACCCCCACAGTCCAAGTCCAAGCTAGAGACTGTTCTAGGGATAATCAACTATTTGGCCAGATTCACACCGCACATCTCAGAGGTAAACGCACCATTAAGGCAGTTGTTGAAACAAGACAGTGAGTTTGTGTGGGATGCTATCCATGACAGAGCATTCAGCAAGATTAAAGAGCTGATCACAAACCACCCAGTACTAACGTACTTTGATCCACAGAAAGAACTCACGTTACAAGTGGACGCTTCAAAATGTGGTTTGAGCGCGGTTCTGCTCCAAGATGAAAAACCTGTTGCCTATGCATCCAAATCACTAAACAATACTGAACAAAACTACGCCCAAATCGAAAAGTATAACATCCACATCACGCACAAGCCGGGAAAGGAAATACCGGTGGCGGACACTTTGTCACGGAAGTCTATAGAACACTACGATGACAGCTTACGTGAAGGTATGGACGCACAAATACATACCCTCATGAGCAACCTACCAGTAAGTGACAACAAACTGCAGGAAATCAAAATGGCTACTGCTCAAGGCGCTCAACTCACAACACTTAAACAAGTCACAAAGATAGGGTGGCCCGACAGGTGCAAACAATGCCCGCGACTCATCCAAGAATTCTGACAGTACAAACAGCCAAACCCATTTTGGACAAAGTTAAAAGCGACGGCAAGGATCACTACATTGGACTTTTGGAATACAGAAACACACCTGTTGACAACCTAAAGTCCCCAGCCCAACTGCTAATGAGCCGCAGGTTACGCTCTACTCTCCCTGCAACAGCAAAACAGCTTCGACCCACAGTCACTTCTCAGCGCACCATACGAGAGCGCAGAGTCATGCCAACAACAACAGCAGTTCTACTACAACAGATCAGCGAAAGCACTACCACCCTTGGCAGAAGGAACACCCATCCGTTTCCACCAACAGGATGGATCCTGGCAGCCTGCAAAAGTGATTGAACCTGCTCACACTGACAGGAGCTATCACATCCAAGCTGAGGAAGGGCAGTCACTTCGGCGCAACAGACGCCACCTCCGCGAAACCAAAGAGACCCATGGCACAACTGTAGAACACGAACTCGCGCCACAAGTGAGAGACAATTCATCCAAGCCTGCCCAACCTCAAACTGGCCAGTCACAACACGAGTCCGGCTATGTTACAAGATCAGGCCGAGCCATAAAGCCAAGACAAATACTTGATCTTTAAATGTTGTTTACTAAACGAACAAAAAGATACTTTGATGTTCATATAGCTAAAAAAAAATTAAAAAAAAAATTGATTGTTTGAAATGTTTTAAGCACAAGCTACGGGTGTTATACTCATGTGCCGTTCAGCACTTGAATTTAAGTATTTTATTTTACAGGCCAGTAATAAGCTATTAAAATAGTTCATATATAGATAATTTGAAACGCCAACGCATGCTGTGTGTATACATTGATATTCTGTGCAAGATACATTTTCGTATTGGTTGTACACCTTTGTTTTTTAAAGAAGGGAGATGTAACATCCTAGCACTAGAGACGCTGTAACAAGGTAATATGGATGTATACGAGCAATCACGATGTCGTCACATCCGTTGGCCGTGGTAGGCATTTTACATTTTCATATTTGATAAACATTTTATTAAAATCCTATAATCAGCAAAAACAATGTCCATAAACAGGACATTGCTTGCTTCTCTTGCGCTGTAACAGATCTGTCATTTTATAAAACCGAGTTAGAGGCCTGTATGCATCAGCTGCCTACCAAACATCCGGTGAAAATTGCGGAAGTAAACAATAAGATAAGATGATACTTTAATGATCTCATCAATAGGTGTGTTTAAGATGAGCGAGGCGCTGCAGGCGGCTGCAGGCGGCTGCAGGCGGCTGCAGGCGGCTGCAGGCGGCTGCAGGCGGCTGCAGGCGGCTGCAGGCGGCTGCAGGCGGCTGCAGGCGGCTGCAGGCGGCTGCAGGCGGCTGCAGGCGGCTGCAGGCGGCTGCAGGCGGCTGCAGGCGGCTGCAGGCGGCTGCAGGCGGCTGCAGGCGGCTGCAGGCGGCTGCAGGCGAGCGGTGCATGCCGGTCAGAATCGCTCTGACGCCACCTGTGCGACGGTGCCCGTATTCTCGTGAGACCGAGGCGGCTGGAGCGCCTTGGGGAGGAGAGCGAAGTTGCTTTTCTCCGCCTCGCTCGGCTGGCTGAACTACAAATGCCAAAGGGATTGTGGGAAATGAAGTGCCGTAAACACGTACGCTGACAGAGACTGACAGATGATTGGATATGAGTTGTGTTTAGATCGGAGACGTGTTGCCCTGACGCTCCGCAGCCCCTGCCTCCTTTTTTCTCATCACCAAGATCTACTTAAATCTGCAGAAATGCTTCGGAGTCTTCATATTTGACAGAAAGTGCCCGTGTGTTCAACATATGGCCCACATTTTAAATATGCATAAGTTTATTTTTCTAATCCTAAAGTCTGTCTGGTGTGTGGGAGAAGCACAAATGTGTTCACAAACGTTTAAAATAGTTTTATTCCCAAACTTTCTAACAAACGCGAGACGCTGCGTGATCTGAGGCTCCTCTCTGTTCTCGGGGCTGAGATGTGTCCGCCTTGATTAGAGGCGCCTTTCTCCGCCCTCGGACGCCACCGCCTGGTCTCGTCTGGAATCGAGGCGAGGCGCACTTCATCTTAAACACACCTATTAACAGCGATCGCTCGTATTGTAAGTACCGCGAGACTTTGTATACATGCATGAGATCCAATATGGCCAAGTAAACAGACCTGAAGTTATACCAGTGTGGTTATTCTACAATAATAAGTTCATGCCAGAGGGCAAATACAGTAGTCGGCTTGCAGATTCAACAGATTCAAAGTAAGTTTTCTCTGCACAAATTTAACCAGACTCTATCATGACTTGTTCACAGAGAATATCGACAATGTTGGCCCTCTCTACTCGGAGCTACATGCCTGACTTTGATGTGAAAACATTCAATAAAACTATATACTTCCCCTCATGTTTATGTCAGTATCTACAGCTCAAGTTTGAAAGTTTGATTTGCACAAGTTTTCCCAAACATTCTTTCGTATTGCCTAAAGGAGCGAGGCCTCCTTATGATCATCCACATCTACAACAAATGTATGAACACAAAAGAGGAAATGCGAGTGTAACATTGGCCTTTTATGAAACTAGTTTACCTTATATGGTTCATTCTCGCTTCAGTTCCAGCTCAAAAGTGTGATTAATGTCGCAGCAGAGCGGAGTTAGCGTTAGCCCTGAGCACCGCTAGCATCACAGCTGCCTCCGCGTGCGACACACGGGTGACTTTTTCTTCGTCTCTCACCCCCGGGCGCGCGCAGTCACTCCAGATTATAAAACATCCACGCTACAACTCTATGGAGGACCGTGGCTGCCAAAACTATAAATATATACATAAATAAATAAATAAATAAATAAATTTAAAAAAGATAACATTTGCAAAGAAATGCGTGCAATTATGAGAATAAGTGCATTTATTTCTGTATTTATTTATTTATATATTTATTTATTTCTGTATTTATTTATTTATTTACATATTTATTTATTTTTGTATTTATTTATACATTTATTTCTGTATTTCTCTATTTATTTCTCTATTTCTGTATTTATTTTTGTATTTATTTATTTATTTATATATTTATTTATTTATATATTTATTTATTTATTTCTCTATTTATTTATTTATTTTTGTATGTATTTATTTATTTCTCTATTTATTTATTTATTTCTCTATTTATTTTTTTATTTATGCATTTATTTATTTATTTCTGTATTTATTTATTTATTTCTCTATTTATTTATTTATTTCTCTATTTATTTATTTATTTCTGTATTTATTTCTGTATTTATTTCTGTATTTCTCTTAATGAGATGCAAATCATGGGGTGGGTCGGGATGCCTCTGCTGTAAGCTCATTGGTCAATCTTTTTCCTTGCTCCAGAGCTTGTCCAGCATAGACGGCCATGTTGAGATCACTGTGTTCTCGCTATAGCCATGTCAGAACGAAAAAAAAAAAAAAGCATTCTTCCATATGCAGCAATTGCATTGTGTGTGTGTTTTTTAAACAAATAAGTAAATTATCCTTTGCTCTGGGTCGCTGAACAGCCTCCATTTTGGAGTGGTGAACGGTTGCATGTTGGACCTCAAGCATATCTAGTTGGGGACTGCTGTGCTATGTTCTAATGAGCTGAGAAGACTGGCGGACAGGAGAATCTGTAGTGTTGACTATATTATTTTCCGTTTGGATCAGTTACGTAAAGTCCCGTCGCCAGACGTCAGTCTTAAGGCGGCATTAGTACTACTATAAAGAACATATTTTTCGGTATTCGCGTAGCCCTGGCGCACACTGATCATTACATTAAACATAATCAACAGCAAATATGACCAGACCAACTACAGCTGTAACATCAGTCCTCGTGGCGGAAACGTCAGTAGGCCTACATGCATTAAATGCCGCCGGTCCTCTCTCTCCGTGAGGAGGAAATAGTTAGGTTACTTGTGGAGTTTGGGCTGGTCTAATCGGGCAGAAAGCGCGAAAGTAACACTGTGCAAATGAGTGATCTTTGCCCAATTTGTAGTGGTTGTACAGCAGTTCTGCAGGCCGTCTCGTGGTTATACGGCGTATGTCTGCGTATCACGTAGTCTACTACACCACATCTGTGTCAGGGGGGGCGGGCATGGCCCCGTATGGCCAGCCCATAGCGACGGGTATAACCACTAGAAAACATGCAGGATGGCCGGATAACCACGACAAACCGGGCCAAGATACGTATCACTCATGTGCGAAGTGTTACTTTGCGCTTTCAATCGGTTTAATACACCGCACGCGACGAGCTCTCGCGCAAAATGCGTACATGTACATTACAGGCGTGCGCTGAGAAGCGCCATGCTGTCAAGATGCGTGTGCCCACTACAAACCACTACAAATTGGGCAAAGATCACTCAATTGCACAGTGTTACTTTCGCGCTTTCTGCCCGATTAGACCAGCCCAAACTCCACAACAAGTAGCCTAACTATTTCCTCCTCTAGCACGGAGGCGGCATTTCATCCCTCTCTCCCTTTCTCTGGCACGGTTCCTTCCAAGCTGCGCTCGTGCGCAATTGCGCACGGCTCCCGTGTTGTCTGGGCACAAAATAAAATATAGGTGATATGATAGAGGGGCATCAACGATCATCCTCCGCCCCGAGAGTCCACGATGCTCGTGAGAGGCAAAGGCAGTGACAGGTGCTCGTGTGTGTTTTACTACAAAGCGCTGAAGTCCGCCGAAAAGTCCCCGCGTTCGAAGTGTGCGTTTTACACTCAGACACTGGAGCTTTCAGTGAAGGCTGAGAGAGACTGAAAAGTGGACGCGGCCACAGCACTGACCGAGCCATATTCATGGTACAAACGGTGGCGCGAGTGTGGGGGTGTGTGTGGGGGGAGTGTGGAGGGGAGTGTGGGGGTGCAGGCGCTCGTTCTACAGCCCCAGAGTCCGGTCGTTTTCCACGCTCGGAAACGTGTTTTCGTTGCATCGGCGCAGTATTCTGCACAGACGCAAGGCCCAGCTCATTCAGCTGCTTTTGAAAAGGACCTCACTCATAAGTTCAAGTTTGAGTAGAAGGATGTGTTGATGAGGAGGCTCAGCTCGGAGAAACGCATGTAGGCCTACTGACGTTTCCGCCACGAGGACTGATGTTACAGCTGTAGTTGGTCTGGTCATATTTGCTGTTGATTATGTTTAATGTAATGATCAGTGTGCGCCAGGGCTACGCGAATACCGAAAAATATGTTCTTTATAGTAGTACTAATGCCGCCTTAAGACTGACGTCTGGCGACGGGACTTTACGTAACTGATCCAAAC
The DNA here is from genome assembly GCF_951799975.1 of Gobius niger. Taxonomy (NCBI): domain Eukaryota; kingdom Metazoa; phylum Chordata; class Actinopteri; order Gobiiformes; family Gobiidae; genus Gobius; species Gobius niger. The sequence goes on along the minus strand of NC_136858.1, from coordinate 3,623,757 downwards.
GGAAAATAATATAGTCAACACTACAGATTCTCCTGTCCGCCAGTCTTCTCAGCTCATTAGAACATAGCACAGCAGTCCCCAACTAGATATGCTTGAGGTCCAACATGCAACCGTTCACCACTCCAAAATGGAGGCTGTTCAGCGACCCAGAGCAAAGGATAATTTACTTATTTGTTTAAAAAACACACACACAATGCAATTGCTGCATATGGAAGAATGCTTTTTTTTTTTTTTCGTTCTGACATGGCTATAGCGAGAACACAGTGATCTCAACATGGCCGTCTATGCTGGACAAGCTCTGGAGCAAGGAAAAAGATTGACCAATGAGCTTACAGCAGAGGCATCCCGACCCACCCCATGATTTGCATCTCATTAAGAGAAATACAGAAATAAATACAGAAATAAATACAGAAATAAATAAATAAATACAGAAATAAATAAATAAATAGAGAAATAAATAAATAAATAGAGAAATAAATAAATAAATACAGAAATAAATAAATAAATGCATAAATAAAAAAATAAATAGAGAAATAAATAAATAAATAGAGAAATAAATAAATACATACAAAAATAAATAAATAAATAGAGAAATAAATAAATAAATATATAAATAAATAAATATATAAATAAATAAATAAATACAAAAATAAATACAGAAATAGAGAAATAAATAGAGAAATACAGAAATAAATGTATAAATAAATATAAAAATAAATAAATAAATATATAAATACAGAAATACAGAAATAAATAAATATATAAATAAATAAATACAGAAATAAATGCACTTATTCTCATAATTGCACGCATTTCTTTGCAAATTTTATCTTTTTAAAATTTATTTATTTATTTATTTATTTATGTATATATTTATAGTTTTGGCAGCCACGGTCCTCCATACAACTCCGCACAAATGTGTAAAAAACAAAAGAAACAAACAAAAAAGCAGTGACTTCCGCCCAGGCCGCGCTGACCCAGAGAGCAGCGGCCTCTGCTGGACAAGGGCGGGATGACACGTTTGAGATCGTCTGTAAAGTCAGACACTTTCTGCTTTTTGGTGGTTATTGTGTAAAAACTAAACCACATAAATACATAAATTAACCATTTGCAGACATTTTAGGATGTTTTCTAACAGTGTGTATAAAAAAATAATTTCAATGATATTAAAAAGTATATTAAAAAAAAACTTTTCCTCTGGGCAAATTTCTGTACAGAAATAAAGTCTGATGTTTGTATTTCCTGTTTATGGGACACGTTAAAATGTAGAAAATGATGTTTTGTTGATTTAAATGTAAATTTCTGCATTTACTGCAGAAATTTACATTTAAATCAACAAAACATCATTTTCTACATTTTAACGTGTCCCATAAACAGGAAATACAAACATCAGACTTTATTTCTGTACAGAAGTTTCATGTAAAAACCCAGACAGCAAAATATATTCAGACCGGATCCGGGCCAGACCTAGCAGTAGATCTGGCCCAACTCCGTTATCCCAACCCGGGCCTTTGTCTTTTTTTCCAATGGCCCAATACCGGCATGGATCCGTTTTACGGATCCGGAGAGAAGCCGGGCCAGAGCTGCCCCGGATCTTTCAAAAACTTGCTACCTCCGGTACAGTTCCAGTGCAGATGTTCATAACGGAGGCTATTTTTATATAGATCCGGGATGGGTCTGGCGCAGATACGTGAAATGAGTGTTGATTTTAGCATATTTGGGACGGATCCTATCCGGATCTGGCCATGTGTCACAGAATCTGTTTTAAATCCGGTTCAAAGGTGTAAAACAGATTACAGCCTATGATAAAATTAGCACACATACATACATTCATGTTTAAAACCGTTTATTCAGTCATGCAGAAATTGACAACATAGCATAATTGTTGAAAAATGTTGAATCACAAACATGCATAGTAGATAAATGTACTTGAATAAATAATATTGCCACTGGACATAACTGCAGATTGTAATGAAATCACTTAAAAATCTTTGCCAGGAAAAGAAACCTTTTATAATGTTTTTGAAATTGCTACAGTAGTCATTATTCATTAACCCCTCCTTTGGGTATGATAAACTGTTGTACAGTAGCCCTAGGCCAGACTAAGGGAGCGAGGCTGCCGATCTCTGCCACTGGCCCCCACTCTTGTTACATTGACTACATCTACACAGGGAGGTGGTGACACAACGACATATTCGAACACCTCACCTTTCAAATATAGGCTGACCCGCTCCTAATTAATGTGAAATTCTCAAATTTACAACAGGGTTTCTACATGTATCAGCAAATCAATTTTAATGACTTTTAAATTCTATAGTTTTAATGCCACAAACACAAAGCATTTTCTTCCAAACATTCCATGAAACAGATGAAAGAATGGACTTTTTGATTTTTAAAGTTGTATTGTGCATATGGATCATCATTTTAGTGTTTTTCTGATTATCTTTGCTCTCTAAAAATAGTTTAGAGATGTAATTTTAAGATGTTTCGATTTAATGGCAGTTTGAATCAAATTTAATGCTTTTTAATTACTTTTGATGTCCTTTAGAAACATTGATTGATAAGCCTCAATTATCAAAGCAAATTATAAAGAACACTGCTGTGGACAATGTTGTAGCTGACAATGCAAACCTCAAAATTCTTCATCACCAGTCTCCAAAAGTCAGCCCTCAGTCTCTCAGTGATTTCAAAACCCAGTCTCATTCTGTTGCCCCAGGGGAAGGATTGTGATGGAGGAAGATTCACTTTATGTTTTCATCAGGAGCAGCATTTGGTCATGGGCTGCCAACATAAAAACAAAAACATGGTTCAGACACAAGCCATATACTGGACAACGGCAAACAGTGTCCAATAGATATCACTCACATGTTAAGTCCAGTGTGTTGCCTCATGGACAATCACAGAATATCTTAGTGCAGAAGTAGTCCATTGAATCGATCTTCAGTCCTGAACATGTCAGTCAAAAAAAATAAAAATAAACATATAAATCAATATATAATCGGCAATTGTGGTACAAAATTATATTTGGTGTTTAGTCTTTAAATTAATTTTCCAAACATTTTCCAATGGTTTTGAGATAATTTTTTACCTTTTAAATATAATATAATATAATGTACAACATACAGTATAAGCCATTCAAAACACAAGTTTGGTGACTGACCCGTTCCTAAAAGGCTGTCTTGAGCAATTTTTCATTGTGGTAGCTCCAGATTTCAAAAGAGACGATTGTGGATGAGTGTCATCTAAACAGTTTTAGATGCTGTGAGCCTCTGCCACCTTTATTGCCGGTCCTACAAAACAGTGTTATAGTCAGAATGTTAAAACAGTAAGTAACTGCTGAAATTCTTTTCACATATGTATCACTTACATGAAAATGAAATCCACCCAGCATTAGTGGAAACCTCAAATTATGTACACAATCTGTGAAGATAGCAACTTCAAAAGTGCAATTAAACCAGTAATTGACCACAACTATCTAAAAAGAATAACAAAGTGGAAATATCAAACACTTGAATAGGTACCATTCTTACGTAGGTAAACAGTGCAGAAGTAGACTTGACTTGTGAAAGAAAGTAACATTTATTTTAATAAGTAATTATTAAGAAAACATTTTAAAATTAAAAACAAATAAGGAAATAAACTGATTTCATGTGCATTGAAAAAACATATTTCATCTATGTACATTTCTTCATCACCAGTTATCCTGTTCTATCTATGTACATTTAAAATGTATACTATGCTAAAATTATTTAAAAAAAAATAAACTTCTGAACAAATAAAACACAACATTAGGCAACACATTAGGTCTGGCCGGGCAATTAATCTAATTTTATCTGCAGCCGAACAAAAGTATTTATTTATGTACATAGTAAGGTGTTAGCGCTTCAATCAATATGGGGAAAAAGAGATAATTTTTTGGGAAAATCAAATTTAATCTTATCGCAATTATAATAGTGGTCAGTCTCGATAATCACGTGGTGCGTTTTAAGTGAGGAGAATTGGCCAGTCCGGTCGCATTCTGGAAAAATATGAACAGCTGTAGAACAATGCTGTAGCGCTTCAGGTCAATCACAGCCGGGAAACACTCGTCCCAAATAAACAGGATGCACTGAATGGCACATGAGGATAAGAGGAGAGGGCCTGGTGATTTTACGTGTTAAATCAGCTACAAAGTCGCACTAATTCATCAATGGGCAAAACATTTATTTGTTTTTGAGTCTGCAGCCATGCAATAGTATTTCTTTATGTATAAAGTAAGTTGTTAGCGCTTCACTCTGTAAGTTGTGGCTTTGTGAGGCCTAAACATAAACCACTAAGTCTCGCTGTCTGCTTCTGACTTTCTTCAAACATTCCACTTTTAGCATCTGCTTTGCAGATGTTTGTGTGTTGCTTGGACAGGTGAGGGGATGTTGTACTGTCAGGCTAGTGTGGAGCCCGCTTTTAGGTAGCTACAGTTTTTAATTTGGTCGCAGGATCTGTTTACTTGGTAGTCCAGAAAAGGCTGCTTTTTATGGATTTTTTTCTTTAAGAAAAAAAAAAAAGAAAAATATGGGGAAACAATCGTGATTGTTTTTGTCCAAAATCGCCCAGCCCTAACATTAGGCAAACGAAATGAAACCAAAACCCTTTCAAATATATGAATTTAATCTCAAACTTGAGAGTCCTTTTGTGCCCTCTTCTGACGTCCTCCCCCACGGTCTGAGGCCAGATTGAACCACCGGATTGTGCCTTGATTAATTTCCAGATCCGTCACATTTTGGCTAAGATGGTTCTTTCGCACTGCTCCTGTAATTGATGAGAAAAGTTGTTTAGTGTTTTAGGAATATTATTAGAATGGCAAAGAATAAAAATAACAACATTATGGACAGAGCAAAGCAAATCCCCCACCATCACTGCAGTATTCTCCAGAAGTATAAATTGTTAAGCTTTGAAAGCTTTAGCAATTTATGTTTTCTCAAACTGACTTTCAAATGTCTCAATAATCTGCACTTAAGCCACTAAATTCATTTGTACAGAGACAAAACAGCAACAGAGTCACCAGAGGCTCCTTCAGTCACAACTGTACAGTTCCTCATCGCAAGACTGCATTTGGTTAATCAGCATTTACGTATAAAAGTGTAAAGTTATGGAACTCATTACCCACAGAACTTAAAACCATGACTGAGTTTAAAATGTTCACCTCTCAATTTAAGTCTTGGCTGTCATCAAAACAAGAATGTAACCATGTGTAAATTTGTAAATAGCACTGGGTTTGTGTGTGTGTAAATTATTTATATAGTGTATATAGGTTCGTTTTAAGATGAAATAGAAAATGTAATGAGTGTAGAAAGGCCCAACCAGGGACTGGAGTTGAAAGCTAGCACTAGCTATATACTCCTTTTGCATTGCATTAGTTAAAAGCTTGTTTGTACTATGTTTGTTGATGGTAGAGCGGTTCGTCTCATGATCAGAAGGTCAGGGATTCGATTCCCACCTCCTGAAAGTGTACACTGTCGTTGTGTCCTTGGGCAAAACACTTCACCCACATTTCCCCAATGTCTGCGTACATTGGTATAAATGGGTGAGAGGATCCTTGCTGTAAAGCGCTTTGAGTACCTAATGTAGGTGGAAAAGCGCTATATAAGTTGAGACCATTTACCAAATAGAGGTAATAGAGAGGCCAAAACAGATCATTGTGTTATGTCAAACTGAAATGTGTGTTCAGAAGAAACGGCTACTTACGGGCAAGAAGAGCCTTGATGCTCATAGTGCTGAATTTGAGTTTTCCATTCGTTCCTTTCCAAATGATGTTTTTTACAATGCTGTCGGAAAAAAATCGCCCCAAAATGTTCCAAACCACTTGCTTTCCGCTCCGACCTCCAATAGAGGCCAGGATTGCAATCTGTAGAAAAAAAAGTAATCAAAATTATATTATAATAAGGATCCACACCCCTCCGGGAAACCGCCACCTTAACATGGTGGAGGGGTTTGAGCGCCCGAATGATCCTGGAGCTCTGTTGTCGGGGGCTTCGTGCCCCTGGTAGGGTCTCCCATGGCAAACAGGTCCTATAGGTGACGGGTCAGACAAAGAGCGGTTCAGAAGCCCCTTATGAGAGACCAACAGGCCCGGTTAGAACCATGAGGCCGTCCTTCTGTGGACCCACCACCTGCAGGAGGAGCCATAAAGGGCTGGTGCAATGTGATTTGGGCAACTCCAACAGCTGCCCCCACGACCCGGCAACGGACAAGGGGGAAAAAATGGATGGATGGGTGGATCCACACAGACAGAAAAAGTATTAATTCATGTAAAACATAATTAATTTACAATGGAAATATAATGTGTGACCCAAAACATAGTTTTTAAATCAAAATTGTAAAGTTATTATACCATTTGCTTTTTCTTGTTTATATTTTGTGGCTCTTGAAGCCATGTTTCGAAGTGCTCCACTTCATCAGCGGATGTTAGCGGAAACATTACGTCCTCTGGCATCTCCACAGCTTGCTCGTGCTCAGAGTTGGTCCGGGCCACCAAAATATTCACCACTGAACTTAGCTGGTTCACTTGCTGCTTTATATTCTCCAGCAGCGTAAGTATATGTAGTTCAGCTGCTAGAAACACAAAACAAAGGAAATAGCTAACATAATACATAATTGCAGTGTGTTTAATTTCATATATATATAAAAAATAACCCTTACTGGAGCATGGAATAGGTTCTCTACCAGACTGACCGAGTCTGAGCATTGGTTTGAATAATTCATTTTGTGAAGGTGTTTGGAAAGGATCAGGGTCAGACAGAGGGAAAGATGGATGGGATGGGAAGGATGACTGGAGATGGATGGAAGCTGGAGGCTGAAGCTCCATAAAGGTTGGACAGGGCGGCAGGTTTGGAGCAGGAAGTGCAGGGGTCTCATGGGAAGGAGGAGGAGGAGGAGGAGTTGGAGGACTTAAAAAATGTGATGGTCCCGAAGTGTTTAGATTGCTGGAGAAAAAAAAAACCTGTAGTTATGCATACAAATGAGCATGTATGCCAATGGCTGTATAATTATTTGTGAACTGAATGAAGATACAATTACTCATATCATTGTATCTGAGGTGATTACTCATTAAACCTAACCTACACAATCTGTGACTATGATCTCACTCTGAAATTGTTTGCAAATAGGTTGCGTTCATGTTCACAAAGGTGTCCAAAAGTGGAGACAATGTTCAAAAACATGTGAATGATGTTGACCAGTAGAAAGGACTTTCAGCCATTAGAATACAAATGTCATGTTATTGAATCCAGTCACTGTCAAATAATAAGCATAAGCTTCCTGTATGTATTCAAGAAAAGTTCAAAAACAAACACCAAAGCCAGATGTCAGTCAGAGGAGTAAATGTATGGAATAGTCTGAATAGTCTGAATGACACCTTAAGGCGAGACACTGCAGGTGAATAGGGAATAAAAAACATAATGTAGAGATATCAATTTGAAACTTTTGCTGAACATTACAGATATAAATATGAGACAAAAATGTTTTGCATTTTTTCTGTCATGGCTATGGCTTCGTGCAGACGCAAGATAGACTTTGTTTTTTTTTTCGTATCGCCCAATAAACGACTATGGACGATCGTGAACCACACCTCTCCTACGAGAAAATGAATTGGTGGTCCCCAGACTAAACATCACTTGTGATTTTAGTCTGGTGTTAGCCAGGCTACGCCGTACTGGCCTTTTGATGAGAATTTAGTTTAGTGCATTGGTTTCTGACAGTGGGGGGCAGCATTGCGCATTCCCGTGCGTAGCCTGCCGGAAACAAAAAGAAAAAGACGCAGCTGCTCGCTCCAGGAGGCCGTTCCATTTGGGCTCAAAGGAAGCGGTGAGAGGACCGGATCCGCTCCGTTTTGGATCGAGGACGTCAACGAAGTGGCCAAACGGAGGACGGATCCTCGCAATTGCCGGGCTGACACCAAGCGGTAAAAAAAACGCTTTCCGTCGCTCAGCTTGCTATACTTCCTTCGCCAGTCCCCCTTGTGCAGGAGCACGTGGAGGGAAAGACGGCCTTTCTACGCGGCGCGGCAGCTACTTTCGGGTTGCCTCCACCTCGCAGGCGGACATAACATCATAAAATAAACATCATGCGGGTGAGTTTTGTCATTTTTATATCTGACATGAAAACTAAGATGCAAAGGGAGGAAAATAGATACAAATATCCACTTAGACCACTGCGTGAAAAATCAATACTTTCCCCTACCGTGTCTCACCCTCAAATCCACTTTTTTTTTAAATGAGTGTCCAATAGTGTTGTCTACATATCCTGGTCATAATTTTGGCACTTACGTGCAAAATTAGTTGAAAGATCAACTTTCTGCCTAAAACCGTCAGTGAGTCGCCATCTGCAGGCGACCTGTATTTACTACATCTGAATTTTGAATATGGCCCCACCATTTGCGCAGGCGTGAAGCCTGACATGTCAGCGGTGAAGCCTGACGTCAGTTGCTCTGAGGGGGGGTTAGTAACTCTTTAAAAAACTCAACATCCTCAACATCCACCCAGCTTTAAAACAAAAAGTAAAATCTAATGTAATTAGCAGTTATACAGTACTAGCACTAAATCATATATATCTCTCCTGTGTACAGTATATTTTGACTTTACATTATAATTTGTCACACAATATAAACTTGTGTGAATTAACTTTGTAACCAATGGATGAACATTTTTTTTGTTCTCATCTTGCAGATGGTAAAATTTCAGTGTTTTCATGTTTTGTAGTTAATCGTGTCTGTGAAGATACTGACTGAAACTAAACTAAATAACGATCAGGGAAAACATTGGAACATTTTCTTTCAAATTTTTTTTATCTCCCATATAGTTAATTGGCACGGGACTCAACTGAAATAGAATTCTATAACCTGAACACAACCTGTTGATTGAACATTTTCAAGCCTAGTAAGCATTCTTGTGTTTACCATCGTGATGGCAAAGTCAGTGGCACTTGTGAGGGGGGAGCAGATAATATTCTTCCCCTGGAGATGGATTCCTCACCATCACTCTCATCACTTTCACCGTAATGATGGCTAAAAAATAAAACATGTCGAAGTTTAGCAAATTTATTTGCCCATATATATATGTGGTGACTGCACTATTCCAGCTCCCTTTAAAATTCCCCATCCCATAGTCTAAAAAGAAGTTAAATAAGTCAATGTTTTGACAAACATACATTTGTTAATGGCATTCTAATTTAAAAAAAAAAGGAAAACATAATATAAATAAGATTGCCAAGGCCCCTTCAGACCAAAATGTTATATTTATTTATATTTATCGACTTACATCAGCTTTGGTTTTCTTTTTCTTTTCTCAGCCAGATGCCCCTCCTCTCCAGAGTCCAATTCTGAGGTGTCACAATTCAGTGACTTTTTAAGGCCATGCAAAGCCGCAAAGTAGCTATCTGAAAGAAGGGTATAAAGTACAGTTATATAATCTAAACCAGGGAGGTCAAACTCATTTTGGGTCGCGGACCACATATAATAGAGAACATTTTTCCAATAGATTAATAATAATAAGCTGTGATTTGACTGTAGCTTCATTAATAACAACAGCTTACACTTGTATTGCACTTTACAAGCCTGTGTCACAAGTTCCTCAAAGTACTACATAGTAGTAATTATTCATTCACTCCACACTCGTGGTGGTAAGCTGTTATTGAAGCTACAGCCGCCCTGGGGCAGACTGTACATTTACCACGTGGCTATATAATCTGCTGTTCATACCCTGAGCTCTTCTTATGTCAGTGCCCTCTGCCTAGTGTCTAGAATGAGCATTCTGGTCATTCTTTAAAAAATCATAACTCTGCACAAGAATGGGCTAGACTTTTTTTGTTTTTTACATAACACATATCATCATTAAATCATCGGGCCGTATGTTTGACACCTCTGATCTTAACAGTCAAGCATCAAACAAATCAATATAACTCACCATAGGATTTCAAAATCCTTACTGGATGAATCGCCCAGTTAGCCCTGGGCGACTCTGAGGCCCGCACAGCCTTATTTATTTTATCATCAGTGGCATGAGGAGGCCAATAGGTGTTACCACCCTTATGCCAACATCCAGGGATCACCGCCACAGATTTGTTGTTAAATTGCACAACATGAAACATTCTGCAACAAAAAAGTATATTAATTTTTTTGATCAAGTTTTTCCTAGGTTGTTTGTTACTTAGAAATGTCGCTATTTTCAATATGTTGCTAATCATGTAATACGTAAACTTACTTACATATTTATACAGTTGGATAGGAGAAGACAACTAGTGAACAAGCCATGACAAGCCAAACCCTTAAACCTAGGGGCCACATGCAGTCTCATGTCGTAACCCTGACGAGGGAGGCTGCAGAGGTGCTCAGCGCTTGCCCAACACGCTGCCTCAAGTCTATGGAGAGGGGAGGGGTGACTCAGTTTCCCTCCATGGGCTGCCTAGGTAAGGGTCCCATGCCGTACCCTGGAAAGCTTAAAAAACCCTCTTAAACTTAAACCAGCGAAAATCTAACAACAACTGAACCAAACTAGTTAAAATATACAACAACAACTATAGACAGTATTCATATTTACGATTAAACTGAATGAGCTAAGGGTAGGGAAACTAAGCCCCTTTCATCAGGCAACAAAATGCATTTATATTTGACATTGCACAATTTAGCATATTTACAATGATCGGAAATTTGGGAAACGCGATAGATATTGAGAAAATCCGATTCAAAAGGATAGGAAAAAAAGAGGGACTTTTGTGTAAATTTACTATACACCAAATAGATCCCATCAACACATTCAACAATGTTTTTAACAACACACACATCATCACCAATGACAACAGCATTATTTCCTGTCGAAACCTTGATTGTCCATTGTTCTGTTTTCAGATGCATGTATTGGCCCTTCACCATTTTGGAGGAAACATCTTCGGGAACAGGACCAATGAAATGGGGCTTTTTCAAAGAAACTGCTTCTCGGGACTCCATAGAAATTGAGTTATTCTCAGACAGTCGTCGAACAATTTGCGCAAGGGGATGTTCTGGTTTTCTCACTAACTTTTTTAACTTTTGAAGATAATTTTCGAAAGGGAAGGCTGAGATATTGTTCAAATGACCATAATGTTTTGCATCCTGGGCAATGTGAACTAAAGAGTGCACATTATACACGAGGGCATCTCTACCATAAACATCACCAAAATGGGTTACAAACATCTGCAGCAACAAATCTGCGTACTGATTATGGACAGTGGCTAAAGAAGGGGAGAGTAAAATCGTTATCCCAGAGAAAAGAAGCAAAAAATTGTTATATATATTTGGATCCAGGAATGGTGGAAGAATGACCGGGCCGAGATGTAACAAAAACATTCTGAATTCAGTTGCCTTCCATCTGTCCACCTGTCTGAGATCGTGGCTTTCGGGCAAATTCAACTGGAATATGACCACGCAGTTCTATCATACGGTCAGAAAGCTTGTTGACAGTGGTGGCTGATAAGCGGAACTTCAAAGGCCCTCTTAGCCAGATGTTTAGCAGTTTCCTCACAACACCCAAGCAAACTGAATGCATATAATCATTGGGAAATTGGGAGACCATGCCAATCTTTAAATCGCTGAATGGATTGGGGCCATCGTGATGATGCTCTTCATTTTGTTTTGCAGCATTTTGTTTTGGCTCTTTGTATTCTTAACAAAGGCGCGAGCGGGAGTGTCACAGATTACAGAGTCCAGTTCAAAGAAGATTTTTTTGCCTTCAAATTCAATGCCATTCTGAAGATCCCTCATTTCATTCACAAAATCCTGCAGAAACACATCTGCAGGTTTAGGCTTATGTGGGCCACAGAACAAGGCAACCACCACAGGCTCTTTTAGGGGACAACCAAGTAAAAGTGCTAAGATTGGCCACACCTGGATCCCACTACTTTTAAATAATGGCAGCCCATCAATGTTCCGTTGTAGTTTTAGTGTTCATTCATGTCCAATTGATGACAGGGAGTGAAGCAACTTGTCCTTTAGCGAATTTAAGATCCCACAGTAAAAATACTGCCCCCCACAGGCCTTCTCAATGACATGGGTTGTGTTTGTTTTGAGAAGTGTCCGTGCATCCTTTGGAAGCTCTGGATGGAAAGATCGAAGCAATCCAAGGAGGGCTGTAAGAGCCACTAAAGACACTCCAAAGGTCAAGGCCCAGGCACGCAAACCAACAGTCAGGTCACGGGGCTGGTTTAACTCTTCAAATTCTTCATCTGAGTCAGAATACACAGCATCAAAATCTCCCATCTCGTCTACATATCCAGGACACACATTTTCAACACAATCAACATCCGCATAAGCTGCTCCATCACACCCAGTTACAGGAACATCAGCCTGAACATCTGCCTGAACACCTCCATCACATTCACTCATTTCACTGTCAACACAACACTGAGAGGGGTTTTCTCTGTGACTATCTAGAATTTGTCCTAGTTGTCTCTCCACCCCTTTCCTAGCTCTCCATCTAAGAGTGGCCTCATTTAGCACCCTCAGATCCATCTTGCCAGGGAATCTGTGTAATATGGCATGAAAGTCAAACTTTCAAGCACAGCTTGTACGTTGTGTACAGTGAATAAAAGAAAAAGAAAAACTTACCTGGCTGTGTTTTGACTGAAAAACTCTGTAACAGAGGAAAAAAGGACTGTGAATAATTTTATTCTAAAGCCCTATTCGCACGGGATAAGCATTATCTAGCGACCCCATATATAACTGAAGCCTGAGATTCTGGTTGAAATCTCCTGGATATGACATCAAAGCGCTCCTTTCCGAGTTCATTTGTAAAATTAACTTTCACCTGAATGAATATGTGAAGGCTGTTTTAGTCTCTTACCACGGACAATTCTCCGTAAAAGGTGTTTCACATAGTTGGTTGTAAATGTGTGACAAAAACTCTGAGCGCAGCCCGGCTCTCTAAAGCGCACCAACATGCAGAACACCGCGTGATTTCTCCTTGCATTTTGCCTTTACACAGCCTTTTACAAAAGGGGAGAGACGGGAGGGAGAGAGCGTAGGGAGGGAGAGGGGAGAGAGAGGAGGGAGAGAGGAGGGAGAGGGGGAGAGAGCGGGGGAGAGGAGAGGGGAGAGAGAGAGCGGGGGGCCAGAAAATTGTCAAAGATTAATATTGTTAGATATCATTTTTTTATTGTTTTCATGAAGAGTCCTCTTTACATTGACATATTAACTTTATAAATAATCAAACAGTATTAACCCTTTAAATGCCAGTGTTTGTCATATACAACCATCAGTAATGTTGAATAATATGAAATAATTCTAAAATTACGCCTTGGCTCCTGTCAGTGTGATTCACGTTGGTGTATTTTTTGTTTTGCACTCTTAAATGGATAGGAGATGTAAGGCCTGAAAGAGTAGTGATCTGCTCTGACTCAGCGGCTGCTCTGATGGCCCTTGAGGCAGGTAGTTTCCAGACTAGGCCTGATTTAGTGTGTGATGCCCTATACTTGCCTTGTACCGGGCAGAGAGGGAGGGGACGGATGTGGGCTTTTTGTGGGTCCCGGCCCATGTGGGAGTTCTGGGGAATGAAGTTGTAGACCAGGTGGCGAAGGAGGCGTTGAAAAATGAAAACATAGATGTGCTGGTTGCGTTTGGTAGGTCGGAAAATCGCAGTCTCGTAAGAAAGGAAATATATGCCCAGTGGCAGCGAGAGTGGGACGCAGAGCAGAGGGGTAGGCACTTCTATAATATTCAGAGGCGGGTCGGGGGCACTGCATACTGGGGAAACAATAGAAGAGAGCAGGTCCTGATAACAAGGCTGCGACTTGGACACTGTGGACTGGCGTCTGACCTCCATCTGATTGGGAAGCACAGGAACGGCCTGTGTGAGAGCTGTGGCAAAGAAGAGACTGTGCCTTTCTGTGCCCTGACTTTCACATTCTAATGGAGTGTCACAGGTTTACAGTTCAAAGAAGAGCCCTTTTTTCACAAATGTTTGGACTGGGATTTGGGACTGTGTCTATCAGGACATTGCTTGCCTCTGATGCCAACCATCGGGAGGTCTATGAGGCCCTTATGGAGTTTATTTTTCTAACTGGGCTGAGTGACCGAGTGTGAGGAGGGGGTGTAATAACCCTGAGTAGCCAGAGAAAGGCAGCAATGCGCCTCTGAGTCTGCCGGAAAGCCACAAGAAGAAGAAGAAGAGGTCCCTAAAGTGGCTATGATAGTTAGTAGGGATGCACCAATACCACTTTTTCTAAAACCGATTTAAGTACTCGCCGATACCGAATACCGATATGAGTACAAGGCATTTTCTTCAACTTTCTTACTTTTTTCACAGCAGATTGTTTTGTAATAAGTAAATTTACTCATTTACATTTCCTGAAGTAAAGTAGGCGACACATTTAAGAGCAGTTATAATAGAATTGTGCTGATGCCATTTATTTTTAATTTTTATTTTCATTCAATATCATTTTTTATTTTTATTGCACTGTCCATCATAGACAAAAAAGTCCATGTCCAAAACCTCCCAATGCCTGTGCTTTATTCATGTATGTATTTTCATTTAACAATAGTATTGAGATGTTACTTAAATGGTCTCTTTTCGTCTTTACTTCAGCTCCTGTAGATTTTCTCGTGTGTTTGTAGCATCTTAGCGTGTAGCTACAGCGTTTTCACTGTTCTGCTGCAGCTCATTTTCGCTCAATATAAACATGCTGTATAAATGAGTACGAGTACAAGAATGTGGTATCGGCCGATATCGGGTATCAATAACTACTTCCTAACTGACAGACGAATTCGGAAGCATCGGACGCTGACGCACATCCGGTTTGGCGTAAGAGCTCTAACCAATCTGCTCGTTTCGCAGCACAAATCTTTACTGATGGATCAAAGCAACCAGATTTCTGCGGCTGCTCTGCACAGTCTGCAGTCTGGTTTCACCGTGGCCAAGATCTACTTATTGATACTTATTGATAGTTATTAAGAGTGATTGAGAGTTATATGATAGTTATATGTTGCAGCTCTTGGGGATACATGTTCAGTTCTGCTGGGTCCCTTCACATGTGGGGGTTGAAGGGAATGAGCTGACAAGCTGGCTAAAAGTGCCCTCGCAGGGGATATTTCTATTTAGGGAAATCTGAAGGAAAATCACTCATTCACCAACATATAAAGACTTTGTGGTAAGACGTTTGGGATCAATTTGTCAAGGACAGACACTTGTATACGATTCCAAATACTGTTACTTTAGTAAGTAAGGCTCCTACAGGCCGGTGCAGAAGAGAATCAGAATCAGAATAGTTTTATTGCCATTGGGTTCACAAAATAGGATTTTGTCTTGGTGAGACGTGCAACATTAAACACAAAACACATATAACACAGAGTTTAGATAAAAATAAGCTATAAACTTTAAACTATAAGGCTTTAGGGGCATGCATAGGAATATTAAAATAAATAAGATAATAATAAGAGGTAAAATATGGTAGACAACAATTGATTGGATTTACATATGGTGTATCAAGTGATAGTGATATAAAGTGGTAGAAAGTGATATAAAGTGATATAGGTGTCTCCCAGTCACGTGACTTGAAATGTAAGCGCGCGACATTTTGAAGGGAAACAAAAATGGCGAATACTACAGAAATACTACAGAAAACGATCGCGATTCCACACAATTAGGCAGTGTTTTTTCACCTCCATCTGTTACAACTCACTTACAAGGAAATGCGGCACTTCGCTACGCAAACAAACTGTCACTGTTGGATATTATAGACCCATACAAGCTTCCGGCCGAGTTATTTACTGACGTGAAGTTCTCGGTCAACATCCCTTCACTGGAGTTTGGCGATATTTACAGCTACTTGATCGACTTTCCGTCTTCATACACAGGAAAATCATTAAAAGCATATAAAAGCCTTTCTGCTTACAGATATTTTGAGTCAGGATGGGTATCGAATACATCTGTATGGCAAGCAAAAGGAAAGGATTTTCTCATTGTCATGAGTAAGGTAAGCACTTTGCTAAACCAGTAGGCTAATAATACTGTAAAACACATTGGATTTGACACCCATCTTGTTGTAAAGATATCTTTCACAGATTAGCAAACAGTAAATCTTACACTGACAGTAAATTCTTATATGCTACAACAGTTTTCATTTGGCTAATCATTTTATGATATGCAAATGCGATTGAAAAGTACAATGGGACCCCATTAAAAGAGTAAAGACATGAGAAATTCTGATACCACTAATTTGAGTTATGTAACCGTCATATTTTGGATTTCAAGTCTGATTCATTTATTAGTAGACCTAAATAATAAAGTGCTTCCCATAACACTTACATTGAAAGTGTTTGTGGAAAAGTTTCAACTTCAAAAACTTTTCGACCTGGCCTCTTTGAAAATGTATGGCCCTATGCTCTAAAATGTGGAATTGTACATCTATATTTGATCAACTGAAATTAATGTAGTTATCCTGTTTTTACAGGTGAAGCATTCAATGTAGACTAGCGAACCACCTCTCAGGCCTGTTATGGCATTTTAGTATTAGTATTTAGTTAGTTAGATCACACTGGCGTCCTGTCTTGGGTCCCCTGCTGGGCCTTTGACTAAACCAGGTAGAGAGACCGGCCTTTCCTGGACCCCAGACGAGGCCCTCGCACCTTTAGACAAAGGTCCCAAATGGCCCATCTCCCCAACAGCAAAAGATCTCCTTCTGCCTCCAAACGCCACCATGATTTCATTACCATGCAAAGTGCCTTTTGGTGGCTGCATTAACATCTCCAACTGTATTACCATTTCTCTGTGTTTCTGGGCTTCCCTTTGTTGTGTTTGACCCCTGTCCTGCTGCTCTGTCTGTGGTGCCCACCTTATAAAAGAGGAGGCCAAAGCTGAGCAGGTAGAGCTTAACATGAACTCGTGTCATGGGTAACTTCTCCGCAATGCATTGTGTAATAAACTTCACATGTTGACTAGACAAACCTCTCTTAAGCTTTATTAAGCAAGAAAATCCACAACAATTTTGGCGTTGTTGGCAAGTCTTTAGCTATAATTTGTTTTCGGCGTGGAGACGACGGTGCGTTTTGGCCGACCTGGGAAGACCAGCCTCAGTACCTCAGCTAGATTTTGAGACGAAGGAGGGCACACGTTCGTCTCCAGCAGGACAACTTTTTGGCTAACACAGGACCTTAAAAGAACCTGCTTGTGGTGAGTTTTGTTGTCTTTTCAAATGTGTAAGCCCAGGGCAGCGCTTGAGTGTACACGTTTTCTTGATTTATTTTCGTATTTTAAGGTATTTCTGTTCATTGCCATTTGTGTAGCCGGCCGGTCCGATCCATAGAACGCGAGTCAGAAGGCAGTGGCTACGTGAGGTTAGCGCGATTTGTCTGTGAGAGACAATGGGGGATTTCAGAAGTCCCATTATAATGGCATTAGAAAAACGGGTTGCCTTGGCTTGAAAAACAGCTGAACAAAGGCTAAACCAATTAAAAAAATAAATAATAATAAATAACGTGCAGAAAGACATTGCACGCCTAGAACATCTGACCATGATGTTATAGACACGGAGGTAGGTTCCTTTGTGGTTAGAAATGTTTTTCGGTACTTTGTTTAGTTGCGTGTGTGTAGACTTATATTCTAGCGGCTGCGCGTTAGTGATTGCTTTGAAAAGCAAGCCTGAACTCTTTGCGTCTCAGCCGGCCCGTTCGATCCAAAAACGCGCGCCTGTTTTGGTGTTAAACTAACAGGGGGGGATCCGAACGCCCGAAAGTGGGGAAGAGCAGGTAAAAAGGGCTAAGCGGGTTAGATCGTATTTGTCTGTAAAAAAGGAAAATGGGGAAAAGTCAATGTAGAGATAGAGATTTCACATCCAGAACGTTTGGCCATGATGTTATTAGACACAAAGGTATAGGTCCCACAGTGAAATATCTAAGCCTCTTTCTTTTAGTTGGATTCCTTTGTGATTAGAAATGTTTTTATTTTTTATTATTTTTTGGACAATTATGAGGTAATGTGAACATTTTGTTAGACAAAAACAAATGTTAACTGTAATGTGGAACTGTTATTGCCAACCTATAAGTAAGTAGTAAATAAAACAAACAAACAAAAACCATACAAAATAAATGAAATAAAATGGGAAAGTTAAGAGAGCAATGACTGCAGAACTTTAATATGGACAGATAATGTTCCATAACAAATTTAATACTTTACTATTTTGAACGCAATGTGTAAAAGAGCAGCATACTGGCAGATTTTGCTTTTTGTCTTTCACAGATGTTTCTTTCTTCTGGAGCTAGCTCAAACTGGACGGTCTTCTCCACGCCTGAACTGTGCCTGAAACTCCACTCAAATAGCCCTGAAGACAAAGACAAACTCGTAAGTGCCTGCTACAACAACTCCAGCCACAGCACACTGGACACGTGGCTCGTCCACACTGCATCAACCAGCTCTTCAGCAGAAGAGTCTGGAACACTTTGGAAGACCAAAGTGTAACACTGCATGGACACCGGACACAGCCAGGAGAGCTGGGTAAAGGACTGTGGCCGAAGAACAGGCAAAGCGAGAGATGGACAAATATGCATTATTATCCTCAGTGGAGGACGCTGGCAGTGAAGCCAACTCGAAGTGGGCTTTTATACGGACATTACATCACTGGGCAGTTGGAGGTGGAGAAGACCAGAAAGGATGAGACGACTTAGAAAGGATCCACATGGTGTGAGTAGAGCGAGATGCTGCATCGCAGTAAAACGCAGTCTTTTGTTTTGTTTTATTTTGCTGCGTCTTTGGGTTGATCGAAATAGAAAAACACTTCCACTGTTTGGTGTAAATTAAGAGGTACAGGCGGTTTTACATAATGTGATTTGATGTCAGCTATGCCCCATTTTGTCTATTCACCAGGTTTGCATTAGGGAAAAAATAGATAGATAAGAAAAAAATTGGAGAGCAACCTTCACCAAAAAGATGGGAAGGGATGAAATTTTATCCAAACAGACATCTTTTTCATAATCTGATGGACAGATGCCAAAATGTATGCTGAGGATCGCCTCAACTCAGAATGATTAAAGGATTAAAACTTTTATTGGCAGCCAAGAGCTGATCTTCTAGACTGAATTAGACAAAGACCTAAAATGTTCTTTCTACATAATGCAAAAAACACAGGTTGCATTACTACAAATATTTGTCACGTGAGCCAGGTGAAATCAAAATGGGACTAATCATCTTCAAAACAAAACAACGTATTGTATAATGTGGTTTCACATTTTCTTTGTGCAAATCTTATGTCACGTCGGTAACTCGGGTCTTCGTCTTCCTTCTTTTTGTTGTTGTTGTTAAGATATCAGCTAACTTCTGATGCTTTTGAGTTTACCTTTTTTGTGTACTTTGGGGTTGTTTTTTTTCTCTGATTTTTTCTCTTTATTTTTAAGTCCCCCATGATGAAGTACATGGATGCATCCCTACAAGAAAGACAATCAGGCTTTCAAAATAAGAGCGCTCACCAAATTCTGTGCAAACAATGTGAAAATCCAGCCCAAAGGAAATAGACATTTTCCAACAGATTCCGTGGGTTGAAAAAAAAAACATGATGAAGGCCTCATCACACAAAACTTGACTTTTTTTTACCTGACTTGACGACTATCTGCGCAAGCGACTTCTGTGTTGTGTTTTGTGTCTTTGTCGGTTGCTGTGTGCGTGCGTGTGTCTGTTTGTTTTGTCATGCATCTCTGGTACTGATTACAGGCGTAGATGCGACCTGTAATATGAACATGATGACAAAATTCTTCCAACAGGCTGAGCCTCGTATATAATAACCACTAACCACTAACAAACCTGAAACTAACAACTTTTTGTTCTATAGCAGGTGGAGACCAGCTGCAGACAAACGCTTTGACACATAATACGTGTCAAAAGGGGGGATATTGGGTGTTGAATAAGAAGATATTTTAATGCTGTCAGAAAGTAAATTGCTGTGTCACAAGATCTGCCTCACAGAATGAATGGAGGCCCATGGCCAAGGCCCATGGGCACAAAGTGACCACGAGAACCTCGCAGGAGGGAAGCGCCGAGGGGACGACATGGATCCACGCCAACCACTGCTAGGGGATGCTGCCACAGATGACCCCAGAACGCTGACACCGAGTGTGGGGACGGAGCAGGCACAACCGCGGCTCCCGACGCTGAAGGGGTGGGCTGTTGTGCGACCTCCGACGCTGGAACCGGCCAACAACAACAACAACAACAACAACAACAACGAGAGACACCCCCGAGAAGAACACAACGCTCCGACTCCCACGTGTCCAACTCTCCTGCCCAAGGCCATATCTTTGACCCCCGAGACTCGGCCCAAACGAGTGTGGGGAAGGCCCCAAAGAGAGTCTCGTCGCCCCCCCCCAAAAAAAAAAATAGACCTCGCCAGGACCAGTGATGCTCTGCACACGCTCAGAGAGAGCGGCGCCTCTGAGAACAAGCCGTGAACATTTGCCTTGCACAGGAAAGACTGCTGAACTCCCGCATAGCATGCCTCGGACAGATAAGGCTGGCATTGACTCTTGCACTATATGCAGGCCTCAAACATTCTACAGGTTTCTTGCTAATTTTGCCTTTGGCTGAAGGTTTACGGTGACACAATGTTTGCAGCTATAATGTGTTCCTTTTATTGACAAATGTGTTTCTTCTCTCGTGAACTTGTCCCTTATTGAAGAGTCTGTACTTGGGTGACGGCATTTTGCCCATCAAACAACTCCTGTTTTACTTTGTGTCTAAATGTCAAGCAATGTTTCTCCCGAACACAAGTTTGACGGTGGTGTGATTTCAATGTCTCTGATGCTTAACTGAATGTGATTTATACAAAAACTGGATTTTGTAATCATCAAGGGAAAGGAGTGTTATGGCATTTTAGTATTAGTATTTAGTTAGTTAGATCACACTGGCGTCCTGTCTTGGGTCCCCTGCTGGGCCTTTGACTAAACCAGGTAGAGAGACCGGCCTTTCCTGGACCCCAGACGAGGCCCTCGCACCTTTAGACAAAGGTCCCAAATGGCCCATCTCCCCAACAGCAAAAGATCTCCTTCTGCCTCCAAACGCCACCATGATTTCATTACCATGCAAAGTGCCTTTTGGTGGCTGCATTAACATCTCCAACTGTATTACCATTTCTCTGTGTTTCTGGGCTTCCCTTTGTTGTGTTTGACCCCTGTCCTGCTGCTCTGTCTGTGGTGCCCACCTTATAAAAGAGGAGGCCAAAGCTGAGCAGGTAGAGCTTAACATGAACTCGTGTCATGGGTAACTTCTCCGCAATGCATTGTGTAATAAACTTCACATGTTGACTAGACAAACCTCTCTTAAGCTTTATTAAGCAAGAAAATCCACAACAGGCCTTGGATAGCTGTCAACCTGGATGGCCAAGTCCGCACAGCCCACTGTAACTATGGCTGGTCTAGGCGAATGCTGCTCACATGTTGCCGCAACCCTGTTTGTGCTGATGGCTGCTTCAGATCACCGGAAATCCATATCGTGCACGTCAAAGACATGTTTCTGGTCTGGTGTTTCGTCCATCAAAACAGTGGAACCAAAACAGGGGAAGGACATGATGTTTACATCACCAAAGAGAAGTAAAATGAGTACTTCGGACTGTGTAATTCCAACTATGTCAGCTGAGGAAGAGGCTCAGATGTACACTGCCTTGGCTGAAACAGAGAAAACAGAGAAAAAATCCACCAAGGCAGCAATTTTATCCATTATTCCTGGTCATGCAGAAAGGCATCCTCGTAACTGTAAACTGCCTCTTGCACTTTCCCATTTATATGATCCTTCAAATAGAACTATGTCCTCTGAAGAGCTAGAGAAATGTTGTGACAATGTTTTTAATAATATGGCTATTACAGTGGCCGACTGTGATTTAATTGAAGAGGCTACCAAAGACCAATCAAAAAGTAAACTATGGATGCAACAGCAATCTGGACGAATCACAGCCTCAAATGTTTATGCTGTTTGTTACACAAGTATTGTGAAACCTTCTGTGTCACTTGTGTCTAAAATTTGTGTAGTGAGTTGGGGTAGGTGTCCCTGCGTTAAGCCAATAGAATGTAGATGCACGATAAAAGGGGCCTCTTCCCCATCACCTGCCCTCTCACCTCTCTGACGTCACACCTGCTGCAGGGCTTCGCTAGCAGCTAGTCTGGGGTTGCTTGGTTGTGCGTCGTGTCGGGAGCGTCAAGCCGGCGACGTGGGCTTAAGGCCGTCAACTTTGTATGCAACTTCCATGCCTCGATGGTAAGCGTGTTCGCAGCTTGTGTCTTGTCATGCGAGTACGTTGTCTAAGTTCCTACTGTTCACATAGCGCTGCTGATGCCGGTCCGAGTGGTGCCGTATAGCTGGACGTGGTCCGGGGTCTGCGGGCTCGTAGGGTGTCTCGCTTCGCTTTCGCTACCGGGTAGGAGCTTTGTTTTGTTGTCAGCTGTACAATGCATTGTCCCGTACTCATGTTAAATGTAATTGCAGGGTCTTGGCAGCACCATCATGCCTCCCCTGCTTGTATGTCTGTCCACTTGTTCGCTTCTGTACGTCCAGGATCCAGCTTTTAAAGAACGTAACGTCCACAATGAACTTTTTAAGAAACCAAACTTAACTGGTGTAATAAAAACAAACACGCTTTTGTAAATCATTTGCCTCTGCCCGGTCCTTTTTAACGAACTTGTCTGCCTTAGACTTGTTTTAAGGTATTTCCCAGTTATACTGGGTGGCATTGTGGCAACATATTTATTTAATTATTCTATAGTAACCTCCACTCTGCTACATTTGCAACCCCGAAGTGCATACATTTTCAAGTGAGGCAACATCTTGGGGTTGTACAGAAGAGAAAAATGCTGTTCAGTGCTATTGTGATACTGTTTTAAGTGTACACGATAATTGGTACTGTAGCAAATCAGGGTTTAAGGTGAACCCAAAGTATCCCTACTTAGGTGCATCACCTGATGGTTTGATTTCTTGTTCTTGCTGTGGTGAGGGCATTATTGAAGTCAAATGTCCATTCAACCATAAGCATATCAATATCACTGATGCAAGCAAAGATGCAAAGTCCTGCCTGCAGAATGAATCGGGTCACATCACATTAAAACAAGACCACCCATACTAGTATCAGGTACAGGCCCAACTGTTAGTCACAGAAGCTTCTTTTTGTGACTTTGTTGTTTACACTGCAACTGGAGATGAATTTGGGATATTTGTGGAGCGAATAACACAGGATGACATATTTTTGAGTCAGATTATGCAGCACATACAACTGTTTTACAAGTCGCTAATTCTACCAAACCTGGTAGCTAAAACAATATCTTGCCCTGTATTGAAGCCAGTTTTAACCAAGTCAAATAGTGTTTGTTACTGTCATGAACCAAGTACTGACAAAATGCTAGAATGCTAGAATGTGAGATTAAGTTCTTTCATGTTGACTGTTTAAAGTTAAAACATATACCTAAGTTATGGAAATGCCCTGCCTGTCACACAAAGAATATGAACAAGAAACAGAACATGATTTAAACTGACAATACCTTCTTTAAAAAGATTTGTAATAGGTTGCGTTCATGTGACATCACATTCTAATGAGGCTATATTATATCATTTATTAGATTATTTCCATGGCCAATACACATGAAACAAAAACAGTCACAAAGTCAAATGTCTTCTCTGTCAGCACATATGAACTAAGGTCTAATTCTTGTCATAAAAGGTGTCCACAAGTGGAGACAATATACATGAAACATGTGTGATATTGGCCAATACAAAGGACTTTCAGCCATAAGCATAATATGGCAGGTTTGTGAATCCAATCACTATGAAATACCCTACCCTCCAACTGTAGTTAGAATGAGAACGCATCCTGTAAATATTTTGTTTTTTTCCATGTATAACCCCTTAACGCCTAATGGTGCAAATCGGCAACATACCTCTTCTTGCCAGACTGTGGCTAAAATAAGGCATGTTTTCCCTTGATACCTGTTTGCACATCCATGCCGTACCTAGGAACGTTTTGTAAGCACTAGTTTCTCGTAGGACTGGTCAGAGAAGGAACCACAAGCGGGTCATGGTAGCTATTTAGCGGAAATAGCATTTCTGCAAATCGAGGCAGCAACTTTGATGAATTCTTCAAATGTAAATTGAGTTGTGCTAAAATAAAATAATGTAGCAGCTCATTGTGTTCATCTTTAGATTATTGATTGGAATGAACTTCGTGTGATGGATTTTTTTTTGTTATTTGAAGATTTCAGTACGTTGTAAATCGGCAACATCAGGCCATGAAGGAAAACTGCAGTAGCTCCATCTGGTGGCCACAGCTACCGCATTTTAGTAGTATTTAGATTTATTACATTGCTAGAACGTTTTTTAGAACATGCCATTTTAGTGAAATTCTATAATCATTGTGACAATAACATGCAAGGATATAAAAAAAGAAGTTATCCCTTTTTTTACACAGAATAAAATGAGACCGTTGGTGTTGCATGCAAAGCGACCACAATGTGGACCTACTGGACCACAAACAAGAGTTCCACATCCGAAAATAATGTGCAATTATAATATAATTTGCAAATAAGTAATGGTAAATTGAGGTATCTGATGTACAATATATTATAAAACCTCAGGAAAGGGAGCAAAATCAGATAATTAGTCATAAAAATTGTAGATATTTTGAAGATAAATTGTCTGCACCTGTATTACGTGCTTTTTTTCTCCTCCCTACATCAGGTGATGAAAGCAGCAGCAGCAGCAGCAGCAGGGAAGGCACTGATGACAGGAACAGCAGTGATGAAGATGTTACTGAAAATCATGATGCCCTCCCTGTTACCAGTGCTGCTGCTGTAAGACGGCATCAGCTGCTCAAAATCAGCACTTTACAAGCATTTAATGGAAAGCGTTAGCTCTGTTTACTGTTCTAATATTCTAACCTGAATACAAAAGTGTTCAGTGTATATTAAAGTGCATTTACATTTGTAATAATTGTGAATAAATACATTTTGTCATTTTAATACATTTACAACTTTTGCCTGTTGTTGTCAAATTACAACATACCCAAAATTGTATTTATGCCTGTTGTTGCCGATTTGCAACATACCTAAAACTATATCTATACTATGTGCGACATAAAAATTTACAATCTCCACTTAATTTAGCATCAGCTTGAAAGCAAAAACACTGATAATATATTTTTTTATATAATGGGAAATTAGTTCAGGCGTTAAGGGGATAAAGATGATTAACATTTTTCAAAGACAGCATAAGAGGACACAAGAGTTTATTTCAAAGTGAAATGTTTAGATTTATTTATACTTTGCTGGGGTTGTTTGAATACAACTTGGCAAAACTTGTAAAAGTGTATACTTTGAGTTATTCAAAAGGTACAACAGATTCAGAGACATTAGTTAAAGCACAACAAACATGGACCACTTTATCCAACATCATTTCTTTTCCATTGACCTCTAATAAGGAAATTGGTATTGGCCCTCCCACTATACTATATTTTATACTATTACACGTTCAACATGTATCCTGACCGATGCGAACCCTCTAGTTTTTTCAAGGTCAGTGGGATCAAGTTGAGTTTTTCCCTTTGTAAATGCTGGAATTCTAAGTTCCGCCGAATATAAAGCAATAGAATCTGAAACCGTGAAGCCCCTGTCAGCTAAAATTAAATCACCAGGCAACAATTTTCTCAAGAAACCACTATTATTCACAATATGAAATATATCAAATATCAAATACTTCATGGTGTTATGTGACTTGTAGCTTGAATATGTTTGTGAACGTGCAAGAAACATTTGAGGGCGGTCAATACAAATCTCAAAACAATCAATGATAGCAACACATCTCTTGAACTTTTGCCTAAAACAAAATGGAAGTGAGATTCTAAGTTTTTCCCTTCCCGGCCAACGTATTTATGCAGGAACCAGACGAATGTACATAACATTTAAAAAATGATGAAAAACACGTGATGTTGAAGACAGACTTATACCAAAAATAAATGACAGAAAAGTTCAAGTAACATTCAAACGTAAACGCAACAAAGTCATCATAAATTGTTCAAATGGACTTACTGCAGCATTAATTGTCAAATGAGCTTTAACACTTGTAAAAATAACATTCAGTTTTTCAAAAGACGGAAAGCCAGTCATGGTTTTTACCTTTTCATCATTTCCCATAAAACAGACTTCATCAAATTTCACATTTTTTACTTTCTCTCGCAGCAAATAAACTTCATTTCTCAGTGACTGACATTCATTTTCTAAAATAGTAAAATATTCAGTGCATTGATCACTGCCACAATGATGAGTTTGTGCTACTGGAGTTTGATCATCCTCACTGCTTGGATTTGTGGCATCAGTGGCTGAATGTCCAGGGTCGGAAGACACAGAAAGGTCAAGCAGAGCAGTTGCTGCCTCATCTTTTCTGGCATTTTTATGTCGCCGCCTTTTGCACTCTTGTCTGCGGGTGAATGTTTCAATCGCAGCCACACTTTGCCTCTTCTTTGGTGATGATGTGTGAGGAAAAATGGATGGCACAAAGTCAGGGTGTAATGGATGGTCACTCTTTGCTCCTGAAAAAAGAAACAATTTTGTTCAGTCCTAGAGGTTTTTAGCATTTACATTTATTTCTACTTATAACTAACTACCTTGTATCAGCCATGGTTGGGGATATTTCAAAGGCATTTATTTTCTCTTGGGAAATATAAACGTTTGGTAACACCGGGAAGCCTAGCGAATGTAATGAATGAGTGAGTGGTTGGTGGTGGTCGGAGGGGCCGATGGCGCAGACTGGTTGCCTAGCTTCCGTCAGTCTACCCCAGGGCAGCTGTGGCTACAATAGTAGCTTACCACCACCGAGTATGGAGTGAATGAATAGTGCAATGTAAAGCGTCTTTGAGTGTCCAGAAAAGCGCTATATAAAACCAATGTATTATTATTATTATTATTATTATAAACAGTTCATTTGCAAAAACAGATTGCTCCGTTTTAAATATATTGCAAACTTGCTTTACATCTTTACTATCATACTGTACATGTGACACCAGTCAAAAATAACGTTACATCAATTTGATCAAAAATGAGAAACAAGATATTTCTGATTCATTAAAATAGATATGGTCCTTTTAAACACAGCTACACAAAGACAAAATAACACGCATACACTCAATGGCACTTATCTGTTTTTGCTAATGAACTCTTATGTAAAATATTGTGTGAAAAGAAATTGCTATAAGTGTTCAATGCCAGCTCACATAGCAGAAAAGTGGCATGCATACATCCACAAAGGTACAGCACACTTCGTTGCATTGTTTAGCTAGCTAGCTAGCCCCGTGGTGTGGGGAGGAAGGTGAAGTGTCACATTAACTGGTCAGAACGAGCTAGTTGTCTTGATTCCTTTGAATTAAATTTTTTATGATATATTAAAATACACCGTATGGTATCAATTGAGGTAGTTACCTGATGCAAAGTGTTGGCTAAACAAGTGATGGTACGCACTTGGCTCCCATTTTCCGTCATCTGGTGACTTTCGGTCGATCGCGGCAAGCCATTTTTCCCTTCGTTCCTTCTCTTTTGGTGTTCTATACAACGAAATACCAGCAATTTGATCTCTGACGTTGTTGCATCCAACTGCGCAACAAGTTTCAGGCATTTCAGCGGTTTTGAAATGTTGATTTTGAATGACACGTTGATGTGGAGTTCATTTGCATGTATCCCGTCAAGATGGAGTAACTTAGTTGGCGTGACGTCACGCAGAAGGCACCTATTGCAACAGAGTTGACGCTAGCTTAGCCTCCCGCCCAAGGCTAGCTCCGTGCTCAAACAGAAGCTAACGCAACTTATTACGTCCATTTGACAAAACATTCACATAAAACACAGATAAAACAATATCTTGACCCAGACGTGGGCTTACAATGGTTGGAGTCACTTTTCAACTAGCTTTGTGCCATATACCTGACTTGTGCTATATATAACTCACAAAATAATTCAACTTCTAGTACTCGTGTGACATGACGAGTGGTATAGGTATGTTTAAATTAAATGCCAGACAACGCCATCCAGTAAAACTGGAAAAAAAAGTGCTTTAAGGCACACAGGTTCGACCCATAAGGACAGAGCTCAGCATGTTCCTTTTTCACAGTTTAGTTTATTTCCAAGTTGTACCTTTTTTATCTTTGTTAGTTTCATACTTTTCGTTCACGCTAGACATTTCACAATCTGTTACATTCAGTTGAACAGTTTGTTCACTTTAAGTCTGTTGGTTCACAGTAGTTTCGTTTGGTTCACAGTAGTTTTTTTTAGTTCGTACAACAAAACGAAAACATAAGACGAAGCAAGACAGGAGAAACAAGACAGGCAAAGCAAGACAGGCAAAGCAAGACAGCAGCAGATGGGTCCACCTAAATGTAAATAGAAAGAAAGTTAGCTGCGGAGCAGTTCTCCTACAAAAGGTTAACCATGAGGCAAGGCAAGCCTACCGTCGCACGCCCACATCGAACTCCACCCGGCTGGTGCGGTGCTTCGATAGCCTCCCGGTGCCAAGCACTTCCGTTCCGCTGTTACGACACAACTGAACACTCGTTCACCAGGAGAGGGCGGTGCAGCTGCTCAGAGAGCAGGATTCAGGAGGATTACTGAGAGCTGCGTGAATGAAGCCACAAACCACTCTGGGTGTTTTTGATAAGGAAATAGCATAACAACATGGCTAAAAGCTCTAAAAAGTCGATTTTGCATGATATAGGACCTTTAACACTTGGAAGCTTGGTAGCTTCTATCTTGACCTGTTTTGGAGCTATTTTAATATTTCTTTGCATGCCCCTAAAGCCTTATAGTTTAAAGTTTACAGCTTATTTTGATCTAAACTCTGTGTTATATGTGTTTTGTGTTTAATGTTGCACGTCTCACCAAGAAAAAATCCTAGTTTGTGAACCTGTTTACAAACAATGGCAATAAAAACTATTTTGATTCTGATTCTCTTCTGCACCGGCCTGTAGGAGCCTTACTTACTAAAGTAACAGTATTTGGAATCGTATTCAAGTGTCTGTCCTTGACAAATTTATCCCAAACGTCTTACCACAAAGTCTTTATACGTTGGTGAATGAGTGATTTTGCTTCAGATTTCCCTAAATTGACATTTATAGAAATATCCCCTGCGAGGGCACTTTTAGCCAGCTTGTCAGCTCATTCCCTTCAACCCCCACATGTGAAGGGACCCAGCACAACTGAACATGTATCCCCAAGAGCTGCAACATATAACTATCAATAACTATCAGTAACTATCAGTAAGTATCAATAAGTATCAATGAGTATCAATAAGTAGATCTTGGCCACGGTGAAACCAGACTGCAGACTGTGCAGAGCAGCCGCAGAAATCTGGTTGCTTTGATCCGTCAGTAAAGATTTGAAGAATGGTGCTTCTTCTTCTTTGGTTTATTGGCAGGCGGTGACCAACAGCTTAGGTGTATAGCGCCACCTACTGTGTCTCGTTACTTCAGGTCACATTCAAGTTTTGTGAACGGTCGTGTGAAAAAGCTCTGTCCCTTTGAAGAAACCCATGGATGCCCTCTTACTTTTCTATCACCTCTGTCCAACATCATGTGCCAGAAAATGACACAAATATCCCATGATTTCACAGCATTGAACTATATATTAATAAAATCATTAAATCTTTTTCTACATTTTAATGTGTCCCATAAGCAGAAAACAAATACATCATGGTTTATGTCTGTACATACGCCTCATATACAAACTAACTTTGGCCCCAAAACAAATTTCATTTTGTGACGTCACAACATCGTAAACTACGACGGCGTATTAAACACAGACCGTAAAATGCTTTCAAAATGAATCGTCCATTTACGGGATTTCACAATATAGTGGCTAAAACCCCATGGTACAAAACTCTGATTCAAATCCTTTGAAAAACAATATTTTATTCTAAGAACGACAAAATTAAGGCGCTGAAAAAGCAACAAAAAAGTTACAAAGACGCACCAAAATGGAGGACAAAAAGTCATGAAAAACTAACAAAAAAGCATCAGAAACAAAACCAAAAAGATACAAAAATGTGACTAAAAAATTAGGAAAAAAAATCACCAAAATACAAGACAAAATGTGACAACAACGTTTGTAGGGCTTAGCTTTCAAATGAGGGGTCACACTGGTCTATTCATAGGCTGTAAACTCCAGTCAAGAAGCTTCTAGATTTGTGCAATGAGGAACTGGAGAAAATGTTGTTGGTTCAGGTGGGGGTTAAGAGGTTAAAAAGTGTCAAATCAGTGAAAAGCTTTACATTCACTAAAATGTACCTTGATCAAATATGTGAAATGCTGGACACTGTATGTGACACAGGAGACAACATTTATTTTTTAGGAGATTGAAATATTGATTGGAAATTGGAAAGTTGCGCATTAAAAAGTAAATTAATTTCATGTGCTAATACTTGTAATTCGACACAACTTGTCAGTGAAGACACAAGAGTTCATTTAAAAACCAATGGTACATGTTCAGCAACTATTATCGATTCAATTTTTACTAATGTGACAAAACATTATTTGTAAAAGGACTTTTAAACATTTTTAAGAAAATGATAATGTAGCAGAAGTAAGCGATATAGACCGGTCAGAGGTAATACAAGAACAAGATCCAAATAGGGCAGTGGTGGTCTTTAACAATTTGATAACAAAGGTGATTGATAAACACGCTCCAATGAGGAAACAGGCGGTGAGAAATGTTTCTGCTCCATGGCTGGGCAAAGACCTTAAGCAATACATGAAGCACAGGGATGAAGTCAAAACAGAGCCAAGAAAGACAAACCAATTGGAATGAATATCGAAAATTACGAAATGTTGTCAACAAATCAAATAAAAATAAAAACGCCTGTATTGTCAAAAAAAGATTAATGAGGTCAAACCGGATAGTAAAAAAGCATGGAGTACATTAAATGAACTTTTGGGAAAGAAAACAAGATCTGCTCCTACTTTTTTGGAGGGAGATGGAATATATCTCACTAAACCTATAGGGAAAATGCTAATTATCAGAGCCAGTCTTTCACCAACAAAATAAAAAAAATGAGAAATGCCATGGAGGTGAGACAGGAAGAAAATATTACTTACCAACTAATAAGAAATCATATGTTGGAGCTATTTTGTACTTTTGTTTATTTTAGGGTTAAGTTATAGCCTAATTTAGAAATGACAGAAATGTCTGTGAGCTCGCTGTGCTTTGTAAATAAACCTCCTCAAACGCATCTTTTGCATGGACATTGTTGATTTGGTGCCTCTTAACCTGCGTAAAGCCTAAAGTCATGACGGTGTCAGTGGCCATTTGAGAAGTTGGACCTTTTGTTTTACAACATATAATGCAGACCAAAAATTGTACTTTCAAATTTGCTAAAGTGACAGAGGATGATGATGCCAAAAAAACTGTTGAAAGTAAAGAAAAACCCTCTGGTACTGACAATATTGAGGTCAGACTATTAAAGATGATGGTTGATTTCATTTCGTTGCCTGTTTCTCATATAATCAATTTAAGTTTAAAGGAGCTATATCATGCTATTTTAGCCATTCCAAAGTTAAGTTTAGGCATGTATATGATATATTGTACCTCTACCACTATGGAGCACTCATTTTTGTGATAAATATAAGTGTTTTCTGGAGGTATTTTTCGAACCCGGAAGACGCAACGCTTCGATTCAGTTAACTCCGCCCCCTCTCTCCGCATACAACTTTACCGTAATATAAATAAACAGCAATAAGTGAAGATACTTCACAATGCAGTTATACGGAGTTGACATCTGCAACACAGCTTCATAAATGGCTAACACACATGCTAATATGCTAACACACAAGCTAACCCGCGTTTGGACTGACTCACCGCTCTGGTCCATCGCTGTTTACATTATGGGACTCGCCTTGGTTATAAAAGTTAATCCACTTTGATTCAGGCGAAGGTTCACCAAACATCCATCAGAGACGGTCACAGAAAAAAAAGAAAAAAAGAAAAAGTTGCAACGAGCTCCATCTTCACAGCTGCAGCGCAAACATGGGCTCAATCCGAAACCATCAAACTGTAGCCTCTAAGCACTAACACTAGCAACTAACTCCTTAACCTTTCATGGGGTCAACTGTTAGACCTCTATGCAGTTAGGGAACTAGACCTTCAGCAGCATTTGAACAATCCGTCCGTCCTTAAACAGGGGAAAGGGAAGTGACATCACCAACAGCTGTTTTTCTTCTTCTTTAAAGTTATTGGTGGAGTGCAGGCCAAACAAAAGTGCATGTCGCCCCCTACTGTACAGAGTCCAACAACATCATAGTGTCCAAACAAAGACATTTAAGGAGAAAAATAAATCCAAATGATCCATACATTTCCCTTTAGTGTTATTTTATTTCAACAGCTGTTTCATAAAGCTACATTAAGCAAATGATCCATGTGGCTTAAGTTTCTACTAAATGAAAACAAAAGCATTTAATCCGTTTACTGAGTTTCCTCTTTAACGCTGACATGTGACTGAGCTGTGGGGACGACAACATGGATTTATCACTTTATAAAGTTTGGCTTGTGCAGAATCTTACTTTTTAATTATTATTATTTTTATTATTAAATGTGCTCCTGTCAATCAACAGCGGTTGCGCATGAATCACTCGAGGGTGGGGGCGAGGGGGTGGGGGGATTTGGCGCAGTGGCTTATGGGATGGCACATAGCTCCTAATCACCGGTTAGTTAGCATCAGAGGTCCCTATGCTAAAGTGGCTATGATAATTAGCATCAAGGCTCCTTTTCCTAACTACTTCCTAACTGACTTACCAATTCGGAGGCAACTTGCCATGGCGGACGCTGACGCACATCCGGTTTGGCGTAAGAGCTCTTAGCAATCTGATGGTTTCGGAAGGAGCCATGATCTGTTCAGAAGCTAAGGGGATGTGTTTGTTTTGGCCTCAGCTGACCTGGAAGCACCTCGGGCACATCCTTTTTTTTCCCCTCTTTGCATCTCTCTTACGACAGAAATAATGAAAAGGGTGTTTTACAAATTAAAATCAGGCCGTAAGCATAGAATTAAGACATTACATTACAGACGTCGAGCAGGAGGATTACTGAGAGCTGCGTGAATGAAGCCACAAACCACTCTGGGGGTGTTTTTGATAAGGAAATAGCATAACAAAATGGCTAAAAGCTCTAAAAAGTCGATTTTGCATGATATAGGACCTTTAAGGAAAAATATCTCTCAATCACCATGGAAGATGGCAAAATTGATCCCTTTAATTCAAAATAACAAAGAACCATTGTCAGGTCAAAATAGCAGACCAATAAGCTTGTTACCTGCATTAAGCAAAATTATGGAAAAAGTAGTATATGACCAAATACAGGAATATTTTACAGCTCAGGGATTAAATACAATTTGTCAGCATGCATATAAAATGGGTCACTCCACAACTACTGCACTTACTCAGATTACTGATCATTGGTTACAGGAAATTGATAATACAAAGATAGTTGGCACAATATTTTTAGATCTGTGCGGCCTTTGATCTTTAAGATTATACAATTTTACTAAATAAGTTGAAATGTTGTGGATTTCAGATGCCTGCATTAAGGTGGTTAGAAAGTTATATAAGTAATCGCGAGTACAAAGTATATTTTAATGGAAACTATTCTGATGTTGGACATGTGGATTGTGGAGTGCCCCAGGGAAGTTGTTTGGGACCCCTTTTGTTTTCGATTTTTACAAATGATCTTCCCCTGGTATTACAACATGCAACCATGGCTATATATGCAGATGACACATTGTTTGCCTCTGCACAACAGATTGGTAACTTAATAACATTCTACACGAGGAATTAGCCTTAGCAACTCAATGGATCAGAGCTAACAAATTAGTAGTTAATGTCGAAAAAACTAAATGCATGGTAGGTACAAAACACTTATTGAAAACAGCGATGTTACACCTGACCTCAGGAAATATGATTGAACAAGCAGATCAAGCAAAATTGTTGGGAGTAATAGTAGATTCTAGACTATCGTGGACCAGTCAAATTAATTATGTATTGCAGAAAATGGGGAGGAGTGTGGGCATAATTAAACATTGTAGAAAATGTATTCCTCGGTGGTTGACCAAGCAACTAGTTCAATCACTTGTACTTTCATATTTAGACTATGCATCAGTTGTTTGGTCAAACACAAGTGAAAATAATCTACACAAGTTACAAGTAGCTCAAAATAAAGCGGCACGGATTGTTTTAGGTTGCCCATACAGAACCAATGTGAGGACAATGCATAATAGTTTGGCGTGGTCAAACTAGATTAACGGTCAAATGTAGATTAAAGTACTTCCTAATAACATTTATTAGAAACATTATATAGAAAAAAATACCTAAAGTCATACATAATAAATTGTAATTTTTCTCAGATAATCATAGTTATGGAACACGTCAGACCAGTGCAACAAGGTGTGCTCTACCCTGTTGTAAAACTAATCAGATGCAGCGAACTGTTTGTTACAGAGCCATGGTTGCAATTGGAGATTGTTTGTAATGATAAAAATGCTGTTATTGCTGTTTTAGGTCGAACCTACAAATATACTGACAGTTTGTTTGTTTGTTTTGTTTTATGTGATATGTTTTTATTTGGTTCCACATTGAGCTCCCACAGTTTGCTTTGCGAGTGTGTATGTGTATGGTGTTGTTTTGTTTGTTTGTTTTTCTGTTATGTAATATTATAAACATTTGTAACGAAACTGAAGGAGACCTCAGGGAGAATAGCTCCTGCAATGAGTCAGAAGCTAATGGGGCTCTCAATAATGTGTTGCTGCCTTGCAGCCAGGTCACTCTTGCAAAAGAGATTATTAATCTCAATGAGTTTTTTACCTGGTTAAATAAATAAATAAAATGAAATGAAAAACGAAATGAAATTCACTAAACACTAAAACATTGAGTCTGAAACATGAGTTTGAAAAACAGTCGACTCAATAGGTCTCTGTGAACGACACAAACAGGAATGAAAAAACACATGAGGAAAACAGCACAAGGCAATGAAGACACTATTTACATCAGGAAGATTTAGATGAAGATTTACATTCTATGACCTCCCTTAAAAACATCAGCATCAGTATTTGTAATACATACGTCTCTGTGAACGACACAGACATGTTCATGTCATGAAGCACATTTGAGCTGAAAAGATCTGAATGTCTGAACAAACTCATCACAGCTGTTCCTCTCCAGTGTGGATCCTCTTCAGGTGTGTTTTTAGGTTGGATGACTGAGTAAAGGTCTTCTCACACTGCTCACAGCTGTATGGCCTCTCTCCAGTGTGGATCCTCATGTGTGTTTTGAGGTGTGATGACTGAGTAAAGGTCTTCTCACACTGCTCACAGCTGTATGGCCTCTCTCCAATGTGGATCCTCTTCATGTGGTTCTTTAGGTGTGATGACTGAGTAAAGGTCTTCTCACACTGCTCACATCTGTATGGCCTAACTCCAGTGTGGATCCTCATGTGACATTCGAGAGCAAACAACTGACAGAATTGTTTCCCACACTGCTCACACTCGTGTGGCTTTAGTCCATCATGGACTCTCTTGTGTTGCCTGAGAACTGAGAGCTGATTAAATGACTTCCCGCACTCATCACAGCTGTATTCCTTTTCCCCAGCATGTATCTTCATGTGGTTTTTGAGGCTGGATGACTGAGCGAAGGTCTTCTCACACTGCTCACAGCTGTATGGCCTCTCTCCAGTGTGGATCCTCATGTGCAATTTAAGATATGCAGACTCAGTAAACACATGTCCACACAGGCCACACTCAAAGGGCTTTTCCCCAGTGTGGATCCTCATGTGTGTTTTGAGGTGTGATGACTGAGAAAAGGTCTTCCCACACTGCTCACACTCGTACGGTTTTAGTCCATCATGGACTCTCTTGTGTCCCCAGAGAACTGAGAGCTGATTAAATGACTTTCCACACTCATCACAGCTGTATTCCTTTTCCCCAGCATGTATCTTCATGTGGTTTTTAAGTCTGGATGACTGAGTAAAGGTCTTCTCACACTGCTCACAGCTGTATGGCCTCTCACCAGTGTGGATTCTCATGTGTTGTTTAAGATTGCCTGATGTAGTAAATCCTTTCCCACACTGCTCACAGCTGTATAGCCTCTCTCCAGTGTGGATACTCATGTGTTGTTTAAGATTGCCTGATGTAGTAAATCCTTTCCCACACTGCTCACAGCTGTATAGCCTCTCTCCAGTGTGGATACTCATGTGTTGTTTAAGATTGCCTGACGTAGTAAATCCTTTCCCACACTGCTCACAGCTGTATGTCTTTCCCTGTGTGCGGGGAGTCTCCAGAGGCTGAGCTGGGTCCATTTCTCTGCAGACAGAAACAGGAGTTAGTGTTGTGTCACACACATTATTCTGTAAAACACTAAATGTAGTTTGACCTGGTGTGACCCTCCCCCTCCCTCTGTTCTCATTCACACATACAGTATCACCCCTCCCCCATCAGCTCACTGTGAATCAGCAACAAACTCCAAAAGACACTTTGGAAACAGGATTCCTGTAGTTTTGCTCCTCGTTTAAACTGCTGAAAAGCCTGGCTCCAAAGAGTTTTTCTTTTTCTAAAAAGTGCAATGATCCGTGAGACAATGCTGGGCTGTGTATCATAGTTTTAACCACGCTGGTTTTTGTACATCAGTAATAAAAAGGTGAAGCTTAAATCGAGCGCTGGAGCTGCAGAAGAAAGTCCAGTCTGTTTCCCCAGCTCCCACAGACAGGGTCACACACAGGTCCAGAGTCCAGCTGAAAGTCACTGGGGCTTTTATAGCTCTGTGGAAAGCCCCTCCCCAAAGGAGCCGCCCCCTCACCTCTGTGGATGAAACCTCTGCTGCCCCCCCTCCTCCTCCTCCTCCTCTTTCCAGCTCATTGTTCCTGCTCCACACCTAAAGCTCTGGTTGGTCAGGCCTTTGAGAGTCAATAGATGGTTTTCCGATCCTCTGCGCTGCGGCGTTCGACAATGTTTATGCACGACTCGCATGTACATTTCATGAATAATTGTGTGTACTACGGCCGTTCCATCGAACCAAACAAACAGCCGTCATGTGAGCGGTTAAACAATGAGGAATGGCTGTATTTATAACGTGTATCAGGGCCAATCTGTGCGGCGTTTACCTCCTGATGAACGAAGACAGTAACAGCGGCCGACTCGCGCTCTTCCCCGGCCGCCTCGCTCTCGCCGGGTCTCACTTTACGGGGACGGCCGGTGCTTCCTCCGTGATTTGTCCGAGTCTCATTTCTCTGCTAGCTGCTAACTGCACCTGGTTTGTGTTTGGCAGCAGCATGAAATAATACAAGTCTACTATGAGCTCATCGTAGACTTGCTTTATTTCATGCTAGCAGCTAGCCCCGTTGTCAAATCTGTTTGATGCCGCTTTTTCTCTTTTATTTGTCAGATAAAAGCTGACAGTCCCTGAAAAAACTAGGGAACATCAGTCAAGACATGAGACTCAGACTCAGACACAGAGCGGAATAAGCACAGGCTGCCCCGCAAAGTCAGACCCGACACCGGGGACGAGCGGTCGGCGGCCATAGTTTAAATCTCTCCTACGAAAGTTTTTCTGTTTCTGTTCCTTAGTGATGAATTACTTTTGGGATATTGAGACATTTTCTGTTCGTCGTGTCGGGATCAGCCCCACACAACACAGGTGTGAGCAATATTTCTTCACGATATTATCAATGATCTGTAACACAAATAATTAGACCCTTGACACACACGATGGCGCCGTATGGAACTATGCGGGAGTGTGACGTCAATGGAAAACTATCTAGAGTCGGCTTGCAGATTCAACAGATTCAAAGGAAGTTTTCTCTGCACAAATTTAACCAGGCTCTATCACGACTTGTTCACAGAAAATATCGACAATGTTGGCCCTCTCTACTCGGAGCTACATGCCTGATTTTGATGTGAAAACATTCAACAAAACTATATATTTCCCCTCATGTTTATGTCAGTATCTACAGCTCAAGTTTTAAAGTTTGATTTGCACAAGTTTTCCCAAACATTCTTTCTTATTGCCTAAAGGAGCGAGGCCTCCTTATGATCATCCACATCTACAACAAATGTATGAACACAAAAGAGGAAATGCGAGTGTAACATTGGCCTTTTATGAAACTAGTTTACCTTATATGCAATTTAAATCAGCGCCATTGAATGAGTGGAAATAGCTTTGTTTCAATTTCCAAACACGAACTCACTAGTTTACCTCATATGGTTCATTCTCGCTTCAGTTTCAGCCCAAAAGTGTGATTAATGTCGCAGCAGAGCGGAGTTAGCGTTAGCCCTGAGCACCGCTAGCATCACAGCTGCCTCCGCGTGCGACACACGGGTGACTTTTATCGCTGTTTCTCGCGTTATTTTACGGTATTTGTTTTTCTTCGTCTCTCACCCCCGGGCGCGCGCAGTCACTCCAGATTATAAAACATCCACGCTCCAACTCCGCACAAAAGAAGATGGATGAAATGGAGACGCGTATGAGAAGACAAAAAAAACTCCGCACAAATGTGTAAAAAACAAAAGAAACAAACACCAAAGATGTGACTTCCGCCCAGGCCGCGCTGACCTAGAGAGCAGCGGCCTCTGCTGGACAAGGGCGGGATGACATGTTTGAGATCGTGGCTTTAATTTTCATGTTCAAAGACAAAGAATCAGGCAATTCCAAAATGTTAAACTTTTTATTGGTGACAAATGAACCTTGTGCCGTTAACTTTCTGCCACCACTGGGAGTGTTTCGTACGTTCGGTGCATTTCGATGCTTTACACGGCCATAAAATTGTCAAAGATTCATATTTTTTAGATATTTTTTTTTATTATTGTTTTCATGAAAGAGTCCTCTTTACATTGACATATTAACTTTATAAATTATCAAACAGTATTAACCCTTTAAATGCCACTGTTTGTCATATACGACCATCAGTAATGTTGAATAATATGAACAAATTCTAAAATTACACCTTTTTTTAACCATGGCTCCTGTCAGTGTGACCGGCCTGTCCGTGTGGATAATCAGCAGGAAGATTAACTTTGGTGTATTTTTTGTTTTAGTGTAAAGTCAGTTTGTTTAGTTGTGCCCCATAGACTCCCATTATAAAGTAGAAATTGAAGTTGAAGGCAATCAAAACTAAAATGTACTGCCGCTGATCTAGATGTGTATTCAAAAGAAGAAAAAAAAAAAAGAAAAAAAAAATGTTATTATGCTGTTCTTGTTTCTTGTTTCGGTACCATATTTTGTTTTGTCCTATATACCCCTGGCTATGTTCTTCTTTTTCTTTTTTTTCTTCTTTTCTTTCCTTATACAAAAAGGAAAATAAGTTGTATGTATACAATAATAACAATAACTAGAAATGGCTGCGCCATTGCGATTGACTGCGGAATTGCGGGAAGCGAATGCAGAAATTGCATAAACTGTACAAATTGCATAATTGGCATAAATTGTGTAAATTGCATAAACTCTTTAAAATTCATAAATCCTAAATGGCATAAACTCTTAAGTTGCATAAACGGTTTAAAATGCATAAAGTGGTTACTTTGCATTAATTGTTAATATTGCATAAACTTTTATATTCCATATACTGGTCAAACTGTTGAAATGGCCTCAGTGCTTGATTGGCAGAAGCTGCACAAATGGCCTGGAGTCTCCCCATTGGCTGGATTCCCCCATACACACCAATGCAAAAATTTCAAACTCCCGTATAAAAAAACTGGAAAACTGCAGAAGGCCAATTTTTTCTCAATTGGGAATTGGCCGATTGCGGAAAAAACGTAAATTGCAGAAGTCCCAAAAGTAATAGCACCCTTCTCCTCAACATGCGGAACATTTTGATGCATAACTTGCATAAATTGCACAAAGCATGAAGGTGCTGAAAGCTCTAGAAAATCGGGAAAAAGATGGA
Source organism: Gobius niger (assembly GCF_951799975.1). NCBI lineage: Eukaryota > Metazoa > Chordata > Actinopteri > Gobiiformes > Gobiidae > Gobius > Gobius niger. Next base: position 3,583,856 of record NC_136858.1, on the reverse strand, counting down.
AGAGGAATAATAATAAAGAACATGAAAACCAATAATTGAATGAACAATGAGCTCAAAATTATGCATAATGTCACATTTTTTTAATATATATATATTTATTTTTTTTACTAAATGACCACATTTTCAGTGTATCCTGAAACCGAGGCTTTGCATTGGTATTGACATGTAACTGTTATTGACTCAATAATGTTCAGACACATTTCACTTTGGCTGAAATCATTGTTACCGGTTCACCCACATGAATAATCAGTGGGAAGATTTAGTTTGGGACAGTTTTTGTTTTGGTCTAATATCAGTTTGAACAACAGTTACTCCCATAGTGTCACAGACGTGTCCCATTGACTTACATTGAATCAGCAGATTTTCACCCGCCTGCAACATGAAGGGAAAAAATATATTTGTTCTTTTACTGCCCATTTTCTGGCAGCAGATCCATCTCATAGACAGAATTTTTTTTTTTTCCAAAAAGATCATATTTTCTCCCACCCCAAACATTGTCCCTGAATGCACCTTTTTGACGACTATTTTAGATTCCCACACATTTCCCACGGCCTGCAACCTCCGCCAGGATCCTGTTTGTGGACTTTAGCTCTTCCTTCAACACCATCCTCCCTGGACTGCTACGAGACAAGCTCTACCAGCTCAGCCCGACTCCCTCTGCAGGTGGATCACTGACTCCCTGACGGACCGGAGACAGCACGTGGGGAACTCCTCAGGGCTGTGTACTTTCCCCTGCCTCTTCTCCCTGGACACAAACTGCTGCACCTCCCGTCACCAGGACGACACCTCCCTCATCGGGTTCATCTCGGACGGTGGCCTCCAGGAGAGCGATGGACCGGCTGGTGTCGACAACCTGGAGCTGAACGCCCAGAAGACAGTGGAGATGATCGTGGACTTCAGGAAATATAAAGCCCCATCATCCCCCCTCGCCCTGACAGACTCTCCCACCCAGGACCTCCAATGGGAGCCAACCATCAGCTCCCTCATCAACAAGGCCCAGCAGAGGATGTTCTTCCTACGGCAGCTGAGGAAACTTAAGTTAAGTTATACTGTATTGTATTAACCTGTACTCTCAGAAATATAGGTACGTTAGGAGACCTTTATGCACTCACAGGTACAAATCTAGAACATTGTAACCCAAGTGGATCATTATTGGTCCTTAGAATACAATATTGGGTCTTTTGGGAGTAAAAGGGTACAATCCAAATTTAAAAATTAAAAAAGCACATAAATGTACCACCTTGGTTAAAAGGGTACAAAGACGCACCACAGATGGTCCAAATTTGAGCATAGAGGGTGCAATATTGGCCCCGAGTACGGACTATTTTGAATTAATGCACATGAACACAAACAACAGTGCCAATGAGGAAGGACACTGTTGGTAGTGCTTCGGTCTTTAGATCACTTTCCCGCGGGTGCGAGGACACCGGACTTGGACGTCCTCATGGAGGGACCGGCTTTAAGGGCTCTTTCCACCGAAGAGCTTTTGGTTAAAGTTGTTCAGTCCGGAATAGATGTGTCCGAGGAGGAAGCCATACGATTCAGGGGTAAGTTTGAACAAACCGAGTACTAGAAGTTGAATTATTTTGTGAGTTATATATAGCACAAGTCAGGTATATGGCACAAAGCTAGTTGAAAAGTGACTCCAATGCTGTTTAAACCACGACCATTGTAAGCCCACGTCTGGGTCAAGATATTGTTTTATCTGTGTTTTATGTGGATGGTTTGTCAAATGGACTTAATAAGTTGCGTTAGCTTCTGTTTGAGCACGGAGCTACCTTTGGGCGGGAGGCTAAGCTAGCGTCAACTCTGTTGCAATAGGTGCCTTCCGCGTGACGTCACGCCAACTAAGTTACTCCATCTTGACGGGATACATGCAAATGAACTCCACACCAACGTGTCATTCAAAATCAACATTTCAAAACCGCTGAAATGCCTGAAACTTGTTGCGCAGTTGGATGCAACAACGTCAGAGATCAAATTGCTGGTATTTCGTTGTATAGAACACCAAAAGAGAAGGAACGAAGGGAAAAATGGCTTGCCGCGATCGACCGAAAGTCACCAGATGACGGAAAATGGGAGCCAAGTGCGTACCATCACTTGTTTAGCCAACACTTTGCATCAGGTAACTACCTCAATTGATACCATACGGTGTATTTTAATATATCATAAAAAATTTAATTCAAAGGAATCAAGACAACTAGCTCGTTCTGACCAGTTAATGTGACACTTCACCTTCCTCCCCACACCACGGGGCTAGCTAGCTAGCTAAACAATGCAACGAAGTGTGCTGTACCTTTGTGGATGTATGCATGCCACTTTTCTGCTCTGTGAGCTGGCATTGAGCACTTATAGCAATTTCTTTTCACACAATATTTTACATAAGAGTTCATCAGCAAAAACAGATAAGTGCCATTGAGTGTATGCGTGTTATTTTGTCTTTGTGTAGCTGTGTTTAAAAGGACCATATCTATTTTAATGAATCAGAAATATCTTGTTTCTCATTTTTGATCAAACTGATGTAACGTTATTTTTGACTGGTGTCACATGTACAGTATGATAGTAAAGATGTAAAGCAAGTTTGCAATATATGTAAAACGGAGCAATCTGTTTTTGCAAATGAACTGTTTATAATTCCCAAAGGAAAATAAATGCCTTTGAAATATCCCCAACCATGGCTGATACAAGGTAGTTAGTTATAAGTAGAAATAAATGTAAATGCTAAAAACCTCTAGGACTGAACAAAATTGTTTATTTTTTCAGGAGCAAAGAGTGACCATCCATTACACCCTGACTTTGTGCCATCCATTTTTCCTCACACATCATCACCAAAGAAGAGGCAAAGTGTGGCTGCGATTGAAACATTCACCCGCAGACAAGAGTGCAAAAGGCGGCGACATGAAAATGCCAGAAAAGATGAGGCAGCAACTGCTCTGCTTGACCTTTCTGTGTCTTCCGACCCTGGACATTCAGCCACTGATGCCACAAATCCAAGCAGTGAGGATGATCAAACTCCAGTAACACAAACTCATCATTGTGGCAGTGATCAATGCACTGAATATTTTACTATTTTAGAAAATGAATGTCAGTCACTGAGAAATGAAGTTTATTTGCTGCGAGAGAAAGTAAAAAATGTGAAATTTGATGAAGTCTGTTTTATGGGAAATGATGAAAAGGTAAAAACCATGACTGGCTTTCCGTCTTTTGAAAAACTGAATGTTATTTTTACAAGTGTTAAAGCTCATTTGACAATTAATGCTGCAGTAAGTCCATTTGAACAATTTACGATGACTTTGTTGCGTTTACGTTTGAATGTTACTTGAACTTTCTGTCATTTATTTTTGGTATAAGTCTGTCTTCAACATCACATGTTTTTCATCATTGTTTAAATGTTATGTACATTCGTCTGGTTCCTGCATAAATACGTTGGCTGGGAAGGGAAAAACATAGAATCTCACTTCCATTTTGTTTTAGGCAAAAGTTCAAGAGATGTGTTGCTATCATTGATTGTTTTGAGATTTTTATTGACCACCCTCAAATGTTTCTTGCACATTCACAAACATATTCAAGCTACAAGTCACATAACACCATGAAGTATTTGATAGCAGTTACCTTTATATCTGAGGGTTGGGGTGGGAGGGCCAGTGATAAACATATTGTGAATAATAGTGGTTTCTTGGGAAAATTGTTGCCTGGTGATTTAATTTTAGCTGACAGGGGCTTCACGGTTTCAGATTCTATTGCTTTATATTCGGCGGAACTTAGAATTCCAGCATTTACAAAGGGAAAAACTCAACTTGATCCCACTGACCTTGAAAAAACTAGAGGGTTCGCATCAGTCAGGATACATGTTGAACGTGTAATAGTATAAAATATAGTATAGTGGGAGGGCCAATACCAATTTCCTTATTAGAGGTCAATGGAAAAGAAATGATGTTGGATAAAGTGGTCCATGTTTGTTGTGCTTTAACTAATGTCTCTGAATCTGTTGTACCTTTTGAATAACTCAAAGTATACACTTTTACCAGCTTTGTCAAGTTGTATTCAAACAACCCCAGCAAAGGATAACTAAATCTAAACATTTCACTTTGAAATAAACTCTTGTGTCCTCTTATGCTGTCTTTGAAAAATGTTAATCATCTTTATCCCCTTAACGCCTGAACTAATTTCCCATTATATAAAAAAAAATATTATCAGTGTTTTTGCTTTCAAGCTGATGCTAAATTAAGTGGAGATTGTACATTTTTATGTCGCACATAGTATAGATATAGTTTTAGGTATGTTGCAAATCGGCAACAACAGGCATAAATGCAATTTTGGGTATGTTGTAATTTGACAACAACAGGCAAAAGTTGTAAATATATTAAAATGACAAAATGTATTTATTCACAATTATTACAAATGTAAATGCACTTTAATATACACTGAACACTTTTGTATTCAGGTTAGAATATTAGAACAGTAAACAGAGCTAACGCTTTCCACTAAATGCTTGTAAAGTGCTGATTTTGAGCAGCTGATGCCGTCTTACAGCAGCAGCACTGGTAACAGGAAGGGCATCATGATTTTCAGTAACATCTTCATCACTGCTGTTCCTGTCATCAGTGCCTTCCCTGTTGCTGCTGCTGCTGCTTTCATCACCTGATGTAGGGAGGAGAAAAAAAGCACGTAATACAGGTGCAGACAATTTATCTTCAAAATATCTACAATTTTTATGACTAATTATCTGATTTTGCTCCCTTTCCTGAGGTTTTATAATATATTGTACATCAGATACCTCAATTTACCATTACTTATTTACAAATTATATTATAATTGCACATTATTTTCGGATGTGGAACTCTTGTTTGTGGTCCAGTAGGTCCACATTGTGGTCGCTTTGCATGCAACACCAACGGTCTCATTTTGTTCTGTGTAAAAAAAGGGATAACTTCTTTTTTTATATCCTTGCATGTTATTGTCACAATGATTATAGAATTTCACTAAAATGGCATGTTCTAAAAAACGTTCTAGCAGTGTAATAAATCTAAATACTAGTAAAATGCGGTAGCTGTGGCCACCAGATGGAGCTACTGCAGTTTTCCTTTATGGCCTGATGTTGCCGATTTACAACGTACTGAAATCTTCAAATAACAAAAAAAAATCCATCACACGAAGTTCATTCCAATCAATAAACTAAAGATGAACACAATGAGCTGCTACATAATTTTATTTTAGCACAACTCAATTTACATTTGAAGATTTCATCAAAGTTGCTGCCTCGATTTGCAGAAATGCTATTTCCGCTAAATAGCTACCATGACCCGCTTGTGGTTCCTTCTCTGACCAGTCCTACGAGAAACTAGTGCTTACAAAACGTTCCTAGGTACGGCATGGATGTGCAAACAGGTATCAAGGGAAAACATGCCTTATTTTAGCCACAGTCTGGCAAGAAGAGGTATGTTGCAGATTTGCACCATTAGGCGTTAAGGGGTTATATATGGAAACAAACAAAATATTTACAGGATGCGTTCACATTCTAACTACAGTTGGAGGGTAGGGTATTTCATAGTGATTGGATTCACAAACCTGCCATATTATGCTTATGGCTGAAAGTCCTGTGTATTGGCCAATATCACACATGTTTCCTGTATATTGTCTCCACTTGTGGACACCTTTTATGACAAGAATTAGACCTTAGTTCATATGTGCTGACAGAGAAGACATTTGACTTCGTGACTGTTTTTGTTTCATGTGTATTGGCCATGGAAATAATATAATAAATGATATAATATAGCCTCATTAGAATGTGATGTCACATGAACGCAACCTATTACAAATCTTTTTAAAGAAGGTATTGTCAGTTTAAATCATGTTCTGTTTCTTGTTCATATTCTTTGCGTGACAGGCAGGGCATTTCCATAACTTAGGTATATGTTTTAACTTTAAACAGTCAACATGAAAGAACTTAATCTCACATTCTAGCATTCTAGCATTTTGTCAGTACTTGGTTCATGACAGTAACAAACACTATTTGACTTGGTTAAAACTGGCTTCAATACAGGGCAAGATATTGTTTTAGCTACCAGGTTTGGTAGAATTACCGACTTGTAAAACAGTTGTATGTGCTGCATAATCTGACTCAAAAATGTGTCATCCTGTGTTATTCGCTCCACAAATATCCCAAATTCATCTCCAGTTGCAGTGTAAACAACAAAGTCACAAAAAGAAGCTTCTGTGACTAACAGTTGGGCCTGTACCTGATACTAGTATGGGTGGTCTCGTTTTAATGTGATGTGACCCGATTCATTCTTCTGCAGGCAGGACTTTGCATCTTTGCTTGCATCAGTGATATTGATATGCTTATGGTTGAATGGACATTTGACCTCAATAATGCCCTCACCACAGCAAGAACAAGAAATCAAACCATCAGGTGATGCACCTAAGTAGGGATAATTTGGGTTCACCTTAAACCCTGATTTGCTACAGTACCAATTATCGTGTACACTTAAAACAGGATCCCAATAGCACTGAACAGCATTTTTCTCTTCTGTACAACCCCAAGATGTTGCCTCACTTGAAAATGTATGCCCTTCGGGGTTGCAAATGTGGCAGAGTGGAGGTTACTATAAAATAATTAAATAAATATGTTGCCACAACGCCATCCAGTATAACTGGGAAATACCTTAAAACAAGTCTAAGGCACACAAGTTCGTTAAAAAGGACCGGGCAGAGGCAAATGATTTACAAAAGCGTGTTTGTTTTTATTACACCAGTTAAGTTTGGTTTCTTAAAAAGTTCATTGTGGACGTTTCGTTCTTTAAAAGCTGGATCCTGGACGTACAGAAGCGAACAAGTGGACAGACATACAAGCAGGGGAGGCATGATGGTGCTGCCAAGACCCTGCAATTACATTTAACATGAGTACGGGACAATGCATTGTACAGCTGACAACAAAACAAAGCTCCTACCCGGTAGCGAAAGCGAAGGGAGACACCCTACGAGCCCGCAGACCCCGGACCACGTCCAGCTATACGGCACCACTCGGACCGGCATCAGCAGCGCTATGTGAACAGTAGGAACTTAGACAACGTACTCGCATGACAAGACACAAGCTGCGAACACGCTTACCATCGAGGCATGGAAGTTGCATACAAAGTTGACGGCCTTAAGCCCACGTCGCCGGCTTGACGCTCCCGACACGACGCACAACCAAGCAACCCCAGACTAGCTGCTAGCGAAGCCCTGCAGCAGGTGTGACGTCAGAGAGGTGAGAGGGCAGGTGATGGGGAAGAGGCCCCTTTTATCGTGCATCTACATTCTATTGGCTTAACGCAGGGACACCTACCCCACCTCACTACACAAATTTTAGACACAAGTGACACAGAAGGTTTCACAATACTTGTGTAACAAACAGCATAAACATTTGAGGCTGTGATTCGTCCAGATTGCTGTTGCATCCATAGTTTACTTTTTGATTGGTCTTTGGTAGCCTCTTCAATTAAATCACAGTCGGCCACTGTAATAGCCATATTATTAAAAACATTGTCACAACATTTCTCTAGCTCTTCAGAGGACATAGTTCTATTTGAAGGATCATATAAATGGGAAAGAGGAAGAGGCGGTTTACAGTTACGAGGATGCCTTTCTGCATGACCAGGAATAATGGATAAAATTGCTGCCTTGGTGGGTTTTTTCTCTGTTTTCTCTGTTTCAGCCAAGGCAGTGTACATCTGTGCCTCTTCCTCAGCTGACATAGTTGGAATTACACAGTCCGAAGTACTCATTTTACTTCTCTTTGGTGATGTAAACATCATGTCCTTCCCCTGTTTTGGTTCCACTTTTTTGATGGACGAAACACCAGACCAGAAACATGTCTTTGACGTGCACGATATGGATTTCCGGTGATCTGAAGCAGCCATCAGCACAAACAGGGTTGCGGTAACATGTGAGCAGCATTCGCCTAGACCAGCCATAGTTACAGTGGGCTGTGCGGACTTGGCCATCCAGGTTGACAGCTATCCAAGGCCTGAGAGGTGGTTCGCTAGTCTACATTGAATGCTTCACCTGTAAAAACAGGATAACTACATTAATTTCAGTTGATCAAATATAGATGTACAATTCCACATTTTAGAGCATAGGGCCATACATTTTCAAAGAGGCCAGGTCGAAAAGTTTTTGAAGTTGAAACTTTTCCACAAACACTTTCAATGTAAGTGTTATGGGAAGCACTTTATTATTTAGGTCTACTAATAAATGAATCAGACTTGAAATCCAAAATATGACGGTTACATAACTCAAATTAGTGGTATCAGAATTTCGCATGTCTTTACTCTTTTAATGGGGTCCCATTGTACTTTTCAATTGCATTTGCATATCATAAAATGATTAGCCAAATGAAAACTGTTGTAGCATATAAGAATTTACTGTCAATGTAAGATTTACTGTTTGCTAATCTGTGAAAGATATCTTTACAACAAGATGGGTGTCCAATCCAATGTGTTTTACAGTATTATTAGCCTACTGGTTTAGCAAAGTGCTTACCTTACTCATGACAATGAGAAAATCCTTTCCTTTTGGTTGCCATACAGATGTATTCGATACCCATCCTGACTCAAAATATCTGTATGCAGAAAGGCTTTTATATGCTTTTAATGATTTTCCTGTGTATGAAGACGGAAAGTCGATCAAGTAGCTGTAAATATCGCCAAACTCCAGTGAAGGGATGTTGACCGAGAACTTCACGTCAGTAAATAACTCGGCCGGAAGCTTGTATGGGTCTATAATATCCAACAGTGACAGTTTGTTTGCGTAGCGAAGTGCCGCATTTCCTTGTAAGTGAGTTGTAACAGATGGAGGTGAAAAAACACTGCCTAATTGTGTGGAATCGCAATCGTTTTCTGTAGTATTTCTGTAGTATTCACCATTTTTGTTTCCCTTCAAAATGTTGCGCGCTTACATTTCCAGTCACGTGACTGGGAGACACCTATATCACTTTATATCACTTTCTACCACTTTATATCACTATCACTTTATACACCATATGTAAATCCAATCAATTGTTGTCTACCATATTTTACCTCTTATTATTATCTTATTTATTTTAATATTCCTATGCATGCCCCTAAAGCCTTATAGTTTAAAGTTTATAGCTTATTTTTATCTAAACTCTGTGTTATATGTGTTTTGTGTTTAATGTTGCACGTCTCACCAAGAAAAAATCCTATTTTGTGAACCCAATGGCAATAAAACTATTCTGATTCGGATTCTCTTCTGCACCGGCCTGTATGAGCCTTACTTACTAAAGTAACAGTATTTGGAATCGTATACAAGTGTCTGCCCTTGACAAATTGATCCTGAACGTCTTACCACAAAGTCTTTATACGTTGGTGAATGAGTGATTTTGCTTCAGATTTCCTTAAATTGACATTTATAGAAATATCCCCTGCGAGGGCACTTTTAGCCAGCTTGTCAGCTCATTCCCTTCAACCCCCACATGTGAAGGGACCCAGCAGAACTGAACATGTATCCCCAAGAGCTGCAACATATAACTATCAGTAACTATCAGTAACTATAACTCTGTCCCTTTGAAGAAACCCATGGATGCCCTCTTACTTTTCTATCACCTCTGTCCAATATCATGTGCCAGAAAATGACACAAATATCCCATGATTTCACAGCATTGAACTATATATTAATAAAATCATTAAATCTATTTCTACATTTTAATGTGTCCCATAAGCAGAAAACAAATACATCATGGTTTATGTCTGTACATACGCCTCATATATAAACTAACTTTGGCGTATTAAACACAGACCGTAAAATGCTTTCAAAATGAATCGTCCATTTACGGGATTTCACAATATAGTGGCTAAAACCCACTGGTACAAAACTCTGATTCATATTCTTTGAAAAACAATATTTTATTCTAAGAACGACAAAATTAAGACGCTGAAAAAGCAACAAAAAAGTTACAAAGACGCAACAAAATGGAGGACAAAAAGTCATGAAAAAGCAACAAAAAAGCGTCAGAAACACAACCAAAAAGATACAAAAATGTGACTAAAAACTTTGGAAAAAAATCGCCACAATACAAGAAAAATGTGACGACAACGTTTGTAGGTCTTAGCTTTCAAATGAGGAGTCACACTGGTCTATTCATAGGCTGTAAACTCCAGTCAAGAAGCTTCTAGATTTGTGTAATGAGGAACTGGAGAAAATGTTGTTGGTTCAGGTGGGGGTTAAGAGGTTAAAAAGTGTCAAATCAGTGAAAAGCTTTACATTCACTAAACACTAAAACATCAGCGAGTCTGAAACATGAGTTTGAAAAACAGTCGACTCAATAAGTCTCTGTGAACGACACAAACAGGAATGAAAAAACACATGAGCAAAACAGCACAAGGCACAAGGCAATGAAGACACTATTTACATCAGGAAGATTTAGATGAAGATTTACATTCTATGACCTCCCTTAAAAACATCAGCATCAGTATTTGTAAAACATGCGTCTCTGTGAACGACACAGACATGTTCATATCATGAAGCACATTTGATCTGAAAAGATCTGAAACAAACTCATCACAGCTGTTCCTCTCCAGTGTGGATCCTCATGTGGTCCTTTAGGTGGGATGACTGAGTAAAGGTCTTCTCACACTGCTCACATCTGTATGGCCTCTCTCCAGTGTGGATCCTCATGTGACATTCAAGATGCTGTGACTGATTGAATCTTTTCCCACACTGCTCACACTCGTACGGCTTTAGTCCATCATGGACTCTCTTGTGTTGCCTGAGACCTGAGAGCTGATTAAATGACTTCCCACACTCATCACAGCTGTATTCCTTTTCCCCAGTATGTATCTTCATGTGGTCTTTGAGGCTGGATGATTGACTAAAGGTCTTCTCACACTGCTCACAGCTGTATGGCTTCTCTCCAGAGTGGATTCTCATGTGAGTTTTAAGATGTGCAGACTGAGTAAACACATTTCCACACAGGCCACACTCAAAGGGCTTTTCCCCAGTGTGGATCCTCATGTGTTTTTTGAGGTGTGATGATCGAGTAAAGGTCTTCCCACACTGCTCACACTCGTATGGTTTTAGTTCATCATGGACTACCTTGTGTCGCCTGAGACCTGAGACCTGATTAAATGACTTCCCACACTCATCACAGCTGTATTCCTTTTCCCCAGCATGTATCTTCATGTGGTCTTTGAGGCTGGATGATTGACTAAAGGTCTTCTCACACTGCTCACATCTGTATGGCCTCTCTCCAGTGTGGATCCTCATGTGTTGTTTAAGATTGCCTGATGTAGTAAATCCTTTCCCACACTGCTCACAGCTGTATGTCTTTGCCTGTGTGCAGGGAGTCTGCAGAGGCTGAGCTGGGTCCATTTCTCTGCAGACAGAAACAGGAGTTAGTGTTGTGTCACACACATTATTGTGTAAAACACTAAATGTAGTTTGACCTGGTGTGACCCTCCCCCTCCCTCTGTTCTCATTCACACATACAGTATCACCCCTCCCCCATCAGCTCACTGTGAATCAGCAACAAACTCCAAAAGGCACTTTGGAAACAGGATTCCTGTAGTTTTGCTCCTCGTTTAAACTGCTGAAAAGCCTGGCTCCAAAGAGTTTTTCTTTTTCTAAAAAGTGCAGTGATCCATGAGACAATGCTGGGCTGTGTATCATAGTTTTCGCTGGTTTTTGTACATCAGTAATAAAAAGGTGAAGCTTAAATCGAGCGCTGGAGCTGCAGAAGAAAGTCCAGTCTATGTTTCATTGTGAAACACGTCTTGACTTGAGTTTAGAACCTAATTTGACCTGACCTGGCTGATGTGAGTGTGTCTGTGTGCAGATCCTCCTCACCTGTTCAGACAGACTCCTGGGGGGGGCAGCAGCAGCACAGACTGTGGAGCCGCTCTGTGAGTCCTGGATATTTCCTTCAAACCAGCAGAGTCTTTGTGGCTCTTCTTCCCAGCTCACACACAGGTCCAGAGTCCATCTGGAAGTCACTGGGGGCTTTTATAGCTCTGTGTGGAAAGCCCCTCCCCAAAGGAGCCCCCCTTCACCTCTGTGGATGAAACCTCTGCTGCCCCCCCTCCTCCTCCTCCTCCTCTTTCCAGCTCATTGTTCCTGCTCCACACCTAAAGCTTTTCACATTCAAATGCACTGAGCCCAGATCAGGTCTGCACTGTAATAAATAATGTAGCAGTTCAACTTAAAATTCTATGTTAAATTTCTGCCATAAAGATTTGAGCTCATTGAAGGTACCGATATTGTTTCAATCAAGTAAAACCAGTAAGTTATAAATGGTCCATAAAGCATTGCTATAAATTGTTTCAACTTAACAGTTTCAGTTTTAACAAACAACAAACATGTTTTGTTGTGCCAACCATAAACTTGTGTTGCTTCTTCATATTAACGCAAGTGTGTGTGTTTTTTAAACTCACGAGGCTAAGTTAAAAACATCTTTGACTTATAATTGAATGTCAAAAGAAAACAATGTTTTGAGCTCTATGAACACATCAGGTTAAGTTATGAACAGATTTCAACTCATTCACTGCAGTTGAATGAAACCAAATATATTTGCTACTATAACACAAAATACTACTTTTTTAAACAATGGTACCACTTACAGTCTAATGTTAAAAGAACTCAGATGTTTATGGCAGAAATTGCACAAACACTAGTAAGTTAACAGAACATCTACTTGTAATTCCTGTTAACAGACAGATACAAGTGACAAGAGACAGTTATAGTCAAGGCATTTTAATTTTCCAGTAAAAAATATATGCTAATAAGTGCTAATAAAGTTACAAATGTTAAAATCTGATGAAACTTACACATTTTGTTTACACATTTAAGCAAATACATGTATATTTTTTGTACGCTCTTGTGTAGGCCTGTCACAAAAGTTCATATATATATATCAACTTATTGTTTAGAATAATTTTGCATTTTATCTAAGTAAATGTTAATTGCAACTCGTGTTGTTGAAGATCTCGTAACCTCTTCAACCCTAACGGCACCCGATCGGGGGCCAGTTTTGCTCGGGGCAGTTGGACACCACTGGACACAAGGGGGCGCCCTTCCAACCTTCTCAATGTAATGTGAATTGACTTTCTTCAGAGTGAGACTTTAGGTCAGACACCGTGAGTGACAGTAACATGATGCTAAATACAGTGAGCTCTTTGTTTCCAGTAAAAAGGCTGAGGCCTCATTGCTCTTCAGTCACAGACTGAGAAGTGAAGAGGGAAGTCATGGAGCTTCTGCTTTAGACAGAACTTCAGACTTCAGCTGGATATAAGAGTTATATCATATTCTGAAACACAAATATGTACTAAAAACATAATGTTATGAAAATTATCAACCAATTATACAAAAAAATTTAAAATCCTGTATCTAATTAAAAAGTTAGTTGTATGTACTATCACTGTAAAAAAAACAACTTGTCATTTGTATCTGCTGGGAGAGTCCAGTTCCTCTGAGTCATGGTGGGTCATGGTGGACCATGACAGATGTGGACAGAACTGTGGTAGATCTACTTTTACTTTGGAGAAAATAGTTACTATAGTAACTGTTGAAGAAATTAACCTCATGAGCTTCTTCTGTAACATCTGTCCATCTGCTGACTCTACAGCAGATATGATGAGTGAGAGTGAGAGTAATAAAGAGAGTAATAAATAATTAACTGACTTTTTAAACACATAAATTCAGGATTTTCACACCTATCACTAAGGGATACTTGAATGTCAATCTTTTATTGTTACGTCCAGCAGAAGAGTAATGTTCTAGAGCAGAATCTCCATGACTTCCTTCTTCACTTACTGAAAATAAAGAGCTCACTATTTAGTGTCATGTTACTGTGCCTCACGGTGTCTGACCTACAGTATAACTCTGCAGCCAATCAGATCACAGTGACTCAGAGTGGGCGGGGCTCAAATGTGACCAAACGCCAAGATCCAAGATCTGAGACTAAAATAATAAAACCCCGGGCTTAATTAACACGTACTTTTAGAACAACTGCTTTCTGAGATTTTGTTTTAGTCGCATCAAGTGGTCCACAGTATCATTCATGGCAATATTTTTTTTCAATATAATGAATTTAATTGTGTGATTGTGACAGGCCTACACTTGTGCTGTAGACAAACTTGGAGGCATTCACATATACACATTCAAAAAACACTGGATGGATCTTCTCGGAGGCAGTGCTGATCCCACCACCAGAGCAGCAGTCCTGTTCCTCTTGTGTTCTGCAAAAAGTGACACATGTTGTTTATGAGCAACTTTCCTTCATTATGTGGAGAAGAGACAAGACACTGAGGAATAAAATGGCATCTACTGCAGTTAGAAGTTCCAGAGTCTTAAGGATTGATAAGATTATTTTTATTTTATTTTGAAATGTATAATTGATGAGTCATTTATTATGCAGTTGGTAGAACGGGTCGTCTTGTGATCGGAAGGTTGGAGGTTTGAATCCCTGCCCCCCCCCCCCCCCCCCCCCACCCCCCCTCCCCCCTCAAATGCAGAGAACAAATGACTCTTCAGAGATTAATAAAGGATAACTTAACTTCCCACTATACTTACATTTTTACATGGCACAAGGAGACACACCTTCCAGGAATTGCTAGAACATTAGTGACGCTCTAGCAGTCGGGGAAAAACGTCCTCAAAGCCATCCAGAAATGAAGCCAGCAGTTCAGTTACAGCCACTTGTTGAAATTCAGCTTTTATCAGAGAACAAAATACAAATAATGTATATTAGCAAGCGCGCAAATAAAACAAAACAATAAACAGTAAACCGTTACACCACCTCATCACCGACAAGCTCTCTCTTCCACTGGGCCCACCATCGGTTTTATCATGAATGGGGCTGTTTTTACGAATTTTCCTCCATTTCCTCCTCACAGTCACCTTCTTGAGGCTCCTTTGAAATATGCTAATCTCAAACATACTGCATAAATAAGCACACAATCGAAACACGTTTTCTACATATCCAGGTTGACCCAAGTAGTGGAATTTTATAATCCAAGTTTATATGCTAACACATTTAAATTACTTTTTGTCATGTGCCAATGAATAAAACCATGGGTTACTCCCTCAATTGAATTCACATTCTTTATTAGGCATTTTGAAGCACACAGATGTATTTAAAAGAAGTAAGAATGTATGCAATGTATTAGTATAAAAAATACATATTAAAACACATTTCATCTTCCTGCCTTTACTGCACTAGTGCCCCCTCTCTCATCCCCCCCTGACAATGCAAGTGAACGTGAGTTGTCTCCACGTTATGTTCACGGAGACACGCACGTGTCATAAACACACACTGAGCATTTACTCAGAATGACAACAGAATAATCATTTTATTTTAACACGCACAGACGCACAGACGTTTGACGAGCATTTCATGTAAAACTGGGCCAAAACGCAGACCATACTGACAGTGAAAGAATCACTAGCAGGGCTGCCAACTTTTCACCAAACTTTGGAGTGAGACATTGGTCGGTCCTGAGCTGGGGGGCTTTTTCATGGCGATAGTGTCTCGAAATCGTACTAAATTCTAAGCCAAAAGCAAGTCTACGATCTACATGACTGAGCACATCAGGAGCTGCATATGGATCAGAGGGGGTTTGGCACCACCCCACATGTTCATCAGAACCTATTGAAAGTGTGGGAGGGTACTCTGAAGGGGGGTTTGGGGGTCGTCCCCCAAGAAATTTGTTATTTATAGCCCGGCCTACCACAACTGCTAGATGCACTCATGCAGTGTTCATTTTAATTGAGTTTTAGCGCTTTGAGATGGAGCACCTTTTGAGAGAAATCATTATTATAGGGGCGACAGAGGTGCAGCTGGTAGGGCGGGTCGTCTCATGATCGGAAGGTCGGGGGTTCGAATCCCACCTCCTGAAAGTGCACACTGTCGTTGTGTCCTTGGGCAAGACACATTGCCCCCAGTGTCTGCGTACATCGTGAATGAGAGTATGATCCTTGCTGTAAAGCGCTTTGAGTGCCTAATGTAAGTGGAAAAGCGCTTTACAAGTTGAGACCATTTACAATTTTCAGTTTTAGCCACGTTGGTGTAATGTACCATGACCTTTGAAAGTGGAATCTACCTTGTAACCTAGCAACAGGTCATATTCCAAATTGTGTCATGAGACATTCCTTCCTGCTTCATATGGAATGCTGTGTCTGTTGCTATGGTGAGTCCAGGTCATTTCTGCCCAACTGTTGGTTTAGTTGACATTGCGACGCCGTCTTAGCAAACGCTCAGCACTTTCTCACAGTTTTGATCGACTTTTACAAACATTTGTGACATTAGCAAAATGGAAAACGCCCAAGACACTTCTGACAGTGTTACAGAAGGAGCTGAAGCGTTTTCTGAAAAAGACAAACTCAAACAAAAGATCCAGGAACTCCATCACAGAGAGCGTCAGTGGAGAGAGGAGAGCTCAGGTCTCCTTCAGAGAGAAAGATGGAGGCAGGAGCGTGACAGGCTCTGGCTGTCGTTCTTTCATGCCAGAGAACGACAGTGGTCAGAGACGCAATTTGAGAATGAAAGACGTTGGTGTGAAAGTCACAGTTACAAGACTTTGAAAGCGCCGCACGAGAGTCTGCAGTACGTGAGGAGCTTCTCTTAAACGTGTTGAAAGAGGATGAAAGGCATCTCATCATCGAAACTGAAAGAACATCAGAAATATTAATCCCTCAGACGACGAACACACAGAGTTCAGGAGCAGAAAACGTCCAGCAAACATCTGAGCCAGCGAACAGCGCCAACATGAGTGAAGGCCACAATAACCACGCTTTGCTCACGAACAAGAACGATTTCTGAACGATCCTTCAGTGAGAGTTGTAGAAATGGTGCCACTAAGACCAAAGCATCAACAAATTAATATGTAAATAGGTCAAAATTACTTAAACTCAAAACTTTACTATAACTTTTACTATTAAGTCAAATGAAAACTGTGTCTTCTAAAATATGAAGATATTCCTCTCTGGGATAAACACACATCTCAGCTCCCGTTGGTTTCCTCCGCAGGCCGGAGCACTGAGGCACCAGGCGGCCGTCCCAGGAGGAGAGCGCCCCCTACAGGAGACCAGGGCCCAGACAACGTTGAGCTGAGGAAACAGCTTAATGCAGGTGCAAGGACGATGCTGCTCGAACGACAGTGGGCCAGGGAGCGAGGACCTGCAGCTGCGTCTGGAAGCCTCTGACCCCGAGGTCCCGCACGGTGGGGTGGGAGTGGCCTCTGCGGCGAGCGGACCCTATGAAAAGCTGATAAGTCGTCAGGGAGGTAAATTTGCTGCCATTGGTGTGACAGGGCGGTGGTTGTAGGACTTGAGGGCGGGGGGAGGATTAGGACAGGATGGTCGTCACAGGAGTAGGGGGGGGGGATTAGGACAGGACGGTGGTTACAGGAGTAGGGGGGGCGGTGCTCTCACATCAATGGCATAAAATTTGCTTTTACTGAGCTCAGTTTGGTAGAGATTTGATAGTCCCGGGTGGGACGGCAAGGGGTAAATTAGCGAGGGGTAGGACATTGTGCGAGTGGTAGGACATCGCGCGGGGCTTTAGTGAGGGGTAGGAATCGCGCGGGGCACTACCGAGGGCTAGGACATCGCGCGGCCTTTAGCGAGGGCTAGGACATCGCGCGGGGCATTAGCGAGGGCTAGGACATCGCGCGGCCTTTAGCGAGGGCTAGGACATCGCGCGGGGCATTAGCGAGGGCTAGGACATCGCGCGGCCTTTAGCGAGGGCTAGGACATCGCGTGGCCTTTAGCGAGGGCTAGGACATCGCGCGGCCTTTAGCGAGGGCTAGGACATCGCGCGGCCTTTAGCGAGGGCTAGGACATCGCGAGAGAGGATAGGGCGTGACAGTAGGGGGCGTGAGGGTACTGCGTGTAACCGGACTGGGCAGCGACAAGATAGCTTTTCTGAGTTCAGCTCTGGGACAGATGAGTCACCAAACCCCCCCATGTGCAGGACCCGGGGCAGGGCTCCACGCAGCTGCAGTGGACCTCGTTCTGTGGCTGCTGTCGCGGGCAGCATCGCTTTGTACCTGCATTTAGGTTGTTTCTTCAGCTCAACGTTGTCTGGGCCCTGGTCTCCTGTGTTGGGACACTCTCCTCCTGGGACGGCCACTTGTTGCCTCAGAGCTCAGGCCTGCAGAGGGAAATAAGGGGAACAGCTGGTGTGAGTTTAATCACTCCTTCCCTCTTAAACTCTGTACAGTTTGGGTAAGAGAGTAAGAATGTATGACAAATGTTTAGAGTTGATCAGGAACTGTCTGTTTTTGAAGTGACAAAGATGCTTTTACTCAAGTAAAGTGCTTGAACTTATTTTAATAGTAAAAGTTGTTCGGTCAAATGAAAACTGTGTCTTCTAAAATATGAATATATTCTTCTCAGGGATAAACACACATATCTCAGCTCCCGTTGGTTTCCTCCGCAGGCCGGAGCACTGAGGCACCAGGCGGCCATCCCAGGAGGAGAGCGCCCCCTACAGGAGACCAGGGCCCAGACAACGTTGAGCTGAGGAAACAGCTTAATGCAGGTGCAAGGACGATGCTGCTCGAACGACAGCAGGCCACAGAGCGAGGACCTGCAGCTGCGTCTGGAAGCCTCTGACCCCGGGGTCCCGCACGGTGGGGTGGGAGGGGCCTCTGCGGCGAGCGGACCCTACGAAAAGCTGATTAGTCGTCAGGGAGGTAAATTTGCTGCCA
Organism: Gobius niger; assembly: GCF_951799975.1. Lineage (NCBI taxonomy): Eukaryota > Metazoa > Chordata > Actinopteri > Gobiiformes > Gobiidae > Gobius > Gobius niger. Next base: position 3,565,152 of record NC_136858.1, on the reverse strand, counting down.
TTGGTGTGACAGGGTAGCCTGGCTAACACCAGACTAAAATCACAAGTGATATTTAGTCTGGGGACCACCAATTCATTTTCTCGTAGGAGAGGTGTGGTTTACGAGCGTCCATAGTCGTTTATTGGGCGATACGAAAAAAAAAAAAAAAAAGTCTCATGCGTCTGCACGTAGCCCCAGCCAATCATATCATCGTATGAGATGACGTATGACGTACCCGCTGTAAACTTTTGAGCTAAATTATTTAGAACAAGGTCTAAAGCTTGATCAAAAAATACCATCGTGTCTGCTGCTGTCATGTTGGATCCGTAAATAAACTTTTTTTTTAATTATCCGTAAATAAACTACAAGCTTCCATATATCGAATAGCGCGTCATCGTCTTGCCGTCCCTCCTCGCTCTGTGATTGGTTCCCAAATCCACCGGAGATTTGGCCATGGTCCCCAGGCTGTTGTGCAGTTCGAAATAATTCGAGCGCACACAGCAGCCTGGTGTTAGCCAGGTTAGTGACAGGGCTGGTGTTAGGACAGGGCGGTGGTTGTAGGACTTGAGGGCGGGGGGAGGATTAGGACAGGATGGTGGTCACAGGAGTAGGGGAGGGGGGAGGTTTAGGACAGGACGGTGGTTACAGGAGTAGGGGGGGGGGGATTAGGACAGGACGGTGGTTACAGGAGTAGGGGAGGGGGGAGGTTTAGGACAGGACGGTGGTTACAGGAGTAGGGGGGCGGTTCTCTCACATCAATGGCATAAAATTTGCTTTTACTGAGCTCAGTTTGGTAGAGATCTGATAGTCCAGGGTGGGACGGCATGGGGTAAATTAGCGAGGGGTAGGACATCGCGCGGGGCATTAGCGAGGGCTAGGACATTGCGCGGCCTTTGGTGAGGGCTAGGACATCGCGCGGGGCATTAGCAAGGGCTAGGACATCGCGCGGCCTTTAGCGAGGGCAAGGACATCGCGCGGGGCACTACCGAGGGCTAGGACATCGCGTGGCCTTTAGCGAGGGCTAGGACATCGCGCGGCCTTTAGCGAGGGCTAGGACATCGCGCGGCCTTTAGCGAGGGCTAGGACATCGCGAGAGAGGATAGGGCGTGACAGTATGGGGCGTGAGGGTACTGCGTAACCGGACTGGGCAGCGACAAGATAGCTTTTCTGAGTTCAGCTCTGGGACAGATGAGTCACCAAACCCCCCCATGTGCAGGACCCGGGGCCGGGCTCCACGCAGCTGCAGTGGACCTCGTTCTGTGGCTGCTGTCGCGGGCAGCATCGCTTTGTACCTGCATTTAGGTTGTTTCTTCAGCTCAACGGTCTCGGCTCAAGTCTCCTGTGTTGGGACACTCTCCTCCTGGGACGGCCACGTGTTGCCTCAGAGCTCAGGCCTGCAGAGGGAAATAAGGGGAACAGCTGGTGTGAGTTTATTCACTCCTTCCCTCTTACCCAAACTGTACAGAGTTTAAGAATGTATGACAAATGTTTAGAGGTGATATAGCATAACGAATTCTTTGGGACTGAACTTAGAATTAAACTCCTAGGATCTAATCAACAAGATGGATGACTTCCATCCTCTCCAGACTGGCACTCCTTTGTTTCTCTTTTTGCCAGAAGCAAGACCCCAACTGGGATGGCAAGGAACCCGCTAAAAGTAAAAACAGGAACTGACACTAATGTTAAAACTCATTCACCAAGATGAAACTTCCTTTTAACATCCTGCTGAAAGCCACACTCCTCTGGATTCAGGATTGAAACCAACATCTTGGCCTTGTGTTTGAGGTCAGACAAAGTTCCCCCCACAGACAGTGGATTTCCATGCAAAGACTGTCCTATCACAAAGAAAGAAACAGATTTCAACTATTTGTTACCTTTATGACACTCATGAAACAAGTCTGAAGCTGCTGCTGGCCATGGACCCTCTGGACGAGACCAGACTCTTTACTGACAATGTGACTAATGTACATATTAACTGCCTCACTATGTGTGTCACACAAATGTTTTACTCTTTGTTGAATATTTATCAGTAATTGATGGAGTATTAACGTTGCTTTCAAATTTAGAAATACGGCCTGATCTCGCTTTCTTATAAAACTTCTCTTTGTTGTGGTGACCATCCTCGTGGTTTCAAACCTCGTGTTTCTCATTTATTTTTCTTTAAAAATATATACATTTTTGAGCTCAGTATAATCGTATACGCTCCTTTTAAGTCGACAATTTACCATTTGGAGCAAATCCTGGTAAAAAAAATAGCTTTACAAATTTAATTTTGTCTTTAATTTTGTAATTAATTAATTTATTGTTTTATTTGGTCGGGACAGTGCGTGTTAATTGACATACATGGGTCTCGTGCATGTAAACATGCCACACTGGATTGTAGCCTTGGGCTAATTCCATCCGTTTTTAGTGGGAGGGGAAACTGTTTTTTGATCACAATTGTTAAAAGCACTTTTTGCAACATAATGAAGCCCTGGACGGGCTCGACCAAGCGCCGGCCGCAGTAGCTCTAAAGAGCAGCTCAGCGCGGCTCCAGGAGAGTACCCGCGCTGGGCCTGAGCGAGTATACTGGAGAGCCTCTGGGGACCCACACAAGGAGAGAAGTGGTCAAACCAGGCGCACCTGGCTCCTCTCGGGCGCCACCAGGCTGACCATCACGGTGCCAAACCCGTCCTCCAAAACAAGTGCTGTCCACCTCCATGGCCTCCAGGTGAATGATCGCCTCCATCCTGCGGTGTCTGTCGGCTTGGTATTGAGCGCAGGCTACTCCAGCTCTGACCAAAATGTCCCCTTTGACCTCGCCATCGCCATCCGTAACTCCGGCCAATGATTATGTCCCTACATGTTTCATGTGGGTCTGATCTCAGTGGCCGCGTTACATTGGTTGATTTTCAACCTACCAATCAGCGAGCAGGGGAGGCGGGGCTTGTAGAAGTAGCATTTGATCGCTCTCTTCACTCACTCGGGCGCATTACATCGCCTACGTGAAATCAGATCCAATCGTCTCAAACTATAAAAAGAGTTCACCCCTCCCACCTGAAAATGGAGCTCAATTGTGAAGATCCAGACCCTCTGTATGAAATGAGTATGAGGTAAGACCAGGCTACCTTTGACCATTTTTATTACATTACTTTTAAAAACCCTTTGTAAATCGATCAGGCCAAACCGTATTAAAGATAATTAGACCAATGTAACAAAGATACTCCATCCACTACTGTAATTGTCATTCACCCCATTTACGACCTGTTATACATTAAACTTTAATAATGATGATGCTTAAGTGTGTGTGTGACCTCAAATTTTGAATAAATATTCACATTTGCATTTAAAGTTTGGATTTCTACGTGTTATTGTGCTTTGATTTCGTCAGTATAGTTAAAAGATTCAAGATTTCATTCCTTCAGATGTGTTAATAGATTTATATAAGACTTTCTTCCTGAATGTCCATATTACTCTGTCAAAGAACAGAGTTTGAGCGATAGTGTTCTCGGGTTTGCTAGGATCTGGTTCTTTTGTATCACGCGAGAACAGTTATTTGGATATGGCCAAAGCAGCAACTGGAGATATAAGTTGTCTCGAAGAAAAGGCTTTTACTGCCATTGTTCCAGTTACAAAGAAGTAAAACCAGCTGGTGACTTCCGAGAAAGAGAAGAAGTCCAGACCTTTTATCTCCTTTTATCCCAGTCTTGCTCCTCTGTGCTGAGAGGGTGACTGTCTATCTGTGAGTCAGTTGTTTGTGTCTATGTGTTTGCAGATTATCTGTACTTTACGTTATGTTCAGAATGGTCACGTTCAAACCTCCGTACGGAGCACGAGGCTTTACCAGCCCAGTGACCGAGACGGGTCTGCGGCCAGATACACTTGCAGTGACCGCATAGCGTGGCCTGTTCTTAGGCTTGAACTGCGCTAGCTTAGCTTAGCTTAGCACCCCTGCTAGCTTAGCTTAGCACTGCCGCTCCACTAAGCAGAGAAAAGTGGCGCGCAGCGTTGTACAACACAAATAATAACGTAATGCGGAAATGATCGGCAGCAAAGTCATTGCTTGAGTGGTTAAAGTACTCGCTAAACAGTTACATGACAGCCTTAGTACTAGTTTACCTTTGCACAGACACGAACTCAGATGAAACCTGTGGCCTGGCTAGCCCAGTAGCTCCCCTCTTCCTTGTCTCTCTCCTTTCTGGGAGACTGGCCTGGACTTCGCCTGCTGTGTTACACGAGAAAATATTACCACGATGAAGCTTTTAGAGCAAATTAAAAAACCCACTCTAAGACAACTTTCTTCAAATAGCCCACCCCTTTTGATGCTAGCTTTAGCACCGCATGGCTTACGTTACAAAAAAATATATCCATATATCTATACTATATGGGCAGGACATGGCTTAGGGTGATATTGAACATATATTTTATTTGGCTAAAACACAAGTGAAAGATTTTTTCCTTACTTTAGCGCGATCCTCAGCGAAGAAACGTTCACTCCATTTGAAAACAAAACTGTTGAAATGTACCGTAGGACGGACTGATGTGGATCGTTTTCTTACGCCTGTATGCCAGTTTTGTCCAGATTGATTGAACAACATTTCTTAAGCTGTTACAGTAAGAGTTATTATTAAAATTAAGTATTCACTCTCAAAAAAGCTGAATATTATTTTATACTATTATCTAGCACTATATGTGTGGCGCAGTAATATGGTTGTGGGGTTACAAGATCCGGACTCTTTCTAAAACTTACCAAACTAAGTCAAGTTCCTGTATTTAAATGTCACCCCAACACACCTCAAAGAGTTTTTCAACTTTGAACTTACTGACATAAGTTAAACATTTAAAACGATCATTGTCATGTGAAGACAAACTACACTCTTACGTTACAATAACAAAATGGGCATACGACTTTTAACAGTCTGTCATCAACAACAGCACTCCAGTGTGAAACAAAGAGTCGTCCTCAGACTCCACATTGTTTCAATATTATTATCAGGGCTGTCGACTCAACTGCACCATATTAAAATGCAGATGAAAAGAGGAAATCGTGATGTCAGGTGTTCTCTGCCTCTTATTGTTGGTATTTGAAACATATAAGTGAAGATGAAGACAGCTGTTGTGTGGAGTGTGGAATGTAAATCATCAGTTGTTGAATCTGTGTGATGCTGACGTGGTGAGGGCCCCTTATAGTCAGATTGTGCTGAGGGCCCTCTGAAGGCCAGGGCCGCCCTGTCCCTGACTTCAGTGCAGACGATGTTTTAAACATGTGACTGACTGCCCTCAAATATGCACAAAGCTTTGTCTCATTGTACCTTTGGGCAGGGCCGTGACGATGAAGGGGAGAACTGGGCATTTGCTTAAACGCCTCTCTCACATTTGAAACAGCTTCTAATGGCCATGTGGGTGGTGCTGCCCCCCCTCCGTCAGAGCCATTCACATACTTTGAGGTACAACTCGCTCATGTAACTGGCTGAGCTGAGCACATCAATTGTTGCAAAGACAAAAGTCTTTGCAACACTTGATGTGCTCCGCCACCCAGAGCATAAACTTGTTTTTGGATTATAATGTTGTTGGATTACGAGACAAGAAAAGGCCCCCCAGCCCCGGGGCGACCAATGTCTCACTACAAAATCTGTGAAAAGTTGACAGCCTTGAATATAGAATATATGACCATTTGAAAGTAACTTGGCAACACTGTTAACATGAGCTGGGAGTTGATTCACTCCTGAACACAAATGCAGTCGCAGGTTTGCCTCTTATTGGAGAGAGATGTCATTTACCGGACCACGCCCTAATTCAGTTCATTTTAAAAACATACTCAGAATCAGAATCGTTTTTATTGCCATTGTTTGTAAACAGGTTCACAAACTAGGATTTTTTCTTGGTGAGACGTGCAACATTAAACACAAAACACATATAACACAGAGTTCAGATAAAAATAAGCTATAAACTTTAAAGGCGAACTTGTAACTATGTAGAAAATAGACCACATCCGCAGCTGACGCTAAAACAATGGTAGTAAGTCCGTGGGGGTGTATGACCTACAGCAGCTCTTCACGGGTGTAAGAGCACGCGGACACACAATGAACGCACAAAAACAGACACAACAGAGCGCACGAAACCACCATAGCAACCTTCCTCGGCGCCATCTTGGACACAACCTGAAACAAAAAGAACCATTACATGTGCTACACACCTGTAGTTACAAACAGTGCTATTAACTGCACGTTTTACAAGAGACATTTAAATACTAAAGAAAAGTTTAAAAGTGACGTCATTAACCAGATCTTTATACATCACAGGTCTTGTTCTGTTTGGGTGATAAAAAAGTGCAGAAGAAAAGATTAGCAACAATAAGAGCCCTTCTAGAGGCAGAGAACACCTGACATCATGATTTCCTCTTTTCATCTGCATTTTAATATGGTGCAGTTGAGTCGACAGCCCTGATAATAATATTGAAACAATGTGGAGTCTGAGGACGACTCTTTGTTTCACACTGGAGTGCTGTTGTTGATGACAGACCTGATCTGGGCTCAGGGCATTTGAATGTGAAAAGCTTTAGGTGGAGCGGGAACAATGAGCTGGAAAGAGGAGGAGGAGGGGGGGCAGCAGAGGTTTCATCCACAGAGGTGAGGGGGGGCTCCTTTGGGGAGGGGCTTTCCACACAGAGCTATAAAAGCCCCCAGTGACTTCCAGCTGGACTCTGGACCTGTGAGCTGGGAGGAAGAGCCACAAAGACTCTGCTGGTTTGGAGGAAATATCCAGGACTCACAGAGCGGCTCCACAGTCTGTGTTGCTGCTGCCCCCCCAGGAGTCTGTCTGCACACAGGTGAGGAGGATCTGCACACAGACACACTCACATCAGCCAGGTCAGGTCAAAGTAGGTTCTAAACTCAAGTCAGCGTGTTTCACAATGCAACATAGACTGGACTTTCTTCTGCAGCTCCAGCGCTCGATTTAAGCTTCACCTTTTTATTACTGATGTACAAAAACCAGCGTGGTTAAAACTATGATACACAGCCCAGCATTGTCTCACGGATCATTGCACTTTCTAGAAAAAGAAAAACTCTTTGGAGCCAGGATTTTCAGCAGTTTAAACGAGGAGCAAAACTACAGGAATCCTGTTTCCAAAGTGTCTTTTGGAGTTTGTTGCTGATTCACAGTGAGCTGATGGGGGAGGGGTGATACTGTATGTGTGAATGAGAACAGAGGGAGGGGGAGGGTCACACCAGGCCAAACTACATTTAGTGTTTTACACAATAATGTGAGTGACACAACACTAACTCCTGTTTCTGTCTGCAGAGAAATGGACCCAGCTCAGCCTCTGCAGACTCCCCGCACACAGGGAAAGACATACAGCTGTGAGCAGTGTGGGAAAGGATTTACTACATCAGGTGGTCTAAAACGTCACATGAGAATCCACACTGGAGAGAGGCCATACAGATGCGAGCAGTGTGAGAAGACCTTTACTCAGTCATTTAGCCTCAAAACCCACATGAAGATACATGCTGGGGAAAAGGAATACAGCTGTGATGAGTGTGGGAAGTCATTTAATCAGCTCTCAGGTCTCAGGCAACACAAGAGAGTCCATGATGGACTAAAGCCATACGAGTGTGAGCAGTGTGGGAAAACGTTCAGTCAGTTGTTTGCTCTCGAATGTCACATGAGGATCCACACTGGAGTTAGGCCATACAGATGTGAGCAGTGTGAGAAGACCTTTTCTCAGTCATCACACCTCAAAGACCACATGAGGATCCACACTGGGGAAAAGCCCTTTGAGTGTGGCCTTTGTGGACATGTGTTTACTCAATCTGCAGCTCTGAAAATTCACATGAGAATCCACACTGGAGAGAGGCGATACAGCTGTGAGCAGTGTGACAAGACCTTTACTCAGTCATCACACCTCAAAGACCACATGAAGATACATGCTGGGGAAAAGGAATACAGCTGTGATGAATGTGGGAAGTCATTTAATCAACTCTCAGGTCTCAGGGGACACAAGAGAGTCCATGATGGACTAAAGCCGTACGAGTGTGAGCAGTGTGGGAAAAGATTCAGTCGGTCTCAGCATCTTGAATATCACATGAGGATCCACACTGGAGAGAGGCCATACAGATGTGAACAGTGTGAGAAGACCTTTACTCAGTCATCCAGCCTCAAAGACCACATGAAGAGGATCCACACTGGAGAGGAACAGCTGTGATGAGTTTGTTTCAGATCTTTTCAGATCAAATGTGCTTCATGAACATGTCTGTGTCGTTCACAGAGACTTATGTTTTACAAATACTGATGCTGATGTTTTTAAGGGAGGTCATAGAATGTAAATCTTCATCTAAATCAAATGTAAATCTTCATCTAAATCTCTGACATAATTTAGGTCAGGTCAAGAAGGTTCGGGCTGCAGGTGTGAAAGTTCTCTGAATATACGGGTCATTCATGACGTGCCTGTTTTTATACGAGTGTTAAATTAATTTAAAAAATTTGTTTTTTCATTACATTTATCACTTTATTCTACAAAACCAATTTAGTTTAAACACATTTTCATGACATTTTAATAATATATATTTTGAATGTTTTCACACCTCAAACCCCTGAAATATCAGGTGGTGCAGCCGTCCGAGCAAACGATTAGACTAATAAAGGTTCTGAAAATGGTATTTTCAGGGTGACAAATGAAAAATAAAACATCAGGGCATAATTGTGTATTAAATATCTTTCAAATAAGCCTCATTTGTGAATATTAATAGTTATAAAGGTTTTAAGAAAACTAAAAACCTTTTGTCCGACAATTTGTAATGTTAAAATATCAGGGCGGCACAACCGCAAGAACAGGGCTTTTATTTTGAAATAAAGAAACAGCAAACAGGAAATGAGCTCAGCCACAAGAACAAGTGTCTTTATGTCTGAGTGAAAAGACACTTATAAGAAAAAGTACTGTTAACATTCTCACCAGACAAAACAAAGTCTCAGCAATGTCAGGAGCTCGGTCGGGGCGGGAGAGGGTGGCTCTTTGAGAGATTTTTTCTTTTCTTTTTTCTTTTTCTTTTTTTTTCTTTTTCTTTTATTATTATTATTATTATTATTATTATTATTATTATTATTGTATACATACAACTTATTTTTCTTTTTTATAAGGAAAGAAAAGAAAAAAAAGAAAAAAGAACATAGCCAGGGGTATAAAGGACAAAGCAAAATATGGCACTGAAACAAGAAACAAGAACAGCATAATAACATTTTTTTCTTTGGAATACACATCTAGATAAGCAGCAGTACTATTTACTTAATGTCAAACTTTTCACACACATGTTTAGTTTTAATGGCCTTCAACTGTTCTATAGGGGCCAGAGAATGTAAGTATGTGGTCAGATTCTTTTGATACACAGTGAATACAGGTTTACTGCCAGAAAATTTGGATTTGTGAATATGACATTTTGCAAGCAGTAATAAAAGATTTACTAGAAATTCTTTGTCTTTATCTTGTATTCTATTGAAGCATCCTAAGATGATATGTTCATACAATAAATGTAGGTTAAGATGTAGTTTGTTGTTTATGAATTTTGAAACATCTTTCCAAAAGGTTTTGGTGTAGTGACAATGCCAAAAGAGATGGAGGACTGTTTCAGGCAGCGCAGAGCAAAAGGAGCAGGACGTATCAATGTCTGTTTTGAACTTTGTCATGAAATGCTTAGCGGGGTAGATTTTATGCAAGATTTTGAACTAAATCTCTCTGACCTTGTTGGTAAGTATGTATTTATGAGGCAAGAGCCAGACCTGTGTCCAAGCAATATCGTTGAATGAGCCCAGTAGTTCGTTACGTAAGGTTTTGTTGCGATCTCGTTCTGGAACATGTGACGAATTGCTCGATTGTTTCTGCGCGGCCCAAAACAGACTTTGCCACATAATGTTTCTTGTGGTTTGATAACAGATACAGACATACCAGACAACTGAAACTCATTTCCACACAGATTCACAAAACCAACCGGAATGGCATTCATAACTTGATAAAACTCTTGAGGGGAAACAGAAAAATTCTATGTATGTACAAACTCATCATAGCTCATTGGATGAGCATCTGCTCTTTGACAGATGGTCAGGACCATGAACGCGGAAGTGGTGGAAGGAGCGAGCGAAATTCAAAAAGAGAAAGCAAAAAAGAAAAAGAGGAAGAAAATAGAAGTGTCTAGTGCAGGGGAGCCCAAACTTTTTGTCTCCGAGGGCCAAAATGAAAAAGTGCGTGTGAGTCGCGGGCCAAACACGGCGATGTCAAGCATGAAAAACACATATAACTGCAAATTATAAAGCTGCTTTATTGTATTTACTTTTAATGTTTTCGATAGCCTACATTTGCATTTGTTTCTATCTATGCAAATAACATACTATATTAAAACAAATGGTAACTCTGGCAAAAGCCTAGTTTTAGTAGAACAAAGTCAACCATTGTAGCAATTTAGTGCAAAAAAAAAGAAAACACCTGTATCTACAGCACCTACAGTAACTATACCTCATTTGTTAACTCAAATAAAATGCCACATTAGATTGTTTTGAAAGTGTCAGTTCAGCATCAATTATTTTATTATTTAGTTTTAGCATATACTGTTGTTGATCTCAACAACCTTTGCAATAAAAGTTGGAAAACTGTGAAAGTTGATGCTACAACGCTCTGTGATAAACACCAAGACACTACAACAATGTTTTTTTTGTGAAAGGAGTGAAACAGCGCCCCCAATTTGACGCTGGTGGTCAAAAAAGTGTACTGCATCCATATTTACCTTTGAGAATGAATGGAAGAGACTAAGGCCCAATCTCAATTCTCTTTTCTACCCCTACCCCTTCCCCTAGCCCTTGCCCTTTCCCTACACCCTGAAACCAAGGGTTAAGGGCGAGGGTTGAAAAGACCACCCTAAGAAATGGGACAGCGCTCCATTTAACTGCATTTACTAGTGATAGGTAGATGAGGCCTCGTGAAGCGTTTCGGCACATCCCCCAAACTGTATTGATACTGTGCCGGTACAGTGTCGCTGTGTTGCTCTATATTGACACCTGGTGGATCTTTTACATCATTGCATGCAACTTAGTTGAGACTCACAAAACACACTGATTCAATGTTACTGTATTTCCTATGGTATTATATTTCATGTTATGTGCAAATTAAAGTGAAAGTCGTGAATGTGATTGACCAATTTTTATTTTATTTTTTACGTTAAAAAAAAATGTGTCCAATATTTTGGCATTCGGTCTTTTGTGTTTTGTTGACACTATTACCACAGCTTTGGAGAATACAGCTCACAGGGTACAGAAGAAGCTGGGGTATAGGCGCAGATTTATGTTCTTCCCAGTGCGTGCCCACAAAAGGAAAAAAAAAAAAAGCGTAGACCGGGATTCGAACTATCAGTACCATTGTAGAGCCTGGCCATTAAAGCTAGGTGCTTTACCCACGGAGCTAAACAAACACAACTAATGACTAGAGCCCTGACCCAGTGATGGAGTCAGCTGTTGCATTGACAGTGATTCATCCCATTGACACTTGCAGATGCGGTACCTTTTAAACACAGTTTGGTGCGTCGGTGACGAGCGACACAGTAGCAGCATCGGTCACGCGGCTTTTTCTTAAAGTGACACCCGCGTCGATACGGGGCCTCGCTCTATGAGCTCGACACATGCGCTGGTGCGTCTGTGTTGCTGGACCCATCACTAGTGCATATATTGGTGTCTATGTGTTGCCAATCCTGTGTCTGTGTTGTAGATGCTGACACGGGTGGCCCGACGCGTGTCCGTGGCTTGGAGAGCTAATGTGGCCAAAACATAGTTCCTCGTAGGTAGGCTACATAATACATATGTTTGCCATGGTCATATTGTCGTGCATGTTTCTTTTTTGGTAATATTATGTGTTTGCTCCGTAGACTGTTGGCCATTGCTGTTTTTATTTGGGTCTAATTAATGATTGAGTTACATGTTAAAACTATAGGTCAAGGTGTTTTGTTTTCGTTTTGTATCGTAATCATTTCGTATTATTGGTTCGATTTTGGTTTTGTTTCTGTCTCCTAAGTTCTGTAACTTACTTTATTTTGTCCTCTGCTCCAGGATCTGGTCCGGGCGTGGTTGCCCCAGACGGTGGGGGGTTTGGTGATAGTCCCTCACTCCTGCTCCATCACTTCGCGTGTGTTGTGGTATTTTTGCACTCCCTCACATATTTGCACATTTAGTTTGCCCTAGTTTGATCTGCTTTTGCTTGTATGTGTGCATGTGTGTGTGTGTGTGTGGTACACGGAGCGTGGTGAGTACTGTCCCCAACTTATTGCGCCCCCACTAGGTGCATCTGCGGTCGGCCAGTCCAGGGCATTTTTAAGCTAATTAACTAGTCATTTTCACTAGTTATCCTTTTTAACACTTTAGCTGTGTTTAACTAAATCATGAAGTAGGAACTACATAAATAAATGAAATATTTTTAAAATCCTAAATCGACTGTGTCTCTTCTAGACCATCTACTGCATCCTTTGTACCTGTGTTACCATCAGTCCTCACCCTTCGGTTACATAAAGCTTTTCACTGATTTGACACTTTTTAACCTCTTAACCCCCACCTGAACCAACAACATTTTCTCCAGTTCCTCATTACACAAATCTAGCAGCTTCTTGACTGGAGTTTACAGCCTATGAATAGACCAGTGTGACCCCTCATTTGAAAGCTAAGACCTACAAACGTTGTTGTCACCTTTTTGTTGTATTTTGGTGATTTTTTCCTAAGTTTTTAGTCACATTTTTGTTGCTTTTTGGTTGTGTTTCTGACAATTTTTTTTTTTGCTTTTTCATGACTTTTTGTCCTCCATTTTGTTGCGTCTTCGTCACTTTTATGTTGCTTTTTCAGCGCCTTTAATTTTTCTTTATTACTGAGAATAAAATATTGTTTAAAAAAAAAAGTTTTGTATCATTTACTTTTAATTCTAGTCTTTTAGTGAAAATATGTTTAGTTTTCCTCAAGATTTACTCAAAAAATATGTTACATTTTTAGTTGAGTTTATGTGGAACAAATGACAAACCTTTAAAGAAGTGAATCAGTAAAAAGATGAAACTCCTGAAAAATAAACTAATGTGACAGTTTTTAAACTAAGCAAATAGTTACATCACAATCATTTAAGAAATAATAAAATATTAGATCAAATGAACTTTCCCAGAGTCAGTTTTCTTTCTTTAACATGATGTATAAATGTAGATGTTTGACCTTTAAAGTGGCTGCAGTTCTTGGACAGGCTGTTGTTGTGCTCTTGTGTGAAAAAGATACTGAAAAACAGCCGATCTATGTGGGGTTTGAACCTAAAACAGCGGAGAACGGTCCCAGCCTGGTCCAGACTTTTAAAGTGGCCTTTTTATTGTTTAATCCTGACTCTATAGAATAAATTGTTTAATTCCCTTTAACTGCTGTTCGTCTTCAAGGGGGACGTAAAGACCCTGAAGAAGTGTCTGCAGAATCGCTCGGCGGCTGAGCTCGAGGACCTGCTCAGCTTCATGAGTCCGAGCAGGGCCGAGGCGAGGCCTCCTTAAATATAATTCAAGCACCACCTAAAAAGGTCAGAAAAAAATATATAAATATAATATACAGCTGGAGTTCAGTCCACTGATCATCGCGGCGGGAAAAGAGGGGGTTGAACTACTGCTGGACGCCTACGGAGTCGACACCGGAACAATTGTATCATTTAACCCTTTTCCTCGTGGGGAAGAGAGAACCCACAAGACCAGGCCCCGGCCAACACATCGGGGACTCAAGAACAAGAAACAAAGACACACGGGTGATTAAGGAGAGCCACGAGCCAGCGAGTGCTCACCTGAAAACACCGGGGCTGGTCGGGTTCATGGACCTGCTGCTCATTTAATGTAACTGGACAAAGAAATACAAAATGGTTAATATTGGGAAAATATCCAACAGGTTAATTTATGCCTAAAAATGTTAGACTCTCGTCGACTTCACGCTAAAAGATTAACAGCACAAAGAGGTTAATGTTGTGGCTTTTATAATTATAACCAATTGTAATATTCTTCTTTTTTTTCTTTTTTTGTAATTCATGCTCAATATTTCTTTGAAATGGGTAAGCCTGGAATCTTCATTTATAAAAATAAATAAAATGCCTCAAAATAGAAAAGACTGTCTGTCAGGGCTCATTATTGGGGAAACAGCTCCACCCTGTGGCCGTGTATATAGGCTACTCTTTGTGACGTCTTACATCTTTAAATATTAGGCCTAATTTGCGTTAGTTTAGGTCTAATGATGCTCTGGGTTTTAAAACGCAGAGCTAGTGTTAGCATTAGCAACGTTAGCATTAGCATCTAGTGGGGTCGGCCCGATGTTCCCCGGGTCCGATGTTCCCCGGGTCCGATGTTCCCACGTACCTCGGGGAACATCGGACCCTCCGAACGCCGGAGGGCCCGGTGTTCCCCGACCGATGCAAGCAATGAACACGCCCCCCGCCTCTCTCTTCACCGCTTGGCACAGAGCGGCCCTGTGCGCGCGGATAATGGAGCAACAAGCGGCTTGGTTTCGCTCATAACCAGCCTACTGATTAGGCTACTTTATAACATACTATGAGTCTTGTAGATCTCGCATTGTAATAGCCTACAACATTTTTGTACAACCTCAGAATATGAACAACAAAGCAACACCAAACTCACCCACAGCCGCTTTTCTTTTTTGTAAACAGATCTCCCCCTGTTTATCCTCGCAACCTGCTTGATTGGTTCGTTGTTGTAGCTCGATCGTGCATAAATCCATGTTTTTTTCTTGTGATTGTCCGTGAGCCCCAGCGTAGTCCATCACGCGGCGTGCGGAGAGCCAAGTGCAGCGGCTCGTGCCATAGCCGCTCCTAACTCTCAGCAAGTCTTTTCTGATGGCTGCACTCCAGCCTTATACACATTAAATTAGGGATCTTTTTTACGAATGGGGCAACATGCATTGCTTCCTCACTCCTCTCCCAGTGCCGCCGCCTGTCATGTGCGCATTACGCACTGTGCTTTGGCCATCAGACGCTCTGAGAGGCACCACTGAGGCCACTGAGACTGAATGACGTTGAACTGTATTTGCGCCGCTGATTTTTGACATAAAAATGATCCATAGCCGATATTAAATGAGAACGCTGAGGAAGCGCAGCAAAGGAAAAGTGATCGGGGCTTATGGCACAATTACGCGGCACCACGGGTGGACCTGTGAACGCCCAATTTTGTCCAAGCCCACCCCACGGTCCTGATCATTCAGTGTTCACTGCCTCTCCCAGGACAGAAACATCTGTCTGCAGTCACACTACAGGCTAACGTATACGTGTTGGGGCATGAGTAGCTTACTTATATTTGCTAATGTTTGTTTTACGTTTTGCCTGATGAATGAAGAGCGCTGAATTATGCCTGTGCGTAAGTCCACCCTGATCGCATGCAGCGTTGGCACTTGTATTGACGGGGGAACATCAGACTCGGGGAACATCGGGACTTTTTAATATGCGAGGTACCGATGTTCCCCAAGTCCGATGTACCCCATCTAGTAGATTAGCTGCTGAATGAACCACTTGATCTAAAGCTACAAAATGACATTGTATTCTTCATGATTTAAAAAGAATGATAATATAAACGTGACTAGAAGCTGGAAAAGTAATAGTGTTTTTTTTTTTTACATGTAAATTAAAAGTTCTCAGACGATCTCTGCCCATTATTTTTGCTGTGTCACTGTGAAGGTTAGCACTAACGTTAACATTAGCAGCTAGTCGATTAGCTGCTGAATGAACCACTTGATCTACAGCTACAAAAGTACATTGTAGGCTGTATGATTTTAATTTTATGACAATATAAAATGGACAGACTAAACACTGTCGCTGTAATAACATTATAAAGAACCAGCGAAAAAGTTACACAAGTAAATGTCACTGATGTTTTTTCACATGTAGAGTAGAAGTTCTCAGATGATTTGTGCTCATTATTTTCGATGGCTGAGATCTGCTGTGTCACAGGTTAGCGCCTCCTGTGGGTGAATGTCTCTCAGGCATGAACGTTTCTACACTGAGCTAAACCCACTGTGATCATTATTACCCGTCATTAACATTTGCTTGTGTCATGTTTTCGCTGGTTCTTTCTAAAGTCTTTAAAGCTTCAGCTTTTAGTCTGTCCCTTTCATATTATCCAGGGCAGTGAGACATTGGTCGGCCCAGAGCTGGGGGGCCTTTTCTTTCCAACAACATTATAATCCAAAAACAAGTTGATGCTCTGGCTGAGCACATCAAGTGTTGCAAAGACAAAAGCGAGTTGTACCTCAAAGTATGTGAATGGCTCTGACGGAGGGGGGGCAGCACCACCCACATGGCCATTAGAAGCTGTTTCAAATGTGAGAGAGGCGTTTAAGCAAATGCCCAGTTCTCCCCTTCATCGTCACGGCCCTGCCCAAAGGTACAATGAGACAAAGCTTTGTGCATATTTGAGGGCAGTCAGTCACATGTTTAAAACATCGTCTGCACTGAAGTCAGGGACAGGGCGGCCCTAGCCTTCAGGGGGCCCTCAGCACAATCTGACTAAAAGGGGCCCTCACCACGTCAGCATCACACAGATTCAGCAACTGATGATTTACATTCCACACTCCACACAACAGCTGTCTTCATCTTCACTTATATGTTTCAAATACCAGCAATAAGAGGCAGAGAACACCTGACATCACGATTTCCTCTTTTCATCTGCATTTTAATATGGTGCAGTTGAGTCGACAGCCCTGATAATAATATTGAAACAATGTGGAGTCTGAGGACGACGGAGTGCTGTTGTTGATGACAGACCTGATCTGGGCTCAGTGCATTTGAATGTGAAAAGCTTTAGGTGTGGAGCAGGAACAATGAGCTGGAAAGAGGATTAAAAAGCACTGGGCCTAAAATTGAACCCTGGGGCACACCACATGTAATTCCATGCACCTTAGCAGGTGCACCTTAGAGGAGCAGGTATCCACACTCACCATGAACGTCCTGTCTGTGAGGTAGGAAGTAAACCATTTGTGTACAGCACCATAGAGGCCGATGTGTTTTAAACGAGTTAAAAGAATAGTGTGGTCGACTGTATCAAAGGCAGCGCTCAGATCCAGAAGAACCAATACTGTGACCTTCTGTGAGTCATAATTTAATCTAAAGTCATTTAAAATCTTTAAGAGGGCGGTCACGGTGCTGTGGTTTACCCTAAAGCCGGACTGGAATTTCTCAAGGACATTGTGTGCAGTAATAAAATCATTAAGTTGGATATTAAGTTAAGATTTTGCTTAAAAATGGTAAGTTGGATATTGGTCTGAAATTGTTAAAAATCCAAATTGCTCTTCTTCAACAGGGGCCTCACCACCGCCCCTTTAAACGCAGCAGGGAATACCTCCGTCTGAAGAGAGCAATTCATCATGTTTAGAAGCTCGTCTCTAAAACAGACATAAAATGTTTAAAAATGGGAGGAACTCTGCTGTGGGAAGCACGGTCCACTGAGCGATATCCTCTTCTTCTTACTGCAGATGTTGTCTTATTGTGATACAATATTTAATTTATCTGTCGTCTGTTCATCACTATTCACATGGTGTCTCCTGTCTCCCCCCCTCGGGAGTGCCTGTCTAGATCGAACGGAGGAACCCTGCATTCTGTAATCTGAGGACTGGACGGTCTGCGATCTTGGCCCGTCTGCTGAGGGATCCTTCGGCCCTGGGTCTATAGCCTGTCCGTCCATGGGAGTGGATCTCTCCTTCTGTGGTTCTCCCCAAGGTTTCTCTTTTCTCCTGCCGGGTTTTTGAGTTTTTCCTTGCCGTGCTGGAGAGTCTAAGGACGGGGGACGCCCGAACTTTAAATTGTCATATTTATTGCTCTGTTTTATTGCCTTAATGTTTGGTGCAGCTGTGGGGAAACGTCTGTTGTGATATTGGGCTATACAAAACCATTAAGCTTAATCTTAAACTTAAAAAACGTCGCTGGGACCGGGTCCAAAAGACATGTGGTGGGCCTCACTGAGGAGAAAGCTTTATCAAGCATCTCAGCATTAACCAGGACAAAACTATCCAGTGTTTCCTCTGGAACAAATAGACCATCAGATTTAGTATTTAGATCCGTGTTACTTTGGGTAGATAAAATATTACATCTGATAGTGTCTATCTTTCCTCTGAAGTGTCTGCAAACGCCTTACAGAGGGCGTCTGTGGGGTTAAAAGGAGTTTTGTTTAAATTACGGTTTAAAACATTTTCTATCGTTGAGAATAAGACTTTTGGGTTATCTTTTTGATTGGTGATTATTGTGGAAAAGAATTTGTTTCTTGCATTTCTTATTGCTGTATTGTAGGTCTTTTGTTGGGCACAGAATATTTGATAATATATCGTTATTTTGCTTTTCCCCCCATCTCCTCTCGGCCTTCCTGCAATTTCTCTTAAGTTGTTTTAGCTCTCCGTTTCTCACACTTCTTTTCTTTCTTCAGCCACTTCAGGGGTGAAATTACGTTTCCTCACAGTTTTTGCTGAGGACTTTCGCTGAATCAAACCGGTGACATTAAAAAACAGGCAGTAATGGTCAGAGACAGCCAAGTCAACGACAGAGGACACAGTAGTGGACAGGCCATACGTGATGACCAGGTCCAGACTGTGTCCTTTCTCGTGAGTTGGAAAAGAACAAATATATTTTTTCCCTTCATGTTGCAGGCGGGTGAAAATCTGCTGATTCAATGTAAGTCAATGGGACACGTCTGTGACACTATGGGAGTAACTATTGTTCAAACTGATATTAGACCAAAACAAAAACTGTCCCAAACTTAATCTTCCCACTGATTATTCATGTGGGTGAACCGGGTGGGTTAAGTGAAATGTGTCTGAACATTATTGAGTCGAGTTACATGTCAATACCAATGCAAAGCCTTGGTTTCAGGATACACTGAAAATGTGGTCATTTAGTAAAAAAACAAAAAAAAATCATTTTGCATAATTTTGAGCAGTTTGATGGAGAGGTGAGTGTGCGTTTTTACACACTCACACTTCCGCGTGCACACGCCCATGCCCACGTGAGTACCCCGCCTCAGAAACACACACACACAAGCGCACTGTGCACACACTCACACAGATGCGTCTCCTACACTGTTTGATAATTCATAAAGTTAATATGTCAATGTAAAGAGGACTCTTTCATGAAAACAATAAAAAATAATAATAATAATATATTTGACTATTTTATGGCCGTGTAAAGCATCGAAATGCACCGAACGTACGAAACACTCCCAGTGGTGGCAGAAAGTTAACGGCACAAGGTTCATTTGTCACCAATAAAAAGTTTAACATTTTGGATTTGCTGATTCTTTGTCTTTGAACATGAAAATTAAAGCCACTTTTGCGGAACAGTGCAGGTTTTATAGACATGCATGTTTGGAAATAAATGACGTACAAACTCCATTTGTTTACGATGTTGTGACGAAACGTCATTGGTTTTAGGGACAAAGTTTCATCGTTTTTTACATGAAACTTCTGTACAGAAATAAAGCCTGATGTTTGTATTTCCTGTTTATGGGACACATTAAAATGTAGAAAATTATATTTTATGAATTTAAATGTAAATTTCTGTTTTTTTTATATAATTTTTAATATCATTGAAATTATTTTTTTATACACACTGTTAGAAAACATCCTAAAATGTCTGCAAATGGTTCATTTATGTATTTATGTGGTTTAGTTTTTACACAATAACCACCAAAAAGCAGAAAGTGTCTGACTTTACAGACGATCTGAAACGTGTCATCCAGCCCTTGTCCAGCAGAGGCCGCTGCTCTCTGGGTCAGCGCTGCCTGGGCGGAAGTCACATGTTTTTTGTTTGATTGTTTTGTTTTTTACACATTTGTGCGGAGTTGGAGCGTGGATGTTTTATAATCTGGAGTGACTGCGCGCGCCCGGGGGTGAGAGACGAAGCAAAACAAATACCGTAAAATAACGCGAGAAACAGCGGTAAAAGTCACCCGTGTGACGCACGCGGAGGCAGCTGTGATGCTAGCGGTGCTCAGGGCTAACGCTAACTCCGCTCTGCTGCGACATTAATCACACTTTTGGGCTGAAACTGAAGCGAGAATGAACCATATGAGGTAAACTAGTGAGTTTGTGTTTGGAAATTGAAACAAAGCTATTTCCACTAATTCAAGGGCGATGATTTAAATTGCCCATATAAGGTAAACTAGTTTCATAAAAGGCCAATGTTACACTCGCATTTCCTCTTTTGTGTTCATACATTTGTTGTAGATGTGGATGATCATAAGGAGGCCTCGCTCCTTTAGGCAATAAGAAAGAATGTTTGGGAAAACTTGTGCAAATCAAACTTTCAAACTTGAGCTGTAGATACTGACACAAACATGAGGGAAATATGTAAGGGATAATGTATAGAACGCTGGTCATTATCGGGAAAATAAGTACCGACAGGGCGAACTGGACCCCGACGCGAAGCGGAGGGGTCTTGTTTCGCTTATTATACGGCCATTTGCCAACTGAACACACAACATAAACTTCGTAGGCTTTTATGAAGGCCGAAAGGTTTATTTAATGACATCCGCGACAAATAGTTCCCAAAAGTTTGCGCGTTGCGCTGCAGCGTTTGGCTAGGCTAGAAGCAGCAAGGCTAGCAGCTAGCCTAGCTGCTTAGTTGAAGGCGCAGTTGGAGGAATGGTGGTGAATCTTTGGGTAAATTGAAAGTCAGACTCACGCTAACCTCACGAGCAATTCCCCCAACTTCTCTCTCAGTGACGGGGACAGAGAGAGTGTCCGCTACTACGTACGCGCGGAGTGATATGAAAGCACGAACTCCGTTGCCATGGGCAGCGGTCATTATTTTTTTCAGAGGTCCTTTATCAGAAAATAATGACCGGTAGAACGTTGGGAAATCCCATTCAAATCAACGGAGCTTCTACTTACGTTGTGAAGAGCCGTATAATAAATAGTTTTATTGAATGTTTTCACATCAAAATCAGGCATGTAGCTCAGAGTAGAGAGGGCCAACATTGTCGATATTTTCTGTGAACAAGTCATGATAGAGCCTGGTTAAATTTGTGCAGAGAAAACTTCCTTTGAATCTGTTGAATCTGCAAGCCGACTATTGACTCTCAAAGGCCTGACCAACCAGAGCTTTAGGTGTGGAGCAGGAACAATGAGCTGGAAAGAGGAGGAGGAGGGGGGGCAGCAGAGGTTTCATCCACAGAGGTGAGGGGGGGCTCCTTTGGGGAGGGGCTTTCCACACAGAGCTATAAAAGCCCCCAATGACTTCCAGCTGGACTCTGGGCCTGTGTGTGACCCTGTCTGTGTGAGCTGGGAGGAAGAGCCACAAAGACTCACAGAGCGGCTCCACAGTCTGTGCTGCTGCTGCCCCCCCAGGAGTCTGTCTGCACACAGGTGAGGAGGATCTGCACACAGACACACTCACATCAGCCAGGTCAGGTCAAAGTAGGTTCTAAACTCAAGTCAAGACGTGTTTCACAATGAAACATAGACTGGACTTTCTTCTGCAGCTCCAGCGCTCGATTTAAGCTTCACCTTTTTATTACTGATGTACAAAAACCAGCGTGGTTAAAACTATGATACACAGCCCAGCATTGTCTCACGGATCATTGCACTTTTTAGAAAAAGAAAAACTCTTTGGAGCCAGGCTTTTCAGCAGTTTAAACGAGGAGCAAAACTACAGGAATCCTGTTTCCAAAGTGTCTTTTGTCTTTTGTTGCTGATTCACAGTGAGCTGATGGGGGAGGGGTGATACTGTGTGTGTGAATGAGAACAGAGGGAGGGGGAGGGTCACACCAGGTCAAACTACATTTAGTGTTTTACAGAATAATGCGAGTGACACAACAATAACTCCTGTTTCTGTCTGCAGAGAAATGGACCCAGCTCAGCCTCTGCAGACTCCCCGCACACAGGGAAAGACATACAGCTGTGAGCAGTGTGGGAAAGGATTTACTACATCACGCAATCTTAAAGAACACATGAGAATCCACACTGGAGAGAGGCCATACAGCTGTGAGCAGTGTGGGAATGGATTTACTACATCAGGTGGTCTAAAACAACACATGAGAATCCACACTGGAGAGAGGCCATACAGATGTGAGCAGTGTGACAAGACCTTCACTCAGTCATCCAGCCTCAAAGACCACATGAAGATACATGCTGGGGAAAAGGAATACAGCTGTGATGAGTGTGGGAAGTCATTTAAACAGCGCTCAGTTCTCAGGCAACACAAGAGAGTCCATGATGGACTAAAGCCGTACGAGTGTGAGCAGTGTGGGAAAAGATTCAGTCAGTTGTTTGCTCTCGAATGTCACATGAGGATCCACACTGGAGAGAGGCCATACAGCTGTGAGCAGTGTGAGAAGACCTTTACTCACTCATCCAGCCTCAAAAGACACATGAGGATCCACACTGGAGAGAGGCCATACAGCTGTGAGCAGTGTGAGAAGACCTTTACTCACTTATCCAACCGCAAAGGCCACATGAGGATCCACACTGGGGAAAAGCCTTTTGAGTGTGGCCTGTGTGGACATGTGTTTACTCAGTCTGCAGGTCTGAAAATTCACATGAGGATCCACACTGGAGAGAAGCCCTACAGCTGTGAGCAGTGTGATAAGACCTTTACTCAGTCATCCAACCTCAAAGACCACATGAAGATGCATGCTGGGGGAAAGGAATACAGCTGTGATGAGTGTGGGAAGTCATTTAATCATCTCTCAGGTCTCAGGGGACACAAGAGAGTCCATGATGGACTAAAGCCGTACGAGTGTGAGCAGTGTGAGAAGAGATTCAGTCGGTCACAGAGTCTTGAATGTCACATGAGGATCCACACTGGAGAGAAGCCATACAGATGTGAGCAGTGTGAGAAGACCTTTACTCGGTCAGCACACCTAAAGAACCACATGAAGAGGATCCACACTGGAGAGGAACAGCTGTGATGAGTTTGTTTCAGATCTTTTCAGATCAAATGTGCTTCATGACATGAAGATGTCTGTGTCGTTCACAGAGACTTATATTTTACAAATACTGATGCTGATGTTTTTAAGGGAGGTCATAGAACAGTGGCGGCTGGTCCATTATGGGACGCCGCCCCTCCTATCAATTATGCAAATAAAATAAAAAGTTTTAAGCTTAGCAAAATCCTAACTTCTTATATACAGGTATTTTATACACTGGAGGGAGGGGGAGTGGAGGTGAAGGAGGTGTCATATTGTCTGCCTGGTTCATCTTGTGCTATAACCGCTGTAACACAGTCTCATAAATGTGTAGTTTTGTGCTTGGGGCGGCAGGAACAGCGCCCCAAGCATCTAACCAATGGCGCTCTGAAATGGTATAAAAACGTCACTGTATATCATTAATTCAACCAATCAGAGACGCGCAATAATAAATCTCCGATGGGCGCTGAGGCCAAGCGCCCATCGGAGATTTAACAGGTGAAAGACGAGGAAGCGTCTCCTGTAAACAAACGTGAGTAGCGTGTTGTTGGAGCAGCTCTGAGCTCACGGACGATCGGAGGAAAAACTTCTCATTTGAGAGACGGAGAAGCTTCTGTTGTTTCCTGAGAGGAGGTGAAAGGATTTAGTCAAACTAATGGACTTGGGACATCTTTCTTCCGTCAGAAGTCACGTCTGAACGGACTTTCCTGGAGGTAGCATTACGATGCTAACTAGCTCATCTGCTTTAGCTGCTGCTTGTTTATTTCACACTTTGGGACAAACCCTCACTGACTTGGACAGACACTCATGTTCCAGGATGTGGACATTTGATGGAGAGAAGATTCAGGACCGTGAGGAGGAGCTAAGACAGGAGAGGGGAACGTCATTCATTCACTGAGGGAAACGGAGGTGGAGCTCCAGGTGCCTCAGAGGAGGAGGAGGACTCTCTTCTATATGTGAGCTGCACATTATTTCTGAACGGATCATTTGTCTGACGGTTTATACTGGTTTAAATCTGTGGCTCTGAGGCTCATAATGAAATTACAGCAGGTCTGGGACTAAAACTGTACATGAAATCAAAGAGGAAACACCTCCTGCCTTTGTTCTGGTTCTGTTGGTACAAAACACAAATCAGTGGTGCACAATACAAATATGTATAGTGATTATCGTTATACTTTAGTCAGAAATGATTTATTTTTTAGTTGAATAAAACTAAACAGTAAGTTTTGAATATATTCTACATAAAATAATAATATTAAATGCCCCAAAGATAACTTTCTTTTTTAAGTTAAAAACAATGTTTATAAGTATCTTCTAAAATATAATTGAAGGTAGGTCGAGGCAACAGCCCCCCCTGGTTTTCACATCACCAGCCGCCACTGTCATAGAATGTAAATCTTCATCTAAATCTTCCTGATGTAAATAGTGTCTTCATTGCCTTGTGCCTTGTGCTGTTTTCCTCATGTGTTTTTTCATTCCTGTTTGTGTCGTTCACAGAGACTTATTGAGTCGACTGTTTTTCAAACTCATGTTTCAGACTCGCTGATGTTTTAGTGTTTAGTGAATGTAAAGCTTTTCACTGATTTGACATTTTTTAAAGAGGGGGTATTATGCTTTTTTCAGCCACATAGCACCAGTCTATATCACACTACAATGATGACGAAACCTTCTGTTGGTCTGTCAATGCAGTAAATTAGAATAACTGCCTTGTATAAAATTGCTCTTTCAAAATGGCGTTAGCAAATGACTTGAAATAGGCCCCTGTCTCTTTAAGAACCTCTGACCCTTTCCGACACGCCCCCTCCACCCGCTGTCTGTGGCATCACAACAACACTGCGCTCGTTGTCTGCGTACAGTATTGAAACTACGATCGGTGCATTTTAATTTTTATTGTTGGAAAGGACCTACTGTCTATCACTTTGTGAACAATGGCCACACAGGATATTATTTGGAGACGAACCTTCCACACCGGACGCTTGGAAGGGGCTCTTGCCTGAAAAATAACTGCTGTTTGGAGGCTTCTCTTTGCATCTGCCATGCCCTATGGATCTCTAACTATACCCCCATGGACGACACCAGGATCTGCAGGAGCCCATACCATTCAAAGACGGACATTATCTGTGCAGGTGGACAATGTTTTTTCGAGGTTACCCGTTAGCTTGTTATAATCGACTACAGCTCATTGTTGATGAAAAGTCTGTAATAAACCACACATGTGTAAAGCCAGGCTCATTGTGTGATCATCGTAAAGGCTGCTTCGAGTAGTTGCTGCTTTATTGACGTTATTTGTGCATAATATGCTGCCTGTTTTCAATGAATGTTGTGAAGGTGAAGGTTGTTAGCTTGTCGCGGCTAATAGTGCCTTAGCTCCGGGAGAAACCACTCGGCTACGACTCACTGTAGATGAAATGTGAGCAATAAACTACACAATCAACAAGCCAGGCTCCGTGTGTGATCATCATAAAGGCTGCTTCAAGCAGTTGCCTGTTTTAGTGACGTTTTCAATGCATAATATGCTTGTATTCAGTGAATTTTCCCGTTAGCTTATCGCGGCTAGCTTGTTAGCTCCGGGAGAAAACCACTCGGCTATGACCCATTGTAGATGAAATGTGAGCAATAAACTTCCAAATCAACAAGCCTGGCTCCGTGTGTGATCATTGTTAAACGGTTCTTTATGTGTGTGGTGGTTTTATTGACTTTATGTGTGCATATTTCTCGTTTTCACGTGATGACTCGAGGTTTAGCTTAGCATTAGCTTTCTCCGGAGGCTCTGTGCATCATCAAGGCCCAGCGCAGAACCAGACACTGAAATAAGCGTTCTTGTCACCGGTTTTAATCCTGGGTGTTTCGGTAACAGAAACACTGATGTGTGTCTTTGTAAAAGTCTGCTGTGGCTCCGGTTCACAACACATGAAGCTAAACCTCCATGATGACTCTGTTTACATCTTAGGGCTGGACACTGCGGGGAGGGGGTTCTGCTGAGGAGCAGTGGTTGGTTACTCGGCTGGTGACGAAAGGTCGGAGGCGTATCCTGGAGGTCGAGGGCGTTTCCTGAAGGAATCAGGCGTTTTATCCCTAAAATGGCCGCCATCAGAGTTTTTACAGATTACTCGAAAATACGTGAATGTGCCAAGGCAACACTTCAGGCATGGTTTTAATGAGGGAATGACTTAATAACATGATGTAAAGCTTGAAAAAGTCGATTTTGCATAATAGGCCCCCTTTAACCTCTTAACCCCCACCTGAACCAACAACATTTTCTCCAGTTCCTCATTACACAAATCTAGAAGCTTGTTGACTGGAGTTTACAGCCTATGAATAGACCAGTGTGACCCCTCATTTGAAAGCTAAGACCTACAAACGTCACATTTTTGCAACTTTTTGGTTTTGTTTCTGACGCTTTTTTGTTGCTTTTTCATGACTTTTCGTACTCCATTTTCTTTCGTCTTTGTAACTTTTTTATTGCTTTTTCAGCGCCTTAATTTTGTCTTTTTTAGAATAAAATATTGTTTTTCAAAGAATTTGAATCAGAGTTTTGTACCAGTGGGTTTTAGCCACTATATTGTGAAATCCCGTAAATGGACGATTCATTTTGAAAGCATTTTACGGTTAGTTTATATATGAGTTAGTTTATATATGAGGCGTATGTACAGACATAAACCATGATGTATTTGTTTTCTACTTATGGGACACATTAAAATGTAGAAAAAGATTTTATGATTTTATTAATATATAGTTCAATGCTGTGAAATCATGGGATATTTGTGTCATTTTCTGGCACATGATGTTGGACAGAGCTGATAGAAAAGTAAGAGGGCATCCATGGGTTTCTTCAAAGGGACAGAGCTTTTTCACACGACCGTTCACAAAACTAGAATGTGACCTGAAGTAATGAGACACAGTAGGTGGCGCTATACACCTAAGCTGTTGGTCACCGCCTGCCAATAAACCAAAGAAGAAGAAGAAGCACCATTCTTCAAATCTTTACTGACGGATCAAAGCAACCAGATTTCTGCGTCTGCTCTGCACAGTCTGCAGTCTGGTTTCACCGTGGCCAAGATCTACATATTGATACTTATTGATAGTTATATGTTGCTGTTAAATCTGCAGCTCTTGGGGATACATGTTCAGTTCTGCTGGGTCCCTTCACGTGTGGGGTTGAAGGGAATGAGCTGACAAGCTGGCTAAAAGTGCCCTCGCAGGGGATATTTCTATAAATGTCAATTTAGAGAAATCTGAAGCAAAATCACTCATTCACCAACGTATAAAGACTTTGTGGTAAGACGTTTGGGATCAATTTGTCAAGGACAGACACTTGTATACGATTCCAAATTTGTTACTTTAGTAAGTAAGGCTCCGACAGACCGGTGCAGAAGAGAATCAGAATCAGAATAGTTTTATTGCCATTGTTTGTAAACAGGTTCACAAACTAGGATTTTTTCTTGGTGAGACGTGCAACATTAAACACAAAACACATATAACACAGAGTTTAGATCAAAATAAGCTATAAACTTTAAACTATAAGGCTTTAGGGGCATGCATAGAAATATTAAAATAAGATACAAATAAGAGGTAAAATATGGTAGACGAAAATTGACATAAAACAACAGGATTGGATTTACATACGGTGTATAAAGTGATATAAAGTTATATAAAGTGATATTAAGTGATAGAGTGATATGAAGTGACATAAAGTGATAAGAAGTGATATAAAGTGACATCAAGTGATATAAAGTGGTATAAAGTGATATAAAGTGGTATAAAGTGATATGAAGTGATATATATATAAATAAAACTCAAATTTGAGAAACAAATCAACGCAGTCGTTAAGTCCAGTTTTTTCCACTTGAGAAAACTGGCGAAATTGAAGTCCATTTTATCAAGGCAGCATTTTGAGACTGTAATACAAGCCTTTGTAACGACCAGGTTGGATTACTGTTATGGCCTTTATACTGGTGTGAGCCAGGGGGCGCTCTCTCAACTGCAGCTCGTTCAGAACGCTGCAGCTCGGCTTTTAACAGGGACACGGAAACATGACCATATCTCACCGGTTTTAGCTTCTCTCCATTTGCTCCCAGTCAGATTTAGAGTTGATTTCAAAATTCTTCTCTTTACTTTTAAAAGTCTGAATGGCCTTGCCCCCTCCTATCTGTCTGACCTGATCCAGCCTTACGCCCCCTCTCGTGCTCTCAGGTCAGCGGATCAGCTGCAACTGGTTGTCCCAAAAACCAAGCGCAAACTTCGGGGAGATCGGGCCTTCTCTGTTGCTGGCCCGCGGCTGTGGAACCAGCTGCCATTAGAGATTAGACAGGCCCAGTCCCGGTTTTTAAATCTCTCCAAAAAACACACCTTTTTTCTCTGGCGTTTAACGCAAATTGATGTTGCTGCTGTTGTGTTGTACTTTTTACCTCATATTTTTTACTGTAAATATTTGTATCTGTTTCTGTGTGCGGCACTTTGGCCAACTGTACAGTTTTTAAAGTGCTTT
This sequence comes from Gobius niger, assembly GCF_951799975.1. Lineage (NCBI taxonomy): Eukaryota > Metazoa > Chordata > Actinopteri > Gobiiformes > Gobiidae > Gobius > Gobius niger. The sequence goes on along the minus strand of NC_136858.1, from coordinate 3,536,784 downwards.
ATAAATAAAGTTGGTATCGTATGGTATATAAAGTGATATGAAGTGATATAAAGTGAAAGTGATATAAAGTGATGTATAGTGATATAAAGTGATATGAAGTGATATAAAGTGACATCAAGTGATATAAAGTGGTATAAAGTGATATAAATTGACATTAAGTGATATAAAATGATAGTGGTATAAAGTGGTATAAAGTGATAAAGTGATGAAGTGGTGTAAAGTGATATAAAGTGATAACGTATGAAGTGACATAAAGTGGTATAAAATGATAAATTAACATAAAGTGATATAAAGTGGTATGAAGTGGTATAAAGTGATATAATGTTATATGAAGTGATATGAAGTGATATAAATGTGATGAAGTGATATAAATTGGCATGAAGTGATATAAAGTGATAAAGTGATATAAAGTGATATAAAGTGACAAAGTGGTATAAAGTGGTATAAAGTGACACAGTGGTATAAATTGACATAAAGTTATATAAAGTGATAACGTGGTATAAAGTGACATAAAGTGATATAATGTGATATAAAGTGGTATAAAGTGATATAAAGTGGTATAAATTGGTATAAAGTGATAAAGTGGTATGAAGTGATATAAAGTGATAAAAATGTGATAAAGTGATATAAATTGACATAAAGTGATATAAAGTGATAATGTGGTATAAAGTGACATAACGCGATATAAAGTGGTATAAAGTGGTATAAAGTGGTATAAAGTGACAAAGTGATAAAATTGACATGAAGTGATATAAAGTGATAAAGTTATATGAAGTAATAACGTGATATAAAGTGATCATGTGGTATAATGTGACATTAAGTGGTATAAAGTTATATAAAGTGATATAAAGTGGTATAAAGTGGTATAAAGGGATAAAGAGTATAAAGTGATATAAAGTGGCATGAAGTGATAAAGTGATATAAAGTGATACAAGTGATAACGTGGTATAAAGTGACATAAAGTTATATAAAGTGATATAAAGTGAAATAAAGTGATATAAATTGATAAAGTGGTATAAAGTGATATAAAGTGATATGAAGTGATATAAAGTGAAAGTGATATAAAGTGATATAAAGTGATATGAAGTGATATGAAGTGATATAAAGTGAAAGTGATATAAAGTGATATAAAGTGATAAAGTGATATAAAGTGATATAAAGTGAAAGTGATATAAAGTGATATAAAGTAATATGAAGTGATATAAAGTGAAAGTGATATAAAGTGAAAGTGATATGAAGTGATATGAAGTGATATGAAGTGATATAAAGTGACGTCAAGTGATATAAAGTGGTATAAAGTGATATAAATTGACATAAAGTGATATAAAGTGATAAAGTTATATAAAGTTATATAAAGTGATAACGTTGTATAAAGTGACATTAAGTGATATAAAATGATAAAGTGGTATAAAGTAGTATAAAGTGATAAAGTGATGAAGTGGTGTAAAGTTATACAAAGTGATAACGTATGAAGTGACATAAAGTGATATAAAATAAAACTCAAATTTGAGAAACAAATCAACGCAGTCGTTAAGTCCAGTTTTTTCCACTTGAGAAAACTGGCAAAATTGAAGTCCATTTTATCAAGGCAGCATTTTGAGACTGTAATACATGCCTTTGTAACGACCAGGTTGGATTACTGTTATGGCCTTTATACTGGTGTGAGCCAGGGGGCGCTCTCTCAACTGCAGCTCGTTCAGAACGCTGCAGCTCGGCTTTTAACAGGGACATGGAAACATGACCATATCTCACCGGTTTTAGCTTCTCTCCATTGGCTCCCAGTCAGATTTAGAGTTGATTTCAAAATTCTTCTCTTTACTTTTAAAAGTCTGAATGGCCTTGCCCCCTCCTATCTGTCTGACCTGATCCAGCCTTATGCCCCCTCTCGTGCTCTCAGGTCAGCGGATCAGCTGCAACTGGTTGTCCCAAAAACCAAGCGCAAACTTCGGGGAGATCGGGCCTTCTCTGTTGCTGGCCCGCGGCTGTGGAACCAGCTGCCATTAGAGATTAGACAGGCCCAGTCCCTGTTTTTAAATCTCTCCAAAAAACACACCTTTTTTCTCTGGCGTTTAACGCAAATTGATGTTGCTGCTGTTGTGTTGTACTTTTTACCTAATATTTTTTACTGTAAATATTGGAATCTGTTTCTGTGTGCGGCACTTTGGCCAACTGTACAGTTTTTAAAGTGCTTTATAAATAAAGTTGGTATGGTATGGTATATAAAGTGATATGAAGTGATATAAAGTGACATCAAGTGATATAAAGTGGTATAAAGTGATATAAATTGACATTAAGTGATATAAAATGATAAAGTGGTATAAAGTGGTATAAAGTGATAAAGTGATGAAGTGGTGTAAAGTGATATAAAGTGATAACGTATGAAGTGACATAAAGTGGTATAAAATGATAAATCAACATAAAGTGATATAAAGTGGTATGAAGTGGTATAAAGTGATATAATGTTATATGAAGTGATATGAAGTGATATAAAGTGATAAAGTGGTATAAAGTGGTATAAAGTGATCTAGTGGTACGAAGTGTTATGAAGTGTTATAAAGTGATAAAAATGTGATGAAGTGATATAAATTGGCATAAAGTGATATAAAGTGATAACGTTTTATAAAGTGGCATAAAGTGATATGAAGTGATATAAAGTGATAAAGTGACATAAAGTGATATAAAGTGATATAAAGTGACAAAGTGGTATAAAGTGGTATAAAGTGACACAGTGGTATGAAGTGGTTTAAAGTGATAAAGTGGTATAAAGTGACAAAGTGATATAAATTGACATAAAGTTATATAAAGTGATAACGTGGTATAAAGTGACATAAAGTGATATAATGTGATATAAAGTGGCATAAAGTGATATAAAGTGGTATAAATTGGTATAAAGTGATAAAGTGGTATGAAGTGATATAAAGTGATAAAAATGTGATAAAGTGATATAAATTGACAAAGTGATATAAAGTGATAATGTGGTATAAAGTGACATAACGCGATATAAAGTGGTATAAAGTGGTATAAAGTGACAAAGTGATAAAATTGACATGAAGTGATATAAAGTGATAAAGTGATATGAAGTAATAACGTGATATAAAGTGATCATGTGGTATAATGTGACATTAAGTGGTATAAAGTTATATAAAGTGATATAAAGTGGTATAAAGTGGTATAAAGGGATAAAGAGTATAAAGTGATATAAAGTGGCATGAAGTGATAAAGTGATATAAAGTGATACAAGTGATAACGTGGTATAAAGTGACATAAAGTTATATAAAGTGATATAAAGTGAAATAAAGTGATATAAATTGATAAAGTGGTATAAAGTGATATAAAGTGATATGAAGTGATATAAAGTGAAAGTGATATAAAGTGATATAAAGTGATATGAAGTGATATGAAGTGATATAAAGTGAAAGTGATATAAAGTGAAAGTGATATAAAGTGATATAAAGTGATAAAGTGATATAAAGTGATATAAAGTGAAAGTGATATAAAGTGATATAAAGTAATATGAAGTGATATAAAGTGAAAGTGATATAAAGTGATATGAAGTGATATGAAGTGATATGAAGTGATATGAAGTGATATAAAGTGACGTCAAGTGATATAAAGTGGTATAAAGTGACAAAGTGATAAAATTGACATGAAGTGATATAAAGTGATAAAGTGATATGAAGTAATAACGTGATATAAAGTGATCATGTGGTATAATGTGACATTAAGTGGTATAAAGTGGTATAAAGGGATAAAGAGTATAAAGTGATATAAAGTGGCATGAAGTGATAAAGTGATATAAAGTGATACAAGTGATAACGTGGTATAAAGTGACATAAAGTGACATAAAGTGATATAAAGTGAAATAAAGTGATATAAATTGATAAAGTGGTATAAAGTGATATAAAGTGATATGAAGTGATATAAAGTGAAAGTGATATAAAGTGATATGAAGTGATATGAAGTGATATAAAGTGAAAGTGATATAAAGTGAAAGTGATATAAAGTGATATAAAGTGATAAAGTGATATAAAGTGATATAAAGTGAAAGTGATATAAAGTGATATAAAGTAATATGAAGTGATATAAAGTGATATAAAGTGATATAAAGTGATATGAAGTGATATGAAGTGATATGAAGTGATATAAAGTGACGTCAAGTGATATAAAGTGGTATAAAGTGATATAAATTGACATAAAGTGAAATAAAGTGATATAAAGTGATATAAAGTTATATAAAGTGATAACGTTGTATAAAGTGACATTAAGTGATATAAAATGATAAAGTGGTATAAAGTGGTATAAAGTGATAAAGTGATGAAGTGGTGTAAAGTTATACAAAGTGATAACGTATGAAGTGACATAAAGTGATATAAAATAAAACTCAAATTTGAGAAACAAATCAACGCAGTCGTTAAGTCCAGTTTTTTCCACTTGAGAAAACTGGCGAAATTGAAGTCCATTTTATCAAGGCAGCATTTTGAGACTGTAATACATGCCTTTGTAACGACCAGGTTGGATTACTGTTACGGCCTTTATGCTGGTGTGAGCCAGGGGGCGCTCTCTCGACTGCAGCTCGTTCAGAATGCTGCAGCTCGGCTTTTAACAGGGACATGGAAACATGACCATATCTCACCGGTTTTAGCTTCTCTCCATTGGCTCCCAGTCAGATTTAGAGTTGATTTCAAAATTCTTCTCTTTACTTTTAAAAGTCTGAATGGCCTTGCCCCCTCCTATCTGTCTGACCTGATCCATCGAGGGCGGCTAGGTCGGGTCGAGTCGAGGCGGCCACCAGGCAGACGCAACAGGGAAGCCGGTCGTGTCAGGAGCAGCCAAGGAAGCGGCCACACAGGCTTGTCAGGTCTGTGTTTTGTTTGGAAACTAGAGGATCGAGGTATGCGTAGCGCTACGGTTTAAAGTGTGCACACGAAGTAAAGTAACTCTGAAAATTAAATCCAATGCATTGGTGAAGTGAAGTACTGAACTGGAAACACGCAAAGATTGAAAAGAAAGGTTTCTACTAAAGACTATTTTTGTTTTACTATGCAAGTCGAAAGGGTTGTTTGTTGAGGGTAACCTTTTTGATTTTGAACTGAATATTTTGAGTTTTGGTACAAAATGACTGAAACTAATGTTGAGGCGTTTTCTGTTGAGCCTAAGAGTGAATTGTGTTTGGAGCCACCTTTGGTTGAACTAAGTGTCAGAAGTAAAAGATACGAAAAGCTAACAGAAAAAGCATTGCTTGCAAAAATATCAGATTTGGAAAAAGCAAGAAAATGTCTGCTTAACAAAGCTAGCAATGTCAAAAAACAAATTAATGAATTAATAGCAAATGATGGGTCATGTGAAGAGGTTAACAGTTTATTTACAAAGTACGAGTTTGTTGTACAAGAAGCCAAATGTACTCATCAATGTTTATTGAAGTTGTTGCCTGATGATGAAAAAGAGAAAAATGAAATTTGGTTCAAAGCAAAGCTATTGAGTGTCCAAGAGTGTTCTCAGTCTGTGTCAGAGTATTTTTTGAGTAAAACTGACGGAGCACATACGCAGCCTCTCCCACATGTCATATAGCTCCAAAAAAGCTCACGATAGAAGCTACCAAACTCTTCCACGTGTTCCCTATTTAAATAAAGTTACGTGAAGTGTTTTCATGCGAAGTATATTTACCCAGAAATGTAGCATGCCGATTTTATAAGCAAATAAAAAGGGGGACTATATTGTGAGGTGTAATGATACGAGGAGTAAAACGTCCGCGCAGTAACTCCTAAAGGTTATTGACGGAAGTGAGCGGGGGAAGTCTTTAGGAGTTACTACGCGGACGCTGTGCTCCTCGTATCATTACACCTCACAATATAGTCCCCCTTTTTATTTGCTTATAAAATCGACATGCTACATTTCTGGGTAAATATACTTCGCATGAAAACACTTCACGTAACTTTATTTAAATAGGGAACACGTGGAAGAGCTTGGTAGCTTCTATCGTGAGCTTTTTCGGAGCTATGTGACATGTGGGAGAGGCTGCGTATGTGCTCCGTTTCCCTGGCAGAGCGCACGGACAAAGACCAAACAGGGATATATTAACTCGACAAAAGTGAGCTAAGAACATATCTTAGTATGTAAAAACGGTGGCCTATTCCTTTAAAGCTGTAATCTCTAAACTACCCTACAAAATGAAAGAGAAATTCAGAAGTATTGCTTGTGACATTCAAGACACACTGGAACGTAGACCAAGGTTCTGTGATGTCGTCAGATTTGTTGAACGTGAAGTTAAAATATTGTCAGATCCAGTGTTTGGAGACATTCAAGCTCAAACTGTTGAAAGGACTCCATTTAAAGTTGAAAGTCAAAGACCGAAAATGAGACATGAACTGAATTTTGCCACAAATGTACGTACTGTAAATGACAGAGACCCAAGTTGTTTGTTCTGTTCTGAACAGCATCCTCTTTGCAACTGTGCTCAGTTTAAATGCCAGCAACACAATGATAAGATTGATTTCGTGAAAGAAAAAAGACTTTGTTTCAAATGCCTAAACTATGGACATTTCAGTAAACAGTGCAGTAAACGTGTTGTATGTGAAAAGTGTAACCTCAACCATCCAACTGTGCTACATCTTGTTGTCAAAGTTGACAAATCTGTGAACACTGAAACTTATGAGAGTAACCCAACTGTTCACTGTACTTTCACTACTGTCAAACCAGGCAAAGACCGAACCGGGGCCGGTGAAAGTGTAAAGTTTTCAGTACTTCCTGTAAATGTAAAGTTGAACAAAAGCAACAAAATCATTCAAACATATGCCCTTCTGGATAATGGTTCAACTTCCAGTTTTTGTTCTGAATCACTGATGCAAAAGCTAAACTTAAAAGGAAAAAAGACACAAATTAGTTTACAGACAATGTCGTCTGAGCAAACAATGTCAACTTACCTGATTCATGATCTTTTTGTCTCTAATGTTAATGATGCAATGTTTTATAACATTCCTGGTGTGTACACACAAAAGGTACTGCCAATTACAAAGGACAATGTTGTCTCCAAAGGGGATATTGAACAGTGGTCATACTTGAGTCACATTGATGTTCCTAAAATTATTTAAAAGGTTGAATTGGTTATCGGATTAAATGCTCCAAAATTGCACGAACCACAAAAGGTTGTTAATTGTCAAAATAATGGACCTTTTGCTGTAAAAACTCCGTTGGGTTGGATTGTAAGTGGAACACAATGTAAACACGTAAACTCCAGGAACGATTTCTTGGAAAAAGGAACAGTGAAGAAAGTAAGGATGCTCACAGGGAACAAAGCTCAAGGACGCTTCACAGGAGAAGGTGAAAGAAACGAAAAGGAAACGAAGCACAAAAAGGCTGTGCCAAAAGTGAAAAGAAAAAACGCTGTTCAAGAAAAAAGAAGTGACAAATGTGGACAATACTGGAAAGTTTGTAAAGGACAAAACAATGAAATTGCCCAAATCAATGCACATCGCCCAACAAATGCTTTAAAGAATCAAAAGTCTAAGAGATCTGACACACCCAACCAAAAATGTCCAAGAAAATACCTGTGTGACATACAGGAGAAACAAAAGTGGCAAATCGTGTACACAGATAAAACCTGAATGCCAATAGAAATGTCTGTATATTTTGGTGTTTAGTAAACATAAATGTTATGGTTTTGAAAAAGAAAACCCAATAGAATGACAAAAGGTTTAAATAAAAACCTGAAAGTGTTATCTTGTATTGTACTGTGATATGAGTGAAGTGATATAAAAGTGATATGAAGTGATATAAAGTGATAAAGTGACATAAAGTGATATAAAGTGATATAAAGTGACAAAGTGGTATAAAGTGGTATAAAGTGACACAGTGGTATGAAGTGGTTTAAAGTGATAAAGTGGTATAAATTGACATAAAGTGGTATAAAGTTATATAAAGTGATAAAGTGGTATGAAATGGTTTAAAGTGATAAAGTGGTATAAAGTGACAAAGTGATATAAATTGACATAAAGTTATATAAAGTTATATAAAGTTATATAAAGTGATAACGTGGTATAAAGTGACATAAAGTGATATAAAATGGTAAAGTGGTATAAAGTGGTATAAAGTGATATAATGTGATATAAAGTGGTATAAAGTGATATAAAGTGGTATAAATTGGTATAAAGTGATAAAGTGGTATGAAGTGATATAAAGTGATAAAAATGTGATAAAGTGATATAAATTGACATAAAGTGATATAAAGTGATAATGTGGTATAAAGTGACATAAAGCGATATAAAGTGGTATAAAGTGATATGACGTGATTAAGTGGTATAAATTGACATAAAGTGATATAAAGTGGTATAAAGTGACAAAGTGATAAAATTGACATGAAGTGATATAAAGTGATAAAGTGATATGAAGTAATAACGTGATATAAAGTGATCATGTGGTATAATGTGACATTAAGTGGTATAAAGTTATATAAAGTGATATAAAGTGGTATAAAGTGGTATAAAGTGATAAAGTGGTATGAAGTGGTATGAAGTGATATAAAGTGATAAAAATGTGATAAAGTGATAAAAATATACATAAAGTGATATAAAGTGATAATGTGGTATGAAGTGACATAAAGCGCTATAAAGTGGTATAAAGTGGTATAAAGTGATATGAAGTGATTAAGTGGTATAAAGTGATATGAAGTGACATAACATGACATAAAGTGATATAAAGTGGTGTAAAGTGATATAAAGTGATAACCATCCATCCATCCATTTTCTTCCGCTTTATCCGGGGCCGGGTCGCGGGGGCAGCAGTCTCAGCAGAGATGCCCAAACTTCCCGAGCCACACACACCTCCTCCAGCTGTTCTGGGGGGACCCCGAGGCGACACCAGGCCAGCTCGGAGACATAGTCCCACCACCGTGTCCTGGGCCTTCCACGAGGCCTTGTCCCACTAGGACATGCCTGGAACACCTCCCGCGGGAGGCGACCAGGAGGCATCCGGAACAGATGCCTGAGCCACCTCAGCTGCTCCTTTCGACGTGAAAGAGCAGCGACTCTACTCCGAGCTCCTCCCGGGTAACTGAGCTCCTCACCCGATCTCGGAGGGTGCGCCCAGCCACCCTGCGAAGGAAACTCATAACTCAAAGTGATAACGTGGTATAAATTGACATAAAGTGATATAAAGTGGTATAAAGTGACATAAAGTGATATAAATTGACATGAAGTGATATAAAGTGATAAAGTGATATAAATTGACATGAAGTGATATAAAGTGATAAAGTGATATAAAGTGATAAAGTGATATAAAGTGGTATAAAGTGATATAAAGTTATATAAAGTGATAAAATGGTATAGTGATATGAAGTGATAACGTGGAAAAAAAGTGACATAAAGTGGTATAAAGTGCTATAAAGTTAAATAAAGTGATATAAAGTGGTATAAAGTGATATGAAGTGATATAAAGTGATAAAGTGGTGTAAAGGGTTATAAAGTGATAACGTGGTATAAAGTGACATAAAGTGATATGAAGTGATAAAGTGGTATAAAGTGATATGAAGTGATATAAAGTGACATAAAGTGATATAAAGTGATGAAGTGATATAAAGTTATATAAAGTGATAACGTGGTATAAAGTGACATAAAGTGATATAAAGTGGTATAAAGTGACATAAAGTGATATAAATTGACATGAAGTGATATAAAGTGATAAAGTGATATAAATTGACATGAAGTGATATAAAGTGATAAAGTGATATAAAGTGATAAAGTGATATAAAGTGGTATAAAGTGATATGAAGTGATATAAAGTGATAAAGTGGTGTAAAGGGTTATAAAGTGATAACGTGGTATAAAGTGACATAAAGTGATATGAAGTGATAAAGTGGTATAAAGTGATATAAAGTGATATAAATTGACATAAAGTGATATAAAGTGATGAAGTGATATAAAGTTATATAAAGTGATAACGTGGTATAAAGTGACATAAAGTGATATGAAGTGATATAAAGTGATGGAGTTAAATTTAAACATTAAAATGTTGGAAATTATATTTAATGAATTTAAATGTAAATTTCTGCAGTAAATGTGGCGGTGATTTTGCCCCGAGGAATGTTTTTTTTTTTTCATATTAAATATTATACATAAATATAAATATTATAGATAATATAAATATTTCAAAGACTCCCTTGCTCCATTTCTGGTCCAAGTTTTTGAGGAAGCTATAACAACAGGTAATCTACCACCAACACTACAACAAGGTTTTATAAAAGTAATCCCTAAACCAAAAAAAGACAAACTGAGCATATAAAATTGCAGGCCGATTACCCTACTGAATAATGATGCGAAAATACTTAAGAAGGGGCTGAATGAAATAATTGATGAAGAACAGTCAAGATTTATGCCAGGAAGATGCATTATCAACAACGTGAGACTCATGTTGGATTTGTTGGATTATAATGAACATATTGACGATTCATCAGTATGATCAAGACCCTGTATAACGGATGTAACAGCTCTGTTAAGCTATCGCATGGAACATCTCCTAGGTTTACTATAGGAAGAGGAATAAAACAAGGCTGCCCTATCAGTCCGTACATTTTCCTACTAGTAGCACAAATGATGGCTAGTCATATTAAGATGTCCAACTTTCAAGGCATTAATGCTTTCGACCGAGAATTTAAACTATCACAGTTAGCTGATGATACTGCAGTGTTCATCAATAATCCAACAAACGTAAGTGCTGCAGTCGAGTGTATCAAAGAGTTCTCAGAGGTGTCTGGGTTAAGAATGAATTTAAATAAATCTGTCCTGTTGCCACTCAAAAATTGTAATGACCTTGAAATACATGGCATCCCAGTTAAGAGAACTATAACCTACCTTGGAGTAATATTGAACAGTGACCAAAAATTAAGATGCAGCTTAAACTTTGACCCCATCATTAAGCAAATTACCACCAAATTTAATATGTGGCTCATGCGTGATCTTTCTATCTATGGCAGAGTCTTATCGTCCAAAGCGGAAGGTATTTCAAGGTCAGTATATATTTCTCTGTCAATGAATATGCCTCAAACAGTATGTACAAAACCTGACAGACTGTTGTATAACTTCATCTGGAAACACAAAGCTCATTATTTAAAGAAGGATGTACTTTGCAACCAGAGGGGAAATGGAGGGCTGGAAGTTCTGAGCTTTGAAACTGTCAACAATGTCTTCAAAATTAAGTGGATATCCCAACTAGTAAAAGGAAAAATAAATATATGGAATACAATCCCCAAATACATTTTTAATCAAATTGATGGAATTGAATTTCTTCTAAAATGTAACTATAAACCTGAAAAACTACCCATCGAACTCTCAGACTTCCACAAGCAGGCGTTGCTCTCCTGGAGGCTGATGTACACACAGCTTCTCACCAGCCAGATGTTACATTTGGAACAATCAATATATTAAACATCGCAACAAAACGCTCTTTCTCAAAACCTGGTATGATAATGGAATAATATGGACTGTTACAGCCAATCTGTGAATGAATGAGCGTGATGCATAGAGGGGAGGTTATATAGGCGGGGCTCACGCAGGCCATAGTGAGCAGGTAGCCTACGAGAGCACACAGGTTTTCAAACGCTTGTGTGTACAAGTTTGACAAGGATTTTATGCACTGAAGAAAGTTGTTTTTATGCATTTATGTAACGTTGAATGCACTGCTTAATAAACATTTATTTTAACGCAACCTTAACCGGCTCTCCTGGACTCAATGGAAGGCACACACAGCGCGTCTGGAACCTGTACAATTACCTGCTTTCTGTAGTAAATGGCTGCTACATGGACTAATCAGCTCATCAATCAGCAGGGACAAGCATTCTCATACAACAAATTCATCACATTATACAAATCTCCAATTCCGCAGCGTGAATATGTTCAAGTTTGCAAATCCATACCAAAAGGAATAATGCATCTCTTGAAAAATTATCAATTCAATAATGAAACATAGAAAATTCAGAGCAAATTGTTTATAGGAGAAATTGATATCACTAAAAGAACATGTCCAAACAAATACAATAATAATAATAATAATAATAAAATCAAAAACCTCATCCAGCCTGTGCAGAGACCGATAGCAACGCTGCACTGGAGCTCAGTATTTGGGGAAGTAAACTGGAGCAGGGCTTGGCTGGTTGGTGAGAAGCTGTGCATCTATAATACAGTCACAGAAATCTCATATAAAATCCTACATAACATATACCCTGCTAAAAAAACACTTGAAAGATTCAAGCTCGACATAGATTATAAATGCGACTTCTGTCAAACTGAAGAAGAAACCATCATCCACCTGTTTTATCACTGCACATACAGTCACAACATATGGTCACACGTACAACAACTTATCCAGAACAAAACTGGCCATGTGATCAGCCTCCGGGAGAGTGACATCATGTTTTATCTCGATAATCCAAATATTCCCAAAGACCTTTCCCTTCTGATTCAGACTATCATCCACCTGGCCAAATATCATATTCATAAAACTAAGTGGGCACAAACAAAGCCAAATGAACATAATTGTATAAACAAACACAATCAATATCTTAAAACAATAAAGACTGTGGTTAATCAAAAAGCCATCAAAGCCCATAACGAATTCTGCAAATACCACATGTTAACACATATGTCATCCTGTATCATAATGTATTGATTCAAAATCCCCCTTCTCTGTCTTGACCTATTCTGTATGACTCTGTTACTATATTTTCTGGATTTCCCTTTTTTCTTTTTCTTTTTTATGTCAGTTTTGTTTTTGGAATATGCTTATATACATGTACTTTGAAGCATTTGTATTTTGCAATCACATCTGTTCAATGAAAGAAAAGAAAAAACTCCGCACAAATGTGTGAAAAACAAAACAAACAAACCAAAAAGATGTGACTTCCGCCCAGGCCGCGCTGACCCTGAGAGCAGCGGCCTCTGCTGGACAAGGGCGGGATGACACGTTTGAGATCGTCTGTAAAGTCAGACACTTTCTGCTTTTTGGTGGTTATTGTGTAAAAACTAAACCACATAAATACATAAATTTACCATTTGCAGACATTTTAGGATGTTTTCTAACAGTGTGTATAAAAAAATAATTTCAATGATATTAAAAATTATATTAAAAAAACTTTTCCTCTGGGCAAAATCACCGCCACATTTACTGCAGAAATTTACATTTAAATTAATAAAACATAATTTTCTACATTTTAATGTGTCCCATAAACAGGAAATACAAACATCAGGCTTTATTTCTGTACAGAAGTTTCATGTAAAAAACGATGAAACTTTGTCCCTAAAACAAATAACGTTTTGTGACGTCACAACATCGTAAACAAATGGAGTTTGTACATCATTTATTTCCAAACATGCATGTCTATAAAACCTGCACTGTTCCACAAAAGTGGCTTTAATTTTCATGTTCAAAGACAAAGAATCAGGCAAATCCAAAATGTGAAACTTTTTATTGGTGACAAATGAACCTTGTGCCGTTAACTTTCTGCCACCAGTGGGAGTGTTTCGTACGTTCGGTGCATTTCGATGCTTTACACGGCCATAAAATTGTCAAAGATTAATATTTTTTAGATTTTTTTTTTTTATTGTTTTCATGAAAGAGTCCTCTTTACATTGACATATTAACTTTATAAATTATCAAACAGTATTAACCCTTTAAATGCCAGTGTTTGTCATATACGACCATCAGTAATGTTGAATAATATGAAATAATTCTAAAATGACACCTTTTTTTTAACCATTGCTCCTGTCAGTGTGACCGGCCTGTCCGTGTGGATAATCAGCAGGAAGATTCACTTTGGTGTATTTTTTGTTTTAGTGTAAAGTCAGTTTGTTTAGTTGTGCCCCATAGACTCCCATTATAAATGCAGACTTTTAGAGACCCCCCCCCCCCCCCCCCCCCCATTATACAAAGCCCGAAAAACATTTTTTCTGACATTTGCCATTTTTCTGCATCAAACTGCTCACAATTATGCAAAATGTCTTTTTTTTTTTTAGATTTTTTTTTCACTAAATGACCACATTTTCAGTGTATCCTGAAACCAAGGCTTTGCATTGGTATTGACATGTAACTGTTGTCGACTCAATAATGTTCAGACACATTTCACTTTGGCTGAAATCATTGTGACCGGTTCACCCACATGAATAATCAGTGGGAAGATTAAGTTTGGGACAGTTTTTGTTTTGGTCTAATATCAGTTTGAACAATAGTTACTCCCATAGTGTCACAGACGTGTCCCATTGACTCATGAACGATAAAGACGTAATAACTCAGGACGGACTGTAATCTGCTCTATTGCACTATGTGGTTTGTCCACACATAGATCCACTGCACCTCTTATCACTTTATACCACTTATATCACTTTACAACACTTTATATCTATAGCGTTACAGTCTATGGCACCAGCGTTACAGTCTATGGCACCAGCGTTACAGTCTATGGCACCAGCGTTACAGTCTATGGCACCAGCGTTACAGTGTATGGCACCAGCGTTACAGTTTATGGCACCAGCGTTACAGTGTATGGCACCAGCGTTACAGTCTATGGCACCAGCGTTACAGTCTATGGCGCCAGTGTTACAGTCTATGGCACCAGCGTTACAGTCTATGGCACTAGCGTTACAGTCTATGACACCAGCGTAACAGTCTATGGCACCAGCGTTACAGTCTATGGCACCAACGTTAGTCTGTGGCACCAGCGTTACAGTCTATGGCACCAGCGTTACAGTCTATGGCACCAGTGTTACAGTGTATGGCACCAGCGTTACAGTCTATGGCACCAGCGTTACAGTCTATGGCACTAGCGTTACAGTCTATGACACCAGCGTAACAGTCTATGGCACCAGCGTTACAGTCTATGGCACCAACGTTACAGTCTATGGCACCAGTGTTACAGTGTATGGCACCAGCGTTACAGTCTATGGCACCAGCATTACAGTGTATGGCGCCAGCGTTACAGTCTATGGCACCAGCGTTACAGTCTATGGCACCAGCGTTACAGTCTATGACACCAGCGTAACAGTCTATGGCACCAGCGTTACAGTCTATGGCACCAACGTTAGTCTGTGGCACCAGCGTTACAGTCTATGGCACCAGCGTTACAGTCTATGGCACCAGTGTTACAGTGTATGGCACCAGCGTTACAGTCTATGGCACCAGCATTACAGTCTATGGCACCAGCGTTACAGTCTGTGACACCAGCGTTACAGTCTATGGCACCAGCGTTACAGTGTATGGCACCAGCGTTACAGTTTATGGCACCAGCGTTACAGTGCATGGCGCCAGCGTTACAGTGTATGGCACCAGCGTTACAGTCTATGACACCAGCGTAAAAGTCTATGGCACCAGCGTTACAGTCTATGGCACCAACGTTAGTCTGTGGCACCAGCGTTACAGTCTATGGCACCAGCGTTACAGTCTATGGCACCAGTGTTACAGTGTATGGCACCAGCGTTACAGTGTATGGTGCCAGCGTTACAGTGTATGGCACCAGTGTTACAGTCTATGGCACCAGTGTTACAGTCTATGGCACCAGCGTTACAGTCTATGGCACCAGCGTTACAGTCTTTGGCTCCAGCGTTACAGTCTATGGCACCAGCGTTACAGTCTCTGGCACCAGCGTTACAGTCTCTGGCACCATCGTTACAGTCTATGGCACCAGCGTTACAGTATATGGCACCAGTGTTACAGTCTATGGCACCAGTGTTACAGTCTATGGCACCAGCGTTACAGTCTATGGCACCATCGTTACAGTCTATGGCACCAGCGTTACAGTCTATGGCACCAGCGTTACAGTCTATGGCACCAGCGTTACAGTCTCTGGCACCATCGTTTCAGTCTATGGCACCAGCGTTACAGTATATGGCACCAGCGTTACAGTCTATGGCACCAGTGTTACAGTCTATGGCACCAGCGTTACAGTCTATGGCACCATCGTTACAGTCTATGGCACCAGCGTTACAGTCTATGGCACCAGCGCTACAGTCTATGGCACCAGTGTTACAGTCTATGGCACCAGCGTTACAGTCTATGGCACCAGTGTTACAGTCTATGGCACCAGAGTTTGTCTATGGCACCAGCGTTACAGTCTCTGGCACCATCGTTACAGTCTATGGCACCAGCGTTACAGTCTATGGCACCAGTGTTACAGTCTATGGCACTGGCGTTACAGTCTATGGCACCAGTGTTACAGTCTATGGTACCAGAGTTTGTCTATGGCACCAGCGTTACAGTCTCTGGCACCATCGTTACAGTCTATGGCACCAGCGTTACAGTCTATGGCACCAGTGTTACAGTCTATGGCACCAGAGTTTGTCTATGGCACCAGCGTTACAGTCTCTGGCACCATCGTTACAGTCTATGGCACCAGCGTTACAGTCTATGGCACCATCGTTACAGTCTATGGCACCAGCGTTACAGTCTATGGCACCAGCGTTACAGTCTATGGCACCAGTGTTACAGTCTATGGCACCAGAGTTTGTCTATGGCACCAGCGTTACAGTCTATGGCACCAGTGTTACAGTCTATGGCACCCACTATCCTCAGTTAGTACCGAGGCAGGGGCAGGGTTAAGCTGATTGGTTGATGATTGATTGGTTGAACAACTCACCTATGATTTTTTCCCCGCAAAAATAAATAAATAAATAAATTAAATATTAAGAAAAAAAAAACAAAACCTTGCAGTCACATTAATCAACTTCCAGGTGCACGCACATTTTGAGTTGAACTGTTTTGGGTGGATTTCTTTTTCAATTGGTTTCAATGTGGAGGGAAAATGAGTTAAAAAAAAATTAAAATAAAAAATCAGGCATGCATTTTCATGTAGAACAAAAAAGAAAAGAAAGTAAAATAAAATCAGACTACATTGTCAACGAGAAAAGTATGCTACACTTCAATGTAAAAAAAAAAAACTTACGCGAATTTTGAAAGTAAAAAAAAATGACCAATGTACAAGTGCGCCGTCTAATGTGTAAACCTATAGAGCTCCACAGTCCCGCCTCCTCTCCGGTCCGGAAGTAAAATTCCCCTTGCTTTGAGACCGTCTTGATTTGGAATAGTCTTTAACTCCGTAACTACTAGTCAGCTTGGGCTAAATCCAGCTCTGTGGTTATAAAGCGACCGCAAAGTCAGATGCAGGTGAAAAAAGCACGTATGAGATCGATCTAGTTTACGAAAAATACAGTTTAACTGCGAGCCTTCGTCCTAGAACTACATTACCCAGGATGCTCGGCAGTCCCTCGATCTACTACGAGGCTTTTGATTGGTGGAGCTTCACGTTCCCACACGTATTTATTTATTGTAATGTAGACAACATATTATAAACAATGTATTCAAACATAATGCAGGCAGATAGTTGACGTTTTATCCATATCTAACACTGAGAGTAAGAAAAACGTCAGATGGATCAAAAAAATGTTCCCAACGATCCAATTAAACGAACCACCGATCATTTTCATTCACATTAGCAGGATTCAGATTGTTTAATAGTGAAATAATATAGACCTTTTGTCTGCAAAGTAAAAGAAACTCGCCGTGTTTGCTGAAAACCTCGTTGCCTTGACCAGCGGGCGCGATGTCGCAATGGTTCTTGGGATACGGAGTTTCTATAGTCAGCTGGACAGCCAGATAACAGAGCCACAAAATAATCAGACCTTTATTTCTTTTTTGCTGTTTGTTTGTAGAATGGCCTCTGACCTTTTCTCTTTTAAGCCGACCGTAAAACTAGAAGAAACATAAACAAACAGAATGAGCAATGCTAATAACAAGTATATGCTAACATCGAGTCACAAACATTCAATACAAATGTCAAAACTGACATAAAATTAAACAATATAAATGATTCAACATAAAACAAACTTACGGACAAATCCTGTCCAAGCAACAACATGAAAAAGGTCCGAGCCCGGCCTGCCCTCTGCAGCCACAGAGGAAGCAAGACACTTCTTAAAGCGACCACAAGAGGGCGCTGTTGTGTCGAGTCTAAACCTAAATGTTCGAACCTGCACAGGGCAGAATATGGTACAACCTGTAAATATCAGAAACAAATATTATAAAATATTTCAATTTGTTTTAGAAGTAAATGTATGCTCATGCTAACAAATGCTAAAGCTAATGTAAGTCAAGTGGTGCAACTGCAAAATGTCAAAGTACCTTAAACAATGATAGAGACGCAGTGATCCAATACTGGGAGAAGAATCAGAAGAATCAAAATATCAGTGTTTTGTGCTGACACTGAGCTCCGTCCTCTGGTTCAGTCAGTTACAAATCACAGATGAAATGTTCAGGAGAAAGTCTGTCTAACATTTACTCGGCAAACATTTTACTTTGTACATATTTTTGGAACCTATTTCAATTTTAGAAAAACACTTTTTTATACAGAGAAGCTACAAATACACATAAAAAAAAAATACATTTAAATGTTATTGAACAAACACAACTTGTTTAATTATCGACTCACATGATTCACTTTTCAAACAACTATTGAGCATGAATTACAAAAAAAATATAATACAATTTCTAACAATAATTATAAAAGATGAACCTCCGACCCCCCGCCTTAACCGAGCATTTTCTCTTGTTCGGCTTTACCCAAATCTAAAAGTGCCTTGAAAAAAATGGGCAAAAAAAGCAGCACGAAGATTAAAAAATGCAACAAAAAGTGACAAAAACACGACGAAAACACTTAAAATGTGATCAACAAAGATCCGATCAGTTTTACAGGTCTTAACTTTCAAATGAGGCGTCAAACTCCAGTCGAGGAGCTTTTAGATTTGGGTAAAGCTGAACCGGAGAATATGCGCTCGGTTGCAGTAAATCTGATCATTGAAGCCATTTCTCGTGTCCAAAAATATAAACAATTGTTTGAGTAAATCTTGAGTAAAACTAAAAACATTTTCAAGTTTGAAGAGGTCCTAAAGAAATTTGACGAACACTGTCTTTCAAAGAAAAATGAAACTTATGAGAGATTTGTATTTCGTTCTCGTCTCCAACAGCCTGGTGAGTCGTTTGATAATTATCTCACCGATCTCAAAATAAAAGCTCAGTCCTGCAACTTTGGAGATCTAAAAAACTCAATGATAAGGGATCAGGTTGTATTTGGGACAAATGAAAAGAGGCTAAGAGAAAAGCTGTTGAGGGAAGTGGATCTCACACTGGACAGTGCAATAAAAATATGTCAAGCTAACGAACTAGCAAAGCAACATGCACTTACTTTTCAAGCAACGCCATATGACCAAGAAAGTGAGTCAGTGAACGCAGTGAAAATGAAAGGAAAATCACAGTTCAAGTTCAAACAAAAAGACAAAAATAGAGACAATGATCAAACACAGTTTGACTGTAAGAAGTGTGGTGACACACACAGACCGAGAAAATGCCCTGCATTTGGAAAAACATGTGCAAAGTTTAAGAAGCAAAATCACTATGCGAAAATATGCCACACCAGAAAAAAGATACACACAGTGCAGGAAGACTCGGATGACAGCGATGATTTGAGTGAGACATTTTTCATCAAAATGGTGTCGTGTGAGAAAAACTATGTACAGCCCCACAATGCAAGTGACACAGAGCATGCTGTCCGTGCAGTAAACGATGATAAATGGACTGCACCTCTGTTAGTCAATGGGACACTAGTAACCTTCAAAATCGACACTGGAGCCAAAGCCAACTTGATCAATGAAAATGATCTGAAAGCTCTTGCAGAGAAACCAAAAAGAGTTGCAGACAAGGCGATGTCATTAAAAGCGTACAACAATCAGCCAATACAAACTATGGGTGGTTGTAGGCTCAAAGTCACTGCAAAAGGAAGACAACACAACTTAAAGAGTAACTAAACACCAAATCCACTTTTTTTTGCTGATAAACGGTCTAAATGGTTGTTGAATAGAGTTAGCTACATGTCCCAGTCAATATGTTGACATTTGGGGCAAACTTGTTCAAAATCTCACTTTAGTGTCTAAAACCGCATGGTTCGTGCCCCCTACTGGTTTCACGCAGCAACTACATTTGATATTTTGCGGTTGGAGGAGAGTGTGTCCACGGCGTCCACAAAACGTCATCAGTTCTGCCCGTGGTTCTGCCTCTGTGCCTCTGTGGCCCCGCCCACACACGCCTCCGCCTCCGTCACGTAGCAACCAGGACACGCGTAGCGCAGTCAAACCAGTAGATGGCGCCCCTGCGATGCTCACACTTCGGCTGAGGTGGTGTAGAGGCATAAATCCCTTAGAAAAGCTACTGTGCGATGCTCTCTCTCTGTTCGCAGTCACTGACAGCGAGCGAGTCGTCTACCGGCGGCGATCTTTTTTTTTTTTTCGTAGGATAGTTGCTACTAGTGATGCACGGGTTGCACCGTCGTCTTTACAGCAGGTTTTTGGCGTAAATATACGTCGGATTTTCATAAAACAAGCAGCGTTTTGCAGCTTGTGATCCAGAGAACGCTTTTGTGGCGCTCATGTCTCCTATTTTCCACCGTACGTGCGACTGTGTGTGACTTCGCGTTAGGCCGACCTCTGCTCTCTTCCTCTCTCCCTCTTGCCCAGCGCTCTTCAGAGGGGGAGCGCGATGACACGCCGGTGCTGTTCATACGGATCATATTTGTAACGCGTAATATTTAATGGTTGCGGGTGCGGGGCGGGTTGTAAAAATAGAACAACGTTGCGGGGTGGGCTGGGTCGGGTTAGAACCTGCTCCAAATGCGGGACCCGCGGGTTGAAAAAAACCCTGACCCGCATCACTAGTTGCTACATCAAGCAATCACAAGTCATGAGAGTGTACCAACTCTCCTACGAAAAAATAAACCTTGCGCACAGTAACAGCCGTCTCTCAGTCCTGTCAGATCGAGGGGCTTGGTCTGAGACTGTCAACAGAGCAGACCCCGCCTGCACACTCACCCCCCTTGTCTCTCCCAAAGCCTCCGAGACCACCCCTTTCTCAGCACTTTTTGACTTTAGTTTGTGGGTGGGGAAAGGCTCTGCCACGCCCGTTTAGTTGCACTTTAATGTTTACAATAGTGCCAAGTGGACACGAGTCGATCCTCGGAGACAAAGCATCTGAAGATCTTGGACTAGTCAAGAGGATCTACCAAATCAACAGTGACAACATAGAAATAGACAATCCAAGCAAAAGACTCTCACAAAGTGAAGGTAGCACAAGTGTAGTGAACAAATACTCGAACGTCTTTAAAGGACATGGTACACTGCCTTACACTTACAAAATACAGCTCAAGGAAAACGCTAAACCTGTAGTGCATGCCCCAAGGAGAGTGCCAGCACCGCTCAAAGCAGGACTTAAAAAGGAGCTGAACAGAATGACACAGATGGGAGTCATTGAGCGAGTGGAAGAGCCCACTGACTGGGTTAATTCCATCACGTGTGTTAAAAAAAGAAACTCCCCTGAGTTACGTGTCTGTCTAGATCCCAAAGATTTGAATGAAAACATTAAAAGAGATCATTATCAAATCCCCAAGCGTGAAGAAATCCTGAGTGACATGGCCGGTGCTAAGTACTTCAGCAAACTAGATGCCTCGCATGGATTTTGGCAGCTGAAACTGGACCCAGAAAGCAGCAGGTACACCACCTTTAACACACCATTTGGGCGTTACTGTTTTCTGAGGCTTCCATTTGGCATCAAGTCAGCGCCAGAGATCTTTCACAGAGCTATGGAGTCAATCATAGAGGGTCTAGAAGGAACACGAGTGTACATTGATGACTTAGTTGTCTGGGGAAACTCAAAACAGCTCCATGATGAGAGACTTGAGAAGCTGTTACAGAGAGTGAAAAAGTATGGACTAAAACTAAAACGAGAGAAATGTCTTTTTGGTGTGACCGAAATGACATTCTTGGGAGACAAGCTCACAGCAGATGGCGTGCTCCCAGACAAAACAAAAGTGCAAGCCATACTCGACATGCCGGCTCCAACTGACAAAAAAGGAGTTTTGCGTGCTATGGGGATGGTTAACTTTTTGGGTAAGTTCATTCCCAACCTCTCCTCAAAAACTAAATGTCTCAGAGAACTGCTTCATCACAACGTAGCATTTGAGTGGACAACAAAACATGAAAAAGAATGGAAAGAACTGAAGAGAACTGTGACTGCTGAACCGGTTTTAACCTATTTTGATCCAACGAAACCAACTAAGATCTCCACTGATGCTTCAAAAGACGGACTAGGAGCGGTATTGCTACAAATGAATGAAGAAAAATGGCAACCTGTAGCATATGCATCGAGATCAATGACGGAGACCGAACAACGCTATGCTCAGATTGAAAAGGAGACACTGGGCCTAGTGTTTGGGTGTGGGAAGTTTCACACTTATGTTTATGGACTGCCCACATTCACAGCAGAAACTGATCATAAACCACTCATATCAATCCGTAAAAAGAATCTCAATGACATGTCGCCCAGAATCCAACGCATGATCTTGACATTGCAGCGCTATGACTTTGACTTAATATACACACCGGGTAAATACATAGTGCTTGCTGACACACTTTCTCGAGCACCAGCACTTAACAGTTGCACGGCTGGGAGCACCGTGGCAGAAGATGCTGATACGCACATCAACATGATCACTGCCTCACTGCCTGCATCAGACACCATGTTGCAGCAGATTGTTCAAGAGACAGAAAAAGACTCTATGCTACACAAAGTGTCTCACTGTGTAAACAACGGCTGGACAAAAGGAGTTTGCCCACAGTTTTTCCCGGTGCAGCCAGAGCTGTGTATGTCAAAAGGACTTCTGCTGAGAAAAAACAGGATTGTCATCCCACAAACCATGAGCAAGGACATGCTTCAACATCTTCATGAAGGACACCAGGGAGTGGAAAAATGTAAAAGAAGAGCACGTGAAGCCATCTACTGGCCAGGTATCAACAAAGACATAGAGGAAATGATTCAGAAATGTGACATTTGCCTAAGACATCACTACAAACAAGTCAAGGAGCCAATGCTGGTGGCCGACCTTCCCACTGCTCCTTGGCAAAAGGTGGGCACAGACCTATTTCATCTGTATGGCAAGGACTATCTTCTTGTTATAGACTATTACTCAAACTATCCTGAGATTGCACAACTCTCCAGCACCACTGCACAGTCAGTTATAGTGCACATGAAAGGTTTCTTCGCCAGACACGGAATCCCACAATGTGCTGTGAGTGACAACGGTCCGCAGTATGACTGTGGAGAGTTTAAAGAGTTTGCAAAGCACTACGGATTCAAGCATGTTACTTCAAGCCCATTGTACCCACAGGCCAATGGTCAGGCTGAAAAGGGAGTACAAATAGTTAAGAGACTTCTGAAGAAAGCCAAGGATGGTAAGGCTGATCTTCACCTTGCTTTACTAAGCTACAGAGCTGCACCTCTGGAGTGTGGAGCGTCCCCGGCTGAGCTGCTCATGCATCGTAAGCTCCGCACCACACTACCGCAACTGCAACAAGGACGTGACAATGACAACTGGATTGACGACAAAAAGAGACTCAAACTTAGACAAAAACTGGCCTATGACAGAGCTGCAAAATGTCTGGAACCTCTCTGTGAAAAGGACACTGTGAGGATTGAGGGACCTAATTGCTGGGACAGAAAAGCTACTGTACTCAGTGAAGTCGGACCTAGATCTTACATTGTGGAAACGGAGGATGGACATAAAGTGAGGAGAAACAGGAGGAGTCTGTTAAAGACTCATGAGGATACTGACAAACACGGTGAAGCTGAATGTGAACAAGAAAATGATACATCAAATGCATACCAAACTGAGCCTCATACCACTGCCTCTCAAATGACTGAACCAATCAGAAGGTCTACTAGACCTAGAAAACCACCTGAAAGACTTATTGAAAAACTATAATGTTTTACATTGTTGCTTAAAGTAGAGTGCCTTGTACTTGTTATTTGTTTTATTGGGTACTTGAATTGTGCAACATTTTGACCTTTTGAATATTCCATTTTTTGCATTTACTTAAGGCTTTATTGCAAGCAAAAGTTTAAAGTAAAAAAAAAAGACACAAAAAAGCAGTTTAACATTTGTTTTGTAACTCTGGAAAGGGGATGTAATGATAGGCATACTATTGTGTGACCACAAGGTGGCAGTATAGCCTTTACTGTGTGACGCTAACGAGATAGAGGAAGTACACTGTTGTAACAGGGACCACGTTCATGGCTCCATTAATAAATAGCTTGCAGCTCACAGAAGCCAGCAGCACAAATGTTCATGAGTGACTTCTTGAATAATAGAAGACAGAACATTACAAAGAGCACGGCGATAAAATAAGCCTAATACTTTTTATGCCTTTAAGAGTCAATCTACCACTGGTCTACTTGGCGAACACGGTAATATTAATTTTGCCTTTTGTTTCAGTACAATTTGTATATTTGTGACCAAAAATCCTACGCTAATGTCCAGAGTTTACAACATAGCTCTTGTGTGTCTCTCTCGTAGTTTTCACGGTGTTCCACGAATTGCTGCTGTGCCAATAAATGCTTGTGGACATCAGTATGAGGCGTGCAGTCCTTTTTTGAGATGACCGGGGGTAGCTATAATAGCTTTGTTTCAATTTCCAAACACACACTCACTAGTTTATACACTATTATACACATTACATATGGTTCATTCTCGCTTCAGTTTCAGCCCAAAAGTGTGATTAATGTCGCAGCAGAGCGGAGTTAGCGTTAGCCCTGAGCACCGCTAGCATCACAGCTGCCTCCGCGTGCGACACACGGGTGACTTTTACCGCTGTTTCTCGCGTTATTTTACGGTATTTGTTTTTCTTCGTCTCTCACCCCCGGGCGCGCGCAGTCACTCCAGATTATAAAACATCCACGCTCCAACTCCGCACAAATGTGTAAAAAACAAAACAAACAAACAAAAAAAATGTGACTTCCGCCCAGGCCGCGCTGACCCAGAGAGCAGCGGCCTCTGCAGGACAAGGGCGGGATGACACGTTTCAGATCGTCTGTAAAGACACTTTCTGCTTTTTGGTGGTTATTGTGTAAAAACTAAACCACATAAATACAAAAAATAAACATTTGCAGACATTTTAGGATGTTTTCTAACAGTGTGTATAAAAAATAATTTAAATGATATTAAAAATTATATTAAAAAAAACTTTTCCTCTGGGCAAAATCACCGCCACATTTACTGCAGAAATTTACACATAAACTCATAAAATATAATTTTCTACATTTTAATGTGTCCCATAAACAGGAAATACAAACATCAGGCTTTATTTCTGTACAGAAATTTCATGTAAAAAACGACGTTTCGTGACGTCACAACATCGTAAACAAATGGAGTTTGTACGTCATTTATTTCCAAAAATGCATGTCTATAAAACCTGCACTGTTCCGCAAAAGTGGCTTTAATTTTCATGTTCAAAGACAAAGAATCAGGCAAATCCAAAATGTTCAACTTTTTATTGGTGACAAATGAACCTTGTGCCGTTAACTTTCTGCCACCACTGGGAGTGTTTCGTACGTTCGATGCATTTCGATGCTTTTCACGGCCATAAAATTGTCAAAGATTAATATTTTTTAGATATTTTTTTTAAATTGTTTTCATGAAAGAGTCCTCTTTACACTGACATTAACTTTATAAATTATCAAACAGTATTAACCCTTTAAATACCAGTGTTTGTCATATACGACCATCAGTAATGTTGAATAATGTGAAATAATTCTAAAATTACACCTTTTTTTAACCATGGCTCCTGTCAGTGTGACCGGCCTGTCCGTGTGGATAATCAGCAGGAAGATTCACTTTGGTGTATTTTTTGTTTTAGTGTAAAGTCAATTTGTTTAGTTGTGCCCCATAGACTCCCATTATAAATGCAGACTTTTAGAGACCCCCCCCCCATTATACAAAGCCTGAAAAACATTTTTTCTTACATTTGCCATTTTTCTGCATCAAACTGCTCACAATTATGCAAAATATCAGATTTTATTATTAGAATTTTTTTACTAAATTACCACATTTTCAGTGTATCCTGAAACCAAGGCTTTGCATTGGTATTGACATGTAACTGTTATTGACTCAATAATGTTCAGACACATTTCACTTTGGCTGAAATCATTGTGACCGGTTCACCCACATGAATAATCAGTGGGAAGATTAAGTTAAGGACAGTTTTTGTTTTGGTCTAATATCAGTTTGAACAATAGTTACTCCCATAGTGTCACAGAAGTGTCCCATTGACTTACATTGAATCAGCAGATTTTCACCCGCCTGCAACATGAAGTGAAAAAATATATTTGTTCTTTTACTGCCCATTTTCTGGCAGCAGATCCGTCTCATAATCAGAATTATGAAGTTTTAATATTTTTTTCAAAAAGAACATATTTTTTCCCACCCCAAACATTGTCCCTGAATGCATCTTTTTGACGACTATTTGAGATTCCCACACATTTCCCACGGCATGCAACCTCCGGCAGGATCCTGTTTGTGGACTTCAGCTCTGCCTTCAACACCATCCTCCCTGGACTGCTACGAGACAAGCTCTACCAGCTCAGCCCGACTCCCTCTGCAGGTGGATCACTGACTTCCTGACGGACTGGAGACGGCACGTGTGGAACTCCTCAGGGCTGTGTACTTTCCCCCTGCCTCTTCTCCCCGGACACAAACTGCTGCACCTCCCGTCACCAGGACGACACCTCTCTCATCGGGCTCATCTCGGACGGTGATGAGTCGCCTCCAGGAGAGCGGTGGACCGGCTGGTGTCAACAACCTGGAGCTGAACGAACAGAAGACAGTGGAGATGATCGTGGACTTCAGGAAAGACACAGCCCCATCATCCCCCCTCGCCCTGACAGACTCTCCCACCCAGGACCTCCAATGGGAGCCAACCATCAGCTCCCTCATCAAGAAGTCCCAGCAGAGGATGTTCTTCCTACGGCAGCTGAGGTATGTATTGTATTGTAGTAACCTCTGTAGAGCTGAGAGAAAGCTGCCGACCAAGATGCTGGTGCAGTTCTACATGGCCATCATCGAGTCCATCCTCACCTCCTCCATCACCGTGTGGTCCATCCTCACCTCCTCCATCACCGTGTGGTCCATCCTCACCTCCTCCATCACCGTGTGGTCCATCTGCTGAGAAGGTGGTTGACTCTGAGCTCCATCTCTCCAGGTCCTGTTCACCTCCAGCACTCGGAGGCATGTGGGTCGGATCACAGCTTACCCTTCTCACCCTGGACACAGACTATTCACCCCCCTCCCCTCAGGCAGGAGGCTACGGTCCATCCAGACCCATAGATCCGCCACTTGAACAGTTTTTTCCCCACAGCCGTCAGACTCATGAACGATAAAGACCTAATAACTCAGGACAGACTGTAATCTGCTCTATTGCACTATGTGATTTGTCCACACATAGAACCACGGCACCTCTTATCACTTTATATCACTTTATATCACTATCACTTTATCCACCATATGTAAATCCAATCAATTGTTGTCTACCATGTTTTACCTCTTATTTTTATCTCATTCATTTTAATACTCCTATGCAAAGCCTTATAGTTTAAAATGTATAGCTTGTTTTTATCTAAACTCTGTTATATGTGTTTTGTGTTTAATCTTGCACGTCTCACCAAGAAAAAAATCCTAGTTTGTGAACCTGTTTACAAACAATGGCAATAAAAACTATTCTGATTCTCTTCTGCACCGGCCTGTAGGAGCCTTACTTACTAAAGTAACAGTATTTGGAATCGTATACAAGTGTCTGCCCTTGACAAATTGATCCCAAACGTCTTACCACAAAGTCTTTATACGTTGATGAATGAGTGATTTTGCTTCAGATTTCCCTAAATTGACATTTATAGAAATATCCCCTGCGAGGGCACTTTTAGCCAGCTTGTCAACTCATTCCCTTCAACCCCCACATGTGAAGGGACCCAGCAGAACTGAACATGTATCCCCAAGAGCTGCAGATTTAACAGCAACATATAACTATCAATAACTATCAGTAAGTATCATTAAGTATCAATAAGTATCCATAAGTATCAATAAGTAATAATGCATAAGTCTTATATATTTTTTGGGGGACACAAAGACGCTTTACAAATGGGACAAACAAACACACAAAGATGGCAGAGCTATTGTTGGTTGTAGGTTAGCTGAAACAAGTGGGTTTTGAGCAGTTTTTTTGTAGGTGGTCAGTGAGTCTGAGTTTCTGCTGTGGATGGGGAGTGAGTTCCAGAGGGCGGGGGCAGCGATTGCGAAGGTTCGGTGCTTTGATTTGGTGATGGGTTTGAGGAGGTTTAAATCAGCAGAGTGGAGGCGACGGGAGGGGCGGTGGCGTTGTAGGAGGTCTGTGAGGTATGGGGGGGCAGGTTGTTGAGGAGGAGCCAGTGAAGCTGTTGGAGGACGGGGGTGATGTGGTCTCTGAAGCGGGTGTGGGTGAGGAGGCGGGCGGCAGAGTTTTGAACATATTGCAGTTTTTGTAAATCAGAGGAGGGGAGACCGTACAGGAGGCTGTTGCAGTCGTCGAGTCTTGATGTGATAAATGCGTGGATCAGAGTTTCAGCAGCAGATGTGGAGAGGGCGGGGCGGAGGCGAGCAATGTTACGGAGGTGGAAAAAGGCAGTTTTGGTGATTTGACGGATGTGGTGCTTGAATGTGAGAGTGGGCTAGAAAATAAAACCAAGCTTTGGGATCTGGTGGGAGGTGGTGACTGTGTGGCCATCAATGGAGAGAGTGAAGTCTTGAGAGGGGGGAAGGAGTGATTTGGGACCAATGACGATGATTTGAGATTTATTGCAGTTGAGTTTGAGGAAGTTGGTGTTCATCCAGGATTTTATTGCAGAGGGGCAGTTTGTGATGGTGGATACTGTGGCAGGAGTGATGGATCTGGTGCTGAGGTAGAGTTGTGTGTCGTCTGCGTAGCTGTGGAATTGTAGTCCAGGAGAGAGCTGAGCCAGAAGTGCCGAGATGATGTAGGCCTTGGAGAAGGATGGAGTGGTGAATGGTGTCGAAGGCGGCAGAGAGGTCAAGTAGGAGGAGAATGGAGAGGGAACCAGAGTCGGAGGCGAGGAGGAGGTCGTTTGATACTTTGAGTAGTGCAGTTTCTGTTGAGTGATGAGTGCGGAATCCAGACTGAAAGGTTTCATAGAGCTGATTGGAGAGGAGGTGATGTTTTAGTTGAGAGGCGACTGAGCGTCCCAGGATTTTAGACAGAAAGGGAAGGTTGGAGATGGGGCGGAAGTTGTTGGGGTTGTCAGGATCCAGGCCAGATCTTTAAAGAATTGGTGTGATGACGGCAACTTTGAAGGAGGAGGGAACGATTCCAGAGGTGAGAGAGGAGTTAATGATGTCCATGATGAGTGGGCTGAGGCAGGGAAGGCAGAGCTTGACCAGTGCAGATGGGATAGGCTCCAGTGGGCAGGTTGTGTAAGTAGATCTTGGCGCACGGTGAAACCAGATTGCAGACTGTGCAGAGCAGCCGCAGAAATCTGGTTGCCTTGATCCTTCAGTAAAGATTTGTGCTGCGTCCGAAACGAGCAGATTGGTAAGAGCTCTTACCCCAAACCGGATGTGCGTCAGCGTCCGCCATGACAAGATGCTGCAAGAAGATTACTGATGGTCGTATATGACACACACTGGTATTTAAAGGGTTAATACTGTTTGATAATTTATAAAGTTAATATCTAAAAAAATATTAATCTTTGACAATTTTATGGCCATGTAAAGCATCGAAATGCACCGAACGTACGAAACACTTCCAGTGGTGGCAGAAAGTTAACGGCACACGGTTCGTTTGTCACCAATAAAAAGTTTAACATTTTGGATTTGCCTGATTCTTTGTCTTTGAACATGAAAATTAAAGCCACTTTTGCGGAATAGTGCAGGTTTTATAGACATGTATGTTTGGAAATAAATGACTTACAAACTGCATTTGTTTACGATGTTGTGACGTCACGAAACGTCATTGGTTTTAGGGACAAAGTTTTTTTGTTTTTTACATGAAACTTCTGTACAGAAATAAAGCCTGATGTTTGTATTTCCTGTTTATGGGACACATTAAAATGTAGAAAATTATGTTTTATGAATTTAAATGTATTTTTTTTTTTAATCGAATTTTTAATCATTGAAATTATTTTGTTATACACACTGTTAGAAAACATCCTAAAATGTCTGCAAATGGTTAATTTATGTATGTATGTGGTTTAGTTTTTACACAATAGCCACCAAAAAGCAGAAAGTGTCTGACTTTACAGACGATCTCGAACGTGTCATCCCGCCCTTGTCCAGCAGAGGCCGCTGCTCTCTGGGTCAGCGCGGCCTGGGCGGAAGTCACATCGCACGCTTAGGCAGCTGTGATGCTAGCGGTGCTCAGGGCTAACGCTAACTCCGCTCTGCTGCGACATTAATCACACTTTTGGGCAGCAGAGGTTTCATCCACAGAGAGGTGAGGGGGGGCTCCTTTGGGGAGGGGCTTTCCACACAGAGCTATAAAAAAACCCAGTGACTTCCAGCTGGACTCTGGACCTGTGTGTAAGCTGGGAGGAAGAGCCGCAAAGACTCTGCTGGTTTGGCGGAAATATCCAGGACTCACAGAGCGGCTCCACAGTCTGTGCTGCTGCTGCCCCCCCAGGAGTCTGTCTGCACACAGGTGAGGAGGATCTGCACACAGACACACTCACATCAGCCAGGTCAGGTCAAGGTAGGTTCTAAACTCAAGTCAAGACGTGTTTCACAATGAAACATAGACTGGACTTTCTTCTGCAGCTCCAGCGCTCGATTTAAGCTTCACCTTTTTATTACTGATGTACACAAACCAGCGTGGTTAAAACTATGATACACAGCCCAGCATTGTCTCACGGATCATTGGTTTGGTTTGGTTAATTGCTTTATTTAGGTTTGGTCATTTACAAATGATTCAAAACATACAAGTCAAGCAATGAACACAATAAATGACCAGGCGCAGGCAGTGCCTGCCCTTCACTTTTAAAGGGGCTGGAAGCAAGTTCGCCATTTTATACTCACTACTGCCACCTCAGGCCATATGTGTAACTGCACCTTCTGTATTAAGCTCGTGCATGACGGCAATTCGGGCCGAAGTGACACATTTTTGAGTGACCGTTCAGGATTTTAGAGGCAGTTGTGGTGAACAGGTCTGGGCTCATTCTACACATTAGGACATGGCTGGAACATGTAGGGGGAGGAAAATACTTAATTTTAACATTTTTAAACTCCTTATAGTCCCTTTAAAGATACTTTCTTTTGCGTGTTTAAAATATGTGGTTTCCATGTCATTACAATCAATAATCACTCCAAGAAATTTTATATGACATACTCTTTCCATTTCATTTTCATTAATATTGATCTCATCATTTATCTCCTTATTACTAAATACCATAAATTTCGTTTTATCTAAGTTAAGTGACAATTTATTCACGTCAAACCAATTTTTTATTTTATATAATTCTCTTTCAACCACCAACACAAGCTCCTTAAGATTTGGGCCAGAGCAATATATCGTTGTGTTGTCCGTGAAGAGAATAAAATTAAGAACGTCCGATACTTAGCTTGGGGCCCAAAACCGAACCTTGCGGAACCCCACAATTAATTCTCTGTAAGCGGGACACAACTCCACTTAAGCTGACATAATGGAAACGATCCGTTAAATAATTTTCTAACCACGAAAGTCATACATGCAAATCTGTCGCCTTTCGGCGAAATTCGCCGTTTTGACCTCAAAAAATGCCATTCATGTGAATCGTGTAGATCTGCAAAATAAAATAAAAAGTAGAGGGGGGGGGGTGGGGTCTACCTTGTACATAATCTATGCATTGGCTGAGGCTTGTAAAATGTTCACTGGTGCTGTTAGGCCACATATGCCATTTCCCCGTGGCTGGTGGAGCCCCGCTGCCCCCCGCGCGCTTGCTCACTTCACCTGGACAGCGCAACAGCCGCCCGGCTGACTGTAGGCTCGTCTACTCGCTAACGCCGCTCCAACAGACGCACCACTGAGGGCGATGAACCGCATGACACATCGCGCTGACGCTGAGGTGAAAGTTATACCGCTTTATATTACGACAAGTGAACTTTTACTGATTTTACTTTGTAGCTAGCAGCGCACTAATGCATCAGTCTGCACAACAAAGATACGCTGACACAACGCAACTGTGCCTAAGACTGAGCACCAAACTACTGCAAGTTTTGTGATGCCTGTAGCTTTATATTTGATAATAACCACATGAAACTTGAGAGCTAGCCTATAAAGCTAACAGATAGCCACATTTACTGTGAGGCTAAATTGACTGGGCAGGTGCCCGTGGTTCTGTGCGTGCTCCGCGCTCGTTTGATGCGCGGTTGCTGTCAGTGAAGAGACGAGAGGGCTGACCTCTCCAGGTGGACCGTGTGGTCAGTGAGGAGAGGGCTGACCTCTCCAGGTGGACCGTGTGGTCAGTGAGGAGAGGGCTGACCTCTCCAGGTGGACCGTGTGGTCATTGGGTGATCACAGATATGAGCGGTTCTGACGGGGTTTCTGCTGATCAGAGATCAGTGATCAGAGACGTTGGCAAGTTTACTAAAACTGAACGTGTCCAAAGAGACTTGCAACTATTCAATATTGCCAAACCATTTGTAAGCTTTTAGTCGCTCACTGAAGCCAGAAAAAAACAGATACCATTTTATTTAGTATGGTATGGGGTGGCATATTCTGCAGTGTGTGTGCTACATTTCTATAAATAGTCAATAAAAGTTTGAAATTTATATTTGAAAATCGAAAATGTAGCAATACTTTGCCCTTTTTAAAGTATCTTTTGATGTACAGAACCTGATTTTGAATTCCAAATTATGTACAAATCCTTTACTCTCTCTTGCCCACTCTGTGATGAAACAACCATTAGTAGAACTACAGTTCTAAAAACAAAATGAAAGTTTAGTGTTGAATTAATAGTTGTCCATCATATGCACTAAAACAAAGTGGATTGTTTTAGTTCATTAATCATAGAATCTACGTGTTAAAAAATGCCCACAAACCGCGCATTCCGCCGCGGCCCCGTGAACTGTCACCTTTTTCACTATATATGTGTTTGCATGTCTGGAAAGTGCATTTCCCCTGAATCCATATTTTTCCACTTTATGTAATAATATTCTGTGATCGATGGTATCAAAAGCTTTCTGTAAATCTAAAAATACTAATAAATTTTCATCTAATGATTGTGATATATTTTCTACCATTTTAACAACTGCCATTGTTGTCGACCTATGAGCTCTGAAACCAAACTGATAATCATTCAATATATTGTTAACTTCAACATAACTATCCAATCTTTTAACAAATAATTTCTCCAATATTTTAGAAAATTGTGACAACAAGGAAATAGGTCGATGGTTACAAAACAAATGGTTGTCACCACCTTTGTACAATGGAAGAACTTTTGATGTTTTCATTTGATTCGGGAAAATGCCGGTTTTCAAGAGGGGGTATTATGCTTTTTTCAGCCACATAGCACCAGTCTATAGAACACCACAATGATGACGAAACCTTCTGTTGGTCTGTCAATGCAGTAAATTAGAATAACTGCCTTGTATAAAATTGCTCTTTCAAAATGGCCGTAGCAAATGGCTTGAAATAGGCCTCTGTCTCTTTAAGACACTCCCTGACCCTTTCCGACACGCCCCCTCCACACGCTGTCTGTGGCATCACAACACTCGGCTCCTTGTCTCCACAGTATTGAAACTACGATCGGTGCATTTTAATTTTTATTGTTGGAAAGGAGCTACTGTTTATCACTTTGTGAACAATGGCCACACAGGATATGATTTGGAGACGAACCTTCCACACCGGACGCTTGGAAGGGGCTCTTGCCTGAAAAATAACTGCTGTTTGGAAGCTATATCTTTGCAACTGCCATGCCCTATGGATCTCTAACTATACCCCCATGGACGACACCAGGATCTGCAGGAGCCCATACGATTCAAAAGACGGACATTATCTGTGCAGGTGGACAATGGTTTTTCGAGGTTACCCCGTTAGCTTGTTACAATTGAATACAGCTCATTGTTGATGAAAAGTCTGCAATAAACCACAAATGTGTAAAGCCAGGCTCATTGTGTGATCACCGTAAAGGCTGCTTCGAGTAGTCGCCTGCTTTATTTAAGTCATTTGTGCATAATAGGCTGCCTGTTTTCAATGAAAGTTGTGAAGGTTGTTAGCTTGTCGCGGCTAATAGTGCCTCCGCTCCTGGAGAAACCAGTCGGCTACGACTCACTGTAGATGAAATGTGAGCAATAAACTACAAAATCAACAAGCCAGGCTCCGTGTATGATCATCATAAAGGCTGCTTCAAGCAGTTGCCAGTTTTAGTGACGTTTTTTAGTGCATAATATGCTGCTTGTATTCAGT
This sequence comes from Gobius niger, assembly GCF_951799975.1. Taxonomy (NCBI): domain Eukaryota; kingdom Metazoa; phylum Chordata; class Actinopteri; order Gobiiformes; family Gobiidae; genus Gobius; species Gobius niger. Next base: position 3,502,459 of record NC_136858.1, on the reverse strand, counting down.
GAATTTTCCCGTTAGCTTGTCGCGGCTAGCTTGTTAGCTCCGGGAGAAAGCCACTCTGCCATGACCCATTGTAGATGAAATGTGAGCAAAAAACTTCCAAATCAACAAGCCAGGCTCCGTGTGTGATCATTGTTAAACGGTTCTTTATGTGTGTGGTGGTTTTATTGACTTTATTTGTGCATATTTCTCGTTTTCAAGTGATGACTTGAGGTTTAGCTTAGCATTAGCTTTCTCCGGAGGCTCTGTGCATCATCAAGGCCCTAAGACATTCCCAGCGCAGAACCAGCCACTGAAATAAGCGTTCTGTGTGTGACCCTGTCTGTCTGTGTGAGCTGGGAGGAAGAGCCACAAAGACTCTGCTGGTTTGGAGGAAATATCTGTAATGTACTTATTTGTCACAAGTACGGGGAGACATGTAGGGGATGTTTGTTGTCTTTTAGCTGTCTTTATTCAACTCCGCAACAACGGAAGTACCGGTAGTGGTAGGGCATAATGCAGGTGTGCCCTTCACAATAAAACATACAACATACGTTACATCCCCCTTTCTCAGTAATAAAAAGGAATCTGAGAAGGATAGTGCAATATTAAGTACTTCTTTGTATAATTTTTTTTTTTTTTAACATGTACTTCTTTAGCTTATAGTACTGTTAACATTTAAAGGTTTATGAACAATAAACATTTCACTTTTTTTTTTTTTTTATGAACTAGTCTAGGAAGGAGAAGTTACTAGCACATCACTTCCATCTGGCGTATGGTCCACGCCTACCCCTGACTACAGACTACATTCAGATGTTAAAATGTCAAATGTTCTCTCCAGGGATTTCACTGCTCTGCCATGTCTGGTTCTGTAGAGTTCACCTGTTGAAGCTTTTGAGCACTGGGGCCTCGCCAGGGGTGCAGAGGGTGGCTCAGGAGGTACCTCGGCTGCTGGTGTTTGCGATGCTTCATGCCAGGGTTCTTCATCACTTGGAACGTGACGTGACTGATTGGCAGTTGCAGTGCTGGTGCGAAGATGTTGACTGTTGCGGCGATACAGCTTGCCTCCACTGTCCACCACATAGGACCGAGGAGAGCTGTGTGACTGTACGACGACTCCAGGGGTCCAATTCCGGTTACCGGGAAACGGTGCCATCCTGACTTCATCTCCGGACCGTAGATCTGGGCGGGGACGTGCAGCTCTCTTGTCGTAGTAGAGTTTCTGTATGCACTTGGTCTTGTCCACATGGTGTTTAACTTGAAGATGGTCATAGCTCATAGGTTTCAGTAGTGCACGAGCAGTCGGCAGTTTGTTACGTGGCCTCCTGCCCATAAGAAGCTGTGCGGGTGACAGTCCAACTGATTCAAGTGGTGTTGTTCTGTAGTCCAAAAGTGCAAGATGTTTGTCTGGTGCCTTGCTCCACAGCCTCTTCACTGTTTGCACTGCCCGCTCTGCTTCACCATTGGAGTGTGGTGTGTGAGGTGATGTTTTGTGCCAGATGCCGTAGCTCTCACAGAGCTCCTTGAACTCCGCCGACACATGCTGTGGTCCGTTGTCCGTCCGCAGAATGGCTGGGATGCCATGCCTGCTGAACTGGGCTTTCAGAGTCTCTATGGTTGTGCGGCTGCGTTGACCCTTGAGCCTATCAACTTCAATGTACTTAGAGTAATAGTCCACCAGTAGTATGTAATGCTTGTCTTCGAACTCAAACAGATCGGAAGCTACCACTTCAAATGGGAACTCAGGCGTTTCTGTTGGCATTAGCGGCAGTTTAGGAAGTCTGTTTTGGAGATCAGCACACTTGGCACAGTTTCTGATCATGTTTTCAATATCTGCACTCATACCTGGCCAATATAGCACTTCACGTGCACGCTGCTTGCTTTTCACCATTCCGAGGTGAGACTGATGTATGAGATTTAGCATGTGCTTTCTCATGGTGGGGGGAACCACGATCCGCATCCCTTTATAGGCTATGCCATCACTTACTGCAAGTTGGCTCCGTGAGTCCCAATATGGCTGAACAGGTATGGGCACTTCCCTCCTGTGGTCTGGTCAGCCTTGGTGGATGACCTGTAGGAGAATGCTTAGTTCATCTTTAGTGCGCTCCTGTAGCTCAGCGTATTTTTCATCACTCACAGACAGGAAGCTTAGCATAGAGACACACTCTAATGTACCTGCCTCTGCCGTTTTGTCGGACAATTGTACTCTGGACAATGTGTCTGGAAGCTCCATGTCTTTTCCTCTTCTGTACTTGACGGAGATGTCGTACCACTGAAGTCGCAAACGCATTCTCTGGATGCGCATTGGGGTCGACAACAATGTTTTCTTGTAAATGTCCTCAAGTGGCTTGTGATCATTGAAGGCCGTGACATGTTTCCCAAATATATAGTGGTGAAACTTGGTGCAGGCATGGACAATGGAGAGCATTTCCTTCTCAATCTGCGCGTACATGAAACAACTATACATTCTAAAAATCACTCACCAAACAACTTCAACGCTCACGCCTGGCGTGGGTGAGCCCAGCGTGAGCCCAGCAATCTTCCTGGTCGCCCACGGAAAGTAGCACCTCGCTGCAACCAGGCCACTTCCTATTTAAGCTGTCACCGGCCCGAAGGGAAACAGCGACACCCCGAGGTACCACCCGTTACATATGATACACAGCCCAGCATTGTCTCACGGATCATTGCACTTTTTAGAAAAAGAAAAACTCTTTGGAGCCAGGCTTTTCAGCAGTTTAAACGAGGAGCAAAACGACAGGAATCCTGTTTCCAAAGTGTCTTTTGGAGTTTGTTGCTGATTCACAGTGAGCTGATGGGGGAGGGGTGATACTGTATGTGTGAATGAGAACAGAGGGAGGGGGAGGGTCACACTAGGTCAAACTACATTTAGTGTTTTACAGAATAATGTGTGACACAACACTAACTCCTGTTTCTGTCTGCAGAGAAATGGACCCAGCTCAGCCTCTGCAGACTCCCCGCACACAGGGAAAGACATACAGCTGTGAGCAGTGTGGGAAAGGATTTACTACATCACGTGGTCTAAAACGTCACATGAGAATCCACACTGGAGAGAGGCCATACAGCTGTGAGCAGTGTGAGAAGACCTTTACTCAGTCATTTAGCCTCAAAAACCACATGAAGTTACATGCTGGGGAAAAGGAATACAGCTGTGATGAGTGTGGGAAGTCATTTTATCAACTCTCAGGTCTCAGGCAACACAAGAGAGTCCATGATGGACTAAAGCCGTACGAGTGTGAGCAGTGTGGGAAGACCTTTACTCAGTCATCACACCTCAAAACACACATGAGGATCCACACTGGGGAAAAGCCCTTTGAGTGTGGCCTGTGTGGACATGTGTTTACTGAGTCTGCACATCTTAAAATTCACATGAGAATCCACACTGGAGAGAGGCCATACAGATGTGAGCAGTGTGACAAGACCTTTACTCAGTCATCCAGCCTCAAAGACCACATCAAGATACATGCTGGGGAAAAGGAATACAACTGTGATGAGTGTGGGAAGTCATTTAATCAGCTCTCAGTTCTCTGGCGACACAAGAGAGTCCATGATGGACTAAAACCGTATGAGTGTGATCAGTGTGGGAAAAGATTCAGTCGGTCACAGCATCTTGAATATCACATGAGGATCCACACTGGAGAGAGGCCATACAGATGTGAGAAGTGTGAGAAGACCTTTTCTCAGTCATCTAGCCTCAAAAGACACCTGGAGAGGAACAGCTGTGATGAGTTTGTTCAGACCTTCAGATCCTTTCAGATCAAATGTGCTTCATGACATGAACATGTATGTGTCGTTCACAGAGACTTATGTTTTACAAATACTGATGTTTTTAAGGGAGGTCATAGAATGTAAATCTTCCTCTAAATCTTCCTGATGTACAGTGCCTTGAACTTTTGCACATTTTGTCATGTTTATAACCCTAAACATAAAGATTTTATTTTGATTTTTTTTACTGAACGTTCACACACAAGTAACCGACAACTGTGAAGTGAAAGTGAAATGATACATGATTCTGATATTTTTCAAAAAATAGAAAACCGAAAAGTGGGGCGTGCATAAGTATTCATACAGCATGAATGAACACTTAGTGGAACCCCCTTTTACTGCAATAACAGCAGAAAGTCTTTTGGGGTTTGACTCTACAAGATTTGCACATGTAGAGACTGACATTTTAGCCCATTCCTCTTTACAAAACAACTCAAGCTCTGTCAGATTAGAAGGAGAGCGTTTGTTAACAGCAGTTTTCTGATTATTCCACAGATTTTCAATAGGATTTAGGTCAGGACTTTGACTGGGCCATTCTAACACATTAATATGTTTTTATTGAACCATTCCATTGTAGATTTATCTTTGTGTTTAGGGTCATTGTCCTGCTGAAGGTGAATCTCCGCCCCAGCCTCAGTTCTCTTGCTGACTCCAGCAGGTTATCCTCCAAAATGTCCCTGTATTTCACTCCACCCATATTCCCAACTATTCTTACAGTCCCCCCAGTCCCCACTGAGGAAAAGCAGCCCCACAGCATGATGCTCCCCCCCGTATATTTGACACTGGGGATGGTGCACTCAGGACGATGAGCAGTGTTAGGTTTGCTCCATACATAATGTTTTGCATTTGGGCCAAAAAGTTACATTTTTTGTCTCATCTGACCAAAGCTCCTTCTTCCACATGGAGCTGTGTCCTCCATATGACTTCTAGCAAACTTCAAACGGGATTTCTTATGGCCTCCTTTCAATAATGGCTTTCTTCTTTCCACTCGCCCATGAAGGCTAGATTTGTGTAGATACGACTTATAGTTGTCCCATGTACAGTTTCCCCCAGCTCAGCGGCAGGACTTCACAGCTCCTCCAGAGTTATCCTGGGGCACTTGGTTGTATATCTTACCAGTGTCCTTGTGACACGGAGGCACGAGCGGGCGGCGGTGGGCGGATAAAGAATTCCCAGGAGGCAGTCTGGTGGTCCGGTAGCCGTTTTTTATTTCATTTTCTTGTGCAAAAACAATAAAGTGCACAGTGCAAAAATAAAGTGCGTCAGAGGTTTCATGTGTCGCCAGCAGCAGCCTTCTCTAGAGTGAGGGGATCCCGGGTCTTAAATACCCTCCCACTAAACTGGGTAAAACTATAAAAACTGCCAGGGTGTTTAAAATAACATTAGCATCTAAAAACACATTAAAATCCTCTGATAAAACCCACAACCACAACATAAAGAAAAGAAACCCCTCACTATATAAAACTCCCAAACAAAACCACCTAAATGAACCAAACTAATCCTAAACCCATTAAAACTTGTACAACTACCCCCCCAAGCTCGTTCCTCTCTTGGTCCAGCCCGGAACGCATTTCAGCGGCGTCTGGTCCCCCGGGGAATCTTTTGCCCAGACGCCGCCAACCTGGACACAAGAGAAGTGGTGAGTAGTTGTACACACACACACCTACACATTCACACACACCAACACCCCCCAACATTCACCGCATGCACGCAACACCTAAAACATCAACCAATTCTAAAAACATGACACATACAATTGCACAACTCTAATCTTAATTGTCGTGTTGCCTCCGCAGGACCGGCCGCCATCACCGGAGGTGACGTACCCCGACCGGACCTACGGGGCAACAATAAATCTTTTAATAAATACTTTTAAAAACAACAATCGTGTGCAATTCTTATATGTGCAAATTGGCGTGCTTCAAGTGCAGTGTGCATAAAAGTGCTGGGAATATTTAAAGTGCTGTGCGTGTAAAGTGCAAGTGTGCAGTGACGAACAGCCTGTTCGTCACAGTCCTCCTTGTTTGATCTAATATTTTAGATGGGTGACCGTGTCTTGGTAAGTTGGCAGTGGTGCTATACTCTTTCCATTTCTGAATGATGGATTGAACAGTGCTCCGGGAGATGTTTAAATCTTGGGAAATCTTTGTATAACTTAATGCTGCTTTAAACTTCTCCACAGCTTTATCCCTGACCTCTCTGGTGCTCCTTGACCTTCATGATGTTGTTTAGTGACCAATACATTCCGACCATAGCTCTGAGGGCCTAAAAGAACAGCTGAAATTATACTGAGAGTAGATTACACACAGGTGGCCTCTATTTAACCGTTAGGCCAAGGAGTGAACATTCTGGAGTCATGAGGAATGTTCTAAAGGCAATTTAATGCACTCAGAAAATGCTGTATGAATACTTATGCACGCCCCACTTTTCGGTTTTCTATTTTTTGAAAAATAACGGAATCATGTATCGTTTCGCTTTCACTTCACAGTTGTCTGTTACTTGTGTGTGAACGTTCAGTAAAAAAATCAAAATAAAATCTTTATGTTTAGGGTTGTAAACATGACAAAATGTGCAGAAGTTCTAGGTGTATGAATACTTTCGAGAGGCACTGTAAATAGTGTCTTCATTGCCTTGTGCTGTTTTCCTCATGTGTTTTTTCATTCCTGTTTGTGTCGTTCACAGAGACTTATTGAGTCGACTGTTTTTCAAACTCATGTTTCAGACTCGCTGATGTTTTAGTGTTTAGTGAATGTAAAGCTTTTCACTGATTTGACACTTTTTAACCTCTTAACCCCCACCTGAACCAACAACATTTTCTCCAGTTCCTCATTACACAAATCTAGAAGCTTCTTGACTGGAGTTTACAGCCTATGAATAGACCAGTGTGATCCCTCATTTGAAAGCTAAGACCTACAAACGTTGTCACATTTTTGTAACTTTTTGGTTTTGTTTCTGACGCTTTTTTGTTGCTTTTTCATGACTTTTTGTCCATTTTGTTTCGTCTTTGTAACTTTTTTGTTGCTTTTTCAGCGCCTTAATTTTGTCGTTCTTAGAAGAAAATATTGTTTTGCAAAGAATTTGAATCAGAGTTTTGTACCAGTGGGTTTTAGCCACTATATTGTGAAATCCCGCAAATGGACGATTCATTTTGAAAGCATTTTACGGTCTGTGTTTAATACGCCGTCGTAGTTTACGATGTTGTGACGTCACAAAATGAAATTTGTTTTGGGGCCAAAGTTAGTTTATATATGAGGCGTATGTACAGACATAAACCATGATGTATTTGTTTTCTACTTATGGGACACATTAAAATGTAGAATTTTTTTTAATGATTTTATTAATATATAGTTCAATGCTGTGAAATCATGGGATATTTGTGTCATTTTCTGGCACATGATGTTGGACAGAGGTGATAGAAAAGTAAGAGGGCATCCATGGGTTTCTTCAAAGGGACAGAGCTTTTTCACACGACCGTTCACAAAACTAGAATGTGACCTGAAGTAACGAGACACAGTAGGTGGCGCTATACACCTAAGCTGTTGGTCACCGCCTGCCAATAAACCAAAGAAGAAGAAGAAGCACCATTCTTCAAATCTTTACTGAAGGATCAAAGCAACCAGATTTCTGCGGCTGCTCTGCACAGTCTGCAGTCTGGTTTCACCGTGGCCAAGATCTACTTATTGATACTTATTTATAGTTATTGATAGTTATTGGTACTTATTGATACTTATTGATACTTATTGATAGTTGTATGTTGCAGCTCTTGGGGATACATGTTCAGTTCTGCTGGGTCCCTTCACATGTGGGGGTTGAAGGGAATGAGCTGACAAGCTGGCTAAAAGTGCCCTCGCAGGGGATATTTCTATAAATGTCAATTTAAGGAAATCTGAAGCAAAATCACTCATTCACCAACGTATAAAGACTTTGTGGTAAGACGTTTGGGATCAATTTGTCAAGGGCAGACACTTGTATACGATTCCAAATACTGTTACTTTAGTAAGTAAGGCTCCTACAGGCCGGTGCAGAAGAGAATCATGATGATGGCCATGTAGAACTGCACCAGCATCTTGGTCGGCAGCTCTCTCTCAGCTCTACAGAGGTTAATACAATACAGTATACAGTATAAAAGTAGCAGAGCGGGGGTGATGTTTACTAGTTATTCAAATAGGAGGTTGCCACAACGCCACCCAGTAGAACTGGGAAAATACACAGATGAAAAGGCACACAGGTTCGAAATTACTGATGAGGCAGAGACGGTCACAATCAGTTTAACAAAAATGTATTAAGGGTGTCAAGTTACTATAAAAATGTATTTTAATTGTATTTTTAGTAGTAATTTATATCAATAAAAAGGTAAGGCACTAAACATTAAAAGTGCAACTGCACGCAAGAGAGCTGAGGCTTGGCCAGAGGTATGGGGACAACAGAAAGGGGCAGAAACTTAAACGACAGGAAGACACACAAAACAAAAACACACCAAAGAAAGTGCAATTCAAACCAAGTAAACGGGACCACCACCAACAAAATCCACCACGACCTCTGGGACGGGCCAGCAGCTTCTAGACACAGAAAAAAATGTTTAAGTAACAAGATCGACTATGCACCGAGCAGCTGGGCGTCTCCAGGTGATCGGACTGGGGAGAACTCAGTGTTCAGCTGGGTGTACAGTGCAGAGTCTAATGGTGACTTGTGGAGTCATCATTACGGTGGGCAAAACAGCGGCATCGCTTTTGAGGCTAAACGCAGCTCCTATGACGGGGAGAGGTAAGCAACCGAGAGACAGCCATTACGGTGTAGCGCACAGCGCGTCTGTCCCTTCTCAGACGAGCAGCGGCCTGTGCTGCCATAGCTTACACTCAACCTGGAAGCTGGACACGGAGGCGGAGAAAGTGTGCGAGGTCAGAGGACGACAGACCAGGAGCCAGACATTTTTATAAGTCGCTAGTCACGCAAGTGACCAATCAGAGATGTTCCCTTAAAGTGGCAGAGCCCGCCTGCAGGCCGTATTGCCACATAACTTAACTTAACTTAAGTTTCCTCAGCTGCTGTCAGAAGAACATCCTCTGCTGGGCCTTCTTGATGAGGGAGCTGATGGTTGGCTCCCATTGGAGGTCCTGGGTGGGAGAGTCTGTCAGGGCGAGGGGGGATGATGGGTCTGTGTCTTTCCTGAAGTCCACGATCATCTCCACTGTCTTCTGGGCGTTCAGCTCCAGGTTGTTGACACCAGCCGGTCCACCGCTCTCCTGGAGGCGACTCATCACCGTCCGAGATGAGCCCGATGAGGGAGGTGTCGTCCTGGTGACGGGAGGTGCAGCAGTTTGTGTACAGGGAGAAGAGGCAGGGGGAAAGTACACAGCCCTGAGGAGTTCCACAAGTGCTGTCTCCGGTCCAGGGAGGACGGTGTTGAAGGCAGAGCTGAAGTCCACAAACAGGATCCTGGCGGAGGTTGCAGGCCGTGGGAAATGTGTGGGAATCTCAAATAGTCGTCAAAAAGATGCATTCAGGCACAATGTTTGGGGTGGGAAAAAATATGTTCTTTTTGAAAAAAATTCTGATTATGAGACGGATCTGCTGCCAGAAAATGGGCAGTAAAAGAACAAATATATTTTTTCTATATTTCTATATTTTTATCTGCTGATTCAATGTAAGTCAATGGGACACGTCTGTGACACTATGGGAGTAACTATTGTTCAAACTGATATTAGACCAAAACAAAAACTGTCCCAAACTTAATCTTCCCACTGATTATTCATGTGGGTGAACCGGTCACAATGATTTCAGCCAAAGTGAAATGTGTCTGAACATTATTGAGTCGGTAACAGTTACATGTCAATACCAATGCAAAGCATTGGTTTCAGGATACACTGAAAATGTGGTCATTTAGTAATAATAAAATCTGACATTTTGCATAATTGTGAGCAGTTTGATGGAGAAAAATGGCAAATGTAAGAAAAAAATGTTTTTCGGGCTTTGTATTATGGGGGGGTCTCTAAAAGTCTGCATTTATAATGGGAGTCTATGGGGCACAACTGACTTTACACTAAAACAAAAAATACACCAAAGTGAATCTTCCTGCAGATTATCCACACGGACAGGCCGGTCACACTGACAGGAGCCATGGTTAAAAAAAGGTGTAATTTCAGAATTATTTCATATTATTCAACATTACTGATGGTCGTATATGACAAACACTGGCATTTAAAGGGTTAATACCGTTTGATAATTCATAAAGTTAATATGTCAATGTAAAGAGGACTCTTTCATGAAAACAATTAAAAAAAAAATATCTAAAAAATATGAATCTTTGACAATTTTATGGCCGTGTAAAGCATCGAAATGCACCGAACGTACGAAACACTCCCAGTTGTGGCAGAAAGTTAACGGCACAAGGTTCATTTGTCACCAATAAAAAGTTTCACATTTTGGATTTGCCTGATTCTTTGTCTTTGAACATGAAAATTAAAGCCACTTTTGCGGAACAGTGCAGGTTTTATAGACATGCATGTTTGGAAATAAATGACGTACAAACTCCATTTGTTTACGATGTTGTGACGTCACGAAACGTCATTGGTTTTAGGGACAAAGTTTCATCGTTTTTTACATGAAACTTCTGTACAGAAAAAAAGCCTGATGTTTGTATTTCCTGTTTATGGGACACATTAAAATGTAGAAAATTATATTTTATGAATTTAAATGTAAATGTCTGCAGTAAATGTGGCGGTGATTTTGCCCAGAGGAAAGGTTTTTTAAATATAATTTTTAATATCATTGAAATTATTTTTTTATACACACTGTTAGAAAACATCCTAAAATGTCTGCAAATGGTTCATTTATGTATTTATGTGGTTTAGTTTTTACACAATAACCACCAAAAAGCAGAAAGTGTCTTTACAGACGATCTCAAACGTGTCATCCCGCCCTTGTCCAGCAGAGGCCGCTGCTCTCTGGGTCAGCGCGGCCTAGGCGGAAGTCACTTTTTTGTGTTTGTTTGTTTTGTTTTTTACACATTTGTGCGGAGTTGGACCGTGGATGTTTTATAATCTGGAGTGACTGCGCGCGCCCGGGGGTGAGAGACGAAGAAAAACCAATACCGTAAAATAACGCGAGAAACAGCGGTAAAAGTCACCCGTGTGTCGCACGCGGAGGCAGCTGTGATGCTAGCGGTGCTCAGGGCTAACGCTAACTCCGCTCTGCTGCGACATTAATCACACTTTTGGGCTGAAACTAAAGCGAGAATGAACCATATGAGGTAAACTAGTGAGTTTGTGTTTGGAAATTGAAACAAAGCTATTTCCACTAATTCAAGGGCGCTGATTTAAATTGCCCATATAAGGTAAACTAGTTTCATAAAAGGCCAATGTTACACTCGCATTTCCTCTTTTGTGTTCATACATTTGTTGTAGATGTGGATGATCATAAGGAGGCCTCGCTCCTTTAGGCAATAAGAAAGAATGTTTGGGAAAACTTGTGCAAATCAAACTTTAAAACTTGAGCTGTAGATACTGACACAAACATGAGGGGAAATATATAGTTTTATTGAATGTTTTCACATCAAAATCAGGCATGTAGCTCCGAGTAGAGAGGGCCAACATTGTCGATGTTTTCTGTGAACAAGTCATGATAGAGCCTGGTTAAATTTGTGCAGAGAAAACTTCCTTTGAATCTGTTGAATCCGCAAGCCGACTATTGACTCTCAAAGGCCTGACCAACCAGAGCTTTAGGTGTGGAGCAGGAACAATGAGCTGGAAAGAGGAGGAGGAGGGGGGGCAGCAGAGGTTTCATCCACAGAGGTGAGGGGGGGGTCGACTAAGTCGACGTCATCGATTACGTAAATACGTCAACGCCGTTTTTTGTGCGTCGACGTGTCACTTGTTTACATTTCACTTCCAACATGGCTGCGCGTGGGAAAAAAGCACACCAAAAGTCGGCAAAAGTGTGGGAGTATTTCCAGAAAGGGCCTAATAATGTTGTTGTATGCACACTGTGTCGAGCGGAAATGGCATCACAGCCGCACAACTAACCTGGCTAACGCCAGACTGCTGTGTGCGCTCCAATCATTTCAAACTGCGGTATCACTTACAGCACAACGGCTATGAACGAACATGTGACGAAAACACCCGACAGCGTTCTTGCCATCGCCATCAACCAGTCAATATGCCGCAGAGCCGGTTTTTCCTATACGCTGACAACGCAAGGTGCGTAACGGCCCCGCATCTCAGTCAAACTACGGTGTTGTCAACGCGTTGTTACGGGGACAGGCTCTGACAGCGCGCACTCACTCTCCGCCTACTTCGCCGCAGATAAAACCAAAACGGAGCAGTCTGCTGAAGTGAATGAGCAGGAGAGACCGACCGCCTTCCCCGTCTCTCCCAACACGCGAGTGTTTCTCCGCTCGTGTCCTGCTCGGCCGTCTGTCTCCCGGTGCTCGTTTCACCTCATGCCGCCCTCATGCCGCCCTCGTGCTGCCCTCATGCTGTGCTGCCCTCATGCTGCCCTCATGCTGTGCTGCCCTCATGCTGCCCTCATGCTGCCCTCATGCTGCCCTCATGCTGCCCTCATGCTGCCCTCATGCCGCCCTCATGCCGCCCTCATGCTGCCCTCATGCGCGGCTGCATCACGTCCCCGTGTCCCGGGCGCAGCTCTCATGTTTTCTCTGTGCGGACTCGGGGCATCGGCCACACACTCATTTAAACTCTACTTGTTGTGTCTAGCGGAGAATCAGGACAGTAGTTTGATGAATAGACGAGAGTAAAGCCGTGTCTGTGGCCTTTTTGTCTCAAAGAGGAGTTGAATCCACACGAGCACAGTAACTTAGAGTAATTTTGGTTCTCTGAATGCGCACAGTATAACAAATTGGGCGACTCACAGGGTGATTCTCAGTGGTCAGACAGAAATAACCTTCAGGTGCAGGTTTCAGTTAGTTTTAAATCAGCGGTTCCCAAACTGTGGGTCAGGGCCAGAAGTGAGAGAATGGGCTCATTTGCCATTTTCCATTTTAAAAAGTGGGGAAAATAGACTAGTAGTAAATAATTAAATAAAAGCCATGCCATTTGGTAACATCAATGTTTTTTTTCTTCATTTTAAGTGAAAAAATAATCGGTAAAGTGAAAAATAATCTATAGATTAATCGATTAATCGAAGAAATAATCTATAGATTAATCGATAGAAAAATAATCGTTAGCTGCAGCCATAGCCAGGTCAGGTCAAAGTAGGTTCTAAACTCAAGTCAAGACAATGAAACATAGACTGGACTTTCTTCTGCAGCTCCAGCGCTCGATTTAAGCTTCACCTTTTTATTACTGATGTACAAAAACCAGCGTGGTTAAAACTATGATACACAGCCCAGCATTGTCTCACGGATCATTGCACTTTTTAGAAAAAGAAAAACTCTTTGGAGCCAGGCTTTTCAGCAGTTTAAACGAGGAGCAAAACTACAGGAATCCTGTTTCCAAAGTGTCTTTTGGAGTTTGTTGCTGATTCACAGTGAGCTGATGGGGGAGGGGTGATACTGTTTGTGTGAATGAGAACAGAGGGAGGGGGAGGGTCACACCAGGTCAAACTACATTTAGTGTTTTACACAATAATGTGTGTGACACAACATGTGGAGATAATATTTCAGTTATTCTGTTTATAACCTTGTTTAACAATGCTAAGGTTAATTTGATCCCAGACACTAAACTATGCACAATTTGTTCTGAGACCCAAGGACAGTATCTCAGCTGCCTCAGAATTGAATGTTAACTATTTGAATGACTACGTATACAAGGGCTGTAACAACTATATAATGATATGTGAATCTCAATGCTTGAATGTGGACGGACTTGAGAGAGACATGGGAAGTGCTCTGAATGCAGCATGTCGCCTCTGACTTTGTGCTCTCCTGATTGTTGCTCGTGTTAATAAATCTGGCTCTGGACACGATCCGCTTCTCTCCGGGAGTTTTTTGGTCATATTTTAAACTTCCACAGACACTAACTCCTGTTTCTGTCTGCAGAGAAATGGACCCAGCTCAGCCTCTGCAGACTCCCCGCACACTGGGAAAGACATACAGCTGTGAGCAGTGTGGGAAAGGATTTACTACATCATGTGGTCTAAAACGTCACATGAGGATCCACACTGGAGAGAAGCCATACAGCTGTGAGCAGTGTGAGAAGACCTTTACTCTGTCATCCAGCCTCAAAACCCACATGAAGATGCATGCTGGGGAAAAGGAATACAGCTGTGATGAGTGTGGGAAGTCATTTAATCAGCTCTCAGGTCTTACACATCACAAGAGAGTCCATGGTGGACTCAAGCCGTACGAGTGTGAGCAGTGTGGGAAAACATTCGGTCGGTCACAGGATCTTGAATGTCACATGAGGATCCACACTGGAGAGAGGCCATACAGATGTGAGCAGTGTGAGAAGTCCTTTACTCGGTCATCCAGCCTCAAAGACCACATGAGGATCCACACTGGAGAGAGGCCATACAGCTGTGAGCAGTGTGAGAAAACCTTTACTCACTCATCCAGCCTCAAAGACCACATGAGGATCCACACTGGAGAGAGGCCATACAGCTGTGAGCAGTGTGAGAAGACCTTTGCTCAGTCATACAGCCTCAAAACACACATGCGGATCCACACTGGGGAAAAGCCTTTTGAGTGTGGCCTGTGTGGACATGTGTTTACTCAGTCTGCAGTTCTGAAAATTCACATGAGAATCCACAATGGAGAGAGGCCCTACAGCTGTGAGCAGTGTGAGAAGACCTTTACTCTGTCATCCAGCCTCAAAGACCACATGAAGATACATGCTGGGGAAAAGGAATACAGCTGTGATGAGTGTGGGAAGTCATTTAATCAGCTCTCAGGTCTTACATCTCACAAGAGAGTCCATGATGGACTAAAGCCTTACGAGTGTCAGCAGTGTCGGAAAACATTCAGTCGGTCACAGCATCTTGAATATCACCTGAGGATCCACACTGGAGAGAGGCCATACAGGTGTGAGCAGTGTGACAAGACCTTTACTCGGTCATCCAGCCTCAAAGACCACATGAGGATCCACACTGGAGAGGAACAGCTGTGATGAGTTTGTTCAGATCTTTTCAGATCGTCTGGGGGCCTCGGTCACAGAGACGCTGGTTACTTTGACAAACACACTTTATATCACGTGGATTATTTCACTCGGACTCGCTGCACTGCTGACGTCTTTATATTATGCTCTCATTTTATTTGTTTTTGTTTAAACCTTAAAGATTTGTTCTTCATTGTGTTTAAGGCGCCTTTATTTACTATTTCACTGATGCTTCATTTCCTGTTTGTTCTGCAAACCCTGAGTGAGAATAAAAAGTGTAGAAAAAAGCCGAGGAACAGCTCCGTGAGCTGCTGAGTCCCTGCTGTAGAAACATCTCCCTCACTGTGGTGTCCAAGTGTTTTAATGTGAACAATAATAATCCCGTAATGCTTTGCGATATGACGTCACATTCTGGAACTCTGTTTCAGAATGTGTTTAATCCCAGGACATTAGGGTTGTTTTATGACCATGTTTTTGTGTCTGTAAATGTACTTTGTATTTGTGTTGTCGTTTTGTGAAGCACTTTGTGACCTTGATGTCTGGGAAAGGTGTTTTATAAATAAACTTACTTACAAGCCACAAGTGTGTGTGTTTGTGTTTGCTCAGACCAGGGTTGCCAGGTCTGGGCAGCCAAACCCAGCCCAAAATATCTGAAAAACCCGCGGATATACGGCGCAGTTGGAGTTATTCATATAATTATTCATATAATTCCAACTGCGGGGAATGGAATGAACTCCCTTTAATAACAGGGAGTCCATTCTCCCTGTTATTAAAGAAAACAACTCAGAGCCTCGATCAAAGAATAAGAATAAAAAACACATTTTACAATGAAAACAATAAGGCAAAAAACGTGGACAGAAAGTGTTAAAAAGCTGTTTGATGCCCTGTGGGGCTAAAAGCCCATGAGTTTTTTTGTGTGGCCTGGTATGTTTTGTATTTTCTGCCCCTTTGGCCTCATCGCGGGTAAACCCCTGAACCTGCACCACAGAGACGCAAAACCGCGGCGGCGCTTCTGAAGCCCATCGTTCTCCTAAAGGTGGATTTCGTGGCAGTTATTGACAAGAGCAACAGATGTGTGAATCAACATCTGTCACATCACTGTGGTCGTAGTTTGTGAGTTTGAATATGTCCAAACTTCAAACCAAAGACTGGAAGAACCAGAGAGGAGGAGGATGAACTGCATCGCTCTGAGGAGGAGAACCTGAGGAGAACCTGAGGAGAACCTGAGGAGAGGCTGAGGAGAACCTGAGGAGAGCCTGAGGAGAGCCTGAGGAGAACCTGAGGAGAACCTGAGGAGAACCTGTGGAGAGCCTGAGGAGAGCCTGAGGAGAGCCTGAAGAGAGCCTGAGGAGAACCTGAGGAGAACCTGAGGAGAGCCTGCAGCGTCTGAAACGAAGCCTGTGTGTCTAATTTGTTCTGAGTCTTGCTCTCGTTAAAAGTGCAAATCTTTACAATTAAATTTGTCGAGTGCTCACTTTGAGTTCGATGGACTTTGTGGATCCGAGCCTTTCAGGCGAGCACATTGGCCTTCGTGAAGACCCTGAAGAAGTGCCTTGATGGGGACGTGAAGACGCTGAAGAAGTGCCTTCATGGGGACGTGAAGACGCTGAAGAAGTGCCTTCATGAGGAGGTGAAGACCCTGAAGAAGTGCCTTCATGGGGACGTGAAGACCCTGAAGAAGTGCCTTCATGGGGACGTGAAGATCCTGAAGAAGTGCCTGTGGAATCGATCGGCGGCTGAGTTGCTGGACCTGCTCAGCTTCGTGAGCCCGAGTCCACTGGAGTTCAGTCCACTGATCATTGAGGCGGGAAAAGGCCACCAGGTGCTGGACCAGTAGGAGCAACAACAGCGAGACAGTGTTGGTTTAAGAAGGGAATGACAGTTAAGAAACAAGAACTGGAAGTCGAGTGACAGTTGGGAACATCATCACAGTTACTGCTCCAGTGACGCGGGAAACAGGAAGTGGCGTCAACCAATCAGTGAAGGGCGGGCGTCTGCCGTTGATCAGGTGTAATTAGCGGTTTTGCTTTAATATTCAAGCCGGAATTACGAAACTCTCTGGGCCAGATCTTGTGGTTCATAGCGCAGGCTGTAGAGAAGACGAGGACGCAGACGGGTGGCGCTCCTTGCAATCTTCAGTGTCATACCTGGTGCAAAAAGTGGGCAGGAACAGGGGGGTGGACAGACTCGCATTGTGATGTTGTGGTGCCGCCCCCTCCCCATGCTTTCCCCAGACCTGAGGAAGGCGGTGGTTTGCAGGGAGGGGTTCTCTTGTAAACGCGTAACATGCATAATGCGGCGCGCAATGTTTAATAAAGATAAAAAGAAATAAAAGTGTCCCTCCGCTGCTGCAGCCACTCGCTGCAGATCCAAGATGAGCGTGCGGGACAGAGAGGCAGCAGCCTCGCGCTGGACACCGTTCGAATGCGCAAAGTTACGAAATGTACAGGATTTAATTGATCAGAAACTGTTATATCGGCTGCAGAGGAGTTGCAGAGTTATGCAGTAGTTGCAAGAAAACTGTAGCGTATTGGAACATTTGTGCTACAGCTGCAGGATTCTTGGAGCGGCTGAAAAAAAAAAGTTGCAATGCGCGTCTTTCTTTTGGACTGAGCTGTGGCTGCACCAGGAGGTAAACACTGACACACGACGGAAATGTCTCCTTAAAACTCAAATTAGACCTGGTGTTGTGGCACTTGAAGGCGTGTGTGGTTTATTTATGGAACCTGTTGTTGTCTTGGTGTTGGGGGTGTGCGCGTTGATCTACAGTATACAGTAAGCCCGTGCGTAAACTACGCTCAAACAGACTTTTCGCTTTTGTTTTTGACGTCGATTCTAAGGAAGACGACAAGGCAGCGCGATGTAAAGAGGAAAATAATAAAGACTGTGAAGTAACGCCGACTGCAACAAGTGAATTTCTCCTTTGTGAGATTAATAAAGGTTTATCTTATCTTATCTTAATGTGAAGGATGCCATAGAAGAGTAGCGCGAGTGCTGCTTGTCATGAACCATGAACCATGTTGCGTTTAGAGTTGCACACGGACTGCGCCAGTCACAAGATCTGGCCCACTGTGTTTTTGGTCATTTACCGCCGTTGGAGACACGCCCTGTCTCTCTTTCGTGTGGCGTTCCAGGACCCCCCAGGGGAGAGGACGTGGCTGGACCAGACCCACCCCCGGAAGAGCGGAGAGCGGTCCTGGCCTGGTCCAGGCTTTTAAAGTGGCCTATTTATTGTTTAATCCTGACTCTATAGAATTAATTGTTTAATTCCCTTTAACTGAGCCAGCGAGTGCTCACCTGAAAACACTGGGGCTGGTCGGGTTCGTGGACCTCCTGCTCATTTAATGTAACTGGACAAAGAAATACAAAATGGTTAATATTGGGAAAATATCCAACAGGTCAATTTATGCCTAAAAATGTTGGACTCTCGTCGACTTCACGCTAAACGATTAATAGCACTGAATAAATGTGAGTGTCCAACATCGGGACGGTGGACACGAGAAATGGCTTCAATGATCAGATTTACTGCACCTGCTTTAATCGAGCGCATTTTCTCCAGTTCAGCTTTACCCAAATCTAAAAGCTCCTCGACTGGAGTTTGACGCCTCATTTGAAAGCTAAGACCTGCAAAACTGATCGGATCTTTTTTAATCACATTTTTTAAGTGTTTTCGTCGTGTTTTTGTCACTTTTTGTCGCATTTTTTAATCTTTGTGCCACTGTTTTTTTTTCAAGGCACTTTTAGATTTGGGTAAAGCTGAACTTGAGAAAAGGCACTCGGTTAAGACGGGAGGTAATAATAATAATAATAATAATAATAATAATAATAACTAGAAATGCAATGGCTGCGACATTGCGATTGACTGCGGAATTGGGGGAAGCGAATGCAGAAATTGCATAAAGTGTTCAAATTGCAGAAATTGCTTAATTTGCATAATCTAATTTGCATAAACTAGCAAAATGCATAAAATGTCATGTTGCATAAACTGTATTCACCTTATTCCGCCCCGCCCACTTTTGCCTCTTTTTGCTTTGTCTCAGCATTTCCGTTGTCCAGACACTTCCGGCCGAGCGGAAATATTCTCCGCTCAAATCTAGTGTTTAGTCGATTGATTTGTGTAAAATGTCCAATGTTTGCAGATTTTATGTGGACTTCTCCAGCCCCATGTTAACACATAGGGATAAACTGCATAAAGTGGTAAAATACATGAATGTGTTAATTTGCATAAATTATGTAAATTGCATAAGCTCTTTAAAATTCATAAATCCTAAATGGCATAAAATGGCATAAACGGTTTAAATGCATAAACTGGTTAAATCCCATAAAGTGGTTAATTTGCATAAATTATTAATATTGGTAAATGGTCTCAACTTATATAGCGCTTTTCCACCTACATTAGGCACTCAAAGCGCTTTACAGCAAGGATCCACTCACCCATTCATACTCTCATTCATACACCAATGTACGCAGACACTGGGGGCAATGTGGGTGAAGTGTCTTGCCCAAGGACACAACGACAATGTGCACTTTCAGGAGATGGGATTCGAACCCCTGACCTTCCGATCATGAGACGACCCTCTCTACCATCTGCGCCACTGTCGCCCCTTTACAGTTTATTGCATAAACTGTTCAAATTGCATAAATTGGTTATATGCGAAAATCCCTATTAAATTGCATTATTCTGCTTTATATGCGAAAATCTCTATTAAGTTGCATAATAGTGCTTTAAAATGCATAAACTGTTTAAATTCCATAAAGTGGTTAATTTGCATAATCTATTTTGCATAAACTGGTAAAATGCATAAAATGTCATGTTGCATAAACTGTATAAACTGCATAAAGTGGTAAAATGCATGAATGGGTTAATTTGCATAAATTGTGTAAATTGCATAAACTCTTTAAAATTCATAAATCCTAAATGGCATAAACTCTTAAGTTGCATAAACGGTTTAAAATGCATAAAGTGGTTAATTTGCATTGTTAATATTGCATAAACTTTTATATTCCATATACTGGTCAAACTGTTGAAAGTGCTTGATTGGCAGAAGTTGCACAAATGGCTGAAAGTCCTGGAGTCTCCCCATTCCCCCATACACACCAATGCAAAAATTTCAAACTCTCGTATAAAAAAAACTGGAAAACTGCAGAAGGCCAATTTTTTCTCAAAACCCACAAGTTGCAGAAGCTGAACATGCACAAAGTGCAGAAATTGCAGAAAAAAGTGCAGAAAAGCATGGATTTGCGGCAGCCCCATTATAAGTCAATGGGAAAAATCTCCGACATTTTGGCCGATTGCGGAATAACCGTAAATTGCAGAAGTCCCAAAAGTAATAGCACCCTTCTCCTCAACATGCGGAAGATTTTGATGCATAACTTGCATAAATTGCACAAAGCATGAAGGTGCTGAAAGCTCTAGAAAATCGGGAAAAAGATGGAAGAGGAATAATAACTAGAATGCTGCGCCATTGCGATTGACTGCGGAAATGCGGGAAGCAAATGCAGAAATTGCATAAACTCTTCAATTTGCATAATCAAATTTGCATAAACTGGTCAAATGCATAAAATGTCATGTTGCATAAACTGTATAAACTGCATAAAGTGGTAAAATGCATGAATGGGTTAATTTGCATAAATTGTGTTAATTGCATAAACTCTTAAGTTGCATAAACTGGTTAAATCCCATAAAGTGGTTACTTTGCATAAATTGTTAATATTGCATAAACTTTTATATTCCATTGTAGTAGAGTGGACTGCAGGTTAAACTTAAATTTAACATGTAGAAAAAGGCAACACAGATTCGTAAAATTGGCAGGACAGAGGCATTCATTTACAAAAGTAGGATCTTTATTATTAGTTACATGTTTTGTTAAAATTGTCCATCGTTTTCTGTTGTCCAAGGATTGTCCAATAAGTTAAGGTTACAGTTCATGACGGTTTCTCACGTGGATGAGCACGTTCACTTCAGTGTCCATATTAAACAGCACATCACAGTCTACAACATAAAAAAACGGACGACCCTGGCGATACAGGTGTAGAAGAAGAGGAGGTGTGTAACGCTGACAGGACCCAGGGCGACGATGCATGGCACTCCCCAAACGACCCGTACTGAGACCCCGAACATGTTACTTGTCCAGCTATGCAGTAGCCTTTGGCCGGAGCGCCAGCATGCAGCGAGACAGTTGTGTGTACATCTAGTTGCTGGCTTGACGCCTCGAGCTGCTGGCTTGACGCCTAAAATCGCCGGCTTGACGCCTCCTGAACGACCACAAACAACTCGCAACTTCACCAACTTTCACGCTGTGCCCCGCTACAGCAGCAGCATGTGACGTCAGAGGGAGGAGAGGTCATGCCAGGTGCATGACCCCCCGTATTTATGGTGCGCACACGCAATCTGATTGGCTCAATGTAAGGGCAATATAGGCTACCCCACTACACCATAAACTGGCCAAACTGTTGAAATGGCCTCAGTGCTTGATTGGCAGAAGCTGCACAAATGGCTGAAAGGCCTGGAGTCTCCCCATTGGCTGGAATCACCCCATACACACTAATGCAAAAATTTCAAACTCTCGTATAAAAAAACTGGAAAACTGCAGAAGGCCAATTTTTTCTCAAAACCCACAAGTTGCAGAAGCTAAACATGCACAAAGTGCAGAAATTGCAGAAAATGCAGAAAAAAGTGCAGAAAAGCATGGATTTGCGGCAGCCCCATTATAAGTCAATTGGAAAAATCTCCGACATTTTGGCCGATTGCGGAAAAAACATAAGTTGCAGAAGTCCCGAAAGTAATAGCACCCTTCTCCTCAACATGCGGAACATTTTGATGCATAACTTGCATAAATTGCACAAAGCATGAAGGTGCTGAAAGCTCTAGAAAATCGGGAAAAAGATGGAAGAGGAATAATAATAAAGACTGCGGAAGAATTCCGCAGTCAATCAATAATGCATTGGTTTTATATAGTGCTTTTCTGGAAACTCAAAGACGCTTTACACTATTGTAGCCACAGCTGCCCTGGGGTAGACTGACGGAAACGAGGCAACCAGTCTGCAAAAAATTTATAATAATCTAGATTTTTTCTGAAATTTACAGGTTGTACCACCTGACACTCAAAGTGGGACATTTTACCTTTAAGTCGGAGAAAAGCTCTTTTTTCTCAATTCTTGAAATACATTTTCACTCAGACGTTTTTTTCCCAGTTTATATTCAGTTTATTTGATTTTTTTACTAAACATAATAGGACATACAGGCTATACCGACATAGATCATACCCAAACCATACATACATCATACATTTCATACAAAGACACGCACTTCAGTAACTTTTCTAAGATATTGTTATTCTTGAAGTAGATTTATCATATTTGACCGTATTTCTGCTCCAGTAAAATTGTAATGAGGCATCTGTACTTTTTATTTTTTCAAAGTCAAAACCAATCTTTAGTTCCTACTCTGTCATGTGTAAGTGCATGATTGATTACATTAACAGAGACGTTTGTGAAGAACCTCATATACAGTCAGATACAAACAATAATCAGTCAAACAGTTGGTGAAGCGCTCGCACCACCATCAAACCCACAGAGTGGAATAAAAGAACAAAAAACACAAAAACACTTTCACTTTAGTTACGACGTGCACAAGCTGAGACTTTGTTTTGTCAGGTGAGAATGTTAACAGTACTTTTTCTTATAAGTGTCTTTTCACTCAGACATAAAGACACTTGTTCTTGTGGCTGAGCTCATTTCCTGTTTGCTGTTTCTTTATTTCAAAATAAAAGCCCTGTTCTTACGGTTGTGCCGCGCTGATATTTTAATATTACAAATTGTCGGACAAAAGGTTTTAGTTTTCTTAAAACCTTTATAACTATTAATATTCACAAATGAGGCTTATTTGGACGATATTTAATACACAATTATGCCCTGATGTTTTATTTTTCATTTGTTACCCTGAAAATACCATTTTCAGAAGCTTTATTAGTCTAATCGTTTGCTCGGACGGCTGCACCACCTGACATTTCAGGGGTTTGAGGTGTGAAAACATTCAAAATATATATTATTGAAATGTCATGAAAATGTGTTTAAACTAAATCGGTTTTGTAGAAGAAAGTGATAAATGTAATGAAACAAATTATTTTAAAAATACATTTAACACTTGTATAAAAACAGGCACGTCCTGAATGACCCGTATAGTCAGAGAACTTTCACACCTGCAGCCCGAACCTTCTTGACCCAACCTAAATTATGTCAAATAAGTAAGATTTAGATGAAGATTTACATTCTATGACCTCCCTTAAAAACATCAGCATCAGTATTTGTAAAACATAAGTCTCTGTGAACGACACAGACATGTTCATGTCATGAAGCACATTTGATCTGAAAAGATCTGAAACAAACTCATCACAGCTGTTCCTCTCCAGTGTGGATCTTCATGTGGTTCTTTAGGTGTGATG
Source organism: Gobius niger (assembly GCF_951799975.1). Classification (NCBI taxonomy): domain Eukaryota; kingdom Metazoa; phylum Chordata; class Actinopteri; order Gobiiformes; family Gobiidae; genus Gobius; species Gobius niger. The sequence goes on along the minus strand of NC_136858.1, from coordinate 3,479,208 downwards.
ACGCAGTAAAGGTCTTCTCACACTGCTCACACCTGTATGGCCTCTCTCCAGTGTGGATCCTCATGTGGTCTTTGAGGCTGGATGAGTGAGTAAAGGTCTTCTCACACTGCTCACATCTGTATGGCCTCTCTCCAGTGTGGATCCTCATGTGGACTTTGAGGCTGGATGAGTGAGTAAAGGTCTTCTCACACTGCTCACATCTGTATGGCCTCTCTCCATTGTGGATCCTCATGTGACGTTCAAAAGCATACAACCGACTGAATCTTTTCCCACACTGCTCACACTCGTACGGCTTTAGTCCATCATGGACTCTCTTGTGTTGCTTGAGAACTGAGAGCTGATTAAATGACTTCCCACACTCATCACAGCTGTATTCCTTTTCCCCAGCATGTATCTTCATGTGGTCTTTGAGGCTGGATGACAGAGCAAAGGTCTTCTCACACTGCTCACAGCTGTATGGCCTCTCTCCAGTGTGGATTCTCATGTGATTTTTAAGATGTGCAGACTCAGTAAACACATGTCCACACAGGCCACACTCAAAGGGCTTTTCCCCAGTGTGGATCCTCATGTGTTTTTTGAGGCTGGATGACTGAGTAAAGGTCTTCTCACACTGCTCACACTCGTACGGTTTTAGTCCATCATGGACTCTCTTGTGTCGCCTGAGACCTGAGAGCTGATTAAATGACTTCCCACACTCATCACAGCTGTATTCCTTTTCCCCAGCATGAATCTTCATGTGGTTTTTGAGGCTGAATGACTGAGTAAAGGTCTTCTCACACTGCTCACAGCTGTATGGCCTCTCTCCAGTGTGGATCCTCATGTGTGTTGTGAGGTGTAATGACTGAGTAAAGGTCTTCTCACACTGCTCACAGCTGTATGGCCTCTCTCCAGTGTGGATCCTCATGTGTGTTGTGAGGTGTGATGACTGAGTAAAGGTCTTCTCACACTGCTCACAGCTGTATGGCCTTTCTCCAGTATGGATTCTCATGTGTTGTTTAAGATTACGTGATGTAGTAAATCCTTTCCCACACTGCTCACAGCTGTATGTCTTTCCCTGTGTGCGGGGAGTCTGCAGAGGCTGAGCTGGGTCCATTTCTCTGCAGACAGAAACAGGAGTTAGTGTTGTGTCACACACATTATTCTGTAAAACACTTGACCTGGTGTGACCCTCCCCCTCCCTCTGTTCTCATTCACACATACAGTATCACCCCTCCCCCATCAGCTCACTGTGAATCAGCAACAAACTCCAAAAGACACTTTGGAAACAGGATTCCTGTCGTTTTGCTGCTCATTTAAACTGCTGAAAAGCCTGGCTCCAAAGAGTTTTTCTTTTTCTAAAAAGTGCAATGATCCGTGAGACAATGCTGGGCTGTGTATCATAGTTTTAACCACGCTGGTTTTTGTACATCAGTAATAAAAAGGTGAAGCTTAAATCGAGCGCTGGAGCTGCAGAAGAAAGTCCAGTCTATGTTACATTGTGAAACACGTCTTGACTTGAGTTTAGAACCTACTTTGACCTGACCTGGCTGATGTGAGTGTGCAGACAGACTCCTGGGGGGGGGGGATTTAGATAAGTTTGCTGGCTAAAACAGCAGTCGAGTCGGTGGCTATGTATCGAAGGCTTTCCTGAAAAAATGTGTCTTCAACTGTGATTTAAAAACACTCAGCTCTGTGATGTTTCGAAGCTGGACCGGAAGTGCGTTCCACAGCTTTGGGCCTTGTGCAGCAAATGACCGGCCTCCAAACTTTTTGTATTTGAACTTGGGAGTGACCAGGGAGGTGTGTTCAGAGGAGCGCAGAGTTCTGGCTGGTTCGTAGACCGTTACTAATTCGGCCAGGTAGGCCGGGGCCAGACCATTGATGGCCTTGAAAACAAACATCAGGACCTTAAAGTCCACCCTAAACGCCACCGGGAGCCAGTGGAGAGAGCGGAGGACTGGGGTCCTCCGTTTTGATCACTTTCTGAAAGATTTGAGGCTACTACTACTGGACTGTGAGTATGCTGATGGCGACGACATGTTGATTGACGCAATAATTGCGGGCGTGAAAGAAAACCGCGTCCAGGAGAGGCTATTGGACAGAGGTGAAGACTTGACATTGGCAAAAGCAAAATCCCCCAGCAGTTTGAAATGTCACAAACACAAATGAAAATTGTTCGAGAGGAGGATGCACAGTGTCAAGCAAGCCAAAGTTCTTTGCACGAAATAAAAAGGCATACAGTCACACCCAGCAAAAGCTCGCTCAACAAAGACAAAGTGTACAAACTAAAAACTGTTCAAAATGTGGAAAAGACCCAAAACACAAATGGAACCAGGTTAGATTTAGTGTTACATAATAGTCGGTATATTACTGAGACAGTGCCCCTGTTTGAAGCAGCACGTTTTAATTTATCCTCAAGATCCTTTTGTCCCCCAGGCTATTATCTTGAGATAGTGAGGATTTTAGGATAGATTTGATCTGTAAGTAATTGAGAAATTCTGTATCATTGAGCCTATATTCTTTCTTTAGGTCATTAAATAAAATGATTGTTTTTCCATTTATAATTAATTGTGATATTTTTTGAATATTGTTTTGTTGCCAAACTTTATTCTTTAGGATTCTTTTACCTGCCATAAAAAGCGGGTTGGACCAAAGGGGACAAGAAGGCAAAGATTTTCCGCTGAAGCAAAAGTGTTTATGTAGCATTTTAATGACGTCTCCAGAGAATGTTATTAGTGGATTATTAATATCACTAGTCGTCTTAGGGCTGTACCAGAGAGTTGCAAGGGACAAGTCTGGGTTGTGTTCTTTTACTATTTTTTCTTCAAGCCATTCCCAGCTGCCAGTTTCTTTCAATCTGCTATATGCCCATTTTAAAGGGTATGTAGAATTAAATGCAATATAGTATAGGTAAATGTCTGGCAAGCCAATCCCACCTTTATTGCGACTTTGAATTAATTTTTTATAACTTATTCTAGGTTTCTTATTTCTCCACAGAAAGTCTGTAAATAATTTGTTTATATCTTTGAACCACTTTGTAGGGAATTTAAGTGGAATTGATCAAATCAAATCAAATCAAATCAATTCTATTTGTATAGCGCTTTTCATACATGTCATGTAACACAAAGTGCTTTACAGATTTAAAAACATTCTCTCACACCCACTTCCTTCCAAAAATACAGACACATTGTCGCATTCACACTCCCCCCACCCACCTCCCCAGAGACACACCACACAAGCACACAATACACACTCAAGGTAAAACAGTGGAGACTATGGACAAAAGGCTAAGATAAGGCTGGGTGCAGATAAACCAGGTAAGGAAACACCATCCAAGGAGCCGTCTGCATCGGGAGCGGCGCCTCGGCTGCAGCCACAGGGACCAACACAGGGTGCCTGGACAACACCACACCTCCATCCAGACACCCACAAGACAGCACCCCAGCAGCCACAGCCAATCACCGCTCCCGAGGCAGAGGGCTCCTCCAGAGGAAACTGGAAGAGCATAAAAATTGTTAAAATAAATAAAAGTACGTAAGTAAAATTGAATAATAGGATAATACAAAATAAGACCGAGAGGTAAAATACATAAATACAGAATAAATATTAATAACTTATTAAATGTCAATTTAATTAATTATAAGGTGCTGATAAATAATAATAAATAGGCCTAGCAAAAATAAATATCAGTTATAGGCTAAGCTAAAAAGGTGGGTCTTGAGCCTGCTCTTAAAAACATGAACGTTCTCTACAGCCCTGAGCTCCTCCGGCAGGTCGTTCCAGAGGCGAGGGCCGTAATATTGGAAAGACGCCTCACCATGAGTCTTTTGTCTTTTCTGCCGGAGGAGCGAAGGGGCCGTGAAGGTTCATAGGGTAAAAGCAGTTCTGAAAGATAAGAAGGACCAAGACCATTAAGACATTTAAAAACCATTAAAAGAACTTTAAAATCGATCCTGAAACACACGGGGAGCCAATGCAGCGATTCTAAAACCGGTGTAATGTGGTCCCGCCTCCTGGTCTTCGTCAGGACACGAGCTGCTGAATTTTGTAAAAGTTGTAAACCTGAGATACTCTTTTTGGGAAGACCAGAAAGCCGGGCATTACAGTAGTCGATACGACTGGTGATAAAAGCATGCATTAGTGTCTCCGTGTTGGCCCAAGAGAGAATGGGGCGGACTCTGGCTATGTTCTTTAGATGGTAAAAACCTATCTTTGCGGTATTTTTAATGTGTGGAATAAAAGTCAGCTCAGAGTCAAAAATCACGCCCAGGTTCTTCACCTGTGAGGAAGGATTAAAAGACAGTGACTGTAGTTTGGGTAAAAGTCTCTCTCTGGGCCTCAGGACCGATAACTAAAACTTCAGTTTTGTCCTGGTTAAGCTGGAGAAAGTTTTCTGCCATCCAGGATTTGATGTCTAAAATGCAGTTAAAAAGTGCATCCATTGGCCTGGTGTCATCAGGAGACATGGAGATGTATAACTGTGTATCATCAGCATAACTGTGAAAGTTGACTCCATGTCTCCTGATGACATCACCAAGTGGGAGCATATACAAGTTAAAAAGCACTGGGCCTAAAATCGAACCCTGGGGCACACCACATGTAATCTTATGGACCTCAGAGGAGAAGGTATCCACACTTACCATGAATGTCCTGTCTGTGAGGTAGGAAGTAAACCATTTGTGTACAGCACCAGAGAGGCCGATGTGTTTTAAACGAGTTATAATAATAGTGTGGTCGACTGTATCAAAGGCAGCGCTAAGATCCAGAAGAACCAACACTGTCAACTTTTTAGAATCATAATTGATTGACTGCGGAATTCTTCCGCAGTCAATTATTGGTTTTCATGTTCTTTATTATTATTCCTCTTCCATCTTTTTCCCGATTTTCTCCAGCTTTCAGCACCTTCATGCTTTGTGCAATTTATGCAAGTTATGCATCAAAACGTTCCGCATGTTGAGGAGAAGGGTGCTATTACTTTTTGGACTTCTGCAACTTATGGTTTTTCCGCAATCGGCCGAAATGTCGGAGATTTTTCCCATTGACTTATAATGGGGCTGCCGCAAATCCATGCTTTTCTGCACTTTTTTCTGCATTTTCTGCAATTTCTGCACTTTGTGCATGTTCAGCTTATGCAACTTGTGGGTTTTGAGAAAAAATTGGCCTTCTGCAGTTTTCCAGATTTTTTATACAAGAGTTTGAAATTTTTGCATTGGTGTGTATGTGGACCTGTCGCATTAGTGTGTATGGGGGATTCCAGCCAATGGGGAGACTCCAGGACTTTCAGCCATTTGTGCAGCTTCTGCCATTGAAGCACTGAGGCCATTTCAACAGTTTGACCAGTTTATGGAATATAAAAGTTTATGCAATATTAACGATTTATGCAAATTAACCACTTTATGCAGTTTATACAGTTTATGCAACATGACATTTTATGCATTTTACCAGTTTATGCAAAATAGATTATGCAAATTAACCACTTTATGGAATTTAAACAGTTTATGCATTTTAAAGCACTATAATGCAATTTAATAGGGATTTTCGCATATAACCAATTTATGCAATTTGAACAGTTTATGCAATTTCTGCATTCGCTTCCCGCAATTCCGCAGTCAATCGCAATGGCGCAGCCATTGCATTTCTAGTTTAATCTAAAATCGTTTAAAATCTTTAAAAGGGCGGTCTCGGTGCTGTGGTTTACCCTAAAGCCAGACTGGAATTTCTCAAGGACATTATGTGCATTTATAAAATCACTAAGTTGGGTAAAAACAAGTTTTTCTAAAATTTTGCTTATAAATGGTAAGTTGGATACTGGTCTAAAATTGTTAAAATCATTAAAATCCAAATTTCTCTTCTTCAACAGGGGCCTCACCACCGCCCCTTTAAAGGCAGCAGGGAAGACCCCCGTCTGAAGAGAGCAATTCATCATGTTTAAAAGCTCGTCTCTAAAATATCCATAAAATGTTTTAAAAAACTGTTTTTTTTAAAACATTTTCATAAGTCAAAATTGACTTATGAAAGTCAATTTTGGTAACAGATACGTTTTAATAGTCTAAGCTCTGCCCCCCAGTGAGAAGGGTAATATTGTCCAACGTTTAAGATCTTCTCTCATTGTTTTTGTGAGGTCTTTAATATTTAATTCCACCATAGTTTCAATAGGAAATTTAATTTTAATTCCTAGATACGTCATGGCTTTAGGTTTCCACTGAAAGGAGGTAGTGCCGAGATGAGGCTGGAAAGTATGGCGGTTAAGTGGGATGGCTTCGCTTTTAGTATAATTTACCTTGTATCCTGATAAATGGCCAAAGGCTTCAATTAACTGAAGCAATTTTGGGATAGATTTTTCTAGGTTTGTTAATGTTAGTAAAATATCATCGGCAAATAGATTTAATTTAAATTCATAGCTGGCAATACTAATTCCTTTGATTTCTTTTTGTGTCCGAATCCCACAAGCCAAGGGTTCCAATACAAGAATAAAAATTAGAGGTGATGCCGGGCACCCTTGGCGTGTGGATCGATATAGGTGCATGGGCTCAGATAGCATTCCATTGCTTTTAATTCTTATTACTGGTTGATGGTAGAGTGCTTTACCCCAGTTAACAAAACTTGGACCAAAACCATATTTAGAAATAACATAAAACAAGTATTCCCATTCTATTCTGTCGAAGGTTTTCTCAGCATCCAGCGATACAGCGATCGCCGGGTGTTGATATTCTTCCGCCCTCTTTATTACATGCAATAGCCTCCTTATGTTGTTTGAGGCCAAACAGCCTTTAATAAATCCGGTTTGGTCAATGTGGATTAACTTTGGAATCACCTTTTCCATTCGTTTGGCAAGTAATTTTGCAAACAACTTGTAATCATTATTTAGAATGCTCAACGGTCTATAATTACTTATCTGATGGTCCTTGCCAGGTTTAGGGATAAGGGATAAGGAGGCCTGCCGCATAGTTGGAGGCATGGATTACTTTTTTATAATATCATTAAACAATATGGTTAGAAATGGAATGAGGGCATCTTGAAAGCATTTAAAGAATTCTACTGTGTATCCATCATTTCCTGGTGTTTTTCCATTAGAGAGGGATTTTATTGCAGCTTTTATTTCATGTATAAGTACCGGGCCCTCTAAAAACTCGGCGTCTTCTTTTGCCAGAGACGGTAATGTTACATTTTCAAAGAACTTTTCCATATCATTCTCCTTTGCAGAGCTCTCTGATTTATAAAGGTTGCTATAGTATTTTAAAAATGTCTCATTAATTTGTTTAGGATCATTTATTAACACTCCCCTCCCATCATAAATTAATGGGATTGATTGTCGGTTTTCCTGTTGTTTCAGTTTAAGGGTAAGCATTTTTCCTGCCTTATCTCCCGATTCATAAAATTGTTTTCGCAACAGAAAGAGGGCATATGCATTTTCCTCATGGAGAATGGTTTGTAGTTCTGTTTTACACTCTAGCATGTCCTTTTTAACTCTGGTGTTTTTAGGATCAGCCATATGTTCAATTTCTAGTAATTTGAGTTTTTCTGTTAGATCAGTCTTCTGTTTAACTTTTTCTTTTTTCTTAGCTGTTGAGTAGCCTATAATCCATCCTCTACAGGTAGCTTTATAAGCTTCCCATATAGGTTTCATCTTTCCTGACGACATTCAACACCCCAATAGGGAGATACAGATGGCTGAGACTACCCTTTGGTGTAAAATGTGCACCTGAGATTTTTCAACGCATCATGGACCAAATGCTGGAAGGCGTCAGCGGAGCTACCAACATCCTCATTGCAGCGCTAACAATGAAAGAGCACGATGAAATCCTCAAAAAGGTTGTGGAGAGAGCAACGAGCTACAACCTGAGGCTGAACTTCAACCGCACAACCATAGAGACTCTGAAAGCCCAGTTCAGCAGGCATGGCATCCCAGCCATTCTGCGGACGGACAACGGACCACAGCATGTGTCGGCGGAGTTCAAGGAGCTCTGTGAGAGCTACAGCATCCGGCACAAAACATCTTCACCTCACACACCACACTCCAATGGTGAAGCAGAGCGAGCAGTGCAAACAGTGAAGAGGCTGTGGAGCAAGGCACCAGACAAACATCTTGCACTTTTGGACTACAGAACAACACCACTTGAATCAGTTGGACTGTCACCCGCACAGCTTCTTATGGGCAGGAGGCCACGTAAAAAACTGCCGACTGCTCGTGCACTACTGAAACCTATGAGCTATGACCATCTTCAAGTTAAACACCATGTGGACAAGACCAAGTGCATACAGAAACTCTACTACGACAAGAGAGCTGCACGTCCCCGCACGTCGGTCCTATGTGGTGGACAGTGGAGGCAAGCTGTATCGCCGCAACAGTCAACATCTTCGCACCAGCACTGCAACTGCCAATCAGTCACGTCACGTTCCAAGTGATGAAGAACCCTGGCATGAAGCATCGCAAACACCAGCAGCCGAGGTACCTCCTGAACCACCCTCTGCTCCCCTGGCAAGGCCCCAGTGCTCACAAGCTTCAACAGGTGAACTCTACCGAACCAGACATGGCAGAGCAGTGAAATCCCTGGAGAGAACATTTGACCTTTTAACATCTGAATGTAGTCTGTAGTCAGGGGTAGGCGTGGACCATACGCCAGATGGAAGTGATGTGCTAGTAACCTCTCCTTCCTAGACTAGTTCATAAAAATAAAAAAAAGTGAAATGTTTATTGTTCATAAACCTTTAAATGTTAACAGTACTATAAGCTAAAGAAGTACATGTTCAAAAAAAATAAAAATCTATTATACAAAGAAGTACTTAAAATTGCACTATCCTTCTCAGATTACTTTTTATTACTGAGAAAGGGGGATGTAACATATGTTGTATGTTTTATTGTGAAGGGCACACCTGCATTATGCCCTACCACTACCGGTACTTCCGTTGTTGTGGAGTTGAATAAAGACAGCTAAAAGACTACAAACATCCCCTACATGTCTCCCCGTACTTGTGACAAATAAGTACATTACAGATATTTCCTCCAAACCAGCAGAGTCTTTGTGGCTCTTCCTCCCAGCTCACACAGACAGACAGGGTCACACACAGGCCCAGAGTCCAGCTGGAAGTCACTGGGGGCTTTTATAGCTCTGTGTGGAAAGCCCCTCCCCAAAGGAGCCCCCCCCTCACCTCTGTGGATGAAACCTCTGCTGCCTAAAAGTGTGATTAATGTCGCAGCAGAGCGGAGTTAGCGTTAGCCCTGAGCACCGCTAGCATCACAGCTGCCTCCGCGTGCGACACACGGGTGACTTTTACCGCTGTTTCTCGCGTTGTTTTACGGTATTTGTTTTTCTTCGTCTCTCACCCATAGAAATCACCCCGGGCGCGCGCAGTCACTCCAGATTATAAAACATCCACGCTCCAACTCCGCACAAATGTGTAAAAAACAAAACAAACAAACAAAAACGATGTGACTTCCGCCCAGGCCCCGCTGACCCAGAGAGCAGCGGCCTCTGCTGGATAAGGGCGGGATGACACGTTTGAGATCGTCTGTAAAGTCAAACACTTTCTGCTTTTTGGTGGTTATTGTGTAAAAACTAAACCACATAAATACAAAAATTAACCATTTACAGAAATTTTAGGATGTTTTCTAACAGTGTGAATACAAAAATAATTTCAATGATATTAAAAATTATATTTTAAAAAATGTTTCCTCTGGGCAAAATCACCGTCACATTTCCTGCAGAAATTTACATTTAAATGAATAAAATATAATTTTCCACATTTTAATGTGTCCCATAAACAGGAAATACAAACATCAGGCTTTATTTCTGTACAGAAGTTTCATGTAAAAAACGATGAAACTGTGGACTCTTATACTAGCTGTAGCATGTGTTAGCATGGGCATACATTTACTTTTAAAACAAATTTTAAAACTGTATAATAATATATATATATATTCTGATATTTACAGCTTGTACCACCTGACACCCAAAGTGGGACATTTTACCTTTAAGTCGGAGAAAAGCTCTTTTTTCTCAATTCTTGAAATACATTTTCAAACCTTTTCACTCAGACGTTTTTTTCCAGTTTATGTTCAGTTTATTTGATTTTTTTACTAAACATAATAGGACATACAGGCTATACCGACATAGATCATACCCAAACCATACATACATCATACATTTCATACAAAGACTTCAGTAACTTTTCTAAGATATTGTTATTCTTGAAGTAGATTTATCATATTTGACCGTATTTCTGCTCCAGTAAAATTGTATTGAGGCATCTGTACTTTTTATTTTTTCAAAGTCAAAACCAATCTTCAGTTCCTACTCTGTCATTTGTAAGTGCATGATTGATTACATTAACAGAGACGTTTTGTGAAAAACCTCATATACAGTCAGATACAAACAATAATCAAACAGTTGGTGAAGCGCTCGCACCACCATCAAACCCACAGAGTGGAATAAAAGAACAAAAAGCACAAAAACACTTTCACTTTAGTTACGACGTGCACAAGTTGAGACTTTGTTTTGTCTGGTGAGAATGTTAACAGTACTTTTTCTTATAAGTGTCTTTTCACTCAGACATAAAGACACTTGTTCTTGTGGCTGAGCTCATTTCCTGTTTGCTGTTTCTTTATTTCAAATTTCAAAATAAAAACCCTGTTCTTACGGTTGTGCCACGCTGATATTTTAACATTACAAATTGTCGGACAAAAGGTTTTTAGTTTTCTTAAAACCTTTATAACTATTAATATTCACAAATGAGGCTTATTTGAACGATATTTAATACACAATTATGCCCTGATGTTTTATTTTTCATTTGTTACCCTGAAAATACCATTTTCAGAAGCTTTATTAGTCTAATCGTTTGCTCGGACGGCTGCACCACCTGACATTTCAGGGGTTTGAGGTGTGAAAACATTCAAAATATATATTATTGAAATGTCGTGAAAATGTGTTTAAAGGAATAGGCCACCGTTTTTATATACTAAGATATGTTCTTACCTCACTTTAGTCGAGTTAATATATCCCCGTCTGGTCATTGTCCGCGCGCTCTGTCACGCAAACGGAGCACATACGCAGCCTCTCCCATATGTGACATAGCTCCGAAAAAGCTCACGATAGAAGCTACCAAGCTCTTCCACGTGTTCCCTATTTAAATAAAGTTACGTGAAGTGTTTTCATGCGAAGTATATTTACACAGAAATGTAACGTGTCGATTTTATAAGCAAATAAAAAGGGGGACTATATTGTGAGGCGTAATGATACGAGGAGCACAGCGTCCGCGTAGTAACTCCTAAAGACTTCCCCCGCTCACTTCCGTCAATAACCTTTAGGAGTTACTGCGCGGACGTTTTACTCCTCGTATCATTACGCCTCACAATATAGTCCCCCTTTTTATTTGCTTATAAAATCGACACGTTACATTTCTGTGTAAATATACTTCGCATGAAAACACTTCACGTAACTTTATTTAAATAGGGAACACGTGGAAGAGCTTGGTAGCTTCTATCGTGAGCTTTTTCGGAGCTATGTCACATATGGGAGAGGCTGCGTATGTGCTCCGTTTGCGTGACAGAGCGCGCGGACAATGACCAGACGGGGATATATTAACTCGACTAAAGTGAGGTAAGAACATATCTTAGTATATAAAAACGGTGGCCTATTCCTTTAAACTAAATCGGTTTTGTAGAATAAAGTGATAAATGTAATGAAACAAACAAATTATTTTTAAAATAAATTTAACACTAGTATAAAAAAAGGCACATCATGAATGACCCGTATATTCAGAGAACTTTCACACCTGCAGCCCGAACCTTCTTGACCCGACCTAAATTATGTCAAATAAGTAAGATTTAGATGAAGATTTACATTCTATGACCTCCCTTAAAAACATCATCATCAGTATTTGTAAAACATAAGTCTCTGTGAACGACACAGACATGTTCATGTCATGAAGCACATTTGATCTGAAAAGATCTGAAACAAACTCATCACAGCTGTTCCTCTCCAGTGTGGATCCTCTTCATGTGGTTCTTTAGGTGTGATGACAGAGTAAAGGTCTTCTCACACTGCTCACATCTGTATGGCCTAGCTCCAGTGTGGATCCTCATGTGATATTCAAGATCCTGTGACCGACTGAAAGTTTTCCCACACTGCTCACACTCGTACAGCTTTAGTCCATCATGGACTCTCTTGTGAGATGTAAGACCTGCGAGTTGATTAAATGACTTCCCACACTCATCACAGCTGTATTCCTTTTCCCCAGTATGTAAGTCCATGTGATTTTTAATGCTGGATGACAGAGCAAAGGTCTTGTCACACTGCTCACAGCTGTATGGCCTCTCTCCAGTGTGGATCCTCATGTGTCTTTTAAGATGTGCAGACTCAATAAACACATGTCCACACAGGCCACACTCAAAGGGCTTTTCCCCAGTGTGGATCCTCATGTGTCTTTTGAGGCTGGATGACACAGTAAAGGTCTTCTCACACTGGTCACAGCTGTATGGCTTCTCTCCAGTGTGGATTCTCATGTGGTTTTTGAGGCTGGATGACACAGGAAAGGTCTTCTCACACTGGTCACAGCTGTATGGCCTCTCTCCAGTGTGGATCCTCATGTGATATTCAAGATGCTGTGACTGACTGAATCTTTTCCCACACTGATCACACTTGTACGGTTTTAGTCCATCATGGACTCTCTTGTGTCGCCTGAGACCTGAGAGCTGAATAAATGACTTCCCACACTCATCACAGCTGTATTCCTTTCCCCCAGCATGTATCTTCATGTGGTCTTTGAGGCTGGATGACAGAGTAAAGGTCTTCTCACACTGCTCACAGCTGTATGGCTCAGCTGGGTCAATTTCTCTGCAGACAGAAACAGGAGTTAGAGTTGTGCCACACACATTATTGTGTAAAACACTAATGTAGTTTGACCTGGTGTGACCCTCCCCCTCCCTCTGTTCTCATTCACACATGCAGTATCACCCCTCCCCCATCAGCTCACTGTGAATCAGCAACAAACTCCAAAAGACACTTTGGAAACAGGATTCCTGTAGTTTTGCTCCTCGTTTAAACTGCTGAAAAGCCTGGCTCCAAAGAGTTTTTCTTTTTCTAAAAAGTGCAATGATCCGTGAGACAATGCTGGGCTGTGTATAACAGTTTTAACCACGCTGGTTTTTGTACATCAGTAATAAAAAGGTGAAGCTTAAATCGAGCGCTGGAGCTGCAGAAGAAAGTCCAGTCTATGTTTCCCCAGCTCCCACAGACAGGGTCACACACAGGTCCAGAGTCCAGCTGGAAGTCACTGGGGGCTTTTATAGCTCTGTGTGGAAAGCCTCTCCCCCCCCTCACCTCTGTGGATGAAACCTCTGCTGCCCCCCCTCCTCCTCCTCTTTCCAGCTCATTGTTCCTGCTCCACACCTAAAGCTCTGGTTGGTCAGGCCTTTGAGAGTCAATAGTCGGCTTGCAGATTCAACAGATTCAAAGGAAGTTTTCTCAGCACAAATTTAACCAGGCTCTATCATGACTTGTTCACAGAAAATATCGACAATGTTGGCCCTCTCTACTCGGAGCTACATGCCTGATTTTGATGTGAAAACATTCAATAAAACTATATATTTCCCCTCATGTTTATGTCAGTATCTACAGCTCAAGTTTTAAAGTTTGATTTGCACAAGTTTTCCCAAACATTCTTTCTTATTGCCTAAAGGAGCGAGGCCTCCTTATGATCATCCACATCTACAATAAATGTCCATCCATCCATCCATCCATCCATCCATCCATCCATCCATTTTCTTCCGCTTTTTCCGGGGCCGGGTCGCGGGGGCAGCAGTCACAGCAGTCTCAGCAGAGATGCCCAAACTTCCCGGTCCACACACACCTCCCCCAGCTGTTCTGGGGGGACCCCGAGGCTACACCAGGCCAGCTCGGAGACATAGTCCCACCAGCATGTCCTGGGTCTTCCACGAGGCCTTGTCCCACTAGGATATGCCTGGAACACCTCCCGCGGGAGGCGACCAGGAGGCATCCGGAACAGATGCCCGAGCCACCTCAGCTGGCTCCTTTCGACGTGAAGGAGCAGCGACTCTACTCCGAGCTCCTCTCGGGTAACTGAGCTCCTCACCCGATCTCGAAGGGTGCGCCCAGCCACCCTGCGAAGGAAACTCATTTCGGCCGCTTGTATTCGCGATCTTGTCCTTTCGGTCATTACCCAAATCTCATGACCATAGTTGAGGGTGGGAACGTAGATCGATCGGTAAATCGAGATCTTTGCTCCGACTCAGCTCCCTCTACACCACCACAGACCGATACAGCGACCGCATCACTGCTGACGCCGCACCGATCCGTCTGTCGATCTCACGCTCCATCCATCCCTCACTCGTGAACAAGATCCCGAGATACTTATAATATAAGGACTCCCCACCGACCTGTAGAGGGGAAGCCACCTTTTTCCGGTGGAAAACCATGGCCTCAGATTTGGAGGTGCTGATCCTCATCCCGGCCGCTACACACTCGGCTGCAAACCGCCCCCTGGTTTGTTGAAGCCAACAGAACAACATCATCCGCAAACAGCATAGATGAGATCCTGAGGCTCCCAAACCGGACACCCTCCGGCCGCTGGCTGCGCCTAGAAATTCTGTCCATAAAGGTAATGAACAGAACCGGTGACAAAGGGCAGCCCTGGCGGAGACCAACACGCACCGGGAACAGGTCTGACTTACTGCCGGCAATGCGAACCAAGCTCCTGCTGCGGTCATACAGGGAACGGACATACCCCAGCAGAGGGCCCCGGACCCCATACTCCCGGAGCACCCCCCACAGGTCACCACGAGGGACGCGGTCGAACGCTTTCTCCAGATCCACAAAACACATGTGGACTGGTTGTGCGAACTCCCACGAACCCTCAAGCACCCGACGGAGGGTATAGAGCTGGTCCAGTGTGCCACGACCAGGACGAAAACTGCATTGTTCCTCCTGGATCCAAGGTTCAACTATCGGCCGGATCCTCCTCTCCAGCACCCTGGAGTAGACCTTACCGGGGAGGCTGAGGAGGGTGATTCCTCTGTAATTGGAACACACCCTCCGATCCCCCTTCTTAAAGAGAGGGACCACCACCCCGGTCTGCCAATCCAGGGGCACTGTCCCCGACCGCCACGCGATGTTGCAGAGACGTGTCAGCCAAGACAGTCCAACAACATCCAGAGACTTAAAGGGGGCCTATTATGCAAAATCGACTTTTTCAAGCTTTACATCATGTTATTAAGTCATTCCCTCATTAAAACCATGCCTGAAGTGTTGCCTTGGCACATTCACGTATTTTCGAGTAATCTGTAGAAACTCTGATGGCGGCCATTTTAGGGATAAAACGCCTGATTCCTTCAGGAAACGCCCTCGACCTCCAGGATACGCCTCCGACCTTTCGTCACCAGCCGAGTAACCAACCACTGCTCCTCAGCAGAACCCCCTCCCCGCAGTGTCTAGCCCTAAGATGTAAACAGAGTCATCATGGAGGATTAGCTTCATGTGTTGTGAACCGGAGCCACAGCAGACTTTTACAAAGACACACATCAGTGTTTCTGTTACCGAAACACCCAGGATTAAAACCGGTGACAAGAACACTTATTTCAGTGTCTGGTTCTGCGCTGGGCCTTGATGATGCACAGAGCCTCCGGAGAAAGCTAATGCTAAGCTAAACCTCGAGTCATCACGTGAAAACGAGAAATATGCACAAATAAAGTCAATAAAACCACCACACACATAAAGAACCGTTTAACAATGATCACACACGGAGCCAGGCTTATTGATTTGGAAGTTTATTGCTCACATTTCATCTACAATGGGTCATAGCCGAGTGGTTTTCTCCCGGAGCTAACAAGCTAGCCGCGACAAGCTAACGGGAAAATTCACTGAATACAAGCATATTATGCATTGACAACGTCACTAAAACAGGCAACTGCTTGAAGCAGCCTTTATGATGATCACACACGGAGCCTGGCTTGTTGATTGTGTAGTTTATTGCTCACATTTCATCTACAGTGAGTCGTAGCCGAGTGGTTTCTCCCGGAGCTAAGGCACTATTAGCCGCGACAAGCTAACAACCTTCACCTTCACAACATTCATTGAAAACAGGCAGCATATTATGCACAAATAACGTCAATAAAGCCGGCAACTACTCGAAGCAGCCTTTACGATGATCACACAATGAGCCTGGCTTTACACATTTGTGGTTTATTACAGACTTTTCATCAACAATGAGCTGTAGTCGATTATAACAAGCTAACGGGTAACCTCGAAAAACCATTGTCCACCTGCACAGATAATGTCCGTCTTTGAATGGTATGGGCTCCTGCAGATCCTGGTGTCGTCCATGGGGGTATAGTTAGAGATCCATAGGGCATGGCAGATGCAAAGAGATAGCCTCCAAACAGCAGTTATTTTTCAGGCAAGAGCCCCTTCCAAGCGTCCGGTGTGGAAGGTTTGTTTCCAAATAATATCCTGTGTGGCCATTGTTCACAAAGTGATAAACAGGAGGTCCTTTCCAACAATAAAAATTAAAATGCACCGATCGTAGTTTCAATACTTGAGACAACGAGCGGAGTGTTGTGATGCCACAGACAGCGTGTGGAGGGGGCGTGTCGGAAAGGGTCAGAGGTTCTTAAAGAGACAGGGGCCTATTTCAAGTCATTTGCTAACGCCATTTTAAAAGAGCAATTTTATACAAGGCAGTTATTCTAATTTACTGCATTGACAGACCAACAGAAGGTTTCGTCATCATTGTAGTGTCCTATAGACTGGTGCTATGTGGCTGAAAAAAGCATAATACCCCCTCTTTAAGGTACTCAGGACGAATCTCATCCACCCCCGGAGCCGCAGAGGAGCTTTCTCACCACCTCGGTGACTTCAGCCCGGGTGATGGGTGAGCCCACCTCCGAGTCCCCAGCCTCTGCGAGCAGCCGCATCGACAATGGAGGAGGAGAACAGAGTCCGCTCGGACTCCATGTCCCCAGCCTCCCTCGGAATCCGGGTGAAGTTCTTCTGGAGGTGGGAGTTGGAGAGCCCACTGACGGAGGGATCCGCCAGACGTTCCCAGCAGACCCTCACAACACGCTTGGGCCTGCCAGGTCTGACCGGCTTCCTCCCCCAGCCAGCGGATCCAGCTCACCACCAGGTGGTGATCGGTTGACAGCTCAGCCCCTCTCTTCACCCGAGTGTCCGAGACACGCGGCCGGAGATCAGACGACACAACTACAAAGTCGATCATCGACCTCCTGCCTAGGGTGTCCTGGTGCCACGTGCACTTATGGACACCCTTGTGCTCGAACATGGTGTTCGTTATGGACAAACCGTGGCTAGCACAGAAGTCCAATAACAGAACACCACTCGGGTTCAGATCGGGGAGGCCGTTCCTCCCAATCACTCCCTCCCAGGTCTCACTGTCGTTACCCACGTGGGCGTTGAAGTCCCCCAGCAGAACAATGGAGTCCCCAGTCGGAGCACCATCTAGCACCCCTCCCAGGGACTCCAAGAAGGCCGGGTACTCTGCACCGATGTTGGGCCCGTAGGCCGAGACAACGGTGAGAGACCTGTCCCCAACCCGGAGGCGTAGGGACGCGACCCTCTCGTCCACCGGGGTGAACTCCAACACGTGACGGCTGAGCTGGGGGGATATGAGCAAACCCATCCCAGCCCGCCGCCTGCCCCCGCGGGCAACTCCAGAAAAATAGAGAGTCCAGCCTCTCTCCAGGAGTTGGGACCCGGAACCCAAGCTGTGCGTGGAGGTGAGCCCGACTATATCTAGCCGGTATCTCTCAACCTCCCGCACAAGCTCAGGCTCCTTCCCCCCCAGGGAAGTGACGTTCCATGTCCCGAACGCCAGAAGCTGCGCATGCGGACCAGGTCGTCGAGGCACCTGCCTCTGACCCAGTCCTCTTCGCACCCGACCCCTACGGATCCCTCTGCGGGTGGTGGGTCCACAGGAGGGCGGGCCCACGTCGTCCCTTCGGGCTGTGCCCGGCCGGGACTGGGTCCATGGTTGACCTATTTCTGAACCCGCTTTGGAAAGATGAAACCTCTGCTGCCTAGTTTATCTTATATGGGCAGTTTAAATCAGCGCCCTTGAATTAGTGGAAATAGCTTTGTTTCTATTTCCAAACAAAAACTCACTAGTTTACCTCATATGGTTCATTCTCGCTTCAGTTTCAGCCCAAAAGTGTGATTAATGTCGCAGCAGAGCGGAGTTAGCGTTAGCCCTGAGCACCGCTAGCATCACAGCTGCCTCCGCGTGCGACACACGGGTGACTTTTACCGCTGTTTCTTGCATTATTTTACGGTATTTGTTTTCCTTCGTCTCTCACCCCCGGGCGCGCGCAGTCACTCCAGATTATAAAACATCCACGCTCCAACTCCGCACAAATGTGTACAAAACAAAACAAACAAACAAAAAACATGTGACTTCCGCCCAGGCCGCGCTGACCCAGAGAGCAGCGGCCTCTGCTGGACAAGGGCGGGATGACACGTTTGAGATCGTCTGTAAAGTCAGACACTTTCTGCTTTTTGGTGGTTATTGTGTAAAAACTAAACCACATAAATACATAAATTAACCATTTGCAGACATTTTAGGATGTTTTCTAACAGTGTGTATAAAAAAATAATTTCAATGATATTAAAAATTATATTTAAAAAAACTTTTCCTCTGGGCAAAATCACCGCCACATTTACTGCAGAAATGTACATTTTATTCATAAAATATAATTTTCTACATTTTAATGTGTCCCATAAACAGGAAATACAAACATCAGGCTTTATTTCTGTACAGAAGTTTCATGTAAAAAACGATGAAACTTTGTCCCTAAAACAAATGACGTTTCATGACGTCACAACATCGTAAACAAATGGAGTTTGTACGTCATTTATTTCCAAACATGCATGTCTATAAAACCTGCACTGTTCCGCAAAAGTGGCTTTAATTTTCATGTTCAAAGACAAAGAATCAGGCAAATCCAAAATGTGAAACTTTTTATTGTTTTTTTTAACCATGGCTCCTGTCAGTGTGACCGGCCTGTCCGTGTGGATAATCAGCAGGAAGATTCACTTTGGTGTATTTTTTGTTTTAGTGTAAAGTCAATTTGTTTAGTTGTGCCCCATAGACTCCAATTATAAATGCAGACTTTTAGAGACCCCCCCATTATACAAAGCCTGAAAAACATTTTTTCTTACATTTGCCATTTTTCTGCATCAAACTGCTCACAATTATGCAAAATGTCAGAAATTATTATTATTATTATTTTTACTAAATGACCACATTTTCAGTGTATCCTGAAACCAAGGCTTTGCATTGGTATTGACATGTAACTGTTATCGACTCAATAATGTTCAGACACATTTCACTTTGGCTGAAGTCATTGTGCCCGGTTCACCCACATGAATAATCAGTGGGAAGATTAAGTTTGGGACAGTTTTTGTTTTGGTCTAATATCAGTGTAATGGCTTATGGATGTATTTTGAAAGACTGCTTGGTCAGTGTATTTTTAATCCGTGTACCCTTCGATCATTAGTTATTCCGTTTCAAAATAAAATCAGAAAAACTAATTGTGTGGTTAATCCGTGTACCTTTCGATCATTAGTTATTCCGTTTCAAAATAAAATCAGAAAAACTAATTATGTGGTTGTTTTATTGTATTTCCATTTTCTAAATTAAATTGGAAAGGCAAAAAATTCTAAATAAAATATTGACCCATTTCTTTGCTCTGCAGTGGAAACAAACACTGCTAAAACAACTTCCGTTATTTTGTTCACTTCTGCTTCGGTTTGATTTGCTACTGGAAATGATGAGTAACTTTTTCTCTGCCTCTCTCTCCCTCGCGCAAGAGGGAAACAAAAACAAACTTAAGCACAAGAGGTCGAGCTTCAACGCAATCTCCTCTGTAACCGTTGTTTATTATGTCAATAGGACTTTTATTTCTCAAACTCGTTTGCTCCGTTGCTGCAGCAGCCGAGGTGACCGGGGCGGAGGAGGAGGCAGTGGGCGGTGATGTCGCTTCGGAGGCGGCCGAGAGCGGAGCTGAGCGAACAGGTGGAAGATGTGAGTGTCGGGGCTCCTGTATCCGCCTCTCACTCACGGACTCCACGCGCCTTTTTCTCTCCCATGGCCCGGGAGAGCTGGTGCCGGGAGCGTTCGGGAGCTCTCTCTCTCTGTTTCCCCAGAGCCGCGCTCTAAAACCCTTTCCCGTCGTGCATTCCCAAACTGTCCCTCTGCCACACTTGTTTTGCAAAGTAATCATGCACAACTAAAGTGACGAAGAGGAATAAAAAAAAATATATAATAACGCGCATACCCGTCGCCGTGCCCGTCCCCCAAGATGCGTGTGCCCCCCCAGACACTGTGGTCTACGTGATACGCAGGTATACGCCATATAACCACGAGAAGCCACTACAAACTGGGCAAAGACAGGCTACGTATCACTCATTTGCGCAGTGTTACTTGTGCGCTTTCTGCCTGATTAGGGACCAGCCCAAACTCCACAACGAGTAACTATTTCCTCCCCTGACACCGAGAGAGGGGATGGGGGCATTTCATCCCTCTCTCTCTTCCTCTGGCACGGTTCCCTCCAAGCTGCGCTCGTGCGCAATTGCGCACGGCTCCCGTGTTGTCTGGGCACAAAATAAAACATAGCTGATATGATAGAGGAGCATTAACATCATCCTCCGCTCTGAGAGTCCACGATGTCGCCTCTTTATGCTCATTCCCCGTCCCGGCTCGTGAGAGGCTCTTAAAGGCAGTGACAGGTGCTCGTGTGTGTTTTACTACAAAGCGCTGAAGCCGAAAAGAGCCCGCGTTTAGTGAAGGCTGAGAGAGACTGAAGAGTGGACGCGGCCACAGCACTGACCGAGCCATATTCATGGTCCAAAAACGGTGGTGAGGGGGGTGGGGGTGTGGGGGGACAGGCGCTCGTTCTACAGCCCCAGAGTTTTCGTTGCATCGGTGCAGTATTCTGCACAGACGCAAGGCCCAGCTCATTCAGCTGCTTTAGAAAAGGACCTCACTCTCATGAATTCAAGTCTGAGTAGAAGGATGTGTTAATGAGGAGGTTCAACTCGGAGAAACGCCACCTGCAACATACTGACGTTTCCGCCACGAGGACTCATGTTGCAGCTGTAGTTGGTCTGGTCATATTTGCTGTTGATTATGTTTAATGTAATGATCAGTGTGCAGCAGGGCTACGTGAATACCCCCCGTGGATTTCATATGCTGAGGTCTGGCGACGGGACTGATAACGCGTGTGTCCTCTCCTCCTGGCGCCTGCTGCTGCATTTCCCCGTGTAAAAAAAGTATCTGCATAAAACTTTCCAAACAAGTGTAGGAGCGGCTCTGAGCTGAGGTCTCTCCTCACTTCCGGTGTCGAAAACAATAATAAAACGAAATAATAGTAACGTCATAATTTTGGGGGGAATTTAAAACAACTAGAGCCAAAACAAACACATTGACATTGACGTATACAAGATTTCTTTTTTCTAATTCAAGTTTAGAAAGGGGAAAAAAACAAAAACAAATGGAAATGTTGTTTTTCTGATTTTATTTTGAAACGGAATAACTAATGATCGAAAGGTACACGGATTGTGGTTGTTTTATTGCATTTCCATTTTCTAAATTAAATTGGAAAGGCAAACAATTCTAAATAAAATATTGACCCATTTCTTTGCTATGCAGTGGAAACAAACACTGCTAAAACAACTTCCGTTATTTGGTTCACGACTGCTTCGGTTTGATTTGCTACTGGAAATGATGAATAACTTTTTCTCTGCCTCTCTCTCCCTCGCGCAAGAGGGAAACAAAAACAAACTTCAGCAAAAGAGGTCGAGCTTCAACGCGATCTCCTCTGTAACCGTTGTTTATTATTTCATTAGGACTTTTATTTCTCAAACTCGTTGCTGCTCATTTTGAGCTCCTCGTGGAGCTGCTGCAGCAGCAGCTGAGGTGACCGGGGCGGAGGAGGAGGCAGTGGGCGGTGATGTCGCTTCGAAGGCGGCCAAGAGCGGAGCTGAGCGAACAGGTGGAGGATGTGAGTGTCGGGGCTCCTGCCTCGTCACTCACGGACTCCACGCGCCTTTTTCTCTCCCATGGCCCGGGAGAGCTGGTGCCTGGAGCGTTCGGGAGCTCTCTCTCTCTGTTTCCCCAGAGCCGCGCTCTAAAACCCTTTCCCGTCGTGCATTCCCAAACTGTCCCTCTGCCTCTCCTCTCTCCGTCTACCCCACTTCAGCAGTGACTTTTGTTTTGCAAAGTAATCATGCACAACTAAAGTGACGAAGAGGAATAAAAAAATATAATAACGCGCATACCCGTCGCTATGGGCGGGCCATAGCGGGCCGTGCCCGTCCCCCAAGATGCTTGTGCCCCCCAGACACAGATGTGGTGTCGTCTACGTGATACGCAGATATACGCCGTATAACCACGAGAAGCCACGGAAAATTGGGCAAAGATAGGCTACGTATCACTCATTTGCGCCATGTTACTTTTGCGCTTTCTGCCCGATTAGACCAGCCCAAACTCCACAACAAGTAACTATTTCCTCCCCAGACACCGAGAGAGGGGAGCGGCGGCATTTCATCCCTCTCTCTCTTTCTCTGGCACGGTTCCCTCTAAGCTGCGCTCGTGCGCAATTGCGCACGGCTCCCGTGTTGTCTGGGCACAAAATAAAATATAGCTGATATGATAGAGGAGCATTAACGATCATCCTCCGCTCTGAGAGTCCACGATGTCGCCTCTTTATGCTCATTTCCCCGTCCCGGCTCGTGAGAGGCAAAGGCTCAGGTGCTCGTGTGTATTTTACTACAAAGCGCTGAAGTCCACCGAAAAGAGCCCGCGTTCGAAGTGTGCGTTTTACACTCAGACACTGGAGCTTTAGTGAAGGCTGAGAGAGACTGAAAAGTGGACGCGGCCACAGCACTGACCGAGCCATATTCATGGTCGGTAAACGACCACGGTGAGGGGGGTGGGGGTGTGGGGGTACAGGCGCTCGTTCTACAGCCCCAGAGTCCGGTCGTTTTTCCACACTCAGAAACGTGTTTTTGTTGCATCAGCGCAGTATTCTGCACAGACGCAAGGCCCAGCTCATTCAGCTGCTGTGCTGATAGTAGTCTTGTTATATCCAGCTACACCACTAGGGGGCTGTCTGAGCTAAACCTACTCGCTAGATAGTAGAAGCAGCGTCAGGACGTAAGTTGATGTTGTTATTTTGAAAGCAGCGGCCACGTTGTAATAAAAGGCTAAGCTGACCCACACGTCTGATTTTCTATGTTTTATTGAAAACATAACAGCTGCTTCTGAAAAGGACCTCACTCTCATAAATTCAAGTCTGAGTAGAAGGATGTGTTGATGAGGAGGTTCAACTCGGAGAAACGCACCTGCAACATACTGCCGTTTCCGCCACGAGGACTCATGTTGCAGCTGTAGTTGGTCTGGTCATATTTGCTGTTGATTATGTTTAATGTAATAATCAGTGTGCGCCAGGGCTACGTGAATACCATATGAAAAATATGTATTTAATAGTATATAGTATATATATGCCCCCCTTAAGACTGACGTCTGGCGACGGGACTGATAACGCGTGTGTCCTCTCCTCCCGGCGCCTGCAGCTGCATTTCCCCGTGTTCGCGCTGCTTTCCGCCGGCTTCAGTGTCGCTGCCACAGGGCCAGGACCGCACGACTCGCAAAAAATACCAAACATGTTTGAAAACCTTGCGACCGTGCGATTTTCACTCGTACGTTCGTCGTGAGCAGCTATTCGTGGCTCGTAGCCCCCTGTCCACTGCACGACAGAGACGCACAGTGTCTGCCCAGCTTTTTAAGGTTGTTTTCCAAGCAGAATCTCCTCACGGATATTTCTGAACAACCCTTCCCTCCTTTTAATATAAAGCATCTCTGATCTCTGCATGTGTTGCTCCATTTTTAAAAAGTATGTGCATAAAACTTTCCAAACAAGTGTAGGAGCGGCTCTGAGCTGAGGTCTCTCCTCACTTCCGGTGTCGAAAACAATAATAAAACGAAATAATAGTCACGTCATAATTTTGGGGGGAATTTAAAACAGATTTAAAACATTTAAAACTAGAGCCAAAACAAACACATTGACATTGATGTATACAATATTTCTTATTCTAATTCAAACAAATGGAAATGTTGTTTTTCTGATTTTATTTTGAAACGGAATAACTAATGATCGAAAGGTACACGGATTACGTCCACAGTAGGTGACCCGCGCTCAAGCCACGGTGAACGGCGCGCGTGCACAGCTCGGTGGACGGTGCACTGCGCGCGTAGACCTCGACCCCGTCCCAGTTTTCAGGCTGGGAAATGTGGTCACCCTCTATCTACTTATTAAAGAGACTGTAATCAGGTTAACATGGCACATTTAGCTTTTGGCCAAATATATTGTGTTATTTAACTGTTTGGCCACATTACTGCTGTGTTTTTTCTGTGCTGCCAGACAGTTTTTTACATTGCAGTGCATAAAAAATGTATTGCCCAAGTTTTGTTTTCATTGCCAATCAACAAACACATGTAATAACGAATGGGATTTTAGATCACCCTCTCTGTGTAAAACTATATTACCCTGTAAAGAGATACTCTCTATATCCAAAACCATGAATGAAAACAAGTGGAATAATATAGTTATTTTTCTTCATTTTTAAAATAAAGTATTAGGTATCGGATCGGGACTCGGTATCGGGCAATTCTCAAAATCAAATGACTCGGACTCGGATCGGGGGCCAAAAATCCTGATCGGGACATCCCTAATCCAGACGCATAGATCCGCCACTTGAACAGTTTTTACCTAGTAACTCACGACAGACTGTAATCTGCTCTTTTGCACTATGTGATTTGTCCACACATAGATCCACTGCACCTCTTATCACTTTATATCACTTTGTATCACTTTATCTTATTTTAATATTCCTATGCATGCCCCTAAAGCCTTATAGTTTAAAGTTTATAGCTTATTTTTATCTAAACTCTGTGTTATATGTGTTTTGTGTTTAATGTTGCACGTCTCACCGAGAAAAAATCCTAGTTTGTGAACCTGTTTACAAACAATGGCAATAAAAACTATTCTGATTCTGATTCTCTTCTGCACCGGCCTGTAGGAGCCTTACTTACTAAAGTAACAGTATTTGGAATCGTATACAAGTGTCTGTCCTTGACAAATTGATCCCAAACGTCTTTCCACAAAGTCTTTATACGTTGGTGAATGAGTGATTTTGCTTCAGATTTCCCTAAATTGACATTTATAGAAATATCCCCTGCGAGGGCACTTTTAGCCAGCTTGTCAGCTCATTCCCTTCAACCCCCACATGTGAAGGGACCCAGCAGAACTGAACATGTATCCCCAAGAACTGCAGATTTAACAGCAACATATAACTATCATATAACTCCCCCTACTCCTATCAATAAGTATCAATAAGAATCAATAAGTAGATCTTGGCCACGGTGAAACCAGACTGCAGACTGTGCAGAGCAGCCGCAGAAATCTGGTTGCTTTGATCCATCAGTAAAGATTTGTGTTGCGTCCGAAACGAGCAGATTAGTAAGAGCTCTTACGCCAAACCGGATGTGCGTCAGCGTCCACCATGACAAGATGCTTCCGAATTGGTCTGTCAGTTAGGAAGGAGTTAGGAAAAGGAGCCTCGATGCTAACTATCATAGCCACTTCAGCATAGGGACCTCTTCTTCTTCTTCTTCTTCTTCTTGTGGCTTTCCGGCAGACTTAGTTAGTTAGTTAATTTATTTTCTTCGGTCATTATGAACATTTAAATCACATGTCACATGTTTTCCAAATATCTTAGACATTTTACAATAAGAAAACACATACATTAAGAATTTAATCCAAATGATGCCTGACCGAAAGGGGTTTAGGCTGAAGCCAAGACTTCTACTGCCTAACCCCTTTTACAACTCACGCCACGCGGCGCATTGCTGCCTTTCTCTGGCTACTCAGGGTTATTACACCCCCTCCTCACGCTCGGTCACTCAGCCCAGTTAGAAAAATAAACTCCATTAGGGCCTCATAGACCTCCCGATGGTTGGCATCAGGGCCAAGCAACGTCCTGATAGACACAGTCCCACATCCCAGTCCAAACATTTGTGAAAAAAGGGCTCTTCTTTGAACTGTAAACCTGTGACACTCCATTAGAATGTGAAAGTCAGGGCACAGAAAGGCACCGTCTCTTCTTTGCCACAGCTCTCACACAGGCCATTCCTGTGCTTCTCAATCAGATGGAGGTCAGACGCCAGTCCACAGTGTCCAAGCCGCAGCCTTGTTATCAGGACCTGCTCTCTTCTATTGTTTCCCCAGGATGCAGTGCCCCCAACACGCCTCTGAATATTATAGAAGTGCCTACCCCTCTGCTCTGCGTCCCACTCTCGCTGCCACTGGGCATATATTTCCTTTCTTACGAGACTGCGATTTTCTGACCTACCAAACGCAACCAGCACATCTATATTTTCATTCTTTAACGCCTCCTTCGCCACCTGGTCTACAACTTCATTCCCCACAACTCCTACATGGGCTGGAACCCACAAAAAGCCCACATCCGTCCCCTCCCTCTCTGCCCGGTAAGAGGCAAGTATAGGGCATCACACACTAAATCAGGCCTAGTCTGGGAACTACCTGCCTCAAGGGCCATCAGAGCAGCCCCTGAGTCAGAGCAGATCACTCAGGCCTTACGTCTCCTATCCATTTAAGAGTGCAAAACAAAAAATACACCAAAGTCAATCTTTCTGCTGATTATCCACACGGACAGGCCGGTCACACTGACAGGAGCCATGGTTAAAAAAAGGTGTAATTTTAGAATTATTTCATATTATTCAACATTACTGATGGTTGTATATGACAAACACTGGCATTTAAAGGGTTAATACTGTTTGATCATTTATAAAGTTAATATGTCAATGTAAAGAGGACTCTTTCATGAAAACAATAAAAAAAACGAACGTACGAAACACTCCCAGTGGTGGCAGAAAGTTAACGGCACAAGGTTCATTTGTCACCAATAAAAAGTTTAACATTTTGGATTTGCCTGATTCTTTGTCTTTGAACATGAAAATTAAAGCCACTTTTGCGGAACAGTGCAGGTTTTATAGACATGCATGTTTGGAAATAAATGACGTACAAACTCCATTTGTTTACGACGTTGTGACGTCACGAAACGTCATTGGTTTTAGGGACAAAGTTTCATCGTTTTTTACATGAAACTTCTGTACAAAAAATAAAGCCTGATGTTTGTATTTCCTGTTTATGGGACACATTAAAATGTAGAAACTTATGTTTTATGAATTTAAATGTAAATTTCTGCAGTAAATGTGGCGGAGATTTTGCCCAGAGGAAAAGTTTTTTAATATAATTTTTAATATCATTGAAATTATTTTTTTATACACACTGTTAGAAAACATCCTAAAATGTCTGCAAATGGTTAATTTATGTATTTATGTTGTTTAGTTTTTACACAATAACCACCAAAAAGCAGAAAGTGTCTGACTTTCCAGACGATCTCAAACGTGTCATCCCGCCCTTGTCCAGCAGAGGCCGCTGCTCTCTGGGTGAGCGCGGCCTGGGCGGAAGTCACATCTTTTTTGTTTGTTTGTTTTGTTTTTTACACATTTGTGCGGAGTTGGAGCGTGGATGTTTTATAATCTGGAGTGACTGCGCGCGCCCGAGGGTGAGAGACGAAGGAAAACAAATACCGTAAAATAACGCGAGAAACAGCGGTAAAAGTCACCCGTGTGTCGCACGCGGAGGCAGCTGTGATGCTAGCGGTGCTCAGGGCTAACGCTAACTCCGCTCTGCTGCGACATTAATCACACTTTTGGGCTGAAACTGAAGCGAGAATGAACCATATAAGGTAAACTAGTTTCATAAAAGGCCAATGTTACACTCGCATTTCCTCTTTTGTGTTCATACATTTGTTGTAGATGTGGATGATCATAAGGAGGCCTAAGAAAGAATGTTTGGGAAAACTTGTGCAAATCAAACTTCAAACTTGAGCTGTAGATACTGACACAAACATGAGGAGAAATATATAGTTTTATTGAATGTTTTCACATCAAAATCAGGCATGTAGCTCCGAGTAGAGAGGGCCAATATTGTCGATGTTTTCTGTGAACAAGTCATGATAGAGCCTGGTTAAATTTGTGCAGAGAAAACTTCCTTTGAATCTGTTGAATCTGCAAGCCGACTATTGACTCTCAAAGGCCTGACCAACCAGAGCTTTTGTGGAGCAGGAACAATGAGCTGGAAAGAGGAGGAGGAAAGAGGGGGGCAGCAGAGGTTTCATCCACAGAGGTGAGGGGGGGCTCCTTTGAGGAGGGGCTTTCCACACAGAGCTATAAAAGCCCCCAGTGACTTCCAGCTGGACTCCTGACCTGTATGTGTGAGCTGGGAGGAAGAGCCACAAAGACTCTGCTGGTTTGGAGGAAATATCCAGGACTCACAGAGCGGCTCCACAGTCTGTGCTGCTGCTGCCCCCCCAGGAGTCTGTCTGCACACAGACACACTCACATCAGCCAGGTCAGGTCAAAGTAGGTTCTAAACTCAAGTCAAGACGTGTTTCACAATGAAACATAGACTGGACTTTCTTCTGCAGCTCCAGCGCTCGATTTAAGCTTCACCTTTTTATTACTGATGTACAAAAACCAGCGTGGTTAAAACTATGATACACAGCCCAGCATTGTCTCACGGATCATTGCAATTTTTAGAAAAAGAGAAACTCTTTGGAGCCAGGCTTTTCAGCAGTTTAAACGAGGAGCAAAACTACAGGAATCCTGTCTCCAAAGCGTGTTTTGGAGTTTGTTGCTGATTCACAGTGAGCTGATGGGGGAGGGGTGATACTGTATGTGTGAATGAGAACAGAGGGAGGGGGAGGGTCACACCAGGTCAAACTACATTTAGTGTTTTACACAAGAATGTGTGTGACACAACACTAACTCCTGTTTCTGTCTGCAGAGAAATGGACCCAGCTCAGCCTCTGCAGACTCCCCGCACACAGAGAAAGACATACAGCTGTGAGCAGTGTGGGAAGACCTTTCCTCAGTCATCGAGCCTCAAAGACCACAGGAGGATCCACACTGGAGAGAGGCCATACAGCTGTGAGCAGTGTGAGAAGACCTTTACTCAGTCATCCAACCTAAAAAACCACATGAGAATCCACACTGGAGAGAAGCCCTACAGCTGTGAGCAGTGTGAGAAGACCTTTACTCACTCATCCAACCTAAAAAACCACATGAGGATCCACACTGGAGAGAAGCCCTACAGCTGTGAGCAGTGTGAGAAGACCTTTAGTCAGTCATCACACCTCAAAACACACATGAGGATCCACACTGGGGAAAAGCCCTTTGAGTGTGGCCTGTGTGGACATGTGTTTACTGAGTCTGTACATCTTAAAATTCACATGAGGATCCACACTGGAGAGAGGCCATACAGCTGTGAGCAGTGTGAGAAGACCTTTACTCAGTCATCCAGCCTCAAAACCCACATGAAGATACATGCTGGGGAAAAGGAATACAGCTGTGATGAGTGTGGGAAGTCATTTAATCAGCTTTCAGTTCTCAGGCAACACGATAGAGTCCATGATGGACTAAAGCCATACGAGTGTGATCAGTGTGGGAAAAGATTCAGTCGGTGGTTTGCTCTCGAATGTCACATGAGGATCCACACTGGAGTTAGGCCATACAGATGTGAGCAGTGTGAGAAGACCTTTACTCGGTCATCAAACCTAAAGATCCACATGAAGAGGATCCACACTGGAGAGGAACAGCTGTGATGAGTTTGTTTCAGATCTTTTCAGATCAAATGTGCTTCATGACATGAACATGTCTGTGTCGTTCACAGAGACTTATGTTTTACAAATACTGATGATGATGTTTTTAAGGGAGGTCATAGAATGTAAATCTTCATCTAAATCTTACTTATTTGACATAATTTAGGTCGGGTCAAGAAGGTTCGGGCTGCAGGTGTGAAAGTTCTCTGAATATACGGGGTGTGAAAATGTTTTTAGTTTTACTCAAGATTTACTCAAACAATTGTTTATATCTTTAGTTGAGTTTATGTGGAACAAATGACAAACCTTTAAAGAAGTGAATCAGTAAAAAGATGAAACTCCTGAAAAATAAACTAATGTGGCAGTTTTTAAACTAAGCAAATAGTTACATCACAATCATTTAGTAGTAGTAGTTTATTCGGTCAGTTCATTCATTCCTTTAAACGTAAAAAAAAACATTTCCAATTCTTTGTGTACAACACGACCGAAAGGGTTTAGGCTGAAGTGAAAACTTATAACACCTAACCCAGTTTACAGACTTCCACGAGAGAAAAACAAAAACAAAGCACAAACATTAATAATGAACAATATCAAGTGTTAAACAGAAGAGAAATAAGCATGTATCTGAAGTTAGTAACATAAATTTCAATATTCCAACAAATATGTATACATACATTTGTTTTAAGTTAATTTAGTTGAAACTAAATCATGTCATCATTATTATTTTTTATTTATTTTTCTTACTTTATTCATCCTAAGCTTATATATTCTTGAATTTTAGTAGCTTTAAACAACTTTTTGAAAGTTTTGACTGTTTGGGACAGTTTTAACTGATCTTCCAGGTCGTTCCACAGATTAACACCTCTTACAGAAATACAACGACTCTTTTTATTCTTTTTAGCTTTTGCTTTTTTGAAAATAGCAGTTCCTCGGAGGTTATACTGACTTTGCTCCTGTGTTCAAAAAGCTCCTGGATGGGAGGAGAAGATTGTTAAATGCTTTGTACACTATTACTAATGTATTTAGATCAACAAGATCATGGATTTTCAGTAGGCTCAGCTCTACAAAGATAGGGTTCGTTGGTGCATAGAAATCTGCTTTAGTGATAATTCTTATTGCCTTTTTTTGGAGTAGGAAAATAGGATGAGTATTGGATTTATAATTGTTTCCCCATATTTCCAGGCCATAATTTAGGTAAGGAAGTATGAGGGAGTTATACAGTAATAGAAGAGATTTTTTATCGAGTACAGTTTTCAATTTGCCAATTACAGCAATGTTTTTTGCTAATTTTGTTTGTAATATACTTATATGCGATTTCCATTCAAGTTTACCATCAATGGTCACTCCTAAAAATTTATTTGCATGAACTCGTTCAATTTCTGTATCATTTATTTTTAGAGTTGTATGATCACTAATTTTTCTACTCCCAAAGATAATATATTTTGTTTTACTTAGATTCATTGAGAGTTTGTGTATTTAAGAAATAAAATATTAGATCAAATGAACTTTCCCAGAGTCAGTAGTCTTTCTTAAACATGATGTATAAATGTCGATGTTTGACCTTTAAAGTGGCTGCAGATCTTGAACAGGCTGTTGTTGTGCTCTTGAGCAGGACACAGAATCACTGTGGAATCTGAAGCCGATTAAGTTTGCGATAGTGTAAAAAAGATACTGAAAAACATCCGGTCTATGTGGGGTTTGAACCTAAAACAGCGGAGAGCGGTCCCGGCCTGGTCCAGACTTTTAAAGTGGCCTATTTATTGTTTAATCCTGATTCTACAGAATAAATTGTTTAATTCCCTTTACTGAGCCAACGAGTGCTCACCTGAAAACACCGGGGCTGGTCGGGTTCGTGGACCTGCTGCTCATTTCATGTAACTGGACAAAGAAACAAAGAAATGTTGTGGCTTTTATAATTATAACCAGTTGTAATATTCTTTTTTTGTTTTGTAATTCATGCTCAATATTTCTTTGAAATGGGTAAGCCTGGAATCTTCATTTATTAAAAAACATAAAATGCCTCAAAATAGTAAAGAAAACAATGTCAGGGCTCATTATTGGGGAAACAGCTCCACCCTGTGGCCGTGTATATACTCTTTGTGACGTCTGTAATCTTTAAATACTAGCTGAGACCCGGCCTGCGGCCGGGCCTCGCTAGTCTCCACATTTGATATTCAGAGATTATGAGGTATTACAAAGAAATGTCCAGTATAGTCCCTATAACCCGTCACTCAGTATAGGTGTAGACCCGCAGTAAGTAGACCTGTGGTTCCCAACCCGTTTAAAAAACTATGGCCACTACAAATGTTTAAAATAATGAATGCTAAAAATAATTTCAAACAAACTGCAATTGGAGTGTTTGATGCACCCGTACTCCTTTGTTATAAACTACAACAACAATATGTTCGATAAACTCAGGGAATAGAATTCAGAGCACACTCCGGTTTGTGCAGATAATGGCACAATATGGACGGTTTCTGCCAGACAAACACATCAGATTATGAGAACAGATGCTACAAAGCAGCAGACAGGTATTTGAAGCTGCTGGTGCTCTGCAGTCCCCCGAACATCAAGGTGTAGGACCCTCCAGAGGCTGCAGTTGTGCATAAACCTTCTATCTGGCCTCCCCTAAACTGTTAATTGAATGTTCATGAACAGAAACGGCTGCAGTGGCTCAGAAATACACGAGGACTCATTTTCAAACAGTCTTGTTCACTGATGAGGCCGTGTAGCCCTATTGTGCATTTAAGAGAAAGCAAAGCCCCGATAGAACAGTAAGTTTGATAAATGTACAATAATAAATAAAAACTAAGAACCAAATGCTGCTCTGGAGGTGTTTACATGTTCACAAAAGCTCATGGACAGAGTTTAAAACAGGACATTGAAAAGCCTCGACTCCAGTGCGTTTGTGAAGTAAATCCCTCTGGTCTGTGTGGACGTCCTGGAGCAGCTCTGTACTCACCTCAGTCTGTGCAGATGTCGGTGGATGCTGGTGTTTTCTGCTCGGGTTGAAACAGCGTCTGCGTTGGGGAAGTGTGCGTCGTCCAGTCTAAAGAATGCTGCACTGCCTGGTTTGTTCATTTACTGGGCGTGACCTGCACCGACACATATCACACACACTGGGGTGAGCTATTGCACAAGTTTACACTGCAACACTGTCATACAACAAGAGTGACATGGTTTTATGGAGGCCACTATGGGCATAAGGCCACACATATAAGTTTATGTCCGATACACAAGAGCTTTTGGCAACAAATTGACTCATTCCATGTTTGTATCCATCTTGAGGATATTCACCAAGTGTATGCAATGTTAGAAATATTACATTGTCTTAAGAATCTGTGCCTGTGTCAGTCTGCATCCATGTTTTATGAATCAAAAACATGAATTAATTCTGAGATATTTGTGCGTATTTGACCTTGTAGTGACCCAGTGACTGTGTGACTGGTCAGCATGGACCTTTAGTTTCCATCACACTGGTCTCTAAGACGCTCCAGCATCAATTGTTTTGTAGGTTTTCTGGTGAGAGGCTCCGTCCACAGTGAAAACCTTCCAATGATCCTGGAGCTTTGTAGAGACCAGTGTGATGGAAAGTAAAGGCAGTCACACAGCCACTGGGTCACTACAAGGTCAAAAACACAGAAACATCAACTTTTTTTCCCGCATAAAAAGTTGCATAGTGCACCTTTAAGGTTTAATAAGATTAAAAATGTTCATTGAAATGAATCACACTTTTCTTTAACGGCACTTTTTCAGTTTCCTTTTTCCTGCAGACGTTACTTTGGGATGAACACGGTGAAAAGCCAAAAACGACTTTACTGTCAAACCTGTTTATTCACACAGTCAAGCTTAAACACAACCTTATTTAAAAAGATCATTGTCCAAAATAAATCAAACTGTTATTGTCTTTGAAGGCTTTGAAATAATCACACAGGCCTCACATCTCCACCAAAATATGTTCGAATTTAGGAAAATACAGAGAAGCATCAGAAATATGCCTGTAAAAGATAAATACAACCCCTAAATATATTATGCTTGAATTGAACAGCAATTACTTAACTACAAAGGCCATAATTACCTTAAAGCTGTAACTCAACTTGTAGCAAAGAGAATAACATGATTAGTCAATACAACAGATTTATTCTCCTTTTTATTTCCCATTTACAGTTAAAACACATTGGAAAACAAAGACATACAAACCCAAAACAGATGAATAAACTATAAAGTGTTTTATGAAGAAAATCTCTCAATATTAATATAGACAAAAGGCTTTACATTTTACTCTGTTCAACTAATAAAAGAATCACATGTGGACATTCTATATATTATGTCACAATGTTGATTATTTTATCATCTTTGTTGATTTAACGTTTTATGAATTTTGAACTCAATCATCGTTATTTTGGTTGATTAATCTTTTTTTTTAAATTAATTTACTAATCACTTGGCTGTGAATGGTGTATGAATATATTTATTTATTTTTCATCACATGAAGCTAAAATGGAGCCACTTGAGGACGTGTTGATGGAGTAAACTGAAAGTGAATGTTTGTTGGAGGCTTTTGGTGCTAATTCTGCTTGTCTGCCAGTCTGCCACTGAGAGAGATGCACAGCTCTTCTACAGTCCTGTGCAGTGGGTGGGAGGTGTTGTCCATGATGGAGGTGAGCTTGGCTAACACCCTCCTGTCACTCACCTCCTCCACAGAGTCCAGGGGGCAGCCCTGGACAGAGCTGGCCCTCCTGACCAGCTTGTTCAGTCTGTTCTTGTCCCGCTCTGTGCTGCCCTGGGCCCAGCACACGGCAGCGTAGTGGAGAGCAGAGGCGACCACAGAGTCATAAAAAGTCCTGAGCAGAGGCCTGCTCACTCCGAAGGACCTCAGTCTCCTCAGAAGGTGGAGGCGACTTTGGCCCTCATTGTACAGGGAGTTGGTGTTGTGGGACCAGTCCAGTTTATTGTTGAGGTGAACACCCAGGTACATGAAACTGTCCACCTCCTCAATGTCCTCCCCCTGGATGTTCAGCGGTGTGTGCGGTAGTGGCTTCCTCGTGAAGTCGATCACCATCTCCTTCGTCTTACTGATGTTCAAGCACAGGTGGTTGCGCTCACACCAGTCCACAAAGTCTATGATGACTGACCGGTACTCCAGGTCGTTCCCCTTACACTGCGTTCCAAATTATTATGCAAATGACATTTTTCTAAGATTTTCTAAATTGTCAACTCAAATGAGAGTCAGCATAATTTTTAAGTCTTTAACTGGTAGAGGATCATTTAAATGTGGCGACCATGATTCTGGCCCAAAACATGACTCCGCCACCTCCTTACTGACATCACAGCCTTGTTGGGACATTGTGGTCATTCACCAACCATTCACTACTCCATTGAGTTGACCATCCAGGGCTACACAGCGCTCATCAGTGAACAAGACTGTTTGAAAATGAGTCCTCATGTATTTCTGAGCCACTGCAGCCGTTTCTGTTCATCAGCATTCAATTTACAGTTTAGGGGAGGCCCGGACAGAAGGTTTATGCACAACTGCAGCCTCTGGAGGGTCCTACACCTTGATGTTTGGGGGACTCCAGAGGCACCAGGAGCTTCAAATACCTGTATGCTGCTTTGTGGCATCTGGTCTCTTAATCTGATGTATTTGTCTGGCAGAAATCGTCCATATTGTGCCTTTATCTGCACAAAACGGAGTGTGCTCTGAATCATCCACAAATCTCTTATCAGTACGATGATTACACTTAATCTTTCATGAAATATCGAAGGTTTTCATACCTAGACCAAGGCATTCAACTATTTCACGCTTTTCATCAGCAGAGAGACCTTTTTTCTTTCCCATATTGCTTGAAAATGATGATCTGCATAATAAAGTGGAACACCCTTTTTCAGTAGTTTTTCCCTTAACTGGGCTTAACCTGACAACTAATCATCCCAGGTCTCTGAGATTAATGTCAGTGATTCATAGAGCCCCAAGACACGATACCATCCATGAGTTTCATTATTATTGGTTTTTTTTTTACCTTTTTGACACAAAAATCCAATTTGCATAATAATTTGGAACGCAGTGTAGACACACAGCCCACGATGGCGGAGTCATCGGAGAACTTCTGGAGATGACAACTGTCCGTGTTGTATGTGAAGTCCGATGTGTAGATGGTGAAGAGAAACGGTGAGAGGACGGTGCCCTGAGGGGCCCCGGTGCTGCAGACGACCACCTCAGACTCACAGTTGCGCAGCCGCACATACTGTGGTCGGTCCGTGAGGTAGTCGATGGTCCATGCAGTGAGATGTTCAGCCACTCTCGCGTCCTCCAGCTTCCCCCGCAGCAGCGCCGGCCTGATGGTGTTGAAGGCGTGCGCTGTTTTAGGAACCGGGATCAGACAGGAGGTCTTCCACAGGACGAGGACCTTCTCCAGGCTGAGGCTCAGGTTGTAGATGCGGCAGAGGACCTCGGAGAGCTGGTCTGCGCAGGTCCTCAGCAGCCTGGGACTGATGCCATCTGGTCCTGCAGATTTCCCTCTCCTCTTCCTCTCTCCTCACCTGGTCCGGTGTGATGGAGAGGGGGGAGTGAGGGGGGGACTGGTGTGGGGGTGGACTGCCGGGGGTGGGGCAGGTGCTAGAGGAAGTCCGTATGGTGGGGGCTGGAGACGTGGGTGCAGGGGGGCTGGAGGCAGGTGAAGGTGGTCGGGGGAGGGGGGCAGTGTCCACTGGGCTGGAGACGTGTGAAGAGGAGGGAGTGGGGGGAGAATCAAACTGGTTGAAATGTTCGTTGAATTCATCCGCCCCGCGCTGGTCTCCATCAGCTGTCCCTCTGGCACTCTGTCCAAAACCGGAGATGTTCTTCAGTCCCCTCCACACGTCCCGTGCGTTGCCCTGCGCCAGCTTCTGCTCCAGCTTCTCGCCATAGTCCTTCTTGGCCTTCCTGATCCTCCACTGGAGTTCATGCTGGACTCTCCTCTGCTCCTCTCTGTCCCCTGAGTTGAAAGCCCTTTTCTTTTGGTTCAGGAGGGCTTTAAGCTCAGGGGTCACCCAGGGGTGGTTGTTGGAGAAACACCGTACCTTCCGGGTTGGTGCAGTGTTTTCCACACAGAAGTTGATGTAGTCTGTGATGCAGTTGGTCAGGCCGTCGATGTCATCTCCATGAGAGCTGCAGATCATGTTCCAGTCTGTGGTCTGGAAACAGTCCATAAGTCTCTCTTCAGCCTCTTCACTCCACACTTTCACAGACCTCTTCTGTGCTGGCTCCCTTCGCACCTTGGGTGTGTAATCCGGCCGCAGTAGGACGAGATTGTGGTCTGAGCGTCCGAGGGGGGCAGAGGTGTAAGCTCCCTTCACGTTAGCATACAGAAGGTCCAGGGTCTTATTGTTCCTTGTGTGGCACTTAACATACTGCGTGAGTGTGGGGATAGTGGCGGAAAGAGAGGCGTGATTAAAGGATCTATATCAGGGGTCACCAACCTTATTTCACCTGAGGGCTACTTTAAGAGCATTAAGTTGTTCGGGGGCTACCAGTTAAAAACAAATCCTAAAGACTTAAACGTGCACTGTTCACTTATAGGATATTGACCCCATATTATATTAAAATAGCTTTATTTT
The DNA here is from genome assembly GCF_951799975.1 of Gobius niger. Taxonomy (NCBI): domain Eukaryota; kingdom Metazoa; phylum Chordata; class Actinopteri; order Gobiiformes; family Gobiidae; genus Gobius; species Gobius niger. The sequence continues at coordinate 3,441,859 of NC_136858.1, read as the reverse complement.
AAACTCATACTGAGTCACAAGAACAACAATAACTGTAATTTTAAGAATTAGATTCAAGAAAATGAAGTGTTTTAAACTTTAGAAAAAGTCCCTGGCTACTGGATATGCCCCAAAGGGCCCCTGATCTATATCATGCTATTTTAGCCATTCCAAAGTTAAGTATAGGCATTTATATGAATGATTGTACATCTACCGCTATTGAGCACTCATTTTTGTGATAGATAAATAAATAAATAATATAATAATAATAATAAATAAAGTGTTTTCTGGAGGTATTTTTCAAACCCGGAAGACACAACGCTTCGATTCAGTTAACTCCGCCCCCTCTCTCCGCACATACAACTTTACCGTAATATAAATTAACAGCAATAAGTGAAGATACTTCACAATGCAGTTATAAGGAGTTGACATCTGCAACACAGCTTCATAAATGGCTAACACACATGCTAATATGCTAACCCGCGTTTGGATTGACTCACCGCATCCATCAGAGACAGTCACAGAAAAACAACCAGAATAAGTTGCAATGAGCTCCATCTTCAGCTGCAGCGGAAACATGACTGATCTGTTCAGACGCTCAGGGATGTGTTTGTTTTGGCCACAAGCACCTCGGGCACATCCTTTTTTTTTTTTTTCTCTTTGCATCTCTCTTACGACAGAAATAATGAAAAAGCTGTTTTACAAATTAAAATTAGGCCGTAAGCATAGAATTAAGACATTACATTACAGACGTCGAGCACTTCCGTTCCGCTGTTAAGACACAACTGAACACTCAGTCGTTCACCAGGAGAGGGAGGAGCAGCTGCTCAGAGAGCAGGATTCAGGAGGATTACGGAGAGCTGCGTGAATGAAGCCACAAACCACTCTGGGGGTGTTTTTGATAAGGAAATAGCATTACAACATGGCTAAAAGCTCTAAAAAGTCGATTTTGCATAATATAGGACCTTTAAAGTCACCGGTGATGAGCAGCAGGGCGCGGGGATGACGCATCTGGGTCTGGGTCACGGTACTGTGGATGCGCTCACAGGCTGCGGCGGCGTCAGCCGAGGGCGGGATATACAAGCACAACACGACCATGTGTGAAAACTCCCTCGGTAGATACCTAGGCCTCATGCTAACGACGATCATCTCCAGGTCCCGGGTGCATATCTGTTCTTTCACGTGGCACCATCTCTCATTCACAAACACAGCTACTCCCCCGCCTTTCTTCTTTCCGCTCCCCTCCACACACCGGTCTGCGCGCGCGAGTTTAAATCCGTCCATGGAAACCACAGAGTCCGGTATATTCCCGTTCAGCCACGTCTCCGTAAAGCACATCAGTCCGCATTTCCGATAAGCCCTCTGATGTCGTGTTAGCGCGGCCAGATCCTCGGTCTTGTTCGAGATGAATCGCACATTACCCAGAATCACTGAGGGTAGCCATCTTCTCCTCTTGCGTCCACCTCTGCAGCCTCTGCGTTTTCTGCGTAACTCGCTGAGTTCTTTGCTGTATCCGAATGTCCACCCTAGTCCCTAACCCCTCATTCACTACATAGGCCCGCACTATATAGTCGACTATATAGTCACTGATTCTGTTGGCGATTCGGACACAAGCCACTACTTTCTCCGCGCTGCGTGACGTCACGCGCGCTGCGGCGTGCAGATGTTTTTTTTTTGTTTTTTTATATGAATTTATTTATTGTTACAAACGTTTATTTTATGAAAGAGAACGACTGTTTTAGCACCTTTACAGGCATTACTATCATCAAAAAAAAGGACAAAAAAAAAAAAAGTCACCCCAGCGTGAACTCAGAGACGCCGAAAGTAGGTCACAGGCAGGTGTCCGAAGCGCCAGCAGATTGAGTGCACTACATCTGCTAAAAGTTCGCGAAACTCCGGGAATAATGTATTTCTGCGATAAAGACCAACCAGACTCATGAGACAGTGGAATATTTATGGATAAATACGAGTCGGATACGCTTTTACATGGATTTTACGTGAATGGCTTGGATTATTCGAGAGTCGGTCATTTAACAGCGCAAGCTAAGGTAAGCAGCTAACGTTAGCATCTTTTCACCGTAACCGTTTATATTTAGGTCGTTTATTCATGAGAAATACGCAACACACGACTGAAACAGCTGATTTCATTCAGTCGTGTTGTTTAGTTCAAAGACCTGTGGCTGTCAGGCTCTTCTCCGACTCTCGCAATGCATTGTGGTCTATATTGACCCGTTTAGTGACCATCAATGCTCACTACTTTTCCAGATGCATTATGGGAAATTTCGAGTGCACTACTTTTTTCTCTCTGGACATTCTGGACATTCGGAGACCCCTACAAAATGGCGTGAGCACTATATAGTGCACTATATAGGGAATAGTGTGGACATTCGGATACAGCCCTTGAGTCCAAGGAGCTGCTCCCGTGAATAAACAAGAGGACCGCGTGTGTCACCGTGGCAACAAGAACAACAAGAAGGAGACGCGGATCCCAAAAGTGCCGAAGACATCTCAAATAAAAGGGAAAAGTGCAACAAAAGCAGCTTCCTATGTGCACAAACGCACAATGTACAGTGCGTCAGTTAGTCACTTGAAGAAAATCTAAAATAAAACACGTCTACAAACAAAGATAAAAGCAAAAAGTATAAAAGAGGTAACTGAGCCGAAAGTAACTATCAGCCAGCAGGGGCCGGCGCCACAGCAACAAATACCACTTTATACCACTTTATATCACTTTATTTCGCTTTATATCACTTTGGCACTTTATCACTTTATACCACTTTGCATCACTTTACACCACTTTATATCACTTTATACACCATATGTAAATCCAATCCTGTTGTTTTATGTCAATTGTTGTCTACCATATTTTACCTCTTATCTTATTTATTTTAATATTCCTATGCATGCCCCTAAAGCCTTATAGTTTAAAGTTTATAGCTTATTTTTATCTAATCTCTGTGTTATATGTGTTTTGTGTTTAATGTTGCACGTCTCACCAAGAAAAATTCCTAGTTTGTGAACCTGTTTACAAACAATGGCAATAAAACTATTCTGATTCTGATTCTCTTCTGCACCGGCCTGTAGGAGCCTTACTTACTAAAGTAACAGTATTTGGAAACGTATACAAGTGTCTGCCCTTGACAAATTGATCCCAAACGTCTTACCACAAAGTCTTTATACGTTGGTGAATGAGCGATTTTGCTTCAGATTTCCCTAAATTGACATTTATAGAAATATCCCCTGTGAGGAAACTTTTAGCCAGCTTGTCAGCTCATTCCCTTCACCCCCCACATGTGAAGGGACCCAGCAGAACTGAACATGTATCCCCGAGAGCTGCAGATTTAACAGCAACATATAACTATCAATAACTATCAATAAGTATCAATAAGTAGATCTTGGCCACGGTGAAACCAGACTGCAGACTGTGCAGAGCAGCCGCAGAAATCTGGTTGCTTTGATACGTCAGTAAAGATTTGAAGAATGGTGCTTCTTCTTCTTCTTCTTTGGTTTATTGGCAGGCAGTGACCAACAGCTTAGGTGTATAGCACCACCTACTGTGTCTCGTTACTTCAGGTCACATTCCAGTTTTGTGAACGGTCGTGTGAAAAAGCTCTGTCCCTTTGAAAAAACCCATGGATGCCCTCTTACTTATTAATAATATCATTAAATCTTTTTCTACATTTTAATGTAGAAATGCCTCATATATAAACTAACTTTGGCCCCAAAACAAATTTCATTTTGTGACATCACAACATCGTAAACTACGACGGCGTATTAAACACAGACCGTAAAATGCTTTCAAAATGAATCGTCCATTTACGGGATTTCACAATATAGTGGCTAAAACCCACTGGTACAAAACTCTGATTCAAATTCTTTGAAAAACAATATTTAATTCTAAGAACGACAAAATTAAGGCGCTGAAAAAGGAAAAAAAAGTTACAAAGACGCAACAAAATGGAGGACGAAAAGTCATGAAAAAGCAACAAAAAAGCATCAGAAACACAACCAAAAAGATACACAAATGTGACTAAAACGTAGCAAACAAATCGCCACAATACAAGAAAAATGTGATGACACAGTTTGTAGGTCTTAGCTTTCAAATGAGGGGTCCCACTGGTCTATTCATTGGCTGTAAACTCCAGTCAAGAAGCTTCTAGATTTGGGTAATGAGGAAGTGGAGAAAATGTTGTTGGTTCAGGTGGGGGTTAAGAGGTTAAAAAGTGTCAAATCAGTGAAAAGCTTTACATTCACTAAACACTAAAACATCAGCGAGTCTGAAACATGAGTTTGAAAAACAGTCGACTCAATAAGTCTCTGTGAACGACACAAACAGGAATGAAAAAACACATGAGGAAAACAGCACAAGGCACAAGGCAATGAAGACACTATTTACATCAGGAAGATTTAGAGGAAGATTTACATTCTATGACCTCCCTTAAAACATCAGCATCAGTATTTGTAAAATATAAGTCTCTGAACGACACAGACATGTTCATGTCATGAAGCACATTTGAACTGAAAAGATCTGAAACAAACTCATCACAACTGTTCCTCTCCAGTGTGGATCCTCTTCATGTGTTTCTTTAGGTGTGATGACCGAGCAAAGGTCTTCCCACACTGCTCACAGCTGTATGGCCTCTCTCTAGTGTTGATCCTCATGTGACTTTCAAGATGCTGCAACTGACTGAATGTTTTCCCACACTGCTCACACTTGTATGGCTTTAGTCCATCATGGGCTCTCTTGTGAGATGTAAGACCTGAGAGTTGATTAAATGACTTCCCACACTCGTCACAGCTGTATGTGTTTCCCTAGCATATATCTTCATGTGGTCTTTCAGGGTGGATGATCGACTAAAGGTCTTGTCACACTGCTCACAGCTGTATGGCTTCTCTCCAGTGTGGATTCTCATGTGACGTTTTAGACCACATGATGTAGTAAATCCTTTCCCACACTGCTCACAGCTGTATGTCTTTCCCTGTGTGTGGGGAGTCTGCAGAGGCTGAGCTGGGTCCATTTCTCTGCAGACAGAAACAAGAGTTAGTGTCTGTCGAAGTTTAAAATATGACCGAAAAACTCAGGAGAGCACAAAGTCAGAGGCGACATGCTGCATTCAGAGCATTTCCCATGTCTCTCTCAAGTCGGTCCGCATTCAAGCATTGAGATTCACATATCATTATATAGTCGTTACAGCCCTTGTATACGTAGTAATTCAAATAGTTAACATTCAATTCTGAGGCAGCTGAGATACTGTCCTTGGGTCTCAGAACAAATTGTGCATAGTTTAGTGTCTGGGATCAAATTAACCGTAGCATTGTTAAACAAGGTTATAAACAGAATAACTGAAATATTATCTCCACATGATATGTCACTCACATTATTGTGTAAAACACTAAATGTTCTCCCTGTGTCTGCGTAGGTTTCCTCCGGGTACTCCGGTTTCCCTTACCACTAAAAACATGCACAATAGGCCAGGATGAATGATGTGTGTGAGTGAATGTATGGTGGTGGTCAGAGGGTCCGTTGGCGCAGACGTGTGTGGTCGCAAAAGCGCTTCTGACAGTCTCCCCCAGGGGAAACTGAAGCTACAAACGTAGTTTACCACCACCGAGAACGGAGTGAATGTTCAATTGTCTCATGTAAAGCGCTTTGTGACCATGTCTGTGAAAGGCGCTATATAAATAAAGATCTTCTTCTTCTTCTAAATGTAGTTTGACCTGGTGTGACCCTCCCCCTCCCTCTGTTCTCATTCACACATACAGTATCACCCCTCCCCCATCAGCTCACTGTGAATCAGCAACAAACTCCAAAAGACACTTTGGAAACAGGATTCCTGTAGTTTTGCTCCTCGTTTAAACTGCTGAAAAGCTTGGCTCCAAAGAGTTTTTCTTTTTCTAGAAAGTGCAATGATCCGTGAGACAATGCTGGGCTGTGTATCATAGTTTTAACCACGCTGGTTTTTGTACATCAGTAATAAAAAGGTGAAGCTTAAATCGAGCGCTGGAGCTGCAGAAGAAAGTCCAGTCTATGTTTCATTGTGAAACACGTCTTGACTTGAATTTACAACCTACTTTGACCGGAACTGGCTGATGTGAGTGTGTCTGTGTGCAGATCCTCCTCACCTGTGTGCAGACAGGCTCCTGGGGGGGCAGCAGCAGCACAGACTGTGGAGCCGCTCTGTGAGTCCAGAGCTTTTATAGCTCTGTGTGGAAAGCCCCTCCCCAAAGGAGCCCTCCCTTACCTCTGTGGATGAGACCTCTGCCTCCCAACCCCCCCCCCCCCCCCCCTCCTCTTTCCAGCTCATTGTTCCTGCTCCACACCTAAAGCTTTTCACATTCAAATGCACTGAGCCCAGATCAGGTCTGTCATCAACAACAGCACTCCAGTGTGAAACAAAGGGTCGTCCTCAGACTCCACATTGTTTCAATATCATTATCGGGGCTGTCGACTCAACTGCACCATATTAAAATGCAGATGAAAAGAGGAAGTTATGATGTCAGGTGTTCTCTGCCTCTAGAAGGGCTCTTATTGTTTAGTTCTCCCCTTCATCGTTACGGCCCTGCCCAAAGGTACAATGAGACAAAGCTTTGTGCATATTTGAGGGCAGTCAGTCACATGTTTAAAACATCGTCTGCACTGAAGTCAGGGACAGGGCGGCCCTGGCCTTCAGGGGGCCCTCAGCACAATCTGACTATAAGGGGCCCTCTCCACGTCAGCATCACACAGATTCAACAACTGATGATTCACATTCCACACTCCACACAACAGCTGTCTTCATCCTCACGTATATGTTTCAAATACCCAGAGCCGGTTCTTCCTATACGCAAACTACGCAAGGTGCGTAGGGCCCCCGCAGCCGCAAGGGCCCCGCATCTTAGTCAAACTACGGTTTTGTTTCACTGATTAATCAACGTTGTTACGGGGACAGGCTCTTCCAGCGCGCACTCACTCTCCGCCTACTTTGCCGCATATAAAACCAAAACGGAGCAGTCTGCAAGTGAATGAGCAGGAGAGACCGACCGCCTTCCCCCTGTCTCTTCCAAAGCGCGAGTGCTTCTCCGCTCGTGTCCCGCTCGGCCGTTTGTCTCCCGGTGCTTCGCCTCATGCGCGGCTCCTCCGCGGCTGCATCACGTCACCCGTGTCCCGGGCGCTGCTCTCAGGTTTTCTCTGCGCGGACTCGGGGCTGCAGCTCTGGGCCTCACTCTCATTTAAACTCTCTTCTTATTGTGTCTGGTGAGTCTGGAGCATCAGGACAGTCGTTTGGCGAGTAAACGAGAGTAATAAGCTGTTCTCCGTGGCCTTTTTGTTGAGTTGAATCCACATGGTTCTCACAAGCACAATAACTTACAGTAACTTCTGGTTCTCTGGTTCACCTCAAAGTATGTGTCGGAGGGGAGTACTGCACCAACGCAAATGACCAGTAAAAGTAATTTAAAGTGTTGGAGAGCACTTTAAGGGGGGGGGGGGTTTGGGGGTCCTTCCCCAAGAAAATTTGTATAATTCAGATGTGATTTCCTGCATTTTGGTGGATTTTAGATCATCAATATTTCCTTTAGCTCTATTTACTGGTGTTAAAGAATTACTTTTCTGGGGCCCCCTTCAAATTGGGACCCTTCAGCAAATGCCCAGTGAGCCCCCTTCATTGTTACAGCCCTGACAAATGAAACAGCATTGTGCATATTTGAGGACAGTCAGTCACATGAAGGTCAGAACCACGTGTATATCACTGTATATCACTTTTAAAAACATTTGTTAGGCGTTGTTTGGATTGTGTGTTTTAAGTCATGTCCCTCCTGTTTCACAGCCTCATGTCAGTCATTCTACTTCTTATTACCAACAAAAAGCAAGCAGCAAATAATTAATAGAATCTTCTGGAGTATTTTCATAGCATGTTTGATTAAACTCTGAATATAATTATTCCTTTTAATAGCTATCAGAGTCACAAAAAGAACGCTGTATAAACTAAAACAGCATTCAACTAGAACAAAAGCAATAAATCTCTATAATCAAAATTGTACAGTATGCATGATGAGCACACAGGACTTTGCACAATACTTTTTTGTCAGGCTCAACAGAGAACACACAAAAAATATAATTGTGCTGATATGTAAAGGCGAGAGTGCTGGGTGAGAAAAAAAAGTACACAAATGACTTTGCTGCGAATCCACTTTTGTTTGTGACTGTTTTGCACATGAGCAAACGCCTCCATATGTAATGGTGTCTTTACACTCACCATGGAGCTGCCTTCACCACTGTGGTCTATTGTTGCATATGAGAGGCTGTATTTGATCCAGTGGAATTCTCTACTCCCTACTCATCAGTCCACAGAACTAACTGGACACAGAACATTGACTGTGTCTTCACCCGCTGTGCATCGTGTCCCTTTGCTGTTAGGCTAAAGTAGCTCCAAATCAAACACACACGCACACACACACGCACACACACACGCACACGCGCACTAAGAGCAGACGAGCTGCGGCGCGGACAAACACAAACATGAAAATAAAGCGTCTACAGCCGCTCGCTGCTAAAAGTCAGGGATATATTTTGGTTGAGCGTGAGATATGAGGGTTGTAGCGTGAGAGCGTGTGAAGGCACTCAAATGCGTGTGTCTCACGAGGAAAGCGTGAGAGTTGACAGCCCTGTCACTGATGCTAACACTGGGTTTCAGTCGATCAGTTTAAAAACGTTCAATGACAACAGGTCACTTCCATGGCGTCCTTTTCACGTCGATAAACAAATAAAACAAATAAAATGTTTTTTCACATGTAAAGTAGAAGTTCTCAGATGATTTGTGCTCATTATTTTCGATGGCTGAGATCTGCTGTGTACGGTGGCCGAGAGGGGTCACAACAAATACAAGCGCCACAACAAATGCAAATGCTAAAACAAATACAAACGCCACAACACAACAACTTTGAGCCACAACACAACAACTTAACGAAAGCCACAACACAACAACTTAACAAAAGCCACAACACAACAACTTAACGAAAGCCAGAGCACAACAACTTAACAAAAGCCACAACACAACAACTTAACGAAAGCCACAACACAACAACTTAACAAAAGCCACAACACAACAACTTAACTAAAGCCAGAGCACAACAACTTAACGAAAGCCACAACACAACAACTTAACAAAAGCCACAACACAACAACTTAACAAAAGCCACAACACAACAACTTAACGAAAGCCACAACACAACAACTTAACAAAAGCCACAACACAACAACTTAACAAAAGCCACAACACAACAACTTAACTAAAGCCAGAGCACAACAACTTAACGAAAGCCACAACACAACAACTTAACGAAAGCCACAACTCAACAACTTAACAAAAGCCACAACACAACAACTTAACAAAAGCCACAACACAACAACTTAACAAAAGCCACAACACAACAACTTAACTAAAGCCACAACACAACAACTTAACAAAAGCCACAACACAACAACTTAACTAAAGCCAGAACACAACAACTTAACTAAAGCCAGAACACAACAACTTCACGAAAGCCAGAACACAACAATTTAACGAAAGCCAAAACGGAAGTGACCGGGCAAAACGGAAGTGACCGGAGCCCGAAATTATTAGCAGCTAAAAACACTGTTATGCTGTATACATTGTAAAGCAGATCAAATATAGCTTCACTACACAGAGCTACAAATTCTTTGCTGCTCAAGCGAGGGATTCCAGGAGGAAAAGTCTATGTATTAATAGCTAATGGCTTGTGGAACCGTAGCTGTCAGTAAGCTAGCTTTAGCCGCCTCACCCCACGCACTTTATTTCAATTCATGTTCTGCCCATGGACGTGTATTTGCATCATCTGTGATCACAAACATGTGAAAAACCGTTGTGGAAGATCTTCACAATGGAAAGATCTGCCCATGACCATGCCATATGTTCCCCATGCAAACCAGCCGCCAGCCGTGCGTCCTGACGCACAGCGGCGCCACAGAAAGCCACATCGATTAGACCCGTTTAGTCTCATTAATTCGATCAGTTTGGCGACAGAGAAATATAAATATACTGTACATATGTGAAACATATCCAGAGACATAGTGTTAGGCTTCCTAACAGGCTTGTGTATCTACAGAAGCACAGCTACTACATCGTAATAGTCCGGTTACATCAACAACGCGTCAGTTTGAAGTCTTCTGTTGAATATAGTTTATTAAAACGGGTTCTTGTGTGTTGTTTGTGATCACAGATGATGCAAATACACGTCCATGGGCAGAACATGAATTGAAATAAAGTACGTCGGGTGAGGCGGCTAGTATTTGAAATTGCAGAAGTATTTGAAACTGCAGAAGTATTTGAAACTGCGGAAATATTTGAAATTGCAGAAGTATTTGAAACTGCAGAAGTATTTGAAACTGCGGAAGTATTTGAACTGCGGAAGTATTTGAAACTACAGAAGTATTTGAAACTGCGGAAGTATTTGAAACTGCAGAAGTATTTGAAACTGCGGAAGTATTTGAAACTGCAGAAGTATTTGAAACTGCAGAAGTATTTGAAACTGCGGAAGTATTTGAAACTGCGGAAATATTTGAAATTGCCGAAGTATTTGAAACTGCAGAAGTATTTGAAACTGCGGAAGTATTTGAACTGCGGAAGTATTTGAAACTACAGAAGTATTTGAAACTGCGGAAGTATTTGAAACTGCAGAAGTATTTGAAACTGCAGAAGTATTTGAAACTGCGGAAGTATTTGAAACTGCAGAAGTATTTGAAATTGCAGAAGTATTTGAAACTGCGGAAGTATTTGAAACTGCGGAGGTATTTGAAACTGCGGAAGTATTTGAAACTGCGGAAGTATTTGAAACTGCGGAAGTATTTGAAACTGCAGAAGTATTTGAAACTGCAGAAGTATTTGAAACTGCAGAAGTATTTGAAACTGCAGAAATATTTGAAACTGCAGAAATATTTGAACTGCAGAAGTATTTGAAACTGCAGAAGTATTTGAAACTGCAGAAATATTTGAACTGCAGAAGTATTTGAAACTGCAGAAGTATTTGAAACTGCAGAAGAATTCCGCAGTCAATCAATAATGCATTGGTTTTATATAGCGCTTTTCTGGACACCCAAAGACGCTTTACATCGCATTATTCATTCACTCCATACTTGGTGGTATTAAGCTACTATTGTAGCCACAGCTGCCCTGGGGTAGACTGATGGAAGCGAGGCAACCAGTCTGCGCCATCGGCCCCTCTGACCACCACCAACCACTCACTACATTCACTAGGCTTCCTGGTGTTCCCAAACGGTCTCCCATCCAAGCACCGACCAGGCCCTTCCTGCTGAGCTTCCCACGTCTGATGGGATTGGGCAGAGCAAAGGCGGGATGACCACGGTAAGATGTTCAAATATGTCTGTGTGGAAGTGCTGCATTTACACTCACTTGGGCCAGAATGGTCAGAGTCCAGGGCCGTTTTTCAGTCCCAGTCCGCCTCTGTCTGTGATTTGTAACTGACTGAACCAGAGGACGGAGCTCAGTGTCAGCACAAAACACTGATATTTTGATTCTTCTGATACTTCTCCCAGTATTGGATCACTGCGTCTCTATCATTGTTTATGGTAATTTGACATATTTTGAGCTAATTTAAAATGAATTTGGCTTTTATTGGGGACTCTTATATTAGCTTTAGCATTTGTTAGCATGGGCATACATTTACTTTTAAAACAAATTGTGGGACATTTTACCTTTGAGTCGGAGAAAAGCTCTTTTTTCTCAATTCTTGAAATACATTTTCAAACCTTTTCACTCAGGCGTTTGTTTTCCAGTTTATATTCAGTTTATTTGATTTTTTAACTAAACATAATAGGACATACAGGCTATACCGACATAGATCATACCCAAACCATACATACATCATACATTTCATACAAAGACACGTACTTCAGGAACTTTTCTAATATATTGTTATTCTTGAAGTAGATTTATCATATTTGACCGTATTTCTGCTCCAGTAAAATTGTAATGAGGCATCTGTACTTTTTATTTTTTCAAAGTCAAAACCAATCTTTAGTTCCTGCTCTGTCATTTGTAAGTGCATGATTGATTACATTAACAGAGACGTTTGTGAAAAACCTCATATACAGTCAGATACAAACAATAATCAGTCAAACAGTTGGTGAAGCGCTCGCACCACCATCAAACCCACAGAGTGGAATAAAAGAACAAAAAACACAAAAAAACATTCACTTTAGTTACGACGTGCACAAGCTGAGACTTTGTTTTGTCTGGTGAGAATGTTAACAGTACTTTTTCTTATAAGTGTCTTTTCACTCAGACATAAAGACACTTGTTCTTGTGGCTGAGCTCATTTCCTGTTTGCTGTTTCTTTATTTCAAAATAAAAGCCCTGTTCTTACGGTTGTGCCGCCCTGATATTTTAACATTACAAATTGTCGGACAAAAGGTTTTTAGCTTTCTCAAAACCTTTAAAACTATTAATATTCAAAAATGAGGCTTATTTGAACGATATTTAATACACAATTATGCCCTGATGTTTTATTTTTCATTTGTTACCCTGAAAATACCATTTTCAGAAGCTTTATTAGTCTAATCGTTTGCTCGGACGGCTGCACCACCTGACATTTCAGGGGTTTGAGGGGTGAAAACATTTAAAAATATATATTATTGAAATGTCATGAAAATGTGTTTAAACTAAATCGGTTTTGTAGAATAAAGTGACAAATGTATTGAAAAGAACAAATTATTTTTAAAATAAATTTAACACTTGTATAAAAACAGGAGCTGCAGCTCGAACCTTCTTGACCCGACCTAAATCCTATGGGAGGAAAGGACTTTTATAGACTTGTTTCCAGTTTGTGCTGATTTTAAAAGTTTACCATTTATTTCTGTAAATGGTAAACGTTTATTATGTTGAATGTGGGGTAGGCGCTCATAAGCTTCTTGATTCAGCCGACTCCTTTTGAGCATCTGTGACTGGTTAATGTGTATTTGTAAATCAGGAAAATATAGTTGCTCGAATAAATTAAACTAAACTAAACTAAAGTGATTCACTTCATTTGTTCCACTAAAACTCGACTAAAAATATAAACAATTGTTTGAGTAAATCTTGAGTAAAAATAAAAACATTTTCATTCAAAGACTAGAATTAAAACTAAACTAAAATGTTTGAAAATGAAAAGTCCATTGACGTCATTTCACAATAAAAGAACAAAATGATACAAAACTGATTGAAAATCTTTGAAAACCAATATTTTATTCTAATAAAGACAAAGTTTTATAATGAAGAAAAACTGAAGACGTCAAAAACCCAATGAAAAAACAACAAAAATGTGACGTTTGTAGGTCTTAGCTTTCAAATGAGGGGTAACACTGGTCTATTCATAGGCTGTAAACTCCAGTCAAGAAGCTTCTAGATTTGTGTAATGAGGAACTGGAGAAAATGTTGTTGGTTCAGGTGGGGGTTAAGAGGTTAAAAAGTGTCAAATCAGTGAAAAGCTTTACATTCACTAAACACTAAAACATCAGCGAGTCTGAAACACGAGTTTGAAAAACAGTCGACTCAATAAGTCTCTGTGAACGACACAAACAGGAATGAAAAAACACATGAGCAAAACAGCACAAGGCACAAGGCAATGAAGACACATTTACATCAGGAAGATTTAGATGAAGATTTACATTCTATGACCTCCCTTAAAAACATCAGCATCATTGAGGAGGTGGACAGTTTCAAGTACCTGGGTGTTCACCTCAACAATAAACTGGACTGGTCCCACAACACCAACTCCCTGCACAGGAAGGGCCAAAGTGGCCTTCACCTTCTGAGGAGACTGAGGTCGTTCGGAGTGAGCAGGCCTCTGCTCAGGACTTTTTATGACTCTGTGGTGGCCTCTGCTCTCCACTACGCTGCCGTGTGCTGGGCCCCGGGCAGCACAGAGCGGGACAAGAACAGACTGAACAAGCTGGTCAGGAGGGCCAGCTCCGCCCTGGGCTGCCCCCTGGACTCTGTGGAGGAGGTGAGGGACAGGAGGGTGTTAGCCAAGCTCACCTCCATCATGGACAACACCTCCCACCCACTGCACGGGACTGTAGAAGAGCTGAGCAGCTCTCTCAGTGGCAGACTGAGACACCCTCAGTGCAGGACGGAGCGCTACCGCAAAGCCTTCATCCCCACTGCTGTCAGACTGTACAATAAGACTGTGAAGTAACGCCGACTGTAACAAGTGAATTTCTCCTTTGTGAGATCAATAAAGTTTTATCTTATCTTATCTTATCAGTATTTGTAAAACATAAGTCTCTGTGAACGACACAGACATGTTCATGTCATGAAGCACATTTGATCTGAAAAGATCAAATGAAAGAAAGAAACAAACTCATCACAGCTGTTCCTCTCCAGTGTGGATCCTCTTCATGTGGTCCTTTAGGTGGGATGACACAGTAAAGGTCTTCCCACACTGCTCACATCTGTATGGCCTCTCTCCAGTGTGGATCCTCATGTGACATTCAAGATGCTGTGACAGACTGAATGTTTTCCCACACTGCTCACACTCCTATGGTTTTAGTCCATCATGGACTCTCTTGTGTCCCCTGAGAACTGAGAGCTGATTAAATGACTTCCCACACTCATCACAGCTGTATTCCTTTTTCCCAGCATGTATCTTCATGTGGTTTTTGAGGCTAGATAACCGAGCAAAGGTCTTCCCACACTGCTCACAGCTGTATGGCCTCTCTCCAGTGTGGATCCTCATGTGGTCTTTGAGGCTGGATGACTGAGTAAAGGTCTTCTCACACTGCTCACACCTGTATGGCCTATCTCCATTGTGGATCCTCATGTGACATTCAAGATGCTGTGACCGACTGAATGTTTTCCCACACTGCTCACACTCGTATGGCTTTAGTCCATCATGGACTCTCTTGTGTTCCCTGAGAACTGAGAGCTGATTAAATGACTTCCCACACTCATCACAGCTGTATTCCTTTTCCCCAGCATGTATCTTCATGTGTTCTTTGAGGCTGGATGACCAAATAAAGGTCTTCTCACACTGCTCACAGCTGTATGGCT
Organism: Gobius niger; assembly: GCF_951799975.1. Classification (NCBI taxonomy): domain Eukaryota; kingdom Metazoa; phylum Chordata; class Actinopteri; order Gobiiformes; family Gobiidae; genus Gobius; species Gobius niger. The sequence goes on along the minus strand of NC_136858.1, from coordinate 3,426,836 downwards.
TCTCTCCAGAGTGGATCCTCATGTGAGTTTTAAGATGTGCAGACTGAGTAAACACATGTCCACACAGGCCACACTCAAAGGGCTTTTCCCCAGTGTGGATCTTCATGTGTGTTTTGAGACCGGATGGTTGAGTAAAGGTCTTCCCACACTGCTCACAGCTGTATGTTTTTCCCTGTGTGCGGGGAGTCCTCAGAGGCTGAGCTGGGTCCATTTCTCTGCAGACAGAAACAGGAGTTAGTGTTGTGTCACACACATTATTGTGTAAAACACTAAATGCAGTTTGACCTGGTGTGACCCTCCCCCTCCCTCTGTTCTCATTCACACATACAGTATCACCCCTCCCCCATCAGCTCACTGTGAATCAGCAACAAACTCCAAAAGACACTTTGGAAACAGGATTCCTGTCGTTTTGCTCCTCGTTTAAACTGCTGAAAAGCCTGGCTCCAAAGAGTTTTTCTTTTTCTAAAAAGTGCAATAATCCGTGAGACAATGCTGGGCTGTGTATCATAGTTTTAACCACGCTGGTTTTTGTACATCAGTAATAAAAAGGTGAAGCTTAAATCGAGCGCTGGAGCTGCAGAAGAAAGTCCAGTCTATGTTTCCCAGCTCACACAGACAGGGTCACACACAGGTCCAGAGTCCAGCTGGAAGTCACTGGGGGCTTTTATAGCTCTGTGTGGAAAGCCCCTCCCCAAAGGAGCCCCCCCCTCACCTCTGTGGATGAAACCTCTGCTGCCCCCCCCCCTCCTCCTCCTCTTTCCAGCTCATTGTTCCTGCTTCACACCTAAAGGTGCGTACACACCAAAAGCGTCCACGCCTCCAACTTCCATGTTAACCCTATGTAGAGGTGCTTCAACGCGCTCCGAAATGCAAGCAAAGCTGTCCGCGCGTATTAAGCGTAGCAAACGCGAGCGGATGAGGAAGGACGCGCGTGAAAGCCAGGGAGAACAGCGCGGTGAGCGAACAGGGAGGCCGCGCCCACTGCTTCATGCACTCAAGTAATCCAAGCCACACGTGCGTTCATTTATGCCTTGTTAACCAATCAGGGATGCTGACTGGGCTCAGGCGTCACCTGTTACCTGCAACAAACCATGCCCGAGTCGGACTCGGTTCCGGACTTTGGCCGCTTGGAGGAGGGGGGCCAGAGCGCGGCTCGGTTGCTCGTGTATGCGCACACGCACGGATACAAGCGGCTGTTGTGTGGGCGGGTGCATTTGTAACGTAAAACAGTGAGAAAAGGCTGTATTCATCAAACAGAGCAGCGACTGCCTCGCTCTCGTCTCCCGGCCCCGACCGCTTCGCTCCCGGGCGGCTCCCCGGACCCCCGGCCACATACCGCTCGTCTCCCCGACCGCTCACTCCCGACGCCCTGGACGCTTCACGCACGTCTCGGGCTGACTATATGGGGAGCGGCTGCACATCTCCCGCCCTCTCTGCTACTGTACCCGGTTTGGCCGCAGGCTTTAGTCGGACAGATAAAACCTGCGGGTGCATTTATCGCTTGTGATTTTGGTGCGTTCGTGTTAAGTGCTTTGTTGTAACGTAAAGCGTAGACTTCCAGGAGTTCGCCAACATAAAGCCGTGTAACCAGTGGCCGAAGCAGCAATGAATGACATAAACTGAGCGAGGGGCGAGCACTTCTCTATTTCTCTGCTTTATTAAAATCGACTATTATATTCACCACAGCCCTTTTTGTTAAACTGCAGTAAAATGCAAAGAAAAGTGGAGTGAAGAGATTTGACAGGGCTCATAGTAGACATTATCTCACGCAGCTGCTTAGGTTTTTTTTTTCTTCCGCATTATGCTGTGCTGCTGCTGCTCACGTACACGTAAACAATTCCTCGTGCTCGGCCACGGCTCGGTTTGTTTGTGCAAGTGTGAGCGCGGGCCGTTCGGGGCATCCAGGCCTTTCCTCAAACGAGCTAGAGAGTGGCAGGTTCGGATGTCAAATGTGAGTGCGCCCTCATTCAACAATCGGTGGCCAGACACGCCTCCTATGTATGACGCTTGCAAAACTTCACGCGCCAGCAAACAGGCGTTTGTCGCGAGTGTGAAGTGTGTGAAGCCGCGTTGTTTGGCGTCCAACAAGAGGCAGATGGGGCGTGGACGCACGTTTGGTGTGTACGCACCTTAAAGCTCTGGTTGGTCAGGCCTTTGAGAGTCAATAGATGGTTTTCCGTTCCCATGATCCTCTGCGCCGCGCCGCAATTTTGTGTGGCGTTCGACAATGTTTATGCACGACTCGCATGTACATTTCATGAATAATTGTGTCTACTACGGCCGTTCTGTAGTCGCTAATGTGTTTTTTTCACTCACAATGAGCCGTGTGATGGGTAGGCTAACATAATCATGGTAATGTACACATGCACGGTAATCACAACAGTAAAACACGTAGGCCTGAGCGTGCACTTAAACTTGTCCATCGAACCAAACAAACAGCTGTCATGTGAGCGGTTAAAGGAATAGGCCACCGTTTTTACATACTAAAATATGTTCTTACCTCACTTTAGTCGAGTTAATATATCCCCGTCTGGTCTTTGTCCGTGCGCTCTGTCACGCAAACGGAGCACATACGCAGCCTCTCCCACATACCACATAGCTCCAAAAAAGCTCACGATAGAAGCTACCAAGCTCTTCCACGTGTTCCCTATTTAAATAAAGTTACGTGAAGTGTTTTCATGCGAAGTATATTTACCCAGAAATGTAGCATGTCGATTTTATAAGCAAATAAAAAGGGGGACTATATTGTGAGGCGTAATGATACGAGGAGTAAAACGTCCGCGCAGTAACTCCTAAAGGTTATTGACGGAAGTGAGCGGGGGGAAGTCTTTAGGAGTTACTGCGCGGACGTTTTACTCCTCGTATCATTACGCCTCACAATATAGTCCCCCTTTTTATTTGCTTATAAAATCGACACGTTACATTTCTGTGTAAATATACTTCGCATGAAAACACTTCACGTAACTTTATTTAAATAGGGAACACGTGGAAGAGCTTGGTAGCTTCTATCGTGAGCTTTTTCGGAGCTATGTGACATGTGGGAGAGGCTGCGTATGTGTTCCGTTTGCCTGGCAGAGCGCACGGACAAAGACCAGACGGGGATATATTAACACGTCTAAAGTGAGGTAAGAACATATCTTAGTATGTAAAAACGGTGGCCTATTCCTTTAAACAATGAGGAATGGCTGTATTTATAACAGCGCCAATCTGTGCGGCGTTTACCTCCTGATGAACGAAGAGAGTAACCGCAGCCGCCTCGCTCTGATTTGTCCGAGTCTCATTTCTCTGCTAGCTGCTAACTGTACCTGGTTTGCGTTTGGCAGCAGCATGAAATAATACAAGTCTACTATGAGCTCATCGTAGACTTGCTTTATTTCATGCTAGCAGCTAGCCCCGTTGTCAAATCTGTTTGATGTCGCTTTTTCTCTTTTATCTGTCAGATAAAAGACAGACCCTGGCAAAACCAGGGAAACTCAGCCAAGACATGAGACTCAGACTCAGACAGAGAACGGAATAAGCACAGACTGCCCCGTAAAGTCACACACTCGGGACGAGCGGTCGGCGGCCATAGTTTAAATCTCTCGTAAAAAAGTTTTTCATGTTTTTGTTCCTTAGTGATGAATTACTTTTGGGATATTGAGACATTTTCTCTTCGTCGTGTCGGGATCAGCCCCACACAACACAGGTGTGAGCACTATTTCTTCACGATATTATCAATGATCTGTAACACAAACAATTAGACCCTAGACACACAAGATGGCGCCATATGGAACTATGCGGGAGTGTGACGTCAATGGAAAACTATCTAGAGTCGGCTTGCAGATTCAACAGATTCAAAGGAAGTTTTCTCTGCACAAATTTAACCAGGCTCTATCATGACTTGTTCACAGAAAATATCGACAATGTTGGCCCTCTCTACTCGGAGCTACATGCCTGATTTTGATGTGAAAACATTCAACAAAACTATATATTTCCCCTCATGTTTGTGTCAGTATCTACAGCTCAAGTTTTAAAGTTTGATTTGCACAAGTTTTCCCAAACATTCTTTCTTATTGCCTAAAGGAGCGAGGCCTCCTTATGATCATCCACATCTACAACAAATGTATGAACACAAAAGAGGAAATGCGAGTGTAACATTGGCCTTTTATGAAACTAGTTTACCTTATATGGGCAATTTAAATCAGCGCCCTTGAATGAGTGGAAATAGCTTTGTTTCAATTTCCAAACACAAACTCACTAGTTTACCTCATATGGTTCATTCTCGCTTCAGTTTCAGCCCAAAAGTGTGATTAATGTCGCAGCAGAGCGGAGTTAGCGTTAGCCCTGAGCACCGCTAGCATCACAGCTGCCTCCGCGTGCGACACACGGGTGACTTTTACCGCTGTTTCTCGCGTTATTTTACGGTATTTGTTTTTCTTCGTCACTCACCCCCGGGCGCGCGCAGTCACTCCAGATTATAAAACATCCACGCACCATATTATAGATCCATGCCACGCACCAACTCACCAACTCCGCACAAATGTGTAAAAAACAAAAGAAACAAACAAAAAACATGTGACTTCCGCCCAGGCCGCGCTGACCCAGAGAGCAGCGGCCTCTGCTGGACAAGGGCGAGATGACACGTTTGAGATCGTCTGTAAAGTAAGACACTTTCTGCTTTTTGGTGGTTATTGTGTAAAAACTAAACCACATAAATCATAAATTAACCATTTGCAGACATTTTAGGATGTTTTCTAACAGTGTGTATGAAATGTGTGTAATTTTAATGATATTAAAAATTATATTAAAAAATTTAAAAAAAACTTTTCCTCTGGGCAAAATCACCGCCACATTTGCTGCAGAAATATACATTTAAATTCATAAAATATAATTTTTTACATTTTAATGTGTCCCATAAACAGGAAATACAAACATCAGGCTTTATTTCTGTACAGAAATTTTATGTAAAAAACGATGAAACGTTGTCGTGACGTCACAACATCGTAAACAAATGGAGTTTGTGCGTCATTTATTTCCAAACATGCATGTCTATAAAACCTGCACTGTTCCGCAAAAGTGGCATTAATTTTCATTAAACTGCTCACAATTATGCAAAATGTCAGATGTCCCGTCAGCAGGACGACACCTCCCTCATCGGGCTCATCTCGGACGGTGATGAGTCGCCTCCAGGAGAGCGGTGGACCGGCTGGCGTCAACAACCTGGAGCTGAACGCCCAGAAGACAGTGGAGATGATCGTGGACTTCAGGAAAGACAAAGCCCCATCATCCCCCCTCGCCCTGACAGACTCTCCCACCCAGGACCTCCAATGGGAGCCAACCATCAGCTCCCTCATCAAGAAGGCCCAGCAGAGGATGTTCTTCCTACGGCAGCTGAGGAAACTTAAGTTAAGTTATACTGTATACTGTAGAGCTGAGAGAGAGCTGCCGACCAAGATGCTGGTGCAGTTCCACATGGCCATCATCGAGTCCATCCTCACCTCCTCCATCACCGTGTGGTCTATCTGCTGAGAAGGTGGTTGACTGTGAGCTCCATCTCTCCAAGTCCTGTTCACCTCCAGGACACAGAGGCGTGTGGGTCGGATCACTGCTGACCCTTCTCACCCTGGACACGGACAATTCACCCCCCTCCCCTCAGGCAGGAGGCTACGGTCCATCCAGACCCATAGATCCGCCACTTGAACAGTTTTTTCCCCACAGCCGTCAGACACATGAACGATAAAGACCTACATTCTAGTTTTGTGAACGGTCGTGTGAAAAAGCTCTGTCCCTTTGAAGAAACCCATGGGTGCCCTCTTACTTTTCTATCACCTCTGTCCAACATCATGTGCCAGAAAATGACACAAATATCCCATGATTTCACAGCATTGAACTATATATTAATAAAATCATTAAATCTTTTTCTACATTTTAATGTGTCCCATAAGTAGAAAACAAATACATCATGGTTTATGTCTGTACATACGCCTCATATATAAACTAACTTTGGCCCCAAAACAAATTTCATTTTGTGACGTCACATCGTAAACTACGACGGCGTATTAAACACAGACCGTAAAATGTTTTCAAAATGAATTGTCCATTTACGGGATTTCACAATATAGTGGCTAAAACCCACTGGTACAAAACTCTGATTCAAATTCTTTGAAAAACAATATTTTATTCTAAGAAAGACAAAATTAAGGCGCTGAAAAAGCAACAAAAAAGTTACAAAGACGCAACAAAATGGAGGAAAAAAAGTCATGAAAAAGCAAGAAAAAAGCATCAGAAACACAACCAAAAAGTTACAAAAATGTGACTAAAACGTAGGAAAAAAATCGCCACAATACAAGAAAAATGTGACGACACAGTTTGTAGGTCTTAGCTTTCAAATGAGGGGTCACACTGGTCTATTCATAGGCTGTAAACTCCAGTCAAGAAGCTTCTAGATTTGTGTAATGAGGAAGTGGAGAAAATGTTGTTGGTTCAGGTGGGGGTTAAGAGGTTAAAGGAGCTGCAGAAGAAAGTCTAGTCTATGTTTCATTGTGAAACACGTCTTGACTTGAGTTTAGAACCTACTTTGACCTGACCTGGCTGATGTAAGTGTGTCTGTGTGCAGATCCTCCTCACCTGTGTGCAGACAGACTCCTGGGGGGGCAGCAGCAGCACAGACTGTGGAGCCGCTCCGTGAGTCCTGGATATGTCCTCCATACCAGCAGAGTCTTTGTAGCTCTTCCTCCCAGCTCACACAGACAGACAGGGTCACACACAGGTCCAGAGTCCATCTGGAAGTCACTTTTATAGCTCTGTGTGGATTATTGAAATGTCATGGAAATGTGTTTAAACTAAATCGGTTTTGTAGAATAAAGTGACAAAATGTAATTAAAAGAACAAATTATTTTTAAAATAGATTTAACACTTGTATAAAAACAGGAGCTGCAGCTCGAACCTTCTTGACCCGACCTAAATCCTATGGGAGGAAAGGACATTTATAGACTTGTCTCCAGTTTGTGCTGATTTTAAACGTTTACCATTTATTTCTGTAAATGGTAAACGTTTATTATGTTGAATGTGGGGTAGGCGCTCATAAGCTTCTTGATTCAGCTGACTCCTTTTGAGCATCTGTGACTGGTTAATGTGTATTTGTAAATCAGGAAAATATAGTTGCTCGAATAAATTAAACTAAACTAAACTAAAGTGATTCACTTCATTTGTTCCACTAAAACTCGACTAAAAATATAAACATTGTTTGAGTAAATCTTGAGTAAAAATAAAAACATTTTCATTCATAGACTAGAATTAAAACTAAACTAAAATGTTTGAAAATGAAAAGTCCATTGACGTCATTTCACAATAAAAGAACAAAATGATACAAAACTGATGAAAATCTTTGAAAACCAATATTTTATTCTAATAAAGACAAAGTTTTATAATGAAGAAAAACTGAAGACGTCGAAAAACCCAATGAAAAAACAACAAAAATGTGACGTTTGTAGGTCTTAGCTTTCAAATGAGGGGTCACACTGGTCTATTCATAGGCTGTAAACTCCAGTCAAGAAGCTTATAGATTGGTGTAATGAGGAACTGGAGAAAATGTTGTTGGTTCAGGTGGGGGTTAAGAGGTTAAAAAGTGTCAAATCAGTGAAAAGCTTTACATTCACTAAACACTAAAACATCAGTGAGTCTGAAACACGAGTTTGAAAAACAGTCGACTCAATAAGTCTCTGTGAACGACACAAACAGGAATGAAAAAACACATGAGGAAAACAGCACAAGGCACAAGGCAATGAAGACACTATTTACATCAGGAAGATTTAGATGGAGATTTACATTCTATGACCTCCCTTAAAAACATCAGCATCATTGAGGAGGTGGACAGTTTCAAGTACCTGGGTGTTCACCTCAACAATAAACTGGACTGGTCTCACAACACAACGCCCTGTACAAGAAGGGCCAAAGTCGCGTTCACCTTCTGAGGAGACAGGTCGTTCGGAGTGAGCAGGCCTCTGCTCAGGACTTTTTATGACTCTGTGGTCGCCTCTGCTCTCCACTACGCTGCCGTGTGCTGGGCCCCGGGCAGCACAGAGCGGGACAAGAACAGACTGAACAAGCTGGTCAGGAGGGCCAGCTCCGTCCTGGGCTGCCCCCTGGACTCTGTGGAGGAGGTGAGGGACAGGAGGGTGTTAGCCAAGCTCACCTCCATCATGGACAACACCTCCCACCCACTGCACGGGACTGTAGAAGAGCTGAGCAGCTCTCTCAGTGGCAGACTGAGACACCCTCAGTGCAGGACGGAGCGCTACCGCAAAGCCTTCATCCCCACTGCTGTCAGACTGTACAATAAGACTGTGAAGTAACGCCGACTGTAACAAGTGAATTTCTCCTTTGTGAGATCAATAAAGTTTTATCTTATCTTATCAGTATTTGTAAAACATAAGTCTCTGTGAACGACACAGACATGTCATGAAGCACATTTGATCTGAAAAGATCTGAAACAAACTCATCACAGCTGTTCCTCTCCAGTGTGGATCCTCTTCATGTGGTCCTTTAGGTGGGATGACACAGTAAAGGTCTTCCCACACTGCTCACATCTGTATGGCCTCTCTCCAGTGTGGATCCTCATGTGACATTCAAGATGCTGTGACCGACTGAATGTTTTCCCACACTGCTCACACTCGTATGGCTTTAGTCCATCATGGACTCTCTTGTGTCCCCTGAGAACTGAGAGTTGATTAAATGACTTCCCACACTCATCACAGCTGTATTCCTTTTCCCCAGCATGTATCTTCATATGGTTTTTGAGGCAAGATAACCGAGCAAAGGTCTTCCCACACTGCTCACAGCTGTATGGCCTCTCTCCAGTGTGGATCCTCACGTGAAGTTCAAGATGCTGTAACCGACTGAATGTTTTCCCACACTGCTCACACTCGTATGGCTTTAGTCCATCATGGACTCTCTTGTGTTGCTGGAGAACTGAGAGTTTATTAAATGACTTCCCACACTCATCACAGCTGTATTCCTTTTCCCCAGCATGTATCTTCATGTGGGTTTTGAGGCTGGATGACTGAGCAAAGGTCTTGTCACACTGCTCACAGCTGCATGGCCTCTCTCCAGTGTGGATCCTCATGTGACATTCAAGATGCTGTGACCGACTGAATGTTTTCCCACACTGCTCACATTCGTACGGCTTTAATCCATCATGGACTCTCTTGTGTTGCCTGAGAGTTGAGAGCTGATTAAATGACTTCCCACACTGCTCACAGCTGTGTTCCTTTTCCCCAGCATGTACCTTCATGTGGGTTTTGAGGCTGGATGACTGAGCAAAGGTCTTGTCACACTGCTCACAGCTGTATGGCCTCTCTCCAGTGTGGATTCTTGTGTGAATTTTAAGATGTGCAGACTTAGTAAACACATGTCCACACAGGCCACACTCAAAGGGCGTTTCCCCAGTGTGGATCCTCATGTGTGTTTTGAGGTGTGATGACTGAGTAAAGGTCTTCCCACACTGCTCACACTCGTACGGTTTTAGTCCATCATGGACTCTCTTGTGACATGTGAGACCTGAGAGCTGATTAAATGACTTCCCACACTCATCACAGCTGTATTCCTTTTCCCCAGCATGTATCTTCATGTGGTTTTTGAGGCTAGATGACTGAGTAAAGGTCTTCTCACACTGCTCACAGCTGTATGGTCTCTCTCCAGTGTGGATACTCATGTGAATTTTAAGATGTGCAGACTCAGTAAACACATGTCCACACTGGCCACACTCAAAGGGCTTTTCCCCAGTGTGGATCCTCATGTGTTTTTTTAGGTTAGATGAGTGAGTAAAGGTCTTCTCACACTGCTCACATCTGTATGGCCTCTCTCCAGTGTGGATCCTCATGTGACATTCAAGATTCTGTGACCGACTGAATCTTTTCCCACACTGCTCACACTTGTGCGGCTTTAGTCCATCATGGACTCTCTTGTGTCGCCTGAGACCTGAGAGCTGATTAAATGAATTCCCGCACTCATCACAGCTGTATTCTTTTTCCCCAGCATGTATCTTCATGTGTTTTTTTAGGCTGGATGACTGAGTAAAGGTCTTCTCACACTGCTCACAGCTGTATGGCCTCTCTCCAGTGTGGATCCTCCTGTGGTCTTTGAGGCTCGATGACTGAGTAAAGGTCCTCCCACACTGCTCACAGCTGTATGTCTTTCCCTGTGTGCGGGGAGTCTGCAGAGTCTGAGCTGGGTCCATTTCTCTGCAGACAGAAACAGGAGTTAGTGTTGTGTCACTCACATTATTCTGTAAAACACTAAATGTAGTTTGACCTGGTGTGACCCTCCCCCTCCCTCTGTTCTCATTCACACATACAGTATCACCCCTCCCCCATCAGCTCACTGTGAATCAGCAACAAACTCCAAAAGGCACTTTGGAAACAGGATTCCTGTAGTTTTGCTCCTCGTTTAAACTGCTGAAAAGCCTGGCTCCAAAGAGTTTTTCTTTTTCTAAAAAGTGCAATGATCCGTGAGACAATGCTGGGCTGTGTATCATAGTTTTAACCACGCTGGTTTTTGTACATCAGTAATAAAAAGGTGAAGCTTAAATCGAGCGCTGGAGCTGCCGAAGAAAGTCCAGTCTATGTTTCCCAGCTCCCACAGACATGGTCACACACAGGCCCAGAGTCCACCTGGAAGTCACTGGGGGCTTTTATAGCTCTCTGTGGAAAGCCCCTCCCCAAAGGAGCCCCTGTGAAGATGCAAATCTGCTCCAGTCCGAGACTTCAAAATGACTTCGTTCGAAGAGGTCTTTATTCAATCAAATATCACAGGGTACATGTTACAGCTCAACATGCATTCGACGGACGTCTTTATAACGGAAGTCTGTCATTATATACTGTGGATGTCCCGCCCCCAACCACACGTACCTCTTGACTTTTAACACAGATATTACGTGCAGTTTTGGGCAAAACAAGTTTGCTTAGCCATTAATCATTAACCTTATAGATTGGACAATCCGCATTTTGCCCAGAGTCCAAGGACATTTACACAAACAGCTTACCTAATCATGACAAGACAGAAGACACGTGTCACAGTACAAGTATTATGACCCCACGAAGGTTTTATAACTTGAGACAAGATTAATTTATCCATCGTCTGTAAAGTCAGACACTTTCTGCTTTTTGGTGGTTATTGTGTAAAAACTAAACCACATAAATACATAAATTAACCATTTGCAGACATTTTAGGATGTTTTATAACAGTGTGTATAAAAAAATAATTGCAATGATATTAAAAATTATATATATAAAAAACTTTTCCTCTGGGCAAAATCACCGCCACATTTACTGCAAAAATTTACATTTAAATTCATAAAATATAATTTTCTACATTTTAATGTGTCCCATAAACAGGAAATACAAACATCAGGCTTTATTTCTGTACAGAAGTTTCATGTAAAAAACGATGATACATTGTCCTTAAAACCAATGACGTTTCGTGACGTCACAACATCGTAAACAAATAGAGTTTGTACGTCATTTATTTCCAAACATGCATGTCTATAAAACCTGCACTGTTCCACAAAAGTGGCTTTAATTTTCATGTTCAAAGACAAAGAATCAGGCAAATCCAAAATGTTCAACTTTTTATTGGTGACAAATGAACCTTGTGCCGTTAACTTTCTGCCACAACTGGGAGTGTTTCGTACGTTCGGTGCATTTCGATGCTTTACACGGCCATAAAATTGTCAAAGATTCATATTTTTTATTGTTTTCATGAAAGAGTCCTCTTTACATTGACATATTAACTTTATAAATTATCAAACAGTATTAAACCTTTAAATGCCAGTGTTTGTCATATATGACCATCAGTAATGTTGAATGATATGAAATAATTCTAAAATTACACCTTTTTTAAACCATGGCTCCTGTCAGTGTGACCGGCCTGTCCGTGTGGATAATCAGCAGGAAGATTCACTTTGGTGTATTTTTTGTTTTAGTGTAAAGTCAGTTTGTTTAGTTGTGCCCCATAGACTCCCATTATAAATGCAGACTTTTAGAGACCCCCCCATTAAACAAAGCCCGAAAAATATTTTTTCTTACATTTGCCATTTTTCTGCATCAAACTGCTCACAATTGTGCAAAATGTCAGAATTTATTATCATTATTTTTTTACTAAATGACCACATTTTCAGTGCACCTGAAACCAAGGCTTTGCATTGGTATTGACATGTAACTGTTACCGACTCAATAATGTTCAGACACATTTCACTTTGGCTGAAATCATTGTGCCCGGTTCACCCACATGAATAATCAGTGGGAAGATTAAAGGTCCTATATCATGCAAAATCGACTTTTTGGAGCTTTTAGCCATGTTGTAATGCTATTTCCTTATCAAAAACACGCCCAGAGTGGTTTGTGGCTTCATTCCATAGAAATATATACAGCTTTATGTGGTTTTTGTACATCAGTAATAAAAAGGTGAAGCTTAAATCGAGCGCTGGAGCTGCAGAAGAAAGTCCAGTCTATGTTTCATTGTGAAACACGTCTTGACTTGAGTTTAGCACCTACTTTGACCTGACCTGGCTGATGTGAGTGAGTCTGTGTGCAGATCCTCCTCACCTGTGTGCAGACAGACTCCTGGGGGGGCAGCAGCAGCACAGACTGTGGAGCCGCTCTGTGAGTCCTGGACATTTCCTCCAAACCAGAGTCTTTGTGGCTCTTCCTCCCAGCTAACACAGACAGACAGGGTCACACACAGGTCCAGAGTCCAGCTGGAAGTCACTGGGGCTTTAATAGCTCTGTGTGGAAAGCCCCTCCCCAAAGGAGCCCTCCCTCACCTCTGTGGATTTGTCTTCGTCTCTCACCCCCGGGCGCGCGCAGTCAACTCTCCAACTCCGCACAAATGTGTAAAAAACAAAACAGACAAACAAGGCTTTAGGGGCATGCATAGGAATATTAAAATAAGATACAAATAAGAGGTAAAATATGGTACAACAATTGACATAAAACAGGATTGGATTTACATACGGTGGTTAAAGTGATAAAATGATATGAAGTGAAATAAAGTGATATAAAGTTATGAGTGGCATGAAGTGGTATGAAGTGATATAAAGTGAAATAAAGTGAAATAAAGTGAAATAAAGTGATATAAAGTGATGAAGTGGCATAAAGTGATATAAAGTGATATAAAGTGATATAAAGTGAAATAAAGTGATGAAGTGGCATAAAGTGATTCAGTGATATAAAATGATTTAAAGTGATAGTGGTATGAAGTGATATAAAGTGATATAAAGTGAAATAAAGTGATATAAAGTGATAAAGTGATATAAAGTGATTCAGTGATATAAAGTGATTTAAAGTGATAGTGGTATGAAGTGATATAAAGTGATTTAAAGTGATAGTAAGTGATATAACGTGATAGTGATATGAAGTAATATAAAGTGATATAAAGTGATTCAGTGATATGAAGTGATATAAAGTGATTTAAAGTGATAGAAAGTGATATAAAGTGATAGTGATATGAAGTAATATAAAGTGATATAAAGTGATAAAGTGATATAAAGTGATAAGAGGTGCAGTGGATCTGTGTGTGGACAAACCACATAGTGCAATAGAGCAGATTACAGTCTGTCCTGAGTTATTAGGTCTTTATGGTTCATGAGTCTGACGGCTGTGGGAAAAAACTGTTCAAGTGGCGGATCTATGGGTCTGGATGGACCGTAGCCTCCTGCCTGAGGGGAGGGGGATGAATAGTCCGTGTCCAGTGTGAGAAGGGTCAGCAGTGATCCGACCCACACGTCTCCATGTCCTGGAGGTGAACAGGACTTGGAGAGATGGAGCTCACAGTCAACCACCTTCCCAGCAGATGGACCACACGGTGATGGAGGAGGTGAGGATGGACCACACGGTGATGGAGGAGGTGAGGATGGACCACACGGTGATGGAGGAGGAGAGGATGGACCACACGGTGATGGAGGAGGTGAGGATGGACTCGATGATGGCCATGTAGAACTGCACCAGCATCTTGGTCGGCAGCTCTCTCTCAGCTCTACAGAGGTTAATACAATACAGTATACAGTATAACTTAACTAAAGTTTCCTCAGCTGCCGTCGGAAGAACATCCTCTGCTGGGCCTTTTTGATGAGGGAGCTGATGGTTGGCTCCCATTGGAGGTCCTGGGTGGGAGAGTCTGTCAGGGCGAGGGGGGATGATGGGGCTGTGTCTTTCCTGAAGTCCACGATCATCTCCACTGTCTTCTGGGCGTTCAGCTCCAGGTTGTTGACACCAGCCGGTCCACCGCTCTCCTGGAGGCGACTCATCACCGTCCGAGATGAGCCCGATGAGGGAGGTGTCGTCCTGGTGACGGGAGGTGCAGCAGTTTGTGTCCAGGGAGAAGAGGCAGGGGGAAAGTACACAGCCCTGAGGAGTTCCACACGTGCCGTCTCCAGTCCGTCAGGAAGTCAGTGATCCACCTGCAGAGGGAGTCGGGCTGAGCTGGTAGAGCTTGTCTCGTAGCAGTCCAGGGAGGATGGTGTTGAAGGCAGAGCTGAAGTCCACAAACAGGATCCTTCCGGAGGTTGCAGGCCGTGGGAAATGTGTGGGAATCTCAAATAGTCGTCAAAAAGATGCATTCAGGGAAAAAATAGGTTATTTTTGAAAAAAAATAGCAAAACTTCATAATTCTGATTATGAGATGGATCTGCTGCCAGAAAATGGGCAGTAAAAGAACAAATATATTTTTTCACTTCATGTTGCAGGCGGGTGAAAATCTGCTGATTCAATGTAAGTCAATGGGACACGTCTGTGACACTATGGGAGTAACTATTGTTCAAACTGATATTAGACCAAAACAAAAATTGTCCCAAACTTAATCTTCCCACTGATTATTCATGTGGGTGAACCGGTCACAATGATTTCAGCCAAAGTGAAATGTGTCTGAACATTATTGAGTCGATAATAGTTACATGTCAATACCAATGCAAAGCCTTGGTTTCAGGATACACTGAAAATGGTCACTTAGTAAAAAAAATATAATAATAAAATCTGACATTTTGCATAATTGTGAGCAGTTTGATGCAGAAAAATTGGAAATGTAAGAAAAAATGTTCTTCAGGCTTTGTTTAATGGGGGGGGGGGGGGGGGGGGGGGTCTCTAAAAGTCTGCATTTATAATGGGAGTCTATGGGGCACAACTAAACAAACTGACTTTAGACTAAAACAAAAAATACACCAAAGTGAATCTTCCTGCTGATTATCCACACGGACAGGCCGGTCACACTGACAGGAGCCATGGTTAAAAAAAAGGTGTAATTTTAGAATTATTTCATATTATTCAACATTACTGATGGTCATATGACAAACACTGGCATTGAAAGGGTTAATACTGTTTGATAATTTATAAAGTTAATATGTCAATGTAAAGAGGACTCTTTCATGAAAACAATAAAAAAAAAAATATCTAAAAAATATTAATCTTTGACAATTTCATGGCCGTGTAAAGCATCGAAATGCACCGTACGTACGAAACACTCCCAGTGGTGGCAGAAAGTTAACAGCACAAGGTTCATTTGTCACCAATAAAAAGTTGAACATTTTGGATTTGCCTGATTCTTTGTCTTTGAACATGAAAATTAAAGCCACTTTTGCGGAACAGTGCAGGTTTTATAGACATGCATGTTTGGAAATAAATGACGTACAAACTCCATTTGTTTACGATGTTGTGACGTCACGAAACGTCATTGGTTTTAGGGACAAAGTTTCATCGTTTTTTTACATTAAAACTTCTGTACAGAAATAAAGCCTGATGTTTGTATTTCCTGTTTATGGGACACATTAAAATGTAGAAAATTATGTTTTATTAATTTAAATGTAAATTTCTGCAGTAAATGTGGTGGTGATTTTGCCCAGAGGAAAAGTTTTTTTAAATATAATTTTTAATATCATTGAAATTATTTTTTAATACTCACTGTTAGAAAACATCCTAAAATGTCTGCAAATGGTTAATTTATGTATTTATGTGGTTTAGTTTTTACACAATAACCACCAAAAAGCAGAAAGTGTCTGACTTTACAGACGATCTCAAACGTGTCATCCCGCCCTTGTCCAGCAGAGGCCGCTGCTCTCTGGGTCAGCGCGGCCTGGGCGGAAGTCACATCTTTTTTGTTTGTTTGTTTTGTGGAGCCCAGACCTTGCACTCATGGGGAAGAGACTGGATGGACTATGTTCGTGTGGCAGGAAAACAGAGACAGTCCTTCATGTTCTAATGGAGTGTGTGTGCTATAAGGAGGAGCGGAGTCGATTGTTTAAAGCTGTGCTGAGAACAGGAGTGGACAAGATATCACTGAGGACACTCTTGGACCCGCGGATAAATCGAGAGGCTGTGATTGCGGCAGTAATGGAGTTTGTTTTCTCCACTAATTTGCATGTGAGGATCTGCCCGTGATGCAGTTCTGTTAAGAGACTGTGGAAGGCAGCAATACGCCTGGTGGCGTCTAGCCTGCCGGAAACGAACAAGAAGAAGAAGAAGAAGAAGAAGGATGTTTTATAATCTGGAGTGACTGCGCGCGCCCGGGGGTGAGAGACGAAGAAAAACAAATACCGTAAAATAACGCGAGAAACAGCGGCAAAAGTCACCCGTGTGTCGCACGCGGAGGCAGCTGTGATGCTAGCGGTGCTCAGGGCTAACATTAACTCCGCTCTGCTGCGACATTAATCACACTTTTGGGCTGAAACTGAAGTGAGAATGAACCATATGAGGTAAACTAGTGAGTTTGTGTTTGGAAATTGAAACAAAGCTATGTCCACTAATTCAAGGGCGCTGATTTAAATTGCCCATATGAGGTAAACTAGTTTCATAAAAGGCCAATGTAACACTCGCATTTCCTCTTTTGTGTTCATACATTTGTTGTAGATGTGGATGATCATAAGGAGGCCTCGCTCCTTTAGGCAATAAGAAAGAATGTTTGGGAAAACTTGTGCAAATCAAACTTTAAAACTTGAGCTGTTGATACTGACATAAACATGAGGGGAAATATATAGTTTTATTGAATGTTTTCACATCAAAATCAGGCATGTAGCTCCGAGTAGAGAGGGCCAACATTGTCGATATTTTCTGTGAACAAGTCATGATAGAGCCTGGTTAAATTTGTGCAGAGAAAACTTCCTTTGAATCTGTTGAATCTGCAAGCCGACTGTTGACTCTCAAAGGCCTGACCAACCAGAGCTTTAGGTGTGGAGCAGGAACAATGAGCTGGAAAGAGGAGGAGGAGGGGGGCAGCAGAGGTTTCATCCACAGAGGTGAGAGGGGGCTCCTTTGGGGAGGGGCTTTCCACACAGAGCTACTTTTGGAGTTTGTTGCTGATTCACAGTGAGCTGATGGGGAGGGGTGATACTGTATGTGTGAATGAGAACAGAGGGAGGGGGAGGGTCACACCAGGTCAAACTACATTTAGTGTTTTCCACAATAATGTGAGTGACACAACATGTGGAGATAATATTTCAGTTATTCTGTTCATAACCTTGTTTAACAATGCTAAGGTTCATTTGATCCCAGACACTAAACTATGCACAATTTGTTCTGAGACCCAAGGACAGTATCTCAGCTGCCTCAGAATTGAATGTTAACTATTTGAATGACTACGTATACAAGGGCTGTAACGACTATATAATGATATGTGAATCTCAATGCTTGAATGTGGACGGACTTGAGAGACACATGGGAAGTGCTCTGAATGCAGCATGTCGCCTCTTTGTATTTGTGCTCTCCTGATTGTTGCTCGTGTTAATAAATCTGGCTCTGGACACGATCCGCTTCTCTCCGGGAGTTTTTTGGTCATATTTTAAACTTCCACAGACACTAACTCCTGTTTCTGTCTGCAGAGAAATGGACCCAGCTCAGCCTCTGCAGACTCCCCGCACACAGGGAAAGACATACAGCTGTGAGCAGTGTGGGAAAGGATTTACTACATCATGTGGTCTAAAACGTCACATGAGGATCCACACTGGAGAGAGGCCATACAGCTGTGAGCAGTGTGGCAAGACCTTTATTCAGTCATCCAACCTCAAGAAACACATGAATATACATGCTGGGGAAAAGGAATACAGCCGTGATGAGTGTGGGAAGTCATTTAATCAGCTCTCAGGTCTTACACATCACAAGAGAGTCCATGATGGACTAAAGCCATACGAGTGTGAGCAGTGTGGGAAAGCATTCAGTCGGTCACAGCATCTTGAAAGTCACATGAAGATCCACACTGGAGAGAGTCCTTTTGAATGTGGCCTGTGTGGACATGTGTTTACTCGGACTGCAGTTCTGAAAATTCACATGAGGATCCACACTGGAGAGAGGCCATACAGCTGTGAGCAGTGTGACAAGACCTTTACTCAGTCATCCAGCCTCAAAGACCACATGAAGATACATGCTGGGGAAAAGGAATACAGCTGTGATGAGTGTGGGAAGTCATTTAATCAGCTCTCAGGTCTCAGGCGACACAAGAGAGTCCATGATGGACTAAAGCCGTACGAGTGTGAGCAGTGTGGGAAAAGATTCAGTCGGCCACAGCATCTTGAATGTCACATGAGGATCCACAATGGAGATAGGCCATACAGATGTGAGCAGTGTGAGAAGACCTTTACTCTGTCATCACACCTCAAAACACACATGAGGATCCACACTGGAGAGAGGCCATACAGATGTGAGCAGTGTGAGAAGACCTTTACTCGGTCATCCAACCTTAAAGACCACATGAAGAGGATCCACACTGGAGAGGAACAGCTGTGATGAGTTTGCTTCAGATCTTTTCAGATCAAATGTGCTTCATGACATGAACATGTCTGTGTCGTTCACAGAGACTTATGTTTTACAAATACTGATGCTGATGTTTTTAAGGGAGGTCATAGAATGTAAATCTCCATCTAAATCTCACTGATGTAAATAGTGTCTTCATTGCCTTGTGCTGTTTTCCTCATCTGTTTTTTCATTCCTGTTTGTGTCGTTCACAGAGACTTATTGAGTCGACTGTTTTTCAAACTCATGTTTCAGACTCGCTGATGTTTTAGTGTTTAGTGAATGTAAAGCTTTTCACTGATTTGACACTTTTTAACCTCTTAACCCCCACCTGAACCAACAACATTTTCTCCACTTCCTCATTACACAAATCTAGAAGCTTCTTGACTGGAGTTTACAGCCTCTGAATAGACCAGTGTGACCCCTCATTTGAAAGCTAAGACCTACAAACGTTGTCGTCACATTTTTCTTGTATTTTAGCGATTTTTTTCATAAGTTTTTAGTCACATTTTTGTATTATTTTGGTTGTGTTGCTGACACTTTTTTGTTGCTTTTTCATGACTTTTTGTCCATTTTGTTGCGTCTTTGTAACTTTTTTGTTGCTTTTTCAGCACCTTAATTTTGTCGTTCTTAGAATAAAATATTGTTTTTCAAAGAATTTGAATCAGAGTTTTGTACCAGTGGGTTTTTGCCACTATATTGTGAAATCCCGTAAAGTCAAAAGGCAACGAGTATCCGCAACGCCTTTCACTTCCACTTCTGCTGCGGGTCCGGGCCTGGGTGGTCATGATGCTAGCATGGACTTTGAAGTGACCGTCACTGTTGACCCTGATCCCGCTTCTGCTGACAACGAAATGACCACAGAAACCAGCGGCAGTTGCTCTGACCAGGCAGCGAAAATACAGCAACTCGAAGCTGAGACCAAAAGACTGGCAGGAGAACTTCTGGCGCAGCAACGAGCAGCTGTGTACTACAATGAGAAGAGCACGAAATTCCAAGAAGCTCTAAATAAATAAGAATTCACTGTAAACAATCTGAGTGAAAAACAACTCAAGTATTTCACAGGTATGTGCTTGTTCTAAGTACAATTTTATTTAAAGTTCATTTGCCCATGATTTGAGCAGATAACATAAATGAAAATGAATGAAATTGAGATTTATAATGCAATGATATATATAATTAAAATTGTACATAATGTTTTCATCACTTTTTGTCAGATTTTGCCGCCTCACTTGGGGTTTTGTCTCGCACACTATATGTGCATTTCACCTCAATGATCCCCCACTTGCTGACCTCTGTGCTGTCGTAACGAACTCTGTCAGGAGTGGCGGCGAGAATGGGTTCTTCTGGGCTGATGTACAGTGCCTCTCGTAAGTATTCATACACCTTGAACTTTTGCACATTTTGTCATGTTTACAACCCAAAAAATAAAGATTTTTTTTTTTTTTTTACTGAACGTTCACACACAAGTAACAGACAACTGTGAAGTGAAAGCAAAATGATACATGATTCCGTTATTTTTCAAAAAATAGAAAAGTGAAAAGTGGGGCTTGCACAAGTATTCATACAGCATTTTCTGAGTGCATTAAATTGCCTTTATAACATTCCTAATGACTCCAGAATGTTCACGCCTTGGCCTAACCATTAAAGGAATAGGCCACTGTTTTTACATACTAAGATATGTTCTTAGCTCACTTTAGTCGAGTTAATATATCCCCGTCTGGTCTTTGTCCGCACGCTCTGTCACGCAAACGGAGCACATACGCAGCCTCTCCCACATGTCACATAGCTCCGAAAAAGCTCACGATAGAAGCTACCAAGCTGCTCCACATGTTCCCTATTTAAATAAAGTTACATGAAGTGTTTTCATGCGAAGTATATTTACCCAGAAATGTAGCATGTCGATTTTATGAGCAAATAAAAAGGGGGACTATATTGTGAGGCGTAATGATACGAGGAGCACAGCGTCCGCGTAGTAACTCCTAAAGACTTCCCCCGCTCACTTCCGTCAATAACCTTTAGGAGTTACTGCGCGGACGTTTTACTCCTCGTATCATTACGCCTCACAATATAGTCCCCCTTTTTATTTGCTTATAAAATCGACATGCTACATTTCTGGGTAAATATACTTCGCATGAAAACACTTCACGTAACTTTATTTAAATAGGGAACACGTGGAAGAGCTTGGTAGCTTCTATCGTGAGCTTTTTCGGAGCTATGCGACATGTGGGAGAGGCTGCGTATGTGCTCCGTTTTCCTGGCAGAGCGCACGGACAAAGACCAGACGGGGATATATTAACACGTCTAAAGTGAGGTAAGAACATATCTTAGTATGTAAAAACAGTGGCCTATTCCTTTAAATAGAGGTCACCTGTGTGTGATCTACCCTCAGTTTAATTTCAGCTGTTTTTTTAGGCCCTCAGAGCTATGGTCGGAGTGTATTGGTCACTAAACAACATCATGAAGGTCAAGGAGCACCAGAGAGGTCAGGGATAAAGCTGTGGAGAAGTTTAAAGCAGCGTTAAGTTATACAGAGATTTACCAAGATTTAAACATCTCACAGAGCACTGTTCAATCCATCATTCAGAAATGGAAAGAGTATAGCACCACTGCCAACTTACCAAGACGTGGTCATTCACCTAAACTAACAAACTGAACAAGGAGAGCACTGGTGAGAAATGTAACCAAGTGCCCCAAGATAACTCTGGAGGAGCAGTGAAGTCCTGCCGCTGAGCTCGGGGAATCTGTACATGGGACAACTATAAGTCGTATCTACACAAATCTGGCCTTCATGGACGAGTGGAAGAAGAAAGCCATTATTGAAAGGAGGCCATAAGAAATCCTGTTTGAAGTTTGCTAGAAGTCATATGGAGGACACAGCTGCCATGTGGAAGAAGGAGCTTTGGTCAGATGGGACGAAAATTGAACTTTTTGGCCCAAATGCAAAACGTTTTGTATGGAGCAAACCTAACACTGCTCATCGTCCTGAGTGCACCATCCCCAGTGTCAAATATGGTGGGAGGAGCATCATGCTGTGGGGCTGCTTTTCCTCAGCAGGGACTGGGAAGATTGTAAGAATTAGGTGGGAACATAGATGGAGCCAAATATGGGGAAATTTTGGAGGAAAACCTGCTGGAGTCAGAAAGAGAACTGAGGCTGGGGCGGAGATTCTCCTTCCAGCAGGACAATGACCCTAAACACAAAGCTAAATCTACAATGGAGTGGTTCAATAAAAACATATTAATGTGTTAGAATGGCCCAGTCAAAGTCCTGACCTAAATCCTATTTAAAATCTGTGGAAAAGTCTGAAAACTGCTGTTCACAAACGCTCTCCTTCTAATTTGACAGAGCTGGAGTTGTTTTGTAAAGAGGAATGGGCTAAAATGTCAGTCTCTACATGTGCAAATCTTGTAGAGTCAAACCCCAAAAGACTTGTGCTGTTATTGCAGCAAAAAGGGGGTTCCACAAAGTATTCATTCATGCTGTATGAATACTTATGCAGGCCCCCCTTTTCACTTTTCTATTTTTTGAAAATTAACAAAATCATGTATCATTTTGCTTTCACTTCACAGTTGTCTGTTACTTGTGTGTGAACGTTCAGTAAAAAAATAGAAATAAAATCTTTATGTTCAGGGTTGTAAACATGACAAAATGTGCAAAAGTTCAATGTGTATGAATACTTTCGAGAGGCACTGTACAAGCCACATTCATGTATGATGACATGCCTTCTCTGTGCTAGTCCTTTGTAAACTTGAATGGCGATGCTTTCATTTTCCTTTCCCCAAGAGAGCATTCTTTTTTGGAGATCAGTGGGGGGCTTTGGATGAAGCATGTCACGTGCAACAAGTTCTGGTTTAGCATTTTTACTGCTCATTTTCTTGCAAATTTTTACAAAATTTGAAGCAGTGAGTCTTGAGTATTTCAGTAAAAACCATTTGGGACAATCAGCCTGTTGTTTTGTTTCATTCTGAAGTTTATTTGCCTGATCATATGTCACAGAGAGTGAATCTATGTAAACTTTATGCTGAGCTGAGATCCCTTGTGGAGTCTCTCCCCACCTTTGGAGCCTATTGCCACTAAATGGGAAAGGTGGTGGACCAGGAGACTCCTTGGCAAGTAGATGGTCGAGCTGTGGTTCCTGATGTGGTGTTATCGACACCTGATAGGGTTCACCAGCATTCTCCATGTGCGCGGGAACACCCATATCTGTAAAACAGAATAATGCATATTTATGAAAAGAGGAAAGGCACAAGGTGCTAGACGTAATATATACCAAAAATAAAATCTGAGGCACACCTGGATTTAACAGAGTCCAATGCGCTTTGACATTAGACTTCATGAGGACAGTATGACACAGGTGTGATCAGTCACAATCAGCTATGCATCCAATAGAGTTCACAATGCAATGCATGCAATGCAGCTAAAACACAGGACACCGTCTCCCGTATGTATTGTGTATGTAATAATATTCTATTCTGTAATAGAGCAACCCTATTTTGTATATAGCCAATATCTGATGTCGTATTCTTGCTGCATTCTATCCTCCTGAATATATCGTGTATGGATATATAAATATTAGTGCTGTTTTGCATTGTTAATTCTATTGCATGCACAGCTGTCATATGACTGATCACACAATGACCTGTATTTAAATGCCATGCTTTACACATGTGTGTCATATGAAGATGAAGATGCAAGTCAAAATGCATAGGCCTCTATTAAATACAGATATGCTTCAGATTCTACTTTTTCTCATTATTAATGAATTTATTTTAGTTACGTTTAAACATACAGAAAATTGAAACTAAATGGTAAATGTCAAGCGCCAATTTTTACCTTCATCTTCAGTGTCATTTGTCTCGCTGTTTGCTGTGTCAGTCTCTTCTGGGTCCAATCTTGGCAAAGACTTGAATACGCAAGCGGTGGGGCAAATTTCTTTCAAGTCGCTGAGGACACCACTATACGTCTCCATGTACCCTTCATCCCCTGGTACAAGCCAGCGGAATTCTACCCTTCTTCTCACATGCTGGTCTTGGAGCAGTCTCTTTTTTATTACAGGGGTGGAAGTTGATTTCTTCTGCAGGTGCTGTCAGAGAGTTGTTCCCAAAAACTTGATTCCATCTGAAACATTGAAAAGGAGAATAGGCTGTTTATTTCTGGATTCATATAATGTTAGACGCAAAACATCTTTTTTGAGTGTCCATATCTAGTTGATCAGAATAACCAAACATTACATTCTGCTCTGTGCTTTGATACCTGCAAGCCTCACTGGTACATGCAGCAGTTGTAAGTCCTATCCTGACAGCTGCTTCTACTTTAAACATTAAAGCTGCTGCATGACTGCATGTTTATCCAAGACTGGATTTGAAAGAAGGAGAAATGTGTAAGCTGTGATATACAGTTTTTCACCATAGACCAGACGCCATTAAAAGTCACACACTGAACACAACTGAATTATACAACAGTCACTACATTTTCAAAAATGAATAAATAAGATCACTGATCAATGAAGACTTACCCGGCTTTGCAGTCACAGTGAGCAGTGATTATTTCGCCGTTGTCTTTGGTGATCACCCACGGGAGATGCGAATCACGCTGTGACTCTGCTTGGCCAGGTCGAACCTCTGCTTTTAGCACGATCACCGCTTTCTGTTTGGCAGAAAAGATTGGCCCAACTTTTCTAGAAACAAAATAACCATAGGCCTCCAGACTTTTGAAAGCCTTTAATCGTTCATGAGTGAAGGGTCCAGGGCTTTCTATTAAATAAGAATAAATGTCTCCCCAGCAGATTGGTGGCCAAGACACGGGCGACTCAGACCAACATTTTTTGTCATCCCAGATCTCATATGGGCTTTGAATAACTTCGATTTCGTCACCAATACAAATTTTGAGCTTCTCTCCAAACCTCCTCCGGTCTTAAAGTGGTTATATATTGTGGATTTCGCCCGCCAACTCTCTTGAAAGTGCTCGTCGCGTCTTTACAGCCCGCCATATTGTTTGTTTTGTTGCCACACACCCACTCACGCATGCGCACAAAGATGTCAACGAAGATTGACAGACCACGTGATTGACGCGCATTGCATTGTGGGTACGAGTGGCGGCGAATTCAAAACACTAGGTGTGTTTGAGATGAGCCAGACGGACGCAGTTTTTACAGCCGACTGCAGACGCACGGTGCATGCCGGTTAGATTTCTGTCCGACTTGCTCCAGACGGGCTCTGATGTCACGGGCACGTGGGGCACGGAAAGATCGTGAGACCCCAACGAGAGCAGCCGACTCGATCAGCCGCTGCATCTCTCCAGAGGCAACTGCAGCGGCTCCACGGCCCCGTGCATGACGGGAAAACGCCCACCTGTCCGCGGCTCACGCTCAGGTGATTGGATACGAGTCTGATGTGATCAGAAACGTGCTCCTCGCCCCCTCCCCTCTCCTCCCCTCTCCTCTTTAGATCTGAACAAATAAACTATGACTGAAACTATTTAAGTTTTGTATCGCCCCTAAAATAGAGCTCATGTTTGATGCTTTTCAGAACAAATTAATGATTTAAAAGGACGTATTTTATCTCACAAACTTGAACAAACAAACGAATGGGAAAGTTTTCTCTGATGAAGAATTATGTCTCTGGAGTAAAGGAAACAGAGCAGGTGGTGAATGACTTTTATTTAGGATAAACTTTAAATTAACGCGATATCTGAACGAGAAGCTGCGTGATCAGAGGCCACTCTCGTTGTTCTCTGCATGTGGAGGGTCGGATTGGCTTCAGACTTTTTTTCTCCGCCCCCGTTGCGCCGGCTACTCTCGCCGATCATCCAGGCGAGCCGCAACGGCATCTTAAACACACCTAATACGTCTAGCGCTTGCTTTTCGCGCACCGATAGCCATTCATTCAGCGGCAAACTCCAAATAAACTTTTAAATGACAAAAAATAATAATGTACAAGACGAAGGACAACACCGCAGGCCCATACCAAGACAAACTTGACGAAAATGCGAAAAAACGATACGAAGAAAAGGTGAAAGCAGTGAAAGGGCTAGATCCGTATGAACATAAAGCATGGACTAAAGACGTTAGCATACTACCTAACTTCCAACACGCACACATATATAATTATATGATTTTGAGTGTTAGTGCGTACACCCACGAAATATTTAGCAACTTCAAAGCCCTGCAACAGGCCCAGGTCCAGTTCACCGATGGATGGGTACAGGACCTCGAGATGTTTCGAGTGGACCATAAAACCATCGTGCGTTCGAAGGTAACTTCACCAGTCAGTCGCTAATTATCCTCATGTACATCATAGACCTCCATAAAAAAAATCAATAAAAAATATACTATACTCAATTTATATAGGTTATGTTTTGTAATGTCTTAATCAACATCACGGAATTACATGGCAATATCAAAGCAATAGCATGGTAAACGAAAATTTAGTTGCTATGTATGGATATGTCTACAACGTTATTCTGTTGTTCTGTGAGGAATCCCTCAATTTAAGGTTCCAATTTATCTTATTATTTGATAAACTCTGCATACCCTCTCTACAGGAAATGCACATTCTTTTCCTATTAAAATCTAAAATCAAATCAAAGACTAACATGAGAATAACATTGTAGACACAGCCCCCTGCATTTTTTGCAGCTATGTGTAACACTAGGAATCGTGTTAAACTACAGGTGAGCTTCAATAACAAAGCCAGACAGTCAGTGTGGGTCCAACAGCCCTAAGACAAAGTTTATTTACAATTAAACACAAATACTAAAATGGTTGAATTGGAACGGTAATGGTGTGGCCTCGAGCTGGGGTGAGAGGGGTATACTATTTGTGAAAAACAAACACAAGGTTAAACACAAATAAACACCATTTCCATAACAGAAATCACCCATATATACATGTGCCACCACCACCAAAACTACAAATAAAATCACCACATAGAGTGAACCCCTATCCCGCCCAGCTGTTGCTAGATCAGGTCCACACCAATTGGGAAGATCTTGTTTAAAATGAAATGACACAGTAAACTGAAACTAACTCAAAAATAAACGGCAACCAGCACTGAGCCTTTAAAACTGGACTGTTAAGACCCAGGAAGCAACGTGTGCACAGGCCTGCTCAGAAAGAGGAAGCAAGCCTGTGTAGCTCCTCCCTTTATAGCCTCCTGTGATCACCTGACCACACCTGTCCCTGCCACATTTGTAATGATCTCCCATGCATAACTTCTGAAATAACAGAGCAAAATGTGTAGAAGAGCTGCAATGATATTCTTTAAATTGTTACTCAATTTGATAGCTCAATTTGAAATGAAAAGCACACAAGTGCATACCTTCTAGTGCAGATTGTACCTGTCATAGGCCCATTCACTGTTGTTAGGTGTTTTGCTACTGTAGTACCTGATGGATAATTAACCTGTGATAAATTATTATTTTCTGAAATATGTTTTTCTACATTGACTGTTTCAGGTGAATCACTCCATGCGCCTCAGCCAAAAGCCTCTTCTGCCCTGGGTGATCCTGAAATCTACTGGGGAGGTGGAGAGTGCCCATTGCACATGCATGGCTGGTGTGGCTGAGAAGTGTGTACATGTGGCAGCTCTCTTGTACAAAATTGACACTGCAGTGCGTCTACGAGGGAATGTCACACCCACAGATGTTCAGGCTTACTGGATAATGCCCTCAAATGTGAACAAAGTACAAGGAGTCCCAGGCCACACAATCGACTACACAACCAGTGCAGCAAGGAAACGGGCACTGGACCAGTCCATCAGTGAAGGACAAACTGAGAGCTTACCACCCAGCATCCGGACTCGCATTGGTGGCGGACCAATAAGTAAGAGCACACTGGCAGAATTAAAACCTCTCACAGATATTATGCATGCACACAGGTCAGGACTCTGCTCTGTTATGGAGGAGTTCTGCCACCAGTATGCAGACCCTGTCCAGCCTCGTATCCTCCCGAAATCACTCCTCCGTCTCTATGACCCACAGATGAGGGGCAGTGAACTGTCTGCTCTTCTTCAGCACAGTGAGCATCTAAAACATCATGTTGCTGTGTCAGATGCAGAGGCAGAAGCACTTGAAGAGAAAACCAGGGAGCAGCACAAATCTGAATTCTGGCACACAGCACGAGCAGGAAGGATCACCGCATCAAACATGCACGCCGTCGTGTCCACCTCTATTGCCAAGCCTGCATTATCGACAGTGAAGAAGGTGTGTTATCCACAAAAGCAGCCACGTCAACTGTCGGACACTGAACCAGAGCCAATAAAATGGGGAAAAGAAAATGAAGACACCGCAAGAGAATGCTACATCTCACAGAGTAAGCTGCAGCACAGAGAACTTAAAGTGAAGAACTGTGGCTTCATCATCAACCCATCATTCCCTGAATTGGGTGCGACCCCTGATGCTCTTGTTAACTGTGAGTGCTGTGGAAAAGGCTGTGGGGAGATCAAGTGCCCATATAAGCACCGCGATCACGACCTTCTGCAGGCCTGTGAAGACAACAAGTTTTGTTTGCATTTAACAGATGGAATTGTGGAATTAAAGCAGACACACATGTACTATAAGCAAGTCCAAACACAAATCTTTGTTACTAACTCACAATTCTGTGATTTTGTTTTGTGGACAACCAAAACCTGTGTAATCACACGAGTCATGCCAGATGTGAACCTCTGGGGTAAACTTTTACCAGTGGCACAGGATTTTTTTTACAACGTTGTTCTGCCTGAGCTTTTAGCCCATCATTACACTCATCCAGTGCCCAGTATTTCACAAGTAGAGCCTTCTGCAGAGCTTGCAGCCTCAATCAAAAGAAAGAAAAAAGCAAGTTGAGTGAATTTAGTTCTAGTAACAATCCTTTACATGGTTTTGATCATTGCAGGTCCAGTTTTATATTCCTGTTTTTTGTTGTTTTAGAGAGAACCCAATTTTGCTCTGATGTTCCTTTGCCTTTTTCATGGTTCAACAATTGCTGAAGTTAGGTTCAGAAATCTTTTTTGCTTTTACTTGAAGCAATTTAGTTAAGGTTGCAAATATGCTTCTTGTTCCTTTATTGAGCACTTTATTGCTTTAGCATGTTACCTATGTTGAGCATAATTGAAATTAATTTGGTGTTATATGTTTTTGAAATCAGTGTTGGGGAGAACCCTTAGAAATTGTATGTAGTTGCTGAATACTGAATATTTGCCTTAAAATCTATTTTGTACTGTATTCTGATTACTTTGGATAATTTTAGAACATCACATTGATTGATTTAAAAAAAAACTAGAAAAAAAACTTTAAAAAATGTAGAATAATTGTTGTAAACACATGGAAGACAAAGTCTTTCTGCAAATGCACAGGAGCATATCACAGCGTCATGTGACACGTGCAGTGTTTGTATAAACTGTGGCATAAGGCGCTTTAGATCTTATTTTACGAGGAAAAGTTTGTCATTAAAAGTTCTTCAGCTCTTAATACATGTATTAAGTTGATTGTTCAGTTCATTGTATTACAACACGCTTTGATTCATTTTATTTGGCATACTTTATAATTTGATTCTGAATTTGTTGTCTCTATCAACAGTCACTATTTTATCTAACAGAGTCATGCCTTCACCCTCACAGGGCACCACTAAACATACACGTATAGTGTCATTTAATATGGTGTACTTAGAGCGTATACAGCCAATTACCCGCTCGACATGGATCCTTACATGGGCTAGTTTTCGTGTCGCCTCCACATCTTTTGCTTCCAATTGACTGCGTCCCCGGGTAAATGCTGGGATTTTTAAAGTGGCACCCATTAGGGCAACACTCTCCTTAATATCAAATCCCCTGTCAGCAAGCACTATGTCTCCAGGTGATAGCTTTTGGAGAAAGCCAGATTTTTGAGCAATACGTTTGTCACTAGAACGCCCTCCCCATCCATTAGAAATAAAAGAGATGGTCCCTTGTGGTGTGATGCCTATGAGATATTTCATAGTGTACCTACTTTTGTAGTTGGAATATGTCTCTGCCTTGGCACGTAGATTTTGTGCTCGCTCTATAAAAAGTTCAAAACAGTCAATGATAACTGTGACACGGTCACCAAACATCTCAACATACTGGTGTGGCATGCTGGCCTGTATGCAATGTCTCATTGGCCTGTGCACCAAAGGGCTGAGGTGAGCATAAAGTACATCTATAGTATTGTTAAACACAGTGGACGTAGTTGTTCGGCTTATATCAAAGAGGTGTGCAATGTGCTCTAGAGGCAGATTCAGCCGTAAGCGCATGAGAGTCAACAAGAGCATCTGAAAAAGGGAAATCTTTCAGTCTGTGTTTGGTAAGCTGGGACGAATTTGCATCAGCACACCCATTAGCAGAGCAAAAGATGGGAGTCCTGTGTAGAATTTCACTTTTGAGTCATTGTCTTTAAAAAATTCATCGTCCAGTTTCTTTTTGGACAGTTCCTCCTTCAATTTTCGGTTTTCTTCCTGCAGGTGCGCGATTTCCTTTAGCCTGAGCGAACACATCCTACATTCTTGCTGCTCCTCATCGTTGTTTTGACTGATCTGCTCTGGTTCCATTTCCACTGCAGTTTCAGCAATGTTTGTTGCTAAAAAACACAAAACAAAATTGAAGACATTATTAGTTATGCATAAACAGAAGACAAGGACCGTCTACAGGCGGCCTAAATGTGTTAAATATGATCTAATTAACAGGACTTGATATTAACACTGTACAAGTAATAAAACACTGGTATATTTCTACTTTGGATAGGAAACATGTTAACATGGCAAGCCACTTTGACCAGTGCAGTTTGAAAGTGCTAGGTTCTGATTTTGAAACACATTATTTAAAAACATAAGCATGAAAGCTAGCTACAGAGGCTATTGAGGAAAAAAGGTTTGTCAACTCAAGTAAATACAAAAGGCAAAGTAGAATAGCTTCAAGTAGAATAACAATACAGAGCAAAACATTTACCTGCATTATCCACCTCTGTTAGTGGTCCAGCGTTATGAAGAACTGATGATGGCAGTTTTTTTGCTCTTGCTCTCCCACTTACGCCGGGCTCAGACCAAGAGCGGCGGAAGTGAGGAGAGCGGCGAGCTTCCATTCATTCCCTATGCTGCCTGGCGACCGGAAAGAAGCCTCCGGAAATCCACAGGAGAGCGGCGAGATACGGGCGGCCGGAGCTAGCCTGATAAACCACACCCGGGTCTGGCCACGCACGGTAGACAAGTAGACAAGTTGTTGATTGGCGGCTAAGGCCGAGCCGAACCAATCACGACCGTCCCAGAGAATTGAGAAGGTTACGTCACTCGCTGCACCTCTATGTTTTTAGTTCAATTAACGTTAACATCAACCAAAACTAATCATTGGATGAAGTAGTCAAGGATTTTGCCTCGCGTTCTCCGCGTGAGTTTATATTCACTTCATATGTGTTTAATTGGACACAGCTGTCGTCACGTCCGCTAATCGCTAATTGGTTTATTTCACTGACAATCTGCGCGCGTTAGGCCCGCCCCTTCAAACTGCTCCAATTGCTCCGTGACCAGACTAACGCCGGGCTCAGACCTAGAGCAGCGGAAGAGAGGGGAGCGGCGAGCTTCCATTCATTCCCTCTGCTGCCTGGCGACCGGAAAGAAGCCTCCGGAAATCCACAGGAGAGCGGCGAGATACGGGCGGCCGGAGCGGAGACTAGCGTTAAAAAAATTTCAACGCTATGCAAATACAGAGCCATTTCCGGCGGCGGCCACCAACCACAGAACAAGATCTGACAGACACCTGTGCGTAATTGGCTCATGCGCAAAAGCTGCGTCTCAAACCCACCTCCACGCGCTCCTGCACAAGGAGGGCTGGCGAAGGAAGTAGAGCAAGCTGAGCGACGGAAAGCGTTTTTTTGCCGCTTGGTGTGAGCCCGGCGTTAGTCCCTGCATGGAATGGACAGGGAAGAGTATGGCAGAGCCAGGCAAGGCCGGAGCGGAGACTAGCGTTAAAAAAATGTCAACGCTATGCAAATACAGAGCCATTTCCGGCGGCGGCCACCAACCACAGAGCTAGATCTGACAGACACCTGTGCGTAATTGGCTCATGCGCAAAAGCTGCGTCTCAAACCCACCTCCACGCGCTCCTGCACAAGGGGGGCTGGCGAAGGAAGTAGAGCAAGCTGAGCGACGGCGTTTTTTTCCCGCTTGGTCTGAGCCCGGCGTTAACCTGTCGAATCTCGCTGTGGTAGCTGCTTTACTTCAGTATGGCCAAGGTTCAGAGAGGGTGCCCAGTCTGGATCGCATTGTAGCATTTTGTAGGCAGGTTTGCCTGCAAACAACAAGAATATAAGCCGACAAAACGTACAGTTAACAAATACACAAATTATCAAACTAATCATGCAATAACTACAATAAATATTAACCTACCTTTGTGGAAATGCTTGGAGCACACCAACATGTGAGCGGGAGTGTTTTTGAAAGTAATAGGTGTGTTTGAGATGCCGTTGCGGCTCGCCTGGATGATCGGCGAGAGTAGCCGGCGCAACGGGGGCGGAGAAAAAAAGTCTGAATTCAATCCGACCCTCCACATGCAGAGAACAACGAGAGCGGCCTCAGATCACGCAGCGTCTCGTTCAGATATCGCGTTCATTTAAAGTTTATCCTAAATAAAAGTCATTCACCTCCTGCTCTGTTTCCTTTACTCCAGAGACATCATTCTTCATCAGAGAAAACATTCCCATTCGTTTGTTTGTTCAAGTTTGTGAGATAAAATACGTCCTTTTAAATAATTAGTTTGTTCTGAAAAGAATCAAACATGAGCTTTATTTTAGGGGGCGATGCATAACTTAAATAGTTTCAGTCATAGTTTATTTGTTCAGATCTAAAGAGGAGAGGGGAGGGGGAGGAGCACGTTTCTGATCACAGCAGACTCGTATCCAATCACCTGAGCGTGAGGACAGGTGGGTGTTTTCCCATCATGCACAGGCCGTGGAGCCGCTGCAGTTGCCTCTGGAGAGATGCAGCGGCTGATCAAGTCGGCTGCTCTCGTTGGGGTCTCACGATCTTTCCGTGCCCCACGTGCCCGTGACATCAGAGCCCGTCTGGAGCAAGTCGGACAGAAATCTAACCGGCACCGTGCGTCTGCAGTCGGCTGTAAAACTGCGTCCGTCTGGCTCATCTCGAACACACCTAATAATGGATAGCTGCAGACCCGGAGCCGGGACAGATCTACCGTGAAGCGAATCCACCGTGATAGTGAGCGCCCTCTGCTGGTAAAGACGGATCTACGACGGTATTTAGCTCATGTTTTACAGTTGTATTGTTGGGATTATTTTGTGTAATTTAGAATGTGTTGACATGGAACTTAAATTACATGAATTATTATGTGTTTGTTTTTTATTAAACTAAAATTGTAAGTAGTTTGTTAGTATGTTTTACTCCAATATTTCAATATGGTGCCTTCATTTGTTCGTAGTAATAAGGAACACGGGACAGAGACAATATTTTGGAACAAAATACATTTTTTATTATGGCCATTGCTATCAGTACAGAAAAGGAGGGAAATCATTGGGTTAATAATGTTGGCTTTCAGATGCAATAACAAAGTAAAATACTAAAATGTGTAAACTTCCCTGTTTCTTGAATTAAACAGTTATCTTTCTGTTGAATTCCTCAATTTCACTAAAGCATAAGATCAACACTGTTGTCAATAATGTGTAAAAATGAAATGTATATCATATACATGCAACAATGTGCCAATAGTAATGGTGCCATAACTTTTTCAAAAATGTATTTGTCCTTTATTTATCCAGGATAAAACTCGTTGAGATTAAATATCTCTTTTTCAAGAGTGCCCTGGCGAAGATTCTTTAAAATTAAAATATGTAATAATTTGCCACAGAAAGTAAAAGGTACCCTTAATACATATGAATAAATTATATATTTACCTAAAGCCTGCAATTGCATTTATTGGGGTAGCCTATGTAATTGGGATTGTTTATTGTTTTTACGAATTTACAACCAGCATAAACGCTAATTCGTATGTCGTTTAAAGTGTTAGCTTTATCAAACAACAGAAGCATCTACGATTTCAGAATGTGAAATAACGCGGTAAAAAACTTCTCACGTTCGTTGAGTTGATCAATTTCAATCTTCCGAAGAGGTTTACGTTACTTTACTTTAATCATTATTGAAGGGCCAATTAACGGACATTAAGCTCGAAGGGAGATGTACTGCACCGGGTTACAGCTAAATGGCTGAATGGCTAGATGGCTAGTTTCCATCCGTAGTCTCCGAGCTAAATACCGTCGTAGATCTGTCCTCACCAGCAGAGGGCGCACTATCGCACACTATCACGGTGGATTCGCTTCACGGTAGATCTGTCCCGGCTCCGGGTCTGCAGCTATCCCCTACTCGCCACAGAGGAAACAAAACACTTCTTAAAGCGACCACAAGAGGGCGCTGTTGTGTAGAGTCTAAACCTTAAAGGGGCTATATCATGCTATTTTAGCCATTCCAAAGTTAAGTATAGGCATTTATATGATATATTGTACCTCTACCATTATGGAGCACTCATTTTTGTGATAAATATAAGTGTTTTCTGGAGGTATTTTTCAAACCCGGAAGACACAAAGCTTCGATTCAGTTAACTCCGCCCCCTCTTTCCGCACATACAACTTTACCGTAATATAAATAAACAGCAATAAGTGAAGTTACTTCACGATGCAGTTATACGGAGTTGACATCTGCAACACAGCTTCATAAATGGCTAACACACATGCTAATATGCTAACACACAAGCTAACACGCGTTTGGATTGACTCACCGCTCTGGTCCATCGCTGTTTACATTATGGGACTTGCGTTGGTTATAAAAGTTAATCCACTTTGGTTCTGGCGAAGGTTCACCAAACATCCATCAGAGACAGTCACAGAAAAACAATATTTTGGTTGATAGTCGCTGTTTCCCGGAGAAAAAAACAGCTGAGTGGCCTCTTCCTGAAAAGGGTTGAATATAAACTCCTCGTCCTCGTAGCCAAACGCGCTTCTTTTTCTCCGTCCGTGACATTATCGTTAGTTAAGAATAAAAAACAGGTGTGTCCAGAGTAGGTAACGAACTCCATCTTCACAGCTGCAGCGCAAACATGACTGATCTGTTCAGACGCGATGTGTTTGTTTTGGCCTCAGCTGACCTGGAAGCACCTCGGGCACATCCTTTTTTCTTTTTTTTTTTTTTTTTTTGTCACATTTTTTACTCTTTGTTTCTCTCTTACGACAGAAATAATGAAAAAGCTGTTTTACAAATTAAAATCAGGCCGTAAGCATAGAATTAAGACATTACATTACAGATGTCGAGCACTTCCGTTCCGCTGTTACGACACAACTGAACACTCAGTCGTTCACGAGGAGAGGGAGGAGCAGCTGCTCAGAGAGCAGGATTCAGGAGGATTACTGAGAGATGCGTGAATGAAGCCACAAACCACTCTGGGGGTGTTTTTGATAAGGAAATAGCATAACAACATGGCTAAAAGCTCCAAAAAGTCGATTTTGCATGATATAGGACCTTTAATGCTCGAACCTGCACAGGGCAGAATATGGTACAACCTGTAAATATCAGAAACAAATATCATAAAATATTTCAATTTGTTTTAAAATTAAATGTATGCCCATGCTAACAAATGCTAAAGCTAATGTAAGTCAAGTGGTGCAACTGCAAAATATGTCAAAGTACCATAAACAATGATGGAGACGCAGTGATCCAATACTGGGAGAAGTATCAGAAGAATCAAAATATCAGTGTTTTGTGCTAACACTGAGCTCCGTCCTCTGGTTCAGTCAGTTACAAATCACAGATGAAATGTTCAGGAGAAAGTCTGTCTAACATTTACTCGGCAAACATTTTACTTTGTACATATTTTTGGAACCTATTTCAATTTTAGAAAAACACTTTTTTATACAGAGAAGCTACAACTATTGAGCATGAATTACCCCAAAAAATATAATACAATTTGTAATAATAATTATAAAAGATGAACCTCCGAAAACCTTCGGCTTTACCCAAATCTAAAAGTGCCTTGAAAAAAATGGGCAAAAAAAGCAGCACGAAGATTAAAAAATGCAACAAAAACACGACGAAAACACTTAAAAAATGTGATCAACAAAGATCTGATCAGTTTTGCAGGTCAAACTCCAGTCGAGGAGCTTTTAGATTTGGGTAAAGCTGAACCGGAGAATATGCGCTCGGTTGCTGTAAATCTGATCATTGAAGCCATTTCTCGTGTCCAAAAATATCAACAATTGTTTGAGTAAATCTTGAGTAAAACTAAAAACATTTTCATTCAAAGACTAGAATTAAAACTGAACTAAAATGTTTGAAAATGAAAAGTCCATTGACGTCTTTTCACAAAAAAAGAGCAAAATGATACAAAACTGATTGAAATTCTTTGAAAACCAATATTTTATTATAATAAAGACGAAGAAACCCAATGAAAAAGCGTCAAAAATGTGACAACGTTTGTAGGTCTTAGCTTTCAAATGAGGGGTCACACTGGTCTATTCATAGGCTGTAAACTCCAGTCAAGAAGCTTCTAGATTTGTGTAATGAGGAACTGGAGAAAATGTTGTTGGTTCAGGTGGGGGTTAAGAGGTTAAAAAGTGTCAAATCAGTGAAAAGCTTTACATTCACTAAACACTAAAACATCAGCGAGTCTGAAACATGAGTTTGAAAAACAGTCGACTCAATAAGTCTTTGTGAACGACACAAACAGGAATGAAAAAACACATGAGGAAAACAGCACAAGGCAATGAAGACACTATTTACATCAGTGGATGTAAATAGTGTGGATCCTCTTCATGTGGTTCTTTAGGTGTGCTGACTGAGTAAAGGTCTTCTCACACTGCTCACAACTGTATGGCCTCTCTCCAGTGTGGATCCTCATGTGTGTTTTGAGGTGTGATAACCGAGTAAAGGTCTTCTCACACTGCTCACAACTGTATGGCCTATCTCCATTGTGGATCCTCATGTGACGTTCAAGAAGGTGTGACCGACTGAATCTTTTCCCACACTGCTCACACGCATATGGCTTTAGTCCATCATGGACTCTCTTGTGTTGCCTGAGACCTGCGAGCTGATTAAATGACTTCCCACACTCATCACAGCTGTATTCCTTTTCCCCAGCATGTATCTTCATGTGGTTTTTGAGGCTGGATGATCGACTAAAGGTCTTCTCACACTGCTCACAGCTGTATGGCCTCTCTCCAGTGTGGATTCTCATGTGAATTTTCAGAACTGCAGACTCAGTAAACACATGTCCACACAGGCCACACTCAAAGGGCTTTTCCCCAGTGTGGATCCTCATGTGACGTTCAAGAAGCTGTGACCGACTGAAAGTTTTCCCACACTGCTCACACTCGTACGGTTTTAGTCCACCATGGACTCCCTTGTGATATGTAAGACCTGAGAGCTGATTAAATGACTTCCCACACTCATCACAGTTGTATTCCTTTTCCCCAGCATGCATCTTCATGTGTTTTTTGAGGCTGGATGACTGAGTAAAGGTCTTCTCACACTGCTCACAGCTGTATGGCCTCTCTCCAGTGTGGATTCTCATGTGTTGTTTTAGACCACCTGATGTAGTAAATCCTTTCCCACACTGCTCACAGCTGTAAGTCTTTCCCTGTGTGCGGGGAGTCTGCAGAGGCTGAGCTGGGTCCATTTCTCTGCAGACAGAAACAGGAGTTAGTGTTGTGTCACTCACATTATTGTGTAAAACACTAAATGTAGTTTGACCTGGTGTGACCCTCCCCCTCCCTCTGTTCTCATTCACACATACAGGATCACCCCTCCCCCATCAGCTCACTGTGAATCAGCAACAAACTCCAAAAGACACTTTGGAAACAGGATTCCTGTAGTTTTGCTCCTCGTTCAAACTGCTGAAAAGCCTGGCTCCAAAGAGTTTTTCTTTTACTAAAAAGTGCAATGATCCGTGAGACAATGCTGGGCTGTGTATCATAGTTTTAACCACGCTGGTTTTTGTACATCAGTAATAAAAAGGTGAAGCTTAAATCGAGCGCTGGAGCTGCAGAAGAAAGTCCAGTCTATGTTTCATTGAGAAACACGTCTCGACTTGAGTTTAGAACCTACTTTGACTTGACCTGGCTGATGTGAGTGTGTCTGTGTGCAGATCCTCCTCACCTGTGTGCAGACAGACTCCTGGGGGGGCAGCAGCAGCACAGACTGTGGAGCCGCTCTGTGAGTCCTGGATATTTCCTCCAAACCAGCAGAGTCTTTGTGGCTCTTCCTCCCAGCTCACAGGTCCAGAGTCCAGCTGGAAGTCACTGGGGGCTTTTATAGCTCTGTGTGGAAAGCCCCTCCCCAAAGGAGCCCCCCCTCACCTCTGTGGATGAAACCTCTGCTGCCCCCCTCTTCCTCCTCTTTCCAGCTCATTGTTCCTGCTCCACAAAAGCTCTGGTTGGTCAGGCCTTTGAGAGTCAACAGTCGGCTTGCAGATTCAACAGATTCAAAGGAAGTTTTCTCTGCACAAATTTAACCAGGCTCTATCATGACTTGTTCACAGAAAACATCGACAATGTTGGCCCTCTCTACTCGGAGCTACATGCCTGATTTTGATGTGAAAACATTCAATAAAACTATATATTTACCCTCATGTTTATGTCAGTATCTACAGCTCAAGTTTTAAAGTCTGATTTGCACAAGTTTTCCCAAACATTCTTTCTTATTGCCTAAAGGAGCGAGGCCTCCTTATGATCATCCACATCTACAACAAATGTATGAACACAAAAGAGGAAATGCGAGTGTAACATTGGCCTTTTATGAAACTAGTTTACCTTATATGGGCAATTTAAATCAGCGCCCTTGAATTAGTGGAAATAGCTTTGTTTCAATTTCCAAACACAAACTCACTAGTTTACCTCATATGGTTCATTCTTGCTTCAGTTTCAGCCGAAAAGTGTGATTAATGTCGCAGCAGAGCGGAGTTAGCGTTAGCCCTGAGCACCGCTAGCATCACAGCTGACTCCGCGTGCGACACACGGGTGACTTTTACCGCTGTTTCTCGCGTTATTTTACGGTATTTGTTTTTCTTCGTCTCTCACCCTCGGGCGCGCGCAGTCACTCCAGATTATAAAACATCCACGCTCCAACTCCGCACAAATGGGGCCAAGATGGCGGTTTAAGCTATCACGCGTGAAGACGCCGTGCACCAAAGTTTGGTAAAAAACTTTCAAAAGGACTCTACACAGACTTTCTCAAACGCACCTCGCTACAATGTCGCGCAGAGCCCAGAGACAGAGTTATGCTGCAAAAGCTGGTAGCAAACGGGACATTTTCACAGCACAACAATCCAGCTCCCACCAGGGGGATGCGGCTATTGGTAGTGTAAATGAATATTTTCAGTAATTGGTTAGTTGTTCTATTTGGAGGCTCAAGCTACAGTTACGAGGGAGAGCTTACAAGTCGCGAGGAGGACTTTCCAAGCCTACCAGTGACACCATCCAAATCCCCTGCTCCAAAGAAAAGGGCAGGTGTCACGATGGTGAGCATGGCGAGCACGGAAATGTACGCACAGTTCGCTGATCTCAAGGCTTTGATCAACAATAGATGCGACTCAATCGATGGCAAAATTATTGCTTTAGAAGAAAGATTTCAGCGAACCTCTGCAGATTTGAGAGTGGTATCTACGGAAACTCATTGCTGCCAATGTGAGTGAAACATTTTTGACTGCGCTTTCTCGTTCGAACGTAATACCATCTCGTTCTAACGAGTTGCCAATGTCGTGTGAACGACTTTTTAAGCCCAACGCAGACGCATGTCGGTGCGGCAAAAGAGCCGCCTCCTGTGATCCAGACGCGGTGCTGCGGGGTAAACACATAGGCCTACGTGTTTGACCTGCTGCAGAGGCACAGACGGGTCTCGGCTGTGACAAACAGGGAGACCGCCGTACACTTTGTTTAAGGGGATGATAGAAGCAGCGGAGACAGAACCATCATCAGGGCTCAGGTAGAGCATGTTAAACTCGCCAGCCCACTATTAACCTGCAAAAGAGAGCCATGTTTTCTTTCTCTCTTTCTCTCTCTCTCTCTCTCTCTCTCTCTCTCTCTCTCTCTCTCTCTCTCTCTCTCTCTCTCGCGCAACACGGACATACGTGTCTTATTTTATTAATGATAAATGTATGAATTACGCGTTTAAAGCACCACATGGTTTGAGGAAAAGCCTCTGAACTGAAGTGCCCTGACGCGCCGCCTGT
Organism: Gobius niger; assembly: GCF_951799975.1. Lineage (NCBI taxonomy): Eukaryota > Metazoa > Chordata > Actinopteri > Gobiiformes > Gobiidae > Gobius > Gobius niger. The sequence continues at coordinate 3,386,881 of NC_136858.1, read as the reverse complement.
GCCGAAATGGACGCGCGTCAGATGATGTGCCGCTGCGCTTTGGTGTGCGTTGGGCTTTTGGCAACTCGTTAAAACGACATTGGCAACTCGTTCGAACGACGTTGGCAACACGTTAGAACGACATTGGCAACACGTTAGAACGACATTGGCAACACGTTAGAACGACGTTGGCAACACGTTAGAACGACGTTGGCAACACGTTAAAACGACGTTGGCAACTCGTTCGAACGACGTTGGCAACACGTTAGAACGACGTTGGCAACACGTTAAAACGACGTTGGCAACACGTTAAACGACATTGGCAACTCGTTAGAACGAGATGGTATTACGTTAGAACGAGATGGTATTACGTTAGACCGAGATGGTATTACGTTCGAACGAGAAAGCGCAGTCAAAAAAGTTTCACTCACATTGGCAGCAATGAGTTTCCGTAGGTATCTACTAAAGTTGCTGGCTTGGAGCAGAGAGCGACTAATGAGGAAGAGCTTGTGCAACAATTGCAGAGAAAGATCGACGAGCTGGAGACTCACAGCAGAAGAGTTAATCTCAGACTGATGGGAGTACCTGAGACGGAACAGGAGAACGTCCGCAGCAAAGTGGTCACCATCTGTCAGGAGCTTCTACCCGACCTGAGGGACAAGATGGACGGCTACATCGACGTCGCCCACCGACTGGGTGCCAGGAGACGGACTGCGGGGGACTCCCGTCCGAGAGGCGTCATCATTCGATTCACTCACCGGTTCTATCGAGATGCGGTGTGGAAGGCTGCCCGAGAGTCCACCTACGTGAGCGACCAAAGTCTCCAATTCAAGATTGACCTGTCCAAAGGCGATCGTGAACGGAGAGCGAAACTGTGGCCGCATGTCCATAGAGCACGCGCTTCTGGAAAGACTGCATACTACGTGGGAGCGCGAAGGTGAGATTCTACTCACTGACTGACATTAGATGGCCTGCCGGACAAAGCGGGCGAGTTTCATCAGTATGATGCAAGTGAATTACTATGCTTTCAGACATTGAATATAAATGCAATAGCTGCAGCATTTTATTCCGAGGTGCTTCTTTTCTTTTGAAAGAGTCCAGCAGAACTGAGTTGGTGGTGCAGGCGTCTTAGACCTGCTGTTCTTAGTTTTTCAGTTTTGTAGCACTTTAAATAGGTTATCTTTATTTTTATTTTTTTTCTTGTTTTCATGTCCTTGTCTATAGTTTCATTAAAGGAATAGGCCACCGTTTTTACATACCAAGATATGTTCTTACCTAGCCTTAGCCAAGTTAATATATTCCCGTATGGTCTTTGTCCGTGCGCTCTGTCACGCAAACGGAGCACATACACAGCCTCTCCCACATGTCATATAGCTCCAAAAAAGCTCACGATAGAAGCTACCAAGCTCTTCCACGTGTTCCCTATTTAAATAAAGTTACGTGAAGTGTTTTCATGCAAAGTATATTTACACAGAAATGTAGCATGTCGATTTTATAAGCAAATAAAAAGGGGAACTATATTGTGAGGCGTAATGATACAGGAGCAAAACGTCCGCGCAGTAACTCCTAAAGACTTCCCCGCTCACTTCCGTCAACAGAAGCTGCGTGACTTGTACAGAGCCTTTTACAACAAGCAGAAAATATATTTTCGGAAAGTGCTGCGCATTCCTACCTCATGGTCGAGGTCCTGAGTCCTGTGTCGTCGTCCGGGGTGAGTTGGAAATCTGTGAAACATTACTACACTATATACTTTCTGCTTTTTATCACAGCCCGGCACGATGCGCGTAAAAGGCATCGTTCACAAGTTATCGACGCTTCTTTAACTGTTCTCTGCTAGTTCTCTACAAGTCACGCAGCTTCTATTGACGGAAGTGAGCGGGGGAAGTTTTTAGGAGTTACTGCGCGGACGCTGTGCTCCTGTATCATTACGCCTAACAATATAGTCCCCCTTTTTATCTGCTTATAAAATCGACATGTTACATTTCTGTGTAAATATACTTCGCATGATAACACTTCACGTAACTTTATTTAAATAGGGAACACGTGGAAGAGCTTGGTAGCTTCTATCGTGAGCTTTTTTGGAGCTATATGACATGTGGGAGAGGCTGCGTATGTGCTCCATTTGCGTGACAGAGCGCACGGACAAAGACCATACGGGAATATATTAACTTGGCTAAGGCTAGGTAAGAACATATCTTGGTATGTAAAAACGGTGGCCTATTCTTTTAAATGCCAGGGGTCTTCGAAATGACATTAAGCGCAAAGCTTTATTTTTATTTATTAAACAGCTAAAAGCTGATTTTGCTTTTTTACAAGAAACACACTCTATTACAAAAGATTCAAACTTTTGGAAAACACAATGGGGTAACGACATTTGGTTTGCACACGGTTCAGAGCGTTCTGCAGGGGTGTCTAATTTGAAATATAATTTTAGGGGAGACATTTTACACACTATATGTGACAAGCTGGGTCACTTTGTTTGTATGGTTTGCAACCTCGATGGTAAAATCTTCATATTGGTCAAACTCTATGGCTACAATGCCAGGGCAGATAACCATAATCTCCTTGAAACTCTAGATTCTAAACTAACTTCTTTATCACTAAAATATCCTGATGCATACGTGATAGTCGGTGGAGACTTTAATGTTGTTATGAATGAGACTCAGGACAGATGGCCTCCTGGTAGAACCACACTGGCAAACTCTGCTTTGAAAATGTTAATAAGTAAATATGAACTCAAAGATGTGTGGAGGGACAAAAACCCAAACGACAGAGTATACACTTGGAGCAACAAAGATGCCTCCAGACAGTCCAGATTAGACTATTGGCTCATTTCAAAATCTCTGGATAACAGGGCCATTACAGTCAATATTCTGCCTACACCTTTGACAGATCAAGACCGTCTCTATTCAAATTAATCTTTGCCCAGATAATGCAATTTCCCAAAACTTCATCTACTGGAAGTTAAATAGTTCATTGTTAAACCACAAATGTGTCAATTTGGAATTAACCAGGCTAATAAAGAGTTATTGGGACAGAGCGCAGAGTGAGAACATGTATGTAAAAAACTGGGAACTTTTGAAATATGAAACTGGAAAATATATTACAAAATATAGTAGTGAATTAGCCAAGTCTAGGCCTAAAGAAGAAGAAAATATTATTTCTGAGATTTCCCTTCTGTCTCTTTCCTCACCTGAGTCAATGTCTGTTGATGATCGGGCACAAGTGATGGACCTTCAAAATAAACTTGATGATATCTATAAACGTAAAGCTGAGGGTGCCTACGTCAGGTCTAGGCAAAAATGGCTGGAAGAAGGAGAACAAATGACGTCATATTTTTTTCAGATTGGAGAGATCACGGGCCAAATACAATTCTTTACTCGAGCTCAACGTTGATGGAGCCGTTACCAATGATAAGAAAAAAATATCTGACTTCTGTTATCGCTATTTTTCTACTCTATACAAATCAAAATGTAATCATAATGCTATGTTGTCCTTTTTCAGCTACGTTGATTCTATTAAAACAATTAGTCAGACTGATATGCTGTTGTGTGATTCTCCAATTACCCAGCAGGAGGTGCAAGTGGCAACAACACGGCTAAAAAATAACAGATCACCGGGAATGATGGCATTACTGCTGAATTTTACAAAGAATTCTCTCAACAGTTAGAGCCATTTCTGTTCAGGGTTTTTACAGAAAGCATTGCAAATGAAGAACTCCCTGCTACCATGTCACAGGGGCTCATCAACCTCATGCGGAAGCCGAAAAAAGATCCACTTTCTATTGATAACTGGAGGCCCATAACGCTCCTTAACAATGACTATAAACTGTTGGCTTTAATTTTTGCAAAGCGATTTAAAAGGGTGTTGGACACTATAATTGACGAGAACCAATCAGGTTTTATGAGTAAAAGGCATATTTTCAATAATATAAGACTTGTGTTGGATCTCATAGACTATTCACATCTGATTGAAGAAGACAGTTTCATCCTGTTCCTCGATTTTCAAAAGGCTTTCGACACAGTAGAGCACCCGTTTCTTTTTTATTGTCTTGAACAATTTGGTTTTGGGGACTACTTTTGCAATGCTATAAAAACTCTTTATACAAATGGTAACGGCTCGATTAAGCTGAGCGATGGTGCCACTCAAAGATTCTACCAGGAGAGAGGTATAAGGCAGGGATGTCCTGTTTCAGTTTACCTATTTTTAGTAGTGGCTCAGGTCTTTTGTCTGTATATGATATCATGTGACCTGGAGGGTATCTCTATTGCTGGTCAAAATATATTAATTAGTCAGTTAGCCGATGATACTGCACTATTTCTTAAAAATGCTCTTCAAGTGAAACCTTCATGCTATTTCTGTTTTCTCCAAAGCATCTGGTTTATTCTTAAATCTTGGTAAATGTAAATTATTGGCTTTAAAGTATAGTGATGTAACTTCCATTGATGACATCACTGTCAAGAGTAGCGTAAATTACTTGGGTATTACCATCACTAAAGATCAGCAGGAGAGATGCTCTCTGAATCTTGAGCCCAGAATAAAAAAGGCAGAGAACAGATTCAACCAGTGGTTACAGAGAGACCTGTCATTGAGGGGACGTGTGCTACTGTCCAAAGCAGAGGGGATCTCCAGGCTTATTTATGCTGCCTCATCTCTGGCTCTGGATGGTCTCACAATTAAAAAAAAATGACAGATTGCTGTTCAATTTTTTAAGCAGAAAAAAAACTCATTATATTAGAAAGTCTGTGGTAATGAACACCTGTAAGAACGGAGGGCTTGACTTTTTGGACTTCTCTTCCTTAAACAATGTATTTAAGATTAATTGGTTAAAGTATTTCCTTAAAAATGACTCCTCATTATGGAACTTCTTCCCCAAATTTGTACTTAACCAAATAGGTGGTCTCCCTTATTTGCTAGTGTGTAATTATCAGATAAATAAGAAACCCATAAAACTGTCAGATTTTCATAAACATGTTTTGCTAGCATGGAAAATGATTTACAAGCACAACTTTTCACCCCAAAGATACTACATTTGGAACAATGGTGAACTATTGCATAAAAGAAGGAGCATTTTTTTAACAAACTGGGTGGACAGAAATATACATTTAGTTATTCAGTTGTTTAAAACAGATGGTCATCCAATGAGCTATGATGAGTTTGTACATACGTATAATTTTATAAGTTTCCCCTCAAGAGATTTATCAAGTTATGAATGCCATTCCGGTTGGTTTTGTGAATCTGTGTGGACAGGAGTTTCCGTTGTCTGGTATGTCTGTATCTGTTATCAAACCACAAGAAACATTATGTGGCAAAGTCTGTTTTGGGCCGCGCAGAAACAATCGAGCAATTCGTCACTTGTTCCAGAACGAGATCGCAACAAAACCTTACGTAACGGACTACTGGGCTCAATTCAAAAACGATATTGCTTGGACACAGGTCTGGCTCTTGCCTCATAAATACATACTCACCAACAAGGTCAGAGAGATTTCGTTCAAAATCTTGCATAAAATCTACCCCGCTAAGCATTTCATGACAAAGTTCAAAACAGACATTGATACGTCCTGCTCCTTTTGCTCTGCGCTGCCTGAAACAGTCCCCCATCTCTTTTGGCATTGTCACTACACCAAAACCTTTTGTATCAAAATTCATATACAACAAACTACATCTTAACCTACATTTATTGTATGAACATATCATCTTTGGATGCTTCAATAGAATACAAGATAAAGACAAAGAATTTCTAGTAAATCGTTTATTACTGCTTGCAAAATTTCATATTCACAAATCCAAATTTTCTGGCAGTAAACCTGTATTCACTGTGTTTCAAAAGAATCTGACCACATACTTACATTCTCTGGCCCCTATAGAACAGTTGAAGGCAATCAAAACTAAAAATTTGTAGGAAAAGTTTGACATTAAGTAAATAGTACTGCTGCTTATCTAGATGTGTATTCAAAAGAAGAAAAAAAAATGTTATTATGCTGTTTCTTGTTTTAGTGCCATATTTTGTTTTGTCCTTTATACCCCTGGCTATGTTCTTTTTCTTTTTTTCTTTTCTTTCCTTATAAAAAAGAAAAATAAGTTGTATGTATACAATAATAATAAAAAAATGAAAAAAAAAGTGGATGTTTTATAATCTGGAGTGACTAACACCATGCTGCTGTGTGCGCTCGAATTATTTCGAACTGCACAACAGCCTGGGGACCATGGCCCAAATTTTCCGGTGGATTTGGGGACCAATCACAGAGCAAGGAGGGACGCAAGACGATGACGCACTATTCGATATACGGAAGCTTGTAGTTTATTTACGGATAAAAAAAAAAAAGTTTATTTACAGATCCAACATGACAGCAGCAGACACGATGGTATTTTTCGATCAAGCTTTAGACCTTGTTCTAAATAATTTAGCTCAAAAGTTTACAGCGGGTTGTCATACATCATCTCATACGATGATACGATTGGCCATGGCTACGTGCAGACGCATGATAGACTTTTTATTTTATTTTTTTTCGTATCGCCCAAAAAACGACTATGGACGATCGTAAACCACACCTCTCCTACGAGAAAATGAATTGGTGGTCCCCAGACTAAATATCACTTGTGATTTTAGTCTGGTGTTAGCCAGGCTACGCGCCCGGGGGTGAGAGACGAAGAAAAACAAATACCGTAAAATAACGCGAGAAACAGCGGTAAAAGGCACCCATGTGTCGCACGCGGAGGCAGCTGTGATGCTAGCGGTGCTCAGGGCTAACGCTAACTCCGCTCTGCTGCGACATTAATCACACTTTTGGGCTGAAACTGAAGCGAGAATGAACCATATGAGGTAAACTAGTGAGTTTGTGTTTGGAAATTGAAACAAAGCTATTTCCACTAATTCAAGGGCGCTGATTTAAACTGCCCATATAAGGTAAACTAGTTTCATAAAAGGCCAATGTTACACTCGCATTTCCTCTTTTGTGTTCATACATTTGTTGTAGATGTGGATGATCATAAGGAGGCCTCGCTCCTTTAGGCAATAAGAAAGAATGTTTGGGAAAACTTGTGCAAATCAAACTTTCAAACTTGAGCTGTAGATACTGACACAAACATGAGGGGAAATATATAGTTTTATTGCATGTTTTCACATCAAAATCAGGCATGTAGCTCCGAGTAGAGAGGGCCAACATTGTCGATATTTTCTGTGAACAAGTCATGATAGAGCCTGGTTAAATTTCTGCAGAGAAAACTTCCTTTGAATCTGTTGAATCTGCAAGCCGACTATTGACTCTCAAAGGCCTGACCAACCAGAGCTTTAGGTGTGGAGCAGGAACAACTAGAAATGCAATGGCTGCGCCATTGCGATTGACTGCGGAATTGCGGGAAGCGAATGCAGAAATTGCATAAACTGTTCAAATTGCATAAATTGCTTAATTTGCATAATCTAATTTGCATAAATTATGTAAATGGCATAAACTCTTTAAAATTCATAAATCCTAAATGGCATAAACTCTTAAGTTGCATAAACGGTTTAAAATGCATAAAGTGGTTAATTTGCATAAATTGTTAATATTGCATAAACTTTTATATTCCATAAACTGGTCAAACTGTTGAAATGGCCTCAGTGCTTGATTGGCAGAAGCTGCACAAATGGCTGAAAGGCCTGGAGTCTCCCCATTGGCTGGATTCCCCCATACACACCAATGCAAAAATTTCAAACTCTCGTATAAAAAAAATGGAAAACTGCAGAAGGACGATTTTTTCTCAAAACCCACAAGTTGCAGAAGCTGAACATGCACAAAGTGCAGAAATTGCATAAAATGCAGAAAAAAGTGCAGAAAAGCATGGATTTGCAGCAGCCCCATTATAAGTCAATGGGAAAAATCTCCGACATTTTGGCCGATTGCGGAAAAACCGTAAGTTGCAGAAGTCCCAAAGTAATAGCACCCTTCTCCTCAACATGCGGAACATTTTGATGCATAACTTGCATAAATTGCACAAAGCATGAAGGTGCTGAAAGCTGGAGAAAATCGGGAAAAAGATGGAAGAGGAATAATAATAAAGAACATGAAAACCAATAATTGACTAACTAATTGAGCTAACTAATCTAACAATAAAAGCAACTAGTGACTACAACTACAATATTCAACAACTAACACTACTAAAACTATACAATTATTTATAATAAAAAAGCTATCCTAATAAAATCTATCTAAATGCTATGATAACTAATCGCAAACCTGACAATCATTGAAAATATTCTCTCGTTATTCCAACTCCAACTCGCTACGGGGGCGTGAGCGAGACTGAGCCGCTTTTATAGCCCAGAGCGGCAGAGCCAGTGACATCATCTCAAAACCCTCCGCTAATTGGGCGCCGAATTCAAAAAATCAAATGCAGTAGAGACAGTTCGCTGCAGATGGCGCCACAAAGACGGTTTGGGACACAAAGACAGGATTTCAACAAATTTGCACTAAATTGTTAAAATAGTGACAGATACACGTAGACAACACTATAAGATACCCATTTATACAACTTAGCTATAAAAAGTTGATTTTGGGGTTAGTTGTTCTGCTGAACCAGCTGAGTGCTAAACCTCTGACACCATAATGGAGTATGTTAAAATCGATAGTATCGAACGCTTTCGATAAGTCAAGGAAAACGCCTATGCCACACTCGCCTTTGTCGATAGCGGCGTTGATTTTTTTCTACCAGATCCAGAATTGCCATGCAGGTGGCGCTCTTTTCTCTAAAACCATAATTGTGATGATGTGAGCATGTTTAGTTTATTTAAATAGTCAGTTAACCTCTTGTAAACAACTTTTTCAAATATTTTAGATAGCGTTGGTAGGATTGATATCGGTCGATAGTTTTGGACGTCATTTTTGTCACCAGATTTGAATATTGGGAGAATTTTGGAAATCTTTGTCATTCTTGGTACCACGCCACATTGAAGGGAGAGGTTAAGTCAGTAAACTAGACTAAACAGCACAAGGCACAAATCAATAAAGACACTATTTACATCAGCAAGATTTAGATGAAGATTTACATTCTATGACCTCCCTTAAAAACATCAGCATCAGTATTTGTAAAACATAAGTCTCTGTGAACGACACAGACATGTTCATGTCATGAAGCACATTTGATCTGAAAAGATCTGAAGGTCTGAACAAACTCATCACAGCTGTTCCTCTCCAGTGTGGATCCTCTTCATGTGGTTCTTTAGGTGTGATGACTGAGCAAAGGTCTTCTCACACTGCTCACATCTGTATGGCCTAACTCCAGTGTGGATCCTCTTCATGTGGTCTTTAAGGTTGGATGACTGAGTAAAGGTCTTCTCACACTGCTCACACCTGTATGGCCTCTCTCCATTGTGGATTCTCATGTGACGTTCAAAAGCAAACAACCGACTGAATAGTTTCCCACACTGCTCACACTCGTACGGCTTTAGTCCATCATGGACTCTCTTGTGTTGCCTGAGAACTGAGAGCTGATTAAATGACTTCCCACACTCATCACAGCTGTATTCCTTTTCCCCAGCATGTATCTTCATGTGGTCTTTGAGGCTGGATGACTGAGTAAAGGTCTTCTCACACTGCTCACAGCTGTATGGCCTTTCTCCAGTGTGGATACTCATGTGAATTTTAAGATGTGTAGACTCAGTAAACACATGTCCACACAGGCCACACTCAAAGGGCTTTTCCCCAGTGTGGATCCTCATGTGTTTTTTTAGGTTGGATGAGTGAGTAAAGGTCTTCTCACACTGCTCACAGCTGTATGGCCTGTCTCCAGTGTGGATCCTCATGTGACATTCAAGATTCTGTGACCGACTGAATCTTTTCCCACACTGCTCACACTTGTGCGGCTTTAGTCCATCATGGACTCTCTTGTGTCGCCTGAGAGCTGATTAAATGACTTCCCACACTCATCACAGCTGTATTCCTTTTCCCCAGCATGTATCTTCATGTGTTTTTTGAGGCTAGATGACTGAGTAAAGGTCTTCTCACACTGCTCACAGCTGTATGGCCTCTCTCCAGTGTGGATCCTCCTGTGGTCTTTGAGGCTCGATGACTGAGTAAAGGTCCTCCCACACTGCTCACAGCTGTATGTCTTTCCCTGTGTGCGGGGAGTCTGCAGAGGCTGAGCTGGGTCCATTTCTCTGCAGACAGAAACTGGAGTTAGTGTTGTGTCACATACATTATTCTGTAAAACACTAAATGTAGTTTGACCTGGTGTGACCCTCCCCCTCCCTCTGTTTCTTTTTCTAAAAAGTGCAATGATCCGTGAGACAATGCTGGGCTGTGTATCATAGTTTTAACCACGCTGGTTTTTGTACATCAGTAATAAAAAGGTGAAGCTTAAATCGAGCGCTGGAGCTGCAGAAGAAAGTCCAGTCTATGTTTCCCCAGCTCCCACAGCCAGGGTCATACACAGGCCCAGAGTCCAGCTGGAAGTCACTGGGGGCTTTTATAGCTCTGTGTGGAAAGCCCCTCCCCAAAGGAGCCCCCCCTCACCTATGTGGATGAAACGTCTGCTGCCCCCCCTCCTCCTCCTCCTCTTTCCAGCTCATTGTTCCTGCTCCACACCTAAAGCTACAGTTTTCTCTGCACAAATTTAACACTGCGGTCAAGTGAGCCGTCATCCGCAAAATGCCAGTCAAGCCAGCCGTAATGTTGTTTTGTAGTGCGCGATTATTGCCGCTAACACGGTAGGCCAATGGGCTCAGGTTTAGGGACCGTCAACAATGTGTTGTACGTCTTTATAAGCGTAGATTATTACCACGACTGCACTAAGCCAGTGCACTGAATAATAGGGACCGTCAACAAGATAATGTACGTGCTCTTACACGTAAACTACTGCGAATCTGCAAGACCAATGTACGGAGAATTAGGGACCGTCAACAATGTAATTTCTCCTCCAAAAATGGAATTTCGGATGGTATTAAAGAGTCCTTTTAAAGGTTTCACTCATTTCTCAGTGGGTTATTGTTACTCACCTCTCACACTCACTATGTGCCTAATTTGACCCAATTTCACTGTACAATGTATCAATAAATACACTACCAATATGACTATTTGGTCATTTTGAACATGTAACAAAAGCTCCTTTTTCTTACATATAAGGAAGGTTTTAAAGAGTGAGTAATTGGGTTATTGTTACTGAGAGGTGAGTAACAATAACCCACTGAGAGATGAGTGAAACCTTTCAAAGGACTCTTTAAAACCTTCCCTATATGTCAGAAAAAGGACAGTTTGTTACATGTTCCAAATAGGCATATTGGTAGTGTATTTATACATATATTGTACAGTGAAATTGGGTCAAATTAGGCACATGGTGAGTGTGAGAGGTGAGTAATAATAACCCACTGAGAAATGAGTGAAACCTTTCAAAGGACTCTTTGAAACCTTCCCTATATGTAAGAAAAAGGACCGTTTGTTACAGGTTCAAAATGACCAATTAGTCATGTTGGTAGTGTATTTATTCATAAATTGTACAGTGACATTGGGTCAAATTGGGCACATAGTGAGTGTGAGAGGTGAGTAACAATAACCCATTGAGAAATGAGTGAAACCTTTCAAAGGATTCTTTAATACCATCAAAAATGTCGGAAAGACTCCATTTTTAGAGGAGAAATTACATTGTTGACGGTCCCTAATTCTCCGTACATTGGTCTCGCATATTCGCAGTAGTCTACGTTTAAGAGCACGTACATTATGTTGTTGACTGTCCCTATTATTCAGTGCATTGGCCTAGTGCAGTCGTGGTAATAATCTACGCTTAAAAGGACGTACAACACATTGGTGACGGTCCCTAAACCTGAGCCCATTGGCCTACCGTGTTAGCGGCAATAATCGCGCACTACAAAACAACATTACGGCTGGCTTGACTGGCATTTTGCGGATGACGGCTCACTTGACCGCAGTTTTGAAAGTCAATAGTCGTCTTGCAGATTCAACAGATTCAAAGGAAGTTTTCTCTGCACAAATTTAACCAGGCTCTATCATGACTTGTTCACAGAAAATATCGACAATGTTGGCCCTCTCTATTCGGAGCTACATGCCTGATTTTTACGTGAAAACATTCAATAAAACTATATATTTCCCCTCATGTTTATGTCAGTATTTACAGCTCAAGTTTGAAAGTTTGATTTGCACAAGTTTTCCCAAACATTCTTTCTTATTGCCTAAAGGAGCGAGGCCTCCTTATGATCATCCACATCTACAACAAATGTATGAACACAAAAGAGGAAATGCGAGTGTAACATTGGCCTTTTATGAAACTAGTTTACCTTATATGGGCAATTTAAATCAGCGCCCTTGAATTAGTGGAAATAGCTTTGTTTCAATTTCCAAACACAAACTCACTAGTTTACCTCATATGGTTCATTCTCGCTTCAGTTTCAGCCCAAAAGTGTGATTAATGTCGCAGCAGAGCGTAGTTAGCGTTAGCCCTGAGCACCGCTAGCATCACAGCTGCCTCCGCGTGCGACACACGGGTGACTTTTACCGCTGTTTCTTGCGTTATTTTACGGTATTTGTTTGTGGATAAAACATCCACGCTCCAACTCCGCACAAATGTGTAAAAAACAAAATAAACAAACAAAAAAGATGTGACTTCCGCCCAGGCCGCGCTGACCCAGAGAGCAGCGGCCTCTGCTGGACAAGGGCGGGATGACACGTTTGAGATCGTCTGCTTTTTGGTGGTTATTGTGTAAAAACTAAACCACAAAAATACATAAATTAACCATTTGCAGACATTTTAGGATGTTTTCTAACAGTGTGTATAAAAAAAAAAATTCAATGATATTAAAAATTATATTTAAAAAAAACGTTTCCTCTGGGCTAAATCACCGCCACATTTACTGCAGAAATTTACATTTAAATTCATAAAATATAATTTTCAACATTTTAATGTGTCCCATAAACAGGAAATACAAACATCAGGCTTTATTTCTCTACAGAAGTTTCATGTAAAAAACGATGAAACTTTGTCCCTAAAACCAATGACGTTTCGTGACGTCACAACATCGTAAACAAATGGAGTTTGTACATCATTTATTTCCAAACATGCATGTCTATAAAACGTTTTTATTTCCCAAATATTTTTTTTCCCACCACAAACATTGTCCCTGAATGCATCTTTTTGACGACTATTTGAGATTCCCACACATTTCCCACGGCCTGCAACCTCCGCCAGGATCCTGTTTGTGGACTTCAGCTCTGCCTTCAACACCATCCTCCCTGGACTGCTACGAGACAAGCTCTACCAGCTCAGCCCGACTCCCTCTGCAGGTGGATCACTGACTTCCTGACGGACCGGAGACAGCACGTGTGGAACTCCTCAGGGCTGTGTACTTTCCCCCTGCCTCTTCTCCCTGTACACAAACTGCTGCACCTCCCGTCACCAGGACGACACCTCCCTCATCGGGCTCATCTCGGACGGTGATGAGTCGCCTCCAGGAGAGCGGTGGACCGGCTGGTGTTAACAACCTGGAGCCGAACGCCCAGAAGACAGTGGAGATGATCGTGGACTTCAGGAAAGACACAGCCCCATCATCCCCCCTCACCCTGACAGACTCTCCCACCCAGGACCTCCAATGGGAGCCAACCATCAGCTCCCTCATCAAGAAGGCCCAGCAGAGGATGTTCTGCCTACGGCAGCTGAGGAAACTTAAGTTAAGTTATACTGTATACTGTATTGTATTAACCTCTGTAGAGCTGAGAGAGAGCTGCCGACCAAGATGCTGGTGCAGTTCTACATGGCCATCATCGAGTCCACCCTCATCTCCTCCATCACTGTGTGGTCCATCCTCTCCTCCTCCATCACCGTGTGGTCCATCCTCACCTCCTCCATCACCGTGTGGTCCATCCTCACCTCCTCCATCACCGTGTGGTCCATCCTCACCTCCTCCATCACCGTGTGGTCCATCCTCACCTCCTCCATCACCGTGTGGTCCATCCTCACCTCCTCCATCACCGTGTGAGTCCATCCTCTCCTCCTCCATCACCGTGTGGTCCATCCTCACCTCCTCCATCACCGTGTGGTCCATCCTCATCTCCTCCATCACCGTGTGGTCCATCCTCACCACCTCCATCACCGTGTGGTCCATCTGCTGAGAAGGTGGTTGACTGTGAGCTCCATCTCTCCAAGTCCTGTTCACCTCCAGGACATGGAGACGTGTGGGTCGGATCACTGCTGACCCTTCTCACACTGGACACGGACTATTCATCCCCCTCCCCTCAGGCAGGAGGCTACGGTCCATCCAGACCCATAGATCCGCCACTTGAACAGTTTTTTTCCCACAGCCGTCAGACTCATGAACGATAAAGACCTAATAACTCAGGACAGACTGTAATCTGCTCTATTGCACTATGTGGTTTGTCCACACATAGATCCACTGCACCTCTTATCACTTTATATCACTTTATATCACTTTATACCACTTTATCACTTGATATCACTTTATGTCACTTTTTTCACTTCATATCACTTTACATCACTTTATGTCACTTTGTGTCACTTTACATAACTTGATATCACTTGATATCACTTTATTTCAATTTATATCACTTTATCACTTTATATCACTATTTCACTTTATATCACTTTATATCACTTCATATCACTTTATGTCAATTTATTTCACTTCATATCACTTTATCACTTCATATCACTGTAGAGGCCAAAGTACAATTCATTATAATTTAAGTAAGAATTAATGTTAAAAGGTTAATAAATAAGATAATTTAGAATTTCATTAAGATTTAGTACGTATTTTTAAAAAAAAAGGTGTACTGCCCCTTTAAGATCAGGCCCGCTCCGGTGACCTTACGTTGATTCTCTTTTTATTGATTATTCAGTATTTGTGAGCTGTGGAAGCGAACGATTTTCTTACCTGCAACTATAGCCTATAGGAATCTTTATTTTTGAGCTAATGTTTCTTTTTTGTAACACTGTAATAAACCAGTGATGTTTTATCTTTTAAACAACGTTTCCGTGGTGGATTTGTGGAACTGTTTTTCTGGGAAAACAATCTACACTGAACAAACTTTGGCTCACCTGGAGTGCTGTAGTAGCACTGTAAGCCATCACATATCTCAAGATTTCAAACCTCTACAATCACTTTATATCACTTTATGTCACTTTATGTCACTATATATCACTTTATATCACTCTACGTCACTTTATTTCACTTTATATCACTTTATATCACTTTATCTCACTTTTTGTCACTTTATATCACTTTATTTCATTTTATATCACTTTATGTCACTTTATTTCACTTTATGTCACTTTATATCACTTTATGTCACTTTATGTCACTTTATGTCACTTTATATCACTTTATGTCACTTTATACCACTTTAGATCACTTTATATAACTTTATATAACTTTATATCACTTTATATCACTTAATGTCATTTTATATCACTTTATATCACTTCATATCACTTTATATCACTTTATATCACTTTATCTCACTTTGTGTCACTTTATATCACTTTATATCACTTTATTTCACTTTATATCACTTTATTTCAATTTATATCACTTTATTACTTTATATGACTTCATATCACTTTATGTCATTTTATGTCACTTTATTTCACTTTATATCACTTTATCACTTCATATAACTTCATACAAATTTTTGTCACTTTATTTCACTTTATATGACTTTATCACTTTATATCACTTCATATCACTTTATTTCACTTCATATCACTTTATCACTTTATATCACTGTAGAGGCCAAAGTACAATTCATTATAATTTAAGTAAGAATTCATGTTAAAAGGTTAAATAAGATAATTTAGAATTTCATTAAGTTCATATAATAGTTAAAATATTAAAAACATGCTAGAATTCATGTGCTTACAAGATTTAGTACGTTTTTTTTTTTTAAAAGGTGTACTGCCCCTTTAAGATCAGGCCCACTCCGGTGACCTTACGTTGATTCTCTTTTTTATTGATTATTCAGAACTTGAGAGCTGTGGAAGCGAACGGTTTTCTTACCTGCAACTATAGCCTATAGGAATCTTTATTTTTGAGCTAATGTTTCTTTTTTGTAACACTGTAATAAACCAGTGATGTTTTATCTTTTAAACAACGTTTCCGTGGTGGATTTGTGGAACTGTTTTTCTGGGATAACAATCTACACTGAACAAACTTTGGCTCACCTGGAGTGCTGTAGTAGCACTGTAAGCCATCGCATATATCTAAAGATTTCAAACCTCTACAATCACTTTATATCACTTTATGTCACTTTATACTTTACTTTACAGAAATATCCCTTACGAGGGCACTTTTAGCCAGCTTGTCACTTTTTTGCTGGATATTTGTCACTTTTTTGCTGCCCTTTTTTTTTTTAGTTTTTGTCATTTTTGTCGCTGTTTTGGTCACTTTGTTGCGCTTTTTGTTGTGTTTAAATCCTCATTTTCTTTTTTATCGCTGTTTGGGAGAAGCTTTTAGATTTGGAGAATTTGGAGAACAGGAGAAAACATGTTCAGGTGGGAGTTAAGAGGTTAATGCCAAACTACAATATTGTAATTTGGCCTAAATATAGAATTTTCCAGCACAGATTAAATGTACTTTACCCACTTTGAGGCACATGACAATAACATATCCATTGATAGCTTCCGGCAGCCTGTCCAAGAACTGCAGCCACTTAAAAGGTCAAACATCTACATTTATACAACATGTTTAAGAAAGAATACTGACTCTGGGAAAGTTCATTTGGTCTAATATTTTATTATTTCTTAAATGATTGTGATGAAACTATTTGCTTAGTTTAAAAACTGTCACATTAGTTTATTTTTCTAAGAGTTTCATCTGTACACTGATTCACTTCTTTAAAGGTTTGTCATTTGTTCCACTAAAACTTGACTAAAAATATAAACAATTGTTTGAGTAAATCTTCAGTAAAATTAAAAACATTTTCATTCAAAGACTAGTTTTAAAATTAAACTAAAATGTTTTAAAATGAATCATCCATTGACGCCTTTTCACAATAAAAGAACAAAATGATACAAAACTGATTGAAAGTCTTTGAAAACAAATATTTTATTCTAATAAAGACAGTAAGATTTAGATGAAGATTTACATTCTATGACCTCCCTTTAAAAACATCAGCATCAGTATTTGTAAAACATAAGTCTCTGTGAACGACACAGACATGTTCATGTCATGAAGCACATTTGATCTGAAAAGATCTGAAACAAACTCATCACAGCTGTTCCTCTCCAGTGTGGATCCTCTTCATGTGTTTCTTTAGGTGTGATGACTGAGCAAAGGTCTTCTCACACTGCTCA
Source organism: Gobius niger (assembly GCF_951799975.1). Taxonomy (NCBI): domain Eukaryota; kingdom Metazoa; phylum Chordata; class Actinopteri; order Gobiiformes; family Gobiidae; genus Gobius; species Gobius niger. Next base: position 3,369,613 of record NC_136858.1, on the reverse strand, counting down.
CAGCTGTATGGCTTCTCTCCAGTGTGGATCCTCATGTGGTCTTTGAGAATTGATGACATAGTAAAGGTCTTCTCACACTGCTCACATCTGTATGGCCTCTCTCCAGTGTGGATTCTCATGTGACATTCGAGAGCAAACCACCGACTGAATGTTTTCCCACACTGCTCACACTCGTATGGCTTGAGTCCATCATGGACTCTCTTGTGTCGCCTGAGACCTGAGAGCTGATTAAATGACTTGCCACACTCATCACAGCTGTATTCCTTTTCCCCAGCATGTATCTTCATGTGGTCTTTGAGGTGTGATGACTGAATAAAGGTCTTCTCACACTGCTCACATCTGTATGGCCTCTCTCCAGTGTGGATCCTCATGTGAATTTCAAGATGTGATGACTCAGTAAACACATGTCCACACAGGCCACACTCAAAGGGCTTTTCCCCAGTGTGGATCCTCATGTGTGTTTTGAGGCTTGATGACTGAGTAAAGGTCTTCTCACACTGCTCACAGCTGTATGGCCTCTCTCCAGTGTGGATTCTCATGTGACGTTTAAGATTGCGTGATGTAGTAAATCCTTTCCCACACTGCTCACAGCTGTATGTCTTTCCCTGTGTGCGGGGAGTCTGCAGAGGCTGAGCTGGGTCCATTTCTCTGCAGACAGAAACAGGAGTTAGTGTTGTGTCACTCACATTATTGTGTAAAACACTAAATGTAGTTTGACCTGGTGTGACCCTCCCCCTCCCTCTGTTCTCATTCACACATACAGTATCACCCCTCCCCCATCAGCTCACTGTGAATCAGCAACAAACTCCAAAAGACACTTTGGAAACAGGATTCCTGTAGTTTTGCTCCTCGTCTAAACTGCTGAAAAGCCTGGCTCCAAAGAGATTTTCTTTTTCTAAAAAGTGCAATGATCCGTGAGACAATGCTGGGCTGTGCATCATAGTAGGTGTGTTTAAAGGGGGGGTATTATGCAAAATCGACTTTTTCAAGCTTTACATCATGTTATTAAGTCATTCCCTCATTAAAACCATGCCTGAAGTGTTGCCTTGGCACATTCACGTATTTTCGAGTAATCTGTAGAAACTCTGATGGCGGCCATTTTAGGGATAAAACGCCTGATTCCTTCAGGAAACGCCCTCGACCTCCAGGATACGCCTCCGACCTTTCGTCACCAGCCGAGTAACCAACCACTGCCCCTCAGCAGAACCCCCTCCCCGCAGTGTCTAGCCCTAAGATGTAAACAGAGTCATCATGGAGGATTAGCTTCATGTGTTGTGAACCGGAGCCACAGCAGACTTTTACAAAGACACACATCAGTGTTTCTGTTACCGAAACACCCAGGATTAAAACCGGTGACAAGAACACTTATTTCAGTGTCTGGTTCTGCGCTGGGCCTTGATGATGCACAGAGCCTCCGGAGAAAGCTAATGCTAAGCTAAACCTCGAGTCATCACGTGAAAACGAGAAATATGCACACATAAAGTCAATAAAACCACCACACACATAAAGAACCGTTTAACAATGATCACACACGGAGCCTGGCTTGTTGATTTGGAAGTTTATTGCTCACATTTCACCAATGGGTCATAGACGAGTGGTTTTCTCCCGGAGCTAACAAGCTAGCCGCGACAAGCTAACGGGAAAATTCACTGAATACAAGCATATTATGCATTGAAAACGTCACTAAAACAGGCAACTGCTTGAAGCAGCCTTTATGATGATCACACACGGAACCGGGCTTGTTGATTTCGTAGTTTATTGCTCACATTTCATCTACAGTGAGTCGTAGCCGAGTGGTTTCTCCCGGAGCTAAGGCACTATTAGCCGCGACAAGCTAACAACCTTCACCTTCACAACATTCATTGAAAACAGGCAGCATATTATGCACAAATAACGTCAATAAAGCAGCAACTACTCGAAGCAGCCTTTACAATGATCACACAATGAGCCTGGCTTTACACATTTGTGGTTTATTGCAGACTTTTCATCAACAATGAGCTGTAGTCGATTATAACAAGCTAACGGGGTAACCTCGAAAAACCATTGTCCACCTGCACAGATAATGTCCGTCTTTGAATCGTATGGGCTCCTGCAGATCCTGGTGTCGTCCATGGGGGTATAGTTAGAGATCCATAGGGCATGGCAGATGCAAAGAGATAGCCTCCAAACAGCAGTTATTTTTCAGGCAAGAGCCCCTTCCAAGCGTCCGGTGTGGAAGGTTCGTTTCCAAATAATATCCTGTGTGGCCATTGTTCACAAAGTGATAAACAGTAGGTCCTTTCCAACAATAAAAATTAAAATGCACCGATCGTAGTTTCAATACTGTTGAGATAACGAGCGCAGTGTTGTTGTGATGCCACAGACAGCGTGTGGAGGGGGCGTGTCGCAAAGGGTCAGAGGTTTTTAAAGAGACAGGGGTCTATTTCAAGTCATTTGCTACCACCATTTTGAAAGAGCAATTTTATACAAGGCAGTTATTCTAATTTACTGCATTGACAGACCAACAGAAGGTTTCGTCATCATTGTAGTGTGCTATAGACTGGTGCTATGTGGCTGAAAAAAGCATAATACCCCCTCTTTAAGATGAAGTGCGCCTCGCCTCGATTCCAGACGAGACCAGGCGGTGGCGTCAGAGGGCGGAGAAAGGCGCCTCTAATCAAGTCAGACAAATCTCAGCCCCGAGAACAGAGAGGAGCCTCAGATCACGCAGCGTCTCGCGTTTGTTAGAAAGAGTTTGGGAATAAAACTATTGTAAAAGTTTGTGAACACATTTCTGCTTCTCCCTCACACCAGACAGACGCCCCATCACTACAGCTAAAATAACAGACTCTCCTCTTACAGTTTAGGATTAGAATAATAGAATAGAATAATAAACTTATGAATATTTAAAATGTAGGCCATATGTTGAACACGCTGGCACTTTCTGTCAAATATGAAGACTCTGAAGCATTTCTGCAGATGTAAGTAGATCTTGGTGATGAGAAAAAAGGAGGCAGGGGCTGCGGAGCGTCACGGCAACACGTCTCCGATCTAAACACAACTCATATCCAATCATCTGTCAGTCCTCTGTCAGTGTACGTGTTTACGGCACTTCATTTCCCACAATCCCTTTGGCCTTTGTAGTTCAGGCAGCCAAGCGAGGCGGAGAAAAGCAACTTCGCTCGCCTCCCCAAGGCGCTCCAGCCGCCTCGGTCTCACGAGAATACGGGCACCGTCGCACAGGTGGCGTCAGAGCGATTCTGACCGGCATGCACCGCTCGCCTGCAGCCGCCTGCAGCGCCTCGCTCATCTTAAACACACCCGGGCTGGTTCCGAAACGGGCAGATTGCTAAGAGCTCTTACGCCAAACCGGATGTGCGTCAGCGTCCGCCATGGCAAGTTGCCTCCGAATTGGTAAGTCAGTTAGGAAGTAGTTAGGAAAAGGAGCCTTGATGCTAACTATCATAGCCACTTTAGCATAGGGACCTCTGATGCTAACTAACCAGTGATTAGGAGCTATGTGCCATCCCACAAGCCACTGCGCCAAAAAACCCCACCCCCCTCGCCCCCACCCTCGAGTGATTCATGCGCAACCACTGTTGATTGACAGGAGCACATTTAATAATAAAAATAATAATAATTAAAAATGAAGATTCTGCACAGGCCAAACTTTATAAAAGTGATAAATCCATGTTGTCGTCCCCACAGCTCAGTCACATGTCAGTGTTAAAGAGGAAACTCAGGAAACAGATTAAATGCTTTTGTTTTCATTTAGTAGAAACTTAAGCCACATGGATCATTTGCATAATGTAGCTTTATGAAACAGCTGTTGAAATAAAATAACACTAAAGGGAAATGTTTGGATCATTTGGATTTATTTTTTTCCTTAAATGTCTTTGTTTGGACACTATGTTGTTGTTGGACACTGTACACTAGGGGGCGACATGCACTTTTGTTTGGCTTGCACTCCACCAATAACTAAAGAAGAAGAAAAGCAGCTGTTGGTGATGTCACTTCCCCTGTTTAAGGACGGACGGATTGTGCAAATGCTGCTGAAGCTCTAGTTCACTAACTGCATAGAGGTCTAACAGTTGACCCCATGAAAGGTTAAGGAGTTAGTTGCTAGTGTTAGTGCTTAGAGGCTACAATTTGATGGTTTCGGATTGAGCCCTAGTGTTAACCACGCTGGTTTTTGTACATCAGTAATAAAAAGGTGAAGCTTAAATCGAGCGTTGGAGCTGCAGAAGAAAGTCCAGTCTATGTTTCCCCAACTAGTTTACCTAATATGGTCCATTCTCGCTTCAGTTTCAGCCCAAAAGTGTGATTAATGTCGCAGCAGAGCGGAGTTAGCGTTAGCCCTGAGCACCGCTAGCATCACAGCTGCCTCCGCGTGCGACACACGGGTGACTTTTACCGCTGTTTCTCGCGTTATTTTACCGTATTTGTTTTTCTTCGTCTCTCACCCCCGGGCGCGCGCAGTCACTCCAGATTATAAAACATCCACGCTCCAACTCCGCACAAATGTGTAAAAAACAAAACAAACAAACAAAAAAAATGTGACTTCCGCCCAGGCCGCGCTGACCCAGAGAGCAGCGGCCTCTGCAGGACAAGGGCGGGATGACACGTTTCAGATCGTCTGTAAAGACACTTTCTGCTTTTTGGTGGTTATTGTGTAAAAACTAAACCACATAAATTAACCATTTGCAGACATTTTAGGATGTTTTCTAACAGTGTGTATAAAAAAAATAATTTCAATGATGTTAAAAATTATATTAAAAAAACTTTTCCTCTGGGCAAAATCACTGCCACATTTACTGCAGAAATTTCCATTTAAATTCAGAAAACATAATTTTCTACATTTTAATGTGTCCCATAAACAGGAAATACAAACATCAGGCTTTATTTCTGTACAGAAGTTTCATGTAAAAAACGATGAAACTTTGTCCCTAAAACCAATGACGTTTCGTGACGTCACAACATCGCAAACAAATGGAGTTTGTACGTCATTTATTTCCAAACATGCATGTCTATAAAACCTGCACTGTTCCGCAAAAGTGGCTTTAATTTTCATGTTCAAAGACAAAGAATCAGGCAAATCCAAAATGTGAAACTGGTGACAATTGAACCTTGTGCCGTTAACTTTTGTACGTTCAGTGCATTTGGATGCTTTACACGGCCATAAAATTGTCAAAGGTTAATATTTTTTAGATATTTTTTTTTCATTGTTTTCATGAAAGAGTCCTCTTTACATTGACATATTAACTTTATAAATTATCAAACAGTATTAACCATCAGTAATGTTGAATAATATGAAATAATTCTAAAATTACACCTTTTTTTTAACCATGGCTCCTGTCAGTGTGACCGGCCTGTCCGTGTGGATAATCAGCAGGAAGATTCACTTTGGTGTGTTTTTGTTTTAGTGTAAAGTCAGTTTGTTTAGTTGTGCCCCATAGACTCTATTATAAATGCAAGCTTTTAGAGACCCCATTATACAAAGCCCGAAAAATATTTTTCTTACATTTGCCATTTTTCTACATCAAACTGCTCACAATTATGCAAAATTTCACACACACCACATTTTCAGTGTACATGAAACCAAGGCTTTGCATTGGTATTGACATGTAACTGTTATCGACTCAATAATGTTCAGACACATTTCACTTTGGCTGAAATCATTGTGACCGGTTCACCCACATGAATAATCAGTGGGAAGATTAAGTTTGGGACAGTTTTTGTTTTGGTCTAACATTAGTTTGAACAATAGTTACTCCCATAGTGTCACAGACGTGTCCCATTGACTTACATTGAATCAGCAGTTTTTCACCCGCCTGCAACATGAAGTGAAAAAATATATTTGTTCTTTTATTGCCCATTTTCTGGCAGCAGATCCGTCTCATAATCAGAATTATGAAGTTTTGTTTCAATTTTTTTCAAAAAGGACATATTTTTTCCCACCCCAAACATTGTCCCTGAATTGTCCCCAGGATCCTGTTTGTGGACTTCAGCTCTGCCTTCAACGCCATCCTCCCTGGACTGCTACGAGACAAGCTCTACCAGCTCAGCCCGACTCCCTCTGCAGGTGGATCACTGACTTCCTGAGGGACCGGAGACAGCACGTGTGGAACTCCTCAGGGCTGTGTCCTTTCCCCCTGCCTCTTCTCCCTGTACACAAACTGCTGCACCTCCCGTCACCAGGACGACACCTCCCTCATCGGGCTCATCTCGGACGGTGATGAGTCTCCTCCAGGAGAGCGGTGGACCGGCTGGTGTCGACAACCTGGAGCCGAACGCCCAGAAGACAGTGGAGATGATCGTGGACTTCAGGAAAGACACAGCCCCATCATCCCCCCTCGCCCTGACAGACTCTCTCACCCAGGACCTCCAATGGGAGCCAACCATCAGCTCCCTCATCAAGAAGGCCCAGCAGAGGATGTTCTTCCTACGGCAGCTGAGGAAACTTAAGTTAAGTTATACTGTATTGTATTAACCTCTGTAGAGCTGAGAGAGAGCTGCCGACCAAGATGCTGGTGCAGTTCTACATGGCCACCATCGAGTCCATCCTCTCCTCCTCCATCACCGTGTGGTCCATCCTCATGTCCTCCATCACCGTGTGGTCCATCCTCACCTCCTCCATCACCGTGTGAGTCCATCCTCATGTCCTCCATCACCGTGTGGTCCATCCTCACCTCCTCCATCACCGTGTGGTCCATCCTCATGTCCTCCATCACCGTGTGGTCCATCCTCACCTCCTCCATCACCGTGTGGTCCATCCTCATGTCCTCCATCACCGTGTGGTCCATCCTCACCTCCTCCATCACCGTGTGGTCCTTCTGTAGAGAAGGTGGTTGACTGTGAGCTCCATCTCTCCAAGTCCTGTTCACACCCAGGACTCGGAGGCGTGTGGGTCGGATCACTGCTGACCCTTCTCACCCTGGACACGGACTATGCACCCCCCTCCCCTCAGGCAGGAGGCTACGGTCCATCCAGACCCATAGATCCGCCACTTGAACAGTTTTTTTCCCACAGCCGTCAGACTCATGAACGATAAAGACCTAATCACTCAGGACAGACTGTAATCTGCTCTATTGCACTATGTGGTTTGTCCACACATAGATCCACTGCACCTCTTATCACTTTATATCACTTTATATCACTTTATCACTTTATCACTTTATATCACTATCACTTTATCCACCATATGTAAATCCAATCAATTGTTGTCTGTATTTTTATCTGATTTATTTTAATGCATGCATGCCCCTAAAGCCTTATAGTTTAACGTTTATAGCTTATTTTTATCTAAACTCTGTGTTATATGTGTTTTTTGTTTAATGTTGCACGTCTCACCAAGAAAAAATCCTAGTTTGTGAACCTGTTTACAAACAATGGCAATAAAAACTATTCTGATTCTGATTCTCTTCTGCACCGGCCTGTAGGAGCCTTACTTACACTGCGTTCCAAATTATTATGCAAATTGGATTTTTGTGTCAAAAAGGTAAAAAACAACAATAAGGAAACTCATGGATGGTATTGTGTCTTGGGGCTCTATGAATCACTGACATTAACAATTGACATTGACTAATTGACGTTAGTAATCTTAATCTGCATTTTCTGGACTTCTTTCCTCTGGAGCCGACAGAGAAATTTAAATATCTCGGCGTTTGGCTGGAAACTCATCTTTCTTTCAAAGCTCATGTACACGCCCTTACCAATAAACTTAACTTTCGTCTCAAAACATTATACCAATCGATAGATTGTTTTAATTTTCAGGTAAGGAGAAACATTGTCTCTCAGCTGTTGCTACCTATTCTAGACTATACAAATATTATATATTCTAGCACCACTGCCACTTGTTTACACTCTCTGGATGTGGTCTACAACAGCCTGTGCAGATTCGTCCTTCGCTGCCCCTATAGGACACATCACTGTGTGATGTTTGAACAGTTGTCCTGGCTTGGACCTTCAGCTAGAAGACAATATCACTGGCTACAACTTATTTTTAAATGTATTTACTTTCAGTATCCAAATTATTTGTCACAATATTTAGTGCTTTACAGTTCACAATACAGCCTTCGTCACCATGATCAGATCTTCTTCATTGTCCCCAGAGTCAATAGAGAAATGGGGAAACATGCTTTCTGTGTTAGGGCCCCTCGTGATTGGAATAATCTTCCAGCTTCCATTCGTTCCATTACATCTTTTTCACTGTTCAAATCTGCTCTGTTAACACATCTCCAGAGCACCTGTCTTTGTTTCTAGCTTATCATACGCATCTACATTATATGTTATATATATGTGTGTATATATGCATGTGTTTATGTATATATGTTGTGCTTATGTATATATATTCATAATGTATACATGAACACAGAAATAAGTATACATATATAGTTGCATGTGTGTATGTGTAAACTTTGTACATTGAGTGCCAACTTTCTTCGTATCTGTATATCTGTGATGAAGGGTTATACTAGAAAAGGTATTGTCTTGTATGCATTATGTTACACCAGTGGTTCTCAAACATCTCACACCAAGTACCTTTCAAAACACTTGACCCTTGAAGCACCTTCATGATGTGTTTAAAAATAATCATAATAATCATAATAATCATGTAAAATTAACCTAAAAATTGTTTAAATTGTGTCTAGTGGCATAAACTGGTGACTGGCTCATTACTTTGGAGCGCTTTGGACCTAAGGGGGGTGGAAGGTGCTGTATAAGTGGTGGCCATTTACCATAAAAAACACAGTTTGGGAACCACTGTATTCCTTCGATAATAGGTGGGGAGGTGAAATATGAGAGCTAGTGTGTGTGTGTGTGTGTGTGTGTGTGAGTGAATGTGTGTGTGTGTGCGTTAAGGTTTTGTTTATTATTATTATTTAGTTTTTATTGTATTATTATTACTGTTATCATTTTGTTTGATTTGATTGCATCTACTCTGCTGTTTTCTGTTCTATTTTTCTTGGACATTTTTAGGACCCCCATGAAAACGAGATGATTCATCTCTTGGGGCTGATCCTCTAATAAAATGTTCATAAATAAAAAATAAATAAATAATCTCAGAGACCTGGGATGATTAGTTTTCAGGTTAAGCCCAGTTAAGGGAAAAACTACTGGAAAAGGGTTTGATAATTTATAAAGTTAATATGTCAATGTAAAGACGACTCTTTCATGAAAACAATAAAAAAATAATATCTAAAAAATATTAATCTTTGACAATTTTATGGCCGTGTAAAGCATCAAAATGCACCGAACGTACGAAACACTCCCAGTGGTGGCAGAAAGTTAACGGCACAAGGTTTATTTGTCACCAATAAAAAGTTTCACATTTTGGATTTGCCTGATTCTTTGTCTTTGAAAATGAAAATTAAAGCCACTTTTGTGGAAAACTGCAGGTTTTATAGACATGCATGTTTGGAAATAAATTATGTACAAACTCCATTTGTTTACGATGTTGTGACGTCACGAAACGTCATTGGTTTTAGGGACAAAGTTTCATCGTTTTTTTACATTAAAACTTCTGTATAGAAATAAAGCCTGATGTTTGTATTTCCTGTTTATGGGACACACTAAAATGTAGAAAATTATGTTTTATGAATTTAAATGTAAATTTCTGCAGTAAATGTGGCGGTGATTTTTCCCAGAGGAAAAGTTTTTTTTAATATAATTTTTAATATCATTGAAATTATTATTTTTTTATACACACTGTTAGAAAACATCCTAAAATGTCTGCAAATGGTTCATTTATGTATTTATGTGGTTTAGTTTTTACACAATAACCACCAAAAAGCAGAAAGTGTACAGACGATCTCAAACATGTCATCCCGCCCTTGTCCAGCAGAGGCCGCTGCTCTCTGGGTCAGCGCGGCCTGGGCGGAAGTCACCTCTTTTTTGTTTGTTTGTTTTGTTTTTTACACATTTGTGCGGAGTTGGAGCCATGGATCTATCATAATAAACGGTTGGAGCGTGGATGTTTTATAATCTGGAGTGACTGCGCGCGCCCGGGGGTGAGAGACGAAGGAAAACAAATACCTTAAAATAACGCGAGAAACAGCGGTAAAAGTCACCCGTGTGTCGCACGCGGAGGCAGCTGTGATGCTAGCGGTGCTCAGGGCTAACGCTAACTCCGCTCTGCTGCGACATTAATCACACGTTTGGGCTGAAACTGAAGCGAGAATGAACCATATGAGGTAAACTAGTGAGTTTGTGTTTGGAAATTGAAACAAAGCTATTTCCACTCATTCAAGGGCGCTGATTTAAATTGCCCATATAAGGTAAACTAGTTTCATAAAAGGCCAATGTTACACTCGCATTTCCTCTTTTGTGTTCATACATTTGTTGTAGATGTGGATGATCATAAGGAGGCCTCGCTCCTTTAGGCAATAAGAAAGAATGTTTGGGAAAACTTGTGCAAATCAAACATTCAAACTTGAGCTGTAGATACTGACATAAACATGAGGGGAAATATATAGTTTTATTGAATGTTTTCACATCAAAATCAGGCATGTAGCTCCAAGTAGAGAGGGCCAACATTGTCGATGTTTTCTGTGAACAAGTCATGATAGAGCCTGGTTAAATTTGTGCAGAGAAAACTTCCTTTGAATCTGTTGAATCTGCAAGCCGACTATTGACTCTCAAAGGCCTGACCAACCAGAGCTTTTGTGGAGCAGGAACAATGAGCTGGAAAGAGGAGGAGGAGGGGGGGGGGGCAGCAGAGGTTTCATCCACAGAGGTGAGGGGGGGCTCCTTTGGGGAGTGTAGTAGTCTCTTTAGCTACCGTTGTATGTTATGCATCGTGGTGAGTGTAAGGATGACACCAGGTTAGTTGCGTGCTCTTTTAATAGAGGCCATTCTGGCAACAGGCTTCAGGTAACAACAACACTCATATCAGAATCACTCCGCATATATGCGGGCACTATTTAACATCAGTATATATGCGCGGCACTATATACTACAGGGAGGGGCTTTCCACACAGAGCTACTTTTGGAGTTTGTTGCTGATTCACAGTGAGCTGATGGGGGAGGGGTGATACTGTATGTGTGAATGAGAACAGAGGGAGGGGGAGGGTCACACCAGGTCAAACTACATTTAGTGTTTTACAGAATAATGTGAGTGACACATGTGGAGATAATATTTCAGTTATTCTGTTCATAACCTTGTTTAACAATGCTAAGGTTCATTTGATCCCGGACACTAAACTATGCACAATTTGTTCTGAGACCCAAGGACAGTATCTCAGCTGCCTCAGAATTGAATGTTAACTATTTGAATGACTACGTATACAACAAGGGCTGTAACAACTATATAATGATATGTGAATCTCAATGCTTGAATGTGGACGGACTTGAGAGAGACATGGGAAGTGCTCTGAATGCAGCATGTCGCCTCTGACTTTGTGCTCTCCTGATTGTTGCTCGTGTTAATAAATCTGGCTCTGGACACGATCCGCTTCTCTCCGGGAGTTTTTTGGTCATATTTTAAACTTCCACAGACACTAACTCCTGTTTCTGTCTGCAGAGAAATGGACCCAGCTCAGCCTCTGCAGACTCCCCGCACACAGGGAAAGACATACAGCTGTGAGCAGTGTGGGAAAGGATTTACTGCATCACATGGTCTAAAACGTCACATGAGAATCCACACTGGAGAGAGGCCATACAGCTGTGAGCAGTGTGGGAAGACCTTTACTAAGTCATCCCACCTCAAAGAACACATGAGAATCCACACTGGAGAGAGGCCATACAGCTGTGAGCAGTGTGGGAAGACCTTTACTCACTCATCCCACCTAAAACCACACATGAGGATCCACACTGGGGAAAAGCCCTTTGAGTGTGGCCTGTGTGGACATGTGTTTACTGAATCTGCAAGTCTTAAAAAGCACATGAGGATCCACACTGGAGAGAGGCCATACAGCTGTGAGCAGTGTGACAAGACCTTCACTATGTCATGCAGCCTCAAAGACCACATGAAGATACATGCTGGGGAAAAGGAATACAGCTGTGATGAGTGTGGGAAGTCATTTAATCAGCTCTCAGTTCTCAGGGGACACAAGAGAGTCCATGATGGACTAAAGCCGTACGAGTGTGAGCAGTGTGGGAACATATTCAGTCGGTTGTTTGCTTTTGAACGTCACATGAGAATCCACAATGGAGAGAGACCATACAGATGTGAGCAGTGTGAGAAGACCTTTACTCAGTCATCACACCTAAAGAACCACATGAAGAGGATCCACACTGGAGAGGAACAGCTGTGATGAGTTTGTTTCAGATCTTTTCAGATCAAATGTACTTCATGACATGAACATGTCTGTGTCCTTCACAGAGACTTATGTTTTACAAATACTGATGCTGATGTTTTTAAGGGAGGTCATAGAATGTAAATCTTCATCTAAATCTTACTGATGTGAGAACAGTTTTTGTCACAAATATGTGATCATCTTAGTCTGACCTTCAGAAGTGCAGGACCAGAGTGTTGCGTGTGCGCAGTGGAAATGCTACAAGCCCAAAAAGGAAATATGAATTTTGTTGTGTTAAATGATGAAGTCATTTTTATATTGTTTCTGTAACGTTTTCTTGTTTTTTCATTGGGTTTTTCGACGCCTTCAGTTTTTCTTCATAAAACTTTGTCTTTATTAGAATAAAATATTGGTTTTCAAAGATTTTCAATCAGTTTTGTATCATTTTGTTCTTGTTTTGTGAAAAGACGTCAATGGACTTTTCATTTTAAAACATTTTAGTTTAGTTTTAATTCTAGTCTTTGAATGAAAATGTTTTTAATTTTACTCAAGATTTACTCAAACAATTGTTTATATTTTTATTTATATTCTGCTCTCATTTTATTTGTTTTAGTTTAAACCTTAAAGATTTGTTCTTCATTGTGTTTAAGGCGCCTTTATTTACTATTTCACTGATGCTTCATTTCCTGTTTGTTCTGAAACCCTGAGTGTCTCCAATAAAGAATAATCTTATCTATGGAGTTCTGGATTGTGATGGATTCCCTGGGACCGTGAATCGAGGGTGGCGTTGTCGGACGGCGTTGGTCGGCGTTGGACTGCGTTGGTCGGCGTTGGACGGCTACTACAGGACAGAGACCTTTTTCAAATGAAGACTTTTGGAGATGTTTGCAAAGGGCTCGTCCTGGTGTCAGTTGGTCCGACGTTTTGCGCAGTCACTATTGTCACTTTTTTTTACTTTATTTTAACAATGCTGACATACATACCACTTACAAGACAACACATTGACATAAGACAGTACAGAAAAGGGAATGGAATGTGTATGAAGGCAACATAAAGAGAAAATAAAAGTGTAGTGTGTGTGAGTGAGTGTATGTGTGTGTGTGGTTATACGTTTCCTTTTGTTCTAAACATGTTGACCTAATTTACAAGCGTAAGTTACAGCTAGAGAAAAAAAAAAAAAAAAAAGAAAAATCAAAAAAGAAAAAAAAAAAAGAAAAGGGACAAAACTCGAAACATGTTTGCTTATAAGATATTATTTTGGCTTACTAATTCAAGTGCTGCTTCGCTCGTCACTACCTCTGTTGAATGATTCTTGCTGGGATTTGTAGGGATTATGCAGACAACGATTGGGATTCCCATTACATATAAGTACATATACATATACACACATGAATATTTCTCCCTTTTCCTATTTGTATTGTATTTCATTTGAAAGGTTTGTGTTATTATTATTATTATTATTATTATTATTATTATTATTATTATTATTATTATTATTGCTATTATTACTTCTCCCCTATTCCAGTGTGATCGGAGAATGCACCGATTTTCCCCTCAGTGCCTACCCATTGGAGAGGGGGAGGGCAGCAGAGGGGGAGAGCCTCTCCCCTCCCCAATCGCCCACACCACATAGTGGAGGAGGCAGATTGAAGGAGGAGGCACCAGTAAGAGCAACCCCCTACCCCTTGGGAGGAGGTCTGCCCCGGGCGATGAAGGCTCTTCTTTCAGTCATCTAGTCTCAGACCAGTACCGATACCAGCGTAACTATAGGATTCCTTTTAGAAGTTGATTCTCCTACCCCCCTTTTGTAAATTTTGTTTGAATTTATTTATTTATTAACTTATTTTTAAAAATTGTGCTTTTACAGTTTTGGGGTAAATATAGTAAGCATAATCTCCACAAAATGTCGAATCGACGACTATGTAATCAGTCAATATTAACAGTAATAACAACAAAGATGGTAGTGCAGATAGAAGCAGCCCATAGAGAGAAGGGTAGATTAATAGACAACATCAAGGGAGAAAGAAAAAAAACAAAAACACAGGCAGTAAAACAATGAAATATATACATACATATATACATACATACATACATATACATAGAAGGAACAAATAGAAGGAGGGGCAAAATTAATGAATACATAAATAATATATAATTACTACGATAATAGTAATTAATTCTGTAGGAAATTAACCAGGGCTGACCAGCTAGTAATGGAAGAGTCTTGATTGTCCAGAGACATGAACTCCAAAGAAATATGATTTAGAAGCAGGTTTTTCCAGTGGGATATGCTTGTGTTGATTCTAGATTTCCAATTCACGAGAATGGTCTTTTTGGCGATGGTTAAGGCCACTATGAGCAATTTATTGTCTATGTGGGGATCCGTGTTAATTACTGAGGTATCTCCTAATAGGCAGAGAGAAGATGATAATGGGATGTGACGGCCCAGAAATGAGGAGAGATAATCTATAATGTTTTTCCAGAAAAGTTTGATAGGTGGACAATCCCAAAGTGCATGAATGTAGTTATCCTGAGTGTTCAGAGTGCAGTAGTTGCAGATGTCCGAGTTGGTGTGGCCCATTTGTGCTAGCCTGTGTCCTGTGTAATGTGTCCTGTGAAGAATTTTATTTTGAATAAGTTGTATGTTTGCATTGTTTGATATATTCTGAATATTGGTACATATGGATTTCCAGAATTGTTCATTCGGAGCAATATTTAGGTCTTTTTCCCATTTCTTGGTTGGTATGGATATTTCTTTATTAGATTGTTGAATGGTTATATATATTTTGGCTATTATTTTTTTTGTATGTTTAATATTCAGAAAGGTTAGAATTGGAGTTGGTGGGCTCAGATTGAATGTCACTGTGTTTTTAAGTTTTTCATTTGTAATCATACTGTACTTAAGTGTGTTAGTCGTTCATTTCTCCAACTGTTCACCATGTGATACTTTACTGACTTTTGCAGCGTCTGTTCCAGTCGTGGCTGGAGCAGTCTATGGCACCAGCGTTACAGTCTCTGGCACCAGCGTTACAGTCTATGGCACCAGTGTTACAGTCTATGGCACCAGCGTTACAGTCTGTGGCACCAGAGTTACAGTCTATGACACCAGTGTTACAGTCTATGGCACCAGCGTTACAGTCTATGACACCAGCGTTACAGTCTATGACACCAGTGTTACAGTCTGTGGCACCATTATTACAGTCTATGGCACCAGCATTGCAGTCTATGTCACTAGTGTTACAGTCTATGACACCAGTGTTACAGTCTATGGCACCAGTGTTACAGTCTATGGCACCATTATTACAGTCTATGGCACCAGCATTGCAGTCTATGTCACTAGTGTTACAGTCTATGACACCAGTGTTACAGTCTATGGCACCAGTGTTACAGTCTATGGCACCAGTGTTACAGTCTATGGCACCAGCGTTACAGTCTATGGCACCAGCGTTACAGTCTATGACACCAGTGTTACAGTCTATGGCACCAACGTTACAGTCTATGACACCAGTGTTACAGTCTATGGCACCAGTGTTACAGTCTATGACACCAGTGTTACAGTCTATGGCACCAGCATTACAGTCTGTGGCACCATTATTACAGTCTATGGCACCAGCATTGCAGTCTATGTCACTAGTGTTACAGTCTATGACACCAGTGTTACAGTCTATGGCACCAGTGTTACAGTCTATGGCACCAGCGTTACAGTATATGGCACCAGTGTTACAGTCTATGGCACCAGTGTTACAGTCTATGGCACCAGCATTGCAGTCTATGTCACTAGTGTTACAGTCTATGACACCAGCGTTACAGTCTATGGCACCAGCGTTACAGTCTATGGCACCAGCGTTACAGTCTATGGCACCAGCGTTACAGTCTATGGCACCAGCGTTACAGTCTATGGCACCAGTGTTACAGTCTATGGCACCAGCGTTACAGTATATGGCACCAGCGTTACAGTATATGGCACCAGCGTTACAGTCTATGGCACCAGCGTTACAGTCTATGGCACCAGTGTTACAGTCTATGGCACCATTATTACAGTCTATGGCACCAGCATTGCAGTCTATGTCACTAGTGTTACAGTCTATGACACCAGTGTTACAGTCTATAGCACCAGCGTTACAGTCTATGGCACCAGTGTTACAGTCTATGGCACCAGCGTTACAGTCTATGGCACCAGCGTTACAGTCTATGGCACCAGCGTTACAGTCTATGACACCAGTGTTACAGTCTATAGCACCAGCGTTACAGTCTATGGCACCAGCATTACAGTCTATGGCACCAGCGTTACAGTCTATGGCACCAGCGTTACAGTCTATGGCACCAGTGTTACAGTCTATGGCACCAGCGTTACAGTCTATGGCACCAGTGTTACAGTCTATGGCACCAGCGTTACAGTCTATGGCACCAGCGTTACAGTCTATGGCACCATAGTAAACTCTGCACGGGCTATCGGAGATGTTGTTATTGTTCTCCTGCGCTGGCACTTGTGTGGATTTGGGGATTTCTCTGACGAAGGGGGGACACGGACTGAGCGATGGTGTGAGTGGTTTGACGCAGCAGGTGGAGTGAGTGACAGAGGCGCTGGGCCAGAGGGAGAGGACAGAAAGTGGTTAGCGGTAGCTCGAAATCTGATCAAAAATAACGAGAATGGACACGCATAAATATCCGAGTCCTGATTGGGAGGTGTTGTCCGATTCCAATCGATTTCCGATAACGTGATCGGATCGGGACATCCCTAATTGTTATTCTTGAAGTAGATTTATCATATTTGACCGTATTTCTGCTCCAGCAAAATTGTAATGAGGCATCTGTACTTTTTATTTTTTCAAAGTCAAAACCAATCTTTAGTTCCTACTCTGTCATTTGTAAGTGCATGATTGATTACATTAACAGAGACGTTTGTGAAAAACCTCCTATACAGTCAGATACAAACAATAATCAGTCAAACAGTTGGTGAAGCGCTTGCACCACCATCAAACCCACAGAGTGGAATAAAAGAACAAAAAGCACAAAAACACTTTCACTTTAGTTACAACGTGCACAAGCTGAGACTTTGTTTTGTCAGGTGAGAATGTTAACAGTACTTTTTCTTATAAGTGTCTTTTCACTCAGACATAAAGACACTTGTTCTTGTGGCTGAGCTCATTTCCTATTTGCTGTTTCTTTATTTCAAAATAAAAGCCCTGTTCTTACGGTTGTGCCGCCCTGATATTTTAACATTACAAATTGTCGGACAAAAGGTTTTTAGTTTTCTCAAAACCTTTATAACTATTAATATTCACAAATGAGGCTTATTTGAAAGATATTTAATACACAATTATGCCCTGATGTTTTATTTTTCATTTGTTACCCTGAAAATACCATTTTCAGAAGCTTTATTAGTCTAATCGTTTGCTCGGACGGTTGCACCACCTGACATTTCAGGGGTTTGAGGTGTGAAAACATTCAAAAATATACATTATTGAAATGTCATGAAAATGTGTTTAAACTAAATCGGTTTTGTAGAATAAAGTGATAAATGTAATGAAAAGAACAAATTATTTTTAAAATAAATTTAACACTCGTATAAAAACAGGCACGTCCTGAATGACCCGTATAGTCAGAGACCTTTCACACCTGCAGCCCGAACCTTCTTGACCTGACCTAAATTATGTCAAATAAGTAAGATTTAGATGAAGATTTACATTCTATGACCTCCCTTAAAAACATTAGCATCAGTATTTGTAAAACATAAGTCTCTGTGAACGACACAGACATGTTCATGTCATGAAGCACATTTGATCTGAAAAGATCTGAAACAAACTCATCACAGCTGTTCCTCTCCAGTGTGGATCCTCTTCATGTGGTTCTTTAGGTGGGATGACAGAGTAAAGGTCTTCTCACACTGCTCACACCTGTATGGCCTCTCTCCAGTGTGGATCCTCATGTGACGTTCAAGATCCTGTGACCGACTGATTGTTTTCCGACACTGCTCACACTCGTACGGCTTTAGTCCATCATGGACTCTCTTGTGTTGCCTGAGAACTGAGAGCTGATTAAATGACTTCCCACACTCATCACAGCTGTATTCCTTTTCCCCAGCATGTATCTTCATGTGGTCTTTGAGGCTGGATGACACAGTAAAGGTCTTCTCACACTGCTCACAGCTGTATGGCCTTTCTCCAGTGTGGATCCTCATGTGCTTTTTAAGACTTGCAGACTCAGTAAACACATGTCCACACAGGCCACACTCAAAGGGCTTTTCCCCAGTGTGGATCCTCATGTGTGTTTTGAGGCTGGATGACTGAGTAAAGGTCTTCCCACACTGCTCACAGCTGTATGGTCTCTCTCCAGTGTGGATCCTCATGTGGTTTTTGAGGCTGGATGACTGAGTAAAGGTCTTCCCACACTGTTCACAGCTGTATGGCCTCTCTCCAGTGTGGATTCTCATGTGACGTTTAAGATTGCATGATGTAGTAAATCCTTTCCCACACTGCTCACAGCTGTAAGTCTTTCCCTGTGTGCGGGGAGTCTGCAGAGGCTGAGCTGGGTCCATTTCTCTGCAGACAGAAACAGGAGTTAGTGTCTGTGTCACTCACATTATTGTGTAAAACACAAAATGTAGTTTGACCTGGTGTGACCCTCCCCCTTCCTCTGTTCTCATTCACACACACAGTATCACCCCTCCCCCATCAGCTCACTGTGAATCAGCAACAAACTCCAAAAGACACTTTGGAAACAGGATTCCTGTCGTTTTGCTCCTCGTTTAAACTGCTGAAAAGCCTGGCTCCAAAGAGTTTTTCTTTTTCTAAAAAGTGCAATGATCCGTGAGACAATGCTGGGCTGTGTATCATAGTTTTAACCACGCTGGTTTTTGTACATCAGTAATAAAAAGGTGAAGCTTAAATCGAGCGCTGGAGCTGCAGAAGAAAGTCCAGTCTATGTTTCCCCAGCTCACACAGACAGGGTCACACAAAGGCCCAGAGTCCAGCTGGAAGTCACTGGGGGCTTTTATAGCTCTGTGTGGAAAGCCCCTCCCCAAAGGAGCCCCCCCTCACCTCTGTGGATGAAACCTCCGCTGCCCCCCCTCCTCCTCCTCTTTCCAGCTCATTGTTCCTGCTCCACACCTAAAGCTCTGGTTGGTCAGGCCTTTGAGAGTCAATAGTCGGCTTGCAGATTCAACAGATTGAAAGGAAGTTTTCTCTGCACAAATTTAACCAGGCTCTATCATGACTTGTTCACAGAAAACATCGACAATGTTGGCCCTCTCTACTCGGAGCTACATGCCTGATTTTGATGTGAAAACATTCAATAAAACTATATATTTCCCCTCATGTTTGTGTCAGTATCCACAGCTCAAGTTTGAAAGTTTGATTTGCACAAGTTTTCCCAAACATTCTTTCTTATTGCCTAAAGGAGCGAGGCCTCCTTATGATCATCCACATCTACAACAAATGTATGAACACAAAAGAGGAAATGCGAGTGTAACATTGGCCTTTTATGAAACTAGTTTACCTTATATGGGCAATTTAAATCAGCGCCCTTGAATGAGTGGAAATAGCTTTGTTTCAATTTCCAAACACAAACTCACTAGTTTACCTCATATGGTTCATTCTCGCTTCAGTTTCAGCCCAAAAGTGTGATTAATGTCGCAGCAGAGCGGAGTTAGCGTTAGCCCTGAGCACCGCTAGCATCACAGCTGCCTCCGCGTGCGACACACGGGTGACTTTTACCGCTGTTTCTCGCGTTATTTTACGGTATTTGTTTTTCTTCGTCTCTCACCCCCGGGCGCGCGCAGTCACTCCAGATTATAAAACATCCACGCTCCAACTCAGCACAAATGTGTAAAAAACAAAACAAACAAACAAAAAACATGTGACTTCCGCCCAGGCAGCGCTGACCCAGAGAGCAGCGGCCTCTGCTGGACAAGGGCGGGATGACACGTTTGAGATCGTCTGTAAAGTCAGACACTTTCTGCTTTTTGGTGGTTATTGTGTAAAAACTAAACCACATAAATACATAAATGAACCATTTGCAGACATTTTAGGATGTTTTCTAACAGTGTGTATTAAAAAATAATTTCAATGATATTAAAAATTATATTTAAAAAAAACTTTTCCTCTGGGCAAAATCACCGCCACATTTACTGCAGAAATTTACATTTAAATTCATAAAATATAAGTTTCTACATTTTAATGTGTCCCATAAACAGGAAATACAAACATCAGGCTTTATTTCTGTACAGAAGTTTCATGTAAAAAACGATGAAACTTTGTCCCTAAAACCAATGACGTTTCATGACGTGACAACATCGTAAACAAATGGAGTTTGTACATCATTTATTTCCAAACATGCATGTCTATAAAACCTGCACTGTTCCGCAAAAGTGGCTTTAATTTTCATGTTCAAAGACAAAGAATCAGGCAAATCCAAAATGCGAAACTTTTTATTGGTGACAAATGAACCTTGTGCCGTTAACTTTCTGCCACCACTGGGAGTGTTTCGTACGTTCGGTGCATTTCGATGCTTTACACGGCCATAAAATTGTCAAAGATTAATATTTTTTAGCTTATTTTTTTATTGTTTTCATGAAAGAGTCCTCTTTCCATTGACATATTAACTTTATAAATTATCAAACAGTATTAACCCTTTAAATGCCAGTGTTTGTCATATACGACCATCAGTAATGTTGAATAATATGAAATAATTCTAAAATTACACTTTTTTTTAAACCATGGCTCCTGTCAGTGTGACCGGCCTGTCCGTGTGGATAATCAACAGGAAGATTCACTTTGGTGTATTTTTTGTTATACTGTAAAGTCAGTTTGTTTAGTTGGCTGTTACCTGGCTGAACACTGCTAAAGGGGTGGATTTTTAAATGGAGGGGTTTGATTTGTACTATAAAAATAGAGAGAAGAAAGTGGCAATACATGTGTTGATTCACAAAAGAATGGAGGATATGACCATAGCTCTTGATGATTTAATGGAATGCAATTACAATTGAAGTTTCAATAGAAAACAACAAAAACAAAATTATTGTGGGTTGTATATGCAGAACACCAGGATCGAACGTCGAAGTCTTCACTGAATGGATAGAAAATATTTTCTCAAACTCGAAAAAACAAATGTTTATTTGCGGTGATTATAATATTGATTTATTAAGTGAGTAAAGTCAACTGAGGAGTTTAATAATGCAATGTATAGCATGGGTTTATTACCCAAAATCACAAAACCAAGTAGAATTACTACAAGTAGTGCAACGTTAATTGATAATATCTTTACTAATGTCACAGAAAGTTGTACTGTGAGTGGACTGCTTTACGCCGATATAAGCCACCATCTTCCCATGTTCACCGTTTATCAATGTGGATATAAGAAACAGAGTGAAACAAGTTATTTTAAAAATGGACGCATAAAATCAGAGGCAGCTATTGATCAATTAAAAATGGATTTACAGAATCAAAAGTGGGAAGAAGTCCTAGAAGCTAATGACCTTGATTCAGCATATGACCAGTTCCTCAGAGTATTTACCTGTTTATTTGATAAAAACTGCCCTGTTACCAAATCTAGGATTCAGAAGAAGAATATACAAAGCCCATGGATGCCAAAGGGGCTCATCAAGTCATGTAAAAAGAAAAATGTGTTGTATAGGCAATACATAAAATGCAGATCTCCGGAGAAGGAGTATACATATAAAACCTATAGTAATAAGCTGACCAAAATTAAATTAAATTATATATTATAAATCGAGGGCTAATGTTTATCCAAACTACTTCTCTGATGAGGACAAAAGTATAACCGACATGAATACAGTGGTCAACGGTTTCAAACAACAAATTCTTTATAAATGTTGGACCAAATCTTGCCAGTAAAATAGTGTCACCTAAAGAAACCATGATCTTCGAATCTGAGGAAACCATCAAATCTTCAATGTTTCTAAGCCCTGTAGTTGAAGAAGAAGTCTCAGAAATAGTGCATGATTGTAAGAATAAAACATCAGTGGACTGGAATGATTTAGACATGGTAATGGTCAAGAAGGTCATTAGGGAAATTGTTGGACCATTGACTCACATCTTTAACCTGTCTCTTTGCTCAGGACAGTTTCCAAGCAAAATGAAGGTTGCCAAGGTCATACCGTTATTTAAAAACGGGGATAATCACAATTACACCAATTACAGACCAATTTCTATATTATCACAGTTCTCTAAAATATTAGAAAAACTGTTTTCTAAAAGACTTAACGACTTTATAGAAAGCCAGCATGTTCTCACCAACAGTCAGTCTGGTTTCAGAACACATAGATCAACGGCAACGGCACTTATGGAATTAATAATAGAAATAACAGATTGCATTGAGAATAAACAGATTGCAGCTGGTATATTTATTGACCTCAGCAAGGCATTTGATACTATTGATCATAATATTTTATATGGCAAACTCAAAAGATATGGTATCAGGGGAATAAGTTTAGATTGGATTAAGAGTTATTTAAGGAACAGGCCAATTTGTTCAAATTGGTCATTACAAATCCTCTTATCTGGAATTAAGCAGTGGACGACCACAAGGTTCAGTAATAGCACCTTATTTATTCCTATTGTATATTAATGATATTGTTAAAGTTTCTAAATGTTTCAAATGTATCCTTTTTGCGGATGACACCAGTATACTATGTTCTAGTGAAAGTGTGCTGCAGCTGCCAAGTCTAATCACATCAGAAATGAATACATTGAAACAATGGTTTGAGCTGAACAAGCTGTCCTTAAACCTAAGCAAAACAAAACTAATGATCTTTGGAAACTGTAAAAAAATACCCGAAGTAAATGTAAAAATCAATAATACAATAATTGAGCAAGTATGTTTGAATACATTTCTGGGTGTGATTGTCGACAGCAGAATCGGCTGGAAGCCACACATCAGTTATATTAAAACAAAAATCACTAAAAGTATTGGAATTTTAAGAAAAACAACAAGTGTACTGGATCAAAGAACTCTGCTCACCCTGTATAAAACAGTGATTTCTTCCATATCTGACTTATTGTTGTGAGATTTGGGGGAACACGTATAAGAGTACTTTACTACCTTTATTCATCTTACAAAAAAAGGCACTAAGAATAGCGCACAAGGTTGGTTATAGAGAGCATACAAACCCTTTATTTCATAAAAGCCACATTTTGAAACTTGAGGATTTAGTCAGTTTTAGGACAGCACAAGTCATTTTTAAAGCAAGACAAAAAGTGCTCCCAGAAAATGTTCAAAGAAGGTTCAAAGATAGAGATGGTGCATATTATTTAAGGGGGAAATGGAAATTTAAATACCCAAAAGTAGATTCAACAAAAAAGAGTATGTGTATAACAGTCTGTGGTGTAAAATTATGGAATAAACTGGATGAAAAGCTAAAAGAATGTGCGACTATTAAGCACTTTAAATGTATGTATAAAAACCTGCTTGTTCAAGAATACAATAAGAATGTAAAGTGTCAGGGCTGCAGCTGTTATCGCCCCTTGTCTGATTTCCATGTGACCGTCCTTGTTTCCTTCCACACTCCTACTTAAATAAATATATCAAACACATACAGCAAATACTAGGGCGAGCGAGAGGTAACCGGTGCTCGAGTGGGACCACCCTGGCACCGGGTCGCTAAAAATCCGGGGCAGTATCAGACAGCAGCAATAACCTGTTACCATTCCATACATAAGAATGTGCTGTAAGACAGTATTCTACACCTGATTCTATACAACAAAAGACGATGTAAACGTATTTCCTATGTTTGATCACGGCTGTGTATCTACATCCTGAACCATGTGTTAATTATGGTTATGTATATCTTAATTGTACCATAATGAGCTGGTGTCAGAGAACAAACCGGAATGTAAAAGAACGGCAGTTGTAAAGTTTGTAAAAGGGGTCGGCATAAATAAGCATTGTTTGCTTTAGCCAACTCCCTTTTGGGCATTATTGTGTTTCTTTTCTTTTTCTTCTAAAACTTGGAACTTGGAATTGCTCAAACAAACTAAACTAAACTAAAGAGCATCATGTGCCAGAAAATGACACAAATATCCCATGATTTCACAGCATTGAACTATATATTAATAAAATCATAAAATCTTTTTCTACATTTTAATGTGTCCCATAAGCAGAAAACAAATACATCATGGTTTATGTCTGTACATACGCCTCATATATAAACTAACTTTGGCCCCAAAACAAGTTTCATTTTGTGACGTCACAACATCGTAAACTACGACGGCAAATTAAACACAGACCGTAAAATGCTTTCAAAATGAATCGTCCATTTACGGGATTTCACAATATAGTGGCTAAAACCCACTGGGACAAAACTCTGATTCAAATTCTTTGAAAAACAATATTTTATTATAAGAAAGATACAATTAAGGCGCTGAAAAAGCAACAAAAAAGTTACAAAGATGCAACAAAATGGAGGATGAAAAGTCATGAAAAAGCAACAAAAAAGCATCAGAAACACAACCAAAAAGATACAAAAATTGACTAGAAACTTAGGAAAACAATTGCCAAAATACAAGAAAAATGTGACGACAACGTTTGTAGGTCTTAGCTTTCAAATGAGGGGTCACACTGGTCTATTCATAGGCTGTAAACTCCAGTCAAGAAGCTTCTAGATTTGTGTAATGAGGAACTGGAGAAAATGTTGTTGGTTCAGGTGGGGGTTAAGAGGTTAAAAAGTGTCAAATCAGTGAAAAGCTTTACATTCACTAAACACTAAAACATCAGCGAGTCTGAAAAATGAGTTTGAAAAACAGTCGACTCAATAAGTCTCTGTGAACGACACAAACAGGAATGAAAAAACACATGAGGAAAACAGCACAAGGCACTAGGCAATGAAGACACTATTTACATCAGGAAGATTTAGATGAAGATTTGGGCCCAATCTCAATTCTCCCCCTTAGCCCTGCGCTAAGCCCTTTCCCTTCGTTTTGCGCGTGCACGAGAGACGAAGGGGTGTCCCAATTCTAATTTGCGGTGAGGGAGAGGGTCACATAGCCCTTCAAGTGAGGGTTTTTCTGATGCACACTTCAGACGAAGGGGTAGGAGGAGTTTGACAAAACACGGAAATAAGCTGCGAAATAAATTCACGAACATCATCACTAAGAACTCTTACAACATTTATAAAGTTGCAGAACGCTTCGTTCATGACTTTATTCGCTTTGTGTAACAATTAGAACAGTCTATTGCGTTAAACGTGTCAGTTCTATGTTTTCGCTTTGCTGCTGCGAACGCTATATTTGCGCTGTATTGGCTGACTTTTGCGATTTCTTTCCAAACTTTCGATACGTCGCTATGCCATGACACACGGGGTTCATCGCCGCTGCGCCCGCTGTCTCCCCGCGGTCTCCCCGCTGTCTGTCTACCCGCTGTCTGTCTACCCGCTGTCTCCCCGCTGTCTGTCTACCCGCTGTCTGTCTACCCGCTGTCTCCCCGCTGTCTGTCTACCCGCTGTCTGTCTACCCGCTGTCTCCCCGCTGTCTGTCTACCCGCTGTCTGTCTACCCGCTGTCTGTCTACCCGTGCCGCTGTGCTCTGAGCCCAGACCCGTGCCGCTGTGCTCTGAGCCCAGACCCGTGCCGCTGTGCTCTGAGCCCAGACCCGTGCCGCTGTGCTCTGAGCCCGGGTCCGTGGCTGTCTGTCCCCAGTCTGAGCGCACCTCGGCAGCCTCCGCTCAGGCCCGGGCTCAGAGCGGAGGCTGCGGGTGCCTGTTCCCGCCCTGTGCGCACTGCGAGCGGGTCTACCTCTGTCCATCCCCGCTGAGTGTGCTACATGAGCAGATCTCTTGCAGCTCTGGCTGCAGCCACAGCGACTCACGGTAGAAGCCGAAACACACGGACGGGGGAAGGAGCATGTAGCACCGAATGAAGCAGAAACAGATGAAAATCTGTTGGGTTTAGGATGAGACGAATCCTGTTGTTTAGGTGTTACAGAACAGTATCGGTCAAGTGATGATATCGGTCAGTAGTTTTTTTTTTTTTACATAACCACAATCATCTGTGTTAATAGTCAGTGCAGTCAAATGGAGGGCTGTCCCATTTCTTAGGGCGGTCTTTTCAACCCTCGCCCTTCGCCCTTGGTTTCAGGGTGTAGGGAAAGGGCAAGGGCTAGGGATAGGGGTAGGGGTAGAAAAGAGAATTGAGATTGGGCCTTACATTCTATGACCTCCCTTAAAAACATCAGCATCAGTATTTGTAAAACATAAGTCTCTGTGAACGACACAGACATGTTCATGTCATGAAGCACATTTGATCTGAAAATATCTGAAGGTCTGAACAAACTCATCACAGCTGTTCCTCTCCAGTGTGGATCCTCTTCATGTGGTCTTTAAGGTGTGATGACCGAGTAAAGGTCTTCTCACACTGCTCACATCTGTATGGCCTCTCTCCAGTGTGGATCCTCATGTGACGTTCAAAAGCAAACAACAAACTGAATCTTTTCCCACACTGCTCACACTCGTATGGCTTTAGTCCATCATGGACTCTCTTGTGTTTCCTGAGAACTGAGAGCTGATTAAATGACTTCCCACACTCATCACAGCTGTATTCCTTTTCCCCAGCATGTATCTTCATGTGGTCTTTGAGGCTGGATGACCGAGTAAAGGTCTTCTCACACTGCTCACAGCTGTATGGCCTCTCTCCAGTGTGGATTCTCATGTGATTTTTAAGACTTGCAGAGTCAGTAAACACATGTCCACACAGGCCACACTCAAAGGGCTTTTCTCCAGTGTGGATCCTCATGTGACGTTTAAGATTGCGTGATGTAGTTAATTCTTTCCCACACTGCTCACAGCTGTATGGCCTCTCTCCAGTGTGGATTCTCATATGACGTTTTAGACCATGTGATGTAGTAAATCCTTTCCCACACTGCTCACAGCTGTATGGCCTCTCTCCAGTGTGGATTCTCATGTGACGTTTTAGACCACATGATGTAGTCAATCCTTTCCCACACTGCTCACAGCTGTATGTCTTTCCCTGTGTGCGGGGAGTCTGCAGAGGCTGAGCTGGGTCCATTTCTCTGCAGACAGAAACAGGAGTTAGTGTTGTGTCACACACATTATTGTGTAAAACACTAAATGTAGTTTGACCTGGTGTGACCCTCCCCCTCCCTCTGTTCTCATTCACACATACAGTATCACCCCTCCCCCATCAGCTCACTGTGAATCAGCAACAAACTCCAAAAGACACTTTGGAAACAATTGTAGTTTTGCTCCTCGTTTAAACTGCTGAAAAGCCTGGCTCCAAAGAGTTTTTCTTTTTCTAAAAAGTGCAATGATCCGTGAGACAATGCTGGGCTGTGTATCATAGTTTTTATCATAGTTTTTCTACATCAGTAATAAAAAGGTGAAGCTTAAATCGAGCGCTGGAGCTGCAGAAGAAAGTCCAGTCTATGTTTCCCAGCTCACACAGACAGGGTCACACACAGGTCCAGAGTCCAGCTGGAAGTCACTGGGGGCTTTTATAGAGCTGTGTGGAAAGCCCCTCCCCAAAGGAGCCCCCCCTCACCTCTGTGGATGAAACCTCTGCTGCCCCCCCTCCTCCTCCTCTTTCCAGCTCATTGTTCCTGCTCCACACCTAAAACTCTGGTTGGTCAGGCCTTTGAGAGTCAATAGTCGGTGTAACATCCTAGCCCTAGAAACGCTGTAACAAGGTAATATGTGGATGTATTGTAAGCACCGCGAGACTTTGTATACATGCATGAGATCCAATATGGCCAAGTAAACAGACCTGAAGTTATACCGGTTTGGTTATTCTACAATAATAAGTTCATGCCAGAGGGCAAATACAACATGGTGTCAGAGTAGAGGCCAGTATACCCACCGACAGAGCCAACAATGGAAATGTACGGCATTCCATGGCCACGGATGGACTGGGATTCAGCCAACTTGCCGGAGGCGTGGTGGCGTTTCAAGCAGCAAGTTGAGCTAACATTCTCAGGACCGCTCCGCGAAAAAGAGGAACCTGACAAATGCAGCTATCTTCTACTGTGGATTGGAGAGAAGGGACGCGATATCTATAACACATGGACACTTACGGCGGATGAGGCAAAGAAGTTACAGACGTACTATGACAAGTACACAGCCTACATCACTCCTAAGTCCAACCCGATCTACGCCAGGTACCGTTTCCACGAGAAAGTACAAGCTACCGGTGAATCATTCGAGCACTTTGTAACCGAACTGCAGCTATTGGTAAAAGACTGCGGCTACCCAAATAGCGATGAAATGGTCCGCGGAGCTAGTCTCACCCTGGAAAAGGCAATAGATGTCGCTCGCTCACATGAACTGGCTCAAACACAACTAAAAGAGATGACCGAATCAAAAGACAAAACGGACGTTGTGCACGCAGTAAAACAGCGGCAAGGCACTCCTAAATATGCAAAGCCCAATGACACAAAACAAGCAAGTAAAGAATACTACAGATGCGCGGGATCTCACAGTCTCAAAGAAACATGTCCGGCAAAAGGTAAACAATGCATGAAGTATAAAAAGTACAACCACTTCGCCAGGGCATGCAAGGATAAAAGCGCAAAGCCTCAAAGGAGACCCGTGCATGCCTTGGAGCAAAACGACGATGAACAGTGTGAACTTTTCATTGATAGCATCACTACTGTAAACACAAACAAGAGCAATGTCCAAGCCTATGCAGACATACAAGTGGGTCCCAAGAAGGAAACAATACAGTTCAAAATCGACACAGGTGCAGAAATCAACGCTATTCCAAACAGTATATACAATACACTGTTTAAGACTGTACCGATAACACCACCTGCACAATCCATAACAGCTTATGGTGGCAAGGCGTTAAAGGTACGCGGCATCTGCAACCTAACGTGTGAACAGAAAAAACACAAAACACTGGACTTTCACATCATCCACGCAAAAGCACCACCCATCCTAGGGCTGAGTGCCAGCTTAGAACTGAACCTCATCAGGCTTGTCATGGGGGTGAGTGAAAGTCATACAAAAACAGACATTGACCCGAAAGCACTGTTGAAAGAATACGCAGATGTTTTTCAGGGTATTGGAGAGTTTCAAGGAGAATGCACTTTCCGCATCGACCCAAACGCAACGCCAGTGGTCTGGCCTCCACGCAGAGTCCCCATCGCCCTATGAGGACGTATTAAGGAAGAGCTCGACAGGATGGAGGACGACAAAATCATCACAAGGGTAACCGAACCTACAGAATGGGTCAACGCCCTTGTTGTTGTTGAAAAGGCCCAAAGACCCAGACTGCGTGTGTGTCTAGACCAAAGAGACCTAAACAAGGCTAGAGACCTCATTACCCTCTGCCCACACTCGAAGATGCCACAACGAAGCTAGCGGGAGCTCAGTATTTTAGCGTACTTGATGCCAGATCGGGCTACTGGGCTATAAAACTGAGTGAGGAATCATCTCTACTGACGACTTTTAACACACCATTTGGCAGATACAGATTCCTCAGACTGCCTTTCGGGGTAAGCTCAGCTCAAGATGAATTCCAAAGGCGTGTGGACGAGACGTATGAAGGACTGAAAGGTGTCACTGCAATCGTGGATGACGTTCTCGTTTTTGGTCAAACCAAAGAAGAACACGATCAAAATGTGCGAGCTATGTTACAAGAGAGAGGGGACTCAAGTTAAACCCAGATAAGTGCAAAATCTGCGTCCAGGAAGTCAGCTATTTTGGCGACACCCTCTCAAACAAAGGGATCAGCCCAGACCCCAAAAAGATCAATGCCATACAAGATATGCAACCCCCACAGTCCAAGTCCGAGCTAGAGACTGTTCTAGGGATGATCAACTATTTGGCCAGATTTACACCGCACATCTCAGAGGTAAACGCACCATTAAGGCAGTTGTTGAAACAAGACAGTGAGTTTGTGTGGGATGCTATCCATGACAGAGCATTCAGCAAGATTAAAGAGCTGATCACAAACCACCCAGTACTAACGTACTTTGATCCACAGAAAGAACTCACATTACAAGTGGACGCTTCAAAATGTGGTTTGGGCGCGGTTCTGCTCCAGGATGAAAAACCAGTTGCCTATGCATCCAAATCACTAAACAATACTGAACAAAACTACGCCCAAATCGAAAAGTATAACATCCACATCACGTACAAGCCGGGAAAGGAAATACCGGTGGCGGACACTTTGTCACGGAAGTCTATTCACCTTATTCCGCCCCGCCCACTTTTGCCACTTTTTGCGTTGTCTCGGCGCCTCTTTTTCCTGACACTTCCGGTCGAGCGCGAAGCCTGTTCATTTTAACGGAGAACGAGGGAAAATATTCTCCGCTCAAATCTGATGTTTAGTCGATTGATTTGTGTAAAATGTCCGATGTTCATTTGCACCAACATGTCAACACTGCACCGTTTCTCTGGGCGGCCTGAAAACGGCTTTGTTTTCGTGTAGTGACTGATTTTATGCGGACTTCTCCAGCCCCATGTTAACACAAAGGAGAAAAGGGGCGGGCACAATTCATGGCGGCGCCCACGCGAACGTCCGGAATAAGGTGAATAGAACACTACGATGACAGCTTATGTGAAGGTATGGACGCACAAATACATACCCTCATGAGCAACCTACCAGTAAGTGACAACAAACTGCAGGAAATCAAAATGGCTACTGCTAGGGCTGTGCAATTAATCGAAATTCGATTACGATTTCGATTACAACAGTAAACGATTACAAAATTAGCATAATCGCAAAAAAACGATTACATATTTTTTTTTTCAAATTTTTTCAATTTTTTCAATTTTTTTTTTTCAAATTTTAATTTTTGGATTTTTGTCACTTTTTTGCTGGATTTTTGTCACTTTTTTTGATGGATTTTTGTCTTTTTTTGCTGGATTTTTGTCTTTTTTTTAATGTTTTTTTTTTAAAGGCAACAAATAATCGTTTGAATAATCGTAATTTCAATTATGACAAAAATAATCGTGATTATTATTTTTTCAATAATCGAGCAGCCCTAGCTACTGCTCAAGACGCTCAACCCACAACACTTAAACAAGTCACAAAGATAGGGTGGCCCGACAGGCGCAAACAATGCCCGCCACTCATCCAAGAATTCTGGAATCACAGAGACGAGATTTGTGAAGTTGATGGTATAATGTTCAAAGGTGAGAAAATAATAGTCCCCCAGAGCCTCAGAAAGGACATGCTAGACCGCATCCATGCCAGTCACCATGCCGGTCACATGGGTGTTGAGAAATCGAAAAGCAGGGCACGAGACCTTCTGTTTTGGCCACTCATGGGTCAGCAAATAGAAACTCTGGTTGGACAGTGTAGCACATGAAAGTCACGACTTTATCACGTAGTAGACTACTACAGCCGTTTCTTCGAAATGGAAAAACTGAGCAGTTGTACTGCAGCTGCTGTAGTCGCAAAACTCAAGGCAGCATTTGCACGTCACGGCATTCCTGAGCGCGTCATCAGCGACAATGGCCCCTGTTACAATGCAGATGAGTTTCACCGTTTTGCAGAGGTATGGGACTTTACTCATATTACCAGCAGCCCCAGATACCCTCAAAGTAACGGCCTCGCTGAAAAGACAGTACAAACAGCCAAACGCATTTTGGACAAAGCTAAAAGCGACGGCAAGGATCACTACATTGGACTTTTGGAATACAGAAACACACCTGTTGAAAACCTTAAGTCCCCAGCCCAACTGCTAATGAGCCGCAGGTTACGCTCTATTCTCCCTGCAACAGCAAAACAGCTTCGACCCACAGTCACTTCTCAGCGCACCATACGAGAGCGAGAGTCATGCCAACAACGACAGCAGTTCTACTACAACAGATCAGCGAAAGCACTACCACCCTTGGCAGAAGGAACACCCATCCGTTTCCACCAACAGGATGGATCCTGGCAGCCTGCAAAAGTGATTAAACCTGCTCACACTGACAGGAGCTATCACATCCAAACTGAGGAAGGGCAGTCACTTCAGCGCAACAGACGCCACCTCTGCAAAACCAAAGAGACCCATGGCACAACCGAAGAACGCGAACTTGCGCCACAAGTGAGAGACAATACATCCGAGCCTGTCCAACCTCAAACTGGCCAGTCACAACACGAGTCCGGCTATGTTACAAGATCAGGCCGCGCCATCAAGCCAAGACAAATACTTGATTTAAATGTTGTTTACTAAACTAACAAAAAATGCTAGCTAAAAAAAAAAAAGATTTTGAGATGTTTGAAATGTTTTAAGCACAAGCTACGGGTATTATTCTCATATGCCGTTCAGCACTTTAATTTAAGTATTGGCAAATTTACAGGCCAGTAATAAGCAGTGTGGTTATTCTACAATAATAAGTTCATGCCAGAGGGCAAATACAACAGTCGGCTTGCAGATTCAACAGATTCAAAGGAAGTTTTCTCTGCACAAATTTAACCAGGCTCTATCATGACTTGTTCACAGAAAACATCGACAATGTTGGCCCTCTCTACTCGGAGCTACATGCCTGATTTTGATGTGAAAACATTCAATAAAACTATATATTTCCCCTCATGTTTGTGTCAGTATCTACAGCTCAAGTTTTAAAGTTTGATTTGCACAAGTTTTCCCAAACATTCTTTCTTATTGCCTAAAGGAGCGAGGCCTCCTTATGATCATCCACATCTACAACAAATGTATGAACACAAAAGAGGAAATGCGAGTGTAACATTGGCCTTTTATGAAACTAGTTTACCTTATATGGGCAGTTTAAATCAGCGCCCTTGAATGAGTGGAAATAGCTTTGTTTCAATTTCCAAACACAAACTCACTAGTTTACCTCATATGGTTCATTCTCGCTTCAGTTTCAGCCCAAAAGTGTGATTAATGTCGCAGCAGAGCGGAGTTAGCGTTAGCCCTGAGCACCGCTAGCATCACAGCTGCCTCCGCGTGCGACACACGGGTGACTTTTACCGCTGTTTCTCGCGTTATTTTACGGTATTTGTTTTTCTTCGTCTCTCACCCCCGGGCGCGCGCAGTCACTCCAGATTATAAAACATCCACGCTCCAACTCCGCACAAATGTGTAAAAAACAAAACAAACAAACAAAAAGCATGTGACTTCCGCCCAGGCCGCGCTGACCTAGAGAGCAGCGGCCTCTGCTGGACAAGGGCGGGACGACACGTTTCAGATCGTCTGTAAAGACACTTTCTGCTTTTTGGTGGTTATTGTGTAAAAACTAAACCACATGATTACATAAATTAACCATTTGCAGACATTTTAGGATGTTTTCTAACAGTGTGTATAAAAAAATAATTTCAATTATATTAAAAATTATATTTAAAAAAACTTTTCCTCTGGGCAAAATCACTGCTACATTTACTGCAGAAATTTACATTTAAATCAACAAAACATAATTTTCTACCTTTTAATGTGTCCCATAAACAGGAAATACAAACATCAGGCTTTATTTCTGTACAGAAGTTTCATGTAAAAAACAATGAAACTTTGTCCCTAAAACCAATGACGTTTTGTGACGTCACAACATCGTAAACAAATGGAGTTTGTGCATCATTTATTTCCAAACATGCATGTCTATAAAACCTGCACTGTTCCGCAAAAGTGGCTTTAATTTTCATGTTCAAAGACAAAGAATCAGGCAAATCCAAAATGTTAAACTTTTTATTGGTGACAAATGAACCTTGTGCCGTTAACTTTCTGCCACCACTGGGAGTGTTTCGTACGTTCGGTGCATTTCGATGCTTTACACGGCCATAAAATTGTCAAAGATTAATATTTTTTAGATATTATTTTTTTTTTGTTTTCATGAAAGAGTCCTCTTTACATTGACATATTAACCTTAAAAATTATCAAACAGTATTAACCCTTTAAATGCCAGTGTTTGTCGTATACGACCATCAGTAATGTTGAATAATATGAAATAATTCTGAAATTACACCTTTTTTTAACCATGGCTCCTGTCAGTGTGACCGGCCTGTCCGTGTGGATAATCAGCAGAAAGATTGACTTTGGTGCATTTTTTGTTTTGCACTCTTAAATGGATAGGAGATGTAAGGCCTGAAAGAGTAGTGATCTGCTCTGACTCAGCGGCTGCTCTGATGGCCCTTGAGGCAGGTAGTTCCCAGACTAGGCCTGATTTAGTGTGTGATGCCCTACTTGCCTTGTACCGGGCAGAGAGGGAGGGGACGGATGTGGACTTTTTGTGGGTCCCAGCCTATGTAGGAGTTGTGGGGAATGAAGTTGTAGACCAGGTGGCGAAGGAAGCGTTAAATAATGAAAATATAGATGTGCTGGTTGCGTTTGGTAGGTCGGAAAATCGCAGTCTCGTAAGAAAGGAAATATATGCCCAGTGGCAGCGAGAGTGGGAGGCAGAGCAGAGGGGTAGGCACTTCTATAATATTCAGAGGCGGGTCGGGGGCACTGCATCCTGGGGAAACAATAGAAGAGAGCAGGTCCTGATAACAAGGCTGCGGCTTGGACACTGTGGACTGGCGTCTGACCTCCATCTGATTGAGAAGCACAGGAACGGCCTGTGTGAGAGCTGTGGCAAAGAAGAGACGGTGAATTTCTGTGCCCTGACTTTCACATTCTAATGGAGTGTCACAGGTTTACAGTTCAAAGAAGAGCCCTTTTTTTTCAAAAATGTTTGGACTGGGATTTGGGACTGTGTCTATCAGGACGTTGCTTGGCCCTGATGCCAACCATCGGGAGGTCTATGAGGCCCTTATGGAGTTTACTTTCTAACTGGGCTGAGTGACCGAGTGTGAGGAGGGGTGTAATAACCCTGAGTAGCCAGAGAAAGGCAGCAATGCGCCGCGTGGCGTGAGTCTGCCGGAAAGCCACAAGAAGAAGAAGAAGAAGAGGTCCCTTTGCTAAAGTGGCTATGATAGTTAGCATCGAGGCTCCTTTTCCTAACTCCTTCCTAATTGACAGACCAATTCGGAAGCATCTTTTCATGGCGGACGCTGACGCACATCCGGTTTGGCGTAAGACCTCTTACTAATCTGCTCGTTTTGGACGCAGCACAAATCTTTACTGACGGATCAAATCAACCAGATTTCTGCGGCTGCTCTGCACAGTCTGCAGTCTGGTTTCACCGTGGCCAAGATCTACTTATTGATAGTTATTGATAGTTTTATGTTGCAGCTCTTGGGGATACATGTTCAGTTCTGCTGGGTCCCTTCACATGTGGGGGTTGAAGGGAATGAGCTGACAAGCTGGCTAAAAGTGCCGTCGCAGGGGATATTTCTATAAATGTAAATTTAAGGAAATCTGAACGTTAAACTATAAGGCTTTTGGGGCATGCATAGGAATATTAAAATAAGATAAAAATAAGAGGTAAAATATGGTAGACAACAATTGACATAGAACAACAGGATTGGATTTACATATGGTGTATAAAGTGATATAAAGTGATAAAGTGATAAAGTGATAAAATGATAAGAGGTGCAGAGGATCTATGTGTGGACAATCCACATAGTGCACTAGAGCAGACTACAGTCTGTCCTGAGTTATTAGCCGTAGCCTCTTGCCTGAGGGGAGGGTGTGAATAGTCCAG
The DNA here is from genome assembly GCF_951799975.1 of Gobius niger. Taxonomy (NCBI): domain Eukaryota; kingdom Metazoa; phylum Chordata; class Actinopteri; order Gobiiformes; family Gobiidae; genus Gobius; species Gobius niger. The sequence goes on along the minus strand of NC_136858.1, from coordinate 3,333,902 downwards.
GGTGAGAAGGGTCAGCAGTGATCCGACCCACATGCCTCTGTGTCCTGGAGGTGAACAGGACTTGGAGAGATGGAGCGCACCGTCAATCACCTTCTCAGCAGATGGACCACACGGTGATGGAGGAGGAGAAGATTGACTCGATGATGGCCATGTAGAACTGCACCAGCATCTTGGTCGGCAGCTCTCTCTCAGCTCTACAGAGGTTAATACAATACAGTATACAGTATAACTTAACTTAAGTTTCTTCAGCTGCCGTAGGAAGAACATCCTCTGCTGGGCCTTCTTGATGAGGGAGCTGACGGTTGGCTCCCATTGGAGGTCCTGGGTGGGAGAGTCTGTCAGGGCGAGGGGGGATGATGGGGCTGTGTCTTTCCTGAAATCCACGATCATGTCCACTGTCTTCTGGGCGTTCAGCTGTTTACGATGTTGTGACGTCACGAAACGTCATTGGTTTTAGGGACAAAGTTTCATCGTTTTTTTACATGAAACTTCTGTACAGAAATAAAGCCTGATGTTTGTATTTCCTGTTTATGGGACACATTAAAATGTAGAAAATTATATTTTATGAATTTAAATGTAAATTTCTGCAGTAAATGTGGCGGTGATTTTGCCCAGAGGAAAAGTTTTTTTAATATAATTTTTAATATCATTGAAATTATTTGTGTATACACACTGTTAGAAAACATCCTAAAATGTCTGCAAATGGTTAATTTATGTATTTATGTGGTTTAGTTTTTACACAATAACCACCAAAAAGCAGAAAGTGTCTGACTTTACAGACGATCTCAAACTTGTCATCCCGCCCTTGTCCAGCAGAGGCCGCTGCTCTCTGGGTCAGCGCGGCCTGGGCGGAAGTCACATCTTTTTTTGTTTGTTTGTTTTGTTTTTTACACATTTGTGCGGAGTTGGAGCGTGGATGTTTTATAATCTGGAGTGACTGCGCGCGCCCGGGGGTGAGAGACGAAGGAAAACAAATACCGTAAAATAACGCGAGAAACAGCGGTAAAAGTCACCCGTGTGTCGCACGCGGAGGCAGCTGTGATGCTAGCGGTGCTCAGGGCTAACGCTAACTCCGCTCTGCTGCGACATTAATCACACTTTTGGGCTGAAACTGAAGCGAGAATGAACCATATGAGGTAAACTAGTGAGTTTGTGTTTGGAAATTGGAACAAAGCTATTTTCACTCATTCAAGGGCGCTGATTTAAACTGCCCATATAAGGTAAACTAGTTTCATAAAAGGCCAATGTTACACTCGCATTTCCTCTTTTGTGTTCATACATTTGTTGATGTGGATGATCATAAGGAGGCCTCGCTCCTTTAGGCAATAAGAAAGAATGTTTGGGAAAACTTGTGCAAATCAAACTTTAAAACTTGAGCTGTAGATACTGACACAAACATGAGGGGAAATATATAGTTTTGTTGAAAGTTTTCACATCAAAATCAGGCATGTAGCTCCGAGTAGAGAGGGCCAACATTGTCGATATTTTCTGTAAACAAGTCGTGATAGAGCCTGGTTAAATGTGTGCAGAGAAAACTTCCTTTGAATCTGTTGAATCTGCAAGCCGACTCTAGATAGTTTTCCATTGACGTCACACTCCCGCATAGTTCCATTTGGCGCCATCGTGTGTGTCAAGGGTCTAATTGTTTGTGTTACAGATCATTAATATATATCGTGAAGAAATAGTGCTCACACCTGTTTTGTGTGGGGCTGATCCCGACATGACGAACAGAAAATGTCTCAATATCCCAAAAGTAATTCATCACTAAGGAACAGAAACAGAAAAACTGCCGTACGAGAGATTTAAACTATGCCCGCCTACCACTCGTCCCGAGTGTTGGGTCTGACTTTACGGGGCAGCCTGTGCTAATTCCGCTCTGTGTCTGAGTCTCATGCCTTGGCTGATGTACCCTGGTTTGGCCAGGGTCTGTCAGCTTTTATATGACAAATAACAAATAAATAAGAAAAAGCGGCATCAAACAGATTTGACAACGGGGCTAGCTTCTAGCATGAAATAAAGCAAGTCTACGATGACCTCGTAGTAGACTTGTATTATTTCATGCTGCTGCCAAACGCAAACCAGGTGCAGTTAGCAGCTAGCAGAGAAATGAGCACGACGTGCTGCCTGCAGACCTCCACTGTGGGGTCGCTTCCGTTGCAGGCTCCACTGTCAGGACGCCTCCACTGTCAGGACGGGAAGTGCGTACTTTTTTTGGGTGGGGGCGGGGGAATGAGTGCGTTTAAATGCCGATTTTACCCGCCTTTTAATTCGAGGGAGGCCGGCGAGTCAGCGTATGTCCAGAGTAGCGGTGAGTTGCTGATTTTGCAACTCACAACTACTTTGGACTCAACCGCCACAACTCTAACCAGTGGTGTAGTGTACGTGTAACGCAGGTATACGCTATATAACCACTAGAAAACCTGCAGCATTACCGTATAACCACTACGTTTATCACTCACGTGCGCACTGTTATTTTCTCTCTGTCCAATTAGACACCAGCCCAAACTTGACAACAATTTCCTCGACTTCTCATCCCTCTCTCTCTTTCTCCGTCTCTGACGACAGACACGGTTCCCTCTAGGCTGCGCTCGTGCTCCCGTGTTGTCTGGGTATAAAATAAAACCCTGAGAATGGCTGATAATAATGGAGGCTTATTAACGATCCTCATGGCGCTGGAGGAGTCAGCTCAGCGTCTCCTCTGTCTACGCCACCTTCCCTGTTCATCCCCGCTCTGAGAGTCCTCCATGTCGCCCATCTATGCGCATTTCTCAGTCTCTGCAGGGGCTCGTGACAGCGACATTGGGCAAAGGCAGTGACAGGTGCGGGCTAGTCTGTGTTTTACAACAAAGCGCTGAAGTGCGTTTTACATTCGGACTCTGGAGCTGTCGCTGAAGGATTGAAAGAGTCTGTAAAGTGGATGCGCCCCGCCTACAGCGCTGCCCGAGCCACGCGCTCCCCTTCATTCAAAACATTGTCCAAAAACAAGTCCTTCTCCACAAAGCAGCGCGCAGGGGGTTGTGTATGTGGGCTGCGCAGCCACTCGTTCTACAGTGCGAGAGTCCTGACATCAGCTGATATGATCAGAGTGTGTGGGGTTAGGGCACACTGGGCTTTATTCATTTATATTTTCACACTGTTTCTGCCCTGGAAAACTGGGAAGTCGATGTGCTACGACGCTCTGTGACTGAAAACAAAGGGCAATAACTTTGTTTCCTTAACTTTGCGGGAGGAGCGAAACAGCGCCGCCAATTTGACGCTGGTGGCCTAGAAGTGTACTGCATCCGTACTGCAAGGCATTACAGAGAGAGAATGAAAGGCGAGAGTTAAGAGTGTTAGTATTAACCATAAACGGCCGGACCGCGGAGATAGATTTTACGTGATATTTTTTGTACCAATTAACACTTCTGGGAGGAAAGCGATTCAACCTGAAGTGCGTTCGCGATTTTATTTTGAAACGTATCCCGTGCATCCCGTCCTGACAGTGGAGGCGTACTGACAGTGGAGCCTGCAACGGAAGCGACCTCACAGTGGAGGTCTGCAGGCAGGTGCCTCTCGAAATGAGAGACTCGGACAAATCACGGAGGAAGCACAGGCCGTCCCCGTAAAGTGAGACCCGGCGAGAGCGAGAGGCGGCCGGGGAGGCGAGAGCGAGGCGGCCGCTGTTACTCTCTTCGTTCATCAGGAGGTAAACGCCGCACAGATTGGCGCTGTTATAAATACAGCCATTCCTCATTGTTTAACCGCTCACATGACAGCTGTTTGTTTGGTTTGATGGACAAGTTTAAGTGCACGCTATGGCCTACGTTTTATATGGTTATGATTACCGTGCATGTGTATCACAATGATTATGTTAGCCTACCCATCACATGGCTCATTGTGAGTGAAAAAAACACATTAGCGACTATAGAACGGCCGTAGTAGACACAATTATTCATGAAATGTGCATGCAAGTCGTGCATAAACATTGTCGAACGCCACCCACAATGGCGGCGCGGCGCAGAGGATCATGGGAACGGAAAACCATCTATTGACTCTCAAAGGCCTGACCAACCAGAGCTTTAGGTGTGAAGCAGGAACAATGAGCTGGAAAGAGGAGGAGGGGGGGCAGCAGAGGTTTCATCCACAGAGGTGAGGGGGGGCTCCTTTGGGGAGGGGCTTTCCACACAGTGCTATAAAAGCCCCGTGACTTCCAGCTGGACTCTGGGCCTGTGTGTGACCCTGTCTGTGAGTTGGGAAACATAGACTGGACTTTCTTCTGCAGCTCCAGCGCTCGATTTAAGCTTCACCTTTTTATTACTGATGTACAAAAACCAGCGTGGTTAAAACTATGATATACAGCCCAGCATTGTCTCACGGATCATTGCACTTTTTAGAAAAAGAAAAACTCTTTGGAGCCAGGCTTTTCAGCAGTTTAAACGAGGAGCAAAACGACAGGAATCCTGTTTCCAAAGTGTCTTTTGGAGTTTGTTGCTGATTCACAGTGAGCTGCTGGGGGAGGGGTGATATTGTATGTGTGAATGAGAACAGAGGAAGGGGGAGGGTCACACCAGGTCAAACTACATTTAGTGTTTTACACAATAATGTGAGTGACACAACACTAACTCCTGTTTCTGTCTGCAGAGAAATGGACCCAGCTCAGCCTCTGCAGACTCCCCGCACACAGGGAAAGACATACAGCTGTGAGCAGTGTGGGAAGACCTGTACTTACTCATCCAACCTAAAAAAACACATGAGTATCCACACTGGAAAGAGGCCATACAGCTGTGAGCAGTGTGAGAAGACCTTTACTCAGTCATCGAACCTAAAAACCCACATGAGGATCCACACTGGGGAAAAGCCCTTTGAGTGTGGCCTGTGTGGACATAAGTTTACTGAGTCTGCAGTTCTGAAAATACACATGAGGATCCACACTGGAGAGAGGCCATACAGCTGTGAGCAGTGTGAGAAGACCTTTACTCACTCATCCAACCTCAAAGACCACATGAAGATACATGCTGGGGGAAAGGAATACAGCTGTGATGAGTGTGGGAAGTCATTTAATCAGCTCTCAGTTCTCAGGCAACACAAGAGAGTCCATGATGGACTAAAGCCGTACGAGTGTGAGCAGTGTGGGAAAACATTCAGTCGGTCACAGCTTCTTGAATGTCACATGAGGATCCACACTGGAGATAGGCCATACAGGTGTGAGCAGTGTGAGAAGACCTTTACTCACTCATCCAGCCTAAAAAAACACATGAGGATCCACACTGGAGAGAGGCCATACAGATGTGAGCAGTGTGAGAAGACCTTTACTCAGTCATCCCACCTAAAGGACCACATGAAGAGGATCCACACTGGAGAGGAACAGCTGTGATGAGTTTGTTTCAGATCTTTTCAGATCAAATGGGCTTCATGACATGAACATGTCTGTGTCGTTCACAGAGACTTATGTTTTACAAATACTGATGCTGATGTTTTTAAGGGAGGTCATAGAATGTAAATCTTCATCTAAATCTTACTGATGTAAATAGTGTCTTCATTGCCTTGTGCCTTGTGCTGTTTTCCTCATGTGTTTTTTCATTCCTGTTTGTGTCGTTCACAGAGACTTATTGAGTCGACTGTTTTTCAAACTCGTGTTTCAGACTCGCTGATGTTTTAGTGTTTAGTGAATGTAAAGCTTTTCACTGATTTGACACTGTTTAACCTCTTAACCCCCACCTGAACCAACAACATTTTCTCCAGTTCCTCATTACACAAATCTACAAGCTTCTTGACTGGAGTTTACAGCCTATGAATAGACCAGTGTGACCCCTCATTTGAAAGCTAAGACCTACAAACGTCACATTTTTGTATCTTTTTGGTTGTGTTTCTGACACTTTTTTGTTGCTTTTTCATGACTTTTTGTCCTCCATTTTGTTGTGTCTTTGTAACTTTTTTGTTGCTTTTTCAGCGCCTTAATTTTGTCTTTCTTAGAATAAAATATTGTTTTTCAAAGAATTTGAATCAGAGTTTTGTACCAGTGGGTTTTAGCCACTATGTTGTGAAATCCCGTAAATGGACGATTCATTTTGAAAGCATTTTACGGTCTGTGTTTAATACGCTGTCGTAGTTTACGTGACGTCACAAAATGAAATTTGTTTTGGGGCCAAAGTTAGTTTATATATGAGGCGTATGTACAGACATAAACCATGATGTATTTGTTTTCTGCTTATGGGACACATTAAAATGTAGAAAAAGATTTTATGATTGTATTAATATATAGTTCAATGCTGTGAAATCATGGGATATTTGTGTCATTTTCTGGCACATGATGTTGGACAGAGGTGATAGAAAAGTAAGAGGGCATCCATGGGTTTCTTCAAAGGGACAGAGCTTTTTCACACGACCGTTCACAAAACTAGAATGTGACCTGAAGTAACGAGACACAGTAGGTGGCGCTATACACCTAAGCTGTTGGTCACCGCCTGCCAATAAACCAAAGAAGAAGAAGAAGCACCATTCTTCAAATCTTTACTGATGGATCAAAGCAACCAGATTTCTGCGGCTGCTCTGCACAGTCTGCAGTCTGGTTTCACCGTGGCCAAGATCTACTTATTGATACTCATTGATAGTTTTTGAGAGTTATTGATAGTTATTGATAGTTTTATGTTGCAGCTCTCGGGGATACATGTTCAGTTCTGCTGGGTCCCTTCACATGTGGGGGTTGAAGGGAATGAGCTGACAAGCTGGCTAAAAGTGCCCTCGCAGGGGATATTTCTTAAATGTCAATTTAGGGAAATCTGAAGCAAAATCACTCATTCACCAACGTATAAAGACTTTGTGGTAAGACGTTTGGGATCAATTTGTCAAGGGCAGACACTTGTATACGATTCCAAATGCTGTTACTTTAGTAAGTAAGGCTCCTACAGGCCGGTGCAGAAGAGAATCAGAATCAGAATAGTTTTTATTGCCAATGTTTGTAAACAGGTTCACAAACTAGGATTTTTTTCTTGGTGAGACGTGCAACATTAAACACAAAACACATATAACACAGAGTTTAGATAAAAATAAGCTATAAACTTTAAACTATAAGGCTTTAGGGCATGCATAGGAATATTAAAATAAATAAGATAATAAGAGGCAAAATATGGTAGACAACAATTTATTGGATTTACATACTGTAAGGTGTATAAAGTGATAGTGATATAAAGTGACATACAGTGATAAAGTGATATAAAGTGATAAAGTGATATGTAGCCTTAACGCCTGCATGTATTTTCAATTATATAAACAAATATATTATCAGTGTTTTTGCTTTCAAGCTGATGCTAAATTAAGTGGAGATTGTTGTTATGTCGCACATAGTACAGATATAGTTTTATATAGTTTTAGGTATGTTGCAAATCGGCAACAACAGGCAAAAGTTGTAAATATATTAAAGTGACAAAATTTGTTTGTTCTGAATGATTACAAATGTAAATGCACTGTAAGATACACTGAGCACTTGTGTATTCAGGTTAGGATAGGAGCACTGGTAACAGGAAGGGCATCATGATTTTCAGTAACATCTTTATTACTGCTGTTCCTGTCATCAGTGCCTTCCCTGCTGCTGCTGTTTTCATCACCTGATGCAGGGAGGAGGGAAAAAAAGCACTTTATAAAGGTGCAGACAATTTATCTACAAAATATCTACAGTTTGTATGACTAATTATCATATTTTGCTCCCTTTCCTGAGGTTTTATAATACATTGTACATCAGATACCTCAATTTACCATTACTTATTTGCAAATTATATTATAATTGCACATTATTTTCGGACGTGGAATTCTTGTTTGTGGTCCAATTGATCCACTTGGTGGTCGCTTTGCAAACAACACCAATGGTTTCATTTTGTTCTGTGTAAAAAAGGGATAACTTTTTTTTTATATCCTTGTATGTTTTTGTTACAATGATTATAGAATTTCACTAAAATGGCATGTTCTAAAAAACTTTTTTTCGCACTGCAATAAATCTAAATACTACTAAAATGAGGTCACTGTGGCCACCAGATGGAGCTACTGCAGTTTTCCTTCATGGCCTGATGTTGCCGATTTACAACGTACAGAAATCTTCAAATAACAAAAAAAAAATCCATCACACGAAGTTCATTCCAATCAATAATCTAAAGATGGAAACGAAGAGCTGCTACATAATTTTATTTTAGCACAACTCAATTTACATTTGAAGATTTCATCAAAGTTGCTGCCTCGATTTGCAGAAATGCTATTTCCGCTAAATAATTACATTGACATATTCACTTTATAAATATCAAACAGTATTAACCCTTTAAATGCCAGTGTTTGTCATATACGACCATCAGTAATGTTGAATAATATGAAATAATTCTAAAATTACACCTTTTTTTTAACCATGGCTCCTGTCAGTGTGACCGGCCTGTCCGTGTAGATAATCAGCAGGAAGATTCACTTTGGTGTATTTTTTGTTTCAGTGTAAAGTTAGTTTGTTTAGTTGTGCCCCACAGACTCCCAAAATGCAGACTTTTAGAGACCCCCCCATTATACAAAGCCCGACACATATTTTTCCTACATTTGCCATTTTTCTGCATCAAACTGCTCACAATTATGCAAAATGTCAGAATTTATTTTCATTTTTTTTTACTAAATGACCACATTTTCAGTGTATCCTGAAACCAAGGCTTTGCATTGGTATTGACATGTAACTGTTATCGACTCAATAATTTTCGGACACATTTCACTTTGGCTGAAATCATTGTGACCGTTTCACCCACATGAATAATCAGTGGGAAGATTAAGTTTGGGACAGTTTTTGTTTTGGTCTAATATCAGTTTGAAAAATAGTTACTCCCATAGTGTCACAGACGTGTCCCATTGACTTACATTGAATCAGCAGATTTTCACCCGCCTGCAACATGAAGTGAAACAATATATTTGTTCTTTTACTGCCCATTTTCTGGCAGCAGATCCGTCTCATCAGAATTTTTTACTGAATTCTGTAAGATCTATATCAAGCCCAATGGCCCACCTGAAGAAGCTAAAGTGGTCGTCGTGAGGAAAATTGAGGAGCTGGATCAGTACTGCTAACTATGGCCAAGTGTGAAGGTACAGACTCAACTGGACTCATGAATATACACCACGTCACATTTAGAAGGACTTGACAATCTCACACCAGAAAAGAAAAACAATTTATCACTTTGGGTTAAGCAGCATGAGAATATGGAATTACAAGCATTCGAGTACACAGATTACAATGAGCATGATTTGGAGAATAACATTGATCCGGACAATCATCTTTTCAATCACATCAATAATAACTGCTGTTATTATTCTGAGGAGCAATATGACAGTATAAATAAGGATGGGAATTTTTCACTGATCTATATCAATGCTAGAAGCCTATACACAAACTTTTCACAAATTAAATGTTACCTGAGTCAATTTACACAACCCTTTAGTGTTGTTGCAATTACCGAAACATGGATTAATCCCAACAAGAATATGAATTTTAACCTGGAAGGTTATGAGTTTGTTCATTTAATTTATGAATAATAATAATAAATTTATGAATAAGCATAGTTTACTATTGGAGTGTCAGTATGGTTTTAGGGCTAAGCGCTCCACAGCCATGGCACTTACAGATACAGTTGAACAAATATCATCTGCTCTTGGTCAAAAACCTCATGCAATCGGAATAATTGTGGATTTAAGCAAAGCATTTGATACGATAGATCACACAATTCTACTCAGAAAATTAGAACGCTACGGTATCAGGGGTATAGCCTTACAATGGGTGAAGAGCTATCTCAGTGAAAGAACACAATTTGTAAGAAAGGGTGAATATAGATCTAGTTGTTTAAATGTCAATTGTGGAGCTCCACAAGGATCTGTATTAGAACCAAAATTCTTTATTTTATATATCAATGATTTGCACCAGGTGTCATCAATATTAAAACCCATATTGTTTTGCTCCATGTAAGCTTTCCCTGCCAGCATCTTACACCCTGCAGTTATGTGCTGGATTGTCTCATTGGCCTCTTTGCACAGTCTACACCTGGGGTCTTGTCTGGTGTGGTAGATCTGGGCCTCTATTGCTCTGGTGCTCAAGGCCTGCTCCTGTGCAGCCATGATGAGTGCCTCTGTGCTGTCCTTTAGTCCGGCTCTGTCTAGCCATTGGTAGGATTTCTGTATATCCGCCACTTCAGTTATGTTTCGGTGGTACATGCCGTGTAGGGGCTTGTCCTCCCATGACGGGACCTCCAGCACCTCATCTTCTGTTCCCCATTGTCTGAGACATTCACTGAGCACGTCATCTGTCGGAGCCTTGTCCTTGATGTACTTTTGGATCTTGGATGTTTCATCCTGGATAGTGGCTCTCACACTCACTAGTCCTCGGCCTCCTTCCTTACGGCTAGCGTACAGTCTCAGAGTGCTGGACTTGGGGTGGAACCCTCCGTGCATGGTTAGGAGCTTTCGCGTCTTAACATCTGTGGTCTGTATCTCATCCTTTGGCCAGCTTATTATTCCTGCAGGGTATCTGATTACTGGCAGGGCGTAGCTGTTTATTGCCCGGGACTTGTTCTTGCCATTGAGCTGGCTTCTTAGGACCTGCCTTACTCGTTGAAGGTATTTGGCCGTAGCCGCTTTCCTTGTCACCTCTTCGAGGTTGCCATTTGCTTGTGGGATTCCGAGGTACTTGTAACTGTCCTCAATGTCTGCTATTGTTCCTTCTGGGAGTGAGACCCCTTCTGTGTGGACTACCTTCCCTCTCTTAGTCACCATCCGACCACACTTCTCTAGTCCGAATGACATCCCAATGTCTGCACTGTATATCCGGGTGGTATGGATCAGTGAGTCGATGTCTCGCTCATTCTTAGCGTACAGCTTGATGTCATCCATGTAGAGGAGGTGACTGATGGTGCCCCCGTTCCTGAGTCAGGATCCATAGCCAGTCTTGTTGATTATTTGGCTGAGGGGGTTCAGACCTATGCAGAACAGCAGTGGGGACAGGGCGTCTCCTTGGAATATGCCACATTTGATTTAAAGAAGTGAATCAGTAAAAAGATGAAACTCCTGAAAAATAAACTAATGTGACAGTTTTTAAACTAAGCAAATAGTTACATCACAATCATTTAAGAAATAATAAAATATTAGATCAAATGAACTTTCCCAAAGTCAGTTTTCTTTCTTTAACATGATGTATAAATGTAGATGTTTGACCTTTAAAGTGGCTGCAGTTCTTGGACAGGCTGTTGTTGTGCTCTTGAGCAGGACACAGAATCCCTGTGGACCCCATGGACTGGAACCTGAAGCCGGTTAAGTTTGCAATAGTGTAAAAAAGATATTGAAAAACAGCCGGTCTATGTGGGGTTTGAACCTAAAACAGCGGAGAACGGTCCCAGCCTGGTCCAGACTTTTAAAGTGGCCTATTTATTGTTTTATCCTGACTCTATAGAATTCCCTTTAACTGCTGTTCGTCTTCAAGGGGGACGTAAAGACCCTGAAGAAGTGTCTGCAGAATCGCTCGGCGGCTGAGCTCGAGGACCTGCTCAGCTTCATGAGTTCGAGCAGGCCGAGGCGAGGCCTCCTTAAATATAATTCAAGCACCACCTAAAAAGGTCAGAAAAAAATACATAAATGTAATATACAGCTGGAGTTCAGTCCACTGATCATCGCAGCGGGAAAAGAGGGGGTTGAACTACTGCTGGACGCCTACGGAGTCGACACCGGAACAATTGTATCATTTAACCCTTTTCCTCGTGGGGAAGAGAGAACCCACAAGACCAGGCCCCGGCCAACACATCGGGGACTCAAGAACAAGAAACAAAGACACACGGGTGATTAAGGAGAGCCACGAGCCAGCGAGTGCTCACCTGAAAACACCGGGGCTGGTCGGGTTCGTGGACCTGCTGCTCATTTAATGTAACTGGACAAAGAAATACAAAATGGTTAATATTGGGAAAATATCCAATATCCAGGTTAATTTATGCCTAAAACTGTTAGACTCTCGTCGATTTCACACTAAAAGATTAACAGCACAAAGAGGTTAATGTTGTGGCTTTTATAATTATAACCAATTGTAATTTTCTTCTTTTTTTGTTTTTGTAATTCATGCTCAATATTTCTTTGAAAAGGGTAAGCCTGGAATCTTCATTTATTAAAAAAAGTAAAATGCCTCAAAATAGAAAAGAAAACAATGACTGTCTGTCAGGGCTCATTATTTGGGAAACAGCTCCACCCTGTGGCCGTGTATATACTCTTTGTGACGTCTGTAATCTTTAAATATTAGGCCTAATTTGCGCTAGTTTAGGTGTAATGATGCTCTGGGTTTTAAAACGCAGAGCTAACGTTAGCATTAGCATCTAGTAGATTAGCTGCTGAATGAACCACTTGATCATAGGTCATACCGCCTTTGCTATGCCCAATCCCGTCAGATCTTGGAAGCTAAGCAGGGAAGGGCCTGGTCGGTACTTGGATGGGAGACCGTTTGGTAACACCAGGAAGCCTGGGGTGAATGTGGTGTGTGAGTGAGTGGTTGGTGGTGGTCGGAGGGGCCGATGGCGCAGACTGGTTGCCTCGCTTCCGTCAGTTTACCCCAGGGCAGCTGTGGCTACAACAGTAGCTTATCACCACCGAGTATGGAGTGAATGAATAATGACGACAATGTAGCGCTTTGAGAAACTTGTTAATACAGGCTTGTAAAGCGCATTACAAGTGTAAGGCATTATTATTATTATTATCTAAAGCTACAAAACTACATCGTATTCTTCATGATTTAAAAAGAATGATAATATAAACGTGACTAAAAGCTGGAAAAGTAATTAAAAGTTCTCAGACGATCTCTGCCCATTATTTTTGCTGTGTCACTGTGAAGGTTAGCACTAGCGTTAGCATTAGCAGCTAGTCGATTAGCTGCTGAATGAACCACTTGATCTACAGCTACAAAAGTACACCGTAGGCTGTATGATTTTAATCTTATGACAATATAAAAGGGACAGACTAAACACTGACGCTGTAATAACATTATAAAGAACCAGCGAAAAAGTTACACAAGTAAAAGTCACTAATGCTAACACGGGTTTCAGTCGATCAGTTTAAAAACGTTAAACGACAACAGGTCACTTCCATGGCTTCCTTTTCACGTCGATAAACAAATAAAACAAATAAAATGTTTTGTTCACATGTAAAGTAGAAGTTCTCAGATGATTTGTGCTCATTATTTTCGATGGCTGAGATCTGCTGTGTCACAGGTTAGCGCCTCCTGTGGGTGAATGTCTCTCAGGCATGAACGTTTTTACACTGAGCTAAACCCACTGTGATCATTATTACTCGTCATTAACGTTTGCTTGTGTCATTTTGTGTCTTTATAAAGTCTTTACAGCTTCAGCTTTTACTCTGTCCCTTTCATATAATCCAGGGCTGTGAGACATTGGTCGGCCCAGAGCTGGGGGGCCTTTTCTTGTCTCGTAATCCAACAACATTATAATCCAAAGACAAGTTGATGCTCTGGGTGGCTGAGCACATCAAGTGTTGCAAGACAAAAGCGAGTTGTACCTCAAAGTATGTGAATGGCTCTGACGGAGGGGGGGCAGCACCACCCACATGGCCATTAGAAGCTGTTTCAAATGTGAGAGAGGCGTTTAAGCAAATGCCCAGTTCTCCCCTTCATCGTCACGGCCCTGCCCAAAGGTACAATGAGACAAAGCTTTGTGCATATTTGAGGGCAGTCAGTCACATGTTTAAAACATCGTCTGCACTGAAGTCAGGGACAGGGCGGCCCTGGCCTTCAGGGGGCCCTCAGCACAATCTGACTATAAGGGGCCCTCACCACGTCAGCATCACACAGATTCAACAACTGATGATTTACATTCCACACTCCACACAACAGCCGTCTTCATCTTCACGTATATGTTTCAAATACCAACAATAAGAGGCAGAGAACACCTGACATCATGATTTCCTCTTTTCATCTGCATTTTAATATGGTGCAGTTGAGTCGACAGCCCTGATAATAATATTGAAACAATGTGGAGTCTGAGGACGACTCTTTGTTTCACACTGGAGTGCTGTTGTTGATGACAGACCTGATCTGGGCTCAGTGCATTTGAATGTGAATACAAATAAACTTGCCTTGCCTGCCATGCAGACCTCCAGGACCCCCCTCCCTTGCCTTATATTATAGCCCTAAACCACAACCAGACAGCATTGGTTTAGTCATGTCTCGAAACTAGACCTATTTTTTTCCCTAAAATGGTTTGGATGTGTTGTCAGTGATTCCCTCTTTGAGTCTGAATGACTGTAATGAAAAAATATGTCCCAGGAGTGTCTATGGATGTTGATTCAACAGGCTCCACCCTCCTCATGATGTCCATAAACAGAACTGTAAAAACAACTCAAAACAAGATTTCTTGCTCCTCTTGTAAGGCAGGGAAAATATATTTACAACAAGTGCAGGCATTCATTTTAAAGGTACGAGTCCAATTTTTTCATTACCCAGATTTAGTTGATTTACAGGGTTTTTAATAGTTTTTCCAAAAAGCCGTGGGAAATGTGTGGGAATCTCAAATAGTCGTCAAAAAGATGCATTCAGGGACAATGTTTGAGGTGGGAAAAAATATGTTATTTTTGAAAGAAAATTGCAAAACTTCATAATTCTGATTATGAGACGGATCTGCTGCAAGAAAATGGGCAGTAAAATCAATCAATCAAACTTTATTTATAAAGCGCTTTTCATACCGAAAGGCATCACAAAGTGCTTTACAGATACAACATTTAAAGCAATACGCCTGGGACAACCTCCCATAAAACATGAACGTTCTCTGCAGCCCTGAGCTCCTCCTCAGCCCTGAGCTCCTCCTCAGGTGGTTCCAGAGGCGAGGGCCATAATATTGAGTCTTTTTGTTGACTTTAGGAATAACTAGGAGACCCCTGCCGGAGGAGCGAAGTGGCCGTGAAGGTTCATAAGGTAAAAGCAGTTCTGAAAGATAAGAAGGACCAAGACCATTAAGACATTTAAAAAACATTAAAATCGATCCTGAAACACACGAGGAGCCAATGCTGTGATTCTCAAACCGGTGTAATGTGGTCCCGCCTCCTGGTCTTCGTCAGGACACGAGCTGCTGAAGTTTATAAAAGTTGTAAACCTGAGATCCTCTTTTTGGGAAGACCAGAAAGCAGGGCATTACAGTAGTGGATACGACTGGTGATAAAAGCATGCATGAGCGTCTCCGTGTTGGCCCAAGAGAGAATGGGGCGACTCTGGCTATGTTCTTTAGATGGTAAAAACCTATCTTTGTGATATTCTTAATGTGTGGAATAAACACCAGCTCAGAGTCAAAGATCACACCAGGTTCTTCACCTGTGAGGAAGGATTAAAGACAGTGACTGTAGTTTGGGTAAAAGTCTCTCTCTGGGCCTCAGGGCCGATGATTAACATTTCAGTTTTGTCCTGGTTAAGCTGGAGAAAGTTTTCTGCCATCCAGGATTTAATATCTAAAATGCAGTTTATGAAGTGCATCTATTGACCTGGTGTCATCAGGAGACATGGAGATGTATAACTGTGTATCATCAGCATAACTGTGAAAGTTGACCCCGTGTCTCCTGATGACATCACTAAGAGGGAGCATATACAGATTAAAAAGCACTGGGCCTAAAATTGAACCCTGGGGCACACCACATGTGATTCCATGCACCTTAGAGGAGCAGGTATCCACACTCACCATGAACGTCCTGTCTGTGAGGAAGGAAACCATTTGTGTACAGCACCAGAGAGGCCGATGTGTTTTAAACGAGTTAAAAGAATAGTGTGGTCGACTGTATCAAAGGCAGCGCTCAGATCCAGAAGAATCAACACTGTGACCTTCTGTGAGTCTTATTTAATCTAAAGTCATTTAAAATCTTTAAGAGGGCGGTCTCGGTGCTGTGGTTTACCCTAAAGCCGGACTGGAATTCCTCAAGGACATTATGTGCAGTAATAAAATCATTAAGTTGGATAAGGACAAGTTTTTCGGGCTTTGTATAATGGGGGGTCTCTAAAAGTCTGCATTTATAATGGGAGTCTATGGGGCACAACTAAACAAACTGACTTTACACTGAAACAAAAATACGCCAAAGTGAATCTTCCTGCTGATTATCCACACGGACAGGCCGGTCACACTGACAGGAGCCATGGTTCAAAAAAAGCTGTAATTTTATAATTATTTCATTATTCAACATTACTGATAGTCGTATATGACAAACACTGGCATTTAAAGGGTTAATACTGTTTGATAATTTATAAAGTTAATATGTCAATGTAAAGAGGACTCTTTCATGAAAACAATGAAAAAAAAATATCTAAAAAATATTAACCTTTGACAATTTTATGGCCGTGTAAAGCATCAAAATGCACCGAACGTACGAAACACTCCCAGTGGTGGCAGAAAGTTAACGGTTCATTTGTCACCAATAAAAAGTTGAACATTTTGGATTTGCCTGAATCTTTGTCTTTGAACATGAAAATTAAAGCCACTTTTGCGGAACAGTGCAGGTTTTATAGACATGCATGTTTGGAAATAAATGACGTACAAACTCCATTTGTTTACGACGTTGTGACGTCACGAAACGTCATTGGTTTTAGGGACAAAGTTTCATCGTTTTTTACATGAAACTTCTGTACAGAAATAAAGCCTGATGTTTGTATTTCCTGTTTATGGGACACATTAAAATGTAGAAAATGATATTTTATGAATTTAAATGGAAATGTCTGCAGTAAATGTGGCGGTGATTTTGCCCAGAGGAAAAGTTTTTTTAATAGAATTTTTAATATCATTGAAATATTTTTTTTATATAAACTGTTAGAAAACATCCCAAAATGTCTGCAAATGGTTAATTTACGTATGTATGTGGTTTAGTTTTTACACAATAACCACCAAAAAGCAGAAAGTGTCTGACTTTACAGACGATCTCAAACGTATCATCCCGCCCTTGTCCAGCAGAGGCCGCTGCTCTCTGGGTCAGCGCGGCCTGGGCGGAAGTCACAGCTTTTTTATTTATTTTATTTATTTTTTTACACATTTGTGCGGAGTTGGAGCGTGGATGTTTTATAATCTGGAGTGACTGCGCGCGCCCGGGGGTGAGAGACGAAGAAAAACAAATACCATAAAATAACGCGAGAAACAGCGGTAAAAGTCACCCGTGTGTCGCACGCGGAGGCAGCTGTGATGCTAGCGGTGCTCAGGGCTAACGCTAACTCCGCTCTGCTGCGACATTAATCACACTTTTGGGCTGAAACTGAAGCGAGAATGAACCATATGAGGTAAACTAGTGAGTTTGTGTTTGGAAATTGAAACAAAGCTATTTCCACTCATTCAAGGGCGCTGATTTAAATTGCCCATATAAGGTAAACTAGTTTCATAAAAGGCCAATGTTACACTCGCATTTCCTCTTTTGTGTTCATACATTTGTTGTAGATGTGGATGATCATAAGGAGGCCTCGCTCCTTTAGGCAATAAGAAAGAATGTTTGGGAAAACTTGTGCAAATCAAACTTTAAAACTTGAGCTGTAGATACTGACACAAACATGAGGGGAAATATATAGTTTTATTGAATGTTTTCACATCAAAATCAGGCATGTAGCTCCGAGTAGAGAGGGCCAACGTTGTCCATATTTTCTGTGAACAAGTCATGATAGAGCCTGGTTAAATTTGTGCAGAGAAAACTTCCTTTGAATCTGTTGAATCCGCAAGCCGACTGACTCTCAAAGGCCTGACCAACCAGAGCTTTAGGTGTGGAGCAGGAACAATGAGCTGGAAAGAGGAGGGGGGTTAGGGGCAGCAGAGGTTTCATCCACAGAGGTGAGGGGGGGGGGGGCTCCTTTGGGGAGGGGCTTTCCACACAGAGCTATAGAAGCCCCCAGTGACTTCCAGCTGGACTCTGGACCTGTGTGTGACCCTGCCTGTCTGTGGGAGCTGGAGAAACATAGACTGGGAGGAAGAGCCACAAAGACTCTGCTGGTTTGGAGGAAATATCCAGGACTCACAGAGCGGCTCCACAGTCTGTGCTGCTGCTGCCCCCCCAGCAGTCTTTCTGCACACAGGTGAGGAGGATCTGCACACAGACACACTCACATCAGCCAGGTCAGGTCAAAGTAGGTTCTAAACTCAAGTCAAGACGTGTTTCACAATGAAACATAGACTGGACTTTCTTCTGCAGCTCCAGCGCTCGATTTAAGCTTCACCTTTTTATTACTGATGTACAAAAAACAGCGTGGTTAAAACTATGATACACAGCCCAGCATTGTCTCACGGATCATTGCACTTTTTAGAAAAAGAAAAACTCTTTGGAGCCAGGCTTTTCAACAGTTTAAATGAGCAGCAAAACGACAGGAATCCTGTTTCCAAAGTGTCTTTTGGAGTTTGTTGCTGATTCACAGTGAGCTGATGGGGGAGGGGTGATACTTTATGTGTGAATGAGAACAGAGGGAGGGGGAGGGTCACACCAGGTCAAACTACATTTAGTGTTTTACACAATAATGTGTGTGACACAACACTAACTCCTGTTTCTGTCTGCAGAGAAATGGACCCAGTTCAGCCTCTGCAGACTCCCCGCACACAGGGAAAGACATACAGCTGTGAGCAGTGTGGGAAGACCTTTACTCAATCATCCGGTCTCAAAACACACATGAGGATCCACACTGGGGAAAAGCCCTTTGAGTGTGTTCTGTGTGGACATGTGTTTACTGAGTCTGCGAGTCTTAAAAGACACATGAGAATCCACACTGGAGAGAGGCCATACAGCTGTGAGCAGTGTGAGAAGACCTTTACTGTGTCATCCAGCCTCAAAGACCACATGAAGATACATGCTGGGGAAAAGGAATACAGCTGTGATGAGTGTGGGAAGTCATTTAATCAGCTCTCAGGTCTCAGGGGACACAAGAGAGTCCATGATGGAGTAAAGCCGTACGAGTGTGATCAGTGTGGGAAAAGATTCAGTCAGTCACAGAATATAGAATATCACATGAGGATCCACAATGGAGTTAGGCCATACAGATGTGAGCAGTGTGAGAAGACCTTTACTCACTCATCCGGCCTCAAAGACCACATGAAAATTCACACTGGAGAGAGGCCATACAGCTGTGAGCAGTGTGAGAAGACCTTTACTCACTCATCCGGCCTCAAAGACCACGTGAGAATCCACACTAGAGAGAAGCCATACAGCTGTGAGCAGTGTGAGAAGACCTTTACTCAGTCATCCAACCTAAAAAAACACATGAGGATCCACACTGGAGTTAGGCCATACAGCTGTGGGCAGTGTGAGAAGATCTTTACTCAGTCATCCGACCTAAAAAACCACATGAAGATCCACACTGGAGAAAAGCCCTTTGAGTGTGGCCTGTGTGGACATGTGTTTACTGAGTCTGCAAGTCTTAAAAGACACGTGAGGATCCACACTGGAGAGAGGCCATACAGCTGTGAGCAGTGTGACAAGACCTTTGCTCAGTCATTTAGCCTCAAAAATCACATGAAGTTACATGCTGGGGAAAAGGAATACAGCTGTGATGAGTGTGGGAAGTCATTTAATCAGCTCTCAGGTCTTACATATCACAAGAGAGTCCATGATGGACTAAAACCGTACGAGTGTGAGCAGTGTGAGAAGACCTTTACTCAGTCATCACACCTAAAGAACCACATGAAGAGGATGCACACTGGAGAGGAACAGCTGTGATGAGTTTGTTTCAGATCTTTTCAGATCAAATGTGCTTCATGTTTTACAAATACTGATGCTGATGTTTTTAAGGGAGGTCATAGAATGTAAATCTTCATCTAAATCTTCCTGATGTAAATAGTGTCTTCATTGCCTTGTGCCTTGTGCTGTTTTCCTCATGTGTTTTTTCATTCCTGTTTGTGTCGTTCACAGAGACTTATTGAGTCGACTGTTTTTCAAACTTGTGTTTCAGACTCGCTGATGTTTTAGTGTTTAGTGAATGTAAAGCTTTTCACTGATTTGACACTTTTTAACCTCTTAACCCCCACCTGAACCAACAACATTTTCTCCAGTTCCTCATTACACAAATCTAGAAGCTTCTTGACTGGAGTTTACAGCCTATGAATAGACCAGTGTGACCCCTCATTTGAAAGCTAAGACCTACAAACGTCACATTTTTGTATCCTTTTGGTTGTGTTTCTGACACTTTTTGGTTGCTTTTTCATGACTTTTTGTCCTCCATTTTGTTGTGTCTTTGTAACTTTTTTGTTACTTTTTCAGCGCCTTAATTTTGTCTTTCTTAGAATAAAATATTGTTTTTCAAAGAATTTGAATCAGTTTTGTACCAGTGGGTTTTAGCCACTATATTGTGAAATCCCGTTAATGGACGATTCATTTTGAAAGCATTTTACGGTCTGTGTTTAATACGCCGTCGTAGTTTACGTGACGTCACAAAATGAAATTTGTTTTGGGGCCAAAGTTAGTTTATATATGAGGCGTATGTACAGACATAAACCTTGATGTATTTGTTTTCTGCTTATGGGACACATTAAAATGTAGAAAAAGATTTTATGATTTTATTAATATACAGTTCAATGCTGTGAAATCATGGGATATTTGTGTCATTTTCTGGCACATGATGTTGGACAGAGGTGATAGAAAAGTAAGAGGGCATCCATGGGTTTCTTCAAAGGGACAGAGCTTTTTCACACGACCATTCACAAAACTAGAATGTGACCTGAAGTAACGAGACACAGTAGGTGGCGCTATACACCTAAGCTGTTGGTCACCGCCTGCCAATAAACCAAAGAAGAAGAAGAAGCACCATTCTTCAAATCTTTACTGATGGATCAAAGCAACCAGATTTCTGCGGCTGCTCTGCACAGTCTGCAGTCTGGTTTCGCCGTGGCCAAGATCTACTTATTGATGCTCATTGATACTTATTGAGAGTTATTGAGAGTTATTGATAGTTTTATGTTGCAGCTCTCGGGGATACATGTTCAGTTCTGCTGGGTCCCTTCACATGTGGGGGTTGAAGGGAATGAGCTGACAAGCTGGCTAAAAGTGCCCTCGCAGGGGATATTTCTTAAATGTCAATTTAGGGAAATCTAAAGCAAAATCACTCAATCACCAACGTATAAAGACTTTGTGGTAAGACGTTTGGGATCAATTTGTCAAGGGCAGACACTTGTATACGATTCCAAATGCTGTTACTTTAGTAAGTAAGGCTCCTACAGGCCGGTGCAGAAGAGAATCAGAATCAGAATAGTTTTTATTGCCATTGTTTGTCAAACAGGTTCACAAACTAGGATTTTTTTCTCGGTGAGACGTGCAACATTAAACACATATAACACAGTTTAGATAAAAATAAGCTATAAACTTTAAACTATAAGGCTTTAGGGGCATGCATAGGAATATTAAAATAAATAAGATAATAAGAGGCAAAATATGGTAGACAACAATTGATTGGATTTACATACTGTATGGTGTATAAAGTGATAGTGATATAAAGTGACATACAGTGATAAAGTGATATAAAGTGATAAAGTGATATGAAGCCTTAACGCCTGCATGTATTTTCAATTATATAAACAAATATATTATCAGTGTTTTTGCTTTCAAGCTGATGCTAAATTGAGTGGAGATTGTTAATTTTTATGTCGCACATAGTACAGATATAGTTTTAGGTATGTTGCAAATCGGCAACAACAGGCAAAAGTTGTAAATATATTAAAGTGACAAAATGTGTTTGTTCTGAATGATTACAAATGTAAATGCACTGTAAGATACACTGAGCACTTGTGTATTCAGGTTAGGATATTAGAACAATAAACAGAGCTAACGCTTTTCACTAAATACTTGTAAAGTGTTGATTTTGAGCAGCTGATGTCGTCTCACAGCAGGAGCACTGGTAACAGGAAGGGCATCATGATTTTCAGTAACATCTTCATTACTGCTGTTCCTGTCATCAGTGCCTTCCCTGCTGCTGCTGCTTTCATCACCTGATGCAGGGAGGAGGATAAAAAAGCACTTTATAAAGGTGCAGACAATTTATCTTTAAAATATCTACAGTTTGTATAATGACTAATTATCATATTTTGCTCCCTTTCCTGAGGTTTTATAATACATTGTACATCAGATACCTCTATTTACCATTACTTATTTGCAAATGATATTATAATTGCACATTATTTTCGGACGTGGAATTCTTGTTTGTGGTCCAATTGATCCACTTGGTGGTCACTTTGCATACAACACCAACGGACTCATTTTGTTCTGTGTGAAAAAAGGGATAACTTTTGTTTTATATCCTTGTATGTTATTGGTACAAAGATTATAGAATTTCACTAAAATGGCATGTTCTAAAAAACTTTTAGCACTGTAATAAATCTAAATACTACTAAAATGTGGTCACTGTGGCCACCAGATGGAGCTACTGCAGTTTTCCTTCATGGCCTGATGTTGCCGATTTACAACATAATGAAATCTTCAAATAACAAAAAAAAAATCCATCACACGAAGTTCATTCCAATCAATAATCTAAAGATGGAAACGAAGAGCTGCTAAATAATTTTATTTTAGCACAACTCAATTTACATTTGAAGATTTCATCAAAGTTGTTGCCTCGATTTGCAGAAATGCTATTTCCGCTAAATAGCTACCATGATCCGTTTGTGCTTCCTTCTCTGAGAAGTCCTACGAGAAACTAGTGCTTGCAAAACGTTGCTAGGTACGGCATGGATGTGCAAATAGGTATCAAGGGAAAACATGCCTTATTTTAGCCACAGTCTGGCAAGAAGAGGTATGTCGTCAATATGTACCAATAGGCGTTAAGGGGTTTTAATGTGTCCCATAAACAGGAAATACAAACATCAGGCTTTATTTCTGTACAGAAGTTTCATGTAAAAAAAGCTGAAACTTTGTCCCTAAAACAAATGACGTTTCGTGACGTCACAACATCGTAAACAAATGGAGTTTGTACGTCATTTATTTCCAAACATGCATGTCTATAAAACCTGCACTGTTCCGCAAAAGTGGCTTTAATTTTCATGTTCAAAGACAAAGAATCAGGCAAATCCAAAATGTGAAACTTTTTATTGGTAACAAATGAACCTTGTGCCGTTAACTTTCTGCCACCACTGGGAGTGTTTCGTACGTTCGCTGCATTTCGATGCTTTACACAGCCATAAAATTGTCAAAGATTAATGTTTTTTACGTATTTTTTTTTTATTGTTTTCATGAAAGAGTCCTCTTTACATTGACATATTAACTTTATGTAACACTAGCAATCGTGTTAAACTACAGGTGCTTCAATAACAAAGCCAGACAGTCAGTGTGGGTCCAACAGCCCTAAGGCAAAGTTTATTTACAATTAAACACAAATACTAAAATGGTTGAATTGGAACGGTAATGGTGTGGCCTCGAGCTGGGGGGAGAAGGGTATACTATTTGTGAAAAACAAACACAAGGTTAAACACAAATAAACACCATTTCCATAACAGAAATCACCCATATATACATGTGCCACCACCACCAAAACTACAAATAAAATCACCACATAGAGTGAACCCCTATCCCACCCAGCTGTTGCTAGATTAGGTACACACCAAATGGGAAGATCTTGTTTGAAATGAAATGACACAGTAAACTGAAACTAACTCAAAAATAAACGGCAACCAGCACTGAGCCTATTAAAGCAGTGTGATTATTAAACAATATAACAGAACAATTTACAACTAAAAGCATACCTTTAAAACTGGACTGTTAAGACCCTTAAAAGAATACAAAATCATTTACAATGTTAGTGTTTTACAATAAAAAGAACCTTAAAACCTAAAACAGTTCTCACCAGGAAGCAACGTGTGCACAGGCCTGCTCAGAAAGAGGAAGCAAGCCTGTGTAGCTCCTCCCTTTATAGCCTCATGTGATCACCTGATCACACCTGTCCCTGCCACGTTTATAAATTATCAAACAGTATTAACCCTTTAAATGCCAGTGTTTGTCGTATACGACCATCAGTAATGTTGAATAATATGAAATAATTCTAAAATTACACCTTTTTTTTAACCATGGCTCCTGTCAGTGTGACCGGCCTGTCCATGTGGATAATCAGCAGGAAGATTAAGTTTGGTGTATTTTTTGTTTTAGTGTAAAGTCCGTTTGTTTAGTTGTGCCCCATAGACTCCCATTATAAATGCAAACTTTTAGAGACCCCCCCATTATACACTGCTCACAAAAAAATAGGGCACACTCAAAAAACACATCCTAGATGTCAATCAATTCGATTTTTCGGATGAAAATCTTTATTCATAGTGTAGGGCAATGTGTTGAGAACAAAATAACATAAGAATGATAAATGGAAATCAAATTCTCAGCCCCTTGAGGTCTGGATCCAAAATTATAGTCAAAATCAAAGTGACAAATCAGGTCACTGGTTGATCCAAATTCCGTAGAAATGCCTCCAAACGAGTCTGTATCATCCTCAGTAATCTGTGTGGCCTCCACGTGCCTGAATGCACTCCCTACAATGCCTGGGCATGCTCCTGAGGAGACCACGGATGTCCTCCTGAGGGATCTCCTCCCAGACCTGGACTAGAGCATCAGTCAGCTCCTGGACAGTCTGTGGTGCGACGTGGCGTTGATGAATGGACCGAGACATGATGTCCCAGATGTGCTCTATTGGATTTAAGTCTGGGGAACGGGCAGGCCAGTCCATGACATCAATACCTTCATCATGCAGGAACTGCTGACACACTCTTGCCACATGTGGCCTGGCATTATCAGGCATCAGAAGGAACCCAGGGCCCACAGCACCAGCATATGGTCTTACAATAGGTCTGAGGATCTCATCCCGGTCCCCAATGCCAGTCAGGGAACCTCTGGCTCGCACATGGAGGGCTGTGCGGCCCTCCAATGAAATGCCTCCCCAGACCATCACTGACCCACCACCAAACCGGTCATGCTGGATGATGTTGCAGCAGCAGAACGTTCTCCAGGGCGTCTCCAGACTCTGTCACGTCTGTCACATGTGCTCAGGGTGAACCTGCTCTCATCCGTGAAGAGCACAGGGCACCATTGGCCAATCTGCCAATCGCTGTGTTCTCGGGCAAATGCCAATCAGGCTGCACGGTGTTGGGCAGAAAGCACCGGCCCAACTTGTGGACGTCGGGCCCTCATACCACCCTCATGGAGTCGGTTTCTGACCGTTTGAGGACCAACATGCACATTTGTGGCCCTCTGGAGGTCATTTTGTAGGGCTCGGGCAGTGCTTCTCCTGTTTCTCCGTGCACAAATGAGCAGATAGCGGTCCTGCTGCTGGGTTGTTGACCTCGGTCGCCCCCCCCAGGTCTCCTGGTGTACTGGCCTGTCTCCTGGTATCTCCTCCATGCTCTGGACACTGCGCTGGGAGACACAGCAAACCTTCTTGCCACAGCACGAATGGACGTGCCATTTTGGATGAGCATCACTCCCAGAGCAACTTCTGTGGGTTGTAGATGCTTCTTCATGATACCTCTAGTGGTGAGAACACTGGACAAATGCAAAAGTGTTCCAGAAATACGGTACAAAGGATGAAGACAGGGAAATGGTCTGTGGTCACCACCTGCAAAACCATTCCTCTTTTGGAGTGATCTTGCTAATTGCCTCTCATTTCCTCCTGTCTGTTTAATTTCCACAACACCAAGTGAAATTGATTCACAATAAGCGTGGCTTCCTAACTGGACAGTCTGATATCCCAGAAATTTGACTGACTTGGAGTTACATTGTGTTTTTTGAGTGTGCCCTAAGTTTTTATGAGCAGTGTATAAAGCCCGAAAAACATTTTTCTTACATTTGCCATTTTTCTGCATCAAACTGCTCACAATTATGCAAAATGTCAGATTTTATTATTATTTTTTTAAATAAATGACCACATTTTCAGTGTATCTTGAAACCAAGGCTTTGCATTGGTATTGACATGTAACTGTTATCGACTCAATAATGTTCAGACACATTTCACTTTGGCTGAAATCATTGTGACCGGTTCACCCACATGAATAATCAGTGGGAAGATTCAGTTTGGGACAGTTTTCGTTTTGGTCTAATATCATTTTGAACAATAATTACTCCCATTGTGTCACAGACGTGTCCCATTGACTTACATTGAATCAGCAGATTTTCACCCGCCTGCAACATGAAGTGAACAAATATATTTGTTCTTTTACTGCCCATTTTCTGGCAGCAGATCCGTCTCATAATCAGAATTATGAAGTTTTGGTTCAATTTTTTTTCAAAAAGAACATATTTTTTTCCCACCCCAGACATTGTCCCTGAATGCATCTTTTTGACGACTATTTGAGATTCCCACACATTTCCCACGGCCTGCAACCTCTGCCAGGATCCTGTTTGTGGACTTCAGCTCTGCCTTCAACACCATCCTCCCAAGACTACGAGACAAGCTCTACCAGCTCAGCCCGACTCCCTCTGCAGGTGGATCACTGACTTCCTGACGGACCGGAGACAGCACGTGTGGAACTCCTCAGGGCTGTGTACTTTCCCCCTGCCTCTTCTCCCTGGACACAAACTGCTGCACCTCCCGTCACCAGGACGACACCTCCCTCATCGGGCTCATCTCGGACAGTGATGAGTCGCCTCCAGGAGAGCGGTGGACCGGCTGGCGTCAACAACCTGGAGCTGAACGCCCAGAAGACAGTGGAGATGATCGTGGACTTCAGGAAAGACACAGCCCCGTGTGGTCCATCCTCACCTCCTCCATCACCGTGTGGTCCATCTGCTGAGAAGGTGATTGACTGTGAGCTCCATCTCTCCAGGTCCTGTTCTCCTCCAGGACCCGGAGGCGTTTGTGTCGGATCACTGCTGACCCTTCTCACCCTGGACACGGACAATTCATCCCCCTCCCCTCAGGCAGGAGGCTACGGTCCATCCAGACCCATAGATCCGCCACTTGAACAGTTTTTTCCCACAGCCGTCAGACTCATGAACGATAAAGACCTAATAACTCAGGACAGACTGTAATCTGCTCTATTGCACTATGTGGTTTGTCCACACATAGAACCACGGCACCTCTTATCACTTTATATCACTTTATATCAATTTATACACCATATGTAAATCCAATCCTGTTGTTCTATGTCAATTGTTGTCTTCCATATTTTACCTCTTATTATTATCTTATTTATTTTAATATTCCTATGCATGCCCCTAAGGCCTTATAGTTTAAAGTTTATAGCTTATTTTTATCTAAACTCTGTGTTATGTGTGTTTTGTGTTTAATCTTGCACGTCTAGTTTGTGAACCTGTTTACAAGCAATGGCAAAAAAAAACTATTCTGATTCTGATTCTCTTCTGCACCGGCCTGTAGGAGCCTTACTTACTAAAGTAACAGTATTTGGATTCGTATACAAGTGTCTGTCCTTGACAAATAGATCCCAAACGTCTTACCACAAAAGTCTTTATACGTTGGTGAATGAGTGATTTTGCTTCAGATTTCCCTAAATTGACATTTATGGAAATATCCCCTGCGAGGGCACTTTTAGCCAGCTTGTCAGCTCATTCCCTTCAACCCCCACATGTGAAGGGACCCAGCAGAACTGAACATGTATCCCCAAGAGCTGCAGATTTAAGATAAGATAAGATAAACCTTTATTCATCTCACAAAGGAGAAATTCACTTGTTACAGTCGGCGTTACTTCACAGTCTTATTGTACAGTCTGACAGCAGTGGGGATGAAGGCTTTGCGGTAGCCCTCCGTCCTGCACTGAGGGTGTCTCAGTCTTCCACTGAGAGAGCTGCACAGCTCTTCTACAGTCCCATGCAGTGGGTGGGAGGTGTTGTCCATGATGGAGGTGAGCTTGGCTAACACCCTCCTGTCCCTCACCTCCTCCACAGAGTCCAGGGGGCAGCCCAGGACGGAGCTGGCCCTCCTTACCAGCTTGTTCAGTCTGTTCTTGTCCCGCTCTGTGCTGCCCGGGGCCCAGCACACGGCAGCGTAGTGGAGAGTAGAGGCCACCACAGAGTCATAAAAAGTCCTGAGCAGAGGCCTGCTCACTCCGAACGACCTCAGTCTCCTCAGAAGGTGAAGGCGACTTTGGCCCTTCTTGTACAGGGCGTTGGTGTTGTGGGACCAGTCCAGTTTATTGTTGAGGTGAACACCCAGGTACTTGAAACTGTCCACCTCCTCAATGTCCTCCCCCTGGATGTTCAGCGGTGTGTGCGGTAGTGGCTTCAACATCAACAGCAACATATAACTATCAATAACTATCAATAAGCATCAATAAGTAGATCTTGGCGCATGGTGAAACCAGACTGCAGACTGTGCAGAGCAGCCGCAGAAATCTGGTTACTTTGATTCATCAGTAAAGATTTGTGCTGCGTCCGAAACGAGCAGATTGATAAGAGCTCTTACGCCAAATCGGATGTGCGTCAGCGTCCGCTATGACAAGATGCTTCCGAATTGGGCTGTCAGTTAGGAAGTAGTTAGGAAAGGGAGCCTCAATGCTAACTATCATAGCCACTTTAGCATAGGCACCTCTGGTGCTAACTATCATAGCCACTTTGGCATAGGGACCTCTGGTGCTAACTATCATAGCCACGTTAGCATAGGGACCTGTGGTGCAAACTATTATAGTCACTGTAGCATCAGAACCTCTGGTGCTAACTATCATAGCCACTTTAGCATAGGGACCTCTGGTGCTAACTATCATAGCCACTTTAGCATAGGGACCTCTGGTGCTAACTATCATAGCCACTTTAGCTTAGGGACCTCTGGTGCTAACTATCATAGCCACTTTGGCATAGGGACCTCTGGTGCAAACTATTATAGTCACTGTAGCATAGGGACCTCTGATGCTAACTAACCGGTGAATTGGAGCTATGTGCCATCCCATAAGCCACTGCGCAAAACCCCCCACCCCCCTCGGCCCCACCCTCGAGTGATATATGCGCAGCCACTGTTGATTGACAGGAGCACATTTAATAATAAAAATGATAATAATGAAAAATTAAGATTCTGCACAAGCCAAACTTTATAAAAGTGATAAATCCATGTTGTCGTTCCCACAGCTCAGTCACACGTCAGTGTTAAAGAGGAAACTCAGGAAACGGATTAAATGCTTTTGTTTTCATTTAGTAGAAACTTAAGCCACATGGATCATTTGCTGCTGTAGCTTTAAGAAACAGCTGTTGAAATAAAATAACACCAAAGGGAAATGTTTGGATCATTTGGATTTATTTTTCTCCTTAAATGTCTTTGTTTGGACACTATGTTGTTGTTGGACACTGTACAGTAGGGGGCGACATGCACTTTTGTTTGGCCCGCACTCCACCAATAACTTTAAAGAAGAAGAAAAACAGCTGTTGTTGACGTCACTTCCCTTTCCCCTGTTTAAGGACGGAAGGATTGTTCAAATGCTGCTGAAGCTCTAGTTCCCTAACTGCACAGATCTAACAGTCGACCTATGAAAGGTTAAGGAGTTAGTTGCTGGTGTAAAGGTGCGTTCACACCAAACGCGGCAAAGCGTCAGGTTTACATTGAAAATACATGGAGGACGCGCCTCAGGGAGCATCAAAATATCCCGCAGCGAGGCACGCGCCTCCTGTGCGGCGCGTTTTGAAGCTTTCAGCGCGTGGTGAGCTTTTGACGTGCCTCCAGGACGTCCAGTCTAGTGTGGGCCGCCCACACTAGAGTTGGGAAATGTAGAACTTTTTGGAGAAATTTGCGAGCGTCGACCAATCAGGAGCTTTCTCCAAGTGAAGTACGTTGTAGCTGAGCCACCGGGCCAGATTCTATGCCGGCCAAGAAAAAAAAAAAAAAATGAAAACAAGTCACGGAGCTTCATTGTGAACCGGAGCTACAGCAGCTCTGGGACTTTTACAATGACACACTTCAGTGTTTCTTTACCTAAACACCCAGGATTAAAAGCGGCGATAAGAAAACTTATTTCAGAGGCTGAATCTGCGCTGGGAATGTGTTTGGGCCTCGAGGCTAACGATGACTGTTGCAGAACACACGCTGACGTACGGCCAGACAAGCGTCTGACTTCAGGTAAGCACAAGCGTCTAACTACAGGCTTTAGCCGCGTTTTTGACGCCCGAAAAGTGTTTGGTGTGTAAGCACCTTTAGAGCTTAGAGGCTACAATGTGATGGTTTCAGACGCGGCTTTGAAGAATGGTTTCTTCTTCTTCGGTTTATTGGCAGGCGGTGACCAACAGCTTTGGTGTATGGCGCCACCTACTGTGTCTCGTTACTTCAGGTCACATTCTAGTTTTGTGAACGGTCGTGTGAAAAAGCTCTGTCCCTTTGAAGAAACCCATGGATGCCCTCTTACTTTTCTATCACCTCTGTCCAACATCATGTGCCAGAAAATGACACAAATATCCCATGATTTCACAGCATTGAACTATATATTAATAAAATCATAAAATCTTTTTCTACATTTTAATGTGTCCCATAAGCAGAAAACAAATACATCATGGTTTATGTCTGTACATACGCCTCATATATAAACTAACTTTGGCCCCAAAACAAGTTTCGTTTTGTGACGTCACAACATTGTAAACTACAACGGCGCGAGGATGGATACATCTGATCCGGGAGCAGCAGCGCTAACATCTACGGGGGAGCCCAGTACACTCATGGCATGCCCGAGGATAGGTTCACACCTATTGTATAGCGTTGAGCAGCCGGATAAGAATGCCTCGAAGGAACAAACGTCATACTCAACAACTGCGGTCAGTAAAAGTTCACATCTGGCGAGAAAGAAAGTTATTTTTAAATCTGCTAAACTCAGGTTTTTCCAGACCTTAAACCACGCCCGTGTACTATGGAACCCTAAAGCTAAACCCAAAGGCTTACTCGGTGGACACATTAACATTCGAAGCATTGTGCCTAAATGTGAGCAAATCCACCATTTGTTAAATGAATCCAGTATTGATTTTTTATGTATCACTGAGTCTTGGTTACACGCAAACTCTGCAACTGCGGGATTGAATGTACCAGGATACAACATCTTTAGAAAAGATCGGCCAGAGGGGAGGGGTGGAGGTGTAATGTTCTACATAAAGAAACATCTAACATGCACCCAGTTAAAGTGGTCCTCACCCAATAACTTAGAATGCATTGGGCTAAATGTAAGTCTTTCTCCGCAAATGTCAATCATACTGATCGGAATATACAGGCCTCCAGCTGCCTCTAATGGGTTTTACGATGAACTACAGACCATTCTTAAAGAGTGTAATCGGAAGAAGGAGACGATTCTCCTTGGAGATTTTAACATCAACTGGTTTGAAAAATCTAATCGGAAAAGGCTCAAATCAATTGTAAGTAGCCATGACTTAGTCCAAGTAATAGAGGGTCCAACTAGAATAAGTAAATCCACTGAAACTTGCATTGACCTTGTTTTCACCAATAGGAAGGACAGAATTCTTAAAACCTACAACATGATCACAGGTCTCTCAGACCACAATATGATTCTTTTCTCAAGGAAATTATGCAAAAATAGATTTATCCGACCCTTCAACAAACCAAGTGAACACCTCCGAATTCCAAAATCCGAAATAAACAACTTAGAAACCGCCTTGAGTGAAATAAATTGGCCTGAGCATCTTGCACAAGAACATTTAGACCTTGATGAAAAGTGCAACGTATTCACACAAAAAATCCAAGAAACCATAAGTCACTTTCAAAAAATAGTAAAACATAGGCCTCAGAAACAACACTTGCCCTGGCTAAATGAAGAAATTTGGGCTTTAATGAAGCAACGTGATAGGGCACTTAAGACTGCTCTTAAAACTAAAACAACTACTGATAGGCAAATCTTCACCTCACTAAGAAACAAGGTGACAAAAGATATCAGATTCGCTAAAGCAAACTTCTTCATTAATGCCATTAAAAATGCAAAATGCAATATAAAAGAGGTCTGGACACACATAAAGAAACTGACTGGAAGTTTCAGTTCAGTGAATAACATTAAGGAATTAAAATTTAATAATGACTTGATCAATAACCCAACACAAATAGCAGAAGTTCTGAACTCCTACTTTCTGGATTCTGTTAAGAATCTTACATCAAGTGCATCGACAATGGCAGACACCAGCCTTTCAATGGTGCCTTCTATTGCTGAGGCACCAGCTTTTGATCTGTGTCCAGTATCTTTTATGAAAATTGAGAAGATCATCGGTGGACTGAATAACTCTGGAGCCAAAGATGCATTTGGGATGAACACAATGTTCATAAAAACATACAACAAATCTCTTATCGCTCCAATTACAAGCCTTATAAATGATTCAATAAACACAAGCACATTCCCAGACCACTGGAAGATCTCAGTGATTACACCGATCTTTAAATCTGGAGATCTGACAGAACCTTGTAATTATAGACCCATAAGCATCTTACCAGTGGCATCTAAATTGATAGAAAAATGTGTTGCAGAACAACTTATCAATCATTTAAATCAAAGCTCATTCAACCTTCATCAAATGCAGTTTGGCTTCCGAAAGCATTATTCCACCGAAACAGCCGTATGCTTTCTTCTGGAAAAAATGAAATACAGCCTTGACAAGGGTGGCGTGGTCGGAGCCGTGTTCCTTGACCTCAAGAAAGCATTTGACACAGTCAACCACCAGATCTTGCTCAATAAATTGTCCCATTTTAATTTCTCACTGCACACTGTACAGTGGGTGGAATCCTATCTGAGTCAAAGAAAACAGTATGTTAAAGTGCAAAATTCTATTTCAACAACTCGTAACAATGGACTAGGGCTACCTCAAGGTTCAGCCTTATCACCATTATTATTCAGCCTTTATATAAATGATTTCCCTGAAAGTTGCCCTCCCAATGTACAGTGCCAGATGTATGCAGATGATGCAATCATCTATGTCCACTCAAAAACAAAACATTAAGCAGCTCAAGAACTGTCGTCAGCAATGCAGAAGGTTTCAGAGTGGCTGCAAAAGTCACAACTTGTACTCAACGTGTCAAAAACAGTCAGCATGTTTTTTTCAAAAACTGCTTCTGCTGAAGATACAAATCCTCCTGTATTGATACAGAGATCCCAAATTGAATCGGTCCATGAATTTAAATATTTAGGTGTAATTGTAGATGCAAAACTTTCATTTAAACAACAAGTGAAAAAAACAGTGAACAAAATGAAATTTAACTTGTCAAATTTTAGATTTATTAGAGAAAACCTAACACTTGAATCAGCTAAACTTTATCTCAATGCCATGATTGTTTCACACATGATGTACTGTATGACGAGTTGGGTGCTTGCAAGCAAGACCACTCTGAAACCTATCGAGACGACGTACAAGCAAGCGCTCAAGGTCTTGGATAGAAAACCAAAGACATACCATCATTGTAAAATCCTAAAAAAGTATGAGATATTGAGCTGGGAAAACCTCATCAAATATGTGGACTCCATTCTTGTATATAAAATCTTCAAAGGACTAGCCCCACCCCCATTACAAGAATTTATTCAAAAGAATCTTAACAGATCAACAAGAGCAAGTTCCAGAGGTGATTGTACAATTCCTTTCCGAAAAAGTGTCTTTGGACAAGCAGTATTCTCCTTCCGAGCCTCTCAAACTTGGAACACTATACCACCGAGCATAAAAGAGATGCCTACAATTAGCTCGTTCACCAAACATCTCAAGTCATGGCTATTGGACAATCAAAACTGCCCACACAACCTGGCATAACCTGAACTCTGGCAAAGAAATGTTTATGTGTTTTAACATTGGACATTGTACAGTATTTGATATGTAGTATGAGAGTGTATGTTAGGTAGAAGTGACCTTTTATTATCATTTTTAGGAGACTGGGCTGGTTGCAGGGTGGGGGTCGGTGTGGGTATGGGAATGAGGGTGGATGCGGGTGGAAAGTGTGTGGGTATGGGAGGGCGGGTGGGGGTGGGTGAAAGATGTGTGGGCATGGGGGGCGGGTGGAAAGTGTGTGGGTATGGGAAGGCGGGTGGAAAGTGTGTGGGTATGGGAAGGCGGGTGGAAAGTGTGTGGGTATGGGAAGGCGGGTGGGGGTGGGTGAAAGGTGTGTGGGCATGGGGGGCGGGTGGAAAGTGTGTGGGTATGGGAAGGCGGGTGGAAAGTGTGTGGGTATGGGAAGGCGGGTGGAAAGTGTGTGGGTATGGGAAGGCGGGTGGAAAGTGTGTGGGTATGGGAAGGCGGGTGGAAAGTGTGTGGGTATGGGAAGGTGGGTGGTTGTGGGTGAAAAATGTGGGTATGGGAAGGCGGGGGGGGGGGGGGGGGGGGGGGGGGCGGGTCGAAAGTGTGTGGGTATGGGAATGGTGGGTGGGTGCGGGAGCAAAGTCTGTGGGTATGGGAATGTGGGTGTGTGTAGATGTAAAGTGCGTGGGTTTTAGAAGGAATAGGACTATGCGAGTGAGTGCAGGGGTGAATGTGCAGAACAAGTGTTAAGGACTGACTGATGCTCTGCAGAGTGAGTGGTGTGTGGTGTAGCCGGGCCTGGTCCGGTTGGGGACAGAGGATGGAAATTAGCTTGAGCTATAATCCTGCATTTTAAGTATACTGTACTTTGTGTAAATGCATTGTCCCTTTTAAATAAATAAATACAAAAATACAAATACAAATTAAACACAGACCGTAAAATGAATCCGTGTACCCTTCGATCATTAGTTATTCCGTTTCAAAATAAAATCAGAAAAACTAATTATGTGGTTGTTTTATTGTATTTCCATTTTCTAAATTAAATTGAAAAGGCAAAAAATTCTAAATAAAATATTGACCCATTTCTTTGCTATGCAGTGGAAACAAACACTGCTAAAACAACTTCCGTTATTTTGTTCACTACTGCTTCGGTTTGATTTGCTACTGGAAATGAAATAACTTTTTCTCTGCCTCTCTCTCCCTCGCGCAAGAGGGAAACAAAAACAAACTTAAGCAAAAGAGGTCGAGCTTCAACGCAATCTCCTCTGTAACCGTTGTTTATTATGTCATTATATTATCATGGTATTCAC
Source organism: Gobius niger (assembly GCF_951799975.1). NCBI lineage: Eukaryota > Metazoa > Chordata > Actinopteri > Gobiiformes > Gobiidae > Gobius > Gobius niger. The sequence continues at coordinate 3,298,977 of NC_136858.1, read as the reverse complement.
GTAGCCCTGGCGCACACTGATCATTACATTAAACATAATCAACAGCAAAAATGACCAGACCAACTACAGCTGTAACATCAGTCCTCGTGGCGGAAACGTCAGTATGTTGCAGGTGCGTTTCTCCGAGTTGAACCTCCTCATCAACACATCCTTCAACTCAAACTTGAATTCATGAGAGTGAGGTCCTTTTCAGAAGCAGCTGAATGAGCTGGGCCTTGCGTCTGTGCAGAATACTGCGCCGATGCAACGAAAACACATTTCTGAGCGTGGAAAACGACCGGACTCTGGGGCTGTAGAACGAGCGCCTGTACCCCCACACTCCCCCCCACAATCGCGCCACCGTTTGTACCATGAATATGGCTCGGTCAGTGCTTTGGCCACCTTCACTAAAGCTCCAGTGTCTGAGTGTAAAACGCACACTTGGAACGCGGGCTCTTTTCAGGTTCAGCGCTTTGTAGTAAAACGGAGGATGATCGTTAATGCTCCTCTATCATATCAGCTATATTTTATTTTGTGACCAGACAGCACGGGAGCAGCTTAGAGGGAACCGTGCCAGAGAAAGAGAGGGAGGGATGAAATGCCGCCGGTCCCCTCTCTCCGTGTCAGGGGAGGAAATAGTTACTTGTTGTGGAGTTTGGGCTGGTCTAATCGGGCAGAAAGCGCAAAAGTAACACTGCGCAAATGAGTGATACGTAGCCGATCTTTGCCCAATTTGTAGTGGCTTCTCGTGGTTATACGGCGTGAAGAATTATAAAATTTATTTGCGAGCTTTTCGTTTCTATGGCTCTTTAGCGTATTATATTACAATGTATGCAAAGTGTTTTTGAGTTCTCTGTTACAGCCAAGGTCCAGTGGAAAGTACCAAAGTGTGTACGAAGTGTCCTAAAACCAAGGCCACAGTGTGGGAAATATCAGATAAGCGCACCCAGCGACTTACCAAACTGCCACACCATATCATATAATAAAATGGTGATGAGGGAGGAGCTACAAAATTACCAACCAATGGAAACAACTACACGTAGCCTAGGCTCATGAATATATGAATACTCTGACTTGACTATGACCTCAGTCTCCTCCAGTGTGGCTGGGGGCTAAGAGATTCGATTGTCAGGGACTGGGAAGCAGAGCTCTGTATTAGATGACTTGTTAGGGAAATAAATCTTCTTGATTGAACCTCCTGAATCATGGTCATCTATATCTGGTATGTGTTATTAGCTGATAGTGCAGTATCGTTGACTTCCTGACTTCTCTTCCAGTTTTGAACATGCAGAGAAGTGTGTTGCTACGACAGAAGGTAAAGACAACAGGAAATGGTACATGAGGTTTATACTTGTCTATTATTTTAAGGTGACGAGTGGAAAACAACACATTCCTTCAGGCGTATACCTGCGTATCACGTAGACGACACCACATCTGTGTCTGGGGGGGCACAAGCATCTTGGGGGACGGGCACGGCCCCCTATGGCCCGCACATAGCGACGGGTATGGAGACGCACAGTGTCTGCCCAGCTTTTTAAGGTTGTTTTCCAAGCAGAATCTCCTCACGGATATTTCTGAGCAAACATTCCCTCCGTGGTAATATAAAGCATCTCTGATCTCTGCATGTGTTGCCCAATTTTTGAAAAGTATATGCATAAAACTTTCCAAACAAGTGTAGGAGCGGCTCTGAGCTGAGGTCTCTCCTCACTTCCGGTGTCGCAAACAATAATAAAATGAAATAATAGTAACGTCATAATTTTGGGGGGAATTTAAAACAACTAGAGGCAAAACAAACACCTTGACATTGACGTATACACAATTTCTTTTTCTAATTCAAGTTTAGAAAGGGAAAAAAACAAAAAACAAATGGTAATGTTGTTTTTCTGATTTTATTTTGAAACGGAATAACTAATGATCGAAAGGTACACGGATTAAAATGCTTTCAAAATGAATCGTCCATTTACAGGATTTCACAATATAGTGGCTAAAACCCACTGGTACAAAACTCTGATTCAAATTCTTTGAAAAACAATATTTTATTCTAAGAAAGACAAAATTAAGACGCTGAAAAAGCAACAAAAAAGTTACAAAGATGCAACAAAATGGAGGACAAAAAGTCATGAAAAAGCAACAAAAAAGCGTCAGAAACACAACCAAAAAGTTACAAAAAATGTGACAACGTTTGTAGGCCTTAGCTTTCAAATGAGGGGTCACACTGGTCTATTCAGAGGCTGTAAACTCCAGTCAAGAAGCTTCTAGATTTGTGTAATGAGGAACTGGAGGAATGTTGTTGGTTCAGGTGGGGGTTAAGAGGTTAAAAAGTGTCAAATCAGTGAAAAGCTTTACATTCACTAAACACTAAAACATCAGCGAGTCTGAAACATGAGTTTGAAAAACAGTCGACTCAATAAGTCTCTGTGAACGACACAAACAGGAATGAAAAAACAGATGAGGAAAACAGCACAAGGCACAAGGCAATGAAGACACTATTTACATCAGTGAGATTTAGATGAAGATTTACATTCTATGACCTCCCTTAAAAACATCATCATCAGTATTTGTAAAACATACGTCTCTGTGAACGACACAGACATGTTCATGTCATGAAGCACATTTGATCTGAAACAAAATCATCACAGCTGTTCCTCTCCAGTGTGGATCCTCTCCAGTGTGGATCCTCATGTGTGTTTTGAGGTTGGATGACTGAGCAAAGGTCTTCTCACACTGCTCACATCTGTATGGCCTCTCTCCATTGTGGATCCTCATGTGGTCTTTAAGGTTGGATGACCGAGTAAAGGTCTTCTCACACTGCTCACACCTGTATGGCCTCTCTCCATTGTGGATCCTCATGTGGTCTTTGAGAATGGATGAGTGAGTAAATGTCTTCTCACACTGCTCACAGCTGTATGGCCTCTCTCCAGTGTGGATCCTCATGTGTGTTTTGAGGTGTGATGACAGAGTAAAGGTCTTCTCACACTGCTCACATCTGTATGGCCTATCTCCATTGTGGATCCTCATGTGACATTCAAGAAGCTGTGACCGACTGAATCTTTTACCACACTGCTCACACTCGTACGGCTTTAGTCCATCATGGACTCTCTTGTGTCCCCTGAGACCTGGGAGATGATTAAATGACTTCCCACACTCATCACAGCTGTATTCCTTTTCCCCAGCATGTATCTTCATGTGGTCTTTCAGGGTGGATGATCGACTAAAGGTCTTCTCACACTGCTCACAGCTGTATGGCCTCTCTCCAGTGTGGATTCTCATGTGATTTTTCAGAACTGCTGACTGAGTAAACACATGTCCACACAGGCCACACTCAAAGGGCTTTTCCCCAGTGTGGATCCTCATGTGTGTTTTGAGGCTGGATGACCGAGTAAAGGTCTTGGCACACTGATCACATTTGTATGGCTTCTCTCCAGTGTGGATCCTCATGTGTGTTTTGAGGCTGAATGACTGAGTAAAGGTCTTGGCACACTGATCACATTTGTATGGCTTCTCTCCAGTGTGGATCCTCATGTGACTTTCAAGATGCTGTGACTGACTGAATGTTTTCCCACACTGCTCACACTCGTATGGCTTTAGTCCATCATGGACTCTCTTGTGATGTGTAAGACCTGAGAGCTGATTGAATGACTTCCCAAACTCATCACAGCTGTATTCCTTTTCCCCAGCGTGTATCTTCATGTGTTTCTTGAGGTTGATTGACTGAGTAAAGGTCTTCTCACACTGCTCACAGCTGTATGGCCTCTCTCCAGTGTGGATCCTCATGTGTGTTTTGAGACTGGATGATTGATTAAAGGTCTTCTCACACTGCTCACAGCTGTATGGCCTCTCTCCAGTGTGGATTCTCATGTGTTGTTTAAGATTGCCTGATTTAGTAAATCCTTTCCCACACTGCTCACAGCTGTATGTCTTTCCCTGTGTGCGGGGAGTCTGCAGAGGCTGAGCTGGGTCCATTTCTCTGCAGACAGAAACAGGAGTTAGTGTCTGTGGAAGTTTAAAATATGACAAAAAAACTCCCAGAGAGAAGCGTGTCCAGAGCCAGATTTATTAACACGAGCAACAATCAGGAGAGCACAAAGTCAGAGGCGACATGCTGCATTCAGAGCACTTCCCATGTCTCTCTCAAGTCGGTCCGCATTCAAGAGATTCACATATCATTATATAGTTGTTACAGCCCTTGTATACGTAGTCATTCAAACAGTTAACATTCAATTCTGAGGCAGCTGAGATACTGTCCTTGGGTCTCAGAACAAATTGTGCATAGTTTAGTGTCAAATTAACCCTAGCATTGTTTATTGTTTATTGTTTATTGTTTATTGGTAAGGAACCCCAATAGATACCACTGTAGTGGTTGCTAGTCTTCATGGGGTCCAGGATTAAAAAGCATTTACAATAAAATAACATGCATTAAAACAAAAAAGTCACAACAGTAATACATGACAAGATATAATAACAATAATAATAATAATAATAATAATAATATATAATATATGTTGTTAAACAAGGTTATAAACAGAATAACTGAAATATTATCCCCACATGTTGTGTCACTCACATTATTCTGTAAAACACTAAATTAGTTTGACCTGGTGTGACCCTCCCCCTCCCTCTGTTCTCATTCACACACACAGTATCACCCCTCCCCCATCAGCTCACTGTGAATCTTGCCTGGCTCTGCCATACTCTTCCCTGTCCATTCCACACAGGGAGTTAGTCTGGTCACGGAGCAATTGGAGCAGTTTGAAGGGGCGGGCCTAACGCGCACAGATTGTCAGTGAAATAAACCAATTAGCGATTAGCGGACGTGACGACAGCTGTGTCCAATTAAACACATATGAAGTGAATATAAACTCACGCGGAGAACGCGAGGCAAAATCCTTCACTACTTCATCCAATGAGTAGTTTTGGTTGATGTTAACGTTAATTGAACTAAAAACATAGAGGTGCAGCGAGTGACGTAACCTTCTCATTTCTCTGGGACGGTCGCGATTGGTTCGGCTCGGCCTTAGCCGCCAATCAACAACTTGTCTACCGTGCGTGGCCAGACCATGGATCTATTATAAACTGGATAAGGCATGCTGTCCCAGCTCCTATCTCTTTACATAGGGGTGCTCAGTGGCGCATGAAACCAGTTTCGTCCGCCATTGCGGCCCAAAGTACCCGTATGACGCGTCACCTGTATCTATGCTCCCTACGGTCCAAGTGGGTGAAAGCAGCCCTGGTGACGTCACGTCATTAGAACACTTTTAAAAATGTATTTTTGATGCTTTACAATTTTTTTACGAAGAAAAAAAGTCCATGTCCTAAAAATAGTAATTTTAAAGAAATATATTTGCCTCAGTCTGAAACTCCAGATGCCCTGTGGACCATTTTACAGGCTGCTCCTTTTACATGAGTGTCTATGACAAAAAGGGCTTTTTGGGCTGCTGGCTGCAATATCACGGCCTGCCACTAGCACGTACTCATTTCAGAGTGAAGGGGGCGGACCCCCCCACTGGGCCAGACCCACCTTCTTTCGTGCAGAAAGAAGGTGGGTGTGGTTTATCAGGCTACTGTGAATCAGCAACAAACTCCAAAAGTAGCTCTGTGTGGAAAGCCCCCCCCCACGTCTTTGGATGAAACCTCTGCTGCCCCCCCTCCTCCTCCTCTTTCCAGCTCATTGTTCCTGCTCCACACCTAAAGCTCTGGTTGGTCAGGCCTTTGAGAGTCAACAGTCGGCTTGCAGATTCAACAGATTCAAAGGAAGTTTTCTCTGCACAAATTTAACCAGGCTCTATCATGACTTGTTCACAGAAAACATCGACAATGTTGGCCCTCTCTACTCGGAGCTACATGCCTGATTTTGATGTGAAAACATTCAATAAAACTATATATTTCCCCTCATGTTTATGTTAGTATCTACAGCTCCAGTTTTAAAGTTTGATTTGCACAAGTTTTCCCAAACATTCTTTCTTATTGCCTAAAGGAGCGAGTCCTCCTTATGATCATCCACATCTACAACAAATGTATGAACACAAAAGAGGAAATGCGAGTGTAACATTGTCCTTTTATGAAACTAGTTTACCTTATATGGTTCATTCTCGCTTCAGTTTCAGCCCAAAAGTGTGATTAATGTCGCAGCAGAGCGGAGTTAGCGTTAGCCCTGAGCACCGCTAGCATCACAGCTGCCTCCGCGTGCGACACACGGGTGACTTTTACCGCTGTTTCTCGCGTTATTTTACGGTATTTGTTTTTCTTCGTCTCTCACCACCGGGCGCGCGCAGTCAGTCCAGATTATAAAACATCCACGCTCCAACTCCGCACAAATGTGTAAAAAACAAAAGAAACAAACAAAAAAGATGTGACTTCCGCCCAGGCCGCGCTGACCCAGAGAGCAGCGGCCTCTGCTGGACAAGGGCGGGATGACACGTTTGAGATCGTCTGTAAAGTCAGACACTTTCTGCTTTTTGGTGGTTATTGTGTAAAAACTAAACCACATAAATACATAAATTAACCATTTGCAGACATTTTAGGATGTTTTCTAACAGTGTGTATACAAAATTTTTTTTTAATGATTTGAAAAATTATATTTAAAAAAAACTTTTCCTCGGGGCAAAATCACCGCCACATTTACTGCAGAAATTTACATTTAAATTCCTAAAATATCATTTTCTACATTTTAATGTGTCCCATGAACAGGAAATACAAACATCAGGCTTTATTTCTGTACAGAAGTAAATGTAATGTAAAAAACGATGAAACTTAGTCCCTAAAACCAATGACGTTTTGTGACGTCACAACATCGTAAACAAATGGAGTTTGTACGTCATTTATTTCCAAACATGCATGTCTATAAAACATGCACTGTTCCACAAAAGTGGCTTTAATTTTCATGTTCAAAGACAAAGAATCAGGCAAATCCAAAATGTTCAACTTTTTATTGGTGAAAAATGAACATTGTGCCGTTAACTTTCTGCCACCACTGGGAGTGTTTCGTACGTTCGGTGCATTTTGATGCTTTACACGGCCATAAAATTGTCAAAGATTAATATTTTTTAGATTTTTTTTAAAATTGTTTTCATGAAAGAGTCCCCTTTACATTGACATATTAACTTTATAAATTATCAAACCGTTTTAACCCTTTAAATGCTAGTGTTTGTCATATACGACCATCAGTAATGTTGAATAATATGAAATAATTCTAAAATTACACCTTTTTTTTAACCATGGCTCCTGTCAGTGTGACCGGCCTGTCCGTGTGGATAATCTGCAGGAAGATTCACTTTGGTGTATTTTTTGTTTTAGTGTAAAGTTAGTTTGTTTAGTTGTGCCCCATAGACTATAAATGCAGACTTTTAGAGACCCCCCCATTACACGAAAAATATTTTTCTTACATTTGCCATTTTTCTGCATCAAACTGCTCACAATTATGCAAAATGTCACTAAATGACCACATTTTCAGTGTATCGTGAAACCAAGGCTTTGCATTGGTATTGACATGTAACTGTTATCAACTCAATAATGTTCAGACACATTTCACTTTGGCTGAAATCATTGTGACCGGTTCACCCACATGAATAATCAGTGGGAAGATTAAGTTTGGGACATTTTTTGTTTTGTTCTAATATCAGTTTGAACAATAGTTACTCCCATAGTGTCACTGACGTGTCCCATTGACTTACATTGAATCAGCAGATTTTCACCCGCCTGCAACATGAAGTGAAAAAATATATTTGTTCTTTTCCAACTCACGAGAAAGGACACAGTCTGGACCTGGTCATCACGTATGGCCTGTCCACTACTGTGTCCTCTGTCGTTGACTTGGCTGTCTCTGACCATTACTGCCTGTTTTTTAATGTCACCGGTTTGATTCAGCGAAAGTCCACAGCAAAAATTGTGAGGAAACGTAATTTCACCCCTGAAGTGGCTGAAGAAAGAAAAGAAGTGTGAGAAACGGGGAGCTAAAACAACTTAAGAGAAATTGCAGGAAGGCCGAGAGGAGATGGGGGGAAAAGCAAAATAACGATAATAAATAAATATTCTGTGCCCAACAACAGACCTACAATACAGCAATAAGAAATGCAAGAAACAAATTATTTTCCACAATAATCACCAATCAAAAAAATAACCCAAAAGTCTTATTCTCAACAATAGAAAATGTTTTAAACCGTAATTTAAACAAAACTCCTTTTAACCCCACAGACGCCCTCTGTAAGGCGTTTGCAGACACTTCAGAGGAAAGATAGACACTATCAGATGTAATATTTTATCTACCCAAAGTAACACGGTTCTAAATACTAAATCTGATGGTCTATTTGTTCCAGAGGAAACACTGGACAGTTTTGTCCTGGTTAATGCTGAGATGCTTGATAAAGCTTTCTCCTCAGTGAGGCCCACCACATGTCTTTTAGACCCGGTCCCAGCGACGTTTTTTAAATTTAATGGTTTTGTATAGCCCAATATCACAACAGACGTTTCCCCACAGCTGCACCAAACATTAAGGCAATAAAACAGAGCAAAAAATATGACAATTTAAAGTTCGGGTGTCCCCCGTCCTTCGACTCTCCAGCACGGCAAGGAAAGACTCAAAAACCCGGCAGGAGAAAAGAGAAACCTTTGGGAGAACCACAGAAGGAGAGATCCACTCCCATTGACGGACAGGCTATAGAGACCCAGGCCGAAGGATCCCTCAGCAGACGGGCCAAGATTGCAGACCGTCCAGTCCTCAGATTCCAGAATGCAGGGTTCCTCCGTTCAGCCGGGTTCTTCTGTTCGATCTAGACAGGCACTCCCGAGGGGGGGGGGGGGGGGCAGGAGACACCATGTGAATAGTGATGACCAGACTACAGATAAATTAAATATTGTATCACAATAAGACAAAGTCTGCAGTAAGAAGAAGAGGATAGCGGCGCTCAGTGGACCGTGCTTCCCACAGCAGAGTTCCTCCCATTTTTAAACATTTTATGTCTGTTTTAGAGACGAGCTTCTAAACATGATGAATTGCTCTCTTCAGACGGGGGTCGTCCCTGCTGCGTTGAAAGGGGCGGTGGTGAGGCCCCTGTTGAAGAAGAGCAATTTGGATTTTACCAATTTCAGACCAGTATCCAACTTACCATTTTAAGCAAAATCTTAGAAAAACTTGTCTTTATCCAGCTTAATGATAATATTACTGCACATAATGTCCTTGAGAAATTCCAGTCCGGCTTTCGGGTAAACCACAGCACTGAGACCGCCCTCTTAAAGATTTTAAATGACTGTAGATTAAATTATGACTCACAGAAGGTCACAGTGTTGATTCTTCTGGATCTGAGCGCTGCCTTTGATACAGTCGACCACACTATTCTTTAACTCATTTAAAGCACATCGGCCTCTCCGGTGCTGTACACAAATGGTTTACTTCTTACCTCACAGACAGGACGTTCATGGTGAGTGTGGATACCTGCTCCTCTAAGGTGCATGGAATTACATGTGGTGTGCCCCAGGGTTCAATTTTAGGCCCAGTGCTTTTTAACCTGTATATGCTCCCTCTTGGTGATGTCATCAGGAGACATGGGGTCAACTTTAGAGTTATGCTGATGATACACAGTTATACATCTCCATGTCTCCTGATGACACCAGGCCAATAGATGCACTTTTTAACTGCATTTTAGATTTTAAATCCTGGATGGCAGAAAACTTTCTCCAGCTTAACCTGGACAAAACTGAAATGTTAATCATCGGCCCTGAGGCCCAGAGAGAGAGACTTTTACCCAAACTACAGTCACTGTCTATGAATCCTTCCTCACAGGTGAAGAACCTGGTGTGATCTTTGACTCTGAGCTGGTGTTTATTCCACACATTAAGAATATCACAAAGATAGGTTTTTACCATCTAAAGAACTTAGCCAGAGTTGCCCCATTCTCTCTCGGGCCAACACAGAGACGCTCATGCATGCTTTTATCACCAGTCGTATCGACTACTGTAATGCCCTGCTTTCTGGTCTTCCCAAAAATGCAAAAAGTTTCAATTATTTAGGTACGTTCCAAGGTTAGTTGATTGTATTTGGACAGCACCAAAATGGTAACATTCGTTTTAGAAGATTTCTTGATATCTCCTTCCATTGAGGAGCTAAACAAGTTAATTAAGAAGGATCTGGTCAGTATTGCTGACCATTTTGATGTTGTAGTCCCGAAGTCACTTAAAGTGGAGGAAGTAAGAGCGCTCGTTAGGGACGGGTTGGTGGAAGGGGGTTTGCTGTCTTTGCCAGTGGCTGGCCCACCCTCCGTTCTAACCAACCCCGGGTTTGTGACACCTCCTGAAGCAGGGGTGAGATCCCTCCTGGACCCCCCCGTGTTGGCTGAGGGCGAAGAGTCCGAGGGCGCGACTCGGTCTGATCAACCGCGCCGCTCTCTTGTAGACCCCCTTCGGTCCAATGGTTCTCCCGGCTCACCCAGTGAGGCTAAGCTGAAAGTGCGCCTGGCACGCCTCAGAGTGGAAGCCGAGGAGAGGGAGAGTGTGCGCAAAGCCCAACTAGAGTTGGAAATTAGAAAACTGGAAATTGAGGCGGAAACTGCCGTCAGAATTAAGCGTCTGGAGCTCGAAGCCCAGCGCAACAGGCCAAATCCTGACTTTGATGCTTCCCTGTCTTCCACCACCCAAACCAACGCTGCGTTTGATGTGAGTAAATACCTTCCTCTTATGCCAATTTTTAGAGAAAGTGAGATTGACTCATATTTCGCAGCATTTGAAAGAATTGCGACGGCATTACAGTGGCCGCGTGAAGTTTGGTCTCTCCTGTTGCAATGTAAAGTCCAAGGAAAAGCACAGGAGATTATTGCTGCATTGTCACTTGCAGACAGCCTGTGCTACGACACAGTTAAAGCTGCTGTTTTACGCGCCTACGAATTGGTACCCGAGGCGTATAGACAAAAATTCAGAAATCACAGAAAAGCCCATAATTGCACCTATGTTGAATTCGCTAGGGAGAAGGGAACGTTTTTTGACAAATGGTGTGCGTCTGCTAAAGCTGACACCCTGTCCACTGTCCGAGAGCTTGTTTTGTTAGAGGATTTTAAGAGAAACCTTCCGGACCGGGTTGTTGTGTATTTGAACGAACAAGCCTCTGTGTTAGCTGACGAGTTCGTGTTAACCCATCGGAGCGCATTCCCTGTCACTAATGAACAAACCCGTGCGCATCCACCTGCGGGCGCTTACCCTGTTAAGCCTGCTAATGGCAACACGGAGCGAGAGTGTTTTTACTGCCATACACCTGGACATATCATTGCGTTCTGCCCTGCCTTACAACGAAAAGCGGCTCAGTCCGCACCTCAAACCAAAGGCGTTGGGTTAATCAAGTTGGACAAATGTAGCTTAACTCCCAACGCCATGCAAAAATCTGACTCGTGTTTTGAGCCTTTCATATTTCAGGGTCTAGTTTCTCTTACTGGCGAAGCACCTGATCAGCGACCCATCCGTATTCTCAGAGACACTGGTGGTTCACAGTCTGTCATTTTGGCCAGTGCTCTGCCGTTTTCTTCTAAGTCGTCTTGTGGCTATCGTTCTGTGCTAAGGGGGATAGAAATGGGTTGCAGTCCGCGGCCTGTCCACCTCGTTCACATGCGTTCAAAACTCGTCACCGTTTTTTTCCCGGTTGCTGTCTGCCCAGACTTGCCCATAGACGGTGTGGGGATGTTAATGGGGAATGACATTGCGGGTGGTAAAGTAACTCCTACTGTAGAAGTGGCAGACTCTCCGCAGTGTAGAGACAAATGTGCACCAGAGCGGTACCCAGTCTGTGCCATTACGCGTGCTCAGGCGCGTAAAAACCCTGAGATTTTGTCCGAAAGTATTTTCACGTCCGCGTCTTCAGATTCTTCTGAAGCAAATATCGAAACCCAAATTCCGCCAAAGCAATTGCTTACAACCCCAGAGAAAAACACCCCTGAAAACACGTTTCCTGTTCTTTCAGAAAACCTGTCGTTGCCGTGCTCCTGCGACCACTTGTGCGCAGAGCAGGGAGCGGATCCAAGCTTACGCACTATGTTAGACGGAGTGGTGAGTAGCGACCAGCTTGACAACGCACACACAGGTTACTCCCTCGACCATGACATGTTAATGCGTAAATGGTCCCCAAAAACACGTTGCCACACATGCCACCAATACCTACTTGTTGATGCCCCAAATCAGGTGATACCACACGCCCCATTGCATCCTACCCATATAGTCCAGCCTTTTGACAGGGGAATTGTCGACTGCGTCGACCCGTTGCCCCGTACCCAAGGTGGTAAAAGTTGTCACTGCTGCTCGCTCTCCAACACTTTGAGGTGTACATTGGGTCCAGTTCTCTGTCTGTCACTGTTTGTACTGACTATAATCCGCTTATGTTTTGTATCGCATGTGTAAAATTAACCAGAGAAACAGGCGGTGGGCGCTGATGGTGCAGGACTTTAACCTTGTAATTCGCCACACAAGGGGACAGAAAATGTCTTTGCCGATGCCTTGTCCAGAGTGTAAGTATGGCTCTTTGTTTTGATACAGTTGGCTTGTGTCTTGAGGGCGGGAGTGTTACGGCGTTTGGCAAGGGCCCGCTCACGCCTTCTCTCCGCCCTATATGTTCTAATGTCGTTGTGCCTTGTTATGTTGATGCTGATGTTGGAGTCCTCGCCCCTGATTGGCGGATTGGTTTCCGTCCCCGGATAATCGACTGGTACAGCGCCTCTACGCCTCTCCAATCAACTGGTCCCACCTATCAACTCGGAGGACAAATAAAAGACCCTCCTATCTGTGGTTCGAGGCGGCTGGGACTCAACAGTGCAGCGCGCCTTAGTTGATTGTGTCTCTTGTGTGTGTTCCGACTGATGTAATTTGTGAGACACTAGCTTAGTGAAATTGTTGTAGCTATTGTTTTTCGTTTGTAACCTTTTTGTGCTCCCGTTAGAGCCTACTTTCGTTGTTATTATTTACCTTATACATATCGAAATAAATTGTAAACTTTTCTAAAACCCACCAAAACCTGGGTCTTGTGTTACTTCCCTTCACCCTAGAGAAGCAGGTCGTAACAAAGAGGATCTCAGGTTTACAACTTTTACAAACTTCAGCAGCTCGTGTCCTGACGAAGACCAGGAGGCGGGACCACATTACACCGGTTTTAGAATCACAGCATTGGCTCCCGTGTGTTTCAGGATCGATTTTAAAGTTCTTTTAATGGTTTTTAAATGCCTTAATGGTCTTGGTCCTTCTTATCTCTCAGAACTGCTTTTACCTTACGAACCTTCACGGCCCCTTCGCTCCTAGTTATGCCTAAAGTTAACAAAAAGACTCATGGTGAGGCGTCTTTCCAATATTACGGCCCTCGCCTCTGGAACCACCTGAGGAGGAGCTCAGGGCTGAGGAGGAGCTCAGGGCTGCAGAGAACGTTCATGTTTTTAAGAGCAGCTAAAGACCCTCCTTTAGATTTGCCTTTAACTGACTAATCTATTTATAATTAGCTATTAGCTAATCTACACTGCTCACAAAAACTTAGGGCACACTCAAAAAACACAATGTAACTCCAAGTCAGTCAAATTTCTGGGATATCAGACTGTCCAGTTAGGAAGCCACGCTTATTGTGAATCAATTTCACTTGGTGTTGTGGAAATTAAACAGACAGGAGGAAATGAGAGGCAATTAGCAAGATCACTCCAAAAGAGGAATGGTTTTGCAGGTGGTGACCACAGACCATTTCCCTGTCTTCATCCTTTGTGCCGTATTTTTGGAACACTTTTGCATTTGTCCAGTGTTGTCACCACTAGAGGTATCATGAGGAGCATCTACAACCCACAGAAGCTGCTCAGGGAGTGATGCTCATCCAAAATGGCACGTCCATTCGTGCTGTGGCAAGAAGGTTTGCTGTGTCTCCCAGCGCAGTGTCCAGAGCATGGAGGAGATACCAGGAGACAGGCCAGTACACCAGGAGACCTGGGGGGGGGGGGGCAGGAGCAGGACCGCTATCTGCTCATTTGTGCATGGAGAAACAGGAGAAGCACTGCCCGAGCCCTACAAAATGACCTCCAGAGGGCCACAAATGTGCATGTTGGTCCTCAAACGGTCAGAAACCGACTCCATGAGGGTGGTATGAGGGCGTTGGGCCGGTGCTTACTGCCCAACACCGTGCAGCCCGATTGGCATTTGCCCGAGAACACAGCGATTGGCAGATTGGCCAATGGTGCCCTGTGCTCTTCACGGATGAGAGCAGGTTCACCCTGAGCACATGTGACAGACGTGACAGAGTCTGGAGACGCCCTGGAGAACGTTCTGCTGCTGCAACATCATCCAGCATGACCGGTTTGGTGGTGGGTCAGTGATGGTCTGGGGAGGCATTTCATTGGAGGGCCGCACAGCCCTCCATGTGCGAGCCAGAGGTTCCCTGACTGGCATTGGGGACCAGGATGAGATCCTCAGACCTATTGTAAGACCATATGCTGGTGCTGTGGGCCCTGGGTTCCTTCTGATGCATGATAATGCCAGGCCACATGTGACAAGAGTGTGTCAGCAGGTCCTGCATGATGAAGGTATTGATGTTATGGACTGGCCTGCCCGTTCCCCAGACTTAAATCCAATAGAGCACATCTGGGACATCATGTCTCGGTCCATCCATCAACGCCACGTCGCACCACAGACTGTCCAGGAGCTGACTGATGCTCTAATCCAGGTGTGGGAGGAGATCCCTCAAGAGGACATCTGTGGTCTCATCAGGAGCATGCCCAGGCGTTGTAGGGAGTGCATTCAGGCACGTGGAGGCCACACACACGACTGAGGATGATACAGACTCGTTTGGAGGAATTTCTACAGAATTTGGATCAACCAGTGACCTGATTTGTTCCTTTTGACTATAATTTTGGATCCAGACCTCCAGGGGCTGAGAATTTGATTTCCATTTATCATTCTTATGTTATTTTGTTCTCAACACATTGCCCTACACTATGAATAAAGATTTTCATCCGAAAAATCAAATTGATTGACATCTAGGATGTGTTTGTTGAGTGTGCCCTAAGTTTTTGTGAGCAGTGTATTTATAATTAGCTATTAGCTAATCTATTCATAATTAGCTTTTAACTGACTAATCTCTTTATAATCCTAATATATAAAATATGTTTATGGGAGGTTGTCCCAGGCGTATTGTTTTAAATATTGTATTTGTAAAGCACTTTGTGATACCTTTCGGTATGAAAAGTGCTTTACAAATAAAGTTTGATGAGGTTTTGCAATTATTTTTCCCACCCCAAACATTGTCCCTGAATGCATCTTTTTGACGACTATTTGAGATTCCCACACATTTCCCACGGCTTTTTGGAAAAAACTATTAAAAACTATTAAAAATCAACTAAATCTGGATAAAATAAATTGGACTCTTACCTTTAAAATGAATGCCTGCACTTGTAAATATATTTTCCCTGCCTTACAAGAGGAGCAAGAAATCTTGTTTTGAGTTGTTTTTTACAGTTCTGTTTATGGACATCATGAGGAGGGTGGAGCCTGTTGAATCAACATCCATAGACACTCCTGGGACATATTTTTTTATTACAGTCATTCAGACTCAAAGAGGGAATCACTGACAACACATCCAAACCATTTTAGGGAAAAAAATAGGTCTAGCTTCGAGACATGACTAAACCAATGCAGCACTCCAGTGTGAAACAAAGAGTCGTCCTCAGACTCCACATTGTTTCAATATTATTATCAGGGCTGTCGACTCAACTGCACCATATTAAAATGCAGATGAAAAGAGGAAATCATGATGTCAGGTGTTCTCTGCCTCTTATTGTGGGTATTTGAAACATATACGTGAAGATGAAGACAGCTGTTGTGTGGAGTGTGGAATGTAAATCATCAGTTGTTGAATCTGTGTGATGCTGACGTGGTGAGGGCCCCTTATAGTCAGATTGTGCTGAGGGCCCCCTGAAGGCCAGGGCCGCCCTGTCCCTGACTTCAGTGCAGACGATGTTTTAACCATGTGACTGACTGCCCTCAAATATGCACAAAGCTTTGTCTCATTGTACCTTTGGGCAGGGCCGTAACGATGAAGGGGAGAACTGGGCATTTGCTTAAACGCCTCTCTCACATTTGAAACAGCTTCTAATGGCCATGTGGGTGGTGCTTGTTTTTGGAATTATAATGTTGTTGGATTACGAGACAAGAAAAGGCCCCCCAGCTCTGAGCCGACCAATGTCTCACTGCAAAGTCTGTGAAAAGTTGACAGCCCTGAAAATAGAATATATGACCATTTGAAAGTAACTTGGCAACACTGTTAACATGAGCTGGGAGTTGATTCCCTCGCTTTTATTGCCATTGTTTGTAAACAGGTTCACAAACTAGGAATTTTTCTTTTATAAAGTGATATAAAGTGATAAGAGGTGCAGTGGATCTAGTGTGGACCAACCACATAGTGCAATAGAGCAGATTACAGTCTGAGTTATTAGGTCTTTATCGTTCATGAGTCTGACGGCTGTGGGAAAAAACTGTTCAAGTGGCGGATCTATGGGTCTGGATGGACCGTTGCCTCCTGCCTGAGGGGAGGGGGGTGAATAGTCCGTGTCAAGGGTGAGAAGGGTCAGCAATGACCTGATCCACACGCCTCCGGGTCCTGGAGGTGAACAGGACTTGGAGAGATGGAGCTCACAGTCAATCACCTTCTCAGCAGATGGACTACACGGTGATGGAGGAGGAGAGGATGGACTCAATCAATGATGGCCATGTAGAACAGCACCAGCATCTTGGTCGGCAGCTTTCTCTCAGCTCTACAGAGGTTAATACAATACAGTGTAACTTAACTTAAGTTTCCTCAGCTGCCGTAGGAAGAACATCCTCTGCTGGGCCTTCTTGATGAGGGAGCTGATGGTTGGCTCCCATTGGAGGTCCTGAGTGGGAGAGTCTGTCAGGGCGAGGGGGGATGATGGGGCTGTGTCTTTCCTGAAGTCCACGATCATCTCCACTGTCTTCTGGGCGTTCAGCTCCAGGTTGTTGACACCAGCCGGTCCACCGCTCTCCTGGAGGCGACTCATCACCGTCCGAGATGAGCCCGATGAGGGAGGTGTTGTCCTGGTGACGGGAGGTGCAGCAGTTTGTGTACAGGCAGGGGGGAAGTACACAGCCCTGAGGAGTTCCACATGTGCCGTCTCCGGTCCGTCAGGAAGTCAGTGATCCACCTGCAGAGGGAGTCGGGCTGAGCTGGTAGAGCTTGTCTCGTAGTCTTGGGAGGATGGTGTTGAAGGCAGAGCTGAAGTCCACAAACAGGATCCTGGCGGAGGTTGCAGGCCGTGGGAAATGTGTGGGAATCTCAAATAGTCGTCAAAAAGATGCATTCAGGGACAATGTCTGGGGTGGGAAAAAATATGTTCCTTTTGAAAAAAAAAAAGATTATGAGATGGATCTGCTGCCAGAAAATGGGCAGTAAAAGAACAAATATATTTTTTTCACTTCATGTTGCAGGCGGGTGAAAATCTGATTCAATGTAAGTCAATGGGACACGTCGTGACACTATGGGAGTAACTATTGTTCAAACTGATATTAGACCAAAACAAAAACTGTCCCAAACTTAATCTTCCCACTGATTGTTCATGTGGGTGAACCGGTCACAATGATTTCAGCCAAAGTGAAATGTGTCTGAACATTATTGAGTCGATAACAGTTACATGTCAATACCAATGCAAAGCCTTGGTTTAAGGATTCACTGAAAATGGTCACTTAGTAAAAAAAAATTTAATAAAAAAATCTGACATTTTCCATAATTGTGAGCAGTTTGATGCAGAAAAATGGCAAATGTAAGAAAAAATATAGTATAATGGGGGGGTCTGCATTTATAATGGGAGTCTATGGGGCACAACTAAACAAACTGACTTTACACTAAAACAAAAAATACACCAAAGTGAATCTTCCTGCTGATTATCCACACGGACAGGCCGGTCACACTGACAGGAGCCATGGTTAAAAAAAAGGTGTAATTTTATAATTATTTCATATTATTCAACATTACTGATGGTCGTATATGACACACACTGGCATTTAAAGGGTTAATACTGTTTGATAATTTATAAAGTTAAAATGTCAATGTAAAGAGGACTCTTTCATGAAAACAATTTAAAAAATAATATCTAAAAAATATTAATTTTTGACAATTTTATGGCCGTGTAAAGCATCGAAATGCACCAAACGTACGAAACACTCCCAGTGGTGGCAGAAAGTTAATGGTTCATTTGTCACCAATAAAAAGTTTAACATTTTGGATTTGCCTGATTCTTTGTCTTTGAACATGAAAATTAAAGCCACTTTTGCGGAACAGTGCAGGTTTTATAGACATGCATGTTTGGAAATAAATGACGTACAAACTCCATTTGTTTACGATGTTGTGACGTCACGAAACGTCATTTGTTTGAGGGACAAAGTTTCATCCTTTTTTACATGAAACTTCTGTACAGAAATAAAGCCTGATGTTTGTATTTCCTGTTTATGGGACACATTAAAATGTAGAAAAGTATATTTTATGAATTTAAATGTAAATCTCTGCAGTAAATGTGGCGGTGATTTTGCCCAGAGGAAAAGTTTTTTTTAAATATAATTTTTAAATCATTGAAATTATTGTTTTATACACACTGTTAGAAAACATCCTAAAATGTCTGCAAATGGTTAATTTATGCATTTATGTGGTTTAGTTTTTACACAATAACCACCAAAAAGCAGAAAGTGTCTGACTTTACAGACCATCTCAAACGTGTCATCCCGCCCTTGTCCAGCAGAGGCCGCTGCTCTCTGGGTCAGCGCGGCCTGGGCGGAAGTCACATCTTTTTTGTTTGTTTGTTGCTGTTTTTTTACACATTTGTGTGGAGTTGGAGAGTTGGGCTCAATCCGAAACCATCAAATTGTAGCCTCTAAGCACTAACACTAGCAACTAACTCCTTAACCTTTCATGGGGTCAACTGTTAGACCTCTATGCAGTTAGTGAACTAGAGCTTCAGCAGCATTTGAACAATCCGTCCGTCCTTAAACAGGGGAAAGGGAAGTGACATCACCAACAGCTGCTTTTCTTCTTTAAAGTTATTGGTGGAGTGCAGGCCAAACAAAAGTGCATGTCGCCCCCTAGTGTACAGTGTCCAACAACAACATTGTGTCCAAACAAAGACATTTAAGGAGAAAAATAAATCCAAATGATCCAAACATTTCCCTTTAGTGTTATTTTATTTCAACAGCTGTTTCATAAAGCTACATTATGCAAATGATCCATGTGGCTTAAGTTTCTACTAAATGAAAACAAAAGCATTTAATCCGTGTACTGAGTTTCCTCTTTAACACTGACATGTGACTGAGCTGTGGGGACGACCACATGGATTTATCACTTTTATAAAGTTTGGCTTGTGCAGAATCTTAATTTTTAATTATTATTATTTGTATTATTAAATGTGCTCCTGTCAATCAACAGTGGTTGCGCATGAATCACTCGAGGGTGGGGGGATTTGGTGCAGTGGCTTGTGGGATGGCACATAGCTCCTAATCACTGGTTAGTTAGCATCAGTGGTCCCTATGCTAAAGTGGCTATGATAGTTAGCATCAAGGCTCCTTTTCCAAACTACTTCCTAACTGACTTACCAATTCGGAGGCAACTTGCCATGGCGGACGCTGACGCACATCCGGTTTGGCGTAAGAGCTCTTAGCAATCTGCCCGTTTCGGAAGCAGCCTTGGAGTGTGGATGCTTTATAATCTGGAGTGACTGCGCGCGCCCGGGGAGTGAGAGACGAAGAAAAACAAATACCGTAAAATAACGCGAGAAACAGTGGGAAAAGTCACGCACGCGGAGGCAGCTGTGATGCTAGCGGTGCTCAGGGCTAACGCTAACTCTGCCCTGCTGCGACATTAATCACACTTTTGGGCTGAAACTGAAGCGAGAATGAACCATATAAGGTAAACTAGTTTCATAAAAGGGACTTTACTTCCTGTATTTCCCTCTTCTCTTTTTTTGGTCTTTTTTTTTTTTTTTCCCGCTATGTTTTTTCCCCGCTATGTTCGTTAAACATGTGAATATGTGTTTTACATGTACACACGTACCTCTGCAGTACTTTTGCTTTGTAAATACATTTCTGTTAAAGAAAAAAAAAAAAAGTTTCATAAAAGGCCAATGTTACACTCGCATTTCCTATTTTGTGTTCATACATTTGTTGTAGATGTGGATGATCATAAGGAGGCCTCGCTCCTTTAGGCAATAAGAAAGAATGTTTGGGAAAACTTGTGCAAATCAAACTTGTGTTGTTCATCTTAAAATCATGAGTCATTGTTTTAGTGAACAAAATAAGCTTGAGCTTTTAATCAACAAACTCTGTTGTACGTTACTTTGAGTTACAGGAAGTGCTTGTGCTTCGTGTCCCCTGGCTAACATAGATCACTGTCTCCATGTCAGTATCTAGTGCCCTCTGCTGGTAACACGTATCATGACATCCTCCTTTCTTTAAAATAGATTAACATTACATCTACATTAACGGGGTACAAAGATGGCGGCGGAGTAGACAGCCGCGTTTTTGAGAGCTCTCTTCGTGACCGCAGATTTTGACGATTTAAACTTGTTTATTCCACCCGAATTAAAACGATGAGTTTGCAGCAGTTACTTAAACCAGCAACACTGCAGCTGCCGGCCTCTTCAACTTCTAAAACATCTGAAAAGCCAAAGAAAGCTGAGCATGACTATTGTGCAATGGATGTAACTCTGCAGTCAAAGCGGGAACGCGGACCAGACTCGACGCCGCCAACTCCGAGTAAGGCTTTAAAAGAAAAAAAAGCTAAGCCAAACAATGAGAGTGGAAATGCCCAAGCTTCAAATAACGATATCCTGGAAGCAATATTGGAGCTTGGGAAACGTGTGACTGGAATTGAGTCGCAGTTAGGCGACATCAAAGAACAAAACCGACAGAACACCGTTATGATCGCTAGCTTAACCAAGACTGTGGAGTTCAACTCGGAAGAGCTAAACGGGATTAAAAAGAAAGTGTTGGACTTGGAGAAGGTTAACAGCCATTTACAGAAGGAAAACAAAGAATTGAAGAAGAAAGTGATGGAACAGAAACGATATAGCATGAGGCCGTGTCTCCGAGTGAGGGGACTAAAGGAGAAGAAAGAAGAAAACCTTAGAGCGACCATCATTTCCATACTGAAGAAAATTGCTCCAGAATATGCGTCAGACATGGAGCGCGCGGTGGATATTGTTCATAGACTTGGTAAACGAGAGGACGGTCGCACCAGGCAAATCATTATCCTGTTTGCACTGAGACATGTGAAGGATGAAGTATGGCTAAAAACCAAAGACTCCCCAACATGCAATATAGAGGGGATCAGCTTCGCGGAGATGCTTCCCAAAGAGGATTTGGAGGCACGAGAGCGTTTGTGGCCGCTGGTCGACCAAGCAAGAAAGGCGGGGAAGCGAGCCTTTTTCCGGGGGACTCACGCATATATCGATGGACGTCATTGAGGACAACGCATAACAGAGTGCTTCAGGAAGATAAAACTTCAAGATGGATGGCAGACTTTTTTCCAACGGCCTTACGTGTACACTGATGAACGCCGTGTTGAAGACAATGGACTACAGACTTTTCAAGGTTAAAACTTTAAAGGTGGAGATTTTGTGAGCGGTTTGAGAGTTCTAACATGCTTAATTTTTTTATTTAGTAGCACAGTCAAAAGTATATTTTTTTACCTTTTTTTTGTTGGTGTTTTTCTTCTCTTGTTCCTTTTCTTGTTAGTTCATGTTAAATGTTAAAATTACATTTGGTTCTTTAAATGTTAGGGCCTTGAAAGAACTTGTTAAACGAAAGGCACTGTTTTTATTTTGTAAAGGGCAAAAATCTCATTGTTTATTTTTACAAGAAACTCATTCCTCAGAAGCTGATGCATCGTTCTGGTCCAATCAATGGGGCGGAAAGATCCTTTTCCGCCATGGCTCTTCAAGATCCGGAGGAGTAGCGATCTTTCCTGGAGAAGTTATCACACATCGGACTGACACAGAAGGTCATTGGTTGACAGCTGTGGTGAAAATTGAAGGTTGTTTCATTATATTGTGTTAAGCATATTTGTTCATATTACAAAGCCATGTAAATCAGCATACACAACTGACGTGATGCGTGCCTGCGTGCACTGCGATGTTGTACTGAGCATGCGCAATAAATGGTCAGTGAAGTTCTTAGGCCAAAGCAACGATGGCGGTGTGTGATTTTCCTCTCGTAAAAGCTAGCTACTAGATAACCACTTTGGTGACTGCACTCACGTTAGACTGCTGCAGAAATGGCTAACGCTACAGGTTATGGGCCCAGTCAAGCAGGCCAAAGGTGGTTCAGACTTTTATTCGACGGGGACGAGAAAAGTTATGAGCTCTGGGAAACGAGGTTCCTCGCGCACATGGAGTTGCGCGGCCTCCTGGACATCCCGGACATCGATGAAGCCGACGAAGAAGCTCTCGCGGAGGATGAGAGGATAAACGGAGAGGCATATGCAGAGCTGGTGCAGTGTCTAGACAACAAGAGTTTATCGCCGATAATGAGAGACGCAAAACGTGATGGAAGAAGGGCACTTGAGATTCTTCGCCAGCACTACACGGGAAAGGACAAGCCCCGCGTTGTGAGTTTATACTGTGAACTTTCCTCGCTCCACAAGGCTAGCAATGAAACTGCGACTGATTACATTATCCGAGCAGAGACTATTTTCACGTCATTGAGAAGAGCAGACGAACAGAGGGCTACCTGATTCATACAAGCCATTCGTCATGCACATCACGCAGACGAACGAAGAAGTAACGTTCGGTGAGTTTAAAACAAAACTACGAAGTTATGAGAGTACCGAAAAATACGGCAAGAGTGAGAATGTTGGAGAAGACAACGTGATGAAGCATAGCGGAGCATTGTGGTCACGTGGGAGAGGACGAGGAAAGAAAATGGCCCCGACTGATGTGGAGTGTTACGCGTGTGGCAAAAAGGGACCGGCCGAATCCCAAGTGAGAAGAGAAAGCCGAAGATGGGACACGCAACAGCGAGGAAGAGGGCGCAGTCGAGAACGAGGCCGTGACCATGTGAGGAAAGCTGACGGAGAGACAGAGGCAGAGCCTACATCTTTTTGTTTCCTCATGATGAGCGATTGTCCTACACTTAAAGGTAACAAGAAGGGTCTCATGGTCGACTGCGGCGCCACATCACATATGATTAACGACGCCACAAAATTTAAGACAGTGGACAAAAGCTTTAGACCCGAGGATCACATGATCGAGCTCGCCGACGGGACAAAGGTGAGCGGGATGGCAAAGATGAGGGGAGTCGCCGAAGTCTACTTGCTGGACAGCGAGGGACACCAGGTGAAGACAAGGCTCAAGCAAGCACTCTACATTCCATCGTTTCCACAAAACATTTTTTCAGTCAAAGCAGCAACATCCAGCGGAGCAGAGATCCGATTCAAGGACGGTGATGACTGGCTGGTCCACAAGAATGGAACCAAGTTCAAGATGGACGTGTATGGTAGGCTGTATTACCTTAGCACAGTTGAAGATGAGAATATTGATAATGTGTGTGTTAGTCATGACATTCAAACGTGGCACAGGATACTTGGTCATTGTAACTTTGATGATGTTGCAAAATTAGAAAAAGTTGTTGATGGGATGTCGATAAAAGGGAAAAACGACAAGTCCAATCAAAACTGTGAAATGTGCACACAGGGCAAATTCACACAAAGCAGGAACAGAGACGCAGACGCTAAAGCTACTAATGTACTAGAGCTAGTACACACTGATCTATGTGGCCCTATAGAGCCAGCTGACAAAGATGGACACAGATATGCAATAGCATTTACTGATGATTACAGTGGGATGATTTTTCCATACTTTATCAAAGCAAAAAGTGACACTTCCAAAGCTACTGAAAAGTTTATTGCAGACGTAGCACTATATGGAAAGATAAAATGCATTAGATCGGATAACGGTACGGAGTTTACCGGGCAAGAGTTCCAATCTTTACTTAGGAGTAATGGGATAAGGCACGAAACCAGTGCACCCTACTCACCTCACCAGAACGGAACTGCCGAAAGGGGTTGGAGAACCTTATTTGAAATGTCACAGTGCATGCTATTGGATAGTAAACTACCAAAGCAGTTATGGACATACGCTGTACAGACAGCAGCTCAAATCCGAAACAGGTGCTACAGTAAGCGTCTAGAGCAGACACCTTACCGTGTTTTCACAGGAAAAACACCTAACCTATCTAACATGAAGGTATTTGGCTCTGAATGCTACATATATAAACAGGATAAAAAGAAGCTGGATTCTCGGTGTGAAAAGGGTATTTTCATCGGCTATGATAAATATAGTCCAGCATACAACATGTATTATCCTGAGACAGGCAAAATCCTAAAACATAGGCTGGTCAAATCTATCATTAAAGAAAGTGCAGATTGCCAGACTCAGACAGATTGTGACATGGAGTACGACACTGAGTGTTATGGGGACATACCACAGAGGATAGTCATGGGTCAGAGACAACCTAAAGAGAGCAGAGAGTCTAGTGTTGAAGACACTGTAGAGACAGGTCTAGCCCAGACAGATACAACTCAGACAGAACAAGGAGATGGGAGATATCCTACGACAAAGAAAAGATCCTGAATATTTAAGGGACTATCAGTGTAAAGTTGAGTGTGATACTGATGAAAGTGAAAATGTAGATTATTTCTACAGGGTGACTTATGATGTACCTAAAACATTCAGAGAGGCTATGGACTCCAAAAAGTCAAAAATGTGGACTGACGCGATGAAAGAGGAGATTAACTCTTTAACAGAGAATGAGACTTTCAACTTGACTCCACTGCCAAGAGGCAAGCAAGCAGTGGGAGGTCGCTGGGTATACACAGTGAAGGAGAGCGCAGATGGATCTGAGACTTGTAAAGCCAGATATGTAGCAAAAGGGTATGGTCAAGTGGAGGGGATTGACTATAAAGAGACATTTTCACCGACAGCCAACATGACCTCTGTGCGAGCTTTGATGCAGGTGGCTGTACAAGAGGATCTTACCCTACACCAGATGGATGTAAAGTCTGCTTACCTCCATGGACTGTGAGGTATATATGGAACAACCGGAGGGTTTCGAAATCAAGTCAAACACAGGAGAGCAACTAGTGTGCAAACTCAATAAGTCATTGTATGGCTTAAAACAATCGTGACGTAATTGGAATATTTTACTGCATGATCACCTTACAGAGAATGGTTGTGTACAAAATGATGCTGATCAATGTGTCTACTGCAGAGAATCTGAGAATGAGAAAGTGATTCTGCTTGTCTGGGTAGATGATTTGATAATAGCGGCCAGTAACAGTATCTTACTCAGTGAAGTCAAAGAAATGTTGAAAAGAATGTTTAAGATGAAAGATATGGGTCCACTTAAACACTTCCTTGGTATTGACTTTAAACAGAGTGAGGGAAAGGTTAAAATGACTCAAGAGCGACACATAAAGAAAATGTTGGCAAAATTCCGAATGTTAGAATGCAAACCGAGATCCACCCCATGTGAACAGAAGTTAAACTTTGACAGTGAGGGTGAAGTCATTGACTCAAAAGGATACAGAGAAATGGTAGGTAGTTTAATATACATCATGACGTTTACTAGACCTGACCTGAGCTGGGTTGTGAGTAAATTGTCGCAACACCTAGCAGAACCAAAGCAACAGCATTGGACTTCAGCAAAACACCTATTGAGGTACTTAAAGGGAACTACAGGTCAAGAGCTACACTATCAAAAATGTGACAAAAGCCTACAGCTTGAAGGATATAGTGACGCTGATTGGGCAGCCGACAAAAATGACAGAAGGAGCACAACTGGATACTGTTTCAGCTTAACTACAAACGGTCCAGTTATATCATGGAAGAGTAGGAAACAGCCAACAGTGGCATTATCAACCTGCGAAGCCGAATATATGGCGCTTGCAGCCACTGCTCAAGAGAGTATGTACCTTGTACAACTACTTAAAGGTATGGATGGTAATAACCATGTACCAGTCAAAATCTATGAGGACAATCAGGGGGCAATAGCTTTGTCTAAAAACCCAGTATGCAGACAGAGACAGAGAAGACACGTGGATATAAAATATCATTTTGTACGTTCTGCGCACACAGATGGGAAAATATTTATAGAGTACTGCCCTACTGCAAACATGATAGCTGATGTCCTTACTAAGCCAGTGACAAAGACTAAATTTGAGAGGTTCAAGGGATATTTGTTTGGAGAGCAATGTAAAATAACCGAATCTAAACATTTTTTAAGTTATTATTTTTTTTAAGTTTATGTTTACCACTAGAATGCTAAAAACATGTCTTTGAGTGGGAGTGTTAAGCATATTTGTTCATATTACAAAGCCATGTAAATCAGCATACACAACTGATGTGATGCGTGCCTGCGTGCACTGCGATGTTGTACTGAGCATGCGCAATAAATGGTTAGTGAAGTTCTCAGGCCAAAGCAACCATGGCAGTGTGTGATTTTCCTCCCGTAAAAGCTAGCTACTAGATCACCACTTTGGTGACTGCACTCACGTTAGACTGCTGCAGAAATGGCTAACGCTACATATTGTTCAACGTATATGGGTATAATAATGATAGCCAAAATAAGACTATGTTAGATGATATAACAAATATGATTTCTGAACTTAAAGGTCGATATCCTACATATTATATTTTATGTGGAGGGGATTGGAATATGACTCCAAATGAGTGGCTTGATAGGTGGCCTGCAAGAGTTGGAAGACCCCACTATAATACTCTAATTAATAACTTTATGGCTGACAATAATTTTAGTGACATTTGGAGAAAAATATACCCAGGAATAACAGGTTTTTCATGGTTTAGACCAAATGGAAGCTGTAAAGGATTGATTATTGGTTGGGTACTGATGATATTATAAGTCACGTTACAAAGACAACTATGACAAATGCACCTTTATCAGATCACTGTTTCATAGAACTAGTTTTAGAACCTATCAACAAATCAACATATAGGAAAGGCTTTTGGAAATTTAATGCCAATTTATTGCATAATGAAGAATATTGTAGTAAAATTAAAGAAATAATTACGGAAATCAAAAATGATTATACAATTATTGGTCATATTAACAAATGGGAATTCATGAATTTCAAAACTAGAGAAATCAGCATTCGGTGCAGTAAAGTATTAGCCAAGAAAAATAAAGAAATGGAAAGCAAATTATTACAAGAAATACATACATGTTGTAGCAACACCAATTTAACCTCTGAAGAAAAAAGCCGACTAGTCCAATTGCAGAACAAATTAGATCAACATTATCTTGACAGAGCACATGGCGCTTTCGTCTGAGCAAAGTGGATCGATTCCGGGGAAAAGAATTCCTCTTATTTTGTCAATCTAGAAAAAAGCCGACAACAAAAAAATTGCATCTTTAGTCTTTTAGTAAACGGAGAGGAAAAGAAAGATTCTAAAATAATAGAAAATGAAGTCTACATGTTTTACTCCAAGTTATATTCTTCTCAATTTATGAAAGAAGACTGTAGTTACCTCTTTCAAAATCTTTGCCCACTAATCCCTCAGATTGATTTGTCTTTTAAAAAGATCTGTGACTCTGAACTTAAAATCGATGAACTGGATGCAGTTCTTAAGAAAATGGCTTCAAATAAATCCCCGGGATCAGATGGTCTCACAGTTAATTTCTTCAAACATTTTTGGGATGATTTGAGAATTATATGATTTGAAGCACTAAAAGAATGTATAATTAGAAAAGAATTGATGACTAGCATGAAACAGGGTGTAATTACTCTGATTCCAAAGCCGGGGAAAGACAAGCGGCAATTAGACAATTTAAGACCGATAACACTTTTAAACACAGATTATGAAATATTTTCAGGATCCATTGCAAATAGACTCGAAAAAGGAATAGCAGACATAATAAGTGAGACTCAGTCAGGCTTTATAAAAGGAAGAGTTATACATAATAACATCAGACTTGTCATGGATTTATTCGACTATAGTAATTTAATTGAGGATGATGGCTTTATACTCTTCCTTGATTTTGATAAGGCCTTTGACTCTGTTGAACATGAATTTATTTTAAAAACACTTGGTTTTGGCGACAAATTCAAGGATATTATCCAAATGCTCTATTTGGATATAAATAGCTGTGTGTCTTTGGGTCATGGAATTTGTAAAAGATTTAATATATGTAAAGGAATAAGGCTAGGTTGTGGAAGCTCCCCCTTGTTGTTTATAATGGTTGCAGAAATTCTGTCTATTTTAATTAAGAACAGTGTGATAGAAGGTCTGAATTTGATGGGCAAACAAATAATTATAAGTCAGTTGGCTGACGACACAACTTTATTTCTTAAAAATTAGCTCCAAATTCCTATAGCACTACAAGCTATCAATGTTTTCTCAAAAGCTTCCGGACTTCAGTTAAATTTAAACAAATGTGAACTAAAAGACCAATCTATGCAATCTTTGTACAACATAAAGGTGAAAAAAGAAGTAAAATACTTGGGTATTGTGGTGACTAAAGATAAAACGATCTCTGAAAAACAAAACATAGAAGATAATGTAGACAACTGCAAATCATTCTTAAATAGGTGGCTACAAAGAGATATTTCCATTTTTGGCAGAATATTACTAACTAAAATGGACAGTTTATTGAGATTAATATACCCAGCTTACTCCCTACCAATAGCACCCAAAATAGTTAAAACTATCAACAAACTGAATTTTGATTTCATATGGTGAAATAAATGTCATTATAAAGCCAAGCAGGATTTAATTAGAACTTATGAGGATGGAGATGGTAATGCAATAGATTTTGATTGCATGAATGGTATGTTGAAAAATGGATGGTTGAAAAACTATGTTCAAAATCAAAATTCATTGTGGTCTTACATTCCCAATCTGATTTTTGAAAAAGTTGCCGGAATTAGATTTCTTTTCAAATGTGATTTTGATCCTAAAAAGCTTCCTATAAAACTTTCAGATTTTCACCAACAGGTTCTTTTATACTGGAAACTTATATTCAAGCACAATTTCACACCACACAATACACCAGTGTGGAATAATAGGTATATATTGGTGAATAGAAAGTCAATTTTCATTTCAGAATGGTTCTCTAAAGGTGTCTGGGCTGTTGCCCACTTAATGGATGAAGAAGGAAATATTTTACAACATAATGATTTCTGTGACAAATTTCAAATTAGATGCACCCAGAATAAGTTCAAACAGATTGTGAAAGCTCTCCCAATATCACTTGAAGCTATGATTATTCAGGATATGATATATTCAAAAGTCACTTTTAAGACAACTTTACATTAATGGTATTGATTTTCAGAATTACAAATGTAACAACAAACATATAATAAACTGTTTACTTCACTGTCAAATGAGCCCTCTCAAAAGAGATTATATTCTTAAAGAAAGGAGATTGTGAAACAAAATTGATGTAAATGCTTAAAATTCCCAGTCCCACCAAAGATAAAAGAAATTAAATTTAAAATAATCAATTGAATCGATCCCACTAGTAGTTTTTTTAAAACAGAGATTTAAAATGGATGTAGGAAACTGTAGCTCTTGTGAAAGTGAACCAGACGATTTAGATCATCTTTTTTGTTTGTGTGAAGTTGTCCAAAGGTTTTGGCTGGACCTTCTACAATGGATTGTCTCCAAAGGAACTCAGATTATCAAACTAACAATTATTTTTCGCAATAATCATAATGATTTTGGTCTTAATAATATTATTTTGTTAAGCAAACATTATATACATAAATGTCGTTTTTTCAAGACAAAACCTAACATTACTCATTGGAGGAATGAGCTGAAACTTTTTAAATACATTTCTATTATTGATCAACACCCAAAATGCAGAAAAACTGGCTTCTTTTATAGACAATCTTATAGAATGAAATGCCCCTTTACATTTTCTTTTTTTTAATGTGAATTTATACAATATATAACCTGCCCCATGTTCTTTTTTTAAAATTATTTTCTTTAAGGTGAGGTCTTCACGCTGTACCTTTTTTGTTTGTATTTGAATAAAAAAAATATTTAAAAAATCTCCATTTGTTTACGATGTTGTGACGTCACGAAACGTCATTGGTTTTAGGGACAAAGTTTCATCGTTTTTTACATGAAACTTCTGTACAGAAATAAAGCCTGATGTTTGTATTTCCTGTTTAGGGGACACATTAAAATGTAGAAAATTATATTTTAGGAATTTAAATGTAAATTTCTGCAGTAAATGTGGCGGTGATTTTGCCCAGAGGAAATGTTTTTTTTAATATAATTTTTAATATCATTGAAATTATTTTTTTATACACACTGTTAGAAAACATCCTAAAATGTCTGCAAATGGTTAATTTTTGTATTTATGTGGTTTCGTTTTTACACAATAACCACCAAAAAGCAGAAAGTGTCTGACTTTACAGACGATCTCAAACGTGTCATCCCGCCCTTGTCCAGCAGAGGCCGCTGCTCTCTGGGTCAGCGCGGCCTGGGCGGAAGTCACATCTTTTTTGTTTGTTTGATTTGCTTTTTACACATTTGTGCGGAGTTGGAGCGTGGATGTTTTATAATCTGGAGTGACTGCGCGCGCCCGGGGGTGAGAGACAAAGAAAAAGAAATACCGTAAAATAACGCGAGAAACAGCGGTAAAAGTCACCCGTGTGGGCTGACGCTAACTCCGCTCTGCTGCGACATTAATCACACTTTTGGGCAGCAGAGGTTTCATCCACAGAGGTGGGGAGGGGCTTTCCACACACAGCTATAAAAGCCCCCAGTGACTTCCAGCTGGACTCTGGACCTGTGTGTGAGCTGGGAGGAAGAGCCACAAAGACTCTGCTAGTTTGGAGGAAATGTCCAGGACTCACAGAGCGGCTCCACAGTCTGTGCTGCTGCTGCCCCCCCAGGAGTCTGTCTGCACACAGGTGAGGAGGATCTGCACACAGACACACTCACATCAGCCAGGTCAGGTCAAAGTAGGTTCTAAACTCAAGTCAAGACGTGTTTCACAATGAAACATAGACTGGACTTTCTTCTGCAGCTCCAGCGCTCGATTTAAGCTTCACCTTTTTATTACTGATGTACAAAAACCAGCGTGGTTAAAACTATGATACACAGCCCAGCATTGTCTCACGGATCATTGGTTTGGTTTATTTCGGTTTGGTCATTTACAAATGATTCAAAACATACAAGTTGAGCAATGTCAAGCAATGAACACAATAAATGACCAGGCGCAGGCAGTGCCTGCCCTTCACTTTTAAAGATACTTTCTTTTGCGTGTTTAAAATATGTGGTTTCCATGTCTTTTTCCAATCAATAATCACTCTAAGATGTTTTATATGATATACTCTTTCTGTTTCATTTTCATTAATATTGATCTCATCATTTATCTCCTTATTACTAAATACCATAAATTTCGTTTTATCTAAGTTAAGTGACAATTTATTCACGTCAAACCAATTTTTTAGTTTATATAATTCTCTTTCAACCACCACCAACACAAGTAAGGCTGCAACTAACGATTATTTTTCTATCGATTAATCTATCGATTATTTTTTCGATTAATCGATTAATCTATCGATTATTTTTTCGATTAATCTATCGATTATTTTTCATGTTAACGATTATTTTTTCATTTAAAATGAAGAAAAAAACATTGATGTTTCCAAATGGCATGGCTTTTATTTATTTATTTACTACTAGTCTATTTTCCCCACTTTTTAAAATGGAAAAAGGCAAATGGGCCCATTCTCTCACTTCTGGCCCTGACCCACACTTTGGGAACCGCTGATTTAAAACTAACTGAAACCTGCACCTGACGGTTATTTCTGTCTGACCACTGAGAATTAGCCTGTGAGTTGCCCAACTCGTTATAGACTGTGTACATTCAGAGAACCAGAGTTACTGTAAGTTACTGTGCTCGTGTGGATTCAACTCCTCTTTGAGACAAAAAAGGCCACAGACACGGCTTTACTCTCGTATATTCATCAAACTACTGTCCTGTTTCTCCACCAGACACAACAAGTAGAGTTTAAATGAGTGTGTGGCCGATGCCCCGAGTCCGCGCAGAGAAAACATGAGAGCTGCGCCCGGGACACGGGGACATGATGCAGCCGCGCATGAGGCGAAACGAGCACCGGGAGACGGACAGCCGAGCGGGACACGAGCGGAGAAGTAGCCTACTCGCGTGTTGGGAGTGACCGGGGGAAGGCGGTCGGTCTCTCCTGCTCATTCACTTCACCAGACTGCTCCGTTTTGGTTTTATATGCGGCAAAGTAGGCGGAGAGTGCGTGCGCGCTGTCAGAGCCTGTCCCCGTAACAACGCGTTGATTAATCAGTGAAACAACACCGTAGTTTGACTGAGATGCGGGGCCCTTGCAGCCGCGGGTGTTTTCGTTTCACATGTTCGTTCATAGCCGTTGTGCTGTAGCCTGGCTAACGCCAGACTAAAATCACAAGTGATGCTGCAGTTCGAAATGATTCGAGCGCACACAGAAGTCTGGCGTTAGCCAGGTTAGTTGTGCTGCTGTGATATGACATTTCCGCTCGACACAGTGTGCAAACAACAACATTATTAGGCCGTTTCTGGAAATACTCCTCACTTTTGACAACTTTTGCCGTGCTTTTTCCCCCTCGCTCGCAGCGTCTGCATTACGCGCAGCCACGCTGGAAGTGAAATGTAAACAAGTGACGCGTCGACGCACAAAAACGGCGTCGACGTATTTACGTAATCGACGACGTTGACGCGTCGTTGCAGCCTTAAACACAAGCTCCTTAAGATTTGGGCCAGAGCAATATATCGTTGTGTCGTCCGCGAAGAGAATAAAGTTAAGAACGTCCGATACTTTACAAACATCAGTTATATATAACAGAAATAGCTTGGGGCCCAAAACCGAACCTTGCGGAACGCCACAATTAATTCTCTGTAAGCGGGACACAACTCCACTTAAGTTGACGTAATGGAAACGATCCGTTAAATAATTTTCTAACCGCGAAAGTACATTTCCCCTGAATCCATATTTTTCCACTTTATGTAATAATATTCTGTGATCGATGGTATCAAAAGCTTTCTGTAAATCTAGAAATACTCCTATTGTATGTAAATTTTCATCTAATGATTGTGATATATTTTCTACCATTTTAACAACTGCCATTGTTGTCGACCTTTGAGCTCTGAAACCAAACTGATAATCATTCAATAAATTGTTAACTTCAACATAGCTATCTAATCTTTTAACAAATAATTTCTCCAATATTTTTGAAAATTGTGACAACAAGGAAGTAGGTCAATAGTTACAAAACAAATGGTTGTCACCACCTTTGTACAATGGGAGAACTTTTGATATTTTCATTTGATTTGGAAAAATGCCGGTTTTAAAGGATTGATTACAAATATATGTAAATGGATGAATAACATTTCCAATAATATTTCTAACTATAAACATATCAAACCCATCATTATCCACTGACTTTATTTTTGCAGTCTTTCACAATTTTCAATATTTCATCTTTATTAGTTGGATTTAGAAATAATGAATTTGAACTTTCATATGTAACCCCAATTGCAATTCCATTATTTGGAATGGGTACAATTTTCTTTGCTAAATTATAGCCTATATTTACA
Organism: Gobius niger; assembly: GCF_951799975.1. Classification (NCBI taxonomy): domain Eukaryota; kingdom Metazoa; phylum Chordata; class Actinopteri; order Gobiiformes; family Gobiidae; genus Gobius; species Gobius niger. The sequence goes on along the minus strand of NC_136858.1, from coordinate 3,265,374 downwards.
AAATAATCATTAAACTCTTTAACTATTTCCTCCGTGCGACGTATTGTCTTTATTAAAGTAATTAACACTATCATTATTGCTTTGTTTTTTGTGTATTAAATAGTGGTGGGCCGTTAACGGCGTTAACGTGCTGCGTTAACGCCGTTAATCTATTCTCAAAGCTGGGTTGGGAGCTGGGTCTATACTCTGCAAGCTATGATGACTTTCACTGTGATATTTTATGCAGGGCTTAAAGTATTCCGGCCTGAGGCCTCTGGCGCAAGCAAAGTGTATCAGACAGCAAATTATTTGTCCGTTTTTTCCGCGCATTTGTGAAAAACTCGCCTTTCCCGCACTTCTTACGGTCCATGAATGCATCTCACACGCAGCCTCGCTGTTACGTGATTCGTCTGAAACCAAAACAACTGCCACGTGGAGGCTGGAGCTACTTTTGTTATGGATTAAGTTTTGCCAAATGGACGCTATGACCAGACGAGTGAGAATCGGATAAAGAGGCGAAGAGCAGCAAGTTCTACGACTGATCCACAGTGAGTTTATTTACTGTTTCTGTGAGAACAGTCGGGCTAACGGGGTCGCATCACCCGCGCTAAAATAAGCACTAAAAGCCCCGCACGAGAGCGCGGTGTCGGACCTGCCCCGCTCCGCGCCTCCTTCTGCAGCCGTGCGCGCGGTGAGACAGGTGCGCACGGTGAGACAGGTGTGCACGGGAACGACACGCTGCGACACCCCCCGAGCTGCTGCCGCTGACCCGCTGTTAAAAGCGAAACGTAACGCCTTCATACTGAACAGAGCCTCGCACTGTCACAAATACCCGATTCGAGTGGAGTCTATGTTCCGCAAACGCGCGCACACGTGTCAGCTCCAGCCAAATCTAACCAACAGCCTGATTAACAAACTATGACACTTAATCCTTTACTTACTAGATTATTTTGAAAAATATTACACTTTATATTTTGGTCTATACTTGTATTTTACCTCCCATATATTAAGTGTTTGTACAAATTGGGAATACATTAGGTCCAAGTGCAGAGTAAATGTGTAATAAAAAAGTTTAATAAAAAATATTGGCCTAGGCTACATTGCCTATATACTGTAGCCTCTATCTAACGTTTTTCTTTTTTCTTTTAAAGCACCGATAAGAGCACCATTAAAGTCCCGGATCTTTTTTCTGTAGCAGGTCATAGTTGCAGAAGAGGAGATTTAGTTTGTCACCAGAAAATTGATTGACACAAAGCTACTGACTGTAAACAGTTCATCAGGACCTCGGCCTACAGTTCAAAATTAATGTTTAACTGAATAAACAGTTAGTAAACACAAGTGCATCTTCTTGAACATGAATTATTTTCATCACCAATTATCATAGTAGAACAATCTCAAGCAGTTTGTGATGCATTTTGGAAACAGGATATGAGCCCCTGGACTAACTAACGTTCTCAAACGTTAGTTCAGTACTTTTAGTCATTATTTGGGTAGCACACATATTCTGAATGGCTTCGGCAGAATTCAAGCGAGACATTTTAATCTAGATCAATCTAGATTAATCTAGATTAATCTAGATTAATTTCAGAATTAATCTAGATCCATCCATCCATCCATTTTCTTCCGCTTTATCCGGGGCCGGGTCGCGGGGGCAGCAGTCTCAGCAGAGATGCCCAAACTTCACGATCCACACACACCTCCTCCAGCTGTTCTGGGGGGACCCCGAGGCGACACCAGGCCAGCTCGGAGACATAGTCCCACCACAGTGTCCTGGGTCTTCCACGAGGCCTTGTCCCACTAGGACATGCCTGGAACACCTCCCGCGGGAGGCGACCAGGAGGCATCCGAAACAGATGCCCGAGCCACCTCAGCTGGCTCCTTTCAACGTGGAGGAGCAGCGACTCTACTCCGAGCGCCTCCCGGGTAACTGAGCTCCTCACCCGATCTCGGAGGGTGCGCCCAGCCACCCTGCGAAGGAAACTCATTTCGGCCGCTTGTATTCGCGATCTTGTCCTTTCGGTCATTACCCAAATCTCATGACCATAGGTGAGGGTGGGAACGTAGATCGATCGGTAAATCGAGAGCTTTGCCCTCCGACTCAGCTCCCTCTTCACCACGACAGACCGATACAGCGACCGCATCACTGCTGACGCCGCACCGATCCGTCTGGCGATCTCACGCTCCATCCGTCCCTCACTCGTGAACAAGACCCCGAGATACTTGAACTCCTCCACTTGAGGTAAGGACTCCCCACCGACCTGGAGAGGGGAAACCACCTTTTTCCGGTGGAGAACCATGGTCTCGGATTTGGAGGTGCTGATCCTCATCCCGGCCGCTACACACTCGGCTGCAAACCGCCCCAGTGCGTGCTGAAGGTCCTGGTTTGTTGAAGCCAACAGAACAACATCATCTGCAAACAGCAGAGATGAGACTCTGAGGCTCCCAAACCGGACACCCTCCGGCCCCTGGCTGCGCCGAGAAATTCTGTCCATAAGTAATGAACAGAACCGGTGACAAAGGGCAGCCCTGGCGGAGACCAACACGCACCGGGAACAGGTCTGACTTACTGCCGGCAATGCGAACCAAGCTCCTGCTGCGTCATACAGGGAACGGACAGCCCTTAGCAGAGGGCCCCGGACCCCATACTCCCGGAGCACCCCCCACAGGTCACCACGAGGGACGCGGTCGAACGCTTTCTCCAAGTCCACAAAACACATGTGGACTGGTTGGGCGAACTCCCACGAACCCTCGATCTAGATTAAAAAAATTAATCTATGCCCACCTCTAATATATATATATCTTCATGAAGTTCATAGACGATTTTTGCAGAGAGAATACTGATGTTCTTATCATGAAAAGTCATGTTGCAGTAATTGGTCTGATCGACGGTATGGAATAGGTATCTCATGCAGTCTGCAATTAGAGTTACTGGAACTGATCCAAATCTTGTATTTCCCTTACCGTGATCACCTTTGATTCTTCTGGCGTCCCATTTGTTTGAACAAGAACACGGCCATTTCTGGTCCATGTCGTCTGTATCTTCTTTTGTTTCGACAAAGTCCTCGCTTGCCTCGCAATATTTGCATTCTTTTAGGCAAGGTGTTGGTTAATGTACACGCCGCTTCCCTTTAGCCTGCGTGCCTGCCGTAGTTGGTCATCTTTGCGTTTTCTATTCGCAAAGCGAACTACGATCGCTGGTGTGGCACTCTTGCTTATTGGGAAGCAGGTGACCGATATATCCTTTGTGTCAATGGTGACATCCTAAGTTTCCACTTGTCGCTCCAATGTTTGCAGCTCCTCTGCCGGTGCGTTTTCCCCCTCCATAGCTCGACCTGTGCCAGCTGCAGCTACCCGGGCGTAACTTCGGTGCTTTGTTTCCAATCCATTAATAATTACTTCGTCAACTCGCGTAAACTGTTCCAAGTCATCAATTCTTCTCTCTAGCCCACGTATGACCTCGTTGCACTTTTTAGAAAAAGAAAAACTCTTTGGAGCCAGAATTTTCAGCAGTTTAAACGAGGAGCAAAACTACAGGAATCCTGTTTCCAAAGTGTCTTTTGGAGTTTGTTGCTGATTCACAGTGAGCTGATGGGGGAGGGGTGATACTGTATGTGTGAATGAGAACAGAGGGAGGGGGAGGGTCATACCAGGTCAAACTACATTTAGTGTTTTACACAATAATGTGAGTGACACAACACTAACTCCTGTTTCTGTCTGCAGAGAAATGGACCCAGCTCAGCCTCTGCAGACTCCCCGCATACAGGGAAAGACATACAGCTGTGAGCAGTGTGGGAAAGGATTTACTACATCACACAATCTTAAACAACACATGAGTATCCACACTGGAGAGAGGCCATACAGCTGTGAGCAGTGTGAGAAGACCTTTACTCAGTCATCTAACCTAAAAAAACACATGAGGATCCACACTGGAGAAAAGCCCTTTGAGTGTGGCCTGTGTGGACATGTGTTTACTGAGTCTGTAAGTCTTAAAAGACACATGAGGATCCACACTGAAGAGAGGCCATACAGCTGTGAGCAGTGTGAGAAGACCTTTGCTCTGTCATCCAGCCTCAAAGACCACATGAAGATACATGCTGGGGAAAAGGAATACAGCTGTGATGAGTGTGGGAAGTCATTTAATCAGCTCTCAGGTCTTACATCTCACAAGAGAGTCCATGGTGGACTAAAACCGTACAAGTGTGAGCAGTGTGGGAAAACATTCAGTCGGTCACAGGATCTTGAATGTCACATGAGGATCCACACTGGAGTTAGGTCATACAGATGTGAGCAGTGTGGGAAGACCTTTACTCTGTCATCACACCTCAAAACACACATGAGGATCCACACTGGAGAGAGGCCATACAGCTGTGAGCAGTGTGAGAAGACCTTTACTCAGTCAGCACACCTAAAGAAACACATGAAGAGGATCCACACTGGAGAGGAACAGCTGTGATGAGTTTGTTTCAGATCTTTTCAGATCAAATGTGCTTCATGACATGAACATGTCTGTGTCGTTCACAGAGACTTATGTTTTACAAATACTGATGCTGATGTTTATAAGGGAGGTCATAGAATGTAAATCTTCATCTAAATCTTCCTGATGTAAATAGTGTCTTCATTGCCTTGTGCTGTTTTCCTCATGTGTTTTTTCATTCCTGTTTGTGTCGTTCACAGAGACTTATTGAGTCGACTGTTTTTCAAACTCATGTTTCAGACTCGCTGATGTTTTAGTGTTTAGTGAATGTAAAGCTTTTCACTGATTTGACACTTTTTAACCTCTTAACCCCCACCTGAACCAACAACATTTTCTCCAGTTCCTCATTACACAAATCTAGAAGCTTCTTGACTGGAGTTTACAGCCTATGAATAGACCAGTGTGACCCCTCATTTGTTTTTTTCATTGGGTTTTTCGGCGCCTTCAGTTTTTCTTCATTATAAAGCTTTGTCTTTATTGGAATAAAATATTGGTTTTCAAAGACTTTCAATCAGTTTTGTATCATTTTGTTCTTTTATTGTGAAAAGACGTCAATGGACTTTTCATTTTAAAACATTTTCATTTACTTTTAAATCTAGTCTTTGAGTGAAAATGTTTTTAGTTTTCCTCAAGATTTACTCAAAAAATATGTTATATTTTTAGTTGAGTTTAAGTGGAACAAATGACAAACCTTTAAAGAAGTGAATCAGTAAAAAGATGAAACTCCTGAAAAATAAACTAATGTGACAGTTTTTAAACTAAGCAAATAGTTACATCACAATCATTTAAGAAATAATAAAATATTAGATCAAATGAACTTTCCCAGAGTCAGAATTCTTTCTTTAACATGATGTATACATGTAGATGTTTGACCTTTAAAGTGGCTGCAGTTCTTGGACAGGCTGTTGTTGTGCTCTTGAGCAGGACACACAATCACTGTGGACCCTGTGGCTAAAACTAATCTTGTATGAAGGTATAAACCTTCCCCGAGGTCACCTAATGTCTTGTCATGGTGAGCTGTTTGTGTAAGTGTCCTCGAACGTCTGCCATGACTAAGCAAACTTGTTGTGCCCAGAACTGCACGTACTATCTGTGTTTAAGGCCAAGAGGCACGTCTGGTTTAGGGGGCGGGACATCCAAAAGTATAAAATGGAAACATAGGCTGTATTACACAGACTTGTGTGGAAAGACAACCGTTGGAATGCATGCTGAGCTGTAACTTGTATTCTGCGCTACTGATTGAATAAAATACCTCTTCGAAAGAACCTATTCTCTTGAGAGTCATTTTGAAGTCTCGGACTGGAGTAGAAGCTTATGATGAGAACCATCTCGACAACCCCATGAACTGGAACCTGAAGCCGAAGGCGGCGACGAGTGTCTGAGAGAAGAGCCGAGTGATGCTTTGGAGCCGAGTGTGAGCCGGGAGCTGATGAAGCCTCTCAGGCAGCAAAAGAGGCACCAGGAGCCACCGTTTCCACGCTCCGGTCTTATTGTGTAACAGCTGGGAACATCTGCCGCCGCCCCCCCCCCCTCCAACACAATTAAAAAGTACAGTATGATTACAAATTATAAACTTAAAAACACAGAGTCACAATAGTAAAATAAACCTGCACAAATGGGTTTAGATGCAACTTCTACACGTCTGACCAACTGACACCAGGACGAGCCCTTTGCAAACATCTCCAAAAGTCTTCATTCGAAAAAGGTCTCTGTCTTGTAGCAGCCGACCAACGCCGTCCAACGCCGTCCAACGCCAACCATCAGTAATGTTGAATAATATGAAATAATTCTAAAATTACACCTTTTTTTTAAAGGATCTATATCATGCTATTTTAGCCATTCCAAAGTTAAGTATAGGCATTTATATGAATGATTGTACCTCTACCGCTATGGAGCACTCATTTTTGTGATAAATATAAGTGTTTTCTGGAGGTATTTTTCAAACCCGGAAGACACAACGCTTCGATTCAGTTAACTCCGCCCCCTCTCTCCGCACAAACAACTTTACCGTAATATAAATAAACAACAATAAGTGAAGTTACTTCACGATGCAGTTATATGGAGTTGACATCTGCAACACAGCTTCATAAATGGCTAACACACATGCTAATAAGCTAACACACGTTTGGACTGACTCACCGCTCTGGTCCATCGCTGTTTACATTATGGGACTCGCATTGGTTATAAAAGTTAATCCTTTGATTCAGGCGAAGGTTCACCAAACATCCATCAGTGACAGTCACAGAAAAACAACCAGAATAAGTTGCAACGAGCTCCATCTTCAGCTGCAGCGCAAACATGACTGATCTGTTCAGACGCTCAGGGAATGTGTTTGTTTTGGCCACAGCTGACCTGGAAGCACCTCGGGCACATCCTTTTTTTTTTTTTTTTTTTTTTTTTTTCTCTTTGCATCTCTCTTACGACAGAAATAATGAAAACGCTGTTTTACAAATTAAAATCAGGCCGTAAGCATATGTAACCAGGTGGTTAAATATTGTTTTACTGCTACGAGTTTCAAAGTTCCTACCTGCCCATGAACGCACCGTCACTCTCCGCCCGCACTACTGATTGCGCGATTACAAAAAGGTGCGCGCTTAACGCCGGGCTCAGACCAAGCGGCAAAAAAACGCTTTCCGTCGCTCAGCTTGCTCTACTTCCTTCGCCAGCCCCCCTTGTGCAGGAGCGCGTGGAGGTGGGTTTGAGACGCAGCTTTTGCGCATGAGCCAATTACGCACAGGTGTCTGTCAGATCTTGTTCTGTGGTTGGTGGCCGCCGCCGGAAATGGCTCTGTATTTGCATAGCGTTGACATTTTTTTAACGCTAGTCTCCGCTCCGGCCGCCCGTATCTCGCCGCTCTCCTGTGGATTTCCGGAGGCTTCTTTCCGGTCGCCAGGCAGCATAGGGAATGAATGGAAGCTCGCTGCTCCCCTCTCTTCCGCCGCTCTAGGTCTGAGCCCGGCGTGAGTTGGTTAGTGTCGGGGCTGGTATGCTGGCGTGTGGGCGCCTTTCTCGGGAGTAACGTTTCCAACTTGTGTCATTTTAAAACTATTTGTCTGTGCACTGGTCTAATTTGAACTGTTTGGTTAGGGTTTTTGTGGAGTTTGCTGGGCTGATGCTGCCCCTCAGAGGTGCCCTGAGCCCCCTGTTTGTGCTCCTTCTGTCGGCCTAAGGTAAATGTGTCTGTTATACAGCCTAGGTTCAGCTAATTGACAGTTAACTGATGTTTTGCTAGCTCCGAATTTGCCAAATAATCCTGTAACTCAAAGCACTTAAAGCACTACAGCACCTTTAGCTGGCTTATGGGGGATTTGTTTGCGTTTGTTTTCTATTAACGTTTTTCATTTGATTTATTAACATTTAGTTGTTTGTTTTGTGAATATTTTCTATTGGTTTAAATTCCTCATTTACTTTAGCTATGTTTTAAGTGTTTGTCTTTGGTTATGGAAGGGCTATGTTTTAAGCAACTTTAATAAAAATTGAACTACAATGTAAAATAAAAGAAATTTATATTTTTACTACCTCTGCTTTGGTTCCTTTTGTTACCACACTTACCTCGGGCATTGGGTTGGTTTAAATGGGGAACCCCTAGCCTAGCCCCGTGGTTACACATAGAATTAAGACATTACATTACAGACGTCGAGCACTTCCGTTCCGCTGTTACGACACAACTGAACACTCAGTCGTTCACGAGGAGAGGGCAGCTCAGCTGCTCAGAGAGCAGGATTCAGGAGGATTACTGAGAGCTGCGTGAATGAAGCCACAAACAACTCTGGGGGTGTTTTTGATAAGGAAATAGCATAACAACATGGCTAAAAGCTCTAAAAAGTCGATTTTGCATGATATAGGACCTTTAACCATGGCTCCTGTCAGTGTGACCGGCCTGTCCGTTTGGATAATCAGCAGGAAGATTCACTTTGGTGTATTTTTTGTTTTCGTGTAAAGTCAGTTTGTTTAGTTGTGCCCCATAGACTCCCATTATGAATGCAGACTTTAAGAGACCCCCTCCCCCCATTATACAAAGCCCGAAAAATATTTTTTCTTACGCTTGCCTTTTTTCTGCATCAAACTGCTCACAATTATGCAAAATGTCAGATTTGTTTTGTTTTTTTTACTAAATGACCACATTTTCAGTGTATCCTGAAACCAAGGCTTTACATTGGTATTGACATGTAACTTATCGACTCAATAATGTTCGGACACATTTCACTTTGGCTGAAATCATTGTGCCCGGTTCACCCACATGAATAATCAGTGGGAAGATTAAGTTTGGGACAGTTTTTGTTTTGGTCTAATATCAGTTTGAACAATAGTTACTCCCATAGTGTCACAGACGTGTCCCATTGACTTACATTGAATCAGCAGATTTTCACCCGCCTGCAACATGAAGTGAAAACATATATTTGTTCTTTTACTGCCCATTTTCTGGCAGCAGATCCGTCTCATAATCAGAATTATGAAGTTTTGCATTTTTTTTTCAAAAAGAACATTTTTTCCCACCCCAAACATTGTCCCTGAATGCATCTTTTTGACGACTATTTGAGATTCCCACACATTTCCCACGGCCTGCAACCTCCGCCAGGATCCTGTTTGTGGACTTCAGCTCTGCCTTCAACACCATCCTCCCTGGACTGCTACGAGACAAGCTCTACCAGCTCAGCCCGACTCCCTCTGCAGGTGGATCACTGACTTCCTGACGGACCGGAGACAGCACGTGTGGAACTCCTCAGGGCTGTGTACTTTCCCCCTGGTTCTTCTCCCTGTACACAAACTGCTGCACCTCCTGTCACCAGGACGACACCTCCCTCATCGGGCTCATCTCGAACGGTGATGAGTCGCCTCCAGGAGAGCCGTGGACCGGCTGGCGTCAACAACCTGGAGCTGAACGCCCAGAAGACAGTGGAGATGATCGTGGACTTCAGGAAAGACACAGCCCCGTGTGGTCCATCCTCACCTCCTCCATCACCGTGTGGTCCATCTGCTGAGAAGGTGGTTGACTGTGAGCTCCATCTCTCCAAGTCCTGTTCACCTCCAGGACACGGAGGCGTGTGTGTCGGATCACAGCTGACCCTTCTTACCCTGGACACGGACAATTCACCCCCCTCCCCTCAGGCAGGAGGCTACGGTCCATCCAGACCCATAGATCCGCCACTTGAACAGTTTTTTCCCACAGCCGTCAGACTCATGAACGATAAAGACCTAATAACTCAGGACAGACTGTAATCTGCTCTATTGCACTATGTGGTTTGTCCACACATAGAACCATGGCACCTCTTCACCTCACCTCACCTATATCACTTTATATCAATTTATACACCATATGTAAATCCAATCCTGTTGTTCTATGTCAATTGTTGTCTACCATATTTTACCTCTTATTATTATCTTATTTATTTTAATATTCCTATGCATGCCCCTAAAGCCTTATAGTTTAAAGTTTATTGCTTATTTTTGTCTAAACTGTGTTATGTGTGTTTTGTGTTTAATCTTGCACGTCTAGTTTGTGAACCTGTTTACAAGCAATGGCAAAAAAAACTATTCTGATTCTGATTCTCTTCTGCACCGGCCTGTAGGAGCCTTACTTACTAAAGTAACAGTATTTGGAATCGTATACAAGTGTCTGTCCTTGACAAATTGATCCCAAACGTCTTACCACAAAGTCTTTATATGTTGGTGAATGAGTGATTTTGCTTCAGATTTCCCTAAATTGACATTTATAGAAATATCCCCTGTGAGGGCACTTTTAGCCAGCTTGTCAGCTCATTCCCTTCAACCCCCACATGTGAAGGGACCCAGCAGAATCAATAACTATCAATAAATATCAATAACTATCAATAAGTAGATCTTGGCCACGGTGAAACCAGACTGCAGACTGTGCAGAGCAGCCGCAGAAATCTGGTTGCTTTGAAGAATGGTGCTTCTTCTTCTTCTTTGGTTTATTGGCAGGCGGTGACCAACAGCTTAGGTGTATAGCGCCACCTACTGTGTCTCGTTACTTCAGGTCACATTCTAGTTTTGTGAACGGTCGTGTGAAAAAGCTCTGTCCCTTTGAAGAAACCCATGGGTGCCCTCTTACTTTTCTATCACCTCTGTCCAACATCATGTGCCAGAAAATGACACAAATATCCCATGATTTCACAGCATTGAACTATATATTAATAAAATCATAAAATCTTTTTCTACATTTTAATGTGTCCCATAAGCAGAAAACAAATACATCATGGTTTATGTCTGTACATACGCCTCATATATAAACTAACTTTGGCCCCAAAACAAGTTTCATTTTGTGATGTCACAACATCGTAAACTACAACGGCGTATTAAACACAGACCGTAAAATGAATCTGTGTACCCTTCGATCATTAGTTATTCCGTTTCAAAATAAAATCAGAAAAACTAATTATGTGGTTGTTTTATTGTATTTCCATTTTCTAAATTAAATTGGAAAGGCAAAAAATTCTAAATAAAATATTGACCCATTTCTTTGCTATGCAGTGGAAACAAACACTGCTAAAACAACTTCCGTTATTTTGTTCACTACTGCTTCGGTTTGATTTGCTACTGGAAATGATGAGTAACTTTTTCTCTGCCTCTCTCTCCCTCGCGCAAGAGGGAAACAAAAACAAACTTAAGCAAAAGAGGTCGAGCTTCAACGCGATCTCCTCTGTAACCGTTGTTTATTATGTCATTATATTATCATGCTATTCACGTAGCCCTGGCGCACACTGATCATTACATTAAACATAATCAACAGCAAATATGACCAGACCAACTACAGCTGTAACATCAGTCCTCGTGGCGGAAACGGCAGTATGTTGCAGGTGCGTTTCTCCGAGTTGAACCTCCTCATCAACACATCCTTCAACTCAAACTTGAATTCATGAGAGTGAGGTCCTTTTCAGAAGCAGCTGAATGAGCTGGGTCTTGCGTCTGTGCGATGCAACGAAAACACATTTCTGAGCGTGGAAAACGACCGGACTCTGGGGCTGTAGAACGAGCGCCTGTACCCCCACACTCCCCCCCACACTCGCGCCACCGTTTGTACCATGAATATGGCTCGGTCAGTGCTTTGGCCACCTTCACTAAAGCTCCAGTGTCTGAGTGTAAAACGCACGCTTGGAACGCGGGCTCTTTTCGGCTTCAGCGCTTTGTAGTAAAACACACACGAGCACCTGAGCCTTTGCCTCTCACGAGCCGGGACGGGAAATGAGCATAAAGAGGCCGACATCGTGGACTCTCAGAGCGGAGGATGATCGTTAATGCTCCTCTATCATATCAGCTATATTTTATTTTGTGCCCAGACAACACGGGAGCCGTGCGCAATTGCGCACGAGCGCAGCTTAGAGGGAACCGTGCCAGAGAAAGAGAGAAAGGGATGAAATGCCGCCGGTCCCCTCTCTCCGTGTCAGGGGAGGAAATAGTTACTTGTTGTGGAGTTTGGGCTGGTCTCTAATCAGGCAGAAAGCGCAAAAGTAACATGGCGCAAATGAGTGATACGTAGCCGATCTTTTCCCAATTTGTAGTGGCTTCTCGTGGTTATACGGCGTAAACCTGCGTATCACGTAGACGACACCACATCTGTGTCTGGGGGGGCACAAGCATCTTGGGGGACGGGCACGGCCCCCTATGGCCCGCACATAGCGACGGGTATGGAGACGCACAGTGTCTGCCCAGCTTTTTAAGGTTGTTTTCCAAGCAGAATCTCCTCACGGATATTTCTGAGCAAACATTCCCTCCGTGGTAATATATAGCATCTCTGATCTCTGCATGTGTTGCCCAATTTTTGAAAAGTATATGCATAAAACTTTCCAAACAAGTGTAGGAGCGGCTCTGAACTGAGGTCTCTCCTCACTTCCGGTGTCGCAAACAATAATAAAACGAAATAATAGTAACGTCATAATTTTGGGGGGAATTTAAAACAACTAGAGCCAAAACAAACACCTTGACATTGATATATACACAATTTCTTTTTCTAATTCAAGTTTAGAAAGGGAAAAAAAAATAAAAAAAAATGGTAATGTTGTTTTTCTGATTTTATTTTGAAACGGAATAACTAATGATCGAAGGGTACACGGATTAAAATGCTTTCAAAATGAATCGTCCATTTACGGGATTTCACAATATAGTGGCTAAAACCCACTGGTACAAAACTCTGATTCAAATTCTTTGAAAAACAGTATTTTATTCTAAGAAAGACAAAATTAAGACGCTGAAAAAGCAACAAAAAAGTTACAAAGATGAAAAAAAATGGAGGATGAAAAGTAATGAAAAAGCAACAAAAAAGCGTCAGAAACAAAACAAAAAGTTACAAAAATGTGACAACGTTTGTAGGCCTTAGCTTTCAAATGAGGGGTCACACTGGTCTATTCATAGGCTGTAAACTCCAGTCAAGAAGCTTCTAGATTTAAAGGGGGGGCGCTCGTGAGCAGTAATGGAGTAGACGTGTTTCCACAAGGCTCCGTTGCCGTCTTCGACATTTTGCTCTTTTTCGCTACACCAACTCGTCAACTTTATGCCCACCCATAGTCCGAACCATCGTAGGACCCAACCTGCAAGATTTTCGACCATGAAACCCAAGAGTGGTGACTCGAAAACTCCAACCTCGGCGTCCTCGGCTAGTGCTAGCAATGAAGCTATATTAGCTGCTGTCAATAAATATGGTGCTGAGCTAGCTAAAGTTTCAACGCAGGTGGAAGAGTTGAAAGAGTCTGTGGAGGGCCGCTTGTGCACAGTTGAGACTCATTTATCCACTTTGCAGAGTGAGCATAGTCAAACTGAACAACGCATGGACAGAGTGGATGTAGTTCTCTCCGATGCGGACGTTCGCATCTCGGCATTGGAAGCTGGCTATCAAGAGCTACAGGAGGAAACTGGCAAGCTCAAAGCTAAGCTGAATGATCTAGAAGGGCGCTCGCGCAGGCTAAATATCAGAATTGTGGGAATTAAAGAGGGAGAAGAGAAGGGTAAGCCCACAGACTTTGTGACACGGCTGCTACCTGAGCTGCTTGGGCCAAACAACCTCACCAAGCCCATCAAAATCGACCGCGCCCACCGCAGCCTCAGACCGAAGCCTCTCGATCACGAGCGCTCGCGGATGATCATTGCGAAAGTCCACAACGATCGTGACCTGGCCAACATCCTCAAACTTAGTAGAGAACAGGCTCCACTCCACTACCACGGCAGCAGAGTCTTCATCTTCCCGGACTACACGGCGGAGGTCTCATCACAGCGTAAAGCCTTCAACAGCGTGAAGAAACAGCTGTCTGATGCCGGTGCAAAGTGCTCATTGCGTTTTCCGGCCAAACTTCAAGTTGTCTACAACAGCAAAGTTGAGCTTTTCAGCACACCAGCGGATGCAGAAAGGTTTGCCAGATCCTTGACTGATAGTGCATAACTGGTAAATGTAGCATATTTAAGTGCATTTCACCCTTCCCAAATGGGCACATCGACACTTTGTTACTATGTGTGTAGCGTTACGTGTAATTTCATGTTATATTAGAAGACGGCACGGTTCTGTTTCCTATGAGCAGTAATGCAAATGTGGTAGTCTCGCTAACCAGACTCCGCTTCTTTACAGAAGAGGTTCTGGCAACGCTCCATTGCGCGCTTTCAAAGGAAGTGACGCAGCGATATGGAGCCTACCGACCAATCAGAGCAGCTCCCTGAACGGGCGTCACGTTGTTGCACCTTTGTTTTGTAGTTTTTCAACACAAGCAACCACTTCCCGTAATGCTCCGGTATGCTTGTATTCTTAAGTTTTTCTGACATAAACGACAGAAGTCATTTACTGAACTCCGTGTGGCAGAGCGCCATTGTTAATGTCCGAATGACGTCACATCCGCTATGTTCTCATTGGCTGCTATGCGCTTCGGTTGTCCCACATTAGTCCCGCCTCAAGCAGTAGCTTTTCTACGACAGGGTCGCCAGACTAGTCTCCTGTTTAATAATTAATAAACATCGGAGATTAGTCTGGATGCCAGGCTACAAATGTGGTATCTATTACCCAGCAGTCTCCCAAGTGTTAATGGGTTTTGCCGCTTTGTTTTTGTTTTTTTTGCGGCTTGTTTTGTTTTTCACTTATATATTTTTTTCTCTTTGTTTTGTTTGTATTGTTCACCTGCCAGTGCCATCGTCTATACATCAGTCTATATACATTTCTTTTTTCTCTCATTGAATGCAAGTTGATTCTTCTAGGTCAGGTTTGAGTCATATCACGCTCACATCATGGAATTGTAGAGGCTTGGGGAAGGCTCTTAAAAGAGGAAAAGTGTTTTCACATTTGAAGTCTTTATCTTCTGATATAATTTTCTTGCAGGAAACACATATTCACCCCACAGAACAGAGACGTTTGAGGGCACTATGGATATCCCAAGTTTATCAATCCACCTTTTCCTCAAAGGCGAGAGGAGTTGCCATCTTAATTCGTAGAACCATACCTTTTGTATTCAAGTCTATGGTGTCTGATCCTGGTGGGAGATTTGTCCTTGTAACAGGTACCATTAACTCAATGCCATTGGCCCTTTTAAATATCTATGCTCCTAGTTTTGATAGTCCAGATTTCTTTTGTAAGGTTTTTCGTCTTGCTGCTGATCAGAACAACCATAACATTATCATTGGGGGTGATCAGAGGTAATATTATCTCGTATCAGTCTTTTCATAAAAAGGTTAAACAAAAGCGCATGTCTGAAATTGATGGTCAACTCCCTGTGTTGGAGGAATTATATCGTATTTCAAAATCAGATGATATTCTAAAAAGTTTGCAACTATATTTGCAAGCTTAAACAAAAGCATTTCGAACTCAGGGACAAAGCTAATACTATGTTGGCCAGGCAGTTGAAAGGTGTCCAGGCCTGACCGGGCTATTTACAAAATTGTATCACCTATTGGGGAAATAATAACTGATCCATTACAGATTAATGACATATTCTATAATTATTACAGTGACTTGTATACCTCCAAGTCATCGTCATCAAAGGAGGACATAATTAATTTTTTTGATAAATTAGATCTACCCATGTTGAGTGAAACTGCGATGAACCAGCTGGATGCTGACTTTACATTAGAAGAGATTAAAGCTGCCATTCGTTCATTTCCAAATGGTAAGGCCTGTGGTCCTGATGGATTTGGCATTGAATTTTATAAGGCTCATATTGATAAACTTGCCCCATTATTGTTGCGCATGGTTAATTCATCTGTGAAAAAAGGGTCATTTCCGGAGACATTCTATGATGCAAACATCTGTCTTTTATTGAAGAAAGGAAGAGATGAAACAAATGTTTCTTCTTATCGTCCTCTTAGTCTGTTGAATAGCGATCAAAAGATTATAGCTAAAGTCCTGGCTAACCGGTTGAGTGAACACATTGGCACTTTAATTGATAGTGACCAAACTGGTTTTATACCAGAAAGGTTTGGATTTTCAAACACCCGCCGACTTTTGAATATTATGTATTCGAATGAATTACCATATTCCGCTGTTATCTCCCTAGACGCCCAGCAGGCTTTCGACCAGATAGAGTGGGACTACATGTTTACTGCGCTTAAGAAATTTGGCTTTGGTGATAGATTTATGACTATCGCAAGAATGTTGTATGCACAACCCAGATCTTGTGTACTCACTAACAATAATAAGTCCCTTCCATTTTTATTACATCGTGGTACTAAAAAACATAGGTGAGAGGCAACAGACAAGGCTGTTGCCTCTCACCTATGTTTTTTACTCTGGCACTCGAACCACTCGCTATTGCCATCAGGTCAAGTCCTGAAATTGTTGGATTTAGAAACAATGTTTATGAATGCACCATTGGTTTATATGCTGACGATGTTATTTTGACTTTGTCTGATATTAGACAGTCTATCTCACCTCTTCTTGAGGTAATTAGAGAGTTTGGTAAATTTTCTGGCTTTACTATAAACTGGGAGAAAAGTGTACTCATGCCTCTTACAGATGATCTCGACAAAAATTTTCTGGACAATTTACCCTTTAAAATTACAACTGAGCACTTTGAATATTTGGGGATTACCATAGGAATCCCAAGCTTATTTTCAAACTAAATTTTACAGAGCTGTTAAATAAACTTAGAGGTATGATTGACAAGTGGAAATTGCTTCCAATTTCTTTAATTGGACGAGTAAACATTGTCAAAATGGTTATTCTTCCTAAATTTATATATTTATTTCAGAATTTGCCAATTTTTCCTACAGCATCGTTTTTTAAATTAGTTGACTCTCTTCTTATCTCGTTCATTTGGGCGAACAAGACTCCCCGCATTTCTAAAGCACATCTCCAAAAACCCACAGCAGAAGGTGGTCTGGGTTTGCCCATTATGAGGCACTACTACTGGGCCTGCAATGCCAGGGCTTTGGTTTTTTGGTGCCAGGGCCATGAAGATGCAGGGGACCCAAAGCCATGCTGGCCAGCAATTGAATCTTATTATTGTGAATCTGCGTCTGGTGTGTCGTTGCCTACTTTATTATTTAGTAAACCTGATATTCCTTTGAAAATATTTAAAAATAATTTTGTTTTACGTAACTCTTTAAAAATGTTGAAGCAAATTAAGAGGATCTTGTGTCTCCTGGATCTATCCATTTATGCCCCCATATGCCAAAATCCAGCATTTAAGCCAGCCATGTTGGATCCTGTTTTCAGTCAGTGGTCAAACAAAGGTATACTTTTAATTAAAGATCTTTATGTCAATAATCATTTTGTATCTTTTGCTCAGTTGCAATTAAGGTTCAATCTTCCGCCTAGTCATTTTTTTAGGTATTTGCAGATTAGACATTTTGTACGACAATCTTTTACCCATCTTGACAAATTGCCAGTGCAACATGATTTTTATGAGTTTTTGAGAAAACCTCCAACATCCAAGCCTTTGATTTCTCACTTTGTCGATCTTTTCTCTAAACCAACATCATCTAACCATATAAAAGAAGCTTGGGTTACAGATGCAAGTGCCCAGATCTCAGTTGATTTATGGGATAGAGCTTTAAATGGGATTAAATTATGCTCAATAAATGCCAGACTCCAGCTAATACAGTTTAAAGTCATACATCGTTTACATTATTCTAAAACTAGGCTACATAGACTTTTCCCTTCGATTTCATCATTGTGTGACAAATGTAAAGCAAGTGATGGTACGCTAGGACATTTATTTTTTTTCTGTCCCACTCTTAAAAACTTTTGGTCACAAATTTTTATTTTGTATAGTACCATATACAAGCAAGCGATAACACCTAGCATTTTAATAGTGATACTTGGTTGTTCAGATCAAACTTTGTTATATTCTAAGTCCCTACAACAAGCTGTCATGTTTGGCATGATCATTGCAAAGAGGGTCATTTTGAAGGAGTGGAAGGCCACCACGCCACCTAGTTATTACATATGGTTGAATGATATGATGTCTTGTCTGTACCTCGAGGAGATTCGATATAATTTGTCTGGCAAACATGATAAATTTACAAAAATATGGGGATCCTTTATTGAACATATCAAACAGAAGAGGACTCAACCTGCGCACTCTAAGGACTGAAGGACAGTTGCTTTACCCTATAAGTATTTAATCTAGTGGTATGGACTGATAAGAAATATTTGCTGTACGGCACTGGCAGTGTTTGTGTTTTCTATTTTTTTAAATGAAAAATTGAATAAAAAAAGTATTAAAAGAAGCTTCTAGATTTGTGTAATGAGGAACTGGAGAAAATGTTGTTGGTTAAGAGGTTAAAAAGTGTCAAATCAGTGAAAAGCTTTACATTCACTAAACACTAAAACATCAGCGAGTCTGAAACATGAGTTTGAAAAACAGTCGACTTAATAAGTCTCTGTGAACGACACAAACAGGAATGAAAAAACACATGAGGAAAACAGCACAAGGCACAAGGCAATGAAGACACTATTTACATCAGGAAGATTTAGATGAAGATTTACATTCTATGACCTCCCTTAAAAACATCAGCATCAGTATTTGTAAAACATACGTCTCTGTGAACGACACAGACATGTTCATGTCATGAAGCACATTTGATCTGAAAAGATCTGAAACAAACTCATCACAGCTGTTCCTCTCCAGTGTGGATCCTCTTCATGTGGTCTTTAAGGTTGGATGACCGAGTAAAGGTCTTCTCACACTGCTCACATCTGTATGGCCTCTCTCCAGTGTGGATCCTCATGTGGTCTTTGATAATGAATGAGTGAGTAAAGGTCTTCTCACACTGCTCACATCTGTATGGCCTATCTCCATTGTGGATCCTCATGTGACATTCAAGAAGCTGTGGCCGACTGAATCTGTTACCACACTGCTCACACTCGTACGGCTTTAGTCTATCATGGACTCTCTTGTGTTGCCTGAGAACTGGGAGCTGACTAAATGACTTCCCACACTCATCACAGCTGTATTCCTTTTCCCCAGCATGTAACTTCATGTGGTCTTTCAGGGTGGATGATCGACTAATGGTCTTGTCACACTGCTCACAGCTGTATGGCCTCTCTTCAGTGTGGATTCTCATGTGAATTTTCAGAACTGCTGACTGAGTAAACACATGTCTACACAGGCCACACTCAAAGGGCTTTTCCCCAGTGTGGATCCTCATGTGTGTTTTGAGACTGGATGATTGATTAAAGGTCTTCTCACACTGCTCACAGCCGTATGGCCTCTCTCCAGTGTGGATTCTCATGTGTTGTTTAAAGGGGGGGTATTATGCAAAATCGACTTTTTCAAGCTTTACATCATGTTATTAAGTCATTCCCTCATTAAAACCATGCCTGAAGTGTTGCCTTGGCACATTCACATTATTTTCGAGTAATCTGTAAAAACTCTGATGGCAGCCATTTTAGGGATAAAACGCCTGATTCCTTCAGGGAACACCCTCGACCTCCAAGATACGCCTCCGACCTTTCGTCACCAGCCGAGTAACCAACCACTGCTCCTCAGCAGAACCCCCCCCCCGCACTGTGTAGCCCTAAGATGTAAACAGAGTCATCATGGAGGATTAGCTTCATGTGTTGTGAACCGGAGCCACAGCAGACTTTTACAAAGACACACATCAGTGTTTCTGTTACCGAAACACCCAGGATTAAAACCCGTGACAAGAACACTTATTTCAGTGTCTGGTTCTGCGCTGGGCCTTGATGATGCACAGAGCCTCCGGAGAAAGCTAATGCTAAGCTAAACCTCGAGTCATCACGTGAAAACGAGAAATATGCACACACAAAGTCAATAAAACCACCACACACATAAAGAACCGTTTAACAATGATCACACACGGAGCCTGGCTTGTTGATTTGGAAGTTTATTGCTCACATTTCATCTACAATGGGTCATAGCCGAGTGACTTTCTCCCGGAGCTAACAAGCTAGCCGCGACAAGCTAACGGGAAAATTCACTGAATACAAGCAGCATATTATGCATTGAAAACGTCACTAAAACAGGCAACTGCTTGAAGCAGCCTTTATGACGATCACACACGGAGCCTGGCTTGTTGATTTCGTAGTTTATTGCTCACATTTCATCAACAGTGAGTCGTAGCCGAGTGGTTTTCTCCCGGAGCTAAGGCACTATTAGCCGCGACAGGCTAACAACCTTCACCTTCACAACATTAATTGAAAACAGGCAGCATATTATGCACACGTCAATAAAGCAGGCAACTACTCGAAGCAGCCTTTACGATGATCACACAATGAGCCTGGCTTTACACATTTGTGGTTTATTGCAGACTTTTCATCAACAATGAGCTGCAGTCGATTATAACAAGCTAACGGGTAACCTCGAAAAACCACTGTCCACCTGCACAGATAATGTCCGTCTTTTGAATCGTATGGGCTCCTGCAGATCCTGGTGTAGTCCATGGGGGTATAGTTACAGATCCATAGGGCATGGCAGTTGCAAAGAGAGAGCCTCCAAACAGCAGTTATTTTTCAGGCAAGAGCCCCTTCCAAGCGTCCGGTGTGGTAGGTTCGTCTCCAAATAATATCCGGTGTGGCCATTGTTCACAAAGTGATAAACAGTAGCTCCTTTCCAACAATAAAAATTAAAATGCACCAATCGTAGTTTCAATACTGTGGAGACAACGAGCGGAGTGTTGTTGTGATGCCACAGACAGCGTGTTGAGGGGGCGTGTCGCAAAGGGTCAGAGGTTCTTAAAGAGACAGAGGCCTATTTCAAGCCATTTGCTACCGCCATTTTGAAAGAGCAATTTTATAAAAGGCAGTTATTCTAATTTACTGCATTGACAGACCAACAGAAGGTTTCGTCATCATTGTAGTGTGCTATAGACTGGTGCTATGTGGCTGAAAAAAGCATAATACCCCCTCTTTAAGATTGCCTGATTTAGTAAATCCTTTCCCACACTGCTCACAGCTGTATGTCTTTCCCTGTGTGCGGGGAGTCTGCAGAGGCTGAGCTGGGTCCATTTCTCTGCAGACAGAAACAGGAGTTAGTGTCTGTGGAAGTTTAAAATATGACCGAAAAACTCCCAGAGAGAAGTGGATCGTGTCCAGAGCCAGATTTATTAACACGAGCAACAATCAGGAGAGCACAAAGTCAGAGGCGACATGCTGCATTCAGAGCACTTCCCATGTCTCTCTCAAGTCCGTCCGCATTCAAGCATTGAGGTCCACATATCATTATATAGTTGTTACAGCCCTTGTATACGTAGTCATTCAAACAGTTAACATTCAATTCTGAGGCAGCTGAGATACTGTCCTTGGGTCTCAGAACAAATTGTGCATAGTTTAGTGTCAAATTAACCCTAGCATTGTTTATTGTTTATTGTTTATTGTTTATTGTTTATTGTTTATTGTTTATTGTTTATTGTTTATTGGTAAGGAACCCCATTAGATACCACCGTAGTGGTTGCTAGTCTTCCTGGGGTCCAGGATTAAAAAGCATTTACAATAAAATAACATGCATTAAAACAAAAAAGGCACAACAGTAATACATGACAAGATATAATACATATGTTGTTAAACAAGGTTATAAACAGAATAATTAAAATATTATCTCCACATGTTGTGTCACTCACATTATTCTGTAAAACACTAAATGTAGTTTGACCTGGTGTGACCCTCCCCCTCCCTCTGTTCTCATTCACACATACAGTATCACCCCTCCCCCATCAGCTCACTGTGAATCAGCAACAAACTCCAAAATTAGCTCTGTGTGGAAAGCCCCTCCCCAAAGGAGCCCCCCCCTCACCTCTGTGGATGAAACCTCTGCTGCCCCCCCTCCTCCTCCTCTTTCCAGCTCATTGTTCCTGCTCCACACCTAAAGCTCTGGTTGGTCAGGCCTTTGAGAGTCAATAGTCGGCTTGCAGATTAAACAGATTCAAAGGAAGTTTTCTCTGCACAAATTTAACCAGGCTCTATCATGACTTGTTCACAGAAAATATCGACAATGTTGGCCCTCTCTACTCGGAGCTACATGCCTGCTTTCGATGTGAAAACATTCAAACATTCAATAAAACTATATATTTCCCCTCATGTTTGTGTCAGTATCTACAGCTCAAGTTTTAAAGTTTGATTTGCACAAGTTTTCCCAAACATTCTTTCTTATTGCCTAAAGGAGCGAGGCCTCCTTATGATCATCCACATCTACAACAAATGTATGAACACAAAAGAGGAAATGCGAGTGTAACATTGGCCTTTTATGGAGCTAGTTTACCTTTTTTTTATTTTTTTTATTTATTTTTTTATTAAACGTTTATTACAAACTCTCGTGGAGACATAGAATAAAAACAGGCAAGGCAGTAAAATAAAGTAAAATTAAATAAATAAGGCATTGTTCCCATATGTTACAGGTTCAAAAACAATTCAGCAGCATTACAAATTTCTTCCACAGTTTGGTTGGATCTTTTCAGAAAATTCAAGGAGGATAAAAACATACAAAATTCATTTTTAAAACAGCTAACATTTGGCAGTTGCTTTTTCCATTTATTTTTGTGAATGTGGTGTTTTCCCATAATGATGATAAGGTTAATTAAAAGTGAAATGTCCCTTGTCAGTTTGGAGTTATAGATAAGAATATCTTCAATTGTAAATTGTTCAAGATCATTAATTTTATTATTTCACCAGCCATGGACATCCTGCCAGAATTTTCCACTCACTGGGCAAGAGAAGAATAGATGTTCTGTTTGTTCTGGATTTTCATGACAAAATTCACAAGGGTCGACTTCAAAACCAAATCTACCCCTTAATGTCTCCGCAGATGGATAATAATTATTAAGAATTTTAAATTGCATTTCTTTTACTTTGGGTGTGATTGGCCATTTTATAAATGCCCAATAATAAATTACGGCCAAAGATCGAAAGATCTCTAATGAGCCAGTGGTTTAAGGATTTTTGTATTTGATCAATTCTTTCTTTCATATTCAGTTCCTCTCTTTGTTTTTCATCTTTAACCATTTTAACTCCAAGATATTTAACTTCTTCTTTAACAGGGATTGACATTATTTCTGTATCCATACATTCATATAACGAAAGTAGTTCACACTTTTTCATATTTAAACGAAGACCTGAAGCTTTGGAAAAAATTGAAATTATTTGTAATGCATTGCTAACCATAGATTTATCCCTAAGGAAAAAGACAGTGTCATCTGCAAACTGACTGAGGCGAAATTCGTAGTCAAAAAAATGTATGCCCTGAAAATTTGGATGATTTATTATCAGATATGCTAGTAGCTGAGTACATGGAATGAACAGCTTGGGACTAACTGGACATCCTTGTCTTATTCCGCAAGTTATGTTTATTCTAGGTGTTAATCCTGGGTTTAAAGAGACATAACTGTAAATATCGGTATAGAACATTTTGATCACTGAACAAAATGTTTTATCGAATCCAAAATGTTTTAACGTAGAAAATAGAAAATCGTGTTAAATAGAATCGAAAGCTTTGAAATAATCTATAAATAATATCAGGCTTTCCGATTGCAGAGTCGACCGATAGTCCAGCATGTCCAATATTAGTCTGACATTATTATGTATAGACCTACTTTTTATAAATGCAGACTGAGTTTCATTTATTATTGTATCAATTACTGTTTTCAATCTTTCTGCATATATTAGCGCTAATAACTTATAATTGTTGCAAAGCAACGTGATTTGCCTCCAATTGTCTAAATTTGTTATATCTTTCTTTGGTTTGGGGATTAGGGTTATTATACCAGTTTTCATAGTTGGAGTAAGACATCCTTCTTGTATACAGTCGATAAATGCATTCAATACCAATTCCTTTATATCTTCCCAAAAAAACTTTAAGAAATCCGAGCTCAACCCATCAATTCCTGGTGACTTCCCATTTCTCATTTTTTTCAGGGCATTTTCTATTTGTTGCATACTTATTTTGCCTCCTTTTTCTGTCATTCTCCCCAATCCTTTTTATATTACCCTTAATCAGAGTAAAAAAGGATTCACAGTCCTCTTTGTGGAAATTTGAGTTATACAAGTCAGAGTAAAAGAGCTGAATTTCCTCTTGTATTTGGTTTGGGTCTTCTATGACCGTGTCATTTTTTGTTAATTTACAGATTATTTTTTTAGATTGTCTAGACTTTTCTAATCCATAGAAATATGTTGTGTTTTTTTCACCTTCTTCGATCCATTTCGCCCTGGATCGTACGAAGGCTCCACTTGCTTTTTCTAGATAAATTTCATCAAGTTGTTTTTGGAGGGAGTTTAGCTCAGTTAGTTCTTCCTCTGAAATGTTAGTTTTACCACATAGTATGTTGATCCTTTTCAATATTTCTTTTTGTTTTTGTTTACTTAATATTGAGATGCTTTTTCCCGTTTCAATTGCCAGCCTCTTTGTTTCAAATTTAAACCATTCCCACTTTCCTTTATTTGACATATTCATTCCTTTTACTTTTAAACAGAGGGATTTTATTTGTTTGCAAAAGCCATCATTTAATAAAAGTCTATTGTTTAGCTTCCATATATTATCCGAAAAGTGTGGTTGATTAGTTACTAACAAAGATAAGCTTATTAAACAGTGGTCAGTGAGCGGAGATATAACAATCTCACATTTCTGAAAATTATTTCTTGTTGAATGTGAGATTAGCCAGTAATCTAACCTTGAACGTTGGTTCCCATTAGAAGCACTAATCCATGTATATTCTAACTTTGTAGGGTTATTCAGTCTCCAATAGTCAAAAGTGTTGGTTTCAATACAGAAATTGTGTAATACTTTGTTATTTTCAGGTTGCTGGCCTCTAGGAGGTAGCCTATCCAGCCAAGTATTTGGAGCAATGTTAAAATCACCTCCTACAACAATTTTATCAGTCATGTGAGCAGCTTTCCACTCTGTCACCATCCTACCCAGTTTTACATACTTTTGTTGTTCACTTTATTATTATAACCGTATACTGAAAGTACAATAAATTTTTGGTCACATATTTCAATAGCTGCAATCAGCCAGTGGCCATCTGTATCTCCTACGTGACTAATTACTTTACCTGTAAACCTGTTAAAAAGTATCATAACACCTGCCGAATAATTTGTGCCATGAGAATATAAAACATTATCCCCCCCCACTGCTGTTTCCAAAATTTCTCATCTGCTGTACCAGAATGTGTTTCCTGTAAAAAATTAAATTTGCCTTAAGATCTTTACAAAATAAAAAAAAGTGCCTTGCGCTTTGTAAGATTTTTCAAACCCCTAACATTTAAAGAAGTAAACAAAACCAACATTGAACATTAAAAAACAAAAATAGTGCCTAATGAAAACGCTCTTGAATTGACAAAAGCAGTAATGAGCAATTCTGTCCAAAGTATATTAGGACTCAACCAAACCTTCAAAAGTTTCAGTCAAAAAAAAAAAAAAGTGGGCTATTTAATCCTGTCAATGAGTCCTATATCCCGATCTATTCAACAGCCCATAAGAACAGAAGAACAACTTGGATTGTGAAAAGTACCATATCTGCATCAAGGATAAACTTTTTTCCCATCGATGATCGCGTATCCTTCCTTCAAAAAGGCCTTCTTTCCATGGCGCCTCGCTTCATCCACCCGTGGCCACAACTTCTCCCTCGCCTCCCGATCTTCTTTGGAGAAGTCCTGTTTAAAGATGATCTTCTTCTCTTTGCACACTCTGGCTTCCTTCGACATCTTCCACACGTCTTCCTTCACCGTTCGCGAAACAAACTGCATAATGATGGGTCTTGGCATGTTGTTGTTTTGTGCACCTTTTATCCCCAAACGGTGAACGGTGTCAACATTCCGGCGGAGCTCGTCCACGGACATGGGGATCACTCTCGTCAGGATACCTATGACTTCATCTCTGGTCTTCTCATCTTCTTTCTCAGGTAGCCCTAAAAGCCTGAGGTTCCATCTCCTCTTGTATCTCGCTGCCTCCAAAACCTTCGCCTTCAGGGATTTGTTTTCTGCCGCCAGGAAATCAACTTGTCTTTGTAGCTTCTCAATGTTTTCTTTATTTTCATCCGTGGCTCGCTTAATGTCGTCGGTGCGTTTTTCGATGTTCTGTACTTTGTTTTCCAGGGCATCAAACTTTTTCAGAGCTTCTTGAACATTATTCATCCGGACTTCAATGTTCTCCAGCTTCCCATCTAAACCATCAAATCTTTTCATCACAGACTCAATAGCTAGCGTGAAGCTATTGGCATTCTCCTCCTCCCTTACCTTCGCGCCTCTCTTCCTCAACTTTTTAGGTTGCGGACTGTTCACAGGAGTTTGTTCGTCCTCGAGATTAACAAAAGATTGCTCCATTTCTTGAATTTCATTTTCACTCGTATCACTCAGCGCGGGGGTGCCGTAATCATGGTCGACGGTGTTAGCTTCACCAAGTTTATCCATCCTTCCAGTAGTTGGTAGTTTCGGTGTAGTAATGTCTCCAAAAGTTCTCTAATTTGTCAAAAACAATTAAAAATCACTTTTGTCACGATATGGTTTGGTTGATTTTTCTGAAGGTAAAGTTTGGACCTGAAAGCTATTTTTTTTCTACGGAGCCTGCTTGAGACTAAACCGCTCACTCCGCCATCTTGATTTGTCTCCTCAGCTAGTTTACCTTATATGGGCAATTTAAATCAGCGCCCTTGAATTAGTGGAAATAGCTATGTTTCAATTTCCAAACACAAACTCACTAGTTTACCTCATATGGTTCATTCTCGCTTCAGTTTCAGCCCAAAAGTGTGATTAATGTCGCAGCAGAGCGGAGTTAGCGTTAGCCCTGATGCCTGAGCACCGCTAGCATCACAGCTGCCTCCGCGTGCGACACACGGGTGACTTTTACCGCTGTTTCTCGCGTTATTTTACGGTCTTTGTTTTTCTTCGTCTCTCGCCCCCGGGCGCGCGCAGTCACTCCAGATTATAAAACATCCACGCTCCAACTCCGCACAAATGTGTAAAAAACAAAACAAACAAACAAAAAAGATGTGACTTCCGCCCAGGCCGCGCTGACCCAGAGAGCAGCGGCCTCTGCTGGACAAGGGCGGGAGGACACGTTTGAGATCGTCTGTAAAGTCAGACACTTTCTGCTTTTTGGTGGTTACTGTGTAAAAACTAAACCACATAAATACATAAATTAACCATTTGCAGACATTTTAGGATGTTTTCTAACAGTGTGTATAAAACATTATTTTATACCACTTTATATCACTTATCTACCGCATTAAGTTCCTGGTCCAAGCGGTCTACGATACCCTACAGAGTCCAGCCAATCTCCACAAGGCAAGGCAAGGCAAGTTTATTTGTAGAGCACAATTCATACACAAGGCAATTCAAAGTGCTTCACAGTTGCATAAATATAAGAAAACAAATACAATCAATAAAAACATCAACATAGAATTAATCAATTACAGTAAGAGGCAAGAGTGCAGATAAGATTCTTTCAGTTATATGCATTTTTAAGTCTTGTTTAGATTCGCTCTGTCTTGAGAACTATTTTCAAGTCCTTGTTTGGACTCGCTCTGTCTTGAGCCCTATTTCGCTCTGTCTTGAGCACTATTTTTAAGTCTTGTTTGGACTCGCTCTGTCTTGAGCACTATTTCGCTCTGTATTGACACTATTTTTAGGTCTTGTTTTGACTTGCTCTGTCTTGAGCACTATTTCGCTCTGTCTTGAGCACTATTTTTAAGTCTTGTTTTGACTCGCTCTGTCTTGAGCACTATTTCGCTCTGTCTTGAGCACTATTTTTAAGTCTTGTTTTGACTCGCTCTGTCTTGAGCACTATTTCGCTCTGTCTTGAGCACTATTTTTCTTGCTCGTTCACACAAAGTTACCTAACCTCCTTCTCCTCTGGACATCAACATAAAATTAATCAATTACAGTAAAAGGCAGGAGTGTAGATAAAATACATTCAGTCATATGCACGGGCAAACAGAACTGTTTTCAGCTTGGATTTGAACATTGTCAGAGTTGAGGCCTGTCTCACATCCTCGTGAAGACTGTTCCAGATTTTAGCTGCATGAAACTGAAACGCAGCCTCACCGTGTTTATTATTGACTCTGGGAACCACCAGGAGGCCCCTCCCTGAAGTTCTCAGGGCCCGAGATGGTTCATATGGCTGTAACATGTCAGATATGTACTTTGGTGCTAAACCATGAAAAGACTTGTACACAAGCAGAGCTGTTTTAAAGTCTATTCTCTGAGTGACAGGAAGCCAGTGCAGAAACCGGAGCACTGGACTAATATGGTCGTATTTCCTGGTTCTTGTCAGGACTCGAGCAGCAGCGTTCTGGATGTACTGTAGTTGTCTGATAGCTCGTTTAGAGAGGCCGGTGAGCAGGCCATTACAGTAGTCTAACCTGCTGGAGACAAATGCATGGATAAGTCTCTCTAAGTCTGGTTTTGACACTATTCCTCTGATCTTAGCAATGTTTTTCAGATGGTAAAAAGCTGCTGATGTTATTGCTTTGATGTGGCTGTTTAAGTTCAGGTCTGAGTCCATGATTACTCCTAGATTTCTAACCTGATTTTTTGGTTTTAGAGAGAGAGACTCAAGGTGACTGATAACACTTTGTCTTTGTGCCTGTGGGCCAAAAACAATGATCTCAGTTTTGTCTGAGTTTAGCTGGAGAAAGTTGTTTTGCATCCACAAACTGATCTGTTGGATGCAGTGACAGAGTGTATCTACAGGCCCATGTTCACCAGCCGTCAGTGACACATAGATTTGAGAGTCATCTGCATAGTTGTGGTACGACACATTGTTGCTGTTTATTAGCTGACCCAATGGAAGCATGTACAAGTTGAATAAGAGGGGTCCCAAGATTGACCCCTGGGGGACTCCACAGGTCATGGTAATTTTGTCTGAGACACAGTTGCCAATTTCAACAAAGTATGTCCTGTCCTCGAGATAGGACTTAAACCAATTTTAGAGCAGTACCAGAGATTCCCACCCAGTTTTCTAAC
Organism: Gobius niger; assembly: GCF_951799975.1. NCBI lineage: Eukaryota > Metazoa > Chordata > Actinopteri > Gobiiformes > Gobiidae > Gobius > Gobius niger. The sequence continues at coordinate 3,236,582 of NC_136858.1, read as the reverse complement.
CTGTGAAGTAAGATCCCGTGGTCCACTGTGTCAAAGGCAGCGCTCAGGTCCAGCAGAACTAAAACTGAGACCTTACCTGCGTTGGTGTTCATGCGGATATCATTTGTCACCTTGAGCAGAGCTGTCTCAGTGCTGTGATGGGGCCTAAATCCTGACTGGAAAGTATCAAACACATTTTTAGACAGGAGAAAGTAAGTGAGCTGCTGATATACTACTTTCTCTAGGACTTTTCCTAAGAATGGCAGGTTTGATATGGGCCGGTAGTTGTTCATTACCTTGGCATCAAGGCTGCTCTTTTTTAGAAGAGGCTTAATGACTGCAGTTTTCAAGGCCTTTGGAAATGCTCCAGTCTCGAGTAAGATGTTAACTAACTGAGCAAGTTGTGGTAACAAGCTGGTCAGCACAGACTTCAGAAATCTAGTGGGTAATTCATCAAGGCAGCATGTACATGACCTCAGACCGGCGATAACCTCTTCGATTGTTTTGTCAGTAACAGGTGTGAAATGTGTCAGCTCAAGGTGTTCATCTGGTGGCAGAGTTTCTATTTGTGTTGTGGAAATTATGGCATTTTTAATTCTTTGGACTTTGTCATAGAAAAATATTGCAAACTCATTACACTTAGATGTAGAGATTAGTTCTAGGGGCAGTGAAACTGGAGCGTTAGTTAATCTGTTTACTGTGGAAAACAGAACGCGAGAATTGTTTCTGCAGTTTGAGATGATTGTAGAGAAATACTTCTCCCTTGCTCCACGCAAAATATGGTTGAACACACAAAGTACTTCTTTGTAAACCTCAAAATGAACCTGGAGCTTTGACTTGCGCCATTTCCGTTCGGCTTTTCGGCACTCCCTTTTCTGTGCCCTGACCGAATCTTCACTTCTCCAAGGTGCCTTTTGCCTATTGTTAACCATTTTAACCTTGACAGGAGCAATAGTATCCAAAACATTTAAGACCCTTGATGTGTAAGAGTCCAACAGATTATCAACATTAGAACATGGGGCATTTTCAAATCTGATCATCTCCATAAACTGTGTCCTTGTTGTATCATTTATGTGTCTTCTTTGAATAACTCCAGGCCCAACCACTGGTTTAGGTGTAACACACAGGTCAAAGAAGACACAAAAATGATCAGATAAAGCAACATCAACAACATTCACATTTGATATATTAACACCTTTTGTAATAACTAGATCTAGAGTGTGGCCTTTGTTGTGAGTCGCCTCACTCACGTGCTGAGTTAAATCAAACATTTCAAGGACAGCACTGAGTTCTTTTGCATGCCTGTCGTTGGTCACATCCACATGCACATTAAAATCACCTGAAATTACTAAACAATCAAAATCAATGCATATAAATGAAAGTAATTGAGTAAAATAAAACAGTTCTGTGATGGTTTGTAAATAGCCATATAAAGTATGGAAGATTGTTTTATCTCCATTTTGAATGACACATACTCAAACGATGGAAAAACCCCAAATGACAATTTTTGTAGGAGTAAATTGTCCCTGAAAATTGCGCAAACACCCCCACCCCTCTGGTTTTGGCGTGTTTCAGACACAAAATTGAAGTGAGATGGACTACACTCAATCAAAACTGCATTTCCAGTGTTTTTGTCTAGCCATGTTTCAGTTAAAAACATAAAATCTAGATTATAAGAGGAAATAAAACTATTTATTAAAAAGGACTTTTTTAACGATCTGACATTGAGTACAGCATGTTTGAGATTTATCTGTGTTTGAGTGGGTGGAATCTTTTTGCAGGGGATATGGATTAGATTTCTTTGATTGGACGGTCTGACTGTCCCTCTCTTATCTAATCTATGTTGTTTGACAGTAGTAATTGTCTCGTAAGATCATACTCCCTCTATGGACCTCTGGTTAGTTTTGAGTTTGCTATGTATGGTAGCAACGCAGAGGCCCCTAATGTCCTAGACAGCAGCAGTGAAGCTGCTGGAGATAACAGCTGTGGGCGCCGGTGATGGGGGCCGAGCTGGGGAGACCTCGGTTTGTGAAAAAGGCGGAGGTGGGAGAGGGGCTTGATACTTCATTTGGGATGAAAGCCTCGGTCTCGCATAAAATGATTAAAAACCTGGGGCAAAGTAGAGTCTCCTACCTGTCTCCTGTGTGCAGGAAAAGGATCTCTTCAGCATTTACTCAGTGGTTGTCCCAAAGCTCTCAGTGAGGGTCGGTATCGGTGGCGCCATGACCAAGTGCTTGAGGCAGTTGCTGAGGCAGTCACTACAGATATCAGGGATCAAAGTTCCATCCTATGAAAAGCATCGTGTTCGTAAAGGCTGGAGAGCGGCCACAGCCACAACATCCAAGAAGTGGCCGGCTATCTAGCGCCCAAGACCTGGAAAAGCAGCTAAAGTTCCCAGGCCACATTACAGAAACCAAACTACGACCGGACCTGATGATGTTTTCCGATTCCACTAGACAAGTCATAATGTGGGAGCTGACAGTCCCTTGGGAGGAGAACATGGAGGATGCACACGCGAGAAAGCTGGCCAAGTATTCTGAACTGGTGGAGCAATGTAGGAGCAAAGGGTGGCGTGCACAGTGTGATCCAGTGGAAATAGGTTGCCTAGGATTTGCCGGACGCTCCATGAGTAAAGCTTTGCTTGGACTCGGGATGACTGGAGCAGCTAAGAAGAAAGCAATACACTCAATCACAGAAGCAGCGGAAAAAGCCACCAGGTGGCTTTGGTTAAAGAAGGCAAGCCCTTGGATTGGTGCTGCTGGGATGCAATCCGGGAATTGATCACTCCCGGATGGGTCACCTGGGTGAGGGGGTCTGATGTTGAAAGACCCGAAACCCCCAATGACCCCAGGAACATCACTGATGATGCATCCCAGTACATCCTTGAGATGTGTGTTCAAACCAAAATCACTTTATATGACTTTATGTCACTTTATACCACTTTATCACTTTATATCACTTTATACCATTTTATACCACTTTATCACTTTAACCACCATATGTAAATCCAATCCTGTTGTTCTATGTCAATTGTTGTCTACCATATTTTACCTCTTATTTTTATCTTATTTTAATATTCCTATGCATGCCCCTAAAGCTTTAAAGTTTAAAGTTTATAGCTTATTTTTATCTAAACTCTGTGTTGTATGTCGTTTGTTTAATGTTGCACGACCAAGACAAAATCCTAGTTTGGGAACCTGTTTGCAAACAATGGCAATAAAAACTATTCGGATTCGATACGAAGTGATATAAAATGACTAAGTGGCATAAAGTGATATAAAGTGATGTAAAGTGATATAAAGTGGTATAAAGTTATAAAGTGGCATAAAGTGATATAAAGTGGTATGAAGTTATAAAGGGGTATAAAGTGATGTCAAGTGATATAACGTGATATAAAGTGATATAAAGTGATATAAAGTGGTATAAAGTGTTACAAAGTGGTATAAAGTGATTTAAAGTGGTATGAATTGATATAAAGTGATATAAAGTGATATAAAGTGATACAAAGTGATATAAAGTGATATAAATTGATATGAAGTTATGAAGTGATATGAAGTGATATAAAGTGGTATGAAGTTATAAAGTGATATGAAGTGGTATAAAGTGATATAAAGTGATATAACGTGGTATAAAGTGATATAAAGTGACATAAAGTGATATAAAGTGATGAAGTGATATAAAGTGATAAAGTGAAATGAAGTGATATAAAGTTATAAACTGGTAAAAAGTGATATAAAGTGATATGAAGTGATATAAAGTGATATAAAGTGATATAAAGTGATAAAGTGGTATAAAGTGATATGAAGTGAAATAAAGTGATGTAACGTGGTATAAAGTTATATGAAGTGACATGAAGTGATATAAAGTGATAAAGTGGTATAAAGTGATATAAAGTGATATAGCATGGTATAAAATGATATAAAGTGATATGAAGTGATATAACGTGATATAAAGTGATAAAGTGGTATAAAGTGATATAAAGTGATATAACGTGGTATAAAGTGGTATAAAGTGATATAATGTGGTATAAAGTGATATACAGTGATATAAATTGATGTAAATTGATATAAAGTGATATAAAGTGATATAAAGTGATATAAATTGATATAGCGTGGTATAAAGTGATATAATGTGGTATGAAGTGATATAAAGTGACATAACGTGGTACAAAGTGATATAAAGTGATAAAGTGATATAAAGTGATATAAAGTGATATAAAGTGATAAGAGGTGCAGTGGATCTAAGTGTGGACAAACCACATAGTGCAATAGAGCAGATTACAGTCTGTCTTGAGTTATTAGGTCTTTATGGTTCATGAGTCTGACGGCTGTGGGAAAAAACTGTTCAAGTGGCGGATCTATGGGTCTGGATGGACAGTAGCCTCCTGCCTGAGGGGAGGGGGGTGAATAGTCCTTGTCCAGGGTGAGACGGGTCAGCAGTGATCCGACCCACACGCCTCCGTGTCCTGGAGGTGAACAGGACTTGGAGAGATGGAGCTCACATTCAACCACCTTCTCAGCAGATGGACCACATGGTGATGGAGGAGGTGAGGATGGACCACACGGTGATGGAGGAGGTGAGGATGGACCACACAGTGATGGAGGAGGAGAGGATTGACTCGATGATGGCCATGTAGAACTGCACCAGCATCTTGGTCGGCAGCTCTCTCTTAGCTCTACAGAGGTTAATACAATACAGTATACAGTATAACTTAACTTAAGTTTCCGCAGCTGCCGTAGGAAGAACATCCTCTGCTGGGCCTTCTTGATGAGGGAGCTGATGGTTGGCTCCCATTGGAGGTCCTGGGTGGGAGAGTCTGTTAGGGCGAGGGGGGATGATGGGGCTGTGTCTTTCCTGAAGTCCACGATCATCTCCAGTGTCTTCTGGGCGTTCGGCTCCAGGTTGTTGACGCCAGCCGGTCCACCGCTCTCCTGGAGGAGACTCATCACCGTCCGAGATGAGCCCGATGAGGGAGGTGTCGTCCTGGTGACGGAAGGTGCAGCAGTTTGTGTACAGGGAGAAGAACCAGGGGGAAAGTACACAGCCCTGAGGAGTTCCGCACGTGCTGTCTCCGGTCCGTCAGGAAGTCAGTGATCCACCTGCAGAGGGAGTCGGGCTGAGCTGGTAGAGCTTGTCTCGTAGCAGTCCAGGGAGGATGGTGTTGAAGGCAGAGCTGAAGTCCACAAACAGGATCCTGGCGGAGGTTGCAGGCCGTGGGAAATGTGTGGGAATCTCAAATAGTCGTCAAAAAGATGCATTCAGGGACATTGTTTGGGGTGGGGAATAATATGTTCTTTTGGAAAAAAAATAGCAACAATTCATAATTCTGATTATGAGACGGATCTGCTGCCAGAAAATGGGCAGTAAAAGAACAAATATATTTTTTCACTTCATGTTTGGAAATAAATGACGTACAAACTCCATTTGTTTACGATGTTGTGACGTCACGAAACGTCATTGGTTTTAGGGACAAAGTTTTATCGTTTTTTACATGAAACTTCTGTACAGAAATAAAGCCTGATGTTTGTATTTCCTGTTTATGGGACACATTTTCCCAGAGGAAAGGTTTTTTTAAATATAATTTTTAATATCATTGAAATTATTTTTTTTATACACACTGTTAGAAAACATCCTAAAATGTGCAAATGGTTAATTTATGTATTTATGTGGTTTAGTTTTTACACAATAACCACCAAAAAGCAGAAAGTGTCTGACTTTACAGACGATCTGAAACGTGTCATCCCGCCCTTGTCCAGCAGAGGCCGCTGCTCTCTGGTTCAGCGCGGCCTGGGCGGAAGTCACATCTTTTTTGTTTGTTTGTTTTGTTTTTTACACATTTGTGCGGAGTTGGAGCGTGGATGTTTTATAATCTGGAGTGACTGCGCGCGCCCGGGGGTGAGAGACGAAGAAAAACAAATACCGTAAAATAACGCGAGAAACAGCGGTAAAAGTCACCCGTGTGTCGCACGCGGAGGCAGCTGTGATGCTAGCGGTGCTCAGGGCTAACGCTAACTCCGCTCTGCTGCGACATTAATCACACTTTTGGGCTGAAACTGAAGCGAGAATGAACCATATAAGGTAAACTAGTTTCATAAAAGGCCAATGTTACACTCGCATTTCCTCTTTTGTGTTCATACATTTGTTGTAGATGTGGAGGATCATAAGGAGGTCTCGCTCCTTTAGGCAATAAGAAAGAATGTTTGGGAAAACTTGTGCAAATAAAACTTCCAAACTTGAGCTGTAGATACTGACATAAACATGAGGGGAAGTATATAGTTTTATTGAATGTTTTCACATCAAAGTCAGGCATGTAGCTCCGAGTAGAGAGGGCCAACATTGTCGATATTTTCTGTGAACAAGTCATGATAGAGCCTGGTTAAATTTGTGCAGAGAAAACTTCCTTTGAATCTGTTGAATCTGCGAGCCGACTGTTGTATTTGCCCTCTGGCATGAACTTATTATTGTAGAATAACCACACCGGTATAACTTCAGGTCTGTTTACTTGGCCATATTGGATCTCATGCATGTATACAAAGTCTCGCGGGACTTACAATACTTCCACATATTACCTTGTTACAGCGTCTCTAGCGCTAGGATGTTACACCGACTATTGACTCTCAAAGGCCGGACCAACCAGAGCTTTAGGTGTGGAGCAGGAATAATGATCTGGAAAGAGGAGGAGGAGGAGGGGGGGCAGCAGCAGAGGTTTCATCCACAGAGGTGAGGGGGGGCTCCTTTGGGGAGGGGCTTTCCACACAGAGCTATAAAAGCCCCCAGTGACTTCCAGCTGGACTCTGGACCTGTGTGTGACCCTGTCTGTGGGAGCTGGGGAAACATAGACTGGACTTTCTTCTGCAGCTCCAGCGCTCGATTTAAGCTTCACCTTTTTATTACTGATGTACAAAAACCAGCGTGGTTAAAACTATGATACACAGCCCAGCATTGTCTCACGGATCATTGCACTTTTTAGAAAAAGAAAAACTCTTTGGAGCCAGGCTTTTCAGCAGTTTAAACAAGGAGCAAAACTACAGGAATCCTGTTTCCAAAGTGTCTTTTGGAGTTTGTTGCTGATTCACAGTGAGCTGATGGGGGAGGGGTGATGTGTGAATGAGAACAGAGGGAGGGGGAGGGTCACACCAGGTCAAACTACATTTAGTGTTTTACAGAATAATGTGAGTGACACAACACTAACTCCTGTTTCTGTCTGCAGAGAAATGGACCCAGCTCAGCCTCTGCAGACTCCCCGCACACAGGGAAAGACATACAGCTGTGAGCAGTGTGGGAAAGGATTTACTACATCACGTGGTCTAAAACGTCACATGAGAATCCACACTGGAGAGAGGCCATACAGCTGTGAGCAGTGTGAGAAGACCTTTAGTCGATCATCCAGCCTCAAAAACCACGTGAGAATCCACACTGGAGAGAGGCCATACAGCTGTGAGCAGTGTGAGAAGACCTTTACTCTGTCATCCAGCCTCAAAAACCACGTGAGAATCCACACTACAGAGAAGCCATACAGCTGTGAGCAGTGTGAGAAGACCTTTACTAAGTCATCCAACTTAAAAAAACACATGAGGATCCACACTGGAGAAAAGCCCTTTGAGTGTGGCCTGTGTGGACATGTGTTTACTGAGTCTGCACATCTTAAAAGACACATGAGGATCCACACTGGAGAGAGGCCATACAGCTGTGAGCAGTGTGACAAGACCTTTAGTCAGTCATCCAACCTCAAAGACCACATGAAGATACATGCTGGGGAAAAGGAATACAGCTGTGATGAGTGTGGGAAGTCATTTAATCAGCTCTCAGTTCTCAGGCGACACAAGAGAGTCCATGATGGACTAAAGCCGTACGAGTGTGAGCAGTGTGGGAAAAGATTCAGCCAGTCACAGCATCTTGAATATCACATGAAAATCCACACTGGAGAGAGGCCATACAGCTGTGAGCAGTGTGAGAAGACCTTTACTCTGTCATCAAGCCTCAAAACACACATGAGGATCCACACTGAAGAGAAGCCATTCAGCTGTGAGCAGTGTGAGAAGACCTTTACTCAGTCATCTAACCTAAAAACACACATGAGGATCCACACTGGAGAAAAGCCATTCAGCTGTGAGCAGTGTGAGAAGACCTTTACTCAGTCATCTAACCTAAAAACACACATGAGGATCCACACTGAAGAGAAGCCATTCAGCTGTGAGCAGTGTGAGAAGACCTTTACTCTGTCATCTAACCTAAAAACACACATGAGGATCCACACTGAAGAGAAGCCATTCAGCTGTGAGCAGTGTGAGAAGACCTTTACTCAGTCATCTAACCTAAAAACACACATGAGGATCCACACTGGAGAAAAGCCCTTTGAGTGTGGCCTGTGTGGACATGTGTTTACTGAGTCTGCAAGTCTTAAAAGACACATGAGGATCCACACTGGAGAGAGGCCATACAGCTGTGAGCAGTGTGACAAGACCTTTGCTCTGTCATCCAGCCTTAAAAATCACATGGACCTACATACTGGGGAAAAGGAATACAGCTGTGATGAGTGTGGGAAGTCATTTAATCAACTCGCAGGTCTTACATCTCACAAGAGAGTCCATGATGGACTAAAACCGTACGAGTGTGAGCAGTGTGGGAAAACATTCAGTCAGTCACAGCATCTTGAATATCACATGAGGATCCACACTGGAGAGAGGCCATTCAGCTGTGAGCAGTGTGAGAAGACCTTTACTCAGTCATCTAACCTAAAAACACACATGAGGATCCACACTGGAGAAAAGCCCTTTGAGTGTGGCCTGTGTGGACATGTGTTTACTGAGTCTGCAAGTCTTAAAAGACACATGAGGATCCACACTGGAGAGAGACCATACAGCTGTGAGCAGTGTGACAAGACCTTTGCTCTGTCATCCAGCCTTAAAAATCACATGGACCTACATACTGGGGAAAAGGAATACAGCTGTGATGAGTGTGGGAAGTCATTTAATCAACTCGCAGGTCTTACATCTCACAAGGGAGTCCATGATGGACTAAAACCGTACGAGTGTGAGCAGTGTGGGAAAACATTCAATCAGTCACAGCATCTTGAATATCACATGAGGATCCACACTGGAGAGAGGCCATACAGATGTGAGCAGTGTGAGAAGACCTTTACTCAGTCATCCAACCTAAAAGACCACATGAAGAGGATCCACACTGGAGGGGAACAGCTGTGATGAGTTTGTTTCAGATCTTTTCAGATCAAATGTGCTTCATGACATGTCTGTGTCGTTCACAGAAACTTATGTTTTACAAATACTGATGCTGATGTTTTTAAGGGAGGTCATAGAATGTAAATCTTCATCTAAATCTTACTTATTTGACATAATTTAGGTCAGGTCAAGAAGGTTCGGGCTGCAGGTGTGAAAGTTCTCTGAATATACGGGTCATTCATGACGTGCCTGTTTTTATACGAGTGTTAAATTTATGTTAAAAATAATTTGTTCTTTTCAATACATTAATCACTTTATTCTACAAAACCGATTTTGTTTAAACACATTTTCATGACATTTTAATAATATATATTTTGAATGTTTTCACACCTCAAACCCCTGAAATGTCAGGTGGTGCAGCCGTCCGAGCAAACGATTAGACTAATAAAGCTTCTGAAAATGGTATTTTCAGGGTAACAAATGAAAAATAAAACATCAGGGCATAATTGTGTATTAATTATCTTTCAAATAAGCCTCATTTGTGAATATTAATAGTTATAAAGGTTTTGAGAAAACTAAAAACCTTTTGTCCGACAATTTGTAATGTTAAAATATCAGCGCGGCACAACCGTAAGAACAGGGCTTTTATTTTGAAATAAAGAAACAAGTGTCTTTATGTCTGAGTGAAAAGACACTTATAAGAAAAAGTACTGTTAACATTCTCACCAGACAAAACAAAGTCTCAGCTTGTGCACGTCGTAACTAAAGTGAAAGTGTTTTTGTGTTTTTTGTTCTTTTATTCCACTCTGTGGGTTTGATGGTGGTGCGAGCGCTTCACCAACTGTTTGATTATTGTTTGTATCTGACTGTATATGAGGTTTTTCACAAACGTCTCTGTTAATGTAATCAATCATGCACTTACAAATGACAGAGTAGGAACTAAAGATTGGTTTTGACTTTGAAAAAATAAAAAGTACAGATGCCTCATTACAATTTTACTGGAGCAGAAATACGGTCAAATATGATTAATCTACTTCAAGAATAACAATATATTAGAAAAGTTACTGAAGTGCGTGTCTTTGTATGAAATGTATGATGTATGTATGGTTTGGGTATGATCTATGTCGGTATAGCCTGTATGTCCTATTATGTTTTAGTTAAAAAATCAAATAAACTGAATATAAACTGGGAAAAAAACGTCTGAATGAAAAGGTTTGAAAATGTATTTCAAGAATTGAGAAAAAAGAGTTTTTCTCCTCCACTTTGGGTGTCAGGTGGTACAACCTGTAAATATCAGAAAAAAATATATTATACTTTTTTAATATTTGTTTTAAAAGTAAATGTATGCCCATGCTAACAAATGCTAAAGCTAATATAAGAGTCCACAATAAAAGCCAAATTCATTTTAAATTAGCTCAAAATATGTCAAATGACCATAAACAATGATAGAGACGCAGTGATCCAATACTGGGAGAAGTATCAGAAGAATCAAAATACCGCCTCTGTCAGTTACAAGTCACAGACAGAGGCGGACTGGGACTGAAAAACGGCCCTGGACTCTGACCATTCTGGCCCAAGTGAGTGTAAATGCAGCACTTCCACACAGACATATTTGAACATCTTACCGTGGTCATCCCGCCTTTGCTCTGCCCAATCCCATCAGACCTGGGAAGCTCAGCAGGAAGGGCCTGGTCGGTGCTTGGATGGAAGACCGTTTGGGAAACACCAGGAAGCCTAGTGAATGTAGTGAGTGGTCAGATGGCGCAGACTGGTTGCCTCGCTTCAGTCTACCCCAGGGCAGCTGTGGCTACAATAGTAGCTTACTACCACCAAGTATGGAGTGAATGAATAATGCGATGTAAAGCGTCTTTGGGTGTCCAGAAAAGCGCTATATAAAACCAATGCATTATTATTATTATTATTATTATTATTATTATTATTATTATTATTATTATTATTATTATTATTATTATTATTATTATTATTATTATTATTATTATTATTACCTCCCGTCTTAACCGAGTGCCTTTTCTTTCTTTACCCAAATCTAAAAGTGCCTTGAAAAAAATGGGCAAAACAGCACCATGAAGATTTAAAAATGCGACAAAAAGTGACAAAAACACGCCGAAAACGCTTAAAAAGATCCGATTAGTTTTAGTGGTCTTAGCTTTCAAATGAGGCGTCAAACTCCCGTCGAGGAGCTTTAAACGCCTGGACTGCTCTCCGCTCTTCCGGGGGTGGGTCTGGTCCAGCCATGTTCTCTCCCCTGGGGGGTCCTGGAACGCCACACGAAAGAGAGACAGGGCGTGTCTCCAACGGCGGTAAATGACCAAAAACACAGTGGGTGAGTTTCGTAATTCCGTCTCGAATATTAAAGCAAAACCGCTAATTACACCTGATCAACGGCAGACGCCCGCCCTTCACTGATTGGTTGACGCCACTTCCTGTTTGCCGCGTCACTGGTGCAGTAACTGTGATGATGTTCCCAACTGTCACTCGACTTCCAGTTTTTGTTTCTTAACTGTCATTCCCTTCTTAAACCAACACTGTCTCGCTGTTGTTGCTCCTACTGGTCCAGCACCTGGTGGCCTTTTCCCGCCTCAATGATCAGTGGACTGAACTCCAGTGGACTCGGGCTCACGAAGCTGAGCAGGTCCAGCAACTCAGCCACCGATCGATTCCACAGGCACTTCTTCAGGGTCTTCACGTCCCCATGAAGGCACTTCTTCAGGGTCTTCACATCCCCATGAAGGCACTTCTTCAGGGTCTTCACGTCCCCATCAAGGCACTTCTTCAGGGTCTTCACGTCCCCATCAAGGCACTTCTTCAGGATCTTCACCTCCTCATGAAGGCACTTCTTCAGGATCTTCACGTCCCCATGAAGGCACTTCTTCAGGATCTTCACCTCCTCATGAAGGCACTTCTTCAGGGTCTTCACGTCCCCATGAAGGCACTTCTTCAGGATCTTCACCTCCTCATGAAGGCACTTCTTCAGGGTCTTCACGTCCCCATGAAGGCACTTCTTCAGGATCTTCACGTCCCCATGAAGGCACTTTTTCAGGGTCTTCACGTCCCCATGAAGGCACTTCTTCAGGGTCTTCACGAAGGCCAATGTGCTCGCCTAAAAGGCTCGGATCCACAAAGTCCATCGAACTCAAAGTGAGCACTCGACAAATTTAACTGTAAAGATTTGCACTTTTAACAAGAGCAAGACTCAGAACAAATTAGACACACGGGCTTCGTTTCAGACGCTGCAGGCTCTCCTCAGGTTCTCCACAGGTTCTCCTCAGCCTCTCCTCAGGTTCTCCTCAGCCTCTCCTCAGCCTCTCCTCAGGTTCTCCTCAGGTTCTCCTCCTCAGAGCGATGCAGTTCATCTTCACACTCCGCTCTGGTTCTTTCAGTCTTTGGTTTGAAGTTTGGACATATTCAAACTCAAAAACTACGACCACAGTGATGTGACAGATGTTGATTCACACATCTGTTGCTCTTGTCAATAACTGCCACGACATCCACCTTTAGGAGAACGATGGGCTTCAGAAGCGCCGCCGCGGTTTTGTGTCTCTGTGGTGCAGGTTCAGGGGTTTACCCGCGATGAGGCCGAAGGGGCAGAAAATACAAAACATACCAGGCCACACAGAGAAACTCATGGGTTTTTAGCCTCACACGGCGTCAAACGGCTTTTTAACACTTTCTGTCCACGTTTGTAAAATGTGTTTTTTAAATCTTATTCTTTGATCGAGGCTCTGAGTTGTTTTCTTTAATAACAGGGAGAATGGACTCCCTGTTATTAAAGGGAGTTCATTCCATTCCCCGCAGTTGGAATTATATTCATAATTATATGAATAACTCCAACTGCGCCGTATGTCCGCGGGTTTTTCAGATATTTTGGGCTGGGTTTGGATGCCCAGACCTGGCAACCCTGGTCTAAGCAAACACAAACACACACACTTGTGGCTTGTAAGTAAGTTTATTTATAAAACACCTTTCCCAGACATCAAGGTCACAAAGTGCTTCACATAATGACAACACAAAGTACACAAGTACATTTACAGTCACAAAAACATGGTCATAAAACAACCCTAATGTCCTGGGATTAAACACTTTCTGAAACAGAGTTCCAGAATGTGACATCATATCGCTAAGCATTATGGGATTATTATTGTTCACATTAAAACACTTGGACACCACAGTGAGGGAGATGTTTCTACATCATTAGGGCTGTTATGGGAGGAAAGCACATTTATAGACTTGTCTCCAGTTTGTGCTGATTTTAAAGTGATTCACTTCATTTGTTCCACTAAAACTCTAATAAAAATATAAACAATTGTTTGAGTAAATCTTCAGTAAAATTAAAAACATTTTCATTCAAAGACTAGAATTAAAACTAAACTAAAATGTTTGAAAATGAAAAGTCCACTGACGTCTTTTTCACAATAGAAGAACAAAACGATACAAAACTGATTGAATTTTTTTTCAACCAATATTTCATTCTAATAAAGACAAAGTTTTATAATGAAGAAAAACTGAAACTGAAAAACCCAATGAAAAAACAACAAAAAAGTTAAAGAAACGATATAAAAATGACTTCATCATTTAACACAACAAAATTCATATTTCCTTTTCCTTTTTGGGCTTGTAGCATTTCCACTGCGCACACGCAACACTCTGGTCCTGCACTTCTGAAGGTCAGACTAAGATGATCACATATTTGTGACAAAATCTTTTCTCACATCAGTAAGATTTAGATGAAGATTTACATTCTATGACCTCCCTTAAAAACATCAGCATCAGTATTTGTAAAACATAAGTCTCTGTGAACGACACAGACATGTTCATGTCATGAAGCACATTTGATCTGAAAAGATCTGAAACAAACTCATCACAGCTGTTCCTCTCCAGTGTGGATCCTCATCATGTGGTCTTTAAGGTTGGATGACATAGTAAAGGTCTTCTCACACTGCTCACATCTGTATGGCCTCTCTCCAGTGTGGATCTTCATGTGACGTTCGAGAACAAACAACCGACTGAATGTTTTCCCACACTGCTCACACTTGTGCGGCTTTAGTCCATCATGGACTCTCTTGTGAGATGTAAGACCTGAGAGTTGATTAAATGACTTCCCACACTCATCACAGCTGTATTCCTTTTCCCCAGTATGTAGGTCCATGTGTGTTTTGAGGCTGGATGACAGAGCAAAGGTCTTGTCACACTGCTCACAGCTGTATGGCCTCTCTCCAGTGTGGATCCTCATGTGTCTTTTAAGACCTACAGACTCAGTAAACACATGTCCACACAGGCCACACTCAAAGGGCTTTTCTCCAGTGTGGATCCTCGTGTGGTTTTTTAGATTGGATGACTGAGTAAAGGTCTTCTCACACTGCTCACAGCTGTATAGCCTCTCTCCAGTGTGGACACTCATGTGTGTTTGTCTTGATCATACTGATGAATCGGTCACCAAATCCAAAGGTTTTTAATGTTTTTAACATAAATGTATGACTGACTGTATCGAATGCTTTATAAAAATCAATAAATAAAACAAGGCTGTCCTCGGCAATATGTTCATTATAATCCAACAAATCCAATATGAGTCTCACGTTGTTGATAATGTATCTTCCTGGCATAAATCCTGACTGTTCTTCATCAATTATAAGTCTTTTTGCAAAAATTGACGCAAGTATTTTTGCATCATTATTCAGTAGGGTAATCGGCCTCCAATTTTCAATGCTCAGTTTGTCTTTTTTTGGTTTAGGGATTACTTTTAGAAGACCTTGTTGTAGTGTTGGTGGTAGATTACCTGCTGTTATAGCTTCCTCAAAAACGTGGACCAGAAATGGAGCAAGGGAGTCTTTGAAATATTTACATTATATATAACATTTATATTTATATATAATATTTAAAATAAATTAAAAAAAACATTCCTCTGGTCAAAATCACCGCCACATTTACTGCAGAAATTTACATTTAAATTCAAAAAATATAATTTCCAACATTTTAATGGTTAAATTTAATGCTATCAATTTATATCACGTTATGTCACTTTATACCACGTTATCACTTTATATCACTTGATGTCACTTTATGCCACGTTATCACTTCATATCACTATACCACTTTATCACTTTATATCACTTTATACCACTTAATGTCACATTATACCACGTTGTCACTTTATATCACTTCATGTCAATTTATATCACTTTATGTCAATTTATACCACATTATCACTTTATATAACTACACCACTTTATATCACTTTATGTCACTTTATGCCACGTTATCACTTCATAGCACTTCATATCGCTTTGTCACTTTGTCAATTTATACCACTTTATATCACTTTATATCACTTTATGCCACTTAGTCACTTTATATCACTTCGTATCACAATATATAAGATAAGATAAGATAAGATGGTACTTTATTGATCTCACAGATGGAGAAATTGCATTCGATGAGAGAGCATCCGGCAGCAGCACCCATTCAGTGCGCACCACTCACTTTCACTATCACTTTATCACTTTATATCACTTTATGTGACTTTATACCTCTTTATACAACTTTATACCACTTTATATCACTTTATGTCACTTTATATCCCTTTATGTCACTTGATAACTTCATATCACTTTATATCACTTTATGTCACTTTATATCACTTTATATCACTTTATGTCACTTGATCACTTCATATCACTTTATGTCACTTTATGTCACTTTATATCACTTTATATCACTTTATGTCACTTTATCACTTCATATCACTTTATGTCACTTTATGCCACGTTATCATTTCATATCACTTTATACCACTTTATACCACTTCATATCACTTTATATCACTTTATGTCACTTTATGCCACTTTATATCACTTAATCACTTTTCTACCACTTTATATCACTTTATAACTTTATATCACTTTATATCAATTTATACACCATATGTAAAACCAATCCTGTTGTTTTATGTCAATTGTTGTCTACCATATTTTACCTCTTATTTTTATCTTATTTATTTTAATACTCCTATTCATGCCCCTAAAGCCTTATAGTTTAAAGTTTATAGCTTATTTTTATCTAAACTCTGTGTTATATGTGTTTTGTGTTTAATGTTGCACGTCTCACCAAGAAAAAATCCTAGTTTGTGAACCTGTTTACAAACAATGGCAATAAAACTATTCTGATTCTGATTCTCTTCTGCACCGGCCTGTAGGAGCCTTACTTACTAAAGTAACAAATTTGGAATCGTATACAAGTGTCTGCCCTTGACAAATTGATCCCAAACGTCTTACCACAAAGTCTTTATACGTTGGTGAATGAGTTATTTTGCTTCAGATTTCCCTAAATTGACATTTATAGAAATATCCCCTGCGAGGGCACTTTTAGCCAGCTTGTCATCTCATTCCCTTTAACCCCCACATGTGAAGGGACCCAGCAGAACTGAACATGTATCCCCAAGAGCAGCAGATTTAACAGCAACATATAACTATCAATAAGTATCAATAACTATCAATAACTATCAATAAATATCAATAAGTATCAATAAGTAGATCTTGGCCATGGTGAAACCAGACTGCAGACTGTGCAGAGCAGCCACAGAAATCTGGTTGCTTTGATCCATCAGTAAAGATTTGAAGAATGGCACTTCTTCTTCTTCTTTGGTTTATTGGCAGGCGGTGACCAACAGCTTAGGTGTATAGCGCCACCTATTGTGTCTCGTTACTTCAGGTCACATTCTAGTTTTGTGAATGGTCGTGTGAAAAAGCTCTGTCCCTTTGAAAAAACCCATGGATGCTCTCTTACTTTTCTATCAGCTCTGTCCAACATCATGTGCCAGAAAATGACACAAATATCCCATGATTTCACAGCATTGAACTATATATTAATAAAATCATAAAATCTTTTTCTACATTTTAATGTGTCCCATAAGCAGAAAACAAATACATCATGGTTTATGTCTGTACATACGCCTCATATATAAACTAACTTTGGCCCCAAAACAAATTTCATTTTGTGACGTCACAACATCGTAAACTACGACAGCGTATTAAACACAGACCGTAAAATACTTTCAAAATGAATCGTCCATTTACGGGATTTCACAATATAGTGGCTAAAACCCACTGGTACAAAACTGATTCAAATTCTTTGAAAAACAATATTTTATTCTAAGAACGACAAAATTAAGGCGCTGAAAAAGCAACAAAAAAGTTGCAAAGACACAACAAAATGGAGGACAAAAAGTCATGAAAAAGTAACAAAAAAGTGTCAGAAACACAACCAATAAGTAACAAAAATGTGACAACCTTTGTAGGCCTTAGCTTTCAAATGAGGGGTCACACTGGTCTATTCATAGGCTGTAAACTCCAGTCAACAAGCTTCTAGATTTGTGTAATGAGGAACTGGAGAAAATGTTGTTGGTTCAGGTGGGGGTTAAGAGGTTAAAAAGTGTCAAATCAGTGAAAAGCTTTACATTCACTAAACACTAAAACATCAGCGAGTCTGAAACATGAGTTTCTGCAGCTGCAGTCTGGTTTCACCGTGGCCAAGATCTACTTCTTGATACTTATTGATACTTACTGATAGTTACTGATAGTTATATGTTGCTATTAAATCTGCAGCTCTTGGGGATACATGTTCAGTTCTGCTGGGTCCCTTCACATGTGGGGGTTGAAGGGAATGAGCTGACAAGCTGGCTAAAAGTGCCCTCGCAGGGGATATTTCTATAAATGTCAATTTAGGGAAATCTGAAGCAAAATCACTCATTCACCAACATATAAAGACTTTGTGGTAAGACGTTTGGGATCAATTTGTCAAGGGCAGACACTTGTATACGATTCCAAATACTGTTACTTTAGTAAGTAAGGCTCCTACAGGCCGGTGCAGAAGAGAATCAGAATCAGAATAGTTTTCTATTGCCATTGTTTGTAAACAGGTTCACAAAATAGGATTTTTTCTTGGTGAGACGTGCAACATTAAACACAAAACACATATAACACAGAGTTTAGATAAAAAAATAAGCTATAAACTTTAATCTACAGTGCCTTTCGAAATTATTCATACACCTTGAACTTTTGCACATTTTGTCATGTTTACAACCCTAAACATAAAGATTTTATTTTGATTTTTTTACTGAACGTTCACACACAAGTAACTGACAACTGTGAAGTGAAAGCAAAATGATACATGATTCTGTTATTTTTCAAAAAATAGAAAAGTGAAAAGTGGGGCTTTTCAGCTGCATTCGATTCTGTACCGCATCCTGCAATAATTCAAAAACTTCCATCATATGGAATCCGTGGAAATCTCTTTCGTTGGATTGTAAATTACCTCACCGACAGACAGCAGGCTGTCAAAATCAACAATATTCTGTCAGAAATGCGTTCTGTCCACTCAGGCGTGCCTCAAGGAAGCACTCTGGCTCCCACTCTGTTTGTGCTGTTCATGAATGATCTCTCACATCTGATTCCTGGTGAAATCCAATCATCAAGCAAGCCTGGGACTGTAAACGATTGTCTTCTTTATGCTGACGACACTACACTGTTTGTTGCATCCCAACAGCTCCCTCTAATGGTGGAGAAAGTAAATGAAGATCTCCTGGACATTGCAAAGTGGGCTGAAACGTGGGGTATGCAATTTAATCCAAGCAAAACCAAAGCAATGTTTCTCTCCAAAATGCAAAATGCAAACATCGACATCAAGTTCATGGGCTGTCCAGTCGAAATGGTTAATGAACATCTCCATCTAGGATTTTGGATTACAAGCAATCTCAAATTTGACAAACAAGTGGACTACGCCTGCCGAAAGGCGGCATCTCAAATGTTCCTCCTTCGTAGACTCTCCCTCGCTGTTAATGACAAGAATCTATTAACAAGACTGTGTAAATGTTATATTCTACCTCATTTTGAATATGCATCACCTGTCTGGGCCGCTTTGAATGTCACACAAACTAACCGCTTGGAAAATCTCCAACGCCGAGCCATTAGGATCATACTACACTACTCCTAGACGCAACCAGGTACAGATGGGGACTATGAAGAACTCAAACTGGCTCCTTTAAATAACAGGAGAAACTTTGCAGTTATGTGCTATGGCTACAAGCTATTACGAGGATCACTTCCAAAGGCTCTCCAGTCCCTATGTCCAACTATTAAAAGAACTCCTGTTGAAACACGGAATAAAACACTTGTCCATCTGGGCATCGAGTTCCCCACGAGTCGAGCACTGGACCGATCTCCATTTCTATTCGCAACAAAGCTACTAAACAAAATTCCAGAACTGTGGGACTGTCCTACTTTGGACTGTTTTAAAAACAAATTATGGGACACTGATAAGAGGCTCATCTTTGATGTTATGTTTTAATATTCATGAACCAGCCGTCAATGCCTTTGGGCACGACGTTTCTACGTTAATGTTGTAATGAAAAAAAAAAAAAAAAAAAAAAAAAAAAATATTCATACAGCATTTTCTGGGTGCATTAAATTGCCTTTATAACATTCCTAATGACTCCAGAATGTTCACACCTTGGCCTAACGGTTAAATAGAGGCACCTGTGTGTAATCTACTCTCAGTATAATTTCAGCTGTTCTTTCAGGCCCTCAGAGCTGTGGTCGGAGTGTATTGGTCACTAAACATCATCATGAAGGTCCAGGAGCACCAGAGAGGTCAGGGATAAAGCTGTGGAGAAGTTTAAAGCAGCGTTAAGTTATACAAAGATTTCCCAAGATTTAAACATCTCCCGGAGCACTGTTCAATCCATCATTCAGAAATGGAAAGAGTAAAGCACCACTGCAGACTTACCAAGACGTGGCCGTCCACCTAAACTAACAGACCGAACAAGGAGAGCACTGGTAAGAAATATAACCGAGTGCCCCAGGATAACTCTGGAGGAGCTGTGAAGTCCTGCCGCTGAGCTGGGGGAATCTGTACATGGGACGACTATAAGTCGTATCTACACAAATCTGGCCTTCATGGACGAGTGGAAGAAGAAAGCCATTATTGAAAGGAGGCCATACGAAATCCCGTTTGAAGTTTGTAGAAGTCATATGGAGGACACAGCTCCATGTGGAAGAAGGAGCTTTGGTCAGATGAGACAAAAATGTAACTTTTTGGCCCAAATGCAAAACGTTATGTGTGGAGCAAACCTGACACTGTTCATGGTCCTGAGTGGACCATCCCCAGTGTCAAATATACGGGGGGGGGGGGGGGGGGGCATCATGCTGTGGGGCTGCTTTTCCTCAGCGGGGACTGGGGACATTGTAAGAATAGTTGGGAACATGGATGGAGCCACATATGGGGAAATTTTGGAGGAAAACCTGCTAGAGTCAGCAAGAGAACTGAGGCTGGGGCAGAGATTCACCTTCCAGCAGGACAATGACCCTAAACACAAAGCTAAATCTACAATGGAATGGTTTAATAAAAACATATTAATGTGTTAGAATGGCCCAGTCAAAGTCCTGACCTAAATCCTATTGAAAATCTGTGGAATAATCTGAAAACTGCTGTTCACAAACGCTCTCCTTCTAATGTGACAGAGCTTGAGTTGTTTTGTAAAGATGAATGGGCTAAAATGTCAGTCTCTACATGTGCAAATCTTGTACAGTCAGACCCCAAAAGACTTGCTACTGTTATTGCAGTAAAAAGGGGGTTCCACAAAGTATTCATTCATGCTGTATGAATACTTATGCAAGCCCCACTTTCCGGTTTTCTATTTTTTGAAAAATAACAGAATCATATATCATTTTGCTTTCACTTCACAGTTGTCTGTTACTTGTGTGTGAACGTTCAGTAAAAAAATCAAAATAAAATCTTTATGTTTAGGGTTGTAAACATGACAAAATGTGCAAAAGTTCATGGTGGAATGAATACTTTCGAGAGGCACTGTAGATTTGGGTAAAGCTCGGTTGAGGCGCGACTGGTGGCCCTAGAGCCAGTGGCCCTTCTGTGCTCTTCCAGAATGGACATATGGCCGGTCCGCCCCGATGGCGACTGTGTAACTGAGCAGCTTCTCTGTTCCTCAACAAATTTTTCCTTTGTGAGATTAACAAAGGAAACAAACTAATGTATGTTCTTTTTTTAAATCTTTGTTTTAAGAACCTTTTCATGTTTGTGCAAAAAAAGACACCGTTAACACTATGCCCAGAGCAATATCAGACACACTTGGGGGCAGCAGAGGGAGGGAACTTCAGTTCAGCTTCATGACCGCCAGGGGGGACTCTGCTTTCAGAGTGTCCAAAGGAGGGTCTATACCCAAAACATCCCTGCAGTGGAGCAAATTAAATATATATTTTTCTTATTATTAAAGGCGCACTGTGTAACATTTTGGATTATACTGCTGCCAAAGAATAGACCACTCTCAGTCTTTTCTGTTGAGAAATCAGCCGTTTGGAACTCACCACTATAGAGTTGTTATTATTTGATTTGTCCATTTATTTAATTTAAATTTCTATTTATTTCAATCATACTGATTATTCAGTCTGATTATAAGAGGAAAATAAAAATCTTCCATCCTCAGACAATTGAAAAGGAGCACAAAGAAGACAAACTTATATTATGTGCGCCTTTCTCCAAAAGAAAAAAAATGTTTTCAAGGCCAATTTTCAAGATGGTCTGAAGTAGCAATGCGTCAGTGTGTAATTCAAATAAATGCATGTATTTTATTCCTTTTATAGGTGAAATGTTTACCCAAAAGATAAAAAGTTAGTGAGTGAACTCAGCGCAGATCTTTTCCTGCACTCGTTTTTTTGAACCAGCACACTGGTTGAGAGTTTGTGTCTGTCCCTACAAATGGAAGATCAGTGTCTACCTTGACTTTATCGTATAATTCCAGACCGTATTGTTCACCCTGAACTGTCCTGTCTAATAAACGTATGAGCCAAAAAGACACAATTGTTTTGTTCAAGATTTATGAAATATATAGAGCAACATCACCCATGATGGTCCCGTCTGTGGTGGATCCTAGTGAGAAGCTCCATGGTGTAATCCTGTTTCTGCTCTGCTGTTTCCCACAAACGGTCTCCCATCCAAGCACCGACCAGGCTCTTCCCTGTTTAGGGATCGGGCAGAGCAAAGGTATGATGCTTTGTCCCTGACTTTATCTCTTGATGTGCTTCATTGTACCGGCAGGTGTGCACACGTTTATTGCTTAGCTTTAGAGTCGAGAGCTGTGTGTGCATTGTTCACACAAATGCACACTTTTTACTTTTTACCCTCCAAAACTTTTTTTATTTGAAGTCCCCCATAGGTTGTTGTATTCCCGTGCGAATAGGGTTTATGTAGAATAAATGTATCTCCTGCCATCAGTGCAGGACCTGCATGAACTCGAGACATTGGCCACCACGGACGTCTAACCATTCAATCAGGCTTTGCTTTCACATGAAGATGGATAAAAATACATCAAACTGATACTACACAAACCAAAACATTCAATGCCTGAGAGCCACAGTTACAGCAAAACCAAAGATGTTGTATTTTCTTTGCAAGGAAAAGAATGCTAAACAACCGGGATAATGGAAAACAGCCTTGAGTCATAGAGGGTTAGTGAGATGTTTAGAGTGATGCAGATGGAAAGGAAACTGCAAGTGCTAAATTGAGGAGAAAAGCTGATGTAGTCATAGTAAATAGTCAGCCTCTTATAGAGAACCTTCCTTTGAAATGTTACAAGTGCTAATATGAAATGGAGGTTCATATTTTTCATTGATTGTTAATAACTGTGATTCCCGTCAAGTTGAATCAAACATTTCAATTGGTTTAAATGTCATAGGAAAGGGTGGGAACACTTTTAATAAATTAATAAAACAGTCTAAATCTGTGTTCACTGTGATAATATAATATTGTGTGTAGACTGATGAGAAAGACCAAACAATTGTATCCATGTTTTAACTATCGATCATTTAATAGCTCCAGATAAAGCAGCAAATGTTGGCAAGTTTTCACTATTACAGGCAGGGGCGCCGCTAGATATTCTGGGCCCTGTGACAGAAAAAATATGGGCCCCCCCACATAAGAAAACGGTGATGGAGGTGAGGATGGACTCACACGGTGATGGAGGAGGTGAGAATGGACTCACACGGTGATGGAGGAGGTGAGGATGGACCACACGGTGATGGAGGAGGTGAGGATGGACCACACGGTGATGGAGGTGGTGAGGGGGGACCACACAGTGATGGAGGAGGTGAGGATGGACTCACACGGTGATGGAGGAGGTGAGAATGGACCACACGGTGATGGAGGAGGTGAGGAGGGACCACACAGTGATGGAGGAGGTGAGAATGGACTCACACGGTGATGGAGGAGGTGAGGATGGACTCACACGGTGATGGAGGAGGTGAGGAGGGACCACACGGTGATGGAGGAGGTGAGGAGGGACCACACGGTGATGGAGGAGGTGAGGAGGGACCACACGGTGATGGAGGAGGTGAGGATGGACCACACGGTGATGGAGGAGGTGAGGATGGACTCACACGGTGATGGAGGAGGTGAGGAGGGACCACACAGTGATGGAGGAGGTGAGGATGGACTCACACGGTGATGGAGGAGGTGAGGAGGGACCACACAGTGATGGAGGAGGTGAGGAGGGACCACACAGTGATGGAGGAGGTGAGGAGGGACCACACAGTGATGGAGGAGGTGAGGATGGACTCACACGGTGATGGAGGAGGAGAGGATGGACTCACACGGTGATGGAGGAGGTGAGGATGGACTCGATGATGGCCATGTAAAACTGCACCAGCATCTTGTGGATTAGATAATTATCTTGAGACACAGACACATCATATTTATGACATTTTCCATGTACAAAATGGTATACATACATAGGGGTTAAAGCAAAGAAGAAGAAGAGTGTATGGAGATTATTGTTTATAATAAAGAGGTCCACTGTTCAGAGAGAAACTGAAGAAATAATCATGTAAGATCAGCAGCAGCTCAGTCCACTCCCCATGTGTGTTGGTTTAATGCGCCTCAATCTAACAAAGCAATGAAATCATAATCTTTTCGGACATAAACTAATCCATAAACAGAGTCTACTCTTCCCAATCTTTTGTGTAATTTTAGAAGAGAAAAGGCAATAAAACAGCACAGACTTATGGCGCAATGTCGGCTTTCTCCACAATCTTTCCTCAGATCTGATCGTCTGAATCTGCCTGTGATGAAAGCAACAACAATGTCAGTAATCATGGCTATGTGTCAAAGCCATCGCCATGATTACTGACATTGTACATAAATAGAATAAATAATAAAAGTAGCCTTTCAATTCCAGCGACTAAACCAGGGCTAAACCAGGAATAAACTGGGACTAAACCAGGACAAAGCCCGCACAAAGCCAGGACTAAACCAGGACAAAGCCAGGACTAAACCAGGTCAAAGCCAGGACTAAACTTTGTCTAAACCAGTTCTAAACAAGGTCTGAGCCATTTTCATTGAGTTGACACTTATGTACCTATTGTTCTGTTAAAATGCATGAGAACGCACCAAATTGCACCATTAAAATAAAAAGGTCTTTTAAATATGTCCCCCCACCAGGCTGGCAGTAGCAAAGGTTCTTCCACGAGGCCAATGGAGCTCAAATTAGGAACATTATGTGAAACTGTTTTTTTGTATTTTTTTGTTTTAAACCGGGACTACGTTTAAGAAGTGACTTCTGCATGTTCAATAAAAACAAATATCATTCATTTATCCTTTCATTGTAGAGAGAGAGAAATCCGACAGACAGACATGTACAGATGTTGTCAAGAAACTATAAAAATAAATATTGATTGATTATAGGGGGCCCTGAAAAAACTTTAGCCCTGGGGCCCATTTCACTTAAATCCGGCCCTGAGTATCTTTATAAGTAAACTGGGAATGTTAATAATGACTCTAATGTTAATCATTCATAAACTCACTGGGACTGGAGGCGTCTCTCAAATGACGCTCAAATCGATGGAGGAGGAGGAGCAGAAGCCACGGGTGAAACAACCTGGTGCAGATTCGGGAAACTGCCGTCTCTCAAGACCCAACAGAACAAATCTCTTATTTCCCTCTGTCCCTTTGTCTTTTCTGTCAGTGTAGTATTTACTCTCACCGACAATTCATAATGATGACCAAATCAATGCAAACAACTATATTTTTACATCTAAAATGCAACAGAATGCTGGAAGTGGCTTGTGATTTCTTCAAGTGTTCCTGGAGACCCCCAAATAGATATTACATTTAAAAAACAAACAAACAAATAGACATCATTTGAATAAAGAGTGAATTCATTGCTTTGTTGGGTCATGATTGTTTTATTGTGACGGGACAACACCCTTGAACACCACTTGGGGGCGCTGTGATTATGTGGATTCCTCCAAAGTGGTTGAGACGCTGAGGATCCTATCAATTGAGAAACAGTTCATCCATCATCATCATCATCATCATCTTCATCATCATCATCATCATCATCACTACCATCACCATATCTCACCTTTAATACATTCTTGACATCACACATGAGCTCTACTCCTCACGGATGAAGACGGCTACTATACGTTTGACCATCTCTCGAAGACGGTAGGCCATCTCTCGAAAATGGTAGGCCATCTCTCGAAAATGGTTGCCCATCTCGGTGTTTAGCTCAATCTCATCCACAAAGAGCTGTGTGAAAGGCCTCCTGCAGGAGACAACAAAAGCGATGACAGGAGTGTTAACTTAAAGCTGGGAAACCCGATTTTTTTTTGGTGTAGTAGAATACATTTATTTTTGCCACCTCAGAGTAGGTTGTAAACACAGCAAAACACAGACCTTGTTGTATTGTCTTCACCTAACGTTTATTGAGCAATGGATGATGGGAGGGAGTGTTTGGCCAAAACAAAAACTGTCACTGTTTGAACAGGAAAAATCAGGTACGCCAGCTTTCACGGTGCTGTGTTTTTTTTTTACAAAAACTTTCAGACTTGAAATGAGCTGTTACTGATAGGATCATGTAACCTCAGTGACCCTTGGCCTCCATACACAGGTGAATACAATCATGAGAAAGGGTATTGAAGGAGGCCAGTTGTAAGTGTTTCTCTTTGCATCTTCTCAGGCAACATGGGAGCCTCAAAACAACTCTCAGATGACCTGAAAACAATGATTGTTCAACATCATGGATTAGGGGAAGGGTACAGAAAACTGTCTCAGAGATTTAAGCTCTTAGTTTCAACTGTGAGGAACATTGGAAGACCAGAGGCACAGTTCTAGTTAAAGCCCGAAGTGGCAGACTAAGAAAAATGTCAGGTAAGCAGAGGCGCAGGATGGTGAGAACAGTCAGAGTCGACCCACAGACCAGCTCCAAAGACCTACAACATCCTCCTGCTGCACTTTACACAAGGAGATGCTCTATGGACGAGTAATGCGGAAACGCCTTTTCTCTGCACACGCCACAAACGGTGTGGCTTGAGGTAAAGCTAAAGCACATTTGGACAAGCCAGCTTCATTTTGGAATAATGTGCTGTGGACTGATGAAACTAAAATAGTTATTTCGACAAAACAAGGGGCGTTCTGCATGGCGGAAAAAGAACACAGCGTTCCAAGAGAAACACTTGCACCTACAGTAAAATGTGGTGGTGGGTCCATCATGCTGTGGGGCTGTGTGGCCAGTGCAGGGATTGGGAGTCTTGTTTAAGTTGAGGATCACATGGATTCCACTCAATATCAGCAGATTCTGGAGAACAATGTCCAGGAATCAGTGACAAAGTTGCAGTTGAAGCCGGGGCTGGATCTTTGAACAAGACAACGACCCTAAACACTGCTCAGAATCTACTAAGGCTCATGCAGAGAAACAAGTACAACGTTCTGGAACGGCCACTTCAGTCCCCAGAGTTGAATATTGTTGAACATTTGTGGTGTGATTTAAAGCAGGCTGTCCGTGCTCAGAAACCATCACACCTGACTGAACTGGAGATGTTTTGTAAAGAAGAATGGTCCAAAATACCTTCCATAGAGGCTGTTATTTCTGCAAAAGGAGGATGCACAAAATATTCAGTTGATTTTTCTTATGTGGTGACTAAATTTATGCACATGGCTAATTTAGTTTAAATAATTCTTGCACACTTTCCCTAAATCATACAAACTTTATTTCACTTCTCAAATGTCACTGTGTTTGCCTCGTGTATGACATATTTAACTGCAATTTCTTATCCAGACAACCAATGATTTATAGGGCTATAGGGTTCCACCCCAAATCCAGAGACTATACGCTAAGGAAGGAGGCCGAGGACTGGTGAACGTGAGAGCCACTCTCCAGGATGAAACATCCAAGATCCATAAGTACATCAAGGACAAGGCTCCAACAGATGACGTGCTCAGTGAATGTCTCAGACAATGTGGTTCTGGAGGTTCTATCATGGGAGGACAAGCTCAGATCTATCACACCAGACAAGACCCCAGGTGTAGACTGTGCAAAGAGGCCAATGAGACAATCCAGCACAGAACTGCAGGGTGTAAGATGCTGGCAGGGAAAGCTTACATGGAGCGCCATAACCAAGTGGAACATCTGTGCAGACTACGGGCTGGAAACCCCAAGGTCAAAGTGGGAAACACCTCCAAAGGTGGTCGAGAATGACCGACTTCCAGATACAGACGGACAGAATGCTAATGAACCAACCTGACATTGTGGTGGTGACAAAGAGCAGAGGAAAGCCGTTGTGGTCGACATAGCAATACCAAGCAACTTCAACATCAGGAAAAAGGAACACGAGAAACTAGAGAAATACCAGGGGCTCAGAGAAGAGCTGGAGAACACCTGGAGGGTGAAGGCATCAGTGGTGCCACTCGGGGCAGTGACCCCCAAACTGGAGGAGTGGCTCCAGCAGATCCCAGGAAATACATCATCTCGGTCCAGAAAAAGTGATATTATAGTTAAGTTACAGTCGACATTTCTTTTCCTTTTATATTTTTTGATTTACCTTGGCAGCTCAGCATTGACCACGTCAGGAGGCATTTCAATCACACAGTCATCTGTAAAAAAGCCACACACAAAAAATAAATAAATTCAGATACAATGTTGAATTCATATCAAAAACATGACTTTTTTTCGGACTTACTTGTGTTTCTTCCCATCTCGGTGCGGGACGGTCCGGCACTGGTGGACTCGCGGTCACGTCTGAACATCTTAGCGGAGAAGTGCAACTGCAACATCACGACAAACAAACAAATAATTTTAGTCAAGATTGTGGATGGATTAGAAACTGAACATACAGACTTTTTTATTTTAACAAACTGAAATGAACAATTAGCCTGCATAATACACAACACATGCATTTGGGCATCTGGAAAAGCACTATTAATAACAAATGCATTATTATTATTATTATCATTGTCATTATGATTATTATTATACCCGGTAAAATAACCATGCGACCCCAGCCCTTAAAATAAAGATCTAGTACTAACTGATTTACAAAGGTTATATTATTATCCAATTCACTGATAATCGGATAATCAATAATGAGGTTGGCACATCCCTGCTTTGTGTGAATGGAAAGTAAATCAATGTAAAAGTATTCTAATTATTCAGAATACAGAGCTCTGACTGGACAAAGTAACAGAATATGTTACAAAATTCCCAATAGTATTCTGTAACTAAATACAATGTCGATGTATTCACTCCAACACCGCTGCCACGTTAAGCCACCTGAAGCCACGTGAAGCCACGTGAAGCCACGTCAGCGTTCCCACTAAAGGCTAACGCTAAAGCAAAACGACAATCCACTTTGTGCAGGAAATAAAAGTTTGGATATTAAACACCGTGATCATTTATGTTGTCTGAACACTCAACCGTCACTATTGTAAGTTAATCACATTAATAGATATAGAGTCAGAGTGGCCGATAAGAAGGTGCTACATGCTAATGCTAAGAGGGACGCAGAACTGAGCCCTAAAAAGCGTCACTTTATGTTTATGTGTTACATTCAGGCTAAAAGTAGTTTTGTAAATAGTAATAATAATAATCCATTAGTCTTAAGGTCAAGGTGAAGGTTAAGGTTTTTCCAGATGCTCAACATTTATTTTAAGTTCTCATAGTTCCTGTTCAAATAAATAAATAAAATAAAATAGATGACTAACTTTTCACTGCAAAACTGGACATGCAAAGAACAAAGAATTTACACTGTAAACAACCAGAACGAGTGCGGCCCTTACCTCCAACGTCGCGCGACACAGAATCTAAACTGACTGGTAATAGCGCTCAGTTTATAAAGTAAGCTAACACTAGCTAGCCTTGACGTTGAGAATAATGGCCGACGTCGCCCATATTTGACGTTACAGGAAGTTACAATGTTACGCTGTTTCCTGCATGTATCTACGAAAGATAAAAAACAAAATATATGTATTTTTATTTTCAAAATTTCAAAATGTGTACATTTTATGTAGATTCCTTAATATAAACCCCAATTTTCTTCCTTTTAAAAACGAATTGATGTCCTTATAAGTCTCTTAAAATTGTAGAATGTAAAGGTGTCTTGAAACTATATGAAAAATTATCTGTATATATGAGCTGATAATCTCTTGTTATTGTAATGCAAATGTTTTTTTTTTCCTTTTGTGCTGCTTAGATTTTTTTGCACAGCAGTCATTTGTAATGTCCTATTGATTCAGACTGTTTGTCATTGTTTGCAGTGCTCAGTCAGTGCTTAATCAAAGGCTGTTTCTCAATGTCCAGGATCGTCCTCCGTTTGTCCACTCCTCGGTCTTAGAGTGTCCTCTCAGCGCCGCATGAGCGGCTGCGTCAGGTCACGTGTCAAATCATGTCATAAAATGTCAATATTTGCTTTCAAAAAATACTGTTTCATGAATAAAAGAGGCCAGGAAACTGCATATATATTGGTTTTGGCTGGATGTCTTACTGTTGGAACATTTTGGCCTGAATTACATAATAACATTTCTGCAGGATTTGCAAGAAATTCAATTGAAATATTAAATACATTTAGCAGTCCAGCTTTAGTCCAGTTTATCTTACGTTAACCAGAATCAGGATTGATTAGGCCTTTCATTTTTTTTTTTTTTTTTTATAATCATGGAACAAAACTTTGTAGTGTGAGTACAAGCAAATAACGTTTTGAGAGAAAAGGGAAGGAAAAAAAAATGTTGCAGTGCATCATGGGTAATTTCAGCTCTCAGTGGAGGATCCACAGGTGTATAATTCGTAAATGCGGAGTCGAGCTGCGAGGGGGCGAGTGGTCAAAGTGAACTGGAACTCCACTTGGCGGCGCTGTGATTCCATCCGAAGTGGTGGAGACGAGGATTCTGGCAATTGGGAAACAGCCAGGATCTCCAGGATGTCTGCTCCCAAGTTAGGTCAGGTCTTTGGAGAGGTGAGCCTCGTTCATATTTTAAACACATGTTCAAAAAATGAAAATGTGTGTAATGAAAATAAATTCATATGTTTTATTCCATTTATTAGGTAAAATGTTTACCCAATAGATAAAAAGTTGGTGAGCGAACTCGGAGCAGATCTTTTCTCCTGCAGTGTTTTTTTTTTTCTTTTTTTTTTGAACCAGCACACTGGTTGAGAATTTGTGTCTATCCCTATGAATGGAAAATCAGTTTTTACCTTCACTTTATCGTATAATTAAAACTTCTCTTGTTCACCCTGAACTGTCCTGTCTGATAAACGTATGAGCCGAAAAGACACAATAGTTTAGTTCAACATTTATAAAATATATAGAGCAACATTACCCATGATGGTCCCGTCTGTGGTGGATCCTAGTGAGAAGCTCCATGATGTAATCCTGTTTGTGCTCTGCTCTGGGGAGTCTGTCCTTTTATAAACGGTGGGAAATAAACTCCTCCACTCGTACAGGAAGAGGAGGTAATTTCCCAGACTTTACAAGATCAGAGAGAGAGATTGATAGGATGGAAAACTGATGTTAACTTTGCCACAGATTGATTAGCAGAAAGTTATTATTATTTATTATATGGTGATCAGAATAAAGTTTTAGCTTTGTGCTTCCCCTCATTAAACATACCTGTACTTGCTTGATTGTTTGCATGGAAACAAGATAATGAGGGAAAAAAGAGTCGTTGCCACATCATCTGTGCACACCCAGCACCCAGGAATGTATCATTCTATCATTCCATAGACGTAAATGTGACCACTTTTCTTTATTCATTTTTTGTGACTCTGTTTGCATTTACTATAGATCGAGCTGGGAAACCTTTTTCACATCAAAGGCCAAATACATTTTGATAAAGTTCTCCAAGGGCCTTTACAATTTGGTGACAAATATTGTAGAGTTAATACATACATGGAGGTAGGACTGATAGTGAAGGATCATCATCTCAGCTGACAGTGATGATGATGATAATGATGGCACTTCTATGGACTTTTATTGTACAGTATTTTGCCCTTAGGCTTTTAATGTGGCATTGTTTGTTTGTTCTGTTTTTTTTTATATTGTGTCTTTTTACGTGTTTTACATATCGCACTTTGAGCTCTTTGCACATTTTTTTATCCAGTGTGGTTTTTTTAAACGGCAAATGGCCAATAAAATGAATCTGAATCTGAATCTGATGCTAATCGAAGCTGGTTTTCCAAGTTTGGGTCAGTTTTGTGAAAGGGCTGCCTTAAATATCAGTTAAAATCGAAGCTAATAATGTGGATCTTGAGCCTACTTTTAAAAGTTCAAGCAGTGAGGGGCGTAATATTGAAAAGTGAGTGTGTGTCCTGACTTTGGGAGTAACTAGAAGAAACTACCGGAGGATGGCAAGATATTTCAGTATTCACCCTGATTACACTTTAGAAATAGTTTGAGGAGCTTCATTTAAGGGAAAGCCATCATGCGTCGTTTGGCCATATTCCCGTAAGTAAACACAGGAAGAAGTTATTTGCAGTGAGCAAGACCCCTGATATAAACAGGAAACACCACTTGGCCCGCGCCAAGAGTTCCTTATATGGTATTCCAAGAGAAGACCAGCTGCCATTAAACGGGGCGGCTAATGGGGATTCTAATAAAAAATAAAAACAATCAAACAATATGGTATTCCAATTGCGCTAGAAGGGTTTGTGTGCCTTTGTGTTCATTATATTTTTTATTTAAAAAGGGAAATGCAAAATCAAGAATTGCTTTTATACTTCTTGTGTACTTGCAAAATATGCTAAAACTATGCTAAAAAAGAAAAAACAATATCTAAGTTGTTATTGATTACGTTGAAAACTTTTCTGGGTCAACTCAAAGACCCTGAAGTGGAACTTGCACGTTGAGGAAAACAGCACAGATAAAACTTCAGTCGCCTCCAGACTGGCAGACCACAGAAGCATAAAGTGGGCTGGTGGGATGTTTGTACATGAGAATTCTACTGTGACCTTGTTAAATCTCTCTTTGCCGGAGAGGTCGAGAGTGCATCACTTTGGCTGTCCAGTCTGTGGCATCATCCTTAACTACACCGCGTTCACAATTATTACGCAAATTGTATTTCAGTGCCATAAAGGCAAAGAAAAAAAAAGTTTTTCAATGAAACTCATGGATGGTATTGTGTCTCAGGCTCTTTGAATCAGAGCCGTGGGAAGATATTTTAGTTAGGGGGTGCTGAGGGACAAAATTTACCCCCCAAAAACGCTTTTTCTGCGCATATTTCCTATTAATTAATATTGTCTGCAGTTCCCAAACTATCCACGAGGGGGTACTGCAGCCCCCTCAGCACCTTGGGTTCCCCCGGCCTTGCTTTGAATCACTGACATTAATCTCAGAGACCTGGGATGATTCGTTTTCAGGATAAGCCCAGTTAAGGGAAAAACTACTGAAAAAGGATGTTCCACATTATTAAGCAGATCATCATTTTCAAGCAATATGGGAAAGAAAAAGGATCTCTCTGCTGATGAAAAGCGTGAAATAGTTGAATGCCTTGGACTAGGTATGACAACCTTCGATATTTCATGAAAGATGAAGCATAATCAACGTACTGTTAAGAGATTTGTGGCTGATTCAGAGCACACACTGTAATAATAATAAATAATAGTAAAACAATGCTTGTCGAGTTCGCCGCCTCTTCTTTTCCCACTTTGAGGCACATTTCAAACACAATGAGAGTAACATAAATTAATTGTTAGTAGCTGCTTATACCGTGCAGTGTATTGATCATATATAGGCTACATATTCATTACAGCGTTCTCATATGAACTCATAGGAGCATCGACAAGTGACACTTGTACAACTCATTTGATCAAGTTTCTTTTACTCAAACATTTTAATGAATGCAGGTTCTCACTTGTTGAAGGTGCATTACAGCGACCCATGGTGCAGGACTGGCCACTGTTGGTTATTGCAATGGTCCATATATTACTTTTTCATGTTGACGAGACTCATGGACGAAGTCGGCTCCGAAAAAAGTCTCCATGAAACTTTTTTGTAGTGTTTTTGGCATTTTTCACACTCTATTTTATTGTGTTATTGTTGCTCTTTTGCTCTTTTTTTTAAATCACATTTTCTTGCATTTTCATTCTTTTTTTTTGTTACTGTTTTGACACTTTGACACTCAAGAAGATTTTAGATTTGGGTAAAGCCGAACTGGAGACAATGGGCTCGGTTCAGGTGGGGGTTTAGAGGTTAAGTGCGTTTAAATTATGTCTAAAATGAACGGTTCTTTTATGTTCAGACAAGAGTAAACTGCAGATAGAGGTTTGTCCACTAGTCGTCGCCAAAAACAAGCAGTTAGTCCTCCAGCCCAGTGAAGCACGAGCACAAACTTGAAGTAGCTTGATGGGAAAACCTAAGAAGCATCAGGGTTTTTTTGGGACATCAAAAGCATTATATTAAATTATGCCAAAATAAATAAATGATGCCAGAATGAAGGCCTTAAAAGTAATTTCAATTTCAATTCAAACTGGCATTAAATCTAAATGTCTTGAATACTTTAACTTAGAAAATACTACTACTAGTACTTTTACTGCTTACACGTCAAAAACACTAAAACCGTGGTCTCAATCTGT
This sequence comes from Gobius niger, assembly GCF_951799975.1. Taxonomy (NCBI): domain Eukaryota; kingdom Metazoa; phylum Chordata; class Actinopteri; order Gobiiformes; family Gobiidae; genus Gobius; species Gobius niger. The sequence goes on along the minus strand of NC_136858.1, from coordinate 3,202,502 downwards.
GCTTCTCAACCTGTGGGTCGGGTCTCAAAAGTGGGTGAGCCTTTCCTAGAAACATTTATTTAAAAAAAAAAGTCTTGACTGTTATTGGGTTGTTTCTAATCATAATTTCAGCTTTTTTTGGGCTAATTTTTCTGATTAAACAATAGTTTGTGATGAAAATAAAGTATTTCTTGGTTTATTATCCCAGAGTGAGTCCTGACGCCAAACCAGTTGAGAACCACAGCTCCAAAACAAATTCAGCTGCATTTCTGACTGATTTTTGCCTGTTGAAATATGCCAACATTTGTGACATTAAAAAACCTCCTAATTATTGACTATGAGTTGTTACCACGTGAAGAAACCCTAATTAAAGTATAGTCAGTTTAAGAAAGTATCACACTAATACTGTTTTGCGCTTTACGAGCCAGTGTTGACCTGAGGTATAGGCTGACAGAAGTGAGGATGGCTGAGTGTCTGTGCCATTATCCTTCGACAGGTTTTAATGACGCAAAGTTAAATATATTTGTACTTTTTACTCTGTACATCAGGGCCTGATTGATTAATGCCCATGTGAAGAATGGACAGTGTGTGTTATTTGCACGTGCACATCCCCAGGCAGTAAACTCATATCATTTCTCTCATAGAGCTCTTTTCCAGATGTGCAGTATCAGTTACTGTGACCTTTTTATTAGAGTAGTTATATCATTCAGTACTTTTTACTTCTACTTGAGTAATATTGTAATGAAGTATCTTTACTCTTACTTGAGTAAAAAAAAAAAAGTTGCTTGTGCCACTGTGAGTAAATTGTAAAGTTACAAAAGCTTCAAGTGACACAAGTGACAAATTCAATAACGAGTAATCTAACACATTACTTTATCCAGATCAGTAATCAGATTCAAGTTACTCTTCCAAGTCTCTGGGATTCCCGTTCAGTCATTTTCCTGAGTAAAAATATATTCTTGTTATTTCTCCCGTCCCGTAGAGCCTCATGGATGTGTCTGCTGTGGTTTGTCCACACTTAGATCCACCTCTTTAAGCACCTGCACATCTGTGACAATCCTGCTGCTGCTCTGTGTCAAATATTTTACTTTTTATTTATTTGTGTTGATATTCTTTATGCCTGCCCTTATAGCCTTATAGTTGCTAAGTTTTTATAGCTTTTTTAAATCTAAATTCTGTGTTAAATGTTTAATGTTGCACGATTGCACCGAGAACAATTCCTAGTTTGTGAACCTGGTCTCAATCACTGGCAATAAAAACTATTCTGATTCTGACAATATACGTCACATTTTCAGCTTGAAAACGACTCACGACATAAACAATAGAGGAGAGAGAGGAACTTTCTGAATGTGTGGAGCTTTGTTCTAATAACGCGAGTATCGGCAAAGCCAGATGTTATTTCCATTTTAAGATGACGGAGATGATATAAAGTAATTTCTAATCTAACTTAGTTCATTTTAAAATCAAGTGATTAGTAAAGTAACTTACTTTTTAAAGGGAGTAATCAGGAATCTGTAATCAGATTACTTTTTTCAAGTACACTGCAAGTGACACATAAAATATGTATGCAGTTTGTGTTTTCAAAATCAATTCAAATTCAACTTTATTTTTCCCGTGAGGGAACTTCATTTGTGGTCTGGTACTCAAACATCTCCAAACACTCCAAACCAACTATACAAGTAAAAAGATTAAAAAAATAATAATAATAATTCATCAATAGAAATTGATGAATTAAAACAAATAAATAAATAAATTCATTAATCAAGTTAAAAGACTTGGAGGCCCAGGCCACGCTGTTCTCTAATGTCCATGTCAGAGTCTGATACCAGGGAAGAGAACCTCCTGCCAGACGGAAGCAGCTGATGCTGGTCATGGAGGTCATGACTCGAGTCTGATGAAATAAACCGGCCCTTTTTTAATGCCATGCCCTGTGGGGCTCCAACCATATATATAACGGTATATATAATATATGACTCAGACTTTTACTCTCAAACAGTTACTCTCAGTTCTCAAGTAACATTTTTCTTTTTTTTTTACTTTTACAGGAGTGTTTTTACTTTTACTTCAAGTAAATATTTTGGCTACTCTTTTTCAGATCATTTACTCCATGTTAGCCACAGTTACATCTCCCAGACTAATGATAATAATGATCAGATGGACCAGGGCATAAAATCACATTGTGCTGATTTTAAGTCACAAATGCACCTGACTTAGTATAATCAGCCATAGCAATTCCTACTGTAGTAATTCCTACTGTAGTCATTTCTACTGTAGTAATTCCTACTGTAGTAATTCCTACTGTAGTAATTTCTACTGTAGTAATTCCTACTGTAGTAATTCCAACTGTAGTAATTTCTTCTGCACACACAGCAAATACTTCTGTCCTTTACCTTCAGCAGTGATTTGTCTGAGAAACTTTACCCTTCACAGTGATAATATTTGAGCAGTAGTTTCTTTTACCCCAGTAATGAACTGAACTTTGATCAGTGCTAAAGTATAATCATCATAAAGGCGACGCTGTAAAAACAGGTCAGGCTTTGTTTACATTGTCTTTGCGTCACATTTTTTCCCCTGGAGGAATTCTGTCGATAAGAAACAAGTCCACGCCTGACGCAGGGCGCGGCGTCGTATAAGTCGTGTTTTACTGCAGTGAGAGAATACATCGGGGTTTTTCAGGTCGAGGGAGCTCCAAGGGAACTTAAGGGAGCTTCAAATCAGACAAGGCCCCGTAAGGTTTAGGAATCAAAACCCGGATCTGGGGCTCAGGTTTAGCTTCAGCAACACCCAAAGAATCAGCTCAACATCCGAACGACCAGGTTATTCCATTAAAGGAATTCCTCTTCCCTAATGGCACGGGCATATTCCAAGATGACAATGCCAGGATTCACAGGGCTCATCTTGTGAAAGAGAGGATCAGGGAGCATGAGATGGATCTTATTGACACACAGTGAATGTGCTGTAATCAAAGCTAAACACTGCAAAAAGTGGATTCTAAGCAAGTAAAAAATGTCTTACTTTAAGAAATAAGTTCTTATTTTTTCCCTAAAAAGTAATAATGTCTTCCCTAGCAAAGTTTTCTTGAAAAAAACAAATCTAGCCATTTCTTGTTCAGATATATATATTAAAAAAAACATGCTAACTTTTCTTGTAGCAAGAAAGAAAAACTTGTTGAATCTTCTTCAGCTTTAGACAAAGAATATTTTTTTCTTATTTTAAGAAAAACTAAGATCAACAACTCTTAATGTAAGAACTGATTCTCACAGAGAGATAATACATTCCATTCTTTAAAGTGGGCGGCTCGGTGGCACAGCGGTTAGAGCCTCAGCTTCACAGCTCGAAGGTCCCGGGTACCACTAAAAACATGTACAATGGTGAATCCTCCAGCAGGTGATTCTGACCATCAGCCTGGCTCCACATCATGGAGATGGGTCTCCGGGCGTGGACAATATTTTCCTTAAATATTAGTATTTATTAAGAACATTTTGCTCAAAAATGTGTGTAATTTAGAACATTTTACTTAAATCAAGCAACATTTAAGTAAAATACCCCTCAATTTTTCACTAAATAAGAATGTTTTCCTTAAATTATTCCATTTTCTGAGGACATTTTGCTTAATTCCAGCTTTTTCTTTGCTTAAATTTACTGTTTCTTTCTTGTTTTATGATGAGAAAAATATTCTAGAAATAAGAATTCTTAGCAAGAAAAAAATGCTGACCCTGGGAAAAATGTCATCTTATCTTATAAAAATAGCTTGATTTGTACTTGAAATAAGACTTTTGATGCTGATTTTGACTAGGTTTAGACTCGTCTTGAAATAAGATTGCCAATGGAACAAGCATTAATTTGCGCAAAATAAGACAAATTAACTTGAACGCTTAAAAAAAAGACAAAAAAACCCTGAAATGAGACAAAAATGGTCAAAGACAAGAATAATCTGTCTAGTTCCATTGGCAATCTTGTTTCAAGATGAGTCAAAACCGTATCAAAAGCAGCATTAAAAGTCTTATTTCAAGCACTTTTAAGTCATTTTTGTCTAAGATAAGATTTCATTTTTTCCAGTGGACCCCATTGGCAGAATTTTTTCCTTAAAACAAGACAAAATGTCTTATTTTAAGATTTTTTTCCTTGTTTTTAGAAGGGGACTTTTTGCAATGAAGACACTACAACCAAATATTAGAGCTGGCAGTATAAAAAAACAAAACATTTATAATTATTATTTTATTGGAACTATTTCTCACCCTTACACTACACTGTGTCAGGACTCACACTGATATTCTGATTTGAAAGCCAGTTTAACTCATCTATTTAAAGGAACAGGCCACCGTGTTTCCATACTGAGATGTGTTCTTACGTGAGCTTAGACAAGTTGACCTGTCTGCAGGGCCGGATTCAAGTAAAATGGGCCCCGGGGCTTATGTTTTTCAGGGCCCCCACACACTGTACAATGAAAGGATAAATGAATGGATTTGTTTGATTTTAACATGCAGAAGTAACTTGCTTTATAAAAAATTAAGAATTTGTCAATGAATCGGTTGAACATAATGACCCCAATTTGACCTCCGTGGCCCCTCGCGGAAGAACCTTTGCTACAGCCAGACTGGTGGGGGGGACACATTTAAAAGTGGGGTCTGGGGGGCCTCCCACAGAGATTTTTATTATTTTAACGGTGCAATTAGGTCATATTTTTTCGCAGTGTCAACTCAATGAAAATAGCTCAGATCTTTGTTTAGACCTGGTTTAGTCCTGGTTTAGTCTTGGTTTAGTCCTGGTTTAGTCCTATAGTTTAGACCTGGTTTAGTCCTGGTTTAGTCCTGGTTTAGTCCTGGTTTAGTCCTGGTTTAGTCTCGGGAACAAAGTCATCTGATTAAGCCTTACATGTGAGGGAGCCTGCAAAGAGAGAGGGAATTCTCTCCTTTTCTGCTTATGTCAAGGGCCCTTCAGCCTGCCGGGCCCCTGGGCTTGGCCCCTGTAAGCCCCTGCATAAACCCGGCCTTGCCTGTCTGGTCTTTGTGCCCGTGGAAGAGCTTGGACGCTTCCAACTTCACCCCGTTTGGAGCTATAGAAATACACTTGGAGAGGCCAAATGCTAACAACATCTTTCTGTCTGTTTGTGTGACTGAGGGCACGCACAAAGACCAGACAGGTACACATCAACTCGTCTAAGCTCAGGCAACAACATATCTCAGTATGGAAAAACTGCAGACTCAAGGTCATCGTGGAGATTGGTTAAAAGCATCGGTGATTTGATAAAAACACTTGTGATTAGACAATGATAACATGAACTGATTAAAAAAAAAAAAACGATTGTAATGTTTATATGTGCGTTCATACATGATTAAAAAAGCTTTAATCAAATCACATCATGTTCTTTTTCTTTGGAACATGCAGTGAAGTAAAAGAAAGAGACTTAAAGAGACTAGATGCAAGTTGGTCATTTTATACTCACTACTGCCACCTCAGGTCATACATGTAACTGCAGCTTCTATATGAAGCTCGCGCATGACGGCACTTCAGACCCAAAGTAACACCAGTGGGCCAATTAAAAGTGGGCCACGGGCCGCATGTGCCCGTGGGCCGTAGTTTGGACACCCCTGGTTTATTTGGTTGGGACAGTGCATATTAATGAAAATATATGGGTCTCATGCATGTAAACAAGCCACACTGGAATTTTAGCCTTAAGTTAATTTCCATCCGTCGTCCCCCATGCGCACTCTCAAACACACTCTCATTCCTCCTGACCTATTGTACATGTTTTTAGTGGTAGGGGAAACCGGAGTACCCGGAGGAAACCTACGCAGACACGGGGAGAACATGCAAACTCCACACAGAAAGGCCCCGTCCAGGTGGGGATCAAACCCGGACCTTCTTGCTGTACGACCGTTTCCTTCGTTACTTTCCACCACTGCTGTTATCGAGCCACAGGACCATAATTTCCATTCGGGTAATTCTACTTAAAGGCACACTGTGTAACATTTTGGACCACACTGTTGCCAGCTATACAAAACCTGCTCATAACGACCAGCTCGACACAGAAAATGCGAAGTCTGCAGTGGGTGATCAAAGAGTGGGTTTGGATCAGAATGCCGCCTGTAGTCGACGTCTTCATGGAGACGAGCTGGTACAGTTAGAGTCAGGGCTGAGGACAGAACACACAGGTTTGGTCAGTTTTTAGGTATTTGTATTATGAAAACAACCTGATAACAGTCATATCACCAGAATCAAGCAGTAGGCCTATACTTTTATCTATGAATAAATAGGCTATTGAAAGAAATGTTTGCTGGAAAAGGCTCACTGCTCACTGAAAACTTGTCTTTCCATCACTTAGTGAACTGATTTACTAAAGCCCAGCTCTGGCTTTAAAATGGAGGTTATATGCTGGACACCTCCTTGCCTCTTTCTGTCAAGTGACAAGTCGATGATGAGAAAAGAGGAGGAGGCTGCGGGGCGTCAGGGTGACACGTTTCTGAAAGTGGGTGGAGCCAACTCCATAAACAAAGCTCCCAGTATAAAAAAGTCGGAGCTGCCAAATACTATAACAGTAACTTCACCTCAAAGTCACCCGGTCCTGAAGCTCATCAGATCATTTTCACGGTTTAGTTTGGCTGTCTCGTGCGGTGGGTGTGGCCCGGTAACAGCGCGTGCGGGGGTGGTGTCACCTGTCGGAAAAAACACTTACCTGCGCGCGCTCCTGGCAGGTGTCCTCCCCCCCTCTCCCTCTCTCTCTTTCGCGTCTCTGTGCGTGCGCTGCCTGCTGCCATGGGGCTGGTGCGCGCGCTGCTGCCCGCGTGCCTCTGCCTGTGCGTGGCCGCTTGGGGTCTGTGCGCGTGCGTGTGTGGCCTATGGGGGACGTGGTCAGGGGTCACGGCGGCGGGAGCGGCGCTGGTCTGCGGCGCGCTGTGGACGTGCGTCAGGAGCCGAGAGGAGACGCTGCTGCCCGCGGCCGGGAGAGCCGTGCTGGTCACAGGTAGGACTTCTCCAAGGACTCAGAGCAAAGGGAAATATTTACTCAGAGTAATGAGGTGACTAGGCCTCCACATGTGTAGACAGGCGCGTGGGAAAATGCTCCTGCAGCGTGCAAGTTTGATTTAGTGTCTGTTTCCATGACATGAATTATGAGATACCTTAAAGGTGCATCATGCAACCTTTTATGTGGAAAGAAGCATGGTGCATTTACTGTCTATCATGGTGGTCTCTACAAAGCGCCAGGATAAATTGTTTTGTAGGTTTTCCGGGTGCGAGGCTCCAACAGCAGCGAAACCTTCCAAACAATTGATCCTGAGCGTCCAAGAGAAAGGCACCATGCTGACCACTCATGCAGCTGCTTGGTCACTACAAGGTCAAAAACGCACATTAAAGGAACTACCTGAAATATAAAGTAAACGAAACACAGAGGTGTGTAGAGTAGCCACTGGTGTAGAAGTAAAACGTAGTGACACAATCTTGAGTAAGAGTACAAAAACATACTTGGAGACAATGTTACTGTGGGTGCTGAGTAAGCTTAAATCCGAATAATGTTTCAACAAAACATCTATTTTACGCTTCAAAACCGTACAGATACTTTACTGATAGGCGACTCTAATATTACTCAAAAAGAAGTAAAAAGTACCATAGGAAAAAACTACTTGCAAAAGTACAGTTAAATCCCCTCCTGGAGCCGCCACCTTCACGTGGTTTGAGCCTGAATGATCCTGGGGCTCTGTTGTCGGGGCTTCGTGCCCCTGTAGGGTCGCCCAGGGCAAACAGGTCCCAGCCCGGTCTGAGAGACCACCAGGTCTGAACCGTGAGGCCGACCGTCTGTGGACCCACCACCTGCAGGTGGCGCCGTAGGGGCAGGTGCAATGTGCTTTGGGCAACTCCAACGGTTTCCCCGATGGAAGAAAATGGATGGATTAACTTTTTTTGCTTTATGAGATAAAAATGCAAACCAGTTTAAAACAGTTGCAAAGCAGATTGAAAGAACATGTACTATATCACAGTACCGGCATACAGCGCCCTCTAGTGTGGCTATAAAAAGTAATGTGACCTGGTCTCCCCATGGCCCCGGTCTCCCCATTCGGAAGCGTCCTGATCTCACTTGCGTATGTGTTATTGTTTTCGCATTGTTTTCTCATTTCAAGATAATTTCATGTTTGTGCAATACATGGATCACGTTATTTCGTGATACAAATTTATTATGAAATAACATGATGTTTGATGATAAAAAAATATTAGGTACTAAATGATACCATTACCAACCCAGGTCTGAGCCAGTTCTGTTCTCCTCTGGCCCCGTAACGAGCCATATGGAATAAATGGAGTCTCAGTGATCAGGCTGTAAAACGTTACTGGGCCTGAACAACCTTTCCATGTGCCGACACCGACCCGCCCGCACATACAGGCACACTTCCCGATATTACGCTGTGGTCACTCCTCTCCCTCCTGGTCAAAAACACTGAGGCTTATAGACGTGAAGCGCAGAGAAATGTCCCTCGGCACCTGGAGAGGAACGTTTCACTGCAGCAGGAGGTGAACCATGAGGATTCCAGAAGGAGAAGGAGAATCCAGTTTGCCTCGTCAGGCTAATCCGAACGTCCTCATGCAGCGCGTAGTCTTTCTTTCTTCATGCGAAGAAGAGGCATCAGAGCGAGAATAGTTCACCAGAGGTCGGCCACGTTCACACCACACCCTCTCCGACGCAGAGGGCGGCTCAGGCTCCAAGACCTCCTGGTTCAGCCGCAGTCGGAGCGGCTGTTCTTAAAGTGCTGCGGTCAGATTCACACTGACCCTAAAGTGCTGAGAGTCTCTTTAGGTCGACTTAACTACAGCCTGTGTGAAAACGCCCTTAAAGACTCACACCAGCAGATTGAAGAACAGTTTTTACCACCAAGCTGTTAGCTTCATCAAATCTGTTTTTATAAGCTAAAGGGACTATACAGAGTTTAAAAATGTTAAAACTAAGCATTTTCCTCCCCCTACATGTTCCAGCCATGTCCTAATGTGTAGAATGAGCTCAGACCTGTTCACCACAACTGCCTCTAAAATCCTGCACTGTCGCTCAGTGTACAAAGTGCTGTCATGCACGAGCTTAATATAGAGGCTGCAGTTACGCACAAGACCTGAGGTGGCAGTAGTGAGTATAAAAAGACCAACTTGCATCTAGTCTCTTAAATTAAGTTATACTTTATTCATCTCTGCAGAGAAATGAGTTCTCTGTTCTCTGGGCGACCTGTAGGACAGTGAGCCAGCGTGGGCCGCCGCTCAGGGACCCGTCTCCAGGCTGGTCAGAAACACCTGGCTGGAGGATTCCCCTATTGCACATGTTTTTACCACTAACCTACGCAAACACGGGGAGAACATGCAAACTCCACACAGAAAGGGCCCGGCCAGGTGGGAATTGAACCCGGGACCTTCCAGCTGTGAGGCACGAGAGCTAACCACTGCGCCACCGTGCTGTTTTATTTATGAGACTTCGAGAACCAAACAAGTTTCATTCTGCCTGTGTATAATGACAAGTATCTGTTCTATTCGCTCGCTGTATGTGAGTCCTGCCGCTGAGTGAACCACTTTGTTTAAAGTCTCTTCTTTCAGAGGGAGATTCACCAAACCCACAGTCAAACAACTGGTTAGAACTCTCTTAATCCCTTAAGCTACACCTGAAGTCTGATCCAAGATGTTTTCATGCTTTGTTGCCCTGTCGTCACTTTTTTACATGTTTTGGTTACTTTTTCATTGCGTTTCTTTAGTGCGTTTTTGTAGCTTTGTTGTGGTCTTTTTTGTCACGTTTTTGTTGCATTTTCATCTTCATTTCTGTCTCATTTTGATCCTTTTTCCTTTTACAAGCGCTTGTGCCGCACAGTCCGAAGGTCCTGGGTAGGGATGCACCGATACCGATAACAGTATCGGGTATCGGGCCGATACCACAGGCTTGTACTCATACTCGTACTCATTCATGAGGTCCCGATACCAGAAACCGATACCATTTGACGTGCGGCCAGTGCACCTACGAGGCGCAGCTCTCAGCTGAGGAGAGAAGAAGCAACAAACTGGAGAATTCTTTAGTGGAAATACCATAATCCACATAGAGCTGACTTTATTACAAACTGCGCTCTCTAAACCAGAGTCTGAGCTGGATTTAACCAGAGCTAAATGTTGTTAGCGCTGCAGCGTCTGCAGTGTTTACAACATACAGGCTAACGTTGCTAACTAGCGGCTACCGCAGTTTTGGCCATTCTGACGCCGTTTTAAGCCCAGGGGTTTATTCATCTGAAAAACTAACCCAGCGACTAAAAAGTCCTCAGAAAATCCAAATAAAAGACACACAGCATGTTTATATTGAGCGAAAATGAGCTGCAGCAGAACAATGAAAACGCTGTAGCTACTCGCTAAGTTGCTACAAAACACACGAGAAAATCCACACGGAGCTTAAGTAAAGACGAAAAGAGACCATTTAAGTAACATCTCAATAATATCGTTAAATAAAAATAAATGAATAAAGCACAGGAATTGGGGAGCTTTTGGACATGGGCTTTTCTGTCTATGATGGACGGTGCAATAAAAAAATAAAAATTATATTGAATGAAAATAAAAATAAATATATAAATGGCATCAGCACAATTCTAATAACTGCTCTTAAATGTGTAGCCTACTTAAGGAAATGTAAATGAGTAAATTTGCTAATTACAAACCAATCTGCTGTGGAAAACAGTAAGAATGTTGAAGAAAATGCCTTGTACTCGTATCGGTATTCGGTATCGGCGAGCACTTAAATCCAAGTACTCGTACTCGTATCGGTTTTAGAAAAAGTGGTATCGGTGCATCCCTAGTCCTGGGTTCAATTCCCACCTGGACAGGGTCTTTCTGTGTGGAGTTTGCATGTTCTCCCCGTGTCTGCGTAGGTTTGTGGTAAAAACATATACAATAGGTTAGGGCTGCGATTATTCTGTAATCGATTAATCCATCGACTATTTTTACGATTAGTCGCTTGGCTATGAATGGTGTAGGAAAATTTTATTTTTTCTATTTTTTTATAACATAAAGCTAAAGTGGATCCGCTTGAGGACGTGTTGATGGAGTAAACGTAAAGTCAATGTTTGTTGGAGGCTCTTGGTGCTAATTCTGTTTCTGATTGGATGAGACACAAACAGATATTCATGAAATTTACAATGTACAAAGTGAACTACATACACTTGCTATAAAAACAAAGTAGGTTTTCATCAAAAATACTACATTTTCATGTTATTTTTGCTCTATTTGAGTCTGTGTGAACCAGAAAACGATTAATCCATTACTAAAATAGTTGTCGACTATTTCAATAATCGATTAGTCGTCGATTAATCGATTAGTTGTTTCAGCCCTACAATAGGTGAATCCTCCAGCCAGGTGTTTCTGACCACCAGCCTGGCTCCACATCTGGAGACGGGTCCCTGAGCGGCGGCCCACGCTGGAGCTCACTGCTCCCACAGCTCGCCCAGAGACACTGAGGACGGGCCAAATGCAGAGAATGAATTTCTCTGAGATGAATAAAGTATAACTTAACTTTATACCTGGAAAATAACAGGAGAAAATGTTACTGTGTTATTGTTGCTTTTCTTTTGTTATTTCTTTGTTACTTTTCCGGCACGTTTGTCACTCTTTGGTTGAGCTTTCATCCTCGTTTTCGTCTCCACTTTGTCATTATCGTGAGGAGGGACAGAATGTTGTTCAAGGGAGTTGAAGTTTTGAACACTTCAAAAACATGTGTAAAACTAGTTACATACTTTTGTCATCAGGTGCTTATTATTATTCATGCGTCTGATGTGCAGATTGCTGAGAAATGTGAATGATCGGGTGTGACTCTTTCCCATGAGCTGAACTGGAGTTCTAAAATAGCTTTGCTAAGAGAGCGAGACGGCGCCTCTTCTTTACACGCAAGCTTTAACCTCTTAACTCCCACCTGAACGGATTCCATTTTCTCCAGTTTGGCTTTACCCTAATCAAAAAGCTTCTTGGGAAAAAAGAACCAAAACAGCCACAAAAAAATGAGAAGAAAACAAGGATGTATTGTAAACTCAACCAAAAAGTGACAAAAACTCAACCAAAAAGTGACAAAAACTCAACCAAAAATGTGACAAAAACTCAACAAAAAAGTGACAAAAATTCAACAAAAAAGTGACAAAAGCTCAACCAAAAAGTGACAAAAACTCAAACAAAAATGTGACAAAAATTCAACCAAAATGTGACAAAAATTCAACAAAAATGTGACAAAAACTCAACCAAAAAGTGACAAAAATTCAACAAAAATGTGACAAAAACTCAACCAAAAAGTGACAAAAATTCAACAAAAATGTGACAAAAACTCAACCAAAATGTGACAAAAACTCAACCAAAAATGTGACAAAAATTCAACCAAAAAGTGACAAAAACTCAACCAAAAAGTGACAAAAACTCAACCAAAAAGTGACAAAAACTCAACCAAAAAGTGACAAAAACTCAACCAAAAATGTGACAAAAATTCAACCAAAAAGTGACAAAACCTCAACAAAAAAGTGACAAAAACTCAACCAAAAAGTGACAAAAACTCAACCAAAAAGTGACAAAAATTCAACAAAAATGTGACAAAAACTCAACCAAAAAGTGACAAAAACTCAACCAAAAAGTGACAAAAATTCAACAAAAATGTGACAAAAACTCTACCAAAAAGTGACAAAAATTCAACAAAAATGTGACAAAAACTCAACCAAAAAGTGACAAAAATTCAACCAAAAAGTGACAAAAACTCAACCAAAAAGTGACAAAAATTCAACCAAAAAGTGACAAAAACTCAACAAAAATGTGACAAAAACTCAACCAAAAAGTGACAAAAATTGAACAAAAATGAAAAAATTAAAAATAAATTTCAAGTTAGGTGCTACACAGGCCTATATAATAGCCAAAGAGGACAGAATGCATTTTGTTTAGGCGGGTGGCAAGAGGTTAAGAATTTACTCAAAATATTAAGATTGTTTCTAATGTCTACTATTGACAAATAAACATAATCTCACCTCCAGACTAGGGCCTTTTCAGCGTCCGATACCGATATGACGGGGGTTGGCATGGCCGATGGTTATTTGAAAGATTTTTCTTTATCTTTCAAATAGCCTATAGTTAAACATTTAGTGTTACATTAATAATCCTGTGTGCGAAGCTTCTAAACGTGTCAGTGTTAAACTGTGACAGCAGGGGGCGCTGTATATTTATATGTTTAGTTGATATAGCAGCTGCATGAGTTCCAAAACAAAAACGGTCAGTCTCTGGGCCTAAGTGTCTAAACGCATTATTTGTGTGTTTGGTTCGTACTGCCCCCTACTGCCCCCTGCTGCCCTAAAAAGGTATTGGTATCGTCCCACAAAATATCGTGATATATCGGAAAATCGATATATTGTCACACTCCCAGTGGCAAGTGCAGGGTCGTGGAGGAGCGGGGGGTGAACATGTGCACTTGTTGCGGCCGCCGATCCGAGCCACAGCGGGACCGGCCCAGGCTGTATCTCCTCCTCCCTCCAGACACGAAGGTGGGGCTCAGGGTGGGGCCGACAAAGTTCCCAGCCTGACCCGTGAGAGCCCACAACACCCACAAGTGCTGCCCGCAATAAACCACGCCCCCGTCGACCTCTTCTCTCCTCATAAACACCGAGCGGCGCCGGCACAAAGTGAAACAGCAGCAACTCTCAGAAAACAGCCATGGGGTCAGAGCAGGGGCGCACAAACGTTTTGTCTGAAACAAAGTGTGAAACACATATAACTGCAAATAATAAGTCACTTTATTTTTTTCGGTATATATTTGCATTTGATTGTATCCACGCAAATAACATGTTACTTTAAAACAAATGTTGACTATGGCGAAATCCTAGTTTTAGTTTAACAAAATCAACAATTGTAGCAATATAGTGCAAAATGTAAACAACACAGTTTAGCCTTCAGTGACTTTACCTCAGTCATTTGTTAACTCAGAAAAAAATGCCACATTTGATCATTTTGAAAGTGTCAGTTCAGCATCAATTCTTTTATAAGTCAATTTTGAACATGTAGCTTTGTTGATTTCAACAAGCTTTGCAATAACAGTTGTAAAACTGAGAAAGTTGATGTTACAACGCTCTGTGATTGATAAACACCAAGACACCACAACAGTGTTTCCTTAATTTTGCGAAAGGAGTGAAACAGCGCCCCCAATTTGTCGCTGGTGGCCAAAATGTGTACTGCATCCATATTCACCATTGAGAATGAATTGGAGAGAGAGTTGTATTAACCAGATGCGTCGCAAAAGTAGGTCACCCTCTGGCGGGCCCTACTGTGTGCACCCCTGGGCTAGAGTTTGCGCCAGTCTGTGCCAGGCACAAGATCTAGCCCTATATCTCTTATGGTTCAAATGATACACAAAAATCTAAAACATAAAATATGTAAAATAGGTGAACAAACTGGTGACCGTGAAATTTCTCCGCTCCCCTGAGGCCTAGGAAGTTGTGTTGGAAGGGCTCAGACTGAGCCTTTTCCAGTGCAGAAAACGGGAAGTCTCTATCACGTTTGGTTCCGGAGATATCGGCCGATAAAAGGCTGATATCGGCTATCGCAGATATTAAAAATACGGTGATATATTTGTCGGGCCCGACTCCATACACAGAAAAATGTATATCGCTTTGTATGTTAGCTGTTGCTAATCCCTTATTAACATTTCCGGGAAAGTACTTGATTATTTTCCTGGTTCATGATGTCTGTGTTCTGTGGTTGTTGAAATCCCTCCTGCCTTTCTCTGACAGTTGACAAAGTCAGGAGGAAAGGAATGCTGAGCAGTTAGCGCTTTGTGAGTTCAGTTCAGGTTCAGTTGATATTTACATTAGAAACATTATGCAATATTGCAGTGGGAGGCGTTTTGTCACATGACTCACAGTAATCTGATTTTTTTTCTCTAGTCGTGGAACAAGATTGGTTTTGTCCTCCTCCAGTTGAAGCAGCGATTTAATGAGGAAAACTTTAAGAATGAATTTGGACGACAACTGACAGTTTGAAGTTAGTATCAAGACCCTGAAGCTGTGAGATCCCTCTCTGCTCTGCAGGACTTTGTTTGGGTCAGTCTGGTTCACGTCTAAGTCTTAAATGAAAGTTGTGTTTTTAGTCTCTTATTGTGTAGGAATGTGTGTGGGTGGATGTGCGACTACGACAAAGGGTGGATGAATGAATGGATCAAGTCGTGCTAATGTTGTAAATGAATTATAGAAATGCAGAAACTAACACTAGCCGTAAACTGTGCATGGCTTCAGCTGCTCACCTGGTTTTGTAATTATGTTTTATTGCTCAGACCTTGTCAAAATTAGGGATGATACGGATGATCTGATACTGGTATCGGATATCGGAGCCAATACCAGAAAACATATGACAGGGCTGTTCATTTACATTTTACTGGGCCAGATTTCTCGAAGGTCATTGGTAACTGGGCCAGTCATTTGGCGAAGCTCCTTCCCCACCAAACATATTCATATTTTTGTGATAAATTAATGAGAATTTCATTAACATCATTGCTCAAATAGAATGAGGAAACACCGGGAGCCTGGGCCAATGGAGTGAGTGAGTGGTTGGTGGTGGTCGGAGGGGCCGATGGCACAGACTAGTTGCCTCGCTTCCGTCAGTCTACCCCAGGGCACTTGTGGCTACAACAGTAGCTTACCACCACCGAATATGGCGTCAATGAATAAGGACTGCTTTTACTTTGCTTTGAAAAACTTAGTAATTCAGGCTTGTAAAGAGCAATACAAGTGTTATAATGTTATTGCTCCTCATACATGAGACTGATCAGTCCTCAAAGCACCTGCAAGAAGCAAGAAGGTCCCGGGCTGTTTCACCTGGACGAGGCCTCTTTGTGTGGAGTTTGCATGTTCTCCTCTTGTCTGCGTAGGTTTCCTCCGTGTTACTCCGGTTTCCCCTAGCACTAAAACATGTACAATAGGTGAATCCTCCAGCCAGGTGATTCTGACCATCAGCCTGACTCCACATCTGGAGATAGGTCTCCAGACGCAGCACTGCTGTCGCACACAGATCCTTGTCCCGTCGAAGGATGGGTCATATGCAGAGGTCACATTAACCTGAAGACCTTAACCAGGACAGCAGGTCTCTCGCTCCATCATGGCTTGGTTCCCAAATCCCGCCTCTGGTCATAGATGATGGAGCTTCGAGTTTATGTTCATAAATCCGGTGTAACTTCTTCCAAGCCTGTGTGCAACATCAGGCTCTGGTCCTCGAGCAAACGTAATCGATAAGAAGTTTGTTTACTCGAGGCAGTTTGATCTTCAAGAGGGAAAGAAACGTCACCGCAGAAGTTCCTCCGGTCACGTTGCCCTTTCACTTATTATCAGTGAGTATTAGATTAAGTTGCTGTTCTTGCTGGAGGAGTACGTGATAGTATGGATTTTATTTCGTCATTCTAATCTGAGGAAGGATAGATTGTTTATTCAGATCTCAAGAAGCACAGCCTGGCTTCTACCTTCCGCCAACCATTCCAAAGGTTCCCATCCAGGTTCATAACCCTGGCCCTGGTTTTCGGGCATTGACAAGAGGTATTTGTGTCATGTTTTTCAAAGTACTACATGAAGTCATTATTCATTCACTCCACACTCATGGCAGTAAGTTACTATTGTAGCCACAGCCACCCTGGGGCAGACTGACCATTTACCACATGGCTATAATATGCTGTTTATATCCTGATTTTTGATTATGTCAGTGCCCTCTGCTGGACACGTGTGAAATTCTTTCCTTTTTTAAATTTAAGCTGCCCCCTAGTGGCTGGAGTGAGCAAACTGGTTATACTTTTTTGTGGGCCGCGACCTTGACACATGTGGTTTAGAGGTTAAATATAAATTTCTGTGACGCTCAAAAAGATGTTTGTCTTGATGAACAAACAACAGAAGTGCAGTGTTGGCTTCTTGACATTAAGATATGCCCAATGTTGTAAACTTGCAACTTATATTATACTTTTTTTCCCCATATTGGTGCAAAAACGTTTGGCCAAAAAAAGGTCTTCATTATGATTTTAGATGACGTCGTATCACAGTTTGTTTTCGTGCCATAGACCAGTGTTTCCTTTGTAGAACACCGATGTTTTCCGGGTTCGTTGACCTGAATCCAGCCTTTTGTCGTCTAAGATTACGCTTCATGTCCCCGGCAGTAAAGTTTGTGTCTCTGGGAAAAGGGAGTGTCCCGCTGCTCTTGTACAGTATGTCACTGCTGTATAATGACTCAGCAATTATAGTGTAACTGAAGTGTTTGAAACAGGTCTTTCTGGACTGAATGAGTTCATCATTATTTACGGAACGTCTACTTTGTACAGTTTGTTTTGTGTGTGTTCCTTGTTTGTTACTAAGTGTTGGAAACAGTTCTTCCTTGATAATGAGACTCGTTTAAATAGATTGGGGTCACGGTGGCGCAGCAGTTAGAGCTCAGGCATCGCTGCTAGAAGGTCCCGGGTTTGATTCCCGGACGGGGCCTTTCTGTGTTTGCGTATAGGTCTCCTCCAGGTACTCGGGATTCACTGACCACAAAAAAACATGTACAATAGGCAAATCCTCCCATGGATACATGTGTATATATGTACATCTGGAGGCGCCTGTCTCCTGCGGTATCGAAGGATGGGTCAAATACAGAGAACATACGCTCGGACCCGGGAGTGGCTATAACTAGCCGAATGTTCAACCTGGATCCTGTGAAGAGCCACAAAGACACCGACCATTTGCGAGATCCAGGGGTGGTTGTTATTGTGATTAAATATAATGTGATCATTATGTTTAATCACAATAAACTATAACTTTAATCCGGGCCTTTTTCTTTAGATTTAATGGTTTTACTCCTCACCAAGACTGAAATCCATGTATATTAAATAAACTGTTCTGCCCCTCCTGGAACCGCCACCTTAACGTGGTGGAGGGGTTAGAGCACCTGAATGATCTTGGAGCTCTGTTGTCGGGGCTTCGTGCCCCTGGTAGGGTCTCCCAGGGCAAACAGTTCCTAAGAGACGGGTCAGACAAAGAGCGGTTCAGAAGCCCCTTATGAGAGACCAACAGGCTCGGTTTGAATCGTGAGGCCGTCCCTCTGTGGACCCACCACCTTCAGGAGGCGCCATAGGGGGCTGGTGCAATGTGATTTGCTCCAACAGCTGCCCCCACGACCCGGAGACGGAAGAAAGATGGATGGATGGATGGATGGATGGATGGATGGATGGATGGATGGATGGATGGATGGATGGATGGATGGATGGATGGATGGATGGATGGATGGATGGATGGATGGATGGATGGATGGATGGATGGATGGATGGATGGATCCATCCATCCATCCATCCATCCATCCATCCATCCATCCATCCATCCATCCATCCATCCATCCATCCATCCATCCATCCATCCATCCATCCATCCATCTAGGTTCTAACCGGGCTTGTTGGTCTCTCATAAAGGGCTTCTGCTTAAATAGACTAAACTAAAAACTAGACGTGTGTGACTGTGAGGGCGGATTAAGAAAGTACCGTTATGGTTTCTTCAAACTGGTTTCCGCCCTCGGATCAAAGAATATGTGGCCGCGGCCCAACAGACTGCCGCTGGCGCACGCCACAGACACAATGTTCATGCTGTCGTCAGAGTGAGGTGCACCACATTCTCCCCGAGGCGTTTTTGCTGAAGTCTGTTGGATTAATGACTTCTTCGTTCTTTACTTTGATTTGACAAGAATGAGCCACACCTGCGCTCTATCAGCTGCACCAGAACCAGACGTTATCTCGCAAACACATGACAGCAAAAGGAAGCACGGTCAAGTCCACATTGTCTCAAATAAACAAAGCATCCACTTTTTAAGAGTTTCTGGTAGGTTTTCTCAGCTAATAGACCCTTTCACCACAAAACAATTGATCCTGGAGGGTTATACAGGCCACTGTGGTTGAAAGTAAAAGTGCCATGCTGACCAATCATAAAGCAGCTGGGTAACAATAAGGTCAATTACGCATTTGTTCCTTTAATCCTTTATCGATCTGACAATGGAGAAATTCACTTGTTAAATCAGCTCTAAAGAAACACTCAAGTAGTGCAAAAAAGACAGGAAATGTGCAATCAATTAAAAAGTAAATAAAGGTATCTTATGTACTAAGAATGCGAATAATAACAATACAAAAAAATAAAGTTAGAGCAGATTATAAAAGATGCCAGCAGTGCGAATTCTTTCAGTCTTGGGGCATGTAGAGTTACATTGATACAGAGATTAAAATTAGGTTTATACAGGGATTATTGCACATAATTTTTGCATAGTCATTATTGCACATGTTACTTGTACAGTCTGACAGCAGTGGGGATGAAGGACCTGCTCCTTCTTGCACTGAGGGTGTCTCAGTCTGCCACTGAAAGAGCTGCTCAGCTCCTCTACAGTCCCGTGCAGTGGGTGGGAGGTGTTGTCCATGATGGAGGTGAGCTTTGCAACACCCTCCTGTCCCTCACCTCCTCCAGAGTCCAGGGGCAGCCTTCCATTACGCACCTTTAAAACTGGCAGATGATGCTTTTTTAATACCCTTTTGTTGAGTTCAGAAATGTCCATGTCCACTATCTCCATTTATTTCTTAATTTAAGTAATATACTAATAATAATAATGCATTGGTTTTATATAGCGCTTTTCTGGACACTCAAAGACGCTTTACATTGCACTATTCGTTCACTCCATACTCGGTGGTGGTATGCTACTATTGTAGCCACAGCTGCCCTGGGGTAGACTGACGGAAGCGAGGCAACCAGTCTGCGCCATCGGCCCCTCCGACCACCACCAACCACTCACTCACTCACTACATTCGCTAGGCTTCCTGGTGTTCCCAAACGGTCTCCCATCCAAGTACCGACCAGGCCCTTCCCTGCTTAGCTTCCAAGGTCTGACGGGATTGGGCATCGCAAAGGCGGTATGTATATATACAGTTCTATAAATGTATCTCTTTAAACACCTAAATGCAATAGAATGATTAATGACAGATACAGTAAAAACAGCTCACAACAGACCCTGTCTGTCATTCTAGTCTCGTCAACCAGACTCCGCTTCTTTACAGAAGAGGGTCTGGCAACACTCCATTGAGCGCTTTCAAAGGAAGTGACGCAGTGATATGGAGCCTACCGACCAATCAGAGCAGCTCCCTGAACGGGCGTCATGTTGTTGCACCTTTGTTTTGTAGTTTTTCAACACAAGCAACCACTTCACGTAATGCTCCGGTATGCTTGTATTCTTAAGTTTTTCTGACATAAACGACAGAAGTCATTTACTGAACTCTGTGTGGCAGGAGCGCCATTGTTAATGTCCGAATGACGACAACTTTCTTGTCGCTGTTTCTGTCGTCACATCCGCTATGTTCTCATTGGCTGCTATGCGCTTCGGTTGTCCCACATTAGTCCCGCCTCAAGCAGTAGCTTTATACGACAGAGTCGCCAGACTAGTCTCCTGTTTATTAAATCATAAACATCGGAGATTAGTTTGGATGCCAGGCTACTGTCATTCAGACTTATTATCCCTATAGTGAAACCACTGTGCTACGCTAACAGCGCTGGGTCATTTAAAGGTCACATACGGCCCAATATCAAGTTTTTTTTTTGTGCATAAAAGATGCACCTCCATCCATCCATTTTCGTTCGCTTTATCTGGGGCCGGGTCGTGGGGGCAGCAGTCTCAGCAGAGATGCCCAGACTTCCCGACACCAGGCCAGCTCGGAGACATAGACCCACCAGTGTGTCCTGGGCCTTCCACGAAGCCTCCTCCCAATAGGGCATGCCTGGAACACCTCCCGCGGGAGGCAACCAGGAGGCATCCGGAGCAGATGCCCTAGTCACCTCAGCTGCTCCTTTCAACATGAAGGAGCAGCAACTCTACTCCGGTGCGCCCAGACACCCTGCAAAGGAAACTCATTTCGGCCGCTTGTATTCGCGATCTCATCCTTTCGGTCATTACCCAAATCTCATGACCATAGGTGAGAGTGGGAACCTAGATCGATCGGTAAATCGAGAGCTTTGCCCCGACTCAGCTCCCTCTTCACCTCGACAGTCCGATACAACGACCGCATCACTGCTGATCTCGCACTCCATCCGTACCTCACTCACTTCATGATGCACCTTTAAAATCTATTCTCTGAGTGACAGGAAATGATCAAATCAGTTTGATCATTTCTTTATGGACAAGCAGAACATGCAAACTCCACACAGAACCTTTTTGCTGTGAGGATCCCGGCGTGTGAACGACTGTGGCTACAATATTGACTCTACAAAATTAATTACTGCTTGGAGGTGAGAGGAGAGTTGTTCTTACAAGTTTGAAATCAGTCGTATTTCTAAAACTGGAAAAACTGGATTCTCTTCAGCACACGGGCGACGCAGGGCTTTGATTTACTGATATTGTAGGTTCTAAAGTGAAATGATTCCGGCCTGAGCCTCGATGCAAAGTTCATGCTCCGAACATCAGCGCAAGGATAGATTGAGATTTTATTCCAGACACTATTTGCACTGATGATTTGAAAGCATTTGTGTCACATTTTTTGATTCCACTTGCTGTTTTTTCTTTGCACATTTTGACCCCCGCTCTGCCCTCTCCAGGCTGCGACTCGGGATTCGGTCACGCCTTGGCCCTCCGGCTGAGCGGGCGTGGCCTGCACGTCTTCGCCGGGGTCCTGGACAGCGAAGGCGTCGGGGCCCGGAGCCTGAGGGAGCGGGAACCTGAACACATCACAGTTTTACACATGGACATCACCAACCTCGAACACATCACGCAGGCAAAAGAGCACATAAAGGAAAAGCTGGGAGGAAAAGGTGAGTTCAGTGATTTATTCAAACCTTTCTTATACATAAATCTAGTTTGGGAGGAACACACAACGTCATGTGTGGAGGACAAATGGAACAGCAGCATCAAAACCCTCTCCTCACGGTGAGTCTGGAGCAGGAGCATCATGGTGTGGGGCTGTTTTGTTGCCTCAGGGCCTGGACAATCTGCTGTCATCAATAAATAAATGAATTCACGTTTATCAGGATATTTTGCAGAAAAACCTGAGACATTCACAAAAGTGTGGATTAAGTAAGTGAACCCCTGTATTAAATAGCTGGTTTTCAGCAGCAATAACTTCATCCAAACGTTTCCTGTAGTTCCAGATTAGACGCTCACAGCGATAAGGATGAATCTTGGACCATTCCTCTTAACAAAACTGCTCTGCAGTTCAGCGAGATTCAGGGGGTGTACTCACTTATTCCACGCTGTCCTGTGAATGTTTACATGTTATGCAGAGGCGTAGCTTGCCATGAGGCAAGGCTGCCTGGGGCCCCAACAGTCAAGGGCCTCCATGAACCAACCTGTTATTCAGAAGCCAGTAGTAAACGCATGATACACACAATCTTCCTAATGATTTTGGTGATGCAGTTCCGTCATCTCTCCACCAATGCTCCATGGCGCTGTTCATCCCCATCCTGCTGCTTAGCCTTTTTTCCTTAAACCCTCCCCTGCGCGTGCTGTAGTCGGGCCAAATAATATCATTTATGACCTGATCCTCTGACCAGACAAAGCTCTGAGCTCCCTCTGCAATCTCAGGTGTTTTCTTTTCTTTTTTCTTTGTGAATTTAGTTGGTGCAGCTTATATTTAGGTGCGCTCAATAGTGCGGTACTCTTAGATTTCTGACCTGAGTTTTCGGTTTTAGATAGAGAGCCTCGAGGTGGCTGATCACACTTTCTCTCTGTGGGCCAAAAACAATGATCTCCGTTTTGTCTGAGTGTAGCTGACTGATCTGTTGGATGCAGTGACAGAGTGAACAGGCCCATGTTCACCTGCCGTCAGTGAAACATAGATCTGAGTGTCATCTGCATAGTTGTGGTTGGATCATTACTTCCATTAGAAGTCACGCTCTGTGACCGCCCTGCCTTGAATATATAAAAGTCATTTGCTTGATCGTAAAATACTGTTTTCGTAACAGGCCCTTGGCATTCATCTGAGGAACACCGAGTACTTCACCCATTGTCTCTCGGGCTTCATGTAATAAACCCTCTGGTCTGAAAGTTTAGAGGAGCAGTCTCTCAACTGACAGATGAATTTATGAATCATGGTTAGTTTTATTAAAGTTTATTAATGATTCTGTCATGTCGTACATAGCTAATAGATTTACGCAAAAGCCACAATTACACGTTACAGATACAAAATGCTTCCCACGCTCAACCTTTGAATGAACTAGCTTTCCTCAGTCAAATTCTCCTTTGGTTTATGGTTCTTTTGTTATTTTCTTAAAGAACGCTTTCCCCCTTTTGGTGCAATAAAGGTTTCATTCAGTCATTTCATTCATAGATTTGTTAAACTGGCTTTCAAATCAGAATATCCATGCCAGTTCTGTCACCTTGTCACCGTGCCAGGTTAAAAAAACATGTAAAAGTTCCCTTAAAATAATAAATAATAACAATTAACACATTGAGTGCTGCGCTGTGGGATTTAGCTGTAGAGTGCAAACAATCTAGACCATTTTTTATGATATTTGAGGCACCAGAGCTATTCTTTTTATGGCGTGTGCACTTAAACAGCCTGGCTCTCGGATTGAAGACTTTAACAGGATGTTTCTCAGTCGTCCTTGGATCGATTTTGACCATTTAAAAACTCAGAGTAATGTGGCGGCTTTACGCCTGTTTGCTACAATGGGTTAATGGGTTTTATATTGGTTGTAGCGCCTTTAGCATTGATTACAGCACATTTTCAAAAGAGCCAGTGTATAATTTTTTAATTATTGATGATCGGAGAGTGTGACCGCTGTGTAAAGCCTCCTCCAGCACATCTCAAAGATTCTCAATGGGGTTCAGATCTGGACTCTGTGGTGAGCGATTCATCTCATGCTCCCCGAACCACTCTTTCACTATGTGAGTGAGTGAGTGTACTGCAGGTCTGGGGGCTCTTGGTGCCTCTTCATTGTCTCAGAAGAAGAAATGTGTAGGTCTGAAATGGGTTTAGCTGATAAGCTGCTTCTTCAGGACCAGTATGGACTCTTCAGCTGAAC
The DNA here is from genome assembly GCF_951799975.1 of Gobius niger. Lineage (NCBI taxonomy): Eukaryota > Metazoa > Chordata > Actinopteri > Gobiiformes > Gobiidae > Gobius > Gobius niger. The sequence goes on along the minus strand of NC_136858.1, from coordinate 3,178,518 downwards.
CCTACCATCCAGTAAACCAATGTGGAACACAGAAACTACAAATGCAGTTCGCAGAAAAAGGTAAAAAAAAAAAATGCGGCTGTATCGAGAGGGAGGGAGGTTGCTGCCTGGATAATGCTGTGACTGTCCATCAGTAACTCACTGAAGACACAGCTAAAAACTCAGAGAACGAGAAAGGAAGAGCAGAAGAGCAGCGCCTCGTGAGGATCCACTCGGAAGTCATGTGATGCTCGTGTGCATGTAGCCCATTGAAGCCACAGCTGCCCTGAGTTAGACCTTATGGTGACCTTATTGTCACCATAAGGTTAAGGTTAAGGTATACTTTATTAATCCCCGTAGGGAAATTCATTCTCTGCATTTGACCCTTCCTCAATGCCGCTGGGGCGACCTGTAGGAGCAGTGAGCTGCCAGCGTGGGCCCCATCTCCATGATGTGGTCAGAAACACCTGGCTGGAGGATTCACCTATTTAACATGTTGTTAGTGGTAGAGGAAAACCTACGCAGACACGGGGAGAACATGCAAACTCCACACAGAAAGGCCCCGTCCCTGGTGGGAACGGAACCCGGACCTACTAGCTGTGAAGCCCGAGAGCTAACCACTGTGCTACCGTGCTGCCTCTTGGAATATGCAATGCAAGGCTGGCACATGTGATGTCTGCTGGTGCTACTTCTGCGGAGGTTTTGTCACCACAACATTCACAAAATTCCTTTTGAAAAACATTGAATTAGCGCAATATTTAAACAGCTTTCTGGAAAGAAGACAAAAAAGGAGGTCCAGATCTTTTGAGTTTGTTTTATTTTTTGTCCGCGGCCCAATACCTTGTTTTATGCAAGGTTTGGTGCAAAATAATACCTTATATTTGCCTTAATATGGTTCGAAATGATACCTGTGAGATGTGCTTCAATATAAAAGTATGTACAATGTCAAGGATATGTCTTGGTAATAGCGCTATCACCAACTTTAGATGTTCCATATTTGACTTGGCCTTCTATGTTTTGAGCTCTCTGGTTGTAGTTGGATGTGTCTATGCAATGAAAACTACCATGTATTCAATAGGTGGTGTTTTCTCCGTAGATGTACTCTAATGCATTCCACATCACAAGCTAGTAATGTATCTCCAGACTAGCTGTGTTTTTTAATCTGAATTTTTATTTGTCCATCTCAGGCAACACATGACTTCTCACTGTCTGCCCTAATCGGTCGAAACGCGTTGGTGTCCCTCGAAAATAAAGTATTTTTACTTATAAGTCGGTTGTGCCTCGGACCTTCTTTTTTGTCTTCAGACCTAGCTTTTTGGCGTACGGATCCTGGAAGAGCACCTGACTGGCTAAGATACCTAACCCACAGCAGCGCTCACTCGCCCGCTCACTCGCCCGCTCACTCACAGCTTTCTGGAAAGATCAGGCATTTTTATTTATTTTAAGATGAAGGTTTCCATTTTCAGTGGATCCAGGCAGACATCTTTTTCAATATTTATCTTTGAGAAAAGTGTAGCTGTATATTTTTACTTTATGTTTACTTTATGTTTGTTCAGCATTATTATAAATTATTAAAATTAGTGATTTTCGCAGATGACACAAACATTTTCTATTCTAATGACAATCAAAGTAGTTTAGTAACTAACATAAACCGTGAATTAAGGAAATTAAAAATATGGATGGACAGTAACAAATTGTCCCTCAACTTAAATAAAACAAAAGTAATTTTTTTTGGTAATTATAATGGAAAACTAGACCCAATAAATATAGATGGTGTTGACTTGGATACGGTAACAGAAATTAAATTTTTAGGAGTCACCATTGACAGTAAATTAAGCTGGAAAACACACATACGACACATACAAGGTAAAGTCTCCAAAAGTATCTCAATCATCAATAAAGCCAAGTTCTTTTTAAATTACAAAGCATTGCTTTTATTATATGGTTCATTAGTTTTGCCATATTTAAATTACTGTGTGGAAGTTTGGGGAAATAATTACAAAAGTTCATTACACCCCCTTGTTATACTCCAAAAACGTGCTGTAAGAATCATACATAAAGTAGGATATTGTGATCACACAAATATATTATTTCTGCAATCTAAACTGTTAAAAATGTATGACTTAATTGATTTTTCTACTGCTCAACTTCTATATAAAGCTAACAACAGTGTGCTACCTGCGAGGATACAAATGCTTTTTACACGCACAGAAGGGGGTTATAACCTGAGGAGGTGTGATAACTTTAAGATTCAAGCAGTGTCTTCCACTAGAAAAAGTATGTGTGTGTCTGTATGTGGAGTTAAACTCTGGAACAAACTGGGGTCAGAGCTCAAACAATGTCCAAATATTCAACATTTCAAATCAAGATATAAAAAAATTGTATGGACAAAGTACAGGAAAGAGGAAATGGGTAATTGACTGTTAATGGGTTTTGGAAAGTGCTATATACATTAAAGGACCGATCAAGCAAATGATGAAGTTTATTATTATTATAATTACTGTTGTTGTTGTTATTATTATTGTTATTATTGTTGTTATGAATGATTATTATTATTGTTATTATACGACAGAATCTATAACTCAGTTATGGCTATTGCTGTTGTGTTATTATCATCATTATATATACATAGCAACCTATGTCTTATTCTTGAATCAAACAAAATCGATTGAGTCAGTAGTATTGGTATTGGTGCTGATGGTAATAAAAAAGGAAGTAAATTCTCAGAAGTGATAACATGTACATAACCGTGTGTTTCTGCATTCAACATAACTCGTAGTACAGGGCAGGCAAGCGGGGCCGGCTGCTCGAGGAGAGCATCGTCTGGCAGCAGACTCCTAAATCTTGTCTCTTTTAATGCACAGCATAGGACACTTAACACATGATGGACCGGTTGCTTGGGGGCTGCCCCCCTCTGGCAGCTGGTCCAGCACAGAAGAAATGAAAACATAAGAGAAAACAAAAAAAATAGACAACAGAACCTTGATTCCTTTTAAGTGCACATCATTAAGATTAATATTGTTACCATGAGCATCGATCAGGCAATACAATATATTTCATGAATAAATGCAGAGTGTGTTATGTATTATTCATGCACATTGACACAAGTAATGCTACATGGGTTGTGATGATGTTGATGATGATGATGATGATGATGATGATGATGATGAGGATTATGAATAACAGTAATACTAACATGGCCATAAATAACGCATAAGGAAAAAATAAATAAATAAATGTATACACTTGTTATAAAGTGTAACATACTGTGATTGTTGACTTAATGTAATGCATTGTTGCATTTGATGTAAATATGTAATCATATGTTATTATTGCAACCACATTATTATTATTGAAGTGAATAGGGGGTGGGAGTTAATAAGCTTGTCTTCTTCCCACTCCTTTTCGAGCTTTGTAATTATTATTATTGTTTTTTTTTCTCACTTTTGTGTCTGTTTTGTGTAGCTCGAAATAAAATATTCAATCAATCAATTATGCACACAGTATTTTACATATAAGAAATGAAATTGTCTGGGTCACAGCTTCTCGTCCTGGTGCGTCCTGCCTGCATCCCAGTTGAGAACCACTGCCTTACAGAGTTTACATATTTGTTGCAGGTCTGTGGGGCTTAGTGAATAATGCGGGGCTCCTCCTCTACACCGTGGACGCTGAGCTGACACTCACTCCCTACTTCCGGCGGCTGATGGAGGTCAACTTCCTGTCGGCTGTTACCGTGACCCAGGCCTTCCTCCCTCAGATCCGCAGAGCCAGAGGGAGAGTGGTCAACGTGTCCAGTCTGGCAGGTGAGGCCCCCATTACACTCATCATTACACATGTCCTTTTTTTCTGCAGTTTATTCTGATCGTGATCGCTGTGTTTCCAGCTGCGGTGCCGATGCCGCTCTTCGCCGCCTACTCCTCGTCCAAAGCCGCGCTCAGCTCCTTCTCCGGAGTCCTGCGGCTGGAGATGTTTCAGTGGGGAGTTCACGTGGCCACCATTCAGCCGTCAGGATTCAGGACAAGTACGAACCTTTACACCTTAATTCTTTAATGCTGCCAATACCTGGCTCCCGCTCGCTTCCATCAGCCTACCTCAGGGCAGCTGTGGCTTCAATGGGCTACATGCACACGAGCATCACGTGACTTCCGAGTGGATCCTCACGAGGCGCTGCTCTTCCTTTCTCGTTTCTTCTCTGAGTTTGTAGCGGTGTCTTAAGTGAGTTACTGATGGACAGTCACAGCACTATACAAGCAGCAACCTCCCTCCCTCTCGGTACAGCTGCATTTTTTAAAACCTTTTTCTGGTGGAGCGGAGAGAGCTGCGCATGAGGAAGGAGGAGCTGACCAGTGCAGGACACCACGCTCTGAAACAGGGATAAACCCTGGAGGCGGGGCACCGTTTCAGAGGATCAGAGGAGACTGAAGGCAGGTTCTCTGGTTTCCCCGAACTCCAAAATCACGCTCAGGTTTGGTCCACAATGGCGGCTCAGTACTGACCCAACACCAGGGGAAACTGAAGCTACATTCGCTTACCACCAACAAGGATGGAGTGAATGTAAAATTGTCTCACGTAAAGCGCTTTGTGACTATGTCTGTGAAAGGCGCTATATAAATAAAGTTCTTCTTCAGGTGACAGGATTATTACTTGTCGTTTTAAAAGTTTCCCTTGACAAAGGCCAAAACAGACGACGATGGATTTTTGTGGTTTCTCTCAGACTTTTGGTAATAGGAGAACCCAGAGAGCCTTCCTGCCAAATTTCACGTGACAGTGAACCATTGTTTGCCTGAACTGCCCCATGAGGATCATTTAACACCTTTGTGCTCCACTTTTACCAGAATATTCCCTATAGCGCCAAAGGTTAACTGCTCAGTCCCCTTCGTACGTTATTTCTTTTTAATGTAGTCAATAAAATGCCTGTCCCACACTTGTTCTAACCTCATTGGTCTTAGGTTAAACTTGCAAAACGTTTCCTTTAAATCAGACGAGTGTGTGTTTTTTTTTTTCTCAACCGCTCACTTTCAGCCATTTTTCACAGTGGGGAGCAGATGGAAAAGTGACTTAAACCCGCAGAGGCGCTGGACACCACTTATACACACAATATAATAACAAGTGAAATGGACTTACCGAATCAGAAACACACTTTAGTTGTGCATAAGCAGGGCCAGATTTAAGTAAAATGGGCCCTTGGGCTAAAGTTTTTTCAGGGGCCCCCCATATACTGTATGCCTGTCTGTCGGATTTCTCTCCATCTCTCTCTACAATGAAAAGATAAATGTTTTATTTTTTTATTTTTTATTTGAACATGCAGAAGTAACTTCTTAAACATAGTACTAGCTTAAAAAAATGTGAAAAAACAGTTTAACATAATGACCCCAATTTGAGTTCCGTGGCCCCTCGTGGAAGAACCTTTGCTACTGCCAGACTGGTGGGGGGGCATAATTAAAAGTGGGGTCTGGGGGTCCTCCCACAGAGATTTTTATTTTTTATTTTAATGGTGCACTTTGGTGCATTCTCATACATTTTAACAGACCAATAGGTACATATTTTTTCCCAGGGTCAACTCAATGAAAATGGCGCAAACCTTCTTTAGAACTGGTTTAGTCCTGATTTAGTCTTGGTTTAGACCTGACCTGATTAAGCCTTACATGTGAGGGAGTCTGCAAAGAGAGAGGGAACTCCTTTTGTCCTCACGCCCATGGGCCCTTCAGCCTGCTGGGCCCCTGGGCTTAGATTGGCAGCCCCTGCACTAATCCAGCCTTGCACATAAATTGCGGAGTTGAGGAATAGTTGCAAAGGAAATGGCGGATTGTTTGAATAGCTGTGGAAAAGTTGCACTTTATGCCGCACAGATTTAGCGGAGTTTACTTGAATTTGCGTTAATAGTTACGATCGAAACATCAGATGGTGCTGTAGTCTTACCGGTGTACATCATCAGAAAGTGACCGACTCTGAGGAAGACTGCAGACAGTGAGAAACGGTGTGGAAGAAACCACACTGGTCTGATCAGTTTCTCTATCCTCTCTTCTCAGAAATCTTCAGCGGCGACATTTCCCGTTACAAACAGGAGCTCCTCTCGCAGACGCCGCCCGAGGTCCTGGAGGACTACGGCCCCGGCTACATCTCCCAGCTGCCCGCCTCCCTGAGCACCATGTCCCAGAGTGCCGAGGGGGACCTGTCGCCGGTGCTGGAGGCCATGGAGCACGCGCTGCTCTCGCCCCGGCCCAGAGCGCTGTACTGTCCGGGGCGCGGGGCCTGGATCATGCCCTTCCTGTACTCGCTCCTGCCCAACGGCGCCTTCGACAAGGTCATCCTGCGGCTCATCAACGACACGTGTCGACCCGCGACCCTGGACAAAGACTGACGGGCTGGATGACTCAAACGTGCACATCCTCCAATCTGATTTTTGTATCGGTAGGAGCAACATTTACGTGATTAAGACGGTTAGCGCCCCCTCTGGGTCAAACAGAAGCTCTCGTCCATTGAAATGAATTGGCAGATTGGAGGAACTTCTATGTTACATCCGTTTTATTTGTTGTATCGATTTGTCTAAAATGAAAAGGCAAAGGAAGAGATTTGTTGCTTTAGACGATTAATAATGAAGTTATTTGCTTGTGTAACTTTAACTTTTATTCTGTCCCTTCTGTTTTTTAGATCGAATTAATACACTCAAAACATTAGCTGCCTTGTTTTTGGAGATTTCTTGTCCCATGGAGTTGGTACCTGCCCTTCAATTGACTTGATGACGCCACATTCTAAAACATGAACACGGTGTATTAAAAGAAAAAAAGGTTTTAAAGTCATTTACTGGTGTTGCCGACAGAAACCTCGGCTAAACTGTCTTTGTTTTTTTATTGTTTTTTTTTCTGTTGTGTTTGACTTCATGTATGTTTTGTATTGTTTCGTACGCACTGGCTGTTTTAATGATCCTTTATTGATTGTATGCCTTAAATAAATGTAAATATAATATATATTAGCTGCCTGTTGCTAACGTTAATGTGTATTTTAAAGCCGGGATAATTCATTTATTTTCTTGTAGAAGTAGAGTAAACTTCATATGGCACCATCTATACGCTTTAAATGCGACATTGTTTAAATATGGCGCGTTATATTTCAAATATTTAATAAAACTCTAGATCGTTGACGTGGCAAACATGGCGGCCATATTGTGACTGGCCAGTGAGGCTAACCCCAATAGCAGGGCTCTTCAGTTACTTTTTTCACAGGGTCAGATTTGTCAGAGGTCATCAGCCTCCCACCGCCACCAAACCTTTCATATTTTCAGGATAAATAGAATAGAATCGGGCCTAAACACATTTATTACATTTTATTATATTCCAGCATTTTAAAGCATAAGCTCTTAACCCCCGCCTGAACAGAGCACATTGTCTCCTGTTTGGCTTTACCTGAATCTAAAAGCTTCTTGAAAAAAAGCACTAAGATAGGAATGAAAACAAACAAAAAAAGTGTCAAAAATGCAACGAAAAAGTGAAAATAAAATTATGTAACAGTGACAAAAAAGTGACAAAAATGAAGTAAAAAAGTGACAAAAATTCAACAAAAAAGTGACAAAAATTAAGTAAAAAAGTGACAAAAATTCAACCAAAAAAGTGACAAAAATGAAGTAAAAAAGTGACAAAAATTCAACAAAAAAGTGACAAAAATGAAGTAAAAAAGTGACAAAAATGAAGTAAAAAAGTGACAGAAATTCAACAAAAAAGTGAAAAAAATTCAACAAAAAAGTGACAAAAATGAAGTGAAAAAGTGAAAAAAAATTCAACAAAAAAGTGACAAAAATGAAGTTAAAAAGTGAAAAAAATTCAACAAAAAAGTGACAAAAATGAACTAAAAAAGTGACAGAAATTCAACAAAAAAGTGACAAAAATGAAGTAAAAAAGTGACAAATTCAACAAAAAAGTGACAAAAATGAAGTAAAAAAAAAGTGACAAAAATGAAGTAAAAAAAGTGACAAAAATTCAACAAAAAATTGACAAAAATTAAGTAAAAAAGCGACAAAAAATCAACAAAAAGTGACAAAAAAAGCAACAAAAAAGCAATGTCCAGGCCTAAATGAAAACAACACTGATGATAAATTACAGACATAAATCTTCTGCTTTCATCTGACCTTTTGTGGATCCTGGGCATCTGCCACGTCTTGCCTAAACCTGTGGCGTCTGGGAATCATGTGGGTGAGATCAAACTTTCATTACAGAAGACTGACAGCCAAACAATCACCGCTTTTGTGACATTGATCCACAGGTACAGCGTGAGTCCGGCCAAGTACGCGTCCTACCCACACACTGTCACATAAATGATTTACGGACGTTTGCTTTGGCCTTTGTTACTCCGGTAAAGCCGATAAACATGTGTTAAATAGAAGCATTCATTTGATCAGGGGTGTTTTCATTGGTGAGAAAAAACACATTAGGTAGACCTTTAACGATAAAGAAACTTGAAAAAGTCTCCATGGGGTCTCCGCATGGTCTCTGAGTCGTCTCTGCGGTCTCAAACAGTTGTGTTTTTATTTATTTATTTTTTTTATCAACTTTTTATTGGTGCGATGCCGTTATTGCATTTACAATTTTATCAGTATACAGGCATATTCCCCCCCATTTCTTTTCCCCAATCCCCCTTGAGATGGGCATCATATCTGTTGAATCATCAAATGATACCCAAAAACAGATACACTGAAGGCACTTCCTTAAGGAAAGATCAAAACCGAACAAATAGAAATGAGAGCAAGAGAAAAAAATAGAAGATACATTTTTAAAAAAGGGCAAAAAAAAAAACAAAAAAAATTAACAAAAATAAATTAAAAAAAATAAAAAAAAAATAAAAAATTAATATAAAAATAAAATAACAAAATAATAAAATAAAATAAAATAAAATAAGACCCTGTCCAGGATATACAACCACCAGTGCATTGATATATTATTTGAAAATTGCTAATTTCCTCCGTCAAAAAGACATCTACGGAAATAGCAAAATATACATAAAGAATATGTACAATATGCAGAAACTATTCACAACAGGATACATACAATTATGTACAATGTACAATACTATACAGGCGGAAAAAAAACAAAAAAAACAAATGCAATATCTAATCCACAACCAGTAAGTAGTTTTATGTTGCATGATGGACCAAAAAAACAAAACATGGCATCATAACCATGGCAATAAAACTCATTCTGATTCTGTTGCAAACACTATTTGTTGTCCGCAACCTGTGAGACGTTTCTGTGACGCCCCTGTAATTTCTCTCAGACCTGTCAGACACCAAGGAGAGCTCAAAGACATGCGACCCTTTGAGATCTCCTTGGTGTCCTATTGGGACAAGGCCTGGTGTCGCCTCGGGGTCCCCCCAGAACAGCTGGAGGAGGTGTGTGTGGATCGGGAGGTCTGGGCATCTCTGCTGAGACTGCTCCCCCGTGACCCGGCCCCGGGTAAATCGGAAGAAAATGGATGGATGGATCATTAACAAGGCTAGATATTTTGTAGTATAACCGCTCTAAGCAAAGTGTACAGTCCAGCTGCTTCTATTTTGGAGGCCAACACAGTAGTATGCATTGGTTTTATATGGCGCTTTTCTGGACACTCAAAAACACTTTACATTGCATTCTTCATTCTTCATTCTTCATACTTGGTGGTGGCAAGCTATTGTAGCCACAGCTGCCCTGGGGTAGACTGACGGAAGCGAGGCAACCAGTCTGCGCCATCGGCCCCTCCGACCACCACCAACCACTCACTCACTCACTCACTACAGTCGTTTGGCTTCCTGGTCTTACCAAACGGTCTCCCATCCCAGTCCTGACCAGGCCCTTCCCTGATCAGGCAGAGCAAAGGCGGGATGACCACAAGCACATGCTAGACTTTTTTCCCCCTCACAAATCTGCAACTTTTTTCAGGCAGATTTGCAACTTTTTTTTTTTTTCCGTCACTAGATGGCCCCAATACACCGTCGTAAAAAGGTGACACAATATTTAAAGCAGGGGCAGCAGAGGGAGGAAAGGGGAGAGTTCAGCTTCCTGACAGCCTGGTGGATGATCTCGTGCAGAAATGTCTCCATCTGTCAGACAAACCACAAACTACCGCTCACAAAACAGAAGTCACCAGCTTGGCCTGAGTTTACCGGAAAAAAAAGAAACAAAAAACAGTTTCACTTCCTCGTCCACTCAATTTTCACCGTTTGGCAACAGCAGCCACTTCCCTCTGCAGAAACGTCCCTCTCTGCTCACAACAACAGCACTTCTAACAAAGAGGACATTGAGGAGCAAACAGACGAAAGGTAAGAGGAGAAATGTCAGAGTTATATTCTGTGAATGTTACTATTGAAGATGTGACGCTCAGATTGAAGCTGAGGAAACGGGACAATCCTGCTCTGAGTATTAATAATGCGCATTTGGCCTTAATGGTTCTATAGTGTGTATAGAGTGTTTAGTTCAAACACAATTAAAAAGGGATTTAGATGTTGCCATTGTCATTGACAGAGGTGGGCAATATATCGTCTAGAGCAGGGGTTCTCAACCTGGGGGTCGCAAGACCAATTTGGGGGGTCGCCAAAGCATATAGATAAAAATGTATATTTTAATATTATTATGATGGTGTTGCTATTATACTAGGGTCCCATTATTTGTTCTAAATTTGATTCATTTTATTTTAGCCATTGTTTTGATAAAAAATTGACGAAAAAAAAAAAAAGTGACAAAAAAATAACAAAAATGTGACAAAATGTGACAAAAAAAATACAAAAAATTGATCATAATTTGACAAAAAAATTACAACAATGTGACAAAAAATTGACAAAAAAGTTACAAAAATGACTTGAACACCCAACAAAAAAATGATGGAAAAAAATCTGATGATGTGAGGTAAAATATCCTCTCGGTTCAGGCGGGAGTTAAGAGGTTAATGTCCCTGTTTTTCCCATGGTCTGACCCAGGCGGGGGTCACGATCCTAATGAACTGTTTTAATGGGGGTCGTGGCTCCAAAAGGTTGAGAACCACTGCTCTAGAGACTAGCATCGAAACTGGTGTTTGGAAGAACTTACAATATCGAGTTTATTTCCAATGTCAAGAAATGTGAGAAAATGGGGGTAAAAAGTGTGGGGAAATTGGGGTGAATTGTAGGGATTTATCTTCAATCATTTTGAGAGAAAAAAATGTGAAAAAAAAATACAAATTGGGAAAACATGAGGGGGGAGGGTTGGGAAAAAATAGAGAAAAATTTGAAAAACACGGGGAATACATGGGAAAAACATTGCAAAAAAAAAAAGAAAAAAATCAGGGAGAACTTAAAGAAAAACAACACTTGTATATACACTTGGTTTCCCCAAATACGGCTTCATCATCGTTATCGATAAAGTCCCCACAAATACAGATATGTATTATTATTATTGAGATATGTATTATTATTGAGATACTTACTGCATTGACACAACCCTGGGGATTTCTCCTCGAGTGACGCAGACTGTGATGAAATGTGTGTGTTTTGTAGTTCTGATGAAATGGCTGCAGAAAGAAGCAACGGAGGAGATTCCCTCGAAGCAGGTTTGATTTTTAATTCTTTAAAACAGGACTCAAAGAAACACTTTTCAAATGTACTTGTTTGAGCTTTATTTGATCAGAGTAGAGCAGATTCAGGATCCTTCTGTGCGATGGTTTAGTCGTGTAAACCAGAGCACCTCGAGGACCCGTCTGTTTGGGAGTCGAACAGGAGACCTTCTTGCTCTGAGGCAGGAGTTTTAAGGAAATCATGGTGCATATGTGGAACAACTACAAAATAATTTATTTTAAATTATCCTTTGACTAAAATACTTTTATGAGGAATCTGCTGCCCTCTGTTGGCAACAGTAAAGAGTGAAGCTTGTATTGAATCCAGCAGCCTGGCTCTAAGCTGGTTTTCACTGGTGCTACTTGTTCTTCAGGTAACAATCATCTGCAACTTTTAGGGCCTATCTCTCCGGCCTGGAGATTAGTTGGAGACTCGAGGTGCCGCTGGCCACGGAGAGGTCTCCGAGATGTCACCGAGATGTCACCGAGACGTCCCCTGGAGATAAGGCCAGTCTCCAGAAAGTCTCTGTAAAAATTAACGTTCGATTTCAGACCGCATGGAGACAAGAAAAAGTCAAAGAGACTCCATACGACTCCGTGAGAGCTCCTTGGTATCTGACCGGTCCCGGAGACATTGCAGGGACAACTTTGCAAAGTTGTTGCAGCTGCTTGAGACCACATACAGTGGGGGAAAAAAAGTATTTGGCCAAAATCCAATAGAAAGTCTATGGGAAACTGACCAAATACTTTTTTTTCCCACTGTAGACCTCTTGGGGACTACACTGAAATGGAACCTGTTTGTTTCACAGAAACTACCTGGAGGCTCGCCTTGTCTCCGGGGGACGTCTCAGAGACATCTCTGTGACCTGCAGCTACTGTAGTTTCTAATCTGTTATGGTATTTTCTTTCAAAATATGACAATTTTTACATTATTTCATGTTTTGTTTCCACTGAAACATGAATCAGACTTTTACGCTAAAACGGTTCATCTGTTTCACAGTAAAAGTACTCTTATAATCTCACTTGAGTAAATATTTTTGGCTACTCTACCGTCCTCTGTACTTCAAGACTGAAACTTTTATGTGATGATACCTGGTGTGGAAATGTTTGAAAACCCCGGCTCTAAGTAACGTGAAACAGATTCTTGTGAAACATCCTGGACTCAAAGCTTTACGAAGATGAACAGTGAAGCCACTAACTCACCATTACGAACCCCCTGATCTTGTCTTTAGACCTGGTGCCCCGCAGCTCCAGTCTGACCACCAAGGAGCTGCAGCAGAACTGGAGAGAGGAGAAGAGACGAGAGCGCCCCCACAGTCTGCTGTTTGAACTGCCGTCGTACAGGGTCGCGGAGACGATCTTCAGCAAACACGTGGTGAGATGGAGATTCAGAGCTGTCCTTTCTCTGCATTTTCATTTGGTTTGGACAAAACGCACTTACCTGTCATTGTACAAACTGCTGCCGTACCTACTAACCCCTCTCCTCCTATTGGCCCTTCTCCGTCATGCTCTGAGTGAGTGACAGGTGGACTAAACCAATCATAGTGAAGGGTCATAAGAGGCAGATAGTCGGACTGACCAAAGCCACAATGGCCGTCATGCTTGAAATGAATGAAAAGGAAGAACCAAAGTCCTGGTCAAACACTGTACACATCCATCCATTTTCTTCTGCTTTATCCGGGGCCAGGTTGCGGAAGTAACAGTCTCCAGCTGTTCTTGGGGGGGTCCTGAGGCGACACCAGGCCACAGAGACATGGCCCCTCCAGTGTGTCCTGGGCCTTCCCCGGGGCCTCCTCCCACTTCCCAACACTTCCCAAGGAAGGCGACCAGGAGGCATCCGAGCCACCTCAGCTGCTCCTGTTAACGTGAAGGAGTTCCTCTACTCCAGAGTGACTGAGCTCTTCACCCTGTCTCTAAGGCTGCGCCCAGCCACCCTGCAAAGGAAGCTCAATGGGCCTGTATCCATGATCTTTGATCCTTTCGGTCATTACCCAGATCTCATGACCATAGGGGAGGGAAGGAACGTAGATCGATCGGTTAATGGAGAGCTTTGCCCCCTTACTCAGCTCCCTCTTCAGTCACCCACAACAGTCCGATACAGCGGCCGCATCACTGCCGACACCGCAACAATCCGCCTGTCGATCTCACGCTCCTCTTGAACACGACCCCGGGATACTTCCCTCAGCTTGAGGCAGGGACTCCCCACCGAGCTGGAGAGGGGAAGCCAAGAACCATGGCCTTGGGTTTGGAGGTGCCGATCCTCATCCCGGCTGCAAAACGCCCCCATAAACACAATAGTCAGGTCAATAGCAATGAAACAATCCAGAAACTGATCATTTGTGCCAATCCATAACTTCTTCTTCTCTCATGTTACTAACCAAGTTCATTTGTCAGAAGATGGGGCTGTTTTTCTGTCTGTACTCTGCTAATGATGAAAAGTACCCTATATTTTGGCGTTCCCTCGATCATAAATACTCTAATTTCTTCCTCAGGTGTTCGAGGTTGTGATCATGCGCGCCGGCAGCTTCGACTCCCATCGCGTCTCGGTGGAGCGGCGCTACAGCGACTTCTTCAAACTCCACCAAACTTTACTGCAGGAGTTCAACGAAGAACTGGACGAGATCACGCTCCCCAAAAAACTCCTGACGGGGAACTTCAACCCGGAGTGCTTACTGGAACGGCAGCTCGCTTTGCAGGACTACGTCGCTAAGCTCTACGCCAAAAGATGCGTGCGCTACTCCACGCATTTCGCCGACTTTTTCACCGACCCGGAAATGAAGAAGGCCCACAATTTGCTGAGAGCCGGGCAGTTCAGCCAGTGCTTGCGTCTCCTGCAGCTGGTGTTGGAGATCCAGGAGAAGCTGGCGCCGTGGCAGAGCGCTACGCTGACCGTGCACACGTTAGCGGCGTTAGCGGTGTGCTACAGGGATCTGGAGGAGCCGGAGGAGGCCTACGCGGCCGCGCACCGAGCCCTGCCCGCGGTGAGGAGGTACGGGCTGAAGGAGTACCGCGCGCCCCTGCTGCAGATGCTGGTGGACGTGGGGTACGCTCTGGGGCGCCCCGTGGCTCAGGTGCAGGAGGAGCTGATGGCGGTGAGGGACGCGGAGAGGGGCAGGGTGGACCATCGCTCGCTCAAGGAAGTGGTGGTGCACAAGTTTGTTTGAAGAGTGAAATAAACAAGCTTTCCTGCAACGCGGCGGAACATTTCACCCAATGAACGGACTCGAACACAAGCGTTTATTTATTTAAGTATTTATTCGTGAAGCCCAATGCATTTGCTTGGAGCGGGACATAAGGTAGCCAGACATCCAGTTTAGCCTCTTAACCCCCATCTGAACCGAGCACATTTTCTCCAGTTCAGCTTTACCCAAATCTAAAAGCTACTGCAACAAAGCGTCAAAATAGCAGTACAAAGGAGGGTAAAAAGGACAACCCAACAGTGAGAAAAAAACGCAGCAACAATGCAACAAAAAAGTTACGATCGGTTTTGTAGGTCTTAGCTTTCACATGAGGCATCACGGTGGCCTATAAGATATGAGCTCCAGAAGGTTTTAGATTTGGGTAAAGCCAAACTGGAGAAAATGTGCTCGGTTACGCTGGGTTAAGAGTTTAAAGGTAATATGGAACTTTTTATGTGAAAACAACAAAAACTTTGATCCTGGACCATCCCGAAGAGCACTGTGATGAAAAAAAAAAGTTTGGGTTTTCTCATTAAACAATGGACCTTTAAATCCATCCATCCATCCATCCATCCATCCATCCATCCATCCATCCATCCATCCATCCATCCATCCATCCATCCATCCATCCATCCATCCATCCATCCATCCATCCATCCATCCATCCATCCATCCATCCATCCATCCATCTTCTTCCATGCTAGCATGCTAACATAACTTCTAGCAGCATAGGAATTGCTTGTCATTTTTATTCTGAACCAACCCTAACCCTTATCCGAATGACCCTACCATAACCCTAATCTTGCTTTGTTTGTTTATTTATTTCAAACTTAATCTTAAGGGCCTGCAGCTTTCTATTATTGGCTGAAACCAACTCCCCTCCAGTCACCCAAATTGCCAATTGTGTCTTAATTTGTGTTTGACGACATCAGTTCTTATTGGCATTCGATTCAAGTTGTGCTGCATTTTTACTTTATTTTGTGTTTTTTTATTTTTTATTACATTCTTATATTAAGTCTTTTTGCGTGTCCTTGTATAAAATAAAGTTGACATTGAAGAAAGTTGCACCAACAGCTCAAAAACACTCACTTCAACCTGATGATGTCATGAGGTGGTCCACACAGCTTCACTGGACTCTTTCTTATCATTTAATTGCTCAAATGTCCCCTTTTTAAGTTGTCAAAAATACTGGCAGCCATTGTTTTCAGCTTTATATGATTGTAAATGTTTCATATGGACTTATTTGTATTATTATTAATCTTAAATTATAGCCTGAATGAAGCAAAACTGCGGTTCCGTAAAACACAGTAGTGCCCCTCCTCTCCAGCAGGGGGCGTATTGTTCATAAATCCATGACGTTCTTCCTCTGACGAGACGCAAATGCGGAAGCAGCGTGTGCGTCTGGGCTCTGCTGCTTTTTTCTGTTTTTAGGACAAATTGTGCAGAAAATAAAGTGTTGTGAACGATGGCGAACGACAACGTGAAGCTCTCCAAGAACCTGATGCGGATGAAGGTAAAAAAAGGATCACGTTTTGACGACATTTCAGCGGAAAACGCGATGATTCCGCTGTGTTTACTTGTACCGCACACAGGCTCAGTAAAAGCATGGCATTTAGGCTTGTGTAATAGGTCGTTTTAAGCTTTAATTTAGATTTTTGTTTGCTTTTTTATGTTAGTCTTGTGCTGTTGTTGTAAACAAAATGAGCCGTTCAGAAAATCTATTTTCTTTTCCCATCGTTTCAATTTCAAGTGAAGCGAAGTGATGGAAAGAAAAGGTTACAGGGTCATAGGTCATGAAACCAATGAGAAAGTTGATAACATAATATTGTTATGCTATCATGGTTATATTACTAAAGAGCTGTGCTGTGGGCCTGGAGCAGGGGTGTCCAAAGTGTGGCCCGGGGGCCAAATGCGGCCCTCAGACCAATTTTTGGTGGCCCTCTGCCTTCTTGCTGAATCAGGATACATCATCAGAGATGGTCCTTTTTATTTGAAATGTAATAATTCTACACAATTCTAACCAAACAACTAACCTTGTACTGTGAGACAGAGCTGGCATGAAGGTTTTGAGCATAAATAAAGGTGTGGGGCGCAATTTAAACCTCTGCTAGTCAAAGGTTTTGCGGCACTAACCACCGATCTATGGCCCTTCACCCTGCGTACGCTTCAGTATGCGCCCCCCCCATGAAAAAAGTTTGGACACCCCTGGCCTAGAGGATAGCTCCCACCTGCCCTCAACCAACTGGTCTGTATCCAAGGTCAGCCAGTGGATCAGGTGCAGTCCTGTAAACACCTGGGAACTGAAATAGACTCAGACTTTCTGACTTTTAAATCGAAATCCAAACTCTCCCGCATCATCACTCAGGCCTCAAAAATCACTGGTACGGCTCAGAACCTCTGTCTGAACTCTGCATTCGCTCGGTGCTGAGGAAGGTCCAGATCACTGAAGACCCCTCACATCCACTCTACAGCTCCTTCACACTGCTCCCATCGGGCAGGCGTTTTAAAGTCCCCCTCGCCCACAAAGACATATACAAGAAGTCAATTGTTCCAAAGACGATCTCCACTTTGAACGGTCACAAACAATAGTCTTATTGTTCATTATTGTTCTGTTGATTTTAAAATGTTCCTTGTGCTTTTATGGAAGCTGACTGTAGTAACCTCTTATCCGAAAAATGAGGATGAAAACGCAACAATAAAAGCAAAAACCATAAAACACGTCAATCACCAAAAGAGATACCAAAAAAAAAACAATGAAAATGCAACAAAAGGAGACGAAAACATGATTGACTCACTGTGGACCTGTGTGTTCAGTTCATGCAGAGGGGGCTGGACGCGGAGACGAAGAAGCAGCTGGAGGAGGACGAGCGCAGGATCATCAGCGACGAACACTGGTACCTCGACCTGCCAGAGCTCAAGACCAAAGAGTATGATCATGTTTTTATGAAAATCCAATAAACATCACCTTTAAATGGGGGTATTAGGCGACATTTGCACGTACCTTCACCATCAGCTGTTTTTACATCAATATTGCATTTTCTAACCAACAAAGTACAAGATGTGTTTGAGATCTTGACCAAATACCTGCAAAAATCACAATACCCTCTTTGTAAAATCTGCCGTGTGATCGACCTCCAAAGTGAAGCAGAACTGTGTAGATCTAACAAGGGTTTATTTTTATTCCCAGAAACCTTATTGTGGAGGAGAAGAGCATCGTTCCCTGTGAAGAGCTGAGATACGGACGCGTGTCGTTCATGGGCTTCAACCCAGAGGTGGAGGTCAGTGATGGAGGTCTGCATTTCCACCGGAGGTCACAGGGAACTGTGAAGCTAAATGACTGTGGGGTTTGTTTACAGAAGCTGATGGTTCTGATGAATCCGAAAGAGGAAACTGAGGAGGAGGAAGACGACGACGACTTCAGGAAAATGCAAACGGACGTCACAGATGAAGACATGGCCCTGAGGTACAAGGACCACTTTGTTTTTGTTTATTATCCCCCAGTTATGTGTTCAAGCATCATATCTTACTTTTGAGGAGAAGGTTTAGATCAGATGGCATCAGTTTTAGGCCTTTGCCCCATTCATTCCGACATTGTAATAGATTTGTTGATTCATAAAATATTGGTTATTGTTTACTCAATACTTAATCTTCTACTACTCTTCTACTACTTCTTCTACTTAATCTTTACTTTTTTCAGGTTAAGATTGAGTTTATTATCTCGGGAGTGAAGTTTATCCTCTGCCTTTTCTTTCAGGTACGAGAGTTTGGTGAGCAGCATGAAGAAGAAATTTGCAAAGAAACGAGAGCGAGCCGCAGTCGCCGAAGAAGATTTGAACCAAAACATAACAAACCCCAAAAGAGTGTTTTTAAAACCTCAGGACTGAACTGAAAAAAGCATGGGCTTTTTATGTGAAACTGAAAACATTTTTTATTTTTATTCTTAAAGACTGTGGTTGTACAGTTTATGCATGGATATTATATATCCCACTTTTTAAACAAAGAAAAAAAAAAGATCAAATGTATTGACTATGATTTTTGTGATGTTTGATGTGGTCATTAAATACACTTGTGTTACTCCTTTGTCTTTGAGTTTTGAAAAGGTTGGTTTTAAGGAGATGCTTTTGAGGCAGTGGTTCCTGAAAGGTGAGGACAGAACTTCACTTTGGTCCTGGTGGTGGTGGACTGACATGCTGCAATACCACCCCCTAGTGGCGACTCCAGAAGATTCAATAAAACATGGAAACCAATGGTAGCTTAAAGGAAAAGGCCACCGTTTTTCCATATTGAGATAAGTTCTTTCCTGAGCTTAGACGAGTTGATGTTCACCTGTCTGGACAAAAGATGTTGTTAGCATTTGGCCTCTCCCAGCATGTTCCTATGGCCCCAAACATGTACATGACATGTACGTATCAACACGTCTAAGCTCAGGTAAGAACATGTCTCAGTTTGAAAAAATGGTGGCCTGTTCCTTTAACTCCCACCTGAACCAAGCACATTTTCTCCAGTTCAGTTTTACCCAAATCAGGCCAAATGCAGAGACACATTTTGTAATGACACGTAAATGATCTTTACCTTTAATCTGCACTCATGTGTTTAGCCCATTTTGTCATGCATAGAAACACATATGGGTAAAATGATTATTATGACCAAGACATTTATTATGAATAGAAAAATGATAAAAAGTATAATGTCCATATAAATCACAGGCATCAGAGAAAATGCTTTACAGCAGTTTATTTCAGTTTATTTATGACATGATATAATGATAAGAAACACTACTGGATATGACGACATGACGTAGCTGACCCTTCAGCCAATCAGAGCGCAGGCTCAGCTGCCCAAACGCCCTCGAGCTGATTCACGCGTTTTCATTGGACGGAGCGAGTTTCCGTCAAATCTAGTTCAAAAACCACGAGCTAAACACAGCTGTAATGTTTTATCCTGTAATGAACTGTGAAAAACGACCTCAGTTTGGTCAGGACATTTGGCAGCACGTTCTCCAGAGGAACTCTGACCGAGACGCAGGACTTTGTGGAGAACAGCAGCGGAGCCGAGGCCAGACTTTACCGGGGTGACGAGAGGCGTTTCCCCACATTAGAGGCACTGGAACCCGGCGCGGATCCGAGGCTCGTCGCGGTCACCGGACAACCGGACACACGGGTGACACGGAGTCTGAGACACGAGGACGTTTGAGGACAGAGATGGAAGTGACAGGAGAGATATGGAGCTGGAAGTGAAGCATATGGAGGAGGAGAAGGACTCACGAAGACATCAATGGTGAGTGGTGCTTTGGTATCGCTGTTGTTGTGAGTAAAATGGGGATAACCTATAGCCTACACATATAATATAATATAATATAATATGAGAGTGTTGAACTGTGGCGCTGCTGCGGTTGGGGAGGTGTGATGGGTAATGGCGCAGAGCGCACTTGGAGAGCCTTTGGCACAGCTGGACGTTCAGTTCCTCCAGGTGTGTCAGGGCTGAAGACCTGGGACTGTTATCTGCCCTCACATATATTGGGGCTACTTTTACACGTTTGTGATTCATTTCTTTGCGTTTGAGTTTTGGAATCGTCCTCACAGTTGGTCATATACACTACGTAAAATAAAGTTGTTTCTGAATTGGGTTAAATGTAATGCACATACCCTCAATGGGAGCTTGGGGGCGCTGTTTTAGTAGACGTCTTATATGGTCGTAATTCATTAATTTTAAATGGCGGCGGAAACAACATCATAGGGTTAATGTGCAGCTCACATTAATAACAAACTCCAAAACCACAAGTGCTCTTTTGTCTTTATTACACAGCTTTTTTTTTTCTTTTACAGTAGTTATGGGACAAGGCTTCAGAAGTACAAAAACAGGCACTTTAAACGTCCTTCGCTCATGATAAAATAACTTCATCTCTGTCTATTTTACACATATTTACATTCTACACAAAACCAAAAGACAAACATCTCGGAGCAAGTGCGACGATTGAACGTTAGAAAGTGGGTGCAGTTGATGCTCGGGCACTAAAACCATGATTAAATATAGTTAAAAGCTTAAAACATGAAAAAGCATCTCCTGGATTAAAAGGCACCACCTGCAGATGGAGGTTTTGTGTGAATAATGACAAGTTTAGCTTCATTTTCCCGTTAGTCAGTCAGTTAAAGTTGTTGAAATATAAAAACTAGCAATGCACTTTCACCATTGTGAGTTAATAAGAGCAGTGCTGTTGCAGAAATATATAAAAACAAGAAGTGCTAGAGTCTCAGGGTATTCTTGGTTGGATTTAGATTGTCTTCTTCAGTTGTCCCCAAACCTTTTGTTATTGCGGACGCCTTGGACCTTTCATTTTTACTCAAAGTACTGAGTTACTGTATTTGGGAAGTGACCAATTAAAATGTCACCCCTCACAATGTGTTTTAGAGGCTCCTGCTCTTCGTCCGTTTATTTGATAAGTTTATAAATCGTCTGCAGAAGCACATCTGCCTTCAGTATATCCGCTTCTCGGTGCTACAGCCCTGGGCCTCTGGGGAAATGTAGTCCTAACATGTATAAGAAATCATCTTGCAGACAAAAATGACCTCATTAG
Source organism: Gobius niger (assembly GCF_951799975.1). NCBI lineage: Eukaryota > Metazoa > Chordata > Actinopteri > Gobiiformes > Gobiidae > Gobius > Gobius niger. The sequence continues at coordinate 3,157,236 of NC_136858.1, read as the reverse complement.
TCGGGCCGGGTACCGTTAAATGATACCAGTTTGGTGTCAGGAAAAATGTTTAGGTACTACCGGTATAGGAAAATGTACTGAGAAGAAATGTTATATCTTTAGATCCAAATTTTGATGCTGTCGGTCCAGGGACAGCTTTAAAGGTCCCTTTTAAAGTTCCCCCGATCTTTCCAAATTGTTTTGCTCAATGTTTGCCCCATTTTTTGGCTAATTTTAAATACTAACATTGTTTTTACATTTTTTGCCCAATGTTTGCCCCATTTTTCCAAATTATTTCCCAATTTTGTCTCTTATTTTTGTTCAAATGTTTTAAAATTTTCCCCAATTCTTCCCTTCTTTTTTTTTAAATGAATCCCTATTTATTCAATTTTTTTCTAATTATGCCCAATGTTTGCCCCATTTTTCTCAATTATTTCCAATTTCCCAATTTCTTCTCGTTTTCCCAAATTTCCCCCTAATTTTCGCAAATTTTTAAATACTAATATTTTTCCTATTTTATCCAAATTTTCCAAATTTTTGCCCCATTTTCCCCAATTATTTCCCAATTTTGTCTCTTATTTTTGCCCCAATTTTTTTTCTAATTTTCCCTATTTTTTCCTCTCATTTTTGCTCATTTTTAAATACGAATATTTTTCTTTTTTACAAATCTTTATTTAACCCCTTATTTTTGCCACAATTTCTCCCATTTTCCCCCTAATGATTCCCCATTTTTCACACATTTCCTGACATTGGAGATGAACCCGATATTGTACATTTGCAGATCTTCCACACATTATTGTTCTGTTATCTGGGTCTAGATGACAAATATTTTCGTTCAGGTATCGAAAACCAAGTATCATTAAAGTACTGGTATCGGAAAAATGGAACGGTACCCAGGTCTTGATTATAGCCCCTCCTTAAATCCTGCACTGAAGTGATTTTACCTCTCCTCTGCCGGGACAGAGACTACTCGGGAGGAAATGGCGCTGGTCTGAATCCTGAACTCGGTGAGGAGTACCTCGCTGTATGTTTACCCCGTTGTGCATGTTTCTTTGCGTGGGTCCGTCCATCGCCTCTCAGTGGTTGTTGTTGCGGTCGTTGGCCACGTCCTGCAGCCTCCGGAGCAGAGCCGAGCCGTCGGGACACAGCCGTTTGGGCGTGGGCTCCTCTTCGTTCAGCGCCACGGCTCGCTTCCTGTTGGGACTCTCTCCGGAGCGGATCATGGAGTTGATTTCCTCCAGACGCTGAGGAATAACAAACAGTGTGATCTATAACGGAAACTCTTTTAGCCGAATCACTTCCTGGTGCCTTACGTTGTGAGGGCTGGTGCAGATGAAGTAGCAGAGCTTGTCCTTCGAGGGGGAGGGGGAGGAGCTGGGGCTGTTCTTGTGGGGGGAGATGTAGATGGAGTGTTTGGTGGATAGGAGCATCCGTCGAGGAGAACCTGTCCTCAGACTGGGGTACGGCACCAGGGGAGGGGAGTCCACCTGAAAGACAAAGGAGTTTTTAACCTTTTAACCTCCTCCTTTTCCCAGGTCGGCATTACCCAATTCTAAAAGCTTCTTGCCCGGAGAGCTTACAGCCTATAGGCCAGTTTAGCACCTCATTTGAAAGCTAAGACCTACATTTTTGTCTTGGCATTTTTGTCACTTTTTTATTGTTGCTTTTCTGGCTCAATTTGTTGTGTTTTCGTGACTTTTTCCATGTGTTTTTTTTTTACTTTTTTGTTGAGTTTTCATTACTTTTTTGTCATGTTTCTGTGGATTCTTTTGGTCACGTGTTTCTGCTAACAGTCTCTAGGACGGTGTAAATGCCTTACTTGGAAGCTAAGACCTTGTAGCTTCTGAAAATATATGTAAGATCTGTGTGGTGGATGCAGTCAATGTTTTCTTTTTCCTCTAATAATGACTTGGTTCGTCGGGATAATGTCTGCGATGAGTATTAATCATAGTTTTACATCGGTGAAACGGCAATTTAATCAAGAAAAAGTGTTTTTTTTGTTTTTATTCTTAAAGGGGCTAGATGCAAGTCAGCCATGTTATACTCACTACTGCCACCTCAGGTCATACATGTAGCTGCAGCTTCTATATTAAGCTTTGGACCTGAAGTAAAACTTTTTGAGTGACAGTGCAGGATTTTAGAGGCAGTTGTGGTGAACAGGTCTGAGCTCATTCTACACATTAGGACAGAAAGGAAGAAGAACATTCTAAAACATCCAAAGATACAACTAGGAGAACGCCAGACAAAGGCCCTGCATCCCATTTGTTAAACTCATTTCTGTGAAGAATAAAGACATTGTGAATGCATTTGAAAAGTTAAAGGGACTATACGGAGTTTAAAAATGTCAAAATTATGTATTTTTCTCCCCCTACATGTTCCAGCCATGTCCTAATGTGTAGAATGAGCTCAGACCTGTTCACCACAACTGCCTCTAAAATCCTGCACTGTCACTCAGAAAGTTGTTACTTCGGGTCTGAAGTGCAGTCATGCACGAGCTTAATATAGAAGGTACAATTACGTGAATGACCTGAGATGGCAGTAGTGAGTATAAAAATGACAACTTGCACCTTTTAAGAATGAGTTTAGACAATAACTAACAGGTTACAAGTTTAATAACTGCCTGTTATAGTGAAAAATCCAGCATCTTTACCTCTTCTTGAAGGCACTAACTTTTATCTAGTAAGGGATCGAAATTTGTGTTGTCCTCATTTAGTATATTGTAAACTCAGATATTTGTATGAAAAACACTGTGCATCTAATTGTTAAACATTTGTATCAGTTTTATGAATTTGCAGGTGAGTTTTCTTGTGTTTCTGTGAAAGAGACGCTGAAAAGTGACCCTGGAAGTGGCAAAATGTGGATGAATATGTTTGGAATGTGAGCCTGGACAACAACTATACTACGGCTTTATTTTACTCATTTAAAAACATAACATCTCTAGTTTCGATCACAATAACCTTTAGTCTCTATCACTTTTCATTCCAAACTTATGAGATAAAGTGAAAGTCGATCATGTCGCTTATGTGTGTGCTGTGATTTGGCGCCCTCTCCAGCAGATGGCGCCCTTTAATTATGTGTAATGTTTGTTCACTCACCACAGCAGAGCCAGAGGACGGGGAGTATCTGAGAGCGAAGTGCCTCATCTGTTTAATGTAGACGTTGTTGTAGAAATGGATCAGGTCTCCTCTCTCCTCCTCTACCGACGCAGTAGTATTTGAAGTAGTAGTAGTAGTATTCGAAGCAGGAGATGTTGAGGAGATGGTTGAGCTGTTTTTGGTGGAGGCAGAGGGGGCGCTGTTTGGAGCAGATTTTTTTTCTCCACCTAAAAAGACAGGGATATGGAGAAATTGAGATCGATTTTAGACGGAGCGGCTCATGGTGGAGACGTCCAGCAAACTGTCGGAGCCGGGAATTTTAATACAAGGCACAGAGTACAAAAATTACCAATAGATACTTAGACATTTCCATGAACATTGGGGCATGTGAGATTCTTAGTTTTGTTAAAGACATATATTTTATAAGTGATTTAAAAAATACATAATAAACTTTTGTTATAAAACTGCAGAGGGTTAGATTCAAGTTATTCCAACTGTATGTGCTTTTCGTGGCTTTTTAAACTGTTTTATTCCAAGTCTTGATATCTCTTGTACTAAAACTTAAAGGCTCATTTATACCTGATTATTTGGAATTAATGGAATTAAACTTTTTTATGCGTTTAACTTTTTTCTGATTGTGAACAAGCTGCTGCAAACCAGTATTGTTTTTGTCAAAAGACGAAACGACAAGGCGATAATGATTAAATTTCAGCGGCCAGTTCCTCCTTCCCTCTTTCTCTCTTTCTCTCCGTGCTACTATCAGCGTTTGTCCTCCATGGAGCGTCTGGCATCGATGTCACAGGGACTTTTCTCAGGACAGTTTTAAATACAGCAGTGTATGAAAGTAGAAAGCATGTTGATGAACGAATGTGGATGAGGAGAGCGGACGTTTTTACTTGTTACACCTTGTAAATTTCACTTTGTATTTGTTTATTGCACTTGTAGTTGTAAATTGCCTGTCATATGTAATTCTTCATTTTGTTATGTCATTTTTTTTGTGTAGGACAACAGATGGAAATTAGAATAGTGCTAAATCTGGTGCAGCCATCTTTTTAAAGCAACTTCCCACTATCCTTTCAATAAACTAAAATAAACTAAATTAAAGTAGGAAACGTCCTGTTCACACTTTGTCAAAAGCTATAAAGCCAAGAGATTATTATTTATCTCAATTTCCAATATTTAGCCACATCACAATTAATGATTACTTTTTATAATGACTAAAACGTCGCATTTAGAAATGACTAACATGTGACTAAAACTACAAGCATTTTCATCCAAAAGACTACTACATGGGTTTCCAAAAACAACACTACTCCTAACTAACTAAAATCAATGTATGTGTCCAGACTAAACTTGTCAGACTTGATTTGAAGTGCAGTTGCACAAAACGCCAGCAGAGGGTGCTCTAAATCAGACAACCAATTGACAAACCAAACCTCCAGAAGATCTAAGGCTATGTGAAGGTGTGGACGAAAAACTTAAACACAGAGGAGCTTCGAGGATGTTGATATTTTAAGGGCAGAAAGGAAACACCACTGCAGGTGTTGCTCTCGTGAGTCTATGACATTGCAGGATGGGTAAAAATCCTATTCCCGAAAGTCTTCACTGTCTGTGTTAGTTCTCACCTGTCTCCTGGTTGGTCTTATCAGCGCTCATTTTGGTGCCGTTGCTGTTCGTTCTTGTCCTCTCTGAGATCAGCACGTTTCTGTAAACCTGGAAAACACATATTTCATAGTTTCATAGTGAAGTAACTCTATTTGAAAGATTAAAATGTCTTACGTCGCTGTTTGCCTGAGGCTGCGTCCGGTAGCACTTCATAATGTTCTGGAAAGACTTGTCCTCCTTGGTCACCTGCAGAAAGAGAATCAGAGTGATCTAGAGATGAAGAAAGCCTTTGGGGACTGACCAGAAGCTCCTGGAAGCTCCTGAACTGGCATCAGACCTTGGTGATGACGTAGACGGCGCACATGAGCAGCTGGTCGAGGTGCCGGTCCATCATCAGCTGGGTGCAGTGGACCAGAGAGAACTCGAAGCAGGTCCAGATCTTCCTCCTGAGGTCCGCGCCGAGGTCCAGCTTCGCGCACAGGTCCCGGAGGCGCACACTGGCCAGATGGTACACCTGACGAGGGTGGACAAGAGACCAGGAGACTTTAAATAATAAGAAAAGAAGCTTCTTGACAGCGATAAAGCCTTTCAAGACTCGATCGTTACCTTCCTGAAGAACAGAGGGAGCGAGCCCCTCTTCATGGCGCTGGGGGGTCTGCCTGGCTTCGGGGAGGGTTTGGGGACCGGTTTGGCCACAGCTGATTGGACGGTGATGGTGCCGGTCAGAGCCTGCGCTGTGAGAGGCTGAAGAGTGGCTCCTCCCGCCCCGGACACGCTCATCGGAGCGGGCAGGATGAACGTGATGCCACCGCTCTGGTTTGTTATTCCTGCAGGTGTGAACAGCACAATACTTTATCGTTATTCTGATACCCAGGGAAAATCCTTTGCTTTGTTTCCTTCAGAGGTGTCAGACATGAATCCTCTGCATCTCCAAAGTCATCCTGCAAAATATCAAACTTCCTGATAATAGTTGGTCAGGCCTCGTTTTCTTGGCTGCTGGAGCCTAATAGGAAATGAAGTCACTGGCTCTGGAAGCATCTTGTTCTGATTTATTTTCTATTCACAACTTTTTTGCCCCTCTTTAAATCATTATTGAACACAGACTTGTCATTCTTACCTCCACGTGTTTGTCTCAACACGCTCCACCTATTTTGTGGAGTCCCTCGGGGTTCTGGTCTCACGCCTGTACTGTTTGCATTTTCCAACTAAATAAAATATTCTAAAAGGAAGGCACTGCAGGCTAATCGAGCAGCAGAAAGAAAGTTAGGGGTGAGCGAGAAGCGGAGGTTACTTTTAGAAGAAAACAAAACAAAGCTAATCACGGGCTAAAAGCTCGATGGCCACATTTAGAGGAACGACTTTGCAAATGAGAGCTGAAAAACATGCTGCCGGGAGAGGTTTGTCAACGGTGCAGTGGTCCGTTCCTTATGCTTTAGTATCTGAACTGTTTATGTGATGTTAACAAACCAGATACCTATTTAGTTCGTTGTGTAATGTGTCACGTTAGCAAACCGTACGCCTATTCAGCCTGTTGTTATTACTCCATGAGGCATTTTATGGCTAGTGTGTCTTATACTCCGGAGTGACTTATAGTCCGGAAAATATGGTACTACTTTTTTCCGCAGACGACGGCCAAATCTATATGCCTTTGAAGAAAAATCGTAGGTGCCCCCCGACACCCCTACTTCAGTGTTTGAGTGATGTCAAGGCCTGGTTTGACCCCCATGGACCTGAGCCACCGTACAGACAATATGTTCGCCCTTCAGCCACCAGCCTTGGCGTCACTGTTGACTCTGATTTTACACAAGCAAATCAATGTTGCTGCTAAAGGTGTATTATGCAACTTTTGTATGAAAAAAAAGTTGACGTTTGTGCGTATTTGACCATGTAGTGACCCAGCGGATGTATGAGTGGTCAGAACGGCGCCTTTACTTTTGATCACAGTGGTCTCTAGGACGCTCCAGGATCAATTGTTTGGAAGGTTTTCACTGCTGACGGAGCCGCTCACCAGAAAACCCACAAAACAATTGATCCTGGACCGTCCTTGAAACCAGGATCAATCGTCCCACCTTGCACGGGTATCGTGAGCGTCTGTCCGTTGTTGGCTGAGAGCGTCGCGGTCGCCACGACGGTTTGTCCGCCGGGGATGGTGTTCACGATGGTGGTCTGTCCGGGCTTCATGGGGACAGCGGAGACGGGCACAGCCTTCGGGGAGAGAGAGACGACGGGGATGGCCTTGGTGGTTGTGATGGAGGTGATGGGAACGGTGACAGCGGGCGCTTTGGGGCTGTTCGACGGCGGGTCCACGAACAGGCGCCGCTTGAAGGTGGCCGGGGGAGAGCCGTAGCGGTCCAGCAGAGTGGTGGGAGACGGGGACACCGCTGCAGAGACGAGGAGACATTTATGCAAACTTAAGGCACAGTGTTTCATTCAAGAAAGCAGTACTTTTTAGTTTTAGGTGACAAAGATTCCATATACTTTTTAATTTTTTCATATTTTCATCTATTTATGGACTTTCTCCCACTAGAACAAAGCACAGACCTGTTCCATCGGCATTTCATCTAAATCAGAGGCCACAGAATCCCGACCCATGCACAAAATCATCTGGACCCGAACCTCGGATCCAAACTTTGGACAGAACTGTAACTCCCCTCAGACCAACAGCTGCTTGGTCTTTATCTTTCTGTTTCTCTGCAGTGCGGAAACTACAGCCCAGAGAAAAAAGAGAAAGAGCTGAAACTTTTTTTTTTTTTTTTTTAATAAACGGTGAGGAATGACTGGATTACAGCTCGCTAACGTTTTAAAACCAAGAAGTTCCTAATTATCCAAATGAAATATGCACGCACGATCATCAAGTGCTCTTTTCCCGATCACAGCGAGCCGGTCTGAACCTGGACTAAACCTGGACTAAACAAGGTCACATCCATCCATTTTCTTCTGCTTTATCCGGGGCCGGGTCGCGGGGGCAGAAGTCTCAGCAGTCTCAGCAGAGATGCCCAGACTTCTGATCCACGCACACCTGCTCCAGCTGTTCTGGGGGGACCCCGAGGCGACACCAGGCCAGCTCGGAGACATAGTCCCACCAGCGTGTCCTGGGCCTTCCACAAGGCCTCATCCCAATAGGACATGCCTGGAACACCTCCCGAGGGAGGCGACCAGGAGGTATCCGGAACAGATGCCATAGCCACCTCAGCTGCTCCTTTTGACGTGAAGGAGCAGCGACTCTACTCTGAGCTCCTCCCGGGGAACTGAGCTCCTCACTCTATCTTAAAAGGTGGGCCCAGGAGCTGTTACTCTGGCTTATAGGCTGTCAACTCTCCAGTCGAGAAACTTTTACATTTCTAATTATCAAACTTTGACTAAAATCACGACGAAGAGTTTTAGTTGAGGAAATGAGCAGTGGTTTCCGCAAGGGACACAGACCTTTGATGGTGCTGTTGGCGTGGAGGTCCGGGCCCTGGTTTGGCGTCAGAGGGAGGTTCACTGAGCCGCTCTCCTCGCTCTGCTCCAGGTGCAGAGGAGGCATCACCTGAAATCACAACAACACGTTAAAACCGCATCAAACAGGAGCAGAAGGCGTCTCTCAGTCCGCACCTCTTTGCAGCAGGGCACGCGGTCCTTGCTGGCCTTCAGACTGTCCCACAGCGGAGAGTCACTGGTCCAGGCCAGAGCCTCCAGGACCTGCTCCTCGATCTGGTTCAAGTGTTTGACCACCTCCCGAAACAGGCCCTGCTCCGTCCGCACCAGCACCTCGATCACCTGCACAGGGAGACTTTTTAGACTTCTACAACAAGGCTACTTTCTTGAAAGCTCCTGCATATTACTAATTTAATACAACTGGTGCAGGGACTACAGATAAATATTACTTATTATTCAGGGTCAAGTGTCTCCTGAATGAGTTTCTTTCACCTTGTAGAAGTGGTACGGCGGGATGTTGAAGACAGTGATGACTTTGGGGAAGTCTCCTGGAGGTCTGTAGGAGAAGAGCACGATCTCCACACAACAGGCCACGAGAGAGCGGTGGAACAGGTCCTGCTCGAACACACTCTGCAAAACACAACACAGGCTTTTCATTCATTTTAACCTCTTAACCCCCACCTGAACCGAGCACATTTTGTTATGTTTGGCTTTACGCAAATCTAAAAGCTTCTAAAAATGTGACATAAATGAGGCAAAAATGTGACGCAAAGTGACAAAAAAATGATGAAAAGAGCAACAAACGAGACAAAAAACGAGACAAAAATGTAACAAAAAATGATGTAAAAAAGTTTTTAAAAAAGTGACGTCAACACAAGGAAAAAGATCCGTTTTACATTTTTTTTAGCTTTTTAGGCGTTTCACTGGGCTATAGGCTGTAAGCTCCAGTCGAGAAGCTGCAGGTGACCAGGGAAACAACTTGCATTTAGAGATATAAGTTTGAAACCTTTACAGTAGATTACTGTAGATTACAGTATATAAATATACTGGTCAGTGCCAGGAGAGAGTCTAGCATCCTCTGCCCTCCCCCGCCTGAAGTTGTTGTTCAGGTAGTAAGCCGAGTCACCACCTTCAAACTGCTTGGTGTCCAGATATCATCTGACCTCTCCTGGGATGCTCATGTGTGGTACATGCTTTCTAAAACACGCCCCAGGATACACTACCGGAGTGTGGCCAGGAGAGCTGGACTTCCCTCTGATGTCCTCAAAATGATCTATCTGACTTTCATCAGACCTGTGCTGGAGTGTGCCAGTCCTGTGTGGGGCGGCCTCTCTGAGAGCCTGTCAGGGGAACTGGAGCAGGTGCACAAAAGGTGCTGCAGGATTATTGGTATCCCACCATCATCCATCCAATCTCTGAGTGAGAGGTGGGACATGGCCAAACTGCAGACCCTCCAGAATATCCTGAAGGACAGTTCCTCTTCTCTGCACACCTTGATAACTTCATAACCAGCTCAGGCACCAAAGACCATATGCACCTTTATCCCTCGAGCATTAATGTTGTTTAATAAATGTTTTTTTTTCCTTTTTTTATATTGCTGTTTTTATTCTATTGTAATTGACACATATCAAGTTAAACATTTTGTTCTTTCCTGCTCTGTCAAAGTTTTAATGAACCTAATCCTGAAAAATTCAGCGTTTTCTGTCCTGTTATGTTTTATATAAAAAAAGACATGCCCAAAATTGCGCATAATCTCGGTCACCTTTTGTGCTACTCGTTGACACCAAACATGTTAATATTTGTGAATGAATAAGACAAAACATCACAAAAACAAGCTTTGTAAAGGATGAACTTTCTGAACATCCTGAAAAAGCATGATGCAGGCTGCTTAATGTAATCATATTCTGCACTCACGGAGAGATCCGCTTCTCCCAGGATCATCTTTTCTCTGTCGATGATGGACTCCAGCATCCGGTAATAGAGCGTCTCGGCCAGGCCAAAGTACTTCACCGCCATGTCTGCAAACACAGACAAACTCCATATAGCAGGTCCATTTCTTCATTTATTTATCTTTTGCGTACCTTTGCCCATCCCCCCGTCCTCCTCTGCACTGCTCTCGTAGTGTCGGGAGAAAACCTCGGACATTTCTTTCAAACGAGCCGTGATGGCTTCTGTTGGATCTCTGAGACAAGATCTGGAAATGAAACTCTTGGTTATGCTCTTTTCATATTCTAAAAGTGCTTTAACTGAGGTATTTACGTGAGTATGCTGTGGAGCTTGTCGCTGGGCCCCTGTTTGGCGCCTGACAGCAGAGTGTGCAGCCGGCCCACGCTCTTCAGGGCGGAGGAGATGGGAGACGACAGGCTGTTCTCCTGGACGTACTTCCTCCCTGTCAGAGGAGTGGACACTTTCAGAGCAGAGGCCTGGAGGGAAAGAAGAAGAGTGTGTCATAAAACTGTGCTTAACATTAAATGGTCTGTTTAGTGCAAATGGTGAAAAGAGCAGCAGCCAGTGCTAACCCCTTTCTTTACCCAGCGCATTTTCTCCAGCATTATCCAAATCTTAAAGCAAAAAAGTGGCAAAAGAGCGACAAAAACATGCCGGAAAAGCAACAATAACGCGATAAGAAAAAACGACAAAAACACACAACAAAGGCATGATGGAAAAGCAGCAATAACCCAACAAAAATAGCAACTACACAGGATGAAAAATGCAAAGCTGATGAAAAAGCAACAAAAAGATGTCAAAAAGGTGACAAAAATACAATGAAAAAGTGACTACGAAACTACGAAAACACAATAGAAACACTTAAAAAATGCGACAAGAAAGTTATGATCAGTTTTGTCGGTCTTAGCTTTCAAATGAGGGTTTACGCTCTAAAGGCAGGAAGATTTTAGAGCATGCGCATGGAGGGCCTCAAGGAAAAACATTTTGCTAACCACTGCTTTAACCCACAAGCCTTCATTTATGTACTGCAAGCAGTACATAAAAATCATACATAAATCATGGAAATGATTTCTTCATGACCCCAAACACCACCAATTATTATTCTCATTTAATAATGATCATTACTATCGCAACTAATCGTTCAATAAATGACAAATAAACAATAAATGTTTAGGCTTAGTATCTATTGTCTGTACACTAACCTGCACTTTTTCTCCCCTTTGTCTAATGTAATACTTTTTTTTTTACCCAAAGTAAGTGAGTTTTACTGTATTCACATTTATTGACCCAGGGCCGACTCCCGTCGACTCCCGTCGACTCCCGTCGACTCCCGTCGGCCCTGGGTCTATGGCCTGTCCGTCCATGGGAGTGGATCTCTCCTTCTGTGGTTCTCCCCAAGGTTTCTCGTTTTTTTATTTTATTGGACATTATGTTTGCCTGGATACTTAATTCGCCTGAACTTTACATTGTCATATTTACTGCTCTGTTTCCTGCCTTAATGTTCGGTGCAGCTGTGAGCAAACTCCTGTCGCTGACTGACTACAATAATACTTCCCCTTCGCTCTCTTCATCTTTACATTAACATCATAGCTTAGCCTGGTATTAGGCTGCATCCTTAATATTAAGCTCTCGCAGAACAAACTACAAACTCTTTATCCCACTGTGAATTAAACACTGTCCTGTCCTGAGAAAAAGAGAATATTCACCGCAGTTCACTTCTCAATACTGCGCCGGGCACCACTCTGATCACTTTTCCTGGCGGACTTACTGAATCTTGCGGCTCGATAAATAAATTCTCATCAATCATCATTTTAAGGTAGGCTAAATTGCTATAAAAGACATGCACCGTGTAAGGCTATGTATGGGTGTGTGTCTTACGGTGAGGCTGGCGTGCAGCCTGTAGGTGGCGCTGTCCTGGTTCTCCAGCCCCTCAGACAGACAGGGCCCTGGGGTCCCGATGTCCTCGCGCGCCCCGTCCCCAGTGAAGATCCGCTCGTCCAGGCTCCCAGAGGCCAGGACATGCTCCTCATAGGCTCTGTTCAGACCCGTGCTGTGGAGACAGAGGAAGTTCAGGAAATGTCTTCACGCACATTCTGCATATTTACTTAAATACATTCATTAACGAGATTTTTACAAACTTCTTCATCACTTACAAACTGTCTCCAAAGTTCATGGGATCCAGAAAGCCCGTCAGAGTGTCTTCTTTGCCCCTGAGAATCTGCAGAGAACAGGATATTTACTGTATGTACTAAGACCACAGTAGACTGCATTCTCCAGGTCGTACGCACTCTCTTGTGGAACAGCTTCTTGATGAACGGCTTCCAGAAATGCTCTTTGACACCTTTGGCCTCCAGCACCAGCCCGTCGTGGAGCTCACACAGCGGCTGCAGGAAACAGAGCGGGACAGAGGCCGGTCTGAAGTCCTTAGCGCTGAAGTCCTCGGGGAGACCTGCCAGGACACACACCAATCAGGTCAAACTGAGAGGGAGATCTTCATAAAGGTTTCCAATTGTGCTTTGGACTTGTATTTTGTTTAACTCATGGATGTTTGCGTAATCCTGCATCTTCAAAACCCTCCCTTTCAATACGGTTTTGGTCAATCATTTGTAATGCAGTGGAACAAATGTTTAACTCGTTTTACACAGACGCTGTTGAGTGACTTGGCCGTATTTTGCCGTATTATTGATCAGCGCGAGGTTTTGAGAGGTGGCAGTGATTACACTCATACCTGCCAAACTGAATATACAGTATATTTTTCTAAAACCAATTTTGTTGCTTTTCCTGCACATTTTTGTCACTCTTTTGTTGCTTTTTGTCCATTTTTCGTCACATTTATATCACTTTTTGATGCTCCTTTGCCGCTTTTATGCTGCATTTCATCCTCGTTTTCGTCTCTATTTTGATGCTTTTTTTTAAGTGTTTAGATTTACGCTCAGTTAAGGCAGGGGTTTAGAGGTAAACTCATGATTAATCCAAAAAAATATTCATAACTACTGCATTAATCATGAATTAATTGCAATTAATGGCATTATATGTTTCTGAGTCACACATGACCTGAAAGACACTTGTATTAACTATTAAGTCAGGGGTCTCCAACCTTTCTTGTAACTTTATTTGTGATTAATGATTAATGAAATGTGAGTAAATGCTTTAAATTTGAGCGTTTTATGTCTGCCAAGTATTAATAATGAAGATAATTATAAGACATTTGTAAGATTTAAAAAAGTTAATAGATTGACAGCACTAATGTAAACCCAGCAAAGTAGCAAATGCTATTTTTCTCCTGTCTGGGGTAACAGGCAAACAAGATTCTCTTTTCCCAGCACATTGTTAGCAGCAGGAAGCAGCAGGTGCAACAGGAAGCCACTGCAGATCTGATAAACTTCCCACTCACTGTAGTCAAACTTTTTAAATCGTTTACCATCGTGTACAGCAGCAAAAAGTTGATTTATTTCACTCAAATGATTTAGTGCGGCCTGTTGGAGATAAGCAGACTTCCCACGACAGCAGTTTGAGCACATTTTACTGCATTATACTATTATATGGCTCTGGTTGGGTGTGAGACGGTGGTAAACATTGCCTGAGCGCTGGTTTCACTCATCCCCAACATGAGTAAACAGGGAGATGATGATATTAACCATTGTGCAGTTAAACTCTATTACTGCCAAAGAATCTCACGTTACATTTGCACCATCACAGCTTATTTAACAATGCCTTCATTTATTTCTATTGCATAGAATGTGCTAATCAAACAGAATTTCCTTTCCTTGCCTTCTTAAAAAATGTAGCCCATATAGAATTTATTGGATACTTGTTGGACTTTTCCATTAGGCAACAAGTTTACTGTATTTTCCGGATTATAAGCGGCACTTTTTTCATAGTTTGGCTCAGCTTGCGACTTATACTCAGGTGCAACTTATATATTAAAATATATAGTTAAAAGCTACTATAGCTACAGGAACGAGTTCACAAATGGGTGCTTGAACAATGTGCTGCCGGGGGAGGCTCAGTGTAATTCATCCTCCAGGCCTGTGTGAGGCGCTGTGACGCTAACACAAATAATAGAACAAGATGTAGAGGCGCATGTGCAGTAAACTTATGTGGAACGTAAACAGTGAAAATGAAACTGATTGAGGATTTAGGATCTACAGAAGAGACGAGGAGGAGAGTTTATTCTTCTGTCAGTGACTTTTACTGTCAGTCCAAAAACACAGACTGACTCGTGTTTTTCTACTTGTCACCTGTGGCTTGTGGACTGCAGTGGAGCAAAGAGGGGCGGAGTCAAACCATCAGAGACCCATGAGGAAAACTCATTATAATGTCAGTAGATTATGGATCACAGACTCTGGAGCTGTGATGTCATCGCTTTAGCAAAAGTTGAGGAGACGTCGCAACAACGGCGCCACGTAAACGGCCTTTTGAGATCTTTCCACTCTGGGACCTAGATTGGAAAATGTTAGTTTACAGACCAACAAAACGCCGGCTCGTATGGGCGATTGATGGATTGATAAAATATCTTGGCGTTTGGTCCTCAGCTTGACTTCGTATGGACAGGACCTTATATATGTTTTTTATTTCTTTTTCATTCTGAATTTTTTGGCAGGTGCTTCTAGTCCGGAAAATACGGTAATGCTTCTATCATAAAGTGAATGATTGGGACAGAAATAATGATCTGCTCTACTATCACAAGTATTGGCCGATAAAAAGCCAGACATCTCAGCTCAGTGAGAGCTTTAAAACGAGTCTAAAAGACATTTTAGTTAGAGGGTGCTGAGGGACAAAATTTACCCCCAAAATACTTTTTCTGTGCATAAATCCTATTTATTAACCTCTTAACTCCCGCCTGAACCGAGAGCATTTTCTCCAGTTCAGCTTTACCCAAATCCTGTAGGCCAGTGTAACACTTCATTTGAAAGACCTACAAAACTAAATGGATCTTTTTCCTCACATCAGATTTTTTTTGTTTTTGTTGGGCAGTCATCTCATTCTTGTCAAATTTTTTTGTCACTTTTTCGTCAAATTATTCGCATTTTTTGTCAAATTCTTATCACTTTTTCGTCTATTTTTTCTCAATTTTTCGTCAAATTTTTCTCATTTTTTTGTCATTTTTTTGTCAATTTTTCTCATTTTTTCTCAATTTTTTGTAACTTTTTTGTCAAATTATTTTCATTTTTTTGTCATCACTTTTTCGTCCATTTCTTCTCAATTTTTCGTCAAATTTTTCTCACTTGTTTGTAAATTTTTTGTCACTTTTTCGTCGATGTTTTCTCACTTTTTTCACATTTTCATCCTTGTTTTCGTCTCAGTTTTGTTGCTATTTTCACACCTTTTTTCCAGAAGCTTTTGGACTGGGGTAAAGCTGGAGAAAATGTGCTCGGCTCAGGTGGGAGTTAAGGGGTTAATGTTGCCTGCAGTTCACAAACTATCCACCAGGGGGTGCTGCAGCGCCCTCAGCCCCCTGGGTTCCCACGGCCTTGTCCCACAGTGACCCTGAAAACCCTAGTGTGAGTCGTACCTTTGAAGCTGGGGTTGAGCAGCTCCTTCCGGCCGTGGCTGAGCAGGGCGCTGGAGAAGACCAGGTCCAGGGCGCACAGCAGCAGGTGATAGGAGTTCACCAGGTCATCGCTGATCATCGGGAAGTTTCCTGAAGCAAAGGGAGGGACAGGGTCATGTTAGTACACATAAACGAGCAGAACAATCATTTTATGCTATCAATGGTCTTCAGATCCATAAATGTGTTGATATAATACTCCTAGATGGGGACAGAAGTTAGTTTGTCCTCCATACCCTAAAGAACCTAAACCTTCCTATTGAACTTGCTATATTAAGACAAAAATCAACCTAATAACTTTTAATAATTTTATCTGCTCCCCAGATTCCATAGACTGTTATTCATCTAATTTATTCTATTCATATTCAGCGTTACTTCAGGTAGTAGTAAGTGTGTTTTAATGGCCAAAACCTAAACTTTCCTATGCTATGAGTATAAACTTATATAGTAAAATTGTTAAGTAAGGGTCAATATTTTCCAAGAACTTCAAGATTTAATGCCAGTTTTTATCATCAGCTTTTTAATGACAATTAGTGGCTAAAGTTGAGCACAATTCTTCCATTTAAAAGCTTGTCAATTCGAGTCCTGGCCTCAAAGTGTGAACCTATTATACATGTTTCAGTGGGGGGGGTGGACAAGCATGAAAACCTTTGCTATTAAGAAATACAGTGACTTATTGCTGTTACGTAAGGCGGTAAATAAATCTTGAGCCGGCGTTTCCAGATAAACACACACACGGTTAGACACTGGAGTGAGTTTGATTTAAGGAGGTCTCTCAGCAACAGGAGTCAAACCTAGGACCTAAATCACGCCTGTCCACTCAGAACAAAGGCCCAGGATGAAGCCGCCCGCGGTCGTTGGGATCGAGTCCTCTGCGGGAAGTCTCTCTCTGATCGAGCAGGAATTCAACACAGCGACAGGCACGTGGTTTACACTGAGACTGGACGACAACTTCATATCATACAAAGCATTCATAAAAGCTAAAGTTAAAGAACAGATTAGGTCACAGATGGAAACAAAAATGAGAAAGTGTGTTACCTTTGGCGTGAACAAACAAAACCCAGCAGAAGTTGAAGACCTCGGACACGGTGCAGGGATGACGCCTAGAAAACAAAACATTTCGTTGCTTCATCTGTGTAGTTTATTAGGATGTAACCTACTTAATGGATTATACTACAGCCCTAAACGTATTTGAATGTTTATAAACAGCACAACTTTGACTCAGCGCAAGTCGGCGGAACATTTATGTCACTATGGCTTTTACTTTTTTGCGTTTTACTCATAGATCGTTAAAGAGAATGGACAGCTCCTCCTCAATCCTCCCCGTTTGCCACAATGACTACGTTCAAGGGGGAAATCATGGTGGATTTATAGTCTCCTCCTACCCTGCTGTGATGGAGCATGTTCCTAAAAAGGGGATAAGGGCGGGATCTTCACTGTGGACTCGGTTCTCGTGGGGCACGTAGTTCAGTCATAGCCGCACCATTAGCTCTAATGCTAATGACCTGTCAATCAAAATCCGGCCTTCCTTAGTATGAGATTTCTAAAAAATGTCCTTACGAAAACCAGCCTGGTTTCTTTAATTGTAACTAACCCAGCGTTATCACAGAAGGAATATTTAGCTGTAGGAAGTTTAGTAAAATTAGAAACCAGGCTTTAAAGTTGTTTTAAACGTGTCTAAAATGCAATGCTTTCCAAAGGGAGACTAGCGGCTATATGGAGGTACTACAGCAATGGCGGCCCCAAGTGTTGTCGTCACAAAGCAGAGCAGCCAGTGGCCATTGGCTTTACTGAACAGAACACAGCTGCTCGAGTCCGGACGAGAACTAGGACATAAGACCATATTAGTCCAGTGCTCAGGTCTCTGCACCTGTCGCTCAGAGAATAGAGGCTTGTTACAAGTCTCTCCATGGTCAGCACCAAAGTACAGCTTTGACATGTCAAGGGCCTATCTCACCGGAGGTGAGCTGCGGAGACTGCTGTGACTGGAAGTCTCCGCAACATCTGCAACTTTGACAGAGTGTGGATACAAAGGGCCTGTATCGTTATTGTATTGATATCGAGATATGAACGTTCAAAACAATAAAAAAAAAAAAAGCAAGACATAGATCAATAAAACTGCACTCTTTATTATTATGTATTTATTTTTCTGAAAAATGCTTTGTTTTCACCTAACCCATAGTTATATTGTATCGTATCGATATCGAGATATCTGGCATGAATATTGAGATATTCAATTTTGTCCATATCGTTCAGCCCTAGTCACAGAGATGTCTCCGAGACATTCCCGGGCAATAAGGCGAGTCCAGGCAGTCTCAGCGAAAACAAACAAGTTCGATTTCAGCGGAGTCTCCGTGTGGTCTGGGGAGACTCGCCTTATCTCAGGGGACGTCTCGGAGACATCTCCGTGACTAGCTGCAACTTGAGTATCCGACTAGCCTCCAGGCCGGAAAGATTGGCCCTTTAGAACCAAAACAACCATCTCAATCCATCAATCAATGGCTTTGTATACCCCAATATCACAACAGAAGTTGCCTCACAGGAAGGTGCAAATGACACTGAAAGTATTTTATCGATTAATTAACTGTCATACATTTTATGGATTGATTTCATCTGGCGTCTTGTAATTGCCAAACACTTTGAATTGCCTTGTTTACAAAAACAAAATAGATTTTTTACCAATAGAAAAGATGAGACGGCTATGTAATAAATGAGTCATAATTCAAAGATCTAAAACCCTGTCTTGTTGAGTCAGTCACCTCTGTTTTCTGCTGCGATGGACCCGCGCCGGCTCCTCCGACGCCGGCTTGAAGACGGCTTTGAAAATGGGGACGTATTTCCTGAAGATGACGGCGGACACGGTGAAGTTTCTCTCCAGTTTCTCCGTGCTCTGGCAGAAGTCCTCCGTCAGGCTCGCCATGTCCTGCCACTTCTTCATCTTATTAAAGAACTCGATCAGGCTGAGGTGGACAAAAGCACAATTCAGGTAAAACACACTGCAATCTAATTATTATGAACTGTTCACGTCACAAGGGGCTTGTTAATGAGCAACACCCACTGACAGAGGACGCTTGTAGCTGTAGGCGTTATTGTCCCTTTTGTCCTCTGTATTTGACCAATCATTCAACCAGGGCCTCGGGGAAATCTGTCAGGACCAGTGTGCACGGTATATTGTTTAGTCTTTACACAAAACTAGTAATTACTTTTCTTCTTCTGTTTGTGTTTAAAGTTGATAAAAGCAGGCTAGAAACTTTGTAGAGGATTTGTCTCTGGTGCTTGAAAACTGAAAAAATATTTTGTTTTTTTTGGAATGTCTCTACCCTTGTGTGTAAGTGATATGCATTTAATCTCTCAGTGAAATGTTTACTTAATATTTGCTGTAGAGAATATTTAAGTATGTACTTTGCAGCTTCAAACACACAAAAATTGCACCCAAATCCAGTACCTGTACGGCAACACAATGGGGACAAACCTACTTTCTTGTTCTGAGTCAGCAACACAGGCTGCGTTTACATGGAGACCAACAATCTGATCATAATCTGACTTCTTGAGTTCTCAGATTATTGAAGAGACATGCAAACAGCATAATCTGATATACATTATCTGATAAAGATTTCTTTCTGATCTTTCACACTAAAGCAAAAAAGCCAAACTAATGTCTTGAAGATAAAAAGATGTAGTAAAAATACTAAAAACACACAAAATCAAATACATGAAATAAATCCCAAATTCGGTTACAGTAAAAACACAGTGTGCGAGTGGTTAGAGCTGTTGTGTAATGTACGAGCTGTATGTGGAATATTGCTCCATCCTCAGAGTTGTGGGTTCAATTCCCAGCTTGGAAAAATTGGCTAAATTGTATCTACAGCTCTTTCCTGTCATCCTTATTGAAAGTTAAAGTGCAGTTTGTATTTAACTTTGCTGAGATCACTACAATTACGAAGAAAAATAAAGCACAGTTGACGAGGTTTGAACCCTGAACCTTTGAGTTTTTAAACCTGTGCTGTTTCCACTGGGCTCGTGCACAGGAGGGTAACGCCACATGGAGCCCTTTAACTCCAGAAGGGCTCCACCTGTTTCTGCAGGTGCTTCTGACTGAAGAGAGGGGGTTGGGAGAACATTCAGTTACTCGAAAAATCCAAATCTGCTGTGGCTCATGTAAAACACAGAAATTTGGATAGTCAGATTTCTGAGGTGAATATAAACGCATCAGATCTGATTATTGGGTTATCTCATTACTCCAGTTATCCGATTTTTCTGGCCATGTAAATGTAGCCGATGACAGTAGTAGACCTGCTCAGCGCCACCTACTGTTCTGGAGCACTTTAAGACTTTTAGAATATATAAAACACATGACACAATGCATTTATAGAAATGTATTGGACTAGAAAGTATTATATTTATCTTTCAAATGTAGTGGAGTGAAAGTAATATCTTTTCAATATAAATACCATTTAACTACAGATCCTCAAAAACTCTACAGTACTTTACATTATCATTACTGAGCACCTCTGTCTCATACCGAGTACAAAAGTGACAAATAAAGACAGTGATCTGTCACACTGCAGAGTGGTTCACCTCATCTGGGCGCAGCGCAGGATCCTGGTCAGAGACACGTAGTTGCCCTCGGAGGTGCCTCTGCCCACAGTGGGCACAGAGGAGCGACAGGCCACGTACAGGGCACAGGCCAACCAGTGACGCTCATCCCCCTGAAACACAGACAGGAGGCGGGTTATAAACCAGGAAGTCTTGGTTTGATTTTCCAGATTCAAGATGAGTTTTTTTTTAGTTTAGTTCAGCCGACAAGATCTGAAGCAAATTAAAATCAGCAATGGACTTAATCAATCCAAAAGTGTTGCAAAGAGTACAGTATTGTTCTTATTGCTTAGCTCTACCTCATAGAGACAAGACTAGTTCCTTAAATGAGGAGTTTGGAAAGTTTGGGCCACGTTTATGGTGAAATAATAACAAGTAGTAAGCTGACTGGGGAGCTGGAAATTTCTCTTTCATCATTGTAAACAAAAACAAAAAAATCAAGTATAGGTCCTTTTAAAGTGATAGTCTGTAAGTTTTGCAAAGTGAGGAGAGATAGAGTGAAATTTAAAAGTTAACAATCATATTCCTCATCTCTTTAACCAGAAAGCCCTTCTTAGTTTGCAAAATGAGGAGAGCAGGAACAGGATTTTCAAAAGTAAATGATCAGTCTCCTCCCCCTGCCTCCTGATTGGACCTGACAGGAAAAGCTCGTCTCATTGGTCAAAGCGGGAGGATACGAGATTCTGCTGAGATATGGGAAGGAGGGACCTTACAAAAAATTATAAATTATTACTTACTTCAAAATGCAAGACCAATTTTGCACGTTTTATAACATTTGTAAAACATGTAGACTTCCAGATTATCACTTTAATGATATTGTATCTAATAAAAAAAACGTTGCAATGGCATTGTCTAAATCAGAACCAAGTAACTCTTGCCCCTAGAGGCCATAAGCACCATTGCAGGTGTCTTAGCATGCTGCGTTTTTTTCACTCATTAATTGTCCGTGAGAGTAAATACTACGCTGACAGAAAAGACAAAGGGACAGAGGGATATTGTTCATCCAATTACACAATGGAGATCATTGTTTTCACACAAACCCACAGTTAGCTTTGCCCGTTAGCCTGCTAGCTTCTTCTTCATGATTCCATTAGTGTGTATTGCACCTCCGGGTCGGAGCAGGGAAAGTTGCATGGGTGGTTTTCTGGCCAGAGACACCAGGGGGAGATGAAAGACCCCCCAATCATCCCATTAACACTTGTATTACCCCCAGAGGGACTACGGAAAGGATGTATTTAGGTAAACAAGTTACTTAGTTCTGCTTTAAGGAGTATTTAATATACAATATGCTCCGTCTGGAGCCAGGACTCCCTTGGAAAAGAGATTCTGAATCTCAGTGGACTTTTCTGGACAAATAAAGATCAAAGTCCTACTTCTCTGTACCAGTTCAAAGCCTGGATGAATTAAAGCAGTACTAAGTAACTCTTCCCCCTAGAGGCCATAAGCGCAACTGCAGGTGTAGTAGCAAGGTACGATTTTTTTACTTATTAATTGTCTTGGAGAGTAGACAGGAAAGGTGAAGGGAGAGAGGGTTACTGTGTATTCAATTATACAATGGAAATATTTTTTTTCACTCAAACTTGGCTGTAAATACTGTTTAAAGTGACGTTAGCCCGCAGTTAGCTTTGCCCGTTAGCATGTTAGCTTCTTCTTCGTGATTTTATTAGTGTGTATTGCTTGCTCCGCACCGGTGGCAGTCAAGTTGCAAACATGGTTTTCTGGCCAGAGACACCAGGGGGAGATGAAAGACCCTCCAATCATCCCATAAACACTTGTGTTACCCCCACAGGGACTACGGAAAGGATTTATTAAGGTAAACACGTTACTTAGTACTGCTTTAAGATATATAGTCATAATGACCACTGATAGTATGCAGGATATTTATACATATTTTAAGGTGAAACCAAGGCCGTGGGAAGCCAGGGTGCTGAGGGCACTGCAGCACCCCCTGGTGGATGGTTTGCGAACTGCAGGCAATATTAACCCCTTAACTCCCACTTGAACCAAGCACATTTTCTCCAGCTTTACCCCAGTCCAAAAGCTTCTGGAAAAAAGGTGTGAAAATAGCAACAAAACTGCGACGAAAACACAAATAAAAATGTGAAAAAAGTGAGAAAACATTGACGAAAAAGTGACAAAACATTTACAAAAAATGACAAAAATGGACAAAAATTTGACAAAAAAGTGAGAAAAAATGGACGAAAAATTTAGGAAAAAATGGACGAAAAAGTGATAAGAATTTGACAAAAAAAATGCGAATAATTTGAGGAAAAAGTGACAAAAAAGTCACGAAAATTTGACAAAAATGAGATGACTGCCCAACAAAAAAAGTGATGAAAAAAAATCTGACGTGAGGAAAAAGATCAATTTAGTTTTGTAGGTCTTTCAAATGAGGTGTTACACTGGCCTACAGGATTTGGGTAAAGCTGAACTGGAGAAAATGCTCTCGGTTCAGGCGGGAGTTAAGAGGTTAATAAATAGGATTTATGCACAGAGAAAGTATTTTAGGGGTAAATTTTGTCCCTCAGCGCCCCCTAACTAAAATATCTTCCCACGGCTCTGGGTGAAACATAAGGGGGTAAATTCTCTTTTTTTTTTTTCACCTCAACTTTCTATTCTCATCTTTACCAGTTGTGACAAAATGTCCACGATAAAAACATGACAAAACCCCAGTGCAAAATGTCAAAACATCAAGGCCTGCTTTTCTAGGACTAAAATAAACATCACAGTCGTTCCATTAATAAACACAAACACGTTTCTTATCTTAAAAACAGGAAGAAATCACCACAAATTAGTAGCTGAATACTTTAACTTAATCTCAAAGCCATTTCCAGTTCATCCACCACCATTTTATCCGCAACTTTTGTCTTAAATGACAATTGAAAACACAGTGTTTGTGTAACGTGAGGGAGGCGTTGCTAGCTGTCAGTCAGACGAGTTCACGCTAGCTTACGCCGCTGCCCCCAAACTGAGACAAACAACATCAGAAACCCCTCGGTAAATGGGCAAACTTCGCACGAAAACGCGTACCTCTAGTGTGAAATTCCTGCTGATATTTTCGTAGGTTTTCCACGCCTCGTTGCTCGCGTCTTCGTCCATATTCAGAGCCCGACACAGGTCCTCAAACCCGGCTTTAGCTGTCTGCAAAAACTCATCCTCTTCGCTCATTTTGGCTCAACCTAACGCAAAAACCCGGTCAATGCAACGGAGACAGAGAAGCTAGCGAGCGCCTGCGATGGTTTCAGGTACGTAGACCCCCCATAAACTGCTGCAAATGCGTTATTATCGGGCTATAATAAGGTTCACGGTTCTGAGTGGAGCCATTTAAATGCCCTCTCTGACTGACAGCGAGCGTAGATTTTGAGCGTAGCGGCGGCGGTGAGACGTTAGAGGGACGTCGTTTGAGTGCGTAGATGGAATGGGGAATAGGGAAACAGGCGTATCGTAACTTCGCTTTTCAGAGAGGGGCGGGGCGCGGAGTTCAACCAGCGACAACATGTTTTTAGCAGAAAACGCTGGAAATAAGAGATAGGAAGGGGTTTGTTTCATTTCGCCTCTTAAGCCACACCCCCAGTTCAGCTTTACCCAAATCTAAAAGCGTCTGGGGGGGGAAAAAAAGCGTAAAAATAATAAGGATGAAAATACGCAACAAAAATGTGACAAAAAAGCTAAAGAGCGACAAAAACGCGACAGAAAAAGCAACGGAAAAAGTGACAAAAACACAACAAAAAGGTGACCCAAAAAAGCAACAATAGTGACAAAAGCGTGCCAAAAAAGCAACAATAACACAACAAAAAAGTGAGAAAAGAGTAACAAGAGTGATAAAAAAAAAACATGACGAAAACATGACCAAAAACACATTAAAAAATTCATACCCGGTGACCAAAAAAAGTTGCTCTACAGTCGAGAAGCTTTTAGATTTAGGTGAAGCCGAACTGGAGAAAATGTGCTCAGTTAACCTATAATTTGTAATTTCTTATAGCCTGGAGAGCTTATATAAGGCCTCATTTGAAAGCTAAGAGCTACAAAAGTGATCTAAGATTTTTCCTTGTGTCGATGTCGTCACTCTTTGGGGCTTTTTTTGATTTTTGATTTGATTTTTCTTGTGTTTTCTTCCTCATTTATGTTTCGCTTTTGTTGCTATTTTGACACTTTTCAAGAAGCTTTTAGATTTGGATAAATGTGCTCTTGGGAACAACACATATTTACAAAAGCCAATGCACAGAGGTGGACAGAGTAGCCAAAATATTTACTCAAATAAGAGTTCTGTTACTTTAAAATAATTTTACCAAAGTATGATTACAAAGCAGACGCAAATTGTACCACAGTAAGTAATTGTATTTCCATATGATAGACACAATTCATACACAAGGCAATTCAAAGTGCTTCACAGTAGCATAAATACAAGAAAACAAATAGAATCAATAAAAACATCAACATAAAATTAATCAATTACAGTAAAAGGCGAGAGTGCAGATAAAATACTTTCAGTCATATGCATCGGTAAAAAGAACTGTTTTCAGCCTGGATTTGAACATTGTCAGAGTTGAGGCCTGTCTCACATCCTCATGAAGACTGTTCCAGATTTTAGCTGCATGAAACTGAAACGCAGCCTCACCTTGTTTAGTCCTGACTCTGGAACCAGCAGGAGACCCCTCCCTGAAGTTCTCAGGGCCCGAGATGGTTCATACGGCTCTAACATGTCAGAGATGTACTTTGGAGCTAAACCATGAAAAGACTTGTAGACAAGCAGAGCTGTTTTAAAGTCTATTCTCTGAGTGACAGGAAGCCAGTGCAGAGACCGGAGCACTGGACTAATATGGTCGTATTTCCTGGTTCTTGTCAGGACTCGAGCAGCAGCGTTCTGGATGTACTGTAGCTCTGATAGCTCGTTTAGAGAGGCCAGTGAGTAGGCCGTTACAGTAGTCTAACCTGCTGGAGACAAATGCATGGATAAATCTCTCTCAGTCTGGTTTTGACACTATTCCTCTGATCTTAGCAATGTTTTTCAGATGGTGAAAAGCTGCTGATGTTATTGCTTTGATGTGACGTAGTATTATTGTGAAGTAGTTATCTAGTTCACTTATTTGAGTAACAGTGAAGACATTTTTAAGTGGCAAAAGCTTAATGTGTATAAAATAGATGCAATTTGTGTTTTATACTTTACTCTACAGAAATATTTGTTGTAGGCCTATATTCTTTTTGTATGTATTTTTGTATATTTGTCTGGCATTCCTTTGGGAATTGTACTTTTACGTCATTTCAGGCTTTATTTCTTATAATTTAAGATAAGACTGGACTTAATTGATCTCGTAGCCCCTATGGAGAAAATGCTACTTACCGAGCGAGTACTGAGGACTGATTTATGTTTCAATCGTGGCATAAATGATGAGAAAACAACATGTATTAAGAAATATATAAAGATATATCATTCTCACGGGCTGATTATTACATGTTTATGATTCAATTGTTAGATATAATACAATTTATACAATATAATAACAAGTATTCAGCAATGAAAATGTTCACTGCTGGTGTGGAAGTAAACTTTACTGGAAATTGGTGAATAGTCCTGACTTTGGGAAAGGCTGTGCTAACCTATAGCAGAAAGTTCACATTTAGCCAAAAAAATATATATCATAATTCTGCACACTCCATCACTCATTTAAGCAAAAAATACCCAAATATCGTTTTCTTTTCTATAAGCATCAACAACGTCATAATTTTTCTCTCCACTAAAGTAGTTTAACAATCCAACCACAAGATGGCAGTAAAAACAAACAGTTCACCCACCATAGACTACATTGTCTTTCTACATGGTAAAATTACAAACGAGAGATATTTTCAAACCAATATAAATATGCAATAGAACTATGTTTGTGTTATCTGTGAAGTTGATCATGTTAATAGACTATACAGATACAAAGGGAAGAAAAAAGGACCCAAATTGACCAGTGATGGAATGTAAGCGTATAAAGAAGTTAAAAGTAGCATAGAACTCAAGCGCATCTTCCCTCAATCTTAGCCTCACCTTCTTTAGTGATATTTTCTTTTTCCCCTGCCAAAACAAATGAAATCTAATAAAATAAAAATGAAATATAGGCCTATTAACTCGCGTCTTGTTGGCCAGAGTGAGAGATGACGTGATGTTGGTTGGTGTGAAAGTGGAGCTGCAGATTGATAATTATCTGCTGTGGTTTGGGGCCCATATTGGAGTTTGACAGCGTGTGAGGAGTCGTGTGGAGCCTGTAAACCGCAGATTGGGGAGGTTCACAGGTTTTAACGACTGCCAAACCTGCTCTGCTCCTTCACCCCCGAGTGACGAACCAACGTCACGGCCAAGTCACAGCAGGAGGCCTACACAGAACATACAACACAGACACGGCTTTTGGAGCTAAAGTTTCTGAGGGTCTTTACTTTACTGGAGTGGCATTTGGTTGTGAACTTACTACTTTTGATCCACTACATTTGATAGAGAAAAAGTAAAGTTGTTGATGTGTCTTGTTCCTTATAATGCTCACTCTATGGACAGTAGGTGGCGCTGTGCAGATGTATTGTCAGATGCTACTGACTCTCAACAAAGGAGAAGGTTTGTCCCTATCGTATTGCCGTACAGAGGGTGCAATTTACATGTGTCTTAAGTTATTCTTTGTATTACTTATTCCAACTTTCTTTATTGATTTACAATAGAACATACAATATTAGCAGTTATACAAATAACAGTTGATACAATACAGTTTTATGCCCAATATCTGCAACCCGGCTCCCCTAGAACTCATCCAAGTCCAGGTCCAAACATCACAAGACACAGCAGAGATCCAGTCTCTGCACATGAAATCAACAACACAAACACATTCAGAATTTGGTACTGCCTAATCCTCTTCTGCCTCAGGAAGCAAAGTAATTGTATCAACCAGCAAACGAAAAGATTGCCCTTTTTTCTTTAATGTAGCCAATAGAGTTGTAAAGGCCAATAAGGCTTGAGACAGCCAGATAGGTTTGAATCAGGAGGAAGGCCAGAAATAGCTGAAAGCGATGTTTATATTAATACTTAAATAGTATTAATCATTACATAATTTGTCTTTCTTAAAAAGTTCAGTTTTTCTATTTTCAGATCTTTGGCCATGTCGCTCTATTAAAGCAGAACTAAGTAACTCATGCCCCTAGAGGCCATTAGCGCCACTGCAGGTGTCGTAGCATGTTGCGTTTTTTTTTTTACTTATTAATTGTCCGTGAGAGTAAATACTACGCTGACAGAAAAGACAAAGGGAGAGAGTGATATACAATGAATTACACAACACTCAAACTTGGCTGTAAATATTTCTAAAGTAGTGTTAGCCTGTTAGCTTATTCTTTCGTGATTCCATTAGTGTGTATTGGTGGGCTCCGGTCCGGTGGCAGTCAAGTTTCAATTGCGGTTTTCTGGCCGGAGACACGAGGGGGAGATGAAAGACCCTCCAATCATCCCATTAACACTTGTATTACCCCCAGAGGGACTACGGAAAGGATTTATTAAGGTAAACAAGTTACTTAGTACTACTTTAACTCAAAACTTTTATTTGGAAACAAAAAAACTGCCAATAATTTCACAATAAGGTGTTTAATTATTGACGCACCAATTCTCTATAGATTTGCATTGAAAATTACAACTGCCTCTTCAACTGTCTCCCCGACCTCTCCATGGATTAATTACAGCAGTGACCCCACCTGTGATTTAAAAAATAAATCAGAGTATACAGTCGTGATCAGTGTAAATGAGGCATAAACGTTTTTAAGTCTCTGTCGAGGAAAAGGCGAACGCCGGTGTGTGGGGGGAATCGTTTACGCTTTGATTCGATTTGATTCGTTTGAGGTTCGTTGTTAAAATGAATGGCGTGTTCTTTTCGGAGATTTACGCATAAACGGGTTCCACTGAGTCACCGATGTGTATCTGCACCAGAGGGAACGTCTCTGGAGCTGAGGCCACAGAATGATGGAGAGAAGAAAGGCTCCAAAGTAAAAAAGTACATTCATGTGTTCATTTTAAAAGCCTAAAAATGCACACTTCGGAACAGTAGGTGGCGCTGTGAATATTTACTATCAATTCGACAAGAAGAAGGTTTGTCCTCGTCGTGTTGCCGTACAGAATGAATTCAGGAACTCGTGTGATTCATGTTTTGAAGCTGCAAAGTTATTAAGTTACACATTTGTACTGAGAATACTTCAGTATTTTCTTCAACAAATATGTTTATTGTAATATTTGACTGGATTCTGTTCTACTAAATGAACCTGAACCGAGCACATTTTGTCCACTTCGGCTTTAACCAAATTTAAGGATTCTTTAGAAAAAAAGGCGACAAAAACAAGAAGAAAACGAGGATGAAAACACAACATAAAAAGAGACAAAAATATGATGAAAAAAAAAAAAAAAGATTAAAAAAAGACAAAAATGTGACGAAAAAGAGATACAAATGTGACAAAAAATGGCAAAAAAAATGATGAAAAAGAGAAAAAAATGTGATGAAAAATGGCCAAAAAAATATAATAAAAAAGAGACAAAATGTGATGAAAAAGAGTCAAAAATGTGACAAAAAATTGCATGGCAAAAATGTGATGAATGTGATGAAAAAAGAGAAAACGTGTGTAATAAGTGTCTAATAAGTGACAACAACACGAGAACAACACAAAGAAAAAGATCCATTTACATCAGTTTTGTTGGTCTTAGCTTTCAAATGAGGCATTACACTGATCAATACACTGTAGCTTTAAGATTTGGTTAAAGTCGAACTAGAGAAAATGTGCTCGGTTCAGGTGGGGGTTCAGAGATGAAGTACTTTGACTTTGCCCTGGCAGAAGTGGTTACTTTAAGGATTGAAGATGTTGAAAATACTCCAGTAAAAAGTACATATCTGTTAAAAAAAATGTTATGAAAAATGACTTTAAAGCGTTTTGCTTACGCTACAGTTTCCCATTTGCACACGGGGCCTCAGGTGTGACTGAATCAGCCGTATTCTCCAGAGTGATTTTCTTGTGATGAATTGGATCAACAGAAACAGCTGATTATGCGGCACAGAACAAAACCTATTGGACATCAAGTATTCACAAGAGGCTTTTATTAATCCCCCGATAACGGCTACTACAGGTTCACACCGAGCTGCGCTGTGACTTTCTGTCCTGTCACTTGCTCTGGAGACATTTATTTTCTTCAGCAAAGGCAAGAAACAAACAGAAATTATGTACAAGTTGTGTTTTTTCATTTATTTGAGCAGCATAAAAAATAATAATAATGTTTGCACACTCAAAAGGAGTGGGTTGAAGTTCAGAATCAGAATCTGAATTGGTTTTTATTGCCATTAGGTTATGAACAGGTTCACAACTAGGAATTGTTTTTCGGTCGATCGTGCAACAAGAAAAATAAAACATATAATAACTATTAAAAACTTGAAGCTATAAGACTATAAGGGCATGTGATTCAATTTAAACTATGATGAAGACAACAATAATTTGACACAGAAGAACAGCGTGAGTGTATTTCCAGATGTGCATTCTTCTTCTTCTGGTGGGCGGTCTGGTTCTTTCTGGACTGTAGCCTCCTGCCTGTGGGGAGAGGGTGAGAAGGGTCAGTCGTGATCCGACCGGCACCCCTCTGGGTCCTGGAGGTGAACAGGTCCTGGATAGATGGAGCTCACAGCCAATCACCTTCTCAGCAGCACAATGCGATTCAGTCGATGCTTTTAGACCTACACCTGACTCTCACTCTGCATAAAGGCGGGTACTATTTAACACCAGTACATGTACTACAGTGACAAACATAATCCATCCATCCATTTTCTTCCACTTCTCCGTTGCCAGGTTGTGGGGGCAGCTGTTTGAGCTGCCCAAAATCACATTGCACCAGCCCCTTATGGCTCCTCCTGCAGGTGGTGGGTCCACTGAAGGACGGCCTCACAATTAACCGGGCCTGTTGGTCTCTCATAAGGGGCTTCTGACCCGCTCTTTGTCTGACCCGTCACCTAGGACCTGTTTGCCCTGGGAGACCCGACCAGGGGCACGGAGCCCCCGACAACAGAGCCCCCAGGATTATTTGGGCTCAAACCCCTCCACCACGTTAAGGTGGCGGCTCCAGGAGGGGATGGGCATATGGAGTGAAAGAAAAAAATGCCTCTTATAAAGTGTTCTGTGACTATGTCGGTGAAAGGTTTTTTTGTATGATGATTATGTTTGTCCTCTCCTGGAACCGCCACCTTAACGTGGTGGAGGGGTTTGAGCCCAAATGATCCTGGAGCTCTGTTGTCGGGGGCTTCGTGCCCCTGGTAGGGTCTCCCATGGAAAACAGGTCATAAGCGACGGGTCAGACAAAGAACGGGTCAGAAGCCCCTTATGAGAGACCAACAGGCCCGGCTAGAACCATGAGGCCGTCCTTCTGTGGACCCACCACCTGCAGGAGGAGCCATAACGGGCTGGTGCAATGTGACTGTGACCCACCACCCGGCAACGGACAAGTGGAAGGAGATGGATGGATGGATGGATGGATGGATGGATGGATGGATGTTCATCAAGCAAGATAAATAATACTCAAACTTTTAACACAAAATTTGACTTTCAGAGTAACTACTACTTCACAGCGCCACTTAGAGCGTGCAGTTTGAGAACAACTTTATTACAGTATTTGTCTTTCTCTCTCCTCGGATCCCAGTCCAGTCCTGGTCTGAACCTCTGCTCCTCCTCACATCTCCATTATGTGCGGTAGATAAGGTTAATTCTCCAGAGAGACTCTGCAAAAGGTCACATTTACCCGAACACATCACGGCCCCTCGCCAAGGCATTACGTAAGCTCCATAGAAACTGAACGGAGAGACAAACGCGTGGGCTCAGACAATACGTTTATAGAGAAAGGCTCCAACGCAAAGATGCCAAAAACCAAGGCTCTGAGCGGGACGGAGACAGGCCGAGAGACGCGGGGTCAGAGCGGGGCCAAGTGGACAAAATCTGGTCGGATTTTATAGAAACTGTTGCCACGGACGACCACAACAAACAAGACGGCGACACAAAAGCGAGTGACAGGAGCAGTGTGGAAGTGACGGCGTCAAAGCTGCTGCTGCGCGTCATGTGTTGGACTCGGTTTGTTTTCCAGACGGTTTCACAGTTTTCTCATGCCAGTTCTTTAAAGCGGTGACATTTACACATATTTACATCGTCTTTTTCACAGCACTTTTAACCAGTTCCCTGTCATCCACTACGTAAGTGTGTTTTGCTCACATATATTTTCAGAAACTACAAAAAAGCAACAAAAATGTGACAAAATGACGACAAAAACACGGCAAAGAAGGCAAATTCCAGTCCTGGTCTGAACCTCTCTGCTCCTCTTCACATCTCCGATATGTGCGATAGATAAGGTTAATTCTCCACTGAGACTCTCCGCTAAAGATCTCAGACCAGGACTGGACCGGGATCCGAGGAGAGAGAAAGAGAAATACTGTAATAAGTGGTTCTGAAACTGCACGCTCTAGGTGGCGCTGTGCAGATGTGCTCTCAAACACCACTGACACAACAAGAGGGAAGGTTTGTCAAAAACACAACGGAAAGGTGACAACAAAAGGACAAAAAAAACATTATATAATACAAAAATAATACAATAAAAAACAACAAGCGATGAAAACTAAACAAAATTGCATCAAAAATGTGACATAAACGCGGTAACAACGCAGCAAAAAAGATCAGAGTAACGCTTTATAATAATGGTACATGAGTTCATGAATTTCATGAATTAATGCATGATTTCATGATACATTCATACATTACTAAATCATGACTTCTCAAGAACAAACATGATCACATGTTGGTTCATGGACGACTTCATCCCTGAATTAAATGTCTCACTACTGTAATGAATGTACATGAAAATCTTAGCAATTCATCATGATCGTGAGGATCACATAAGAACACCATGAATTCACTAATGTTTCAGCAATGAAATGAAAATGATGTCCCCTCCACTAAAGTGAAGCATTACACTAAACATTTTAACCAGTGAAAGTCCCCTATTCCTGAAGAAGAAGCAATGATTTCTGGATTGTTTCCTCAATTGGATTTTTTGTGTGGAAAAAACAACTTATAAACTTTTATTACAAATAACCATAGCATAACCAAAATAAGACCTCCCAAGCTGGTCTTTAACAGGTTAAAAAGTTTAGGGTAATGCACCTCTTTAGTTTAAGGGACAAAATCATAATGAAATCATGATGTATTAAGGATTAGAAAATGATAAGTTCATGATTCTCGTACATTTTTATCCTATACAGTTATACTTTGTTTTCTTGTCCATAATTTGTAGGTAGATTTCCACCATATGAGTCATGATGACATTTCAATATCACTCAGCCCTGCTATACCAAATATACCCATGTAAGCTCTGTATCTTTCAGATGAGGTACTGGCTGAAAGCTCTTCAGGAAGTGTTTAGATTTGGGTAAAGCCGAACGGGCAAACAGTTGGGGTCAAGGGGTTAAATAGTAAAAAAAGTAGATCCATGCATAGAAATTTGTTTCTACAAATGTGTACATTTTGTTCACCAATGTTTCCTGGACTCGTTTAAATTGAGCGCTCTTTCCCCATAAAAACAAATAGGGAAGCCAGGCACAATACTGAAATATGGCGTCTCATGGCATTTATATATTTTCTGTGGCTTCTTTATCAATAACGTATAATAGGATGATGTTTAGTGGCCACTGGGAGTGTATCCGATGCACAAAAAACAAAAACTTAGCTCAGGGCACACTTTTAGACGCTCATTTGTATCTAAAGTAAAATCTCTTTGTGGCTAATGCAAACTACTATAGGAAAAATACATTGAACGGACGAATTAGCCGACTTTAACTGTCCACACGTAAGGATTGAACAGCACTTCTCATTATTTCTGTGGCTCCATGCTTTTAGTTTCTAGTTTCCTTTATAATTTAATCAGAAACTCCAGTTTGTCATTAAACCATGTTCACAATCCAAGTGTACGCCTGCTCTGAAAGCATTTCCTTTGTGTGAAGTATTTTAATCTCCAGCTGTCTCCGCTCGAACTGAAGACCGTGTTATTAAAGCAAAACAACTTTGGTAGTAGATTATCACTGAACACTTTGTTGAAAATCATGATTCACATTTTAAAATTCTCCAGTCGCTCGTGCTAAACTCTGACTCGGCGCTGACGAACGCGCCCCTAAATGTTTATATTTGATCGAAAACGTTCTGACAGAAGTGACTTTGGGATTTACTTTCCCATTTACACCGAGGCATTCCTCACATACTTGTAGGAGAAAACTCATGCTGCCTCTAAAGTGATCTACGGTTAATAAATGTCCCGTACATTCCTTTGAGTGACTCGTTCAGGGGCCTCTTTTCTCCAAACTACAGCAGCGATCTGTGGAAGTGAAACCGCAGGTGCTCATGTGTCACAATATGAGTCACTTTTAAAATAAATGAATGGTCATTTAAGACATTTTATTTTCAATCGACCTTTGTCCTTATTTTACTTTACTCTGAAAGCCAAGGCTAACAAAAAGTTTGAGATTTAAAGGAACAGGCCACCGTTTTTCCATACTGAGATCTGTTCTTACCTGAGATGAGCTGATGCGTACCTGTCTGGTCTTCAAGAGTGCCCTCAACAGTGGTGTAGCAAGGGTACCAGGGGGCCCCAAGCAGGAATGTCAGTAGGGGGCCCTCTGGCAGCCATTTTGTGCTCTGCGATCTCTTGATCCTCCTTTTCTTCTTTTGAAGAAGAAGCAGAACTCTCTCTCTCTCTCTCTCTCTCTCTCTCTCTCTCTCTCTCTCTCTCTCTCTCTCTCTCACTCTCTCACTCTCTCACTCTCTCACTCTCTCACTCACTCTCTCTCACATGAAGGAGGTGCTGGGCTCATGGGGCCCTTTCAGGGAGTATGCGACGAAGGCCAATTGTCGTTGCATCTTGTCGCTGCTGCTGTGACTGTATTCTCTTGGTTGGTCTGGGGGCCTCTGCTGGCTTGGGGGCCCCAGGCAGCTGCCTGCAAAGATGTTGTTAGCATTTAGCCTCTCCCAGCATATTCCTATAGCTCCAAACAGTGGTGAAGTTAGAAGCGACCGAGCTCTTCCACGTTTTCCCCATTTAAATACAGTTACATGAGTTACACGATCCAAGTCTAGTCTAGTCAATTTTCTAAGCGGATAAAAGGGGAACTATCTTGAAGGCGTAGCACCTTAGGAGCAGTAAAGTGAAGATATTATTGAACGGATGTCGGATGTAATTTTGTCTCACTAGACTTGGATCGTGTAACTACTCATGTAACTGTTTTTAAATGGGGGAAATGTGGAGCAGCTTGGTCGCTTCTAACTTTACCCCGTTTGGCCCCATAGAGGAGAGGAGGAGTGGCTAAATGCTAACAACATCTTTGGTCTTTTTGCATGACTGAGCGAACGCGTAAAGACCAGACAGGCACGCATCAACTCGTCGAAGCTCAGGAACATATCTCAGTATGGAAAAACTGTGGCCCGTTCCTTTAAACAGTTCAGGTCCTCATCAAGACACCTTATTTAAAAAAAAACAAAAAACAAAAAACACTGCAGAAATAGCATTGCTAGCTGAACTTGAGCTTGAACTTGACATTCCTGCACTGAAATGACCCACGTCCTTAGACAGATTAAGATTGACTCCGACCGTGTGAACCTGGGAGATAAACAGGTGAATGTTTAACGCGGAGGAATGACAGGAATGAGGAAGTGACGGCCAACTGTTTTTAATCCAACCACAGCAGAACGGAGGGACTTGTTTGTTTTGGATTTTGCAATATGGAAACAGATAAAGTGATACTGATCTCTGTGAGGGTGAACTTTAAAGTCCATATGAAAGGTTAAACTATTACTCTAACCCAGGAGTCTTAATGACAAATGGAGTAAAAATTAGTTCACAACAAAAACACTGCTCAAGTAAAGTAAAGATCCTCAAAAACAAACAAAAAAGTACAGAACTAAGTAAATCTGACAAACTCTGAACATGAATGTATAAAACAAAGGAATAACATTAGCCATAAACATAAAAACTCAATCAAGCAGAAAATGTAAGGTTAATTTAGCCCAAACATAACAACACAAGGCCTTGAATGTGTTATTCTAACTGAGAGAAACTATGTGTAAGTATTAGATAGAAGTGTTTGAACAGTGGCAGGAATGTGAAGGGCAAAGTGATAACAAAAACCACCGGTGGAAAAACAACACACGAAACATCTGATGAAACTACAAAGGTAAAAATAAAAAGTGGATCAAACCAATGGGAAATACAAGCTCATGTATCACTGTGTGTGTTTACGTACACTCCAGTTTTATTATCGGGAGTTTTCAATATTCAGTATTTTTCCTGGTTTTACACAACTTCCCAAAGAGCTCTCATTTCTACAGTCAAGAGGAGAAATAGAAGCTTTGTTAATTTTATTTTTGATGGAAAGAAGCAATGTGGATTTGTGCAAAACGGCTATTTTTCTACCCTCACTGTCGGACAGGTGCGTTCACAACGGGAAACCTTTAAAAAACAATACATGTTTTTAATACTGCCAAATGAAAGGACTTTGCAGTTTGTGGTAGTAATGTCTGTGAAAATGTAAACTTGTGGACCAACTGAGCTTTTAACAACGAAAACATAAAATAATTTATTGGAAGAAATATACAGTAAATAAAACTTATATTTTTGCTAAGCATGGACTCTGCCTGTGTCAATCATAAACGAACCTGCGTGCCTTAAGGTCCGGAGCCTTCTCTCCGGTGGCGTTGTCAGTACTTGTTTACAAGTTGTTAACAGTTGTTTATTTTGGCTGAGATATTGTTTTTAACTCGCCACTGCCGTTCGTCTTGCCACACTTAAACTGTAGACGCTGTGAGGGACAGTAACATGATGTATAGTAACTGATAAAAAATAGGCTAATTTGGCTAATTCCGGTACATTTACAGAAATGCTGATTAATGTACAGTGTCAAATAAATTAATAAATAAAATAAATGATGCTAAATAGTGAGCTCTTTATTTTCTTAAAAAGGCTGAGGCGTCATTGCTCTTCAGTCACAGACTGAGAAGTGAAGAAGGAAGTCATGGAGATTCTGTACTAGAACATTACACTTCTGCTGGATGTAACAATAAAACATTGAAATTCAAGTATTCCTTAGTGAAAAATCCTGTTTATGATTAAAATATTAGTTAACCATTAATGACTCTCATTCTACAAAAACAAACCCTTGTCATTTGTATCTGCTGTAAAGTCACGTTTGTCCCAGTTCCTCTGAGTCGTGGTGCAGCTAGACTGATGTGGACAGATGTTACAGAAGAAGCTCATGAGGTTCATTTCTTCAACAGTTACTATAGTGACTATTTTCTCCAAAGTAAAAGTAGATCTACCACAGTCCTGTCCACATCTGTCATGGTCCACCATGACCCACCACGACTCAGAGGAACTGGGACACACATGACTCTACATCAAATAATATACATGGCTATTTTTCAGCCATATGCATTAATCATGTGTTTTTTTTTTGTTTTTGTATAATAATAATAATAATATTCCTTTGTTTTTACCACATATTTGAGTTTCAGAATTTGATATAACTCTTATATGAGGTGTGAAGTTCTGTCTAAAGCAGAATCTCCATGACTTCCTTCTTCACTTCTCAGTCTGTGACTTATGGTGTCTGACCTAAAGTCTGACTCTGAACACAGTCAATTCACGCCTACACAGCGAAGGTTGGAAGGGCGCCCCCTTGTGTCCAAGTCCGTCCAGCTGCCCAGACCAAATTTTTATCTATTTTGGTCCCACAGGTGAAAAACTGGGATTCTCGATCGCATGTAAACGCGCTTAGTATTTTGAGAAGGGGGCTGGGCTTCATCCCTCTCCTTTTCGAGCGGCGGTGTTTTGTCTAATGATCGTTGTTCTTTGTTTTTTGTTCATATTCTATACTTTCATTGTGTACTCGAAACAAAAACTAAACTCAAATGTATCAGCAGATTCTGATGGGCGTGAGATTCTTGCATGACTCAAGCAGTTCACGTTTCAGTCTTCTCTCAAAAGTTAACGCTCCCGGACACGTTTCACACCATAAATCGCCGAACCCTAACCACATTCACAATACCTGCCAGGCCAAGCAATTACATTTCTTTCGAAAATGGCGCAGCTCTGGCTTCAGTGTATCCATTTCCAATCCCCTTATCCCACTTCGGCCGCTGCAGATCAAATCCGTGGGTTTGGTGTTGGACTAACGAGCTGCGGGTGATTTTCTGCTTCTGAGTGTAGAAAGTTACAGGTAGTTCTGGGAAAAAACAAACTGCACAGAGGAAAAATAACACCTGTGAGACCTGGAGGAGTTTGCTTAAGTTGGTGACAAATTGGGGTCTGGCTTTAGGAGCCTCTCTAACATCTTCAGGCCAAGTCCAGGTTGCTCTCCTCTCTCTGGGCGACCTGCCATGGAAACCAGTGTTGGAAAGTAACGTAATGCATGATGGAATTACAATAGTAACTGTATTCTGGTAGTTACTCTTTCATTTGAGAACACTAAGAACAGCTATTTCCCTAAAATCAAAGGAATGCATCATGGTGCTCATTAAGTTTCAGCTTCACGTTGTGTAACACTAATAAGAAAGAAAAGGTCCAGAAGATCCAGAATAACACCCCTCTGTATTTTTTATAGCAGCCTGGGCAGCCAAACTCAAACTGACTCATGCAATAGAGATATCAAAAAGTGTCAGATTAGCACTACCACTAAAAAATGTACAATCAGGCCAGGATGACTGACGCGTGTGTGTGCATGGATGAATGATGGTGGTCAGAGGGACTAGCGTAGATGTTAGCGCAGATGCGTGTCTCCCCCAGGGGAAACTGAATACCACCGAGCATGGAGTGTATAATTGTCTCATGTAAAGCGCTTTGTGACTCTATGTCTGTGAAAGGCACTATATAAATAAAACACTTTTTCAGTCGAATATGAAAACATACTTTGACTTTTTTATTCATTGGGATTTTAACTCTATCATAGTTAAGTGATCTATTGACATCAAAGATAGAGACTATGCATATTTCAAAGTGTTATATAGTCCCACTGTATTACTTAGCCCGTCTAAAGTAGATTAGGTCCACTCTCCTGCCTCAGCCTCCGTCCCTCTTTGTTCTGATGGATGAGGCTCATTCAGATCCGTCTCCATCTGCCGTCGGCGTAACCCGTTTACGGCCGGACCCATCTCCACACATGAATAATTCCGACATCCGAAACAGACGCCCACACTGAGGACACGGAGGCTCGGAGAGTAAAGAAGCGAAAGTGCCCGGAGAATGAACGCTTCTTCTTCAAATGTCAACGTCCAATGAGGCTGGTAATCGGTAGGAGACGTCGCTGCTTTGGAGAGCGATGGAATATCTCTGTGGAATGTGGCAGAATAGCTATAGCCTGTGTATCTTTTTGTGGAGTTTGGATGTTTTCCTACAGCTACACAACCCTGACCATGGAAATCATAGAAACACGAGTGAACTGCCCGGATCTGAGCGTTCTATCCCTATACAAATGGACGGTGGTATGGCGAGGTATGACACCATTGGATGTGTATCTGACCTAGTGTGACAGTCCCAGTTTTGAAGCTTCTGTCCCATGTCCCGTTGGATTTCTCCAAAACCATTTATTTTGGTTTTATATAGCGCTTTTCTGGACACTCAAAGACGCTCTACATTGCACTATTCGTTCACTCCATACTTGGTGGTGGTAAGCTACTATTGTAGCCACAGCTCCCCTGGGGTAGACTGACGGAAGCGAGGCAACCAGTCTGCGCCATCGGCCCCTCCGACCACCACCAACCACTCACTCACTCACTACATTCGCTAGGCTTCCTGGTGTTACTAAATGGTCTCCCATCCAAGTACCGACCAGGCCCTTCCCTGCTTAGCTTCCAAGGTCTGACGGGATTGGGCATCGCAAAGGCGGTATGACCACCAATGCATTATTATTATTATTTGTCCCTGTTTTACACAAGCTCCATCCCAGTTGTCCCAGTTTTTCACCAGTGCCCTGCCAGAAGCAGCGTTTGGAGGGTGTGCTCCAACTACAGAGGGATCTCACTCCTCAGCCTCCACGGTAAGGTCTACTCCATGGTGCTGGAAAGGAGGATCCGGCTGAGAGTCGAACCTTGGAACAATGTGGTTTTCGTCCTGGTCGTGGCACGCTGGACCAGCTCTATACCCTTCAGCGGGTGCTTGAGGGTTTGTGGGAGTTCGCCCAACCAGTCCG
The DNA here is from genome assembly GCF_951799975.1 of Gobius niger. Lineage (NCBI taxonomy): Eukaryota > Metazoa > Chordata > Actinopteri > Gobiiformes > Gobiidae > Gobius > Gobius niger. Next base: position 3,117,799 of record NC_136858.1, on the reverse strand, counting down.
CGTGTTTTGTGAATCTGGAGAAAGCGTTCGACCGTGTCCCTCGTGGTGTCCTGTGGGGGGTGCTCCGGGAGTATGGGGTCCGGGGCCCTCTGCTAAGGGCTGTCGTTCCCTGTATGACCGCAGCAGACCTTGACTACTGACTCAGCAATAGTCAGACCTGCTGTTTGGCCATGAACGCAAGATGGCGGCGAGTTCCTGAATGAGGGTAATGAAGCTCTCTGGCCTTCATTACAGCAGAAACCAAGTCAAACCAGCGCATGTTCTGAAAATGAGGACACAAATGGACCACAGCTTCTCCAACCAGTACCAATGGGTTTTGATATGAAACGGCACATTTTTAAAGGTAACATTGAATGGTAATGACGACAGCAGTTTGTATTTCGTTTATTTGTTTGTCCCTTGAGTCTGATCACCTGCAGCGGTAAACACACTGTAATCTCTGAGATGGATTCAGAGCACACTTTGACCACACGATGCAGGCGTACCAGCCCGCGCTCTGCATATGACACAGCTGGGGTTTTCATTAGGCTAATATTACGCTAATACAACTCTCATAATCAGGCAATAATCAGGCTTATGTCACTGCAGCTGCGGGTGAGACCTGCCAATATCACAGTTATCATCGTGTTTTTTGTGGTTGTTTTTTGACATTTAAGAGTGAAAGTGTCTTTATTCGGTCAGTACTGTCAAAGTAGCACTGAACAAACTTCATTTTAACCCATCACTTTCTCAAAACAACAGAATCAGTGGACTCAGAGGAACAAGCTCTTACTGAACTCAACCAAAACCAAGGAGGTTATGCTGGATTTCCGCCGGGCGCCACCCTCTCTACAGCCCGTCAACATAGAGGCAGCAGGTAGAAATGGTTTCCACCTATGGGGGCAGTTGAACAATAAGCTGAACTGGGCAGCGAACATGGATGCTGATTAGAAGAAAGGGCAGAGTAGGATGGGCAGTGCAAGGAAAAGGACACTCAGAGCCTGAACATTAAGAAGGCAGGTTCGGTGGTTGGACTGGACCTGGACTCATTGGAGAATTTGGTGGAGCAGAGGACTCTAAGGTCGCCTTGAGCTCCAGACTCCTCTCTCATGCTCCAAGGACAGACTGAAGAACTCGTTTGTCCCTCATGCCTTCAGGCTTTATAACAAAGCCACTTCAGGGATGAGCAGAAGAGGAGAGAGTCTTGAACTTCTACCTGCAGTTAGAGCTAAGATCGGGCCCAAAAAAAATCAAGCCCGACCCGACCCAAGCCCACGGCATAAAGTGCCATAACGTCTCTTGGACTTTATATGTATTTATTGCTTTTTTAAATGTGTTTTTTATCTTTTTTATCTTCTTAATTCTGTAGATCTTGCTCTGTTTGTGTGAATGGGAGCAACAGACTAATGCCATCCATCCATCCATCCATCCATCCATCCATCCATCCATCCATCCATCCATCCATCGTTTCTAAATGAGGCTGTAGACTAGACTTTTGTGCTGTTGAAAAGCAACAAAAAAGTAAAAACAAACACACAACAACTCACAAATTACTCAAAAATAACAAAGAATCTTCCACTGACAGCCTCTGATTGCGGCCTCAGTTGTAATCCTTACCCTCTTCGCTGAGCTCACAGGAGAACTCACAGGAGAAAACTGTGATGGTACATCAGCTTTGTCTCTGAATACCTCGCTGACCATACGCTAAACAACTTTGAAGATGAGCTCAATATTGACCGTGAAAAGGGCCGGTGTGTCCGAATTCTAAAACAATAAAATGAAGTCCCAGCATGCCACTGGAAAGCTCCTCATGAACCAATCAGAACACACAGGCAAACAGGTTTTTCATCAAACATGGGGGAAGTCCTCGAGTTCAAAGGCGCCTGAGACATCACAGATGAGTCCATTCCCATTTTCTGTAAAGTGTAACCCCCTCCTCCTCCTCCTCCCTCTCGGTGAGTGCACGATGACTGTAGCTGCAGGTGTTTGGTGTTGTGATGTTTTGAAGTCTGTAATTTGCTCGTGGACTGCAGCCCTCAGCAGAACAGAGCCGTCTCGCTCACTGTCCTCGGCTCTGACAAAGACTTTAAAGGTCAGCGGCAAAAGGGAAACACACAAGAGGACATGCAAAGGCTTCTTTTATACTGTATATACTATTTTAATCTAAGTAATATTCCTAGATTTAGGATTAAGAGACACTTTCTTCCCCTGTAAGGAAGGAATGGTGTCCTCTAACAAAAAAGAAAAGAAAATCCTTCCTCTTCCCGAAAGCACCTGCTTTAGTCGCACCATTTGGCACTGAGCTCTGGACCGCTCCATACTCTTTATTACCGCCGCATCGAGAAGCTAATTTGTGTCCCCAACTCCGCTCTAATCCACGCACTTTGTATCCATTTACATGAAGTGGCTGCGTTTTGAGTTCCCAATAAGCCCCGAGCGACGCGTCCCCGGATCAGTTCATCGTGGGCTGCGTTTTCGGAGACGCAGCGATTTGATTTTCGACTCGAGCGACCCAAACGAAGGAGATTTGTCGCGGATCGTTGAGGAGACGTGATGTTCTCGGAGCTGGAGGTGCAGACGGGCCTGGTTTGGTGTTGGGTTTTTTTCTGAGCAAAATCATCAGAGGAAAAGAATGGCTTGGAACGTGAGAAAGCACAAAGGGAGTTACAGCATGACGATTCAATAAGGGCTTTAATCAGGCTTTTTTAATGGCTCTAAGACATGTTAGCCTTGATTTTGTTTGATAAATATAAGGTTTGTGTCAAAAAAGTTGTCCCAAAAGAGAAGAGAATTTGACCATGGATCAAAAGCTTTCCAGACTTTAAAAATGCATAGATTCCGCCGTGTGACTGTATTGAAGTCTAGAGAGTCTTACTAAATGTGCAAGATTGTTGTCAAGGATATGAAATTATTACATGCCTGACTGCTCAAAGAAGTTGAATTTGCAGGATTTAACATAAATTCTGTTTCATTTCGACAGGATGATTAGTCTGTGGTTATGGGAGTGCAGACAGACAGACACTTTATTAATCACCAAATAGGGAAATTAAAATGCCTTGGCCTCTTAACACTCTTCACGAACAAAAAACCCCACACATCATTATGGACTCTGCAACAGCTCAGAAATAAAGTTATGTAAAAGCAATAGTTATTTCAGTTATTTAAAAATGCACAACAGCGGGAAGGAAGGAGTTCCTAAGAGGTTTAAATGAATGAAAGATAGATTATGTCCACCGAGTCTAAACTCACTGAACCAGCCTCTTTAAGTTGTTCCTGCCATCAAAGCTACAATTCCAGTCCAAATCCGAAGGTGCACACTGTTGTTGTTTCCCTTTGGGCAAGACACTTCACCCACCTTCCCTCCAGTGTCTTACATTGGTGTTTGAATGAGTGTGAATGGGTGAGTGGTTCCTTGATGTAAAGCGCTTTGAGTCTAATGAAGGTAGGTGGTCTTCATGGCCAAAGTAAAACCTGACCTTGGCCAGGATGACCCAGAGAAGGCTATGCACTCTTTTATTAGCTCCCACATTGACTGGTGTAATGCTCTTTATGTGGGTGTGAACCAGTGCACTTTAAACCGGTGTCAATTGGTGCAAAGCGCTGCAGCTCGACTGCTCACAAACACTCGCCGGTGCAGTCACATCACTCCAGTGCTGCCCTCCCTACACTGACTCCCAGTGCATGGGAGGGTTAATTTTAAACTCTTAAAGAGACTAGATGCAAGTTGATCATTTTATACTCACTACTGCCACCTCAGGTCTTACGCGTAACTGCAGCTTCTATATTAAGCTCGTGCATGACGGCACTTAGGACCCTCATGCACGAGCTTAGGACATGGCTGGAACATGTAGGGGGAGGAAAATACTTAGTTTAAAAAAAACAACAACTCTGTATAGTTCCTTTAATGTTTGCTTTTAAATCTATTCATGCACTTGCACCTTCCTATTTAAGTGAATTGCTTGTTGCACATCAGCCCTGCAGAGGCTGTCGGTTGAAAACATACCTGTTTAGATCTGCTTTGACTGCTAACTGCACATGTGAAATGTGTTGTTGTTTTAATATTTTGTGTTTTTTATCACATTGCACTCATGGAAAGCACTTTGGTTCAGCAGGTGCTGTTGTAAAGCGCTATACAAATAAAGACTGATTGATTAATTGATTGAAGGTAGTGAAGCGTTATATGAATTTTTCCATTTACGATTTACATATCAGCCCAAGGCCATGGGTATCTGCAAAACAGTCTCCATAACACCTCTTTTAAGTAATATTGTTTGTGAATCTTAATTTGAATGACACCTTATGGTCTCACTGTGACTGAGACCAGAGACATTGGTGGATGTCTCTGGGTGAAATGAATGTAGTCGACAAAGAATGAAGTATCTGAGCAGGAATCGGGAACTTCCGGCCTGCAGGCAAACTCTGGCCTGGCAGTGTACAACCTCTGGCCCCGTTATGCATTATTTTTCTTTTTAGCTGAGGTGTCCCAGACTTGGTCAAGTTCGTCGCCACGTCAATATCGAATTTTGTTTCCACTAAATATGCTGATATTTAACGACCATTGGACTTGTTTGTTTTTTTGTTTCTAAAGTCAATAATTAGCTTCTGTGTTTTCCCGCCTCTGCTGCAGACTTCACATGGGCTTATCTCTCACACACCGGGTTTCTTATATGCACATACAGTAGCTGTGGATTTCAACCATTTAGGCACTTTCTAATGAATGAAAACACTTGTTTGGAAGGCTGCACTTGATCTCCCGTGAGCCGGCTTGTTTAGGTCCAGGAGGAGCTTTGACATCTAGACAGTGAACACGGGCATCTGGGGATTACACGGTTTCTCCCAAATCCCCGACAGAAGCAGTGAGTGATGTAAACACGCTGCGGTTAATCTGCAGAAAAGCTCAAGTATTCAAAGCGAGCAACGAGTCACATTCACTAAACTGTATCCAACAACATTACAAGGAGCAGGAGCTGAGAAAACACAGACATAACAGGCAAACCTCCAAACAACAGACCGCAAATCCATTAAGTCAACAGCGATATCAAAACAAAACAAAACAATCATTATAAAAAACACTTCCCACATTATGACATTATTACCCAAACTTACCTAAACTGGATTATTGCACTGATCCAATGCGTCTCCAGATGTTTCTGACCATCAGCCTCATGGCGTCACAGCTGGAGATTATGAACATTGGACATTTTGCACAAATCAATCGACCAAACATCAGATTTTAGTCCTATATTTTTGTTGCTTTTTTGTCATGTTTTTTCTACGTTTTTGGGGCTTTTTTCTGTAACATTTTTTTTTGTCACTTCATGTGAAAAATATATATTAATTTCTTTTCTCACTTTTACCAAATAAAAACAAACTTTTTTGTAAAAAAAAAAAAAAGAAAAAGTAGTTTTTTTCTGTAATTTTTTGTGTGATTTTTTGTTGTTGCATTTTGTCCTTTTTTGTAATTCTTTTATCAGTTTTGTAAATTTTTCTGTCACACTTTCTTCCTTATTTACGTCTCGTTTTCGTCGCTATTTTGACACTTTTCTCCAGAAACGTTCAGATTTGTTTACAGCCGAAATGTGGGAGTTAAGAGGTTAATATAGAAGCTGCAGTTTCGCGTCAGACCTGAGGTGGCAGTAGTGAGCATAAAATGGCCAACTTTGATCTAGTCCCTTTACTGTAAATGACAGAAAGTTTAAAGTTGATATCAATCATTTTATATCCCCTTATTCACCTGCAGATAATAACAAATAAGAAGCAGCTCCAGTGCGTTTTACATTATAACATGGTTAAAAGCTCTAAAAAAGTATAGATTTTGTGTGACATAAACGTTTATCTGTCTCTCATCGTGTTCCTCGTCGCAGCACAGCCCTGTTTCATGTGCGATTGTGTTCCTCTCCTCTTAGAGCTCCTCAATGGGATTATCCGCAGAAACCTGGGCATTCCGCTGCCTCGCCTCGGGCCGAAACGTAATCCGCAGCAAATAACTCCCAACAATGGCCCTGGACTCGCGTTCTTCTCTCTCTTTCTGCCGCAATAAAGTGGACGGTATAGACAGGTAATGGAGGTGGATGGAAATCATATATCCTCTGTCAGCCTGGCCTGGATAGAAGACAAAGCCCCGAGTCTGTGAGGGATCTGTGTGGCTTTAGGAGAGTTTAAGCATCATTTAGATCTCAGGAGAACCATATTTCAAATGACACATCGGTGAAACGAGAAGCTGCGGTCTCTGCAATCATTACGGATTATGTGAAAACCCAATATTCTGCTATACGTTTGCCTTTTTGAAGCTTTTAACCAGGCGTCCTCATATAAAACATGCCTGTCTTCTGCATTATACCCCCAAAACAGTTTAATCCATAAACACTGAACAGGTACTGCACAAAAACTGCATTTATTAGAGTAAGAAATAGAACAAATTCACCTACAAATCACTCTAACAGCGCGGTTTCCCCTCGTCATATTCATGCACAAAAATGGACCAGTTAGGTATCCACGTGTAGCACGAAAGGGCAACCAAGATGGCGCTGTAATCCAAATATGGTAATTTCCTTTATGGGAGATGACAGTAAAAGAAATAAACTGCAGTGGTATACAGATGTGTGTATATATATATATATATATGTATATAAGTATAGTAGAGTGGTTTTGTTATTCAGTACTTTAATAATGTAATGAAGTATCTTTACTATACTATACTATAGACAAAAAAAAGAAGTTACTTGTGCCACTGTGTGTAAGTTAAAGTTACAAAAGCTTCATGTTAACTTAAAATATCTGGAGTTTGTATTTCGTGTTTCGACCCTTTTTCTTCAGAAATACATTCATGTTCATACATGTTTCTCATCATCTATATCACAACTGAAACATAAATCAGACTCAGTACTCAAGTCACATCTCCAAGTACTTTTTTACTTTTACTCAAGCATTTATTTGGGCCACTACTTTTTACTTGAGTAACCAATGTTACTCTTACTTACCCGAGTCAATAGTCTGGTGGTATAAATGTAGACCAGGGGTGTCAAACATATGGCCCGAGATGATTTAATCCGGCCCCTGCCCTGTAAAAAAAAAAGTAAGTCTCCAGCCCATTCCTGTGCGGAGTTATGATGTTTTAAAGAATAACCAGAATGCTCATTCTAGCCACTAGGGGGCATTACACTTAAAAAAAAAGGAAAGCAGAGGGAACTGACATAATAAGAGCTTAGGATATGAACAACGCATTATATCGTCACGTGGTAAATTGACAGTCTGCCTCAGGGCAGCTGTGGCTTCAATAACAGCTTACCACCACTGTGTGTGGAGTGAATGAATAATGACTATGTAGTACTTTGAGAAACTTGTGACACAGGCGTGTAAAGTGCAATACAAGTGTAAGGCGTTGTTATTAATGAAGCTACAGTAAAGTTGGGGCTTTGACCAAATCACAGCTCATTATTATTCATTTATTGGAAAAGTTTTCTCTAGTCTATGCACCCTGTGACCCGCTGTGGGAGCTGAATTTTGAATAAAACCTGGCTCTATCCATCCATCCATTTTCCTCCTCTGTATCTGGGACCGGGTCAGCATCAGTCTGACTTCCCTCTCCCCACACACTTCCTCCAGCTGTCCTTCTTCTTCTGAGGCGACACCAGCCCAGCTCAGAGACCTCATCCGTCCCTCCCTCCCTCCCTCCCTCCCGAGGACCTCATCCTAACGGGACAGGGCCGGAACCCCTCCCCCCCCTGCAGCTCTATCCATTATTTAGATTTTGTTGTGAAAATTAGATAGGTGATATTGGGCCATTTCTATTGGTAAAACAAAAACATAAAATGACAAAGTCAAATTGAAATCTGAATTCTTTTTTTTTTTGCCTCGCCTTCACTTGGGCTAATTCTCCCTGTTGGTAGCTGTCAGAGACCAAAACAGCCCGCCCCGAAGCATCATGGGAAGTCCGGGCCGCTCTGTTTGTGTTTGGGAAAAGTCGCAAAGAAGCTGGAATTTCAAACATCTCCAAAAGGAAAGACAAAGAATGATGTTTACATGTTTGGGGCGCCAAGAAGAAAGAGACGAAATGACACGGTTCAGTTGACAGTTCGGCTCTGACTGTTGTTGCCGTCACTGTGTGGGTTTGTAGTAAATTGAACAATGAAGCAAGCGGAGGATGAAATGATCTCCAACAAGCATGAAGTTACAGATGACACATTCACATAATAAAACAGGTTTTATTTAACTCTTTTACATCACATTACATCAAGGTTTGGGCGATGGATTGCACTAAGATTAACTACCGTAATGTTTGGACTATTGGCGCACCTGAATAAATGCCTGTTCAGCGTGGGAGGGCGTCCTGCTGCTCCCGCTCTGGTGTGCAGTTAACACCGTGGACGGGGTGGAGGAAGCTCTCCATCGTCTCTTTATGTCTGGATTTGGGGCTGTTATTCTCACGTCAGAGCTCAATCATTAGAAATAGCCGAGTGTTTTTAGACCCACCCATATTAAAGCTCTTCTGCAGTGCTTTATGGATGATTGAACGTGGTCTTGGTCATTGGTCACATGACTGTATCCTTTCTTTAGGCTGCACGGTTCAAAGAGTGTGAAAAAAGGAGAGCAATACTCACTCACTGTGAGTATTGGCTCTCCACAGGGTTGTATTTTGAGCCTTTTGTTGTATACTCTGTACACCCATGATTGTGTTGATGATGGAGTCCTAGCAATTGAATAATTAAGTATGTAGATGACATAACTATTGTTGGCCTGGTTTCCTCAAATTGCCCCTGTTCTTGTAAATGGTGCTGAGGTCAGACTTGTTGAAAATTGTACATTTCTTGGTGTGACTTTGTCAAACGATCTAAGCTGGAGTTCAAACATTCGTGCTGTTGTGAAAAGGTCTCGCCAGCAGCTTTTCTCCCTGCGTAAATTGAAAGAATTTACTCTCAATAAGCAGATTTACATTTCTACTGCTGTGATATAGAAAGCCTTCTTACTTCTGCGATCACGGTGTGGTTTGGAAATGCTACGGCGAAAGAAAAGAAAGCTTTAAAACACATTGTCCGCTCTGCCAGTAGGACCATCGGTGTGGAACTCTCTGTCCTTGAAGACATTAACAAAGAAAGACTGATGTCTCGGGCATTAGCCATCATAAAGGACCGGCTGCATCCTGCCATGGACCTATTTGAACTTCTCCCTCTAGGAGGCGCTATCGTGCTGTTAAATGTGATAAATGCCGCCACAGTAAAAGCTTCTTTCCACAAGCTGTGATGTCTTTGAATGGTACACTTTGATCAGGTCCAGAAATAACTGTAGATGTACTTTTTTGCTGCTCTAAAGTCAGATACTGCAGAATACATCCGGATACTTTTCATTTCAATGTCAAACCAAGTTATGAAAATCAGACTTTTTTCAACAATGATTTCAACTCCATCGGAAGCACTTAAATCATCCTCTGAGTGAAGACTGACAGGCAGCACTTAGAGAGAGAAAAGTTTGGAGTGTGACCTTCCACCTGTGGAGGAGTAAGAGGAGCCGCTTCCTCCCCACTGTTCAAAACAAGCTTCCGAAAAGTCACTTTGTTTATTCTTTCGAAAAAAGTTATTTCTTCAATCATTCATACCGCCGTGAATGACTGGTATGAATCATTCATGATGGTATGTAGTTCAGCTACAACTTTGCTGTATGTGTTTCAGTGAGACCCACATTAGTCCAGCGCTGAGAAGACTGTGAAGTGGATCATGTGGGAAAACGCTGTAAAACCCCCTGAGTTTACACCACTCAGGCGTTTCCTTTGACATTTTTTAATCAGAACAATGGACGAACTTTACCTTGGGCGAAGTGGCTCTGCCCCACAGAAACAAAGAGCTGACGGGGAATGAGAGTTAAGAAAACAGCCGTAAATCACAATAAACGCAGCGCGGTGACAATGTTATCAGACGGGGCCAATGTCCAATGATCTGATGACATCCACAGAAACTAGCCAGTGACAAAAGAAACTTTTTATTGTATTTAGTGCAATGGTTCCCCCCCCCATGCTTGTGCTGAGAGTGAGACAGTTAGTTGCCCTTGTCAAAAGCCGCAGCCCTTTAAAGGAACAGGCCATCGTTTTTACATACTAAGATACTGTATGTTCTTACCTGAGCTTAGACGAGTCGATGCGTAGCGGTCAGGTCTTCGTTCGTTGTTAGCTTTAGCCTCTCCCAGCATATTCCTATAGCTCCAAACGGGGGTGAAGTTAGAAGCGACCAAGCTCTTCCACGTTTCCCATATCTAAGCTGATAAAAAAGGTGCACTATAAGGCGTAATAATACCTTAGGAGCACTTGGACATCCGTGCAGTAAAGTCGAAGTGCTCCTAAGGTATTATTACGCCTTATAGTGCACCTTTTTTTCCCGCTATCGTCTATTTATCCGAACAGACGAGAGTAAAGACGTTCTCCGAGGCCTTTTTGTCTCAAAGGGGAGTTGAATCCACACGGTTCTACTCTAACTCTGGTTCTTTGAATGTGCACAGTCTAAAACGAATTGGGCTACTCACAGGCTAATTCTTAGTGGTCAGACAGAAATTAGCAATTTAAATCAGCGCTTCCCAAACTGTGGGTCAGGGGCCAGAGGTGAGAGAATGTGACCATTTGCCATTTACCATTTTATAAAGTTGGAAAATAGACTAGTAGTAGTCCTAAATCCCAGTCTCACAGTGGCTTAGTGGTTAGTGGTTCTCACACTGAGGGGCAGGGCCTGATTGAGGTCCCCCCTTGTGGATTTTTGCTTATAGGGCCCCAGAAGGGCCAGCACCGGCTCTGCACGTAACTGTATTTAAATAGGAGAAACATGGAAGAGCTTGGTCGCTTCTAACTTCAGTTTGGAGCTATAGGAATATGCTGGGAGAGGCCAAATGCTGACAACGTCTTTGGTCTATTTGTGTGACTGAGAGCACGCGTAAAGAACAATAATGTGTTGCAAATGGGGAATAGTTTTGGAAAAAATGCGGGGCAATTGGGAGAATTTGCCCTAACCAATGAGGCATGGAAGTTGCATGCAAAGTTGTTGGCTTGACGCTCCTTATACGACGAATCCTTTTGCAGCTGTGACGTCAGAGAGGTGAGAGGTTAGGTGCTAGATGCAGGGACACCTTACTCTATCTCACTACAGTTAATAAATGAGTGTAGCTAGTTAGCTATTACTACAGCTGGAGTTGCTGATGGAATTTAACAGCTCTTTTCTACAAGAAGCTAAGACATGCACATTGATACTTTCAGCTCAACTCCATCGAATGCCACCTTTTCATTACGCATTATTAAACACAATTATTCTCTTATGCAGCGCCCGTGAGTGATGTCTGTCAACGGTGAAGGTGAAGTGTATTATTTTCCTTTATAAATCCTTTCTGGAAAACTTTAAAAATGCACAAGAAGGGAAGAAAAATGAACTAATCATGGACTTTAGCCACTTGCGGAAATACTCTGCGTCATTCCCATAAAATTCATCATCTCCACTTTAAGCACGTCATTGTTAAGTGAAGCCAGAATAGCCTCTTAAATGTGTCACAAACTGGCATTTTTCCAGACAATGCCCTCAATATAATAACAATAATAACCCTCTGAGGGCTTTTGATCCTTGTATTACTGACCCTGACTCCTGCCAACACTCCTTTGTCCAAACTGACTTCTCTGTGTTTCTAACTTTCCATTAGCGCGATATAAGCTCCGCCGTAAACATGCGTCAGTGCCGTCAAACCATCTCCACTCGTCTGTTTTGATCGTTTTTTTTGTGTGAGTTTTTGAAGGTTTTGACCCGTTGTTGACAGTAAAATGAGCAGGAGACGCAGATAATTACAGCGTTCACAAAGAAAACAACAATTAGTCCAAACCAGGGCTTTTATCCCAGTCTTTAACGCGACTGTCTCTTTAAGTGTTTCTGAAGGGACGTCTGAATCAAGCGGGCCAGAGGTTTGGGGAGAGATTCCAGCGGACACAGAGGAAAGGTTTAAAGAAATAGTTTGGTTTCTTCATAGAGGTCAGAGATAATACAGGTTGAGGGAGCTGCTGTTTTTTTCAGGCTTCTTCATTTAGAATAATGTGTGAAAAACTAAAAACTAATTCAGCCCACTTTAATGTGCAGAAGTACAACATTGGGCCTCATTCAAGTTTCCTTGCCAGCAAGCTGAATTCTCATGGTATTTGTGAGTTTACAAACACACGAGAATCCATCTTTAAACGGCTCCTACCTTCACCGTTATTTAAAGCAGCCTGCCCGGTTTCCCCGACCTCCAAAAACATGCTGGTCAGGTTGGCCCACAGTCGCAGCAGCTCAGGACTAACACCTGAACACAATGTCGCTGTACGGTTGTACAATGACTTACTTACTTAAAGGTCCTATATCATGCAACATCGAGTTTTTGGAGCTTTTAGCCATGTTGTTAAGCTATTTCCTTATCAAACACACCACCAGAGTGTTTTTTGCTTCATTCACGCAGTTCTCAGCAATCCTCCTGAATCCTGCTCTCTGAGCAGCTGCTCCACCCTCTGCTGGAAAACCACTGACTTGTGACATCAGTGTCAAACAGGAAGAGCCCGACATCTGTTATGTAATGTCTTACGGCCATCCATCCATCCATCCATCCATCCATCCATCCATCCATCCATCCATCCATCCATCCATCCATCCATCCATTTTTTTCCACTTTTCCGTTTCTGGGTCGTGGGCTGTTGGAGTTGCCCAAATCACATTGCACCAGCCCCTTATGGCTCCTCCTGCAGGTGGTGGGTCCACAGAAGGACGGCCTCATGATATTTACCGGGCCTGTTGGTCTCTCATATGGGTCTGAACCGCTCTTTGTCTGAACCTGTCACCTAGGACCTGTTTGCAATGGGAGACCCTACCAGGGGCATGAAGCCCCCAACAACAGAGCCCTCAGGATCATTCGGGTGCTCAAAACCCTCCACTATGTAAAGGTGGCGATTCCAGGAGAGGGCCTTACGGCCTGATTATAATTTATAAAACAGCTTTTTCATTATTTCTGTTGTAAGAAAGAAATGAAGAGAAAAAGTGCCCGAGGCGTCCGCGCTGCACCCCCTGAGCGTCTGAACAGACGTCATGTTTGCACTGGAAGCTGTGAAGCTGGAAGCTCTTTCTAACCTACTCTGGACGCCTGTTCTTTTTCTTACCTAACGATGAAGTCACGAAGAAAAGAGCATTTGAGAAACTTTATTCAACCTTCCTAAAGAAGAGGCCACTCGCCAGAAGTTGGAATTTCTTTCCAGGATTCGGCGACTTTCCACCAAAATAGTGTTTTTCTGTGACCGTCTCTGATGGAGAGTCCCATAATATAAACACCTGATGGAGCGGCCAGGACAGAGCAGTGAGTCAATCAATCCTTTAACAATGCGTCGATCACAAACACACATCACTTTTTTTCAAAACTTAACATTGAATGGATTTTTGGTTCTTCTTGTCAAATGCTGCTCCAAACGTGCACCTCTCTCTGAACGATTCCAGCCAATGTTATTGGCACTGGAATATCAATCTGGCTCCTGCAGGTTACCATTCATGAACATCTTCTTATAACCTTCACGACACGTTCTTAAGTAGGAAAATCATTCACACCTGTGGTCTGAGGCTGCTGAATGCCGACTTGGAAGAGACTGCGTATTAGGCCTAATTAGCATATAAGAAGTAGGACAAGGACGAGACACAAGAAGTGCCGTGTGCAAAACGCAAAACAAATAACCAAGAAAATGTAGCCCTGTTTATAAGCAGTGGCATAAAGTGCAAATTTATAGTTTTATCAAGTGATATTACATGCTGAAATTAAGCAAAAGACTATTGGGAAGGACTTGTGAAAACCCTAGAACAAATAACACAAGGATAAGGCAGGACTGGAAAGAAATATGAGAGTAAAAAATGTACAATCGACAATGGCTTTGGTGATGAACTAGTCATTTTAAAATGTACAAACAAACAGACATTGGTACAAACTATCTTTGAAACGATCTCTCACACCTCACTAAACCTCACATTATGAAATAGCTTTAGTTCCTGATTCTGCGGCTAATGCATTATTTTTAAACCCAACACCTGTAATCCTCTGAACAAACTGGTTTCACAGAGAGGAAACACATTGTTTTAGATGGAGCATTGTTCAGCCGTGGATTTGTTTAACACATGTATGGTCCGTATTCTAAACACAATAATCCAATAGGCAGCACTTTACTTCACTTTGGAAAGCAATCCTCAAATGCTTTGTCCAACCACTTGAACTCACAGTGCAGTGTTGCTGTTCTTCATTTGACGGTTTAAGTGTGTTTGTGCGGATGTGATTTGTAACTGTGCCTCTTAACCACGACACAAAAGATTAGGCTGTATATAGTAGGGGTGGGAAGCTCTGGGAACCTCACCATACCATACGACGGTGGCGATGGTCGAGCGGGTCGTCTTGTGATCGGATGGTTGTGGGTTCGAATCTTGTGTCCTTGGGCCTCTACTCCAGTGTCTGCGTACAATGGTGTATGTATGAGAGTGAATGGGTGACTGATCCCTGACTTACTCACTGACAATGGGTCTATAGATCTGTCAGTGACTTCATGAACATTTAAATAAACCAGAAACCCCAGTCCTATTTCAAAAAGAATAAATCAGCCTCAAATTAAATAATTTATAATTACAAAAACTATACTGAAAGGAATAAAAGGGTGTGACGTGTTCGGTCCAAGTGCTTAAAATTGTAGCGCTGCCCCCTACTGTTCTGACTGAATTCTTGATCATTATTGGCCTTTATTGACTGTGAAAAATGTGGGGCACTGCTACCTCATTAATATGCATCATGTCATTGGAATAACAAGTATTGTATGGTCCTGCAAAATATTGTGATATGTAAAAAAATATATAATGATTGATGGTTTGACGGATTGGTGGATAGATTGATGGTTTGATGGATTGATGGTTTGATGGATGGTTTGATGGATTGATGGCTTGATGGATTGATGGTTTGATGGATTGGTGGATGGATTGATGGATTGATGGTTTGATGGATTGATGGTTTGATGGATTGATGGTTTGATGGATTGATGGTTTGATGGATTGATGGTTTGATGGATTGGTGGATGGATTGATGGATTGATGGTTTGATGGATTGATGGTTTGATGGATTGATGGTTTGATGGATTGATGGATGGTTTGATGGATTGATGGTTTGATGGATTGGTGGATGGATTGGTGGATTGATGGATTGATGGTTTGATGAATTGATGGTTTGATGGATTGATGGATGGTTTGATGGATTGATGGTTTGATGGATTGGTGGATGGATTGATGGTTTGATGGATTGATGGTTTGATGGATTGATGGGTTGATGGATTGATGGTTTGATGGATTGATGGATTGATGGATGGATTGATTGATGGTTTGATGGCTGGATTGATGGTTTGATGGATGGATTGATGGTTTGATGGATGGATTGATGGTTTGATGGATGGATTGATGGTTTGATGGATGGATTGATGGATTAATGGATTGGTCAGTGCATGTTAATGAAACATACATGTAAATGCACCACTCCGGATTGTAGCCTTGGGCTAATTTCCATCCGTCATCCCCCATGCGCACTCTCAAACACACTCTCATTCATTCTGTCCTATTGTACATGTTTTTAGTGGTAGGGAAAATCGGAGGAAACCACGGGAAGAACATGCAAACTCCACTGCTTTATGGAGCCTCTCCCACATAAACAGAGCCACTACACAGGTCCTTTACTAGACATTTGGTATAAATAAAATGGCGCTCTTTCAAACTGTCATCAGAAGTTCATGATCAGTTTTTTTGTTTTGTTTTTATTTTAATTAATACCACAATATATCTACTTAAATGTTTACAGATTGTGTTCAGAATCGTGCACAAAGAAGGCAAGGCAAGGCAAGGCAAGTTTATTTGTAGAGCACAATTCATACACAAGGCAATTCAAAGTGCTTCACAGTTGCATACATACAAGAAAACAAATAGAATCAATAAAAACATCAACATAAAAAGAAAACATGCATCAATACTGTAAAAATGGCTTGTTTCGGCTCCTCCTCAGGCTCCTGTAGAGAGAGCTGCAGTCGTTGGAGAGGTGTGGAGGTTGGTGACCCCTGACCTGGCGGCTCTGGCCTGTTATTATTGTGTTCTTGTCGGAGCTGCACCTGTGCTTTTTTACGCACTAGGCGCAGAAGACCTCGCACTTCAGAGAGAGCGCCGGCCACAGGAGCAAAGAGGAAGCATCTGGACCAACACCTGCGCTGAAAACTATAGCTCAGATACTGCTCAGATGCCGTACAGATAAAGCCACACTGCGGAACATTCAACATCAAACTGGATACATACCGGCAGACAGTGGCATTGGTATTGGAGATGACTTTGTGATGTTTAGACACTTAATACAAGTGTTCTCTGTGTTGTTTCATGACCAAAATAACCTGTTTAAGAGTTTTCCGCGGGGAATTAAAAAGCATAAAATGAACTGAACCAAAATCAAGGCCTTCAATGTCATTAATTAGCGCTAACATTTTATTCGAACTGGCATTAAATCTAAATTTACTGGACAATTATGACATGACTCAACTATTTTTACTGCATAAGTTCATCAAAAATGTTTCAAGAATAAACAGCACAAAGATTTTTTCCCATATTGATCTGCTAATGTGAGTATTGTTGATATTCACTCAAGTAATAGCAATATTAAGGAGATGCTGTGGGTGAATAGGGAAAAGAATCATTTAGATATATCAATCTGAATCTTTCCTGTTGATTACTGATATCAATATGATATGTATATTTTCAGCCCATAAATAATGGATTGAGCCAAGTTTGAATGTATGGTTTTATTTTGTTAAATATTAGTTATAGAGAGCTATTTCAAAGTCACAAGTTCATGTCACAAAGTGTCTATTATTCTGCACTTGTTGCTCCAGGTGGATTCGGTAAATTGAAGGTTTAAACTTTGTTTGGCTTAAACCGCAGCCTCTTGTGAATATTAAAACAACACGTCTATTTAACGGAGATTGTGTCGTTCAGGAAACTGGAGCAGGAGCTGAGCGTGGACCGGAAAGTCCTCCATTGTTTCAGACAGAGCTCCACCCAGAGACCAGGACTGGACAAAAAACACAGGGCTCTAATTCTACTACTACTGCTACCACTGCTTCTACTGCACTTTTACTGGTACCATAACGGACTTTTGATACTGCTATTACTGCTGATCTTTAAAAAACAGCTTTGTGTTAGGTCTGAATGATGTTAAAAGTCTACAAGGTCAACAAGGTTCTCGAAATTGAAGCACGGCTATAAATCTACAGCTAACAGTGTAGAATAACGGAGAAATATCGTTTGCATCATGGGTCTTCAACAGTCGTCTTATAGTCACATAGTCCTCTGTAGCGCTTAATCTGGATGTCTCTGCCGCCTCTCGTCTTCCTGTTTAGTCGATAACGAGCCAATATTGCTGAAGAAGATTGAATGATATGATTAAAAATAAAATCTTGCTAAGTTATAATTTCCTCTTAGATCAGTCAGTTCCAACACACAAGGAGCCCACTGCATTATCTTCGAGGGGGGGGGGAGTGAGGGGTGGAAGCACAGGGAGGGAAGGCATTACCTCGAAGAGACTGTGTGATGGGTGCGTAGGGTTCCTTTTGCGGGTGAGACGGGAGAGGGGCTCCGCAGATCTTCTCCGCTCAGGATGCTCTCTATAGTCCCTCTGTAGAAGAACCACACAGTGATGGAGCTGGTCAGGATGCTCTCTATAGTCCCTCTGTAGAAGAACCACACAGTGATGGACCTGGTCAGGATGCTCTCTATAGTCCCTCTGTAGAAGAACCACACAGTGATGGAGCTGGTCAGGATGCTCTCTATAGTCCCTCTGTAGAAGAACCACACAGTGATGGAGCTGGTCAGGATGCTCTCTATTGTTCCTCTGTAGAAGTTGTACATAACGGAGGCTGGGACTCTGGCTCTTCTCAACTTGCGGAGAAAGTAGAGACGCTGATGACTTTTCTTGACCAGTGATGTAGTGTGCATGGTCCAGAAGAGCTTCTCTGTGATGTGCACACCCAGGAGCTTAGTGCTGGTCACCCTCTACACTGCAGCACCGTTGATTGTTAGAGGAGCATGCTGGACCCGCGCTCTTCGAAAGTCCACAACAATCTCTTTTGTCTTCTCCACACTTAGAGAGAGATTGTTCAGTCATGGGTCAGCAGAGTAAACAGGAGGGGGCTCAGCACACAGCCTTGTTAACGTAAATGCATTTCCAGCCTGTAAACTTGTCATTTGTATTTTAAACTTGGCTATAAATGTTCAGCCTGTCCAGCCAGAATACTGCTTTTCCTCTTCTTTACAAAGACGAAAAAGTTTAAAAAGCAAAGTTCCAGACGGTTAAAGTGGACGGATGACCACTTTACTCAAACTGAGGAAATTAGAGTATATTTAAGTAGTAGAAGTAACGGCATTTTAATCATAAAAAACATCAACTAATCTGCCATGATCTAATTTAAAATGCAAAGAGACGTTATCGTGCTAAAATATGTTCCACTGGCAGATATTTTTATAAACCCACTCAAGTCAAAGGCAAATATACTTCAAGTTCAAGAAAATTATAGGCCTACTTCTACCTGAATTAAATGTTTTAAGGGCACCATAGCTTTCATTCTTCTTTCTGCTTCTTCCAGCATTCATACAGTACATACAGTACATACAGTACACACAGTACATACAGTACATACATACATAAAAACCATTCATCCCTTTGGCAGCTTAGGAGCTCGCTGATGGTTGTCACAGCATTGATCTGTGTTGAAGAGAGCATCGGTCCGCCTGACGTCACACAGGCTCTCGCTCTCCGCTGAGCGCCTTTTCTTTGGGTTTGTTTGCGTTTTTTACGGCTCGCTGTAACTCACCTCTGACTGCGCCAGTGAAAGAAAGCGATTCAGCTCCAGCTCCAGCCCACGGACGCTTTTCAAGAGCGTTTCACATCATTTGCATGTTAATCCCTCTAAACGCAGAGACGAAGAGCCTTGATTTTACTGTACGCTCCTTTCAGAGAGATCAGGAGTCTAACCCGCAACCTCCACACAGAGAGACGGGATCAGAGACGTGAAAAGAAAAAGTGGGGCCTTGGTTTCCATGAGTTGTTATTTGCGTCACTGAACATTTTCCACAAACTCTGCAAACTTTTCACATCATCTACCACTTCATGAAATATCTGACCTTTCATGTATTGAAATATATTGTTTTATATATTGGTTTAGCGCTGGTTACGTGCTGTTTTGCAGTATTACAGGCGGGGCATTGTGGCTCGGGTGCACTTGGTGATATAGTAGATCTTCTGAAAAAGTGTCAGCACAATCTGCGTACACGGGAGAAGGTTTAGATTTAGTTGCTGCAGAAGAACAACATAATGTAAAGAAATCTAAAAAAAATATCTTAATTGGAAATGATGTCTTGATGTAACAGCAGAAAATGTGTAGCAGAAAA
This sequence comes from Gobius niger, assembly GCF_951799975.1. NCBI lineage: Eukaryota > Metazoa > Chordata > Actinopteri > Gobiiformes > Gobiidae > Gobius > Gobius niger. Next base: position 3,098,351 of record NC_136858.1, on the reverse strand, counting down.
CAATACTTAATTCATGTTAACTGATGCATTAGGCATAGATTAAATAATGTCTAATTAATAGTTCCATTATAATGAAGCCTAGGCGTTAATTCAACCTGGTAGACTATTCCGCATCACATACCTCCAGCCAATGATCGCTTCCGTGAGGGCCACACCTCCACCTCAGCCAAGTGAGCCGCGCCTCCGTAGCAGCCAATCATCGCCCTCGGTCCCACTTTTAAGCCCCAGCAATCATGGTTCATTCGCTTCCCAGCTGCGCTGCGACCCGCCTCCGCCCCGTCTCCGCCTCTTCCGTCCACAGCTTCTCCCTGCTGCATCTTCACAGGTCTTCCACACCAACACCAGTGTCCAGGCTCCGGGGAAGACATCACTACAAGCTGTTCTTCCATACTGACTTTCATACATGGATGTTACCGCCGGGGTCTGATTGCCAAAACTAATGTACATGTCAATAAATCTTCCTAATCGCTGCTTTTGTCTGTTTGAGTCTATCCAGGTTGCATTAAACAGGAATATAACCAGGCATGAGCCACAGAGGCTTGACATGCTTGACAGCGAAACATCACCAGAGTTGGAGAGAATACTTAATTTTATTTTATTTATTTATTTGAACAGGGACAGTGTACAATATACATTAACTTCAAAAGGGAGAGATGCATTGTACCAGGTTGTAGCACTTGTGCTAATTTCCACCTGCAGTCCCTGGGCAGACTGATGTCAACAGACAAAGTCATACAAATATTAATACAGAATAATACATTTCCCCCCAAAACAGCATAAAAATCAACACACACTTCAGTCATTCCAAAGCATTAATTTGCTAAACTAAACTAAACTAAACTAAACTTGCCTTAAAATGTATTTAATAATGTAATCCGTTACTTTGTACTGTATTCTGAACACTCAGAATAAGAATAGTTTTTTTTTTGCTTGGAATTTTTCTCGGTGAAGACGTGCAACACAGAGTTTATATCAAAATAAGCTATACAACTTTAAACGGTAGGGCTATAGGGGCATGCATAAAGAATATTAAAATAAATAAGAAGTAATATATGGAAACACGACAACAGTTGACATAGTATTACAAGAATACTGGCATTGCTTTATAATCATGCATGGTTTTAAACATGCAGCTATACTTGTAACACCACCTGTTACAAACTTATTGGCCACTAATTCAGAATGCATGAAAGCACTTTGCAAATGGCCACAGCCCCAAATCACATAGAGCTATTAATATACTTATGGATATGAAACTGAAATGTAATTTACAATGAACTGCGAAGTATCCCTTTGATACTAGGAAAGTAAAAAATAACCTCAAATGAGAGAGTAACTTAACCAGAATACGGTTACTCAAAATTCTAAATACATGTATTCAGTTTCTTCCCAACACTGAACACATTTACATTGAATATAAAGTGTAGGCTCCTTATTTATCCATCAGCAATGTAATGTACGTATGTGATTTACAGATTCTCTCCATGTCACTCGAAAGCACCAACATGCCGGGTAAATGGTGAGCTGTTCCACCTACATTAGGCCTAAGCGCTTTACAGCAAGTAACCCATTCACACTCTCATTCATGTACACAGATAGTGGAGGCAAGGAAAGTGTCTTGCCCGAGGACACAACAAGAGGGTACACCTTCAGGAGGCTGGATTCGAACCCCCAATCATCCGATCATGAGACATCCCGCTCTACCACCTGTTGCCCGGAAAGAACCCACGAGGATAACCACTCTGCCGCAGCAAGAGATCAGAAAAGTTTAAATGTTTCTCTGAATGCTCCGAAGGTCGACCCCGTAGTCGCCTGGAGCGTGTCCCACTTAAAACAGCCTTCAAACTGTGATTTGTTCTGGTAAATATTCATAAATTGGAACCCATGGTCAGAGGTCGCACAGCCAGAGTCGATTAAAGGCGGACAATGGCGCTGCGGGGTGCAAGAAAAATATCTGTGGATGACAAAGAGTGTTTTCAAAATCCAATAAAAATCGATATGGTTAAATTAAAAAAAGACCTTGATTTGATGATGTCTGGTCTTGAAAGGAGTCCTGCTGTTCTATGGGACCTATACGGACTGGGACAGGGAACAGTGGGAGGACCACATCGCCCACTCCACTCCTGCATGTGCGGGAGGGCAGGAGGCCTGTTCACAGTCCGGATCCCCTCATGGACATTTATTGGGTTTTCCCACAGTCCGAGCAGCTTTAACCTAAACAAGAAGAGCGTCAGCAGCTCCGCGCGCGCTATCTGGGAGTCACCCGCATTCCTGAGCCCAGCCGTGACCTCTGAACTCCGCGACTGACAGGAAGATGACAGGAAGTGCCCGCCCCAGCCCTCATTAGCCCGGCAGCAGCAGCAGCAGAGGGGCATCACAGGGCAGGACGGGCGGGAGGGGGGGAGTCAAAGAGCAGCATGTCCACAGGGAAAAGACAAGACAAACGCTCTGCTCAAACAAACAAACGATTTGAAGGTAGAGGGATCTTGTAACAGTTTTACTTCATTTTTCATATAAACTCATCTCTGCCAAGAATCGTAATGTTAATTTATTAAAGTGAGGAAGGACAACCACAAAAGTTTAAACTTGCTGCTCCCTCTGTCACGGACTTGTTCCTTTCACTGACAAGTCGTCTTTGAGCAATTTTGTCAATATATTTCTGGCATTTTTGGTTGACAGTACATCATTAAGTGACTGACACGAAACCCTTCATTACTTTTCAAGAGTTGCACATGGTGAGCGAGATTTTAAGGCGCGGCACTGCAGGTGAAAATATAGATTTTTGACATTGTTGTCAATGTAAAGTATTTTTCTCCCTTAAAGGAACAGACCACTGTTTTTCCATACTGAGATATGTTCTCACTTCACTTCACTTTATTTCATGTCCCCGATAGGGCTATTAGTTTTGCAGCACAAGATACATAAAAATAGATACATAAAAAGAGACAAGAACAATAAAAATGCATTCATTCACCAGTTCAAACAAGATGCCGAAGTGCAAAACCTTACAACAGAACAAGAGAATACAACAACTTTTTTCCCCTCACACTGAATTTGGTGCCTGTAAACTCCTTTTATACTCAGCGTTTAGAGTGGAGATGGCTACAGGTATGAAGGAATATTTGCATCTGTTTTTCCCCACCAATGGAGCCCTAAGTCTCGAACCAGAAGGCAAGTAACAGAATTCACAATGAAGAGGATGAGCATCATTAGCCAGAATACTCAGAGCCTTCCGCGTCACCTGTCCAGAACACAGGTCCGAAAGTGGAGTCTGAGGAGCTCCCAGAATCTTAGCACTCAAATTTACAATTTTGCTGAGTGAGTTTTTCGCTTTGATGTTAAGGTAACCAAACCAACACATCATAGAAAATGTTAGCACTGACTCGACACAAGATTTGTAAAACAGTCTCATTATGGTCCTGTCCACATGAAAGTAAGCCAGTTTCCGGAGGCAAAAAAGGTGCTGCTGCCCGCAGCTTCTCTGTGTTTTCCTTAAAGTTCAGCCTGTTGTCAATCAGCGTCCCCAAATATTTGTATTTTCCCACAAGCTCCACATTTTGACCCTTGTGGAAGAGCTTGGTCGCCATACATTTCTTCCCCTCTTTCACTATGTGCAAATCTTGGAAAGTAATTAGGGGTTTTGCTGGTTTTCGAGGGTTAGTTTTCATCTCAGAGTATAAAAAAAGACAAAACTTGTACATGCTTATTTTATGATGTTTTGTCCACGAGGGAGCCGGAGATGAATCTGTGTCTATCCATTATTTAGATGATGTCCCTGAAAATATTAGCCATTTTTATGCACAAAATGTCTTATTTTTTATAAAAAACATACAATTCCAGAAAAGTTGTGTTGTTTCATCAAAAACACATTATTGAGTCATCTTTGACTCTTCCTAAGAGGTTATTCTTATTCTTTCATCACGTCTCAATCTTTTGCTAAGTTATGTCCTTTCATTGCAAAGTAAAAACACTCACCATAGTGGACAGTTTTTTTCTCAGTGCAGTGAAGGGGAACAAGAGGAGGGGCTTATAGGGAGATCATTTGAAAATTATTTTTTATTGGTTTATTTGTTCGGGACAGTGCATGTTAATGAACATACATGTGTCTCATGCCAGATCATAGCCTTGGGCTAATCTCCATTCGTCGTCCCCCATGTGCACTCTCAAACACACTCTCATTCATCCTGGCCTATTGTGCATGTTTTTAGTGGTTTCCACACAGAAAGCCCCCCGTCCAGATGGGAATCGAACCTGGGACCTTCTAGCTGTGAAGCACAAGCTCTAACCACTGTACTACTGTGCCGCCCTGTCAGGAATCAGGAAGTGAAACCGCTCTAACAGCGTGAAAGACAGTAGAGATACCAGATACCTGCAAAAAGCATCGTCTTAAATTATTTTTTATTTTTTTTAAGCAATCATTTTTGTAGTAATCTGCCAATAAAACAAGCTCCTAAAATGAGAAACATCATCTTACAATTCTTACTCAGGCGACGGTGGTGCAGAGTAGAGCGGGTCGTCCTGTGATCGGAGGATCAGCGGTTCAAGTGTCTGTGTACACTGGTGTATGTGTATGGTGTGTGAATGGGTGAGTGGTTCCTTGATGTAAAGTATGTGCCTAAAGCAGGAAGGAAGGCATTATATCAATGTGACCATTTACAGGTGAAACTCGGAAAATGTAATTATCGTTAAAAAGTGCATAGTTTCTGTAGTTCGGCTTGAACTATGAAACTGATATATGATAGACTCATTACATGCGAAGTGAGTGGCCTTTATTTGTTATCATTTTGATTATTAATAGGTTTTTATAGGTGCTTATTGATGTTTGGAAGTCATTGTTCTGAAACCAGGCACATCTTCACGCCTGGGTTGAGTTACACATTTGTGAATTCCCCAAAACACCTCGACAGAAACGTAACATCACTGAACCGAACAGAAACACGTATTTCAGCCGCAGGAACAAAGTCTCTGTCTCTCTATAGGGGCTCTGCATTTGCCGTCGCTGCTGCCAAAAATGTGCACTCCACGTTTCTATGACGACCAGGGAAAACACAGGGAGGTGCTTCATGTAGTGGAAGGAGATGGGGGCTATGACATTAGCAGTATCCTGGTACTTAAAGCTGCAGTAATAGTAGGAGTAGGAGTAGTAATGTTTCCCTGTTTATCCGCTTTATACACTAATTGAGGTGTACTATACATAAGGCTTTCTTTGGCAGCAGCCTATGTGCAGGTTTGGTCATTTCTTCTTCTACTCCTTCCATCTGTACTTCTGTAATCTGTAGGTATCTTCTGCACTTTCAAAGCCATTCTGCTCTCAAACATCCTTCATCACAATGTCATGGAAAAATCGTGACTCCTTTTGTTCTGTAAACCTGCTCTTAAATGCTAACGGAGGGTGCTCGAAGCAACGCTCAAGATTCATGGAAGAGCTTCACCTCATCAAGAGTCTTTTCCACACACACATGTGTTTGAATTCTTCTTGCCCTTTTCGACCTCAAGGTTGGCCACCACGGTTTTCCATTCATATTCATACTCTACTCTCCGCTTGGCTTCTGGGTATATATCTTTTCCTCACTCCATTTCTTGATGTCATCCGCCTTTCTCCTTTCCAATGGCATAGTTAATGGTTCTCCTCCTCCTCGGAGAATATGACCTGCATACCTCATCTACTTCTGTTCAGCAGTATTCAATATTGACAGAAGATTAACAGAATACTAACTCACGTGACTTGGAAAAGTAACTTTAATCTGATTACTGGTCTGGGAAAAGTAATGTGTTAGATTACTTCTTACTGAAAAAAGTAGATTAGAGTAACTTAGTTCCAGCATCACTGTTTTCATGTAAAGCAAATCAGGTCCAGCTTTTCTTGCAGAGACTGGACCTTGTTAGTCAGAAGTATGGTGTCCTCAGCATGAGGACACCATATGTTATACTTGATTTATTGTTATGCCACATGCGGCCCGTGAGATGATTTAATGTGGTACTTTGAGGAGCATGAATTCCTGAGCATGTCAAAAAAAAAAAGAGTAAGTCTCCAGCCCATTCCAGTGCGGAGTTATGGATTTTTAAAGAAATAACCAGTTTGCTCACTCCAGCCACGAGGGGGCAGCTTGAATTAAAAAAAGGAAAGACAGTGTCCAGCAGAGGGCACTGACATAATAAGAGATCAGGATATAAACAACATATTATAGCCATGTGGTGAATGGTCAGTCTGCCCCAGGGCGGCTGTGGCTACAATAGTCACTTACTGCCATCAAATGTGGAGTGAATGAATAATGACCTCATGTAGCACTTTGAGAAACATGTGACACAGGCTGATGAGGCACAATAAGTGTAAGAAGTTATTTATGAGGCCACTGTCCTTTACAATACATGCGGCCCATGATCCGCCGTGGGGGCTGACTACCCAAACGACTTCATTCACATCATTAAATAACAATAGAACCTGTAAACAAAACGTGGGTGTTCTTGAGAGTTGTTGTAACAAGTGAATTTCTCCATTGTGAGATTAATAAGTCTTATCTTAGAAAGCATATCGGTGAAAGAGTGCTGAGGATAACATACACCCTTGTTGCACACCCTGTCTGATACTGACTTTACTTGATATACCCTGTGCAGTCGTCCAGTCTCCAGTGGTCTCCAGTGGTCTCCAGTACAGTCTTTTTTTCATGTTCAGGAACGACTTTAGCCATGAGGTCGACCAGCTTGTGTCATCGAACTATATTTAAAGTTTTGTATCGTCTATAAGTCACAAAGAAACACTTCACTGTTTCCCATAATTTCTCATACAAAGGCATCTTAGGAGGAATATTCCATCTCGTTCCTTTATTTTTTCTAAATTTTAATTATTGAAGAAATATCCCGGCCGAGGGACACAGAAACTAGCGCTCCCAGAGGAAATACTCCCATCATAATCACCCCGGCTCCCCGAGTACTACACTGTACACAAGTACACAGGAAACTACTACAACCTTCAAAGTGCCGAGATCTGAGGCGGGATCTACTTCAAACATTGAAATCCCCTACACCAGCCTGACACATGTGTTATTAGCTGATAATCACAGGATCAGTGCGACTCTCTAGTCTTTAAGGAACTGCAGGTTATTTGGTGTTTTTGAATGAATAAAGCTGAATATCGGACCCTGTTTCTGATATAAATGATTGAAAGTATATTTGTGGACTGAGAAGGAGCAAATACACTGTTGCACATTAATAATACAATGTCAATAGAATAGTTGTTGTTGGTAAACCATTTGGACTTGGTATTTGTGTGTCAGGTGGAAGGGTCCCAAACTGATTTCAAAATGTTATGTTATCAGTCACCTCGAGTCTCAGGCTCTAAAACCAAAAAATCAGGTTAGAAATCTAAGACTAATCATGGACTCAGACCTGAACTTAAAGCCACATCAAAGCAACAACATCAGCAGCGTTTTACCATCTGAAAAACATCACTAAGATCAGAGGAATAGTGTCAAAACCAGAGACTTATCCATGTGTTTGTCTCCAGAAGGTTAGACGACTGTAACGGCTGCAGAACATACGACCATATTAGTCCAGTGCTCCGGTCTCTGCACTGGCTTCCTGTCACTCAGCGAATAGCCTTTAAAACAGCTCTGCTTGTGTACAAGTCTTTTCATGGTTTAGCACCAAGTCCATCATGGCATGTTAGAGCCGTATGAACCATCTCAGGGAGAGGCCTCCTGGTGGTTCCAGAGTCAGGACTAAACACACTGAGGCTAAAGCTAAAATCTTGAACAGTCTTCATGAGGATGAGAGACAGGCCTCAACTCTGACAATGTTCAAATCCAGGCTGAAAACAGTTCTTTTTACCCGTGCAAGACACTGAAAGTATTTTAGCTGCACTTTTGCCTTTTACTGTAATTAATTATTTTTTATGTTGATGTTTTATGTATTGATTTGATCTGCTTTCTTAATAATGTCAATAATAGTCCTTAGGTACTTGTTTTCAGAGACTGTTTCTCCTGGATCACAGTGCTGGTGTTAGGGGGAAACACAAGACGGATAGATCTACTCTCTTGGACGGACAGGCTGTAGATAGACCCAGGTCTGATGGGAGTCCCTCTTTGGTCCAAACCTCTCATTAACGCAGTGTCAGCTCCTCCAGGTCTAGTCCGTTCCTGAGGGTCCAAATCCGCTCCACAGTCCAGAGTCTTCAGCTGCTGTTTATGTGTCTGAGTGATTCTGACCAAAACAGTCATTACACAGAGACAGCCTCCATTACACCACAGTGGGCCTGTTTTAGACCTGCTCCTAACTCATGAGATCTGCTTCAGACTGGCGGTAATATCGACCATCATCTATTGTTGTGAAGTAGTGAGCTGCTTGTCTGAATAGTCAACAGAATGAGTGAATATCAAGTATAAAGTTTAATAAACTCCAGTAGTTATGTATTTCTGTAATAAAGACAGGCCATATTCAGGTCACAGTTTCAAATGTATGATTTCATTTCTGTAAACAGGTCATTTTGCTGCTCCTGCCTGCGAACCAATTGCTCCAAATTAAGATTAATTCTGTTTTGACCCTTATAGGACTTAAATACATATTTTGTCATTTTGTAAAGGTAATTTATGACGGTAGGTCTCTAGTTTTAGCCACAACAACCAGAATCACTCTAAGTGATACTAGTAAAAAGGTGAGAAAAAGTTTCAACGAAGACTGATATCATTCACAGGTACACACAACACATAGTTGCCCGACGTTTCGAGAACCATCCACTTCTCCCAAGATGTCCCATCAGGAGATTGATCAGCCATGGATAACACCAATTTGATCAGAGTGTGGCAAGTTTTTCCTGGTGCCTGTGCAATCTACAACCCCTGTGCACTGGAGTATGTCACCACCCAATCTACCATCTGATGGGACTTTGAAGAAAAGAATTGGATGACTCTCAAAATGTCGGGCAACTACTTATGTACACACAAATGTCCAGTTGAAATGTGTGAAAACTAAAAAAATATCAATATCATTAAAAATGCAAATTCAGCACTGTGGTTGCTGTGGGTTTGTACCGGGGGTGCCCAAACGTTTTGTATCCGAGGGCCAAAATGATAAAGTGCCCAAACACGGCGATGTCAAGCATGAAACACATTTTACTGCATATAATAACAGCTGCTTTATTTTCTTTTTGGTATGTGTTGTGTTTAATTCTATCTAGGCAAATAACATGCTACATTAAAACAGATGTTAACTCTGGCAAAAGCCAAGTTAGAACAAAATCAATAATTGTAGCAATTTAGTGCAAAATGTAAAACACCTGCAGTACCTACAGCAAACTACGGCCCACGGGCCAACTGCGGCCGCGTTTTATTCGTTTTTTTTTTGCCTTAATTGAATATATATAAATAATAAATGAAAATATATTAATAAACAGCTTTAAGCATAGTCAATGAAAAAGCATCGGTAACATTTTATTGAATTTGCTAACTTTAATACAATAGAGGTGAAGTTATATATCTGACCTCTACTGAGTGAGGCCCAGTTGTTTGTATATATTTCTGTATGTGGCCCTCAGTGAAAAACGTTTGGCCCTGACCTACAGTGACTTTACCTCATTCATTTATTAACTCAAAGAACATGTGACATCAGATCATTTTGAAAGTGTCAGTTCAGCATAAGCATAAGCAGCAAAAGTTTCGAAAAATGGGAAAGTTGATGCCGCAATGCTTTGCGAGAAGAGTGAAACAGCGCCCCCAATTTGACACTGGTGGCCAAAAAGTGTACTGCACCACACATACCATTGTGAATGAATGGGAGAGAGTTAGCATTAACCAGATGCAGCGCAAAAGTAGGTCACCCTCTAATTGCATTTGGCCCACAGGCCCCACTGTTCATTTTCTTTGGCATCATTTTGGTGAACTTTATTTGTCCCGTCCTTCGATCCCGCTGGGGCACGTGGCACGCCCGGGCACCCACCTCCAGATGTTGATCCAGGCTGATGGTCAGAATCACCTTTATCTCGAAGGTCCTGAGAAGGTCACGATTGCGAACCTCTGCCCCAGCGTGATGTTGGAAGGTCGTCATGGCCCGTTAACAACTTCATCGTTTCTTGAAAAGGAACATTGTGGACATTCGGACACATCCCGGGTCTCAAACGTTCTCCACCATCTCCTGTTTTTCCCGAAAAACCCTGAGCCGTAAACAGGAAGTGACCTGATAAGACTTTTCCTGTTAGAATCTTAACAACCGCAGATAAACTTTGATGATGTTTTGCTGCAGCTTTGAAGCAGTTTTCGGGTCAAACACATCCACATCTCCGTCCCCTCGTTGGCTCTAGTGGGAGTTCAAACATTAAGAGGGAGATGTTTACAAAGACGGCTCGATAGTTGTCCTGGAGGCAGCCACACGAGGCGGTTCAGGACACGTTTTTATTTCTGCAAAAGAGCATTTTGTCATGAAGCCAAGTGAACGTTCCCACACCTCGCAGGCCTGTCGTCGGCTCCAACAACCTCCAGTCGAATCTGCACCTGTCTATTTCTGTATTTCTGGTTTTGACAGTAAGGATTTTTATGAAATGGGTCAAAGGAAGGTTTTCTGAAAAGCTTCACTTCAAATTTCGTCACACCTGTCGGCCATTTTACTCATTTCATTCAACCTTAAGGATTCATTTTAAATCTGTGGTTTAGATTTGAACATTATAGTTGCCTTTTCGCCAAATTCCATTATACCACAGTGAGACGCCAAACAAGTCACGGCCTGTTTTTGTAAATTATTGCTATTATGTAAGACTAGGCTGTGGTTTTATGGCTAAACATTTTATTAAAGTTTTAATAACATTGTAAACAGCATTCCAGCTTTATTCCAATGTAATCCTTATTTTCCAAACTCGCTTTAGGCGCATTGCGTATACAGTTCTTTGTTCTCGACACCAATAAAAGTTACCAAACTTTCCGTGCAATTTTCTGCTCCTGGGATTTATGGGTCTTTCCTGGGAGTTGAATCTGTGGGATCTGTTCATTCACGGAGACTGTAAAAAGAGTGTTTCATTAAAATGCTTCTTCTTCAGGGGCAGTGGCGGCGACAAAAGAGGGAGAAAACAATGCACCAGCAGTGTCTTTAAACCAAATGAAGTCGCCTCTGCAGGACAACGCTTTAGCTAATCCAAACTACCCCTTACCCGAACCTTAAAGGGATATTTCAGGATTTCCTAGTTATCCAAAGTGTTCCTTAAGAGTTTTGTGGCGCTAGCTTAGTGCAAGGCTAGTGCATTCCTATGGTATCAGCTAGCCTGCATTAAAAACAGTCTGACCCGCTCCAGAGAGCACCTGAGGCAAATCACTTATAACACCAGACTAACCATATAAATGTCTGTGTCGATAATAGAATCATGTTTGGAATATAACTGACCTGCATCACATGAATGATCGCATTTTGAGGGACTATTTTCTAGCAGATCACTCCGCCGCTGCGTAGCTTATACAACCACGAAGCTGATGCTGCTCAAATATAAGTTATTTTAAATGCAAAATGGTTAAAATGACTCTATGGACACAGACATTTATATGGTTAGTCTGGTGTTATAAGTGATTTGCCTCAGGTGCTCTGTGGAGCGGGTCACACTGTTTTTAATGCAGGCTAGCTGATACCATAGAAATGCACTAGCCTTGCACTAGCCTAGTGCCACGTAACTCTTCAAATAAAATGATCTCCAGAAATTAGCAACACACTGGATATCTAATGAGGCCCTATGTCAAAAATCCTGAAATATCCCTTTAAAGGAATAGGCCACCGTTTTTACATACCAAGATATGTTCTTACCTAGCCTTAGCCAAGTTAATATATACCCGTCTGATCTTTGTCCGTGCGCTCTGTCACGCAAACGGAGCACATACGCAGCCTCTCCCACATGTCATATAGCTCCAAAAAAGCTCACGATAGAAGCTACCAAGCTCTTCCACGTGTTCCCTATTTAAATAAAGTTACGTGAAGTGTTTTCATGCAAAGTATATTTACACAAAAATGTAAATTGTCGATTTTATAAGCTGATAAAAAGGGGTACTACATTGTGAGGCGTAATGATACGAGGAGCACAGCGTCCGCGCAGTAACTCCTAGACTTCCCCCGCTCACTTCTGTCAATAGAAGCTGCGTGACTTGTAGAGAGTTAGCAGAGAACAGTTGAAGAAGCGTGGATAACTTGTGAACAATGCCTTTTACGTGCATCGTGCCGGGCTGTGATAACAAGCAGAAAGTATATAGTGTAGTAATGTTTCACAGATTTCCAACTCACCCCGGACGACGACACAGGACTCAGGACCTCGACCATGAGGTAACAATGCGCTAGCACTTTACGAAAATATATTTTCTGCTTGTTGTAAAAGGCTCTGTACAAGTCACGCAGCTTCTATTGACGGAAGTGAGCGGGGGAAGTCTTTAGGAGTTACTGCGCGGACGCTGTGCTCCTCGTATCATTACGCCTCACAATGTAGTACCCCTTTTTATCTGCTTATAAAATCGACATGTTACATTTCTGTGTAAATATACTTCGCATGAAAACACTTCACGTAACTTTATTTAAATAGGGAACACGTGGAAGAGCTTGGTAGCTTCTATCGTGAGCTTTGTTGGAGCTATATGACATGTGGGAGAGGCTGCGAATGTGCTCTGTTTGCGTGACAGAGCGCACGGACAAAGACCAGACAGGTATATATTAACTCGACAAAGGTTAGGTAAGAACATATCTCAGTATGTAAAAACGGTGGCCTATTCCTTTAAGGTTAGTGGAATTAATGAAAGAGTCTTATTGAGAGTATTTTGAATAAATGTCACGGTGATGTCATTTCCTGTGGAGGTCTGGATCTCCACTGATCAGGTGACTCTCCACATTCTCTTGTGAACAGGTCTGAGCTTTGTTCGTGTGGGAGAAGCTCCATAAAGCAGAGGACCCTGATTAAATATGATCATAATAAATTTGATAGATGATCAAAAGACTGAGACCAGAACTAAATTAAAATTGTACTGCATGCGCTGACTTGTACATGTGATTCTGTTCGCTCCCACATCAGGGCAGAGAGACGAGCGCAACGGAGGTAAAGTGGAGCAGTTGCAGAAGGTAGAGACAGGCAGGTCGAAGAAAATAACTAACATTCTGCAGCACTTTATATACCATGCATATAGTAGCCAGCCACTGTATACTGTATTACAAATAATGATTTTATTCACAAATCTTCAGAAATGTGCACTTGAGGCTAAATCCTGATGATTTACTAATGATTTTTACAACAGACTTTTAAAAAATGCTGTAAATGACAGAGGGTTAAATCAGAATAGCTTTCACTGTCAAAAGAGCAAGAATATATTTAGGACAAATGTAAAACTTCATATATGAGGAAACTGATCACAGTTCAGGCTACAGGGACAAAGCCATGTGAATATGGCGATAAGCTGGTCAGGAGGGCCAGCTCCGTCCTGGGCTGCCCCCTGGACTCTGTGGAGGAGGGGAGGGACAGGAGGGTGTTAGCCAAGCTCACCTCCATCATGGACAACACCTCCCACCCTGAGACACCTCTCAGTGCAAGAAGGAGCAGGTCCTTCATCCCCACTGCTGTCAGACTGTACAACCAGACTGTAACATGTGTAATAACCCGCAATAATCCCTGTATTTACATCACTTACAGAGGGGAAAAAAGTATTTGGCCAAAATCCAATAGAAAGTCTATGGGGAACTGACCAAATACTTTTTTTCCCCACTTGTATCTGCGTCACTTTATCAACCACTTGCACTATGACGTAAACCTGCACTGCTGATATAATCTGTTTACTTATTATTTACTGTTTATATTTTTTGTCCCCACAAAGTCCCTGGTAGTTATTGTATAGAAGATATCACTATTTATGATTTAATTTATTTATATTTCCTCTCCATTGTGAGATATCTTCTCTTCTCTTCTGGTCTGAAGTGCCGTCACGTACGAGCTGCAGTTACGCGTAAGACCTGAGGTGGCAGTAGTGAGTCAGAAATGCCAGCTTCCATCTTGTCCCTTTAAGCTTAAATCCTGTTGATTTACTTTACTTTTTACAGCAGCCTTTGAAAAAGTGCTGTAAATGATAGAGGCTTAAATCAGAATGTAGCATTCACTGTAAAACTTGTAATGCAAGCATTTCATATATGAGGTAACTGATCACAGCTCAGGCTACAGGGATAAAGCCAAGTGAATGTGACGATAAAAAATAGGCATTGCATTTTGAAAAGACAGAAAAACTGTTGGCCCAGGGCTCTAAACAGGCCAGGACCTCTTCATTTTGACCAAAGTTTGATATGGAAGCAGTGTTGGGCGAGTTAAGAAAATTGTAATTAAGAAATTGCAATATATTGTATATTAGTGATTACAGCTCTAAAACTGTAATATATTTGTCTGTTTCAAAAATGTACCTGAGTTACACTACTTGAGTGACTTTTGGCAAAATATAAACTGAAAATAGTAATAATACCACGAGCCAAAGTGCAGTCAGAGATTGCACTTTGTCCTTTGCAATTCCCATTCTCTTGTGTGTTTTGGAGAGATAAGCAACATGCAACTGCAGATCTTATACACCAATGTCTAACTTAATATGTAATGCTGCATTTTATTTGGGGAGAGTTTGGCTTTTTTTTTCATTCATACATTTAAATGCACTTGTAACTCGAGTTACTTGAATTGTAATGACTAATGTGTTCCCATATTTTGTGCAAGTAATATGTTATATTCCTTAGTTACTGAAAAAAGTGATATATTTTTGTAATACGTTGCCCCCAACATTGTATGGAAGTCTCCGAAAAATGGCTTCAGCACTGGCCGGGGTCAGAGCGAAGAAGGTCCTGTGTCTGTCACTTACTACAACATTTGTAATGTTCATCCCAAGAAGGGCTTTTAAAGGAACAGGCCACCATTTTTCCAAACGGATTTACGTTTGCCTGAGCTTAGACGAGTTGATGTGTACCTGTCTGGTCTATGTGTGTGCCCTCAGTCACAGAAAACAACCAAAGATGTTGTTAGCATTTGGCCTCTCCCAATGTATTCCTATTGCTCCAAACGGGGATGAAGTTGGAAGTGACCACGCTCTTCCACGGGCTAAGAAAGACCCGATAGGTACACATCAACTCGTCTAAGCTCAGGTAAGAAAAATGCTGGCCTGTTCCTTTCAAAGCCCTACCTGGGATAAACATTGCAAATTAGCCTTGATAATAAATGTTGTAGTATGTAATATGTAATGTAATATGTAATGTAGTATACAGTGGCCTGTTCCTTTCAAACACAAAAGAGCGGTTTCCTGTTTTGGAAATACATCAACATCAATTCTGACATTACACACAGGTGCACGTCTTAAAGTGACTCTTTAAAACATACTCAGATCCAGGTCCTGTTTCAGCTCAGGACAGATGGAGTTGAGCAGCACACAAGCGTAAATGATCCAGACCACACTCGTATCAGCTCCAAAACCAGCGACTTTCCTTTTAATGAAGCTGCGTGTCCCGGCCTGATGAGCGGCTCATTTCAACAACACTGTGAACATTCCATCTTTTCTTCCTCTCAACACGAGCCGCCGCCGTCTTCCTCTGCCCTGCTCTGGGTACACTGCGGATCCTCACGCTAATCAAAGTCACCAAATATCACGTGTGTGTATAATTTAGCGGCTGGGGTGGCGAGGCGTTGGGAAGCCTGTGCAGAGTCAGGTGTGTCCTGGGCCGACGCCGCCGCCGCCCCGGCAGCAGGTCGTCACTTGTTAAAAAGAGCCGTTCCCGGGCCCTGTGTTATTTAATGGCAGTAAATCAAAGGCGCGCGGTGCCAGCCACAAGCCCACAGTCAGCCATGAAACCCAGAGAGACGGAGGGGAAACCCAGGCAGGAGAGCGCTCAAAATGTCAACAATTAATTATGGAATCAAAATAAAGACTTAAGTGTAGACAGAGGGACTTCGGGAGGATAAGAGGATTGTTTACTCAGATGAGAGGAAGAAAACCGCAAACTTCAGGCGGAGAGAAGAGACAGGAGTAAAGGCTAAGCTGGAAAGGGAAATCTGTGAAAAAATAAACAGCTTCAGTTTGGGCTGCTATTGTACAATTGTGTTTGTTCTTATTTGTTATTGAATATTGAAACTTCCTCTCTTAGTTTGGATGAAATGGGCTTCAGCTTTGTTGAGTTCTTATGCGGTGTGGAGATGAGTGGACCGGATGGATCAATGGATGGATGGAACATTTTTTGAAATGTTTTTTACCCCAATTATCCTGATATTTAAATATTTTTTCCCAATTTTTTCATTATTTTTTTCTTCAACTTTTCACTTTTTTTTCTTTTAAATTTTGATGACCAACAGCCCCTCCTGGAACCGCCACCTTAACATGGTGGAGGGGTTTAAGCGCCCGAATGGGTAGGGTCTCCCAGGGCAAACAGGTCCTAGGTGACGGGTCAGACAAAGAGCGGTTCAGAAGCCCCTTATGAGAGACCAACAGGCCCGGTTTGAATCATGAGGCCATCCTTCTGTGGACCCACCACCTGCAGGAGGAGCCATAAGGGGCTGGTGCAATGTGATGACCCGGCAACGGACAAGTGGAAGAACATGGATGGATGGATGGTTGGATGGACGGATGACCAACAGCATCAAAACTTGAAAGATTTAATATTTACTTTCGGTACCTGGTGCCGACACTTTTATTTTCCGATACCAGTGGTACCTAAACCTTTTTTTCTGATACCAAACTGGTTTGGTTTAACAGTATCCAGCCCTGGTCTCACCAAAGGTAGAGAGAAGGACGCTTCTGTAGCAACTCTCAAATCATCTAGGATGATTATTTACGGGACAATGCAACAGAGTCCTCTGTTTCTAAAGCCAATGAGCAGATCTTCAGCTCCTTTTGAAATGAGCTTTAAGATACAGTAAAACTCTGTCTCAGTAACTTAAGTCTCCTTAATTTGACTATATGTCTGTGACTTTGGTTCAAACTTAATCCCGCTCATCCATTTCATATAATTGTTCAAATCTTACAGCAGTTTGGGTATTAGTCTGAATCCACGAGCTGAGATATTTGCTAAGTATCGGTGGCAGTAATGACAGTGTAATCAAAATAAAGACTTCAATAAAGACAAAGAGGCTTTGAAGGATAAAAGGATTGTTTACTGTCGGTTTAGAGAAAGAAAACCTCAAACCTGTGATGATGACAGTGGTTTGTAACGAGGAATGCAGCTCAGGAAGAGTCATCGAAACATCGGATCATTCGTGACGTTAGAGACTTTCTACAAAAAACTAAATAAATGTGGACTTTTCTGTCCAGATGAGCAAAATAATAACGTTAATTGTGACGTCAAATGAACAACCTATACATTTAAAAGGCATTCATGACCTGGTTGGCCTGGTCAGTGACCATTTAATAGCATCATCAGAGAAATCGATAGAAAACAGAAGTAGGTCAGTGTGATGTGGGTCATGACTCTGTAAATGCTGTTATTGTTATTTAAAGGGCCACAGGATTGGGCAGTTTGTCCCTGCAGGTGAATAGGGATTTTTCATTTTACAGATATCACTTTGAAACCTTTGCTGTAGATTACTGGCATAAATGTGAGAAAAAATGATATTGCAAGTTTTCTGTCATTTTATGTTTTCATATAAAAATGCCCCAAATTTCCCATCTTTTCGGCGACAAAATCTGCGAAACAGATTGAGCTACATTCAAACGTATGGTTTTATTTTATTGATAAATGAGTTACCAAGACTTTTTCAGAGGGGATTTTGGAGATCTTGTTTAGTTTTAAAATAAACTGATTTTCAATGGCAAAATCTGTAGAAATTGAATTATCGCCTTATTTTTTCGATTTTTTTTTAAAATAAATCAGGCTATTCCACTTTATCCGGGGCCGGGTCGCGGGGGCAGCAGTCTCAGTAGAGATGCCCAGACTTCCCGATCCACACACACCTCCTCCAGCTGTTCTGACCCCGAGGCGACACTAGGCCAGCTCGGAGACAAAGTCCCACCATAGTCCTTTCGACGTGAAGGAGCAGCGACTCTACTCCGAGCTCCTCCCGGGTAACTGAGGTAACTGAAAATTCCTCTTAAGAAAATCCCCTTCAAAACATTGTTCAGTCCAAGGCTGGAAAATTTGAAGCCTTTAGGAGCTGCTGACGTGGAGATAGTGTCGCCACAATGAGAGAAAAATGTGTTTTGATAAAAATTTGGTTTTCTTTATAAATCTATGAGGAAACATTGAATCATTGCAATATTTAAACATGCCATTGTGAAGATTATATATATATATATTTTGTTTCCAGGTGAAAGCTTTATATGTTCAGAGACCAGAGTCCGTTTTGCCTGTAGTGTCTCCCCTTATGTGTGTTTGTAAGTCAGTATACAGTACTTTGTGTGTTCTGTTGTCGCCGTGTTGTTGACTAGTATCAAAAAACTGGTTTGCTGTCGGCAAATGCTACGCCCGCCCACTCACAGCAATAGAGATCTGCCATTAGATTCACAAGAACTTTATTACTTTATACTTGGTCACTGAAGTCACTGTTTCCCAACCAGGGGTACAGAGACCCCCGGGGACACAGCAGCACTGAGCAGGGGGTAGATTGAAAAAGATTTCTATTATTTTAAAAGGAAAGCCAATAAGAAGATACTTGGCAATAAGAAGCATGTGTTTCAGAGTGTTTGTTTAGATATACTTTAGATATAATTGGCTGAACCCACGAGTACTTGAAGTATAAACAAAAGGTCCAGGAGAAGTACCCGTGGTCTTGGAGGCATTGGGCCTGTCATCGTTCCCCCATCACATTGTGCCAAATAAATGTTTAAAATCGACTCTCTTATGTGGCTTCTGAATGGCATTTTGTTTTGCGTTGAAATTAGAGCTGATATACGGTTTGTGGGGGCAGGGTGACGATTTGTCTGCTCAGGTTTCCTCTCGTCTGAACTGCTCAGAGCAATAGTGTCTAGAATGAAGCAACACAAAGCCCAGACCGAGGCTGCAGTGAGCTGTCAACACAATGCAGTTCCCCTTCAAACCTTCATGTGGTGGTAGTGTGGTTGTATTTTTCTGTCAGAAGTTTTAACATTTATCCAGAAACAGTGCAGCCAGTTTAACACATGAGCCCAGTTTAAGTGCAGTTTACAAGGCGCTTTTAAAGGCACATTGTATCACCTGACACCCGGGTTCACTGAAAACTCTGGAGGAGGCAGCTCCATGTCCAGGCGGGAGGCCGTTCTTCTACCTCATGTGAACAGCAGATGGAGGGGCAGGTGATCAGTGGAGCTCCACTTTTTCACAGGAAATGACGTCCCCTCTGCAGGACACGTTTACATAAGAATCAGGATAGTTTGAGAACAGGTTCACAAACTAATCTAAACTAGCCCTAATCCTAACCTTAAGGATAGTGTACAAAAGGCGTTTTATTGCGATGGACTTAAATAAATGTTGCGGGAAAAAAAGTGGAGATGACGTCATTTCCGAGCTCCACTGATCACGTGACTCTCCATCGACTGAGTTTATACCAATGGCCGCTGGTTGCTCTGCTTTAAGACCGTGACGCTAGGGGCCGACACTGTCCGCCGTTGCTGTAGTACCTCCATATGTGGGCGGCAAAACAAGCTAGTTTTCTATTAGTTAGCATTGTACTTTCCACACGTTTTAACTCTAAAACCTGGTTTCTAATTTTTTGGGACTTGCTAAAGCTAGATATTGCTCATGTGATAACACTGGGTTACTCACAATTAAAGAAACCACGCTAGTTTTGGTAAGAACATTTTTAGAAATCTCGTACTAATGAGGGCTGGACTTTGATTGACAGGCCGTTAGAGCTAATAGGTGTGTTCGGGATGCGGCTCGCCTGGATGATCGGCGAGAGTAGCCGATGAAACGGGGGCGGAGAAAAAAGTCTGAAGCCCATCTGACCGCTCCACATGCAGAGAACAACAAGAGCGGCCTCAGATCACGCAGCGTCTCGTTCAGATATCGCGTTCATTTAAAGTTTATCCTAAATAAAAGTCATTCACCTCCTGCTCTGTTTCCTTTACTCCAGAGACATCATTCTTCATCAGAGAAAACTTTCCCATTTGTTTGTTTGTTCAAGTTTGTGAGATAAAATACGTCCTTTTAAATCATAGTTTGTTCTGAAAAGCATCAAACATGAGCTCTATTTTAGGGACGATACATAACTTTAATAGTTTCAGTCATAGTTTATTTGTTCAGATCTAAAGAGGAGAGAGGAGGGGGCGAGGAGCACGTTTCTGATCACAGCAGACTCGTATCCAATCACCTGAGCGTGAGCCGCGGACAGGTGGGTGTTTTCCCATCATGCACAGGCCGTGGAGCCGCTGCAGTTGCCTCTGGAGAGATGCAGCGGCTGATCAAGTTGGCTGCTCTCGTTGGGGTCTCACGATCTTTCCGTGCCCCACGTGCCCGTGACATCAGAGCCCGTCTGGAGCAAGTCGGACTGAAATCTAACCGGCATGCACCGTGCGTCTGCAGTCGGCTGTAAAACTGCGTCCATCTGGCTCATCTCGAACACACCTAGTGACGCGGGCATGGCTACGACCGAACTACACGCCCCCCAAGGGCCGAGTCTACACTGAAGATCCCGCCCTTTTGCCCTTTTTAGGAACATGCTCCGTCAGAGCTGAGTAGAAGGAGTAAATCCGTAAATCCGCCATGATTTCCACCTCGAAAGTAGAAAGGAGAAAACAGATAATCTGTCTTCCTCTGTTTATTTGTGGCGCATATCAAAGCATGTGTTAAGAACACAGCGCCATTTGCTGGACAAAGGCGTGCACTGCAGTTCCAGTGGTTTTGTCAACACCTCAAAGTTTTTATATAAAGCCGATTGAGAGAGGACGTGACTGCTGCATTTACCTGGAGGCTATTGCCGTAGAAACAGTGCCTTTGTGAGTCCAACAACTCAAAAACACAGTAGCAAAGTTCTCTTTCCAATGTCTCTCGGCCAATCAGAGCAGACACCAACATGACAAACGCAATCGTCCAAAACCTTAATGTTTCTCTATGACATATTATGTGGTTTCCAAAGTGCTGCGGATGAAAAGCTGATGATAATCCACATAGGGGACTTTTGAGAGTCCTTGCACATCCCTCTCTCGCAGATTGGTGTCAGGTGCTAATGGCCGCCGCTGTTCAGCTTTTAACACTTGTCTCTCCCTCTCCTTTAGGTTCCTCTCGCTCTCAGGGGGGCCTGGCCTGTCGGTGGAGGGCCTTCGTCGGCTCTGGCCTCGGTCGGGCGGTGATTACCTGCTTCAGTAAACATGGATCAGCTCGTCTTCAGGGCAATCACACGAGGGCGCTTCACCAGAGCACAATGAGCTCTTGATCATCCAATGGAGCTACGACGTCATTTGTAAAGGTAGGAAGGAGTGGACAAGAGCCCTGCTTGTGATTGCTCAAGGACCAGGAGATAAAATGAGCTGCGTGGTTTCAGAGTAGTCATCTGGACTGCACTGTTTGTCTCCAGGTAGATTCGCCTCCCGTGTGAAAAGCTTCTTCACACTCATTTGTTCAAACTCTGGTTATCAAGCTGGTTTAAAGCCTAAGAAACCCTGACCCTAAAGCATGTTTTCTGGCTGGACAGGCGATACTTAAAGAGGTGATCCAGGGGCCAGGAGTATTTCGTTAGGGCAGGCATTTTCTGCAGAAGTTGCCTGCTCCATAGTCTCATTAATGATGTCCATATTCTATTATGGTTACGCCAAGAGTCTTTATCATTCGGCCGTTCCTCCTGCCTTCAACGCCTGGAACGAGCTGTAAAAGTCATTGGTACTTTAAACTGTCACTGCAGTACTGTATAACATGGGTACTGTCATGTAGTGCATTAAAAATAGGTCATTATCCTCTTGTATGTCCCATATTGAAACACATTCTAACTCGCTGTCCCACATTCTGCCCCATAGCCTACATTAGCCATGGATTTTTTCTACATTATTCCAGTTCATACATGTCCAGACGCAGCTGCTGGCCATAAAAATAGCATTTAATCCATATTTCACCTCTGGTTAATGAGCTGTGGTCATAAAATATAAATATGCAGACATTACATAAGAAAGCATCAGTATGAGGATAGCATAGACAAATCTGACAGGACTGTTATCGTGCTGCCCCCGAATTCAGCCTCTGTTGCCGAGGGGGTTTAATCAGATCCAAGATGGCGGCCGGTGGGACAGCGCTGACAGAAGGCGCTGACAGAGACACGCTTGTCCTCCTTTTAGCGCAGTAAGAGACGGATCAGGTTTACAATAATGAGTCTGACCTGAATGCCCCCCCTCCCCCTTCTCTGTCTACTCTGACCCACTGCTAAAGAACGGCTGGGAAATTTATAAGGAACAAGGCCACAAGTCATTTTTACAGCCTTTGACTTATTTGTTCCTTTACAAGTGTTTTAAGTGCATAGGTTAATTTCTCGGACTATTTCAAGTTAATTTGTTTTAATTCCATTTACTCTTTGGCCAGACTTAATGTAAAAAATCACTAAATTCAAGCAGTTTAATCTAAGGTAAAATGTATTTTATTCCAGTTGGACTCAATCATGAAAAAAATATTTCTTAAATTGGATAAAAGGTTTAAGCTGAGCCTGAAATAACTACGCCTGGACTAGCTTGAATTAAAATTGCTAATGGGAAAGGTGGGACTTTTGCTACTTTTGCTTTTGTTGTAGTTTTCCTGCAAGTGTTCAAATTCATTTTAAAATGGTCATGTGTTGAATTTGCAGCATTAGGAGGTCATATTTACTGAAATCAAAAGCTATTTCTATCAAAAACATCTTAACAGCCCAAGATTTTAATGTATTAATAATTTAATTATTTTAACATGGGAGCCGTATTTATGGTTTTCTTTGCAAGATGTCAGAATTCAATTCAATGAACAGTTTAGGGGAGGCCGGATAGAAGGTTTATGCACAACTGCAGCCTCTGGAGGGTCCTACACCTTGATGTTCTGGAGACTCCAGAGGCACCAGCAGCTTCAAATACCTGTTTGCTGCTTTGTAGCAGCTGTTCTATTAATCTGATGTGTTTGCCCGGCAGAAACCGTCCCCATTGTGCCTTTATCTGCACATACCCGTGTGTGCTCTGTATCATCCAATCTCTTAGCAACACGATGATTACGATTCATCAAGGTTTTCATACCTAGACCAAGGCATTCAACTATTTCACGCTTTTCATCAGCGAGAAATCCTTTTTCTTTCTCATATTGCTTGAAAATGATGATCTGCTTAATAATGTGGAACGTCTTTTTTCAGTAGTTTTTCCCTTAACTGGGCTTAACCTAAAAACTATTCATTAGATGCATCTGTCAGTGATTCAAAAAGCCCTGAACCTTTTTGACACTGAAATACAATTTGCATAATAATTTGGAACACGGCAAGAAAGTAGCAGTGTTTGAACAAAAAGCTCACATTTAACAATAAATAACCAAAACGGCTGATTTCCTCAGTTTCCATCGTCCACATGAACAAACACATCATTGTTTCAACATAATCCATACCATGTGCTGGGACCTCACTTCGGCCCTTAGGCCTTTTATGATTTAAATCGGCACGCTTGCCTCCAGGGTTGTAGCTCACCTCATAGGGCGGTAGCTTTGATAATTAGAGGTTGTAAGATCGGTTCCAACCTCTTCACACGGGCCCGATACACACATTATCTGAGCCTGACACAGCTCCACATTGAGTTATGCAAATTATATTATTGATGCACTTTTATACATGTGGGTTTATTTGTTGTACCGGAACTAAATCAAACCAGAACTATAACATGGTGGAACTAGTCCAGAACTAATCCAGGACTACAGTATAAGGAAAGGACTTTATTTGCCTAACTCAGCTCTAAACCAACATGAACCAAAATAATAAAAAGCACACATTTCATTCGGCTGGGTGTTTATTAAAGGTTAGCAAAAAAAATATCCAGTGCTGTTTTTTTCTATATCAAAATCCATTCTGTAAAAAATATGAATGAAAATAAATATGCAACAATTCAGCATAAACATTTGTGCAATAGTCGTTGAGGAGCGTCGTCTGTACAGCAGGAAGACGTCGAGAGTGAAATGGTTTTAATATAAAACGATTTTACAAAATATACAAAGTGCATATGTTTATATCAGAAGATTCCATGGGAGATAAAGTAAATATGGTCGACTGGACCGGGCCGATTGGGTTCTTGGGGAAGTTATGCCTTAAAGGTGCTAATATCTGACACTAACTGATACCAAGAGACTTTCTTAAAAGTGGTTTTCTCACATGATGTATCAATTATATTTAATACATTGTAATGGAAAAACATCAAGGTTCAAAGGACTTTTCTACACTCCAGCTGCCAATTTTAGGTGACTTTAGGTGATCCAATCATAGTTTCTGTCCCAGCCTTGATTTGATGCTGCTAACATTAGCATACTATTGCTAGCTGCTGAAAAACATTTGCGAAGCTTAAAGGAATAAGCCACCGTTTTTACATACTGAGATATGTTCTTACCTGAGCTTAGACGAGTTCATTTGTACCTGTCTGGTCTTCACGCGTGTCCTCAGTCACGTAAACATAGCACAGACGGCGTTAGCATTTAGCCTCTCCTCCTCTCCACTATAGCTCCAAACGAAGTGAAGATAGAAGCTACCAAGCTCTTCCACGTTTCACTATTTAAATATGGTTACATGAAGTATAGTTACACAAAATTAAACAATGTGGATTTTCTAAGCGGATAAAAAGGGGAACTATATTGTAAGGCGTAATAATACCAGGAGTAGTTCGGCATCCGCACAGTAAAGTGAAGATATTACTGCGCGGATGTCGAACTACTCCTGGTATTATTATGCCTTACAATATAGTTCCCCTTTTTATCCGCTTAGAAAATCCACATTGTTTAATTTTGTGTAACTATACTTTATCGTGTAACACAGAGGCTAAATGCTAACGCCGTCTGTGCTGTGTTTACGTGACTGAGGACACGCGTGAAGACCAGACAGGTACACATGAACTCGTCTAAGCTAAAGTACGAACATATCTCAGTATGTAAAAAAACGGTGGCCTGTTCCTTTAAAACCTCAGCGATTGAATACGCCAGGCTCTGAGCTTCAAAATGAGATGCAGCATGTCCATATATAAAAATGATATTTGATCAGATAGTTACGGATGTTCCATATGAATTGATCCAAATTGTATCTGCAATAACACAAATGACTCCGAGATGAAGAATTTGACAACTTTTTTGTACATAAACATGGGGTTGATTAAGATAATGACGTTTCGCTTCTAACTTCAGAAGCTAAACTGGGGAAAAAAAGTGAAAAAAAAACTTCTGAGGACAGAAACTGAAACAATCCACAACTCAATCAACTCGGTCCAGACGACGATACAATCCCCACCTCGATATACAATTCCTGGACAACTGAGAGTCAACACAAATATAGATGAATCCGGCAAAATGGCAGACGTCTGTTGGATTACACAACACAGAACACATTACAATAATATTAATTTAGTTAAGAATGTTCACACTAATAACTGTATTTGTTCATTTTCGCTCATTTGCATAATAACAGCGATGTTTATGTACAATATTTAGACAAAACATTACGACAACTGTCAAAGGGCAGGTGACAGGGAATTTTTCACACTTTTAACACCTTTGGGGCACCTTGGTGTTGTTGTGCGTGTATTGGCAAGTTGCACAGCGCAGGTCATTTGAGTTCCGAAATGCTCAGGTGAAAGAGTGATGGTTTGTAAAACACGGGGCTGGCATGTTTACTATTGAACTGGGGTCAAATGTTAGGCTTTATAATGACTTTTTCATTATTTTCATTTATTGCCACAAATGCAACAAAACTGCATGTTTTATTTCTGAAGATTTGTAAACCTTCCCTCGAGCAAAGGAAAGTTAAACAAATTGGAAGAAATCGGCCACTTTTGAGCAAAGAATTCTGTGCCAATCAAGCCAAAGCATCACATTTTTGAGGATTTTTTTTTTTTGAAATAGTGTGATTTCAGGCCAATTTAATGCTTTTTAAGACATTTAAGGTTTTAATATTGGAAGAATTGATATTGTTGCTATATTAACGTTCAAAAGTTTAAGGCCAACACATTTCTAGCATCCAAATACTTCACGGGGATGAGTTTAGAAGCCTGATTCAAAAACCTTTAGGGTCAGTTTTTAGGGCATCACAGAAGGAAGGGCGCACAGTGAAATGTCTACTTTTGCAAATTACTTAAAGAAGGTAATCCAGATTTCCTTCCACAACCAGACAGGGCCTTTACGAATGTCTGTTTAGCTGAATAACTCATTATTAATATAATGAGCCAGGACTTCACTCAGTAGGTTAAACTGAATGATTGCAGTTACTACAGGTGCAACGTTGTCTCCAGAGGAACTCCAAAGGTTGACCTCATGTTTTAACCTATATCCACTGTTGTTTTGTAAAATTATGAGTAATTAATGTCCATACAAGTGAATTCATACTGTTGGGGAATCTCCTGACCCATAAAGGCGGCCATTATGTGCTGGACTTTGGGATGGGGTTCAACTAATGTATTAATTTACTCATCAAACTAATGAAAAACCTCTTAGACTGGAAAACATGACCATCTTAGAGGGTCTATACAGAGTTTAAAAATGTTAAAATTATGTATTTTCCTCCAGCCATGTCCTAATGTGTAGAATGTGCCTAGACCTGTTCACCACAACTGCCTCTAAAATCATGAACTGTCACTCAAAAAAGGTGTTAATTCAGGTTCGAAGTGCCGTCATGCACGAGCTTGATATAGAAGCTGCAGTAACTCATAAGGCCTGAGATGGCAGTAGTGAGTATAAAATCATGAACTTGCATCTAGCCCCTTTAAATGAGATAAATGACTTACAACTGCTTGAATTCAGGTTCTTTATGTTGAATTAATGTCGTTTCAAACTACTCTAAGAAAAGATGAAAATGCCACTTTAAGACAAAAGACAAAGCAACTTTTTACATGTTCTTTTTCACTTAAAATGATACAAAATAATCTGAATGAAGAACAAATGTGTGCGTTCCAAGACCTGAACTCAAACTGTAGATTTAATCTCTTAATTCAAGTAAATGTATGTCATTTCTTCCTCAAGATGATTATTGTTTTTGCAGTGTAGCTCATGACAGGGGAGACAACTTAACTCTGTGCCTGTAATTACAAACAATTTATTTCTGTGTCAATGACTAATGCGCTTGTCGCTACAAAACTAGCTGGAACTTGGCCCAAATCACTCACTTTTCCCTGAAGCTTTGACAGGTTAAATCCAAAGTAATCCATCTCAAGGACAAGCCGACCAAAATCACGCACACTTCTCCGAATTCCTGCGTCCTCTTTTGTCTAGACGTCTGTGTCCAGGGGCGGCGGAAAGTCCAGCCCGGGCGAGAGCGAGTCCTGGCTGTGCGTGGAGCTAATCCCGGTGTCCGAATCCGTGTCCGTTAGCTCCAGCGGACACAGGTTATCTTTGAGCTTGACCGCCTGCTGAACGCTGCAGGGCGACGACGCGCTGGAGTTTAACGTCTCCTCCGACAAGTCCGCGATCTGGAGGGCGTTGAGCTGCGCCGCCAGCTGCCAACACTCCTCGTCTTTCATGGCGAGCGTCGCGTCGAAGAACCGCAGCTGCTTGTCCATTTCCGCCGCTTGGTTCTGCAGGGAGACCCCGGCGAAGAGGGTGCGCTTGATCTCGGACTGGAGCCGCTCGAGTTCCTCCGCGTACGTTTCCTCGTCCGTCCGCGGATCGCGAGACGCTTCCTTTTCGGAGTCTTTCCTCAGCTCCGCGTCGATCTCCTCGGATAACTTCAGAATGAGCGCGTGATGCCTCTGGACCTGGCTTTCCAGCTGCTCCACGCCGTCGCTCGTGTACAAAAACCGGTCCAGCTGCTCTTCGATTTCGAAGCTCCAGCCTCCGCAAGCCTGACCCTCCAAATCCAAATCCTCCCGTTGATAGTGAACTTCGACTCTTTCGATCTCCGAGTCTAGCGTCCTCATGCGTTGTATCTGCTCCCGAATGGTGTGGTCCTGGTTCAGAATCAGCTGGACCATTCTGTCGATCTCCTCCGACCCTTGCGAGGTTTTATTCTCCTCGTGAAGCTTTTCCAGTTTCCTGAACGCCTTCCGCACGACCCTCTTTTGCTTCTCCGCTGGTAGAGTCTGCGGAGCGCGGTTGTGTTCGTATCTCTTCGGTCTGGCGCCTTTCGACTTTGCAGATTTCTTCGTCGGCGTTGGCAGCGGCTGCCGGGCCACGAAGTCACTCGTTTTGAACAAGACGAACTGCACGGACGGTCGCTGGTCTCCCCACGCGCACCACAGCCGGAGGATCCTGGTGAGCGGGGGCAAGGCCCGCTCGAAGCCCTTCCAGCGCTCCACTAGGCAGAAGTCTTTGGGGTCGCCGTGGATCTGACGCTTGCCCTCGGGGACGGTTTTGTGGTCGTCCAGAAGCGCCTGGACCATGTCGAGGCACGTCGTGTGTTTGGTGACTCCGCACACGACCTTCTCCTCTCCGCAAACAGTCACCTGGATTTCCTTCCCCGGAGATGGCTCGGCATCTTTAGACCTGGAGGACAGAAAACAAGAGGTTTAAGGAAAGTTTTTATTACTAATATTTTCCCTATTTCTCCCAATTTTTTCCCAATTTTCCCCTAATTTTATTAAATGGTCTGAACTTATTTAGTGCTTTTCTACCATAATCAGGCCCACAGCACTTTACAGGAAAGGAACCAGTCACCCATTCACTCTCATTCATACACCAATGTACGCAGACACAGGAGGCCAGGTGGGTGAAGTGCGTTGCCCAAGTACAGAACGACAATGGTACCTAAAGCTGGGATTCGAACCCTGCTCTGAACTTCCGTTCACGAGATGACCCGCTGGTCTACGAACTGCTCCATCGTCACCCTCTTCAATGAGAATCACAAAGCCAATACATTAAAAGTGTTTCCAAACTTTTCACTGGTACTAGAGCTAAGATCGGGCCCAAAAAATCAAGCCCGACCTGACGCCCCCGCACCACCTCCCTCCCCTCCCAGCGCCGCAGGAATAGGTATAATCATATTTTGTATCCAATAGTCTAAGCCTATAGTTAGATTTCTATTTGAGATTATAATGACAGTAATAATAAAAAAAAATAAAAAAATCTTGAAGCCCAACCTGACCCAAACCCGACGGTCATGCGTGATATCACGGCCCAAATTTCAGGTCGGGCTCGGGCCTAAAATCTTAGCTCTAACTAGTACCACATGTATTCATTGAATAAGAGGGGTCCCAGGATCGACCCCTGAGGAACCCCACAGGTAAACATACTATTGTCTGAGACACAGTTCCCCATGTCAACAAATCATGTCCTGTTCTTGAGTCAATGGGACTTCCTTGTAGAGGTAATATTTTAGGCCCAAGCCCGACCCGAAATTCGGGCCGAGATATCACGCATGACAGTCGGGTTTGGGTCGGGTCGGGCTTGATTTTTTCGGCCCGATCTTAGCTCTACTTCTTCGGTACAAATTTGTGGGTACAAATGTGCCATGAATGAGCCAATTGCATACAATGAAAACTAGTATATAGTATAGAGATAATTACCCATTAAATGCTTTTACAATACATAATCTAACCTTGGATGCAGGAGACGTGATAACCACTCGGGCCAAACCCAAAATCTGTTTCCTTTCTCTGTGACGCTGGGTTGTTTTTCTCTTTCCAGCTCACTCAGACTTGACCACTCATCCGACCGACCCGCTGTGAGGCCGCACGACTCATTACGAAGTCACGGTCTAATGCCTGATATTAAGCTAATGCATTTCCGACGACATGTGCTCCTTTACTCATCCGTGCACCATTGAACCCCTCGCTGACCATTATACCTACTGTCTGGGGGCCTTTGGAGCTAACGTCGCTAACGCTAATCACCCCGAACTCATCTGCAGTCATTAAAGAGCAGACGGCTAATCCAATCGCGGAATATTTGACATTTCACTTCAATTCGATTTGGAGAAATGAGACGGTGCATCAGGCTAGTATTTTTAAAGGCTAAAATGCATATTACTAAGACGACGAGCAGATATTCGTTTGCAATTATAGCATTAGCAGTCAACAAAAGGATGTGACTCATGCTACAGCCAGACTAGACTTTACCATATAGGACTTTACCATCAAGCCAATTACTCTACAGCCACTGCTTCTGTTGTCCACACCATTCCTGTGTCGTTGGAAAGAAGCTTGTCAAAATATATTTCACCCTGAAGCGTCAGAGAGCAGCGTGTCTTAGCTTCTTCGCATGACTGTGTATCCGAACACAAACAGTAGAAAATGTAAACTGTGATAACATCTGCACGCCCCTGTGGAGTTTCACTCAAATGCACGCTCACATGTCAAACACTAAACCCGATACAGACCTGGGTTCACAAGGAATTTGGGAACGAGCAAAGTGACCATCATCATCACCGCTGCTGTTGTGAGGACTCAGATACTCGCTAAAGTCAGATTTACTGCCTTTATATTGCCTGAATACGATATTTGTGTTACCACGGAAAATGCTTGGGCTGTTCTGCTCACAGTGTGTTACCAGCGGTAAACCATGCCATAAATCGAAACTGAAAGTTATTTCTTAACCTCTTGACCCCCACCGGAACAAAGCGCATTTTCTCCACTTGAGCTTTACCCAAATCTAAAAGTGTGTGACGTCTCATTTGAAACCGAACACCTGCGCAAGCAAACAGAACAGCGCTGCCTGATGACATCATCACACATCATCATGTTTTTGAGCCGTGGCACATGAAACGCGAAGGGAAAATAATCCCAGGGGCCTGAAATAATGCAAGTCTGCTTTGCAAAAAAATAAAAATTGAAAAAAAAGATAAAAATAAAAAAATGTAAAAAAATAAAAAAATGAAAAAAAAAATTGGAAAACAAATCTGATTATGCTAATTTAATAATCGTTTAGTGTAATAATCAAAATCGTAATCGAATTTCGATTAATTGCACAGCCCTACTCAATCGCTAAGTTGTTTCCGCCCTATCTGTAAAGCATGTGCT
The DNA here is from genome assembly GCF_951799975.1 of Gobius niger. Taxonomy (NCBI): domain Eukaryota; kingdom Metazoa; phylum Chordata; class Actinopteri; order Gobiiformes; family Gobiidae; genus Gobius; species Gobius niger. The sequence continues at coordinate 3,067,365 of NC_136858.1, read as the reverse complement.
CCTTTAAGTCCTATTTCAGTCTCGTCTTCAGTTCTCAACACAAACACAAATTGTAAAAGTGTAACCGCAAACTACAAACACAATTCACTATAGTCAGGTCGGTTCAGCCCTGACCCGGAGCCTGGTCGTGCCGGCTGTGCGGGGCCTTTCCCTGGTGCTTTTCCTCGTAAAGTGTCTAGTGTTTCAGAGCGTCTTTAGAAAATGACCTGGCCCTCGTAACTGCCGTATTAAGTGACATTAGCGCTGCGCTTTCAACTGCGGCCATGTCCCAGGGAGAAAACGGCTTCAGCCGGATCCTCTATCAAAGCAGCGAGTATCTGCTGAGCATGTGCAGGCGGAAAAGCACCGACGCACAGAGTGACGGCAACAAGGACTGTCAGAGGACGGCAGCAGGAGGATTAGTGAATTAGAGAAATCAATTTGTCTGTACATTACTGACATGACATTTTCACAATGACAATTCACCACAGACCTGGCTCTGGAATTTATATATAAATGTCTCTGTCCAAACATCAGAATTAGTGGACAATCAATAATAATAATAATAATTAAAACAAAAACCTGGCACAAAACGTGACCTAATACAGAAAAGATGTAGTTTGGTGACCCAGTATAAGTCATGACACAAAAATGTATATATTAATTCCATAAAAGATCGCTCATTAAAAACCAATAGAACGACCAAATAACTTTCTTTTTCAGGATCCGCCGGCGTCACTACTTGGTATTTAACGATTTATCAGTTTCAGTTCCTAATCCTCGACACTATACTTTTAATAATCCCCATCCTCAAACAGGACAGAGACGAGCAGTAGTAGCAGCAGTAGTAGTAGTAGCAGTAGTAGTAGTAGTAGTAGTAGTAGTAGTAGTAGTAGTAGTAGTAGTAGTAGTAGTAGTAGTAGTAGTGGGATGGAGAGAGTGAGGTGATCTGTGTTTGAGCGTTTTTGTGAATAACTGGTCAGGAATGCCCGGGGCTGGTTAATGGTTACACAAAGCCCTGACGGAGCAGAGCAAACACCTGAAGAATGCACAAACTCACACCTCGACGAGGACAAACAGAGACCGGGTCCTCCACAGAAGAACCAGACCAATATGTGTCATCAAGATGAGCCCTGGAACTTATATTGCAGTTTTTTCTTAAACGTTAAGACACTAAATCCCAGTGACGGCACCAAACCACCGACTGATGAAACTCGAAAACAGGACATTCTGATTCAAACCGTGAACACAATTTATGTTTTTGAAGAGTTTCCCATAACGCTACTTTGCCTCGGTCAGACACCGGACAAGTCCCCCCTCATTTGAACACATCTGTCATCAGGGGCGGATCTAGGAAAAAAAATCACGGGTTGGCAAGCACGGTCAGGGATAGTTTTTCGGGTGGCAACACATTTTACAATGTCGAATGTTCTTAGCGTTCAAGTTTTGTTTGCTCCCGGGCAATTTTTCCTTTAGATGCCGGCTGAGCCCCTCAAAATTATACAGAAATGGCATTGTCCATAATATAAGTAGGGGGTTCCTAACTCAGGTACAAAAATAAATAAATAATTAAATCATCATCTTGGGAGCCACAGGAGTTGGCACCTGACTCCTTATTTAGCTATAAGTTTTTTATAATTCTTTGTCCTGTCACAAATCCTCAGAGTGAGCTCTGTAAACACCAGGTTGCTTGTAGAGCAGTTGTGAGACCCCTCTAGATCCGCCCCTGTCTGTCATTCACACAAAGTGCACCAGATGAACACATCCAGACTGATACCGTTTGTGCATAAAGTATAATAAAGACCCAGACTGCCCTGTGCACGTAGTTTATTGTATTTGCCCCTCCTCCTCTTCTTCTTCTTTGCTTCACACATAATCAACTTATTCAACCTCCACCCTACTGTAATTAGTTGAGAGTACAATTACAGAAGACGTTGGAAGACATTTCACTGAGAGTGTGAATTAGTGACTGGATCTTCGATGCCTAGTGTGGGTAGAAAAGCGCTAAATAAATGTAACCATTTAGTCGATACTAGATCATGTTGTGGTGAGTGGCTTTAGGGTCAGGAGCTTCAGGAGCTGTGGGTGACATCACTGCAGTGCCTTGAGAACCTTCTCCAGATCATACTGCGAGTTCAACGCCTGTTATTTGTTACTTTGCATATTGTCGTCATTTCTAGGCGTATGTGTGAAAATACAATGCTGATATCAACACAATGACAGACTAATTCTCTCTGTCCTTTAGGTTTGAGTTTAGTTCGCTCGTCTAATCCGTGTGTAATCTGGAGTGTCGTGAAGCGTGCGCTGCTCTGGTACAGGAGACAAACATGGGGAGCGGCTCAGACAGACATGGTTGGATGGTCTGAGAGAATCTCTGTACACATCACGGTGATGAGTGGACGTGCTCATGTTTGTGCCGGGAACTCAAAGCACCGCGCCCTGTACCTGGTATAGTCCCGTTGTTACTTTACTCCAAAGAACATAAAAGTATAAAGAGTCACCACTAACCACTGCCTCAATTAAAATGTGTGCCGTGATTCCTGATTTACTTTAGATCTACCCGCTGGTCCGGGTCTTTTAAGCAGGTGTGAAAACAACGAATCCTGGTGTTTCAGGTGGTCTCGCTTCCAAACGGACTCTGGTCCAGTTCGCTTCAGGTGTGAATATAAACCACTGTTGATCCGAAACAACTCCAGGATACATGTGACTTTTGGGCTTAATAAGCCACCGTAGCAAGGCCTTCACTGATGCTAACGCTAACACTGGATGGATGCTACAAACAATGAGCCGTGGACAGACCTGGAGCCTCGAGGAGACACTGAGGAGACACTGAGGAGACTCTGAGGAGACACTGAGGAGACTCTGAGGAGACTCTGAGGAGACACTGAGGAGAGACTCTGAGGAGACTCTGAGGAGACACTGAGGAGAGACTGAGGAGACTCTGAGGAGACACTGAGGAGACACTGAGGAGACTCTGAGGAGACACTGAGGAGACACTGAGGAGACTCTGAGGAGACACTGAGGAGACACTAAGGAGAGACTCTGAGGAGACACTGAGGAGACTCTGAGGAGACTCTGAGGAGACACTGAGGAGACTCTGAGGAGACTCTGAGGAGACACTGAGGAGAATCTGAGGAGACACTGAGGAGACACTGAGGAGACACTGAGGAGACTCTGAGGAGACACTGAGGAGACACTGAGGAGACTCTGAGGAGACTCTGAGGAGACACTGAGGAGAGACTCTGAGGAGACTCTGAGGAGACACTGAGGAGAGACTCTGAGGAGACACTGAGGAGACTCTGAGGAGACACTGAGGAGACACTGAGGAGACTCTGAGGAGACACTGAGGAGACTCTGAGGAGACACTGAGGAGACACTGAGGAGACACTGAGGAGAGACTCTGAGGAGACACTGAGGAGACTCTGAGGAGACACTGAGGAGACACTGAGGAGACTCTGAGGAGACACTGAGGAGACACTGAGGAGACTCTGAGGAGACACTGAGGAGACACTGAGGAGACTCTGAGGAGACACTGAGGAGACACTGAAGAGACACTGAGGAGACTCTGAGGAGAGACTCTGAGGAGAGACTCTGAGGAGACTCTGAGGAGACATTGGGGAGACACTGAGGAGACTCTGAGGAGACTCTGAGGAAACACTGAGGAGACTCTGAGCCTCCTGGATATTTGGGCAGATGTGTGCTAACCCAACTGCTAGAAAAAAGACAAACAAATATGTTTGTGTTCAGTGAGAAAATGAAGGAGAGGCTTCAAGCGTCTCCTGAACATCTGTGAGTGGAAAAAACTTCTCCAAACTTAAATGAAAGTACGAGCCGCATTAAAGAAGAGGAGGAACAAGACCAACAGTTCAGCAGACAAGCCTTCATCTGCACAAACTCCTCTTCCTCCAGCTAAAGGTCAGTGGTTTAGTCTCTCACATTTCTTTTATCATCATAGGAAGCATCAAATTTTAATTTTTATTTCATGTGCATCGATCGTCACACACGTGTATGTGTTTACAGAATATAGTTCACTTGCAAAAAGTACAGTCTGAATACAAACCAAAGGGGGAAAAGAAGGCCGTTTTTGATCCAGAACAAACAAGTGGACCAAAGGACTTTTCTGGTGTGAATACACCCTTAACCACATAACATTTTGTTTGGAACTCTGCCCACCACTACAGAGGTTGTTTTTATTATTTTTAATATATTTAAATAGGCACCGTTCCAAACAGCTGCCAACCAAAAGTCACATGACTGGTCTATTCAATGAAGCAATAACAACATGCTTTGATGGGTCTGGAAATGTAACCAAGAGTAAAACAGTAAACACCACAGAAGTGAACAGGATTATTTGTCCTGAAGTGTTTGCTTTTAGGACTACTTTGCCTATGTTTGAATATTTTTCATCAAGACATAATTTTATATTCATGACTAAGAAAATGACTTTGTGATTTGCAAAAGCAACTACATCCTTGGTTTAACCAGTAGATTAGAAGTAGTTTTCAAATTGAGTTTGAGCTGAGAAATGTACCAAAGTGACGGAGAAAAACTGGAAAGACATCGAAGTGGACAATGTTAGATAAAACAAGATAATATCGAAGTTAAAGTTTGGAAGATATGCAAATTTAAAATATCGAGTGCATGTCCAGTGTCGAGAAACAAACAAAACAACTGCTTAAAATGGTGCTAAACAATAAAAAAATAAATATCCTCGATGCAAATCTCACCTAAAAGTGTTTTAAGTGTTTAAGTAGTTTATTCTAGACAATCACTCAAGATTTAGATTGGTTCAATATTGCCCAGAAAGAAAGCTGGACAAACACATCCCTGGTTTTGTTATTGGTTTACAAAGGTCACACCAGATTCAGCCTCAAAACATCAATTTTCTAACAATATTTTTCAGGTTTGAGCGCTCGAAGAAACAAAAACAGACTTTGTTGCTCCAGACAGATATCGCAGCCGCTTGTTTATGAGCCTCGTTTTTAATCTGAAAATACCTCACTTCCCGCCAAACAGTCTACTTCCTGTCTGCGCCTCTGAAGCAGGAAGTGAGTGTGCGCCGCAGATTGAAAAACGCAGGTGTTTCCGGCAGATCCTCTTGGCCTTTTCCCGAAATAAGCGATTGTGTGTTTGCACCTGCGCGTTCCCGTCGGGTCGTGAGCGTCCCCAGAGTCGCAGGTTTTAGTGTCTTTATTCGATCGTGTCACTGTCGGGAAACGCAGGTGCTGATCCAAACAATGGAGCCGTCCTCAAATGGAAAAAATGGGGATTATTTGTGGTTCAGCTGCTGATGAAAATGGTCACAATCTGCTAAATGTCGGTTCAAGCGTTTGCCATTTTAGGTTCATATCGGACTGTCCCCTGGAGAGGAATAAAAAGAGTCTCCGCTAATGAAGTGTCTCGTGTCGCGCCGCATGACGAGAGAATAATGACCAGGTGATCGGGCCCACATGGAAAACCGGGACAATCAGAAATCGCTGCTTTGTTCACAATCTGTCCTTATTGTTGTTTTTTACTGTCTAATTCATTAGCCTTATAATAAACCACGTCACAGGCGAGTCTCCAGGCAGTCTCGGTGAAAACGAACAAGTTCCATTTCAGCAGAGGCTTCGCATGGTCTCTGAGAGGTCTCCGAGAGGTCTCCGAGAGGTCTCCGAGAGGTCTCCGAGAGGTCTCTGAGAGGTCTCTGAGGATTCTCTGAGAGGTCTCTGAAAGGTCTCCCAGAGGTCTCTGAGAGGTCTACACAGTCTCAAGCAGTTGTGGCAATATCGTATGGAGTCTCTTTGAGATTTCCTTGGTGTCCGACCGAAGACATTGCAGGGACGTTACAGAAACGCCTCGGAGGTTGAGGACAACAAATAGTATTCGCGACACAACTGCTTAAGACCTCAGGGACCTCTCAGAGACCTCTCAGAGACCTCTCAGAGACCTCTCAGAGTCCTCACAGAGACCTCTCAGAGACCTCTCAGAGACCTCTCAGAGTCCTCTCAGAGACCTCTCAGAGACCTCTCAGAGACCTCTCAGAGTCCTCACAGAGACCTCTCAGAGACCTCTCAGAGACCTCTCAGAGTCCTCTCAGAGACCTCTCAGAGTCCTCTCAGAGACCTCTCAGAGACCTCTCAGAGACCTCTCAGAGACCTCTCAGAGTCCTCTCAGAGTCCTCTCGGAGACCACGTTTCCCCTGAAATCGAACTTGTTTGCTTTCACCAAGACTGCCTGACTCGCTTTATCTCCAAGGGACGTCTCAGAGACATCTCCGTGACCAGCGGCAACTCAAGTCTCCAACTAGTCTCCACGTCGGTAAAACAGGACCTTAAGGGAAAAGCAGGTAAAGACAATTCAGTAAATTGTCCAAGCTGAGACTCGAAGCCCACAACTCTGACGATGGGGCAAAGCTCTGCTTGGGGAGAGGCCTAAAACACTGTGGGCCAGATCTTGTGGCGGCGCACGGGGCGGCGCAGGCTCTTGGCGAATTATTTTCCGAGTGGCAGCGCTATATGTGCCATTCGCCTCCGCCACCTGTGAGGGGGCGTCACAAGAGGAGGTGACTGCACTGATGGAAACACGGCTGACATTCACTTCCTCGTTTACATTGCGCTGTCTTGCGTTATTTCTTAAGCCTTAGGCTCTCACAGGTCAAACTAAAAACTTTATTTACCCCATCGTGAGCTAAACGATGTTCACATCTCGAGAGAAAAAGAGCTACAGCGTCCGCTGTGGCGCGGATCGGCCGCGCTTGGCGTGAACGCGAAGCAAAACAAAAGCACATGTTCACACCCCACTCCCACACAACCACTCTCCTGGACGCGGAGTCGATCTGGTTGGAGGAAGATGTGTTTTGTCTCCACCCACTTAAATGCGCTAAGTCTGGAGTGGCAAGATCACAAAGTGCACTCCTACTGGGCGGATTATAGTCTTGGGCTAATTTCCATCCGTCGTCCCCCATGCGCACTCTCAGACACACTCACATTCATACTGGCCTATTGTACATGTTTTTAGTGGTAGGGGAAACCTACACAGCCACGGGGAGAACATGCAAACTCCAGAGGTGGGAATCGAACCCAGACCTTCTCGCTGTGAAGCACGAGCACTAATCACTGCACTACCATGCCGCCCGTTTGGCCTTTTTTGCATAATTTTCCAGGTTCGTTTATACACAAGCGTGAGAGATCGGAAATAAATCAGATTTCATCTTTATCAGAGATATCTGAGAACTCCAGAAATCAGATCATGATCAGATTATTGGTCTGCATGTAAATGTAGCCGGTGTGTGTTCATGTGAAGTGCAATTCAATCGTGCAATAAAGTCCTATTTCCCAAAGGTCTGCGCCTGATCCACTCCAGGGTCCTCAGCTGCCAGTTGTGGATCACTAGTCACAGACATGCAGGTTTTGCTACATGGGCTTCAGTACAACACATCACTCCTCAAATTACAATGAGGAGGAGGCTCTTGCTGATGATATCTGCAAAGACCTTCACTTTCGAACATCAAACTCCACAATCGTATACTTTCTGTTTTAGCCTGAAACTCCCTGGAATGTGACGAGAGCGAGACGTCAGACGGAGTCACACCTCGAGGAACGCAACAGTTTGGTGAAATGACAGCAGGCTTTTTACAAACTCCAAAGTATTTCATCACGCCAGTCGTCTGAACTGGGGAAGAAGAACCGGGGCGACTGCAGAGGAAGGTCAAATGTAAGGGGTTGTTTTTCTCCATTTCTATTGGTCCAAAGCTTTTCTCTCAGCAGTGATGATGGTGTGCTTGTTGATGACCTAATTATCGTCAGGAAAACAACACGGCGTCCCGAGTGCAGAGGTCAGAGTCCGATCAGCTCTGCACATGTTGTGTTAGATTATGCTCTGATGTCATTTCCTGCTCTGAAAACAGTGGCAGGAAGTGCCTCTCCACTTCACCCCAGCTACTGCACTGAGATCATCGAGGAACACATGAAATAGGGCTATTTTGGTCAAAACTAACACACACAGACACAAACGAGTCGAGGAATGGAGTAAGATTTGGATATGGTGGACACTGGTGGATAATTTGTCATTGTAAATCTAACTTTATTGAAAAAGTGGGACATTATTGATGGGGGACAAAGGCTTAAAAGAGGGACATTGGTCTCCAGGTCAGAAAAGGAGGTTCTCGCCGCCTAATTCCGGATGAAACCAACCCGGTCTCATCATATAAACATATTTTTGGAAGGAAAAAAAAGGAAAAAAAGGTTATATGTGATTGTCATTTTGGGGGGGAAAGTAATAATTATATTTATACATATATATCAAAGCGCACGATTGTCTTACAAGTAACTGCTATTCTTCGATATGTTGCACGGTTTGGCTATGCTAGTTCCTCTGACCTGAAGTTGTGAGCGCCAGTACTTCCTGTCTGTATTCTTTTCCTGGAAAAATAATTATATTTTCCAAAGATTGTGGGCAGTGAGTTCCTGGTAGATGATCATTTACTGTGTGTTCAGATCTTGATGTAACGAGTTCAGAGGAGACGCCTGTGATCATAAAGGATTGATAGTTTGTCTTGAAGCAAAAGGCTAACATGCTATAAAAACAGTTAATAAAAGGCCCTATTTCTAAATGTATAAAGCATGAAATTAATGTTAGCCTTTAGTTTCAAGACAAACTCACTGATCCTTATGAACATAGACGTCTCCTGTACAATATTTACACTGTACAGCAACTCGTTGACCTGCAGGAAGTTATCGTCTACCAGGAACTCACTGTCCACCAATACGATGATTCGAACGGGTCTAAGCTAATCTTTATGGAAATTCATTTATACGAACAGGAAGTACTAGTGCCCACAACTTCAGCTCAGAGGAACTAGCGTAGCCACATTGTGCAACAAGCCAATTAGCAATGCCTAGCATAAAACGTGCATATCAGAAAAACGTAAAACTGGTATGATCAAATTTTTGTATTTATCCATCCATCCATCCATCCATCCATCCATCCATCCATCCATCCATCCATCCATCCATCCATCCATCCATCTTCTTCCACTTGTCCATTTTCAGGGCAGCCGTACGAGCTGCCCAAATCTCATTGCACCCTCCATTATGGCTCTTCCTGCAGGTGGTGGGTCCGCAGAAGGACGACCTCACGATTAACCGGGCCTGTTGGTCTCTCATAAGGAGCTTCTGAATCGCTCTTTGTCTGACCCGTCACCAAGGACCTGTTTACCCTGGGAGACCCTGCCGGGGCACGAAGCCCCCGACAACAGAGCTCCAGGATCATTCAGGCACTCAAACCCCTCCACCACGTTAAGGTGGTGGTTCCAAGAGGGGTTTTTGTATTTATGCTACGTAATTTTTCAATATTATGTTCTCCAGGTACATTTTATGGGAATGTACAAACGTTCTCTGGATACGTTTAACAGAGCTGAGAGGAGGCTCTCTGGATGGAGAGCAAAACGTTGGCATCTGTCAAGAACAATGACAGTCAATGCAAGCAAAGAGGGGAAAAAAATGACTATTGCTGTATGTACTGTCATAGTTTTTATTTTTTTTCATTTTTCCATGTAAAAAATATTACAATTTCCCGTATAAATACAGTAAATGGAGAAGTGAACAACTTATAGTCAATATTAGGAAACTTATTTGTGTCCATGTGGAAAAACTTTTTCCTGCAGTGTCTCCCTTTAACCCGCTGGACGACTGAGAGTTTGCAGCGCTCTGTCCTCTCTCTCCCCCTCAGTGACAGGAAGTGCATGTCCGTACAGTTTCCTTTGGCGCTCGCAGATGTTTGGTACAGAGGAGCGCTTTGTTTCTCTCCCGTGTTTTCTTATTAGCCTAATGCGCCACACGGCGTCTGGAGCGTCCTCAGCGCGTGGGAAATGCCTTTTATCGGATCACAAAGTCACGCTGAAGATGTTTGAAAGCACTCTGCTTAATTTGCCTGATCCGAAGTGAGAGTGAAGTGGCTTCTTGTGGCTTTGGCGTGTTTTGTATTTGCTGGTAATTGGCACTCCAGATCTGGCAACACGGTAGCGAAAACCCGATGGAAGAGTTAGTCATCTCCAGTGTGGAGTTTCTCACGGCTTCAGTCGAGCTGGAGTTAGAGAGTTAGAGAGTTTCTGACCTGGACCAAGACGATACTGAGAAACATCAAACCCAGACTAAGACTAAAGCCTTTTGGAAACTGTTGATATTCGTGCGTATTTGGCCTTGTCGTGACCCAGCGGCTGTTTGAGAACCCCTCCTCCACAGTCGCTCAGTTTGGATTTGAGCCAATTCTGCTCCTGAACCCGACTTGAACCAGTCTGTGCCCCCTCCATGTCTCCATCTCTGTCTCCTAATGATAGGTGTCACAGCAGTAATTACTTCACCCCACAGGGAGTCGGAGGGCGCCGTCTGATACCGACTTAGGATTCAAAACAAAGGCCTTCACTGGGAGCGTGGACTTCTTCAAATATCTACTTTTTCTAGTGTGTGTAATCAAGATTGCACTTTCCAAATTAGAAAGAAAATTACATATCTAAAGGTACATTCTACATCTCTTGTTTATTATTGGACACAATGCAACCTTATTTTCACTCAGGAGAAAGTGAAAGATGATAGCTCCAAAGTGATCTCCTATTTCCACTTTATCTGCTCCTTAATTATCCTTTTATTAGAAGTTTTATTTCAAAAATGTGTCGCCTTGTGTGTGACCTCTTCCAGCTCCTCAGGGATTCCTCAAGAGCCAGGACAGGTTGTAGACAGAGTTGTTTTCGTCAGTGAAGACTTACATTACGTTCTAGGGCTGCCAACTTTGGTCGTTTAGTCGACTAATTGGTCGGTGCCGTCGTGGTCGATCAAGATTTTCATTGGTCGACTAAATGCATGCACTTTTGCAACGATTAAGATGCTCTTTATTTACACAAGAGGCCTGTGACAGGTCTGTCTTTTACTTTGGGCTAATATTTCATTATAAAAACAGATATATCAAAGACAGCGTTTGTATTGTATTGAAAACTTTGACACGAGAAATGCGTGCATAAGCAGCTGAAATCAGCGGCTCTGTGTCTTGGCGAGATGTTGCCTTCAATAGGCCAGACTTCTACAGTTTAAACCACAAATACCCTGGTTCTACAGTGAACCAGCCAATATGAGAGTTTGACACCTCCTCTGTTAGCGGCTCTACTAAAAACATACAGGAGAAACTAAACCGACAGTAGCCTATAACGTCAGGCTCAGCAGCTCATGGACCTGCTGTGTCTTTCTCCTCTTCATTCTGGATTTTTCCGAGATAAATAAACGATTCATCACTACACCGTGCAGCGCAAAATTCGGAGAAATGAAACGGCCTGAGAGGACGTCACACAGAACCAGTGGGCAGAGAATTTCACAATAAAGCTCATGGTCCTGTTTACATTACGGCGAAACAGAGATAATTGAGAACAGGGACGATGATGGAAGAAGCAAACTACTGTTTTATGTGGATTATATGGAGGTATGGACACATGTACAGCAGCAGATGCAGGAGTGAGGCAGGGAGCTGGAGTCTGAGTTGTGTCAATATTTTGGGGTTTTACAGTATCGGCTATTGGCTGGTCTAGCCGCCGATAAAAGCCGACATCTCCAGATAGCAACTTCAGCTTTTTATTGCATTGGAAAGAGCAAAGTCAAAGCCAGAGGCGAAACTACAGAGTACAGAAGATGACTCAAGAACCGTCATTGATATTGTGCAGAAAGTGCCGTTAATAAAGAATCTGGAAGCGACGAGGAGAGCGGCCGCTTTTCACAACCTGATCATCAAGCAGGCGCGTCTGTCCGACACGGCCAACTACACCTGTGTGGCCAAGAACATCGTGGCCAAGCGCAAAAGAGCTCCACCGCCGTGGTCATCGTCTACGGATTTCCCATCAACCAGTGCTCCTCCTGTGACCAAAACAGTGAAGATGGCGGCCGCGACACAACGATCTTTCACCAAAAAAAGAGAATAAAAAAAAAAGAGTGGTGCGCACTGAATGGGTGCTGCTGCCGGATGCTCTCTCATCGAATGCAATTTCTCCATCTGTGAGATCAATAAAGTATCATCTTCTTCTTCTTTTGGGGAAATCCATGATCACAATCAGGACAGTCCTGCCTTTTGTGGAGGAATGTGTTGATCAAAGTTTCCAATACTTATTAATTATTTAAAATTGGCGTCTAACACTTAATTCCTAACTTACCAAAAGCATTTCTAACACTCCAATCCTTCAGCTCATGAGCACGTTCCACACCTTCTAGGGCGCAAAGTGGGGCTTTACTCAAAATGTGAAACAACTAATCTCTCTTGTCCAACACTGATGGAAATGCTTTAGAAACAGATGCAGTCTTTCTCCCACAAAGAACCTGCTTTCACATTAGACTAAAGGTCACAGAACTTAAAGTTGCAGAAGTTAAATTCACAAACACACCTGTGCTTCTTCATCATCTGTTCAGTCAAATATAGCGACCCTTTGTCTGTGGCGTGTTTGGGTTTGCAGCTGGAGACGGGATAATTGCGTTGAAACTAAAATGACTCCGTGTCGATTTCACAGACACAAAGCTGTATTTAAACGCTTAACAATGTCCATCTTTGTCTGACAGTTGTCTTGAAGTGTGCGGCCAAATCCATTGCAAAATACTTCATAATGAAGACACAGGGGTCTGTTTTAGTGGCCACAACTTCTTTGGCAAACGCTCTCCGCCGCGCTTCGTCTCAGTGACTTTTGGAAACTCCACCAAACACTCAGCTCTGTCTCTCTTCTCTCTCTGCTCCACAAAAGGCCTGCCGTCTTGACCTACATTCTCCAGAACAAAATCAGCTCAAGAACAATGGGCTTCAGTGGACAAACCAGGGCCATTAAACACACAGAGAGACTGAGAAAAGGCAAAAGCTAGACTCATATTACAGTGGAAATAACATTAGCACTGACTGTAATAATGGAAACGACTACACACATACAGAACAATGTTGAATAAAGCAAAAATATGGACAAAACTTGAATGTTTGGAGCCTGGGTTGCTTCACAGCCAAACAAGGACAGGCCCCGGCCCCCCCTGCTCTGGTGATGACGGGTTGGAGTCACTAATAACACACTCCGGCATCGTCATTTGTGAGAGACAAGTTGCACTGCGCTGATTTCTGTCTGAGTAAACTATAATAAAGTGTGTTGATATGGGGCTAATTTCGTGTTATTGTTTGGGACCTTTCTGACCACACGACCAGACGAACGTGCAGTTTCCAGCCGTGACTCGTGGAAAAAAAACTATGGACTAAACCAGTGATTAAACCCGGACTGTTTTGTCCACCCTCCTGACAGTGTGCAGTAGCTGAGGCTGGGTGATGATATTACAGGACAGGGCCAATAGGCTTTCTGCACAGTGTCCCCACGTGTCCTGGGTCGGTGCTGTCCTTCCTGTTCCCTTATCTTATTATCCTTTACCAAATCCTGTCCCATCCAGGATATTTTAGGATATTTCCATTTTTTTGTTATTCATGCAGTTCTTATATTTGAAGAGTTACGTGGCGCTAGGCTAGTGCAAGGCTAGTGCATGTCTATGGTATCAGCTAGCCTGCATTAAAAACAGTCTGACCCGCTCCACAGAGCACCTGAGGGAAATCACTTATAACACCAGACTAACCATATAAATGTCTGTGTCCATAGAGCAATTTTTGGAATATAACTGACCTTGCATCACATGAATGATCGCATCTTGAGGGACTATTTTCTAACAGATCACTCCGCCGCTGCGTAGCTTATACAACCACGAAGCTGATGCTGCTCAAATATAAGGTATTTTAAATGCAAAATGGTTAAAATTATCCTTTCGACACAGACATTTATATGGTTGATCTGGTTATAAGTGATTTGCCTCAGTGGAGCGGGTCAGACTGTTTTTAATGCAGGCTAGCTGATACCATAGAAATGCGCTAGCCTTGCACTAGCCTAGCGCCACGAAACTCTTCAAATAAAAGAACTGCATGAATTACAAAAAAAAACATCTCCAGAAATCAGCAACACTCTGGATAACTAGGAAATGAGGCCCTATGTCAAAAATCCTGAAATGTCCCTTTAAGGAGCTTTTATGTTGGAGCTAAAGGCTAGTGTTAAATAATTACAATATAACATGTAAACAACTACTTACAGGCCGATTCTTGTTTGCGCTGTTCAAAACTGTGCTAGTTTTAATTTTCATTTTGTGTTAGCCTCAAGACAAAAACACCCACGCTGAGTCTTCTTTAAGCTATTATATATTTCTTTTGGTAAGACAGAAGGTTTGTTAACCTGCTTTACGAGTTTCGAATATCGGATCATTGCAAGAGGGAGAACCACGTTATGAACTGGGACAATGCCAGGGTCACCCGTGCCAAAAGCAACAAGTCTCACCGCTCGATCAGAGAAACCGTCGAGATCAGGAAACGTGCATCAGCATCTATGAACCGGGAGGACGGGGTGTACACCTTATCCCACACCTGAGCTGCCATCCTGGAGAAGGCGTCAGTCAGTAGGGGGTGCAAGCTCTGCCTACTGAGGGGAAAATCCATGTCAGCTGACTACGACGCGTCACCTCCATAACATTAGCACTTACGTCAATCTGGGACTGCGCCGGCTGGAATCGTTTGGGGAGAGGTCGCACTTTGGAGCAGCATTTGTTGCTGATTGGATCAAGAATACCGGCCGGAGCGGTTCATGATGGATTCTCGTGTGTTTGTCCATCCATCCATCCATCCATCCATCCATCCATCCATCCATCCATACATACATACATACATGCATACATACATACATTTTCTTCCACTTGTCCGTTGCCGGGTCGTGGGAATCACATTGCACCAGCCCCTTATGGCTCCTCCTGCAGGTGGTGGGTCCACAGAAGGACGGCCTCACGATTCAACCCGGGCCTGTTGGTCTCTCATAAGGGGCTTCTGAACCTCTCTTTGTCTGACCCGTCACCTATAGGACCTGTTTGCCCTGGGAGACCCTACCAGCCCCCAGGATCATTCGGGTGCTCAAACCCCTCCACCACATTAAGGTGGCGGTTCCAGTAGGGGTCGTGTGTTTGTGTTTGTGTTCTGCTTAGTGGAAAGAGCGATGTATGTGAAAATGTGCTGCAAACATTTAAATTTACACTGGTTTAAATGGTCACGTGTACATTTATATAGCGCCTTTCTACCTGCTTTAGGCACTCAAAGCGCTTTACATGGAACCAGTCAGCCTCTCATTCATACACCAGTGTGCACAGACACTGGAGGCAAGGCGGGTGAAGTGTCTTGCCCAAGGACACAACCGCGGGATTCCAACCACCAACCCTCTGATCACACGAGGACCCGCTCCGCTCTCTTCAACCACTGTCGCAGAAAGTCCGGACTAAACGAGGACTAATCCAAGACCTGATCAGCTCTGAGCTCATCCAGATCCAAACCAAAGGGAAAGAACCTACACAAAAATGGAAATTCAACCTCAAACTTCCATTATTTGAACTGAAATGTGCAGATTTGTTCAAAGTTCTCCCAAATCAATCCACAAAACAGCAGCCGGAGATCAGAGTTATGCACATACAACGCTGTTCAAAAGTCACCATGAAACCTCGCATATTCTCATACACTTTCTGTCCATTTTGAGAGAATGAACAAACTCTCAGACGCTGATGCTCCAGATTTGAACCAGCTTAAAGGACGGACAGTTTTATCGCGTCTCTCACAACAGTTTCCCTTCCTGCAAACAGAACCAGGGTTTTCTAATCACCAGCTTTTAGCACCATGAACCTCTGTCACCTACGTCCATTCAAATCACCAGTTTGCAGCTTGAAGAGTCATTCACCACAGAAACCATGTCTAAACTGTGTTCTCACTTTTCTCAGACTTTATGCTTATTATTATAGAGTTACTTTACTTCTTCTAATCAGGACCAAAACTGTAACTGAACCAGAACGTCCTGTTGTCAAATGAAAAGGCTGGATCTTCATTGAACTAATTAGAACTTCAGTCGCTTCTCTTGTATCACCTTTAAACCTTTTACCCCCAACATAACCGAGCACATTTTCTCCAGTTCAGCTTTACCCAAATCTAAAAGCTTCTTAACTGTGGCTCGCAGCCTGTAGGCCAGAGCCTCATTTAAAATCAAAGACCTATACAAAACTGATCTTTTTCCTCGCATTGGTTCCGTGTTGTCGTTACTTTTTTCACGTCCTTTTTCATCTCATTTCTAACCGTCTCTTGTTGCTTTTAATGCCGTTTTCGTCCGAATTTTGACACTTTTTTGTTGAGTTTTGTCACATTTTGTTGCTTTTTATGCTGCTCTTTTGTCTCTTGCTCTTTAGTGTTTTTTTCTCAGTTTTTGTTGTACTTTCATTGCTACTTTTCTTTGCTCTTTTGAGGATTTTTTTTCTATCCTCGTTTTCTTCTCATTATTGTCACTTTTTTTTCCAGAAGAAGCTTTTAGATTTGGGTAAAGCCAAACTGGAAAAAATGTGCTCGGTGCAGGTGGGGGTTAAAAGGTTAAAAGTAACTTATTTCATTACATTTAGGCTATACTAGACCAAACCAGGCTGAGAAAAGTGTCCACAGACTGGACCAGTAAAAACTTTCTATCAAATCGCGCGCATTTGGGAACAAGCTGATCCTATTATTTCCATACAAACATTAAATCCTGCCTCCTAAATGAATAAAGATGTATTTTCTGCCTGTCCATCCACAAAGCACCAGCCTGCGCAGCGCGTTTAGTTTCACACGCGCTGGTTCAAAGCGCATCGCCTCCAGAAACCTGTTGCAACGTGATCCGTCTCCACTCGAGGCAACAGCGCAGCGCCGAACGAGCTCCTCAAAACCCCAGGAGCTTCTCTTCTTTTAAAACCACAAAACAAAAAAAACACCTTCAGCTCGTACCTGTTTTTGAGCCGCGCTTTGAGGAAGTTCTTCCCAAACGGCGCCATGACGAAGAGCCAAACTCCCCCGCAGAGCAGCGTCACAGTCCGGGCATGGCAGCGGCGCGGAGCCTCGGAGAAACGTTTAACTTCCACCAGAGTTTGGGGCGCAGATGGGTGAGTGACTGAGAGCGCGGAGGAGCTCAGTGTCCCGTGCGGAGAGAGGGCTGTCCCGGGCCGGATCAGACCTGCCCCCCGTCCTGCTCCTGTCCCGCTGGAGGAGGAGGGTGTCAGCGTGGGGTAAGGCTGCCCCCTTTCACCTGCGCGCGCGAAACACAGGCGCGTTGGTGAAGTTTATCCAACAATTAGTGCAAAGTGGGTAAAATAATGTTGCTTTAGAGGATCAGGAGACACGGGGGGCAGGCTGTCACCGTGGGGAAAGTCGACACAAATGCCTTTTTCTGATCCTAAAATGAAAGAATTGCCCATAAAAGTGAAATAGCAGTTTTGAATCACTTCATGATCTGCACCTAAATCCCGTATAATGAACAAATGTGATTATTCTTCGGCTGAGAAATCTTCAGAAAAGCATTGTTCTCTGGCCCAACTAATGAAATTCAACGTAGGCTGCAACAATTTGGCAAGGCAACTTTATTTATACCGCGCATTTCGTACACAAGGCAACTCAATGCGCCTATTTGTAGATTTTTTTCTTTTAAAGGAACAGGCCACCTTTTTTCCATACTGAGATATGTTCTTGCCTGAGCTTAGACGAGTTCATACGTACCTGTCTGGTCTTTGTGCGTGCGCTCAGTCAAGCGAAACGACCAAAGATGTTGTTAGCATTTGGCCTCTCCCAGTGTATTCCTATGGCTCCAAACGGGGGTGAAGTTCAAAGCTACCACGCTCTTCCCACGGGCACAAAGACCAGACAGGTACATCAACTCGTCTAAGCTCAGAACATATCTCAGTATGGAAAAACCGTGGCCTGTTCCTTTAAGTACAAATGCATGTTTGAAAACGGCTCATTTGAAAGCTAAGAACTACAAAACTGATTGTAACTGTTTTGTCGTTGCAGCGTTTATGCCACATTTTTAAGCGTTTTTGTCATGTTTCGGTCTCTTCTTTCGACGCGTGTTTTTCTTGATTGTTTTTGTAGCTGTATGTTGCTTTTTTTTTTACGCTTTCTGTGTCGTGTTGTTGTCTTTCGCAGCTTTTCCATCACATTTTTGTCATGTTTTTGCAGCTTTTTGTCACTTTTTTGTTGCATTTTCATTCTCGTTTTTGTCCCTATTTTGATGCTCTTTTTTTTGAGAAGCTTTTGGATTTGGGTAAAGCCAAACTGGAGAAAATGTGCTCGGTTCAGGTGGGGGTTAAAGCAGAACTAAGTAATTACCACTAAAAACATGTACAATAGGCCAGGATGAATGATGTGTGAGTGAATGTATGGTGGTGTCAGAGGGACCGTTGGTGCAGATGTGCAGTCGGGACAGTGCTTCGGTCAGTCTCCCCCAGGGGAAACTGAAGCTACAAACGTAGTTTACCACCACCGAATATGGAGTGAATGTACAATTGTCTCATGTAAAGCCTTGGATCAACTATTCACGTAACTGTATTTAAATACGGGAAACGTGGAAGAGCTTGATTGCCTATAACTTCACCCCTGTTTGGCCCCATAGAGGAGAGGAGGAGAGGAGAGGCTAAATGCTAACAACAAATGCTAGCTCATGCGTAAAGACCAGACAGGTACACATCAACTCGTCTAAGCTCAGGTAAGAACACAGTATGGAAGAAACTGTGGCCTGTTCCTTCCGAGCTAGTGGAGAGAAGCAGCTGAATAATAAAGTGTCGCTAAATGTGAACTTTTAGTGGGATATTGTTGTGCTGTTCGGCGTGGTCTGCTTTGGGCTGATTGTGCCTCTGTTATGACAGAGACATGAAAAGGGAGGAGCTACGTGTTTTTTGTCAGTATAGATACAGACGGCATCTCGTCACAGAAGGGGGCGTGGCTTCGCCGAGGGGGAAAATAGACTTTTTTAGCCATTTTCTGGTGGAATATGAACTTATTTATCACATACAAATAAAGTCAAGTAAATAATGGATATTTTCTCACAGCAGATTGTTCAGTAGAAGTGAAAAAACGGCAGTTGTAGCAAGCGCTAGCTAACCGTTAGCATTAGCCCGATGCTAACATGTAGCATCAAGTTAGCATTCTCCATTATTCATGTATTTATGGGCTGTTGAACCACTTTGCTCCTCCCCATGTCTTTGTATCATTATTTAGTAGAAAACTATATTTATAATTCAGCGTTTGTTACAGTAGTTTTTGAATAATTTGAGAAAATATACATTTTTTCAAAATTGTTTTCCCCCTTAACTGTTTTCCAACATGACCATATATGGGCAATTCCAGAGATGCCGTCTGTATCTATTTCACTCTGTCATTGGACTCAGCTTTTGCACAGTGGCCATATCGCCTTTGCTCTGCCCGATCCCGTCAGATCTCGGAAGCTAAGCAGGGAAGGGCCGGGTCGCTAGTTGGATGAGAGACCATCCAACAAAATGTTACGCATTGTGCCTTTAAAGGGACTATACGGAGGTTTAAAGTGTTACAACTCAGTATTTTCCTCCCCCTACATGTTCCAGCCATGTCCTAAAGTGTAGAATGAGCTCAGACCCGTTCACCACAACTGCCTCTAAAATCCTGCACTCAGAATGTTGTTGCTTCGGGTCTGAAGTGCCGTCATGCACGAGCTTAATATAGATGCTGCAGTTACGTGTAAGACCTGAGGTGGCAGTAGTGAGCATAAAATGACCAACCTGCATTTAGTCTCTTTAAAGTATTGAAATTCCCCATCAAAACCTAAAACTCATTGGGTGACATGTGAATCGTCATGGAGCCAGGTCACGATTCCCACCTCCAAAACGTCACCAGGTTCGGAGCGAATAAAAGAGGCGAGAGTCACCCCTCCGTCACGACCCGCCCTTATAAGGAGCAGCAGCGGCATCAAAAAAATCACTTGTGGAGTCGATGACGCAGAGTTTGAAAACGCCGGACCTCCGTGACTCTTGGTGACGCTTTGGTGACGCTTTAGTGACGCGACGTTGAGCGTTTGAGGCGAAGGAGTGGGAGGAGCCGTCTGCATTTATACAGAAGAGCGGCTCCTGCGCTCCTCATTCTGCAAGAGCCCAGACCCAGAGAGAGGAGAGCAGCCTTTGGACTAAAGCGAGACCAAACACACTTTACATTCGAATCTCCTGGACTAGAGCCCACAGAGGAGTTCTGAGTTTCTGCCTTTCACGATTCCAGTCTTTTTCTTTTTGTACATTTGTGGGAGTGATCTGAAGATGCAGGTGCAGCTGGTGTGTGTTTTTCTGCTCTGCTTCACGTGTGGAGGGCTCTGCTCAGGTGAGGAACACTCCGGGTCTGGAAGAGGAATCAGATAAATGCTCAAATGAAGAGGAAAGCAGAGAGGCGATACTTTTTGAATTCACAGATATCAATTTGAAACTTTTACTGTAGGTTTATGATGTAAATTGTCATTGTCATTTCATTTTTTCATATGGAAACAAGACATTTTCTGCCTAAAATACCCCAAATTAACGATATTTTCAACAATGGATAGAGCCACGTTTAAATCTATGGTTCTATTTTCTTGGCATATTAGTTGCCAAGACTTTTCCAGAGAGGATTTTGAATATCTCATTTAGTTTTAAAATAAGCTGGTTTTAGTGGAAAGGTCTGTAAGAATTGAAATGTCGCCTCGTTTTCTTTAAATTCAAAACTCAATAAATCAGCAAAGGGATGAGATATTAAAAAATCCCTCTGGAACAAACTTCAGAATATTGTTAAGTCCAAGACTGTGAAATCTGAAGTCTGTAGGTGCTTCTTATGTGGAGATCTTGTCGCACCAATGTGAGGAAGAATGCATTTTGAGAAAATGTTTCTCATAATTCAATGGAGAAACATTGAATCAGTGCATTCATCAAATATGTTACTGTGAAGGTTAGGGTTATGGTTTGATTCAAATTCAAAAGGGTCTACAGATATCAATAAGAAACTTTTATGGACATAAATTCAAGATTGTGTTTTGCGTTAAGTCTAAATGTATGTTTTGTTTGTTTTCCCCGAGAGGATTGTGTAAACGATTACAGTGAAAATCTGTCCACATTTTCCAGTCTTTTTGGAAGTATTTGTTACATGTTTATTTCTAGCCTGATTTATTGAGGTTTTGAAATGGTATTTTCACAGACTTTCCCCCAGTTAAACCGAGTTTCCTCAATCCATGGAAATCCCCTTTTGAATCATTTATTGTGCCAATACAAACAATTTTAGACCTGGCTCGATTTTAAATCTTTATCCCTGGAAATGTGTGCCATTTCTCAGCATTAACATCCCTGATTCCCTGATTGAAAATACAGCACAAAGGCAGGTTTTCTCTGATGGAAAGTTTCAAATGGATATCTGTGGACCAGAAAATGTGGCGTCCGTTAGATTAGATTAGTTAATTTGAAAGGGGGCAGAGCAGAGAAAACGTTTGTTGTTGGTGCTAAGTGACAAAATGCTTGATCGTTATCGAGAAATTATTAATTTTCGTCAGTGTCGCCCAGCCTCGTCTAACCCAAAACACCAAACCCACTTTCCTCCAAGTGGGTTTGGTGTTTTCAAAGTTTTAGAGCATTTCGAAATTCATGTGAACAAAGACTCATATTTCAATCGGAGGCTAATTGGTCCTCAAGGTTTAGCAGTTCTTCAGGTATAACTGAAAGGCTTAAAACTGAAATAAAAATCATTCTAATTGGTTGAGACAAAGCAGGTTTAGCAGAATCTGGCACCTTTTCTCACCCTGTTACAGTTTATTATTACAGGAGATTATCTTATGAAATTCCACACAATCCTGTCCTAAACTTACTATACCTGACTTATTCTCTGGATTTTTTCTGATAGAACTCGTTTGTGCTGTGCATCCTGTTCTAAAGCCTTTGTTTTGCATTAATGTGACAGTGTTGCTCTGAAAGCTGAACAAAAATGAATGATTAAGCAAAATTAGGGGAAAATAACTTTTTTTGGAAGGATTTCTATGTTTTCATTGGCTTTATTGAGGAGGACGGCTCAGGTTAAAAACTGGAGACGTTCAGCAAATTGTCAGAGCCATATCAGTGTTATACTGTATGTGCAGCTGCCTTAAACACTAGACCAGGGGCGGGCAAGTCTGCGTCGAGGAGGGACGAGTTTCATCTTTGCCAAAACACCAAGTGCCAATGTTTTACATTATATGCAACATATTGGGATTTTCGGCCAGGAAACATAAGAAATACTGAAAGAATGTGCCTTTGTACTTTAACAGGTATTTTAATGTACTTTAACAGGTATTTGATCTCTTACTTGTATAACAATATTTCTCAAGATCACCCTATGGGCCAGAGGTTCTGTGCTGGAGGGCCGGATTTGGCCCCCGGGCCTGACGTAGCCTACCCCTGCACTAGACCATAGGGGGCCATGTCAAAAAGGGCTGTGCATCAAATATGACCAAACAGGAAATGTAACAACAATGTAGTAGTGTGACAATATATCGATTTTCCGATATATCGCGATATTTTGCGGAACAATACCGATACTTTTTATTCTGATATCGATACTTTTGATGACGTCATGCATATTAATGAGGCAGCAGTGCTCCACTGTTTTCACAGTCAATAGAGGCCAATAATGACCAAGAATTCAGTCAGGACAGCAGGGGGCAGCACTACAGTTTTTAGCACTTGGACCAAACACTGTCACACAAATAAATGACTTTTCCTGATAGTTTTTTATAATAATAAAGAAGATTAATTTGGGGTTGATCTATTACTTTTTAAATAGGACCGTGGTTTCTTGTTTATTTACATGTAAATGAAGTCACAGACAGATAATAAGCCAGGGATCATTTATAAAAGTGGCACAAAGCACATGAAAAGAAATGTAAATAATGAATAATATGTAGTTTGTTCAAATAAAGGTTAAAAGTAGCAATCATTATTTTTTTTAAATCACGATGTATCGTAGGTTATTTTTGTGTAATATATTGATTATCGCAGTATCGGCGCATCGTGAGATAATCGTTATCGTGAGCCATGTATCGCGTATCGAATCGTGAGGTACCCAGAGGTTCCCACCCCTACAACAATGTACAGCATTTACTGCAATGTGGACTTTTAGCAGGTAATCTCTGATGTGTGTAATAACAAATTAGAAGTTTGATATATCGAGGCAGGAAAATATCGCGATAACGATATTATTGACTCTAAAGATACTCGATACTGTCAACTCGAAAGCATAAAAATGTTATATGTTCTAAAAGTCAATAATCATCTCCTCAAATACCACACAAGCTGCAATAAACATGAATATAATGTAAATTTGCTTCAAGGGGAAATGTTAATAATAAATGTACAGATAATACATTTTAAGCTCAAAAATGGTCAGTGGTTATCATGACAGCCTTAGTAATAATAATTACCCTGGGCCGGACATTATCTCCCCCTGCTCTGACCACCGGCTGCACTTGATATCATATTCCTTTGCCGTATCTCCACCACTTCAGTCCAATCACTCCTCCGCCTCCTGAGCCGCTCTCACGGACGGCCTGTAACACGTGAACAAACACCTCGGAACCATTTGTAGGAGATTGGAAGTCTGAATTACGACTCATGTGGGCGCAGGTGAAAGAACAGCGCCCCCCCCCCAGAGTTTGAGTAAATTGCGTTGATAGGAAACATCACTCACCTATACTGGACGAAGCAAAGACAAGTTAGTTTAAAACATGGAAATAAATCTATGCTAGGACTGCAAAGTGTAGCTTTAATCTCCATGAAGAGCAATCAAAAAAAAGTACGTGTGTGTGTGTGTGTGTGTGTGGGGGGGGGGGGGGGGTCCAGCACGCCAAAATAAAAGCACACAGCTCGCATCATTGATTAGTTCAGCAGGTACTTGCATTAACATTTCAAGAATATAATTAAATACACACATTTGTTTTGTCTATAAATAATGAAGCAGAAAGAAAGTTGAACTAGTGAATACGATGGTGCTTTTATTTTGGCGTGCAGAATCAAAACAGGAAGTCATTTCATGGGCAGAGTTGTTATGACTTGAAGTCATGCACAGAGTCAATTATGCCACCTGTGCTTTAAAAAATATTTTTTAAGGGAGTTTTTTTTTTTCTTTTCTGGGGCCTCCTTCATATTGGGGTCTCTCAGCAAGTTTAGCCCACTTCATAGTTACGGTCCTGGCACACCATTTCAAAGTGAATATTCATCTTAAACTTTATGAACTGAGAAGCATTCAATATTTTTTTCTTGTAAAAAATATCTGCTTGAATCGTACTTTTAAACTCTTAATATCTGAATGTTTCAAAAAGACAATGGATAGAATGAATGGGATTTTTACACCCACAAAAGGACCGTTACCTCGGAAACAACAGGCTAGTGAAAATAGGCAATTGGCAATTTGTTTTTCATTTGGAGGATCAGCTGTAAATGTATGGGACGTCTATGATTGTTCTTGCTCTTTTGCCTTTGTGCAAACGTCTGTCTTGCATATTAACGTCTTTTCGCTCAGTTTTGACCCGCTCTTATTGTTTGTTGTTCAGTGTCGGACTTGGACCCGGAGCAGCGAGCGCTAACGCAGGAGATCCTCAGCAGCCTCTTCTCTGCAAAGGTACAAACCCGCCTCCCATTTGGATCATGTGACAAGCCAGATATATCGATGGTAGAATTAGTCCTTTATTATTGTTTATTACTGCATTATGTACTTACTGGTTCATGGCCAATGTCTCTTTCATTACTGGGCCAGACTTAAACAGAGAGGGGTTTGATATGAACTCATGCTGTTGCTATGACACTCATTAAAATACTTTGAAATAAATAATGTGCTTTTGGGGGACATAGCACACGTTTATTTCTGTTGTAACATTCAAGTGTTTTAAATATGCAGAAAATCAATGTGAGTGAAGTTACACTGGTAAAAAGAAATGACTGTAAATGAAATGACCATATTTAGTTCATTGCCCTTTAAAGAGACGAGATGCAAGTTGGTCATTTTATACTTACTACTGTCACCTCAGGTCTTACATGTAACTGCACCTTATATATAAAGCTCGTACATGACGGCACTTCAGACCCGAAGTAACAACTCTCTGAGTGACAGTGCAGGATTTTATAGGCAGTTGTGGTGAACAGGTCTGAGCTCATTCTACACATTAGGACATAGAGGAACATGTTGGGGGAGGAAAATGCAAAGGTTCATATATAAAATATACAAAAAGTACTTTCTGGTCTCAGCTGGTATTCAGGAGACGTTGTGTTTTGTGATATTGATATTTGAATGATCACACGTGTCATAGGCGAGAGTTTTTGTAATGTGATTGAGCTTTACAGCAGTGGGCGGGGTCAGTCACCTCCAATAGATACAGACGGCATCTCTGGAATCGCCCATATATGGTCATTTTTGAAAACAGTTAAGGGGGAAAACAATTTTGAAAAAATGTATATTTTCTCTAATTATTCAAAAACTACTGTAACAAACGCTGAATTATGAACATAGTTTCTACTAAATAATGATACAAAGACATGGGGAGGAGCAAAGTGGTTCAACATCCCATAAATACATGAATAACGGAGAATGTTAACTTGATGCTACATGTTAGCATCGGGCTAATGGTAACGGTTAGCTAGCGCTAGCTACAACTGCCGTTTTTTCACTTCTACTGAACAATCTGCTGTGAGAAAATATCCAAATGGGCCCGATTTACACTTGACTTTATTTATGTGTGATATATAGTTCATATTCCACCAGAAAATGGCTAAAAAGAGTGAAAAATTGTGTTTCTCTAAAGATTCTATTTTCCCCCTCGGCGAAGCCACGCCTCCTTCTATGACAAGATGCCGTCTGTATCTATATTGTTTGCCTAAAAAAATTACTAAAGATTACTAATTTCGTCGACTGTAATATTTAGTCTTAATTTTAGTCAAAGTGATATTTTTGACAACTAAAATTGGACTAAAACTAAATTAAAAGTTTATCATGAGACTAAAACTATGACAAAAATGTCCAGATATTTTAGTCGACTAAAATAAGACTAAATAAAAATGAAAAAGACAGACTAAAATCATCCAAACTTCTATTGACCGTCTGAAAGAGCCTCAGATCATTTAAATTCTCTGCCAAATGAACAAGTCTGAGCTTTATTCATGTGGGAGAAGCTCCATTAAGTCGAGGAACACAATTAAATATGATTATAATGAATATGAATATTATAAGTCGACTAAATTGACATGCAATTTTAGTCGACTAAAACTAGACTAAAATTTAAAGGTTTTTTTTTGACTAAATCTCGACTAAAATTAAATTACATTTTAGTCAAAAGACTAAGACTAAAACTAAAATAAAATATGTGGTCAAAATTAACAGTGCTAAAAATAACCTTTGGCAACATAAAAACATAGTCCTAGGATTTATTGGTTCTTTTGTCAAGAAAATGATGGACCAAATATGGACAAAACTAACTTTAGGTTTAAGTGAACGAATGTATGATCAAATATGGTGCTTGCCTTTTTCATGCTGTAATTTCACTCATTTCACTACATCCTCCAAAACCAACACATATATCATCACTGAGCACAATTATTCACCAATAACATGTGAGTTTCATCAGCTCACCAGGGTTACTTTTACAGTTGTGTAAAGACCATGAGTTTAGCCAGACTTCAGCGTTCAGAGAAAACAGGAAGTTGAAAGCGTGACCGGTCTCTTCTGATTGGTCAAATGCCACAGTAGTGCGATCTGTGATGTAGGGAGATCTCTTCTGATTGGCTGAGTGAGGACTACATGCTTCTGTACCTTATACTGATGTGCAGCAGGCTCCCTAAATATTAGTAAGAAAATGTCAAATACTTTTATGTTAACGACAGCCACTCGTTTCGGACAATTTCAATTTGAAGGCAGGGTGTGGATTATATATTTGGATATAATTTAGCGCTGAATCGGCCACAGGGTTACGATTCATCCTTGACTCGGCGAAACCGTGGTGAGGATCTGAGAGCCCGCTGCACTCTGACCCGCCCGCTCAGACGACCGCATGTTTTATTCATAGGCCTCCGATTTGGCGGAGATGAGCTGCTTTGATTTAAACGGAAGATTGAAACTTCAGAGACACACTTGACTTTTATCGCTGAACCCGGAGCAACGTGTGTGGGATGTTGAAAAATCATGCAAAAAATATGTGCAAAATGAATAAAGTCCTCTCTTCTCATCCTTTGTTCTTAAGATAGAGGCAAAAACATAAAGGAGAAGCGGACTCGGGTGGCCACAAGACATCACCTCAATTTGAAAATAATGTGATGTTTGATGGCTAGTGCTAACGGCTATAGTAAAAATACACTAAACAGGCTAAGACGTGCGGAGAAGCATGTGCCGGAATCGACCACCACTTCTTTTTATTTATATGGTTTCTCCTACCACTGAAACATCTAAAACATCCTCTGGGACCGCCCTGAAGACAAGGTTCGGAAATCTCAGTGGGATTTTCTTGATTGAATAAAGTAAAAGATCGGCGTTGACTGACTTCTGTAGGAATAGAAGCGTGCCGCCTCTTTTTGTTGCTTTTTCTCAAACGCAACGACTGCTGTTTTCAACACCTGCTGCCACCTTTTCAGGAGAGATCCCACTGTTCTACATATGTCCTTTAAAGACAGCTTTGAAAGGCAACTTCTGACCTCCCTGGCTTCTTTTGCCCTCCTTTAGCTCTCCGTAAAAGTCTGCTTTCTGGCGTCTGTTTCATCCAGCTCACCAAAACTGTGACAAAGTAAGAGCTTCAACACAGGCCTTAGCCATCCGTAAACTCCAGTCAATTATAATTTCCCTACATCTACGTCTGGGTCTGATCTCAGTGGCTGCGTTACATCAGTTGAATTTACCATTCAGGGAGCGGGGGAGGCGGGGCTTGTAGGTGACGTCAAGCATTTGCGCCGCATTTGCTGGTTGCAGTTTGGCAATGGTGGCGGACGCGAAAGTAATGGAAGCTCTTCAATCCGTCCTGGCTCGGCTCCCAAATATCCAGAAATTAAAATTGAAGCCTTGGAATGCGCAAGGAATGCTAGAGTTATGATGAAGTTATGATAGAGTTCACCCCTCCCACCTGTTAACGGAGCTCAGTTGTGAAGGTCCAGACCCTTGACCAATGAGTACGAGCGTCTGGTAAAAACCAGGCTACGCCGGGTTCCCTCCACATCTGGAATTCGATCATGCTATGTGATGTTTAGAATGGCCCGTAGGTGGCGCCAGGGGTAGAGGGGGTACTTGAGCACAAAACAAGGGGTACTTGGAATGACCTTAGATTAAAACAAAAGGTGAAACTGAGTAGAATTTCCATGTAACTTCCAAAGAAAAGTTGTTTTCAGTAAAAGGTTTGAATTTCAGACACACTAAATACAGAGTAATGTGAGTAATCGAGGTAGGGGGAACTCGGGGTTTAAATGAACAACTGAAGAGGTACGCAAGACAATAAAGGTTGATAATAAATAATAAATAATAATAAAGCAAACGAGGACTGCAGCCTTGGAAATCTTCACCTGCGTCTTGCATGAGATGTCATAGAAATGTAACTCCAGAGACAAAAGCCTTTACAGCAGACTGAATTCTCCTCTCAACTTCCAGGTTTTGAGCGCATTTCAACCTGGAGAGACTCAAACAGACAAAAGCAGCGATTAGGAAGATTTATTGACATCAATGTATGAAAGTCAGTATGGATGAACATCTTGGAGTTATGGGGTTGTCTTCCTTTGAGCCTGGACACTGGTGGTGGTATGGAAGACCCGTGAAGACGCAGCAGAGAGAGCCATGGGCAGAAGAGTTGGAGACGGGGCGGAGGTGGGTCACAGCGCAGCTAGGAAGCGAATGAACCATGATGGCTGCGGCTTAAAAGTGGGACAGTGGGCAATGATTGGCTGCTACGGAGGTGCGGCTCTTACGCTGACTGCTGAGGTGGCGGCCTTTCTATGGTTTCTCCTACCACTAAAACATCTTCTAAAGGTTCCTCTCTGGGCCCAGGACTGCCCTGAAAAAAGAGATAAATAAACTAAACTAAACTAATCGTGCATCGTCTGGCAGAGTGGTTATCAGTGAAATATTACAAATTGCAACTGAGAAAACTGGAGCTTGAGATCAATGATAAAGTTGGATGGAAATTGCAAAGTTTCACGCTGCAAGAACTAAAAGTGCCTATCTCAAAGTCTGTATGGAAAACGCTGACTGCGGCTGAAGCCACAGACCCATTAGCTTTGAATCTGAGCGACGCGCTGCAGATAAAGACGGCGTCTGTCACATATTTCCCATTCGACTCCGCGTCGCTGCTCTTTTGGCTGAAGGCCGTGTTGTATTGTGTCGGTGTGACACAGAACTGGCCCTGATGGAATCCTCGCATGTGTTTGTCCTCTCCGTCTTCCACCTCTTTGGCCCCTCGAGCGCTTCTGAATCACACTCAAGGCTCTGGTAATAACAGGAAAAGAAAGATAGATAGATGTACAGCATCTCAGTATGACGCTCCGAGCTCCAACACATTTACAGACTGTTGTGTTCCTCAGGCAGTGAATCTAACTTAGTTTGATCAAAGCTGGGGTGCCTTTTTCCTGTTCAACCGTGACATTTTTGCTCCTGCACATCAAAATAAATTGCACTGTGTTTACAACATACTCTAATGTGGCAAAAAACAGTAAAAACACTGGTACTTCAGCTTTAAAATGATGACAATATACACTACCGTTTCAAAGTTTGGGGTCATCTAGGCCAGTTCTATAGTTCCTCCAATCAGCAACAGTTTCAGCAGTGCTAGCATCATCAATGAGCCACATGATTAGCTAACCCAATGTACCATTAGAACAGCGCACCTATGTAGGTATTACATTAAAAGATAGAGATTTCCAGTTATAATAGGCATCACAACATTAACAATGTCTGGACTGTATTTCTGATTAATTTAATGTTATCCTCGCTGAAAAAAAAAAAAGTGCTTTTTTTTAATAATAATAATAATCCCATTGGTTTTGTATAGCGCTTTTCTGGACACTCAAAGACGCTTTACATTGCACTATTCGTTCATTCGGTGGTTAGCCACAGCTGCCCTGGGGTAGACTGACAGAAGCGAGGCAACCAGTCCAGTTTCCAAAACGGTCTCCCATCCAAGTCCTGCCAGGCCCCTCCCTGCTGACCTTCCAAGGTCTGACGGGATTGGGCAGAGCAAAGGCGGTATTACTTTTTCAGGACATTGTAAGTGACCCCAAACTTTTGAGCGGTAGTGTGTTTTAATTGGTGAAAGTAACATTGGCCAACCATCCTGCCT
The DNA here is from genome assembly GCF_951799975.1 of Gobius niger. Lineage (NCBI taxonomy): Eukaryota > Metazoa > Chordata > Actinopteri > Gobiiformes > Gobiidae > Gobius > Gobius niger. Next base: position 3,037,184 of record NC_136858.1, on the reverse strand, counting down.
CTGTGAATAAAGCAAGAGAATTACACAAAAAATAATTTCGACTTTGTAAAATTGTCTTGAATCCATCCATCCATTTTCTCGTCCATTGCCGGGTCGTGGGAGTTGCACCAGCCCCTATGGCTCCTCCTGCAGGTGGTGGGTCCACAGAAGGACGGCCTCACGATTCTGGCCTGTTGGTCTCTCATAAGAGGCTCCTGAACAGCTCTTTGTCTGACCCGACAACAGGACCGGCTTAATTAAAACAATGTCCAAGCAAAAGTAGCGTCCAGTCAAGTTAAAAAGTCGTAAAAGTACCAGTACCATTTTAATGTGAGTCATCTGCCTTGCTTACATCACATTGGGCGCCTCTAAAGTGGAAACATGATTTGAGTGTATATAAAACGTCCTGACTCTCTGTCTCATTCTGCGTCTTATCGACTCGTGAATCCTTTCAGTGCCTCCCTGGAGATGCCGTGTTATTAGTCCTCAGCACTGAACTCATTTTCACCCAGATGCCCTGCCAGCCTGTGTAAATTCCAGCGCCTGTTTGGGTAAAGGTCAGGATATTGGCCGCTGGCTCGTCATATCGACGTGAGGCCGTCAAACAAAGAGAAACGCCAGAAGTTTGACTCAAATGGGTGCGACGTGAAGAAACGGGTGGTGTGTGATCGGCGGGCGAGCAAACACGAGTGCTCGTGTTTGCTCGGAACCTTTATTGCACACCTTTTTCTCAGCAAATGGCGCACCTTTGATTACAGTTCGATAGGGCTAAAAAAAATAATCAGTCAATTAAAAAGTATCCTAAATTAAGGCCGTAAATGTCATGAAAATGCTTGAACTTTAATTCCGGCAGGCATTAACTTAAAGAGACGAGATGCAACTTGGTCATTTTTATACTCACTACTGCCACCTCAGGTCTTACGCGTAACTGCAGCTTCTATATTAAGCTCATGCATGACGGCACTTCAGACCCGAATCAATAACTTTCTGAGTGACAATTCAGGATTTTAGGGGCAGTTGTGGTTGTGGCTCATTCTCATTAGGACATGGCTGGAGAGGAAAATACTTAATTTTAACATTATTTAAACTCCGTATAGTCCCTTTAACATATCCTTTGGAAACTGTGACAATGCATTTTTACGATATAAGATTATAGAAAATACAAAAAGAGGACCACACATATAAATTAGCAGGTTTTAAGAAGAAATGTGAGTCTCGGTTTAGACATTTTTTTGGTTCAAAAGTGTCCCCTTTTGTCCATTTTGTTTTTAAATATCCACATATTGTTTCATTGCTGTTTGAATGGATATGTGCTGGTGTTTTGCTCCCGTTTCTGCAGCGTGGAGTTTGCCCGGTGATCTTTAATACTGGAGCTCGAGCCATCCATATATTCTCTCTCTCTCTCTGGACACGGACAGTGTTTAACTCACAGTGGGATGTATGTTCTTCCATACGTTCCATATGTTCTTGCCTGAGCTTAGACGAGTTGATGTGTACCTGTCTGGTCTTTGTGTGTACGCGAAAGCACAGGAGCACCATTGTTTGAATTCAAGATACCAACTTCATCTTGTTGTGCCCGGCAGAAAGATCTGGTCCATAGTATTTAGTTATTAAATGGCATTTAAAAGCATTGCATTTGACTGGTTCGTAGTCATTTGTGTAAGCTAGAAGGTCCCGAGTTGGATTTGCATGTTCTCCCCACATCTCCATTCCTCCTGGTACATGTACATTGTGTGTCTGAGAGTGAGGTGTGAGTGGTTAGAGGGACCTATTGGCACAGATTGGCAGCCTCGCCGTCTCTGTCAGCTGTGGCTACTAAGGGAGCTTACCACCACAGAGTATGGAGAGAATGTTAAATGCTTTGTGTCTATGAAAGGAGCTTTACAAACAAAGTCCTCCCTTTCATGTTTCTGAACTTGTTTATTATAATGAGGTCAAATATCAAATCATCCCAATAAAAAAGCCGAAACATTTAATAAAAAAAAGCTCAATCATCCAAACTTTATGCTGTGTGTTTTCATGAAAGTCTGTTTAGTTTCGTTTCACGGGCTTTCCCCCTGGAGCAGTGTGTTCTTTGGAACCACGTGGTTAAGTTGATTATCAGGGTGTAACGGCTTCACGCCCAAAGCCCTAAAGCTATTTTACATTTGAACATCATCAGCTCCACGAAAATAATTAAAAACCCACAAGGCCTCATTGAATTCTCTGAGTCACTTTCTGCCATCAGACTTACAGTTTAGATGATGACGGAGTTTGTTATTTAAAGGCACCATACCTGATTTTGTTCTAGTCGTGGCATTTGCATCAATGTCATGAACCGTCAGGCTGTTATTCTTTATTTTTTGCAGTAATATCAGGGTCTAGTGTCCACAAACGCAGTGGGTTTAAGATCATAAATGGATGTGAAAAGGCCGAGCGGTGGTGGGCGTCTAAATTGAAGTTGTGTTGTTTTGCTAGAGGCGGTGCAGTGTCTTGTCTCGGGCATGTGGGGGCGCTGTAGAGTCCAGTGGCTGAGGGATTTGTCAAAAGGAGAGTTTGAAGCTCAGGGCTGAATTGTTTCATCATCACCACCTCTGTCTGCGTCTCTGTGGGCCCTGAAGCGGGGGCTCTTCTGTCTCTTATACTTTATACACATACATACAAATCCCGCCTTTCTTCATGAACTTTAAAAGTACGCAGTAAAAGGTTTGTCGTAGAGTCTACAGTAAGACATTGCAGTAAGTAAGTGTTAGTCCTGAGCAGCATGTTTTTGGAGGTGGAGGAAACTGTAGCATCCTGGCTGTCTTCTGTCTCCTCTGATCCTCTGAAACTGGGCCTGTCCTGTTTCAGAGCGTGGTGTCCTGCACTGGTCAGGCTCCCTCCGTCTTTCACCATCTTCTGGGAAGAGCTTAGCAGTTAATCTGTTTTATTCTCCAGTTAGGATGCACCGATAATTTTTCTAAAACCGATACAAGTACTTTGATTTAAGTACTTGCCAATACGAGTACAAGGCATTTTCTTCAACATACTGACTTTTTCACAGCAGATTGGTTTGTAATTAGTTAATTTACTCATTTACATTTCCATAAGAAAAGTAGGCGACACTTTTAAGAGAAGTTATATCAAAATTGTACAGATCCCATTTTATTTACTTCTTTATTTTTTCATTCAATATAATTTTTAATTTTTATTGCTCTGTCCATCACAGACAGAACAGCTCATGTCCAAAGGCTTCTCAATACCTCTGCTTTATTCATTTATGCATTTTTATTTAACAATAGTATTGAGATGTTGCTTATTACTGCAGATAAATGGTCTCTTTTCTCGTTTACTTCAGCTCCGTGTGGATTTTCTCGTGTGTTTATAGTAACTTATCCAGTAGCTTCAGCATTTTCATTGTTTATATTCTCTTTAATTTGGATTTTCTGAGGACTTTTTAGTCACTGGGTTAGTTTTTCAGATGAATAAGCCCCTGGGCATAAAACGGCATAAGAATCTCCAGAACTGTTAGTCGCGAGTTAACCGCTAGTTAGCAACATTAGCAACATTATGTTGTAAACACTGCAGACGCTGCAGCACTAACAACATTTAGCTCTGGTTAAATCCAGCACAGACTCTGATTTAGGGAGTGTCGTCTGTAATAAAGTCAGCTCTATGTGGAATATTGGATTTACACTAAACTATTTTCCAGTTTGTTGTTATTTTCTCTCCTCAGTGGAGCTGCGTCCTGTAGGAGCGCCGGACACATGTCAAGTGTGTTTCAGGTATCCGGACCTCATTAATGAGTGCGAGCATGTGGTATCGACCCCGATACAAGATACTGGTATCGGTGCATCCCTATTCTCCAGTGAATGTCCATTAGCCAGAACAATAGTAAGGTTAGAAGGCATGGCTTAGATGGTGAGTCTTGTCCAGATACCTCCTCATTTGTCCCATTTGCTGCGAGTGTGGGGGGCTCTTGTGTAGGTCTCAAATGTTTCTATATATAAAATAGATCTGCTTTCTTCAGGACCGTTTACTGTACATTGCAGCGGTTCAGCAAAGACAAGTTTAATTTTAACAGCACTTTTTCCACATGAGACAATTCACCCAAATCGACCTCCAGAAAACTTTATAAACACACAAACGTAGCTTTAAAGATCATAAAACAGGAAGGAAAATGCATTTTAGCAACACAAATCCCAGCATAGCTGCAGAATACCAGGCTTAGTAAAAATGCAGTAAAAAGATTATTCCACATTATTCATAAAAATGGTTTGCCTGAAATAAATGAAAATACCAATACTTCAAAAAGCAGCAGTTCACAGTAAGACTCTTTTCAGACCAGGCCAGTTTTTATCCTGAAATCCTCAAAAGCAAACATTGCAATAATTCCAGCTCTCCCACCTGTTTGCACTGAAGGATTACTCGACTTCCACGTTTCCTGGAAAATAAAGTTCAGCCGGGTCAGATGCCTCAGAAGAAAAGCAGGGATTACAAATGTAGATACTGTTTTACTTTCCCGGAATATTCTTTTGCAGTGTTTGAGTGGAAGAACGTCCTAAACAAAAGTCTGCAGATTTAAACACAGCGGGGAAATGATCTCTGTTTTGAGCCACGGGACTTATTTCTTTGCCTCACGATCTTTCTCTGCAGATGAGACAGAACAAGCAGAGCGCCCCCTTCTGGCGCGTGTCCCTGTCCACGCTGTGCCGGTTGGTGACGTCCGTGGGTGACGAGGGGCGGGGCCAGGAGCGGGCGGAGCAGGAAGAGGAGGAGGAGGGGGCGGAGCTGGGAGAGCAAGTCCCCGCCCCCCTGAGCGAGGAGCTGTACGGGCTGAGGCTGCTGTGTCGACTCCTGCAGAACACGGAGCAGCGGGTGAGAGGACCAGTTTCTTAAACATTTAGATTTAGATGATGAAATAGGCCGGGAGCAGGACATGTTATTAGTGTTTAAAAAAGCATTTATGCAAGTCAAAAAGCTTCACGAGTTCACAATATCAATACCTGGACGATACTCTTTTCTATACCTAATGTAAAATATTAGTCACCTATGTTCATTTATTTCATTAAAAATATATTTGTTTTGAATTCGGATTTTATTTTTTTTCTTTAAGCTTTTTTCACTTTGTCATTATGGGGTATTATGTGTAGATTGATAAGGGGAAAAACTGAATCCATTTTGGTTTTAGTTTACTTTAGTTTAAGTTCGTTCTGGAATGAGGCTGTTAAATAAAAAATACAGTGAAAACAGTGTTCATAGAAGTAACTTTGCAGCTTCAAAAACACAAAAATTGTGCCCAAATTCACCCGGTTAGCGCTCGTGCTTCACAGAAGGTCCTGGGTTCGATTACCACCTGGACGAGGCCTTTCTGTGTGGAGTTTGCATGTTCTCCTCGTGTCTGTGTGGGTTTCTTCCGGGTACTTTCCCCTACCACAAAAACATGTACAATATATGATGAGTGTAGTGAGTGAGTGAGTGAGTGGTTGGTGGTTTAACACAGGCTTGTAAATTATTATTAACCTCTTTACCCTAGAACACTATCGCTCAAATTCATAACACCATCACTAACGCCGGGTGATTTTTACCCGAGATAATCCACTTGATAAAAAGTACTTCATCAAAATCTTAACATGACAATCCATGACACATGTGAGTTGTGTTATTATATATGAAACTGTGTCATGTCTAATAAAATGAAAGAAAAGCCTCATGAGAGGAACAGATAAAAATGCTCCAAAATTACTTGAAAATTAGGATTTTGGGAATCAGAAATTCCTAAAAAATAAAATAATGAAGATGAAATTTGTTTTTTGGTCGACCCATTCCTGGATATGTGAGACTTCTCTGCTGAAGCTCAGTGTCCTCGGCACAAACAGCCACAGGAGAGAGTATAAATGAGCAGCTAAAAAACTAAAATAACTGCGTGTTACTCACTTACTCTGAGGCCAGAGACACCGAACTCTGAGACAGGAGAAAAACTGGAGTTGAAGTCAGTAAATGTGTCAGTCCTGAATGTAAACCTTGAAAGGAGCAAGAGCCTGATTAAATACACTAACCCTCCCCAACCTTCATCACTATAACAGGAGCCTGTAGGAAAAAGTTTGTTTTGCATTAGGAATAGTGTTCTAGGGTTAACCAAGTGTATTTTCTCCAGGTCAGCTTTACCCAAATCTAAAACGTTACAGCCTAATAGGCCAGAGTAATGCCTGAAATCTAAGACCTACAAAGCTGATCTAAACAGATCTTTTCCTTGAGCTGTGGCCGTGTTGTTGCAACATTTATTGACATTTCTTATCATTTCTTTTTCATCGCTCTTTTGTCACTTTGTCATCACATTCTTGTCGCTCTTTTATTCTGTTTTCATCCTCATTCTATTTGCTTTTTTGACACTTTTTTCAAGACACTTTTAGATTTGGTTAAAGCCAAGCTATAGAGAATGTGCTCAGATAAGGCAGAGATGAAGAGGTTGAAGGGGCTAGACACAAGTTAGCCATTTTATACTCACTACTGCCACCTCAGGTCATATGTGTAACTGCAGCTTCTATATTAAGCTTGTGCATGACGGCACTTCAGACCCAAAGTAACACCTTTTTGAGTGACAGTGCAGGATTTTAGAGGCAGTTGTGGTGAACAGGTCTGAGCTCATTCTACACGACATGGCTGGAACATGTAGGGGGAGGAAAATACTTAATTTTAACATTTTTAAACTCCGTATAGTCTCTTTAAGTAAAGTACAGCTCCTCAGAAAGTACAGTACTAAAGTGTTTTCTGTTTCTCTGTGTCAGTTACTGTCAGACTCGGTGGAATACCTGGACGAGGACAGCGAGGTCCCCCTGAAGAGAAAGTCTCCGTACATCTTAAAGCGACAGGCCTCGCACAGCTCCAAGTCCAGACGGCCGTACATCCTGAAGCGCAGCCCCGTTTACTGACGCTCTCCCGCGGGCCTCGAACGCACCGCCGTCTCTCCGTCTCATCACCCGCTGGACAAACGAAGGGATATCCCCCGTTAAAAATGACCGACCTTCTGATCAAACCCATAAAGAACTTTAGAAACGGTCGCTGACGGATGGAAGTCCCAGAACGCAGCGGCTTTAACGTTTCAGAGCCGAGGTCATTTTTAACCGTGAATATCCTCGCCGCGGCGTCTGCCAAAGCTTTCATTTCAGTGTGTCTGTCCCCGAACTCACAGCGACCACAGTGTAACTCTCAGATGTATTTATTTATATTTATTCCATCTCTTCAAAGCTGCCATTTTGTTTCAGGAAAAAGAATAAAGTGTTCATGATTAAAACCAACAAAAGTTCTCGTTTGTGTCTCTCTTCTCCTGTCGTGTGGTTGGATGCGAGTAGAAGGATGATGGAGCTTTTCACCATAATATAAATGATCAGGCTTTGTGTTTTTTGCAGGTGTTTGTTAATCATCTCAGACACATCTTCTCCACGACACTTTGTTGGTTAGAAAATGTGATATTGAACTAAAGCAGCCGAAGCAAAAGATCCAGCAGTTTCACTTCCTGATTTTCACGCGGATACAGACGGCATCTTCGCAAATGCCCATATATGGTCATGTTCGAAGCAGTCAAAGGGGTTACTTCAACCTCTTTAGCCCCGCCTTAACCAAGTGCATTTTCTCCAGTTCAGCTTTACCCAAATCTAAAAGATGGTAACTTACAGCCAATGCGGGCGAGGAACGTGCTTCTCTATGGTCCTCATGGCGGGAGCTGACGTTGCTGTAATACCGCCCCCTGGTGGCCAGGGGCGACTCCACGAGACACTTGGGAGCATTGATTCTAATGAGACTTCAAACGTCCCAAGAACAGCATATAAGTCTGGCTCCAGAGAGTTTTTGCTTTTCTAAAAATCGCTATGACCCATGTGACCACGCTGGGGGAGATGAAATATTTTTTAACCACGCTAGTTTTTGTTTATCAGCCCGGAATTTAGAAGCATTTTCAGTAAATTGACTGGATCCAGAGCCTGTCAATCAAGCGCTGGAGCTCTGTGGAGGCTCCGCCCACCCCGGGAGGGCAGGGCTTCCCGCCTTTTTACCCTTTTAAGAAACAGGCTGCGTATGAATGGGGCTGAATAAAACCCACTCATTTTTATTATATGCGTACAACCTATAGGCCACTGCAATGCCTCATTTGAAAGCTAAGATCTAAGAAACTGAAGTCAACGGATCTTATTCCTCGCATTGTTGCTGCGTTGTCATCGCTTTTTTGAAGCTTTTCTCAAGAAGCCTTCAGATTTGGGTAACGAAAAACTGGAGAAAATGTGCTCGGTTCAGGTGAGGGTTCAGAGGGTGACAAATCTTATGAGTTATGAATATATATTTTCGACTAGGCTAAATGTACAGAGAAATGGAGAGCAAAGTGGTTCAACAGCCCATAAATACTTAAAAACAGAGTATGTTACAATATGCTAATGTTAGCAAAGTGATGCTAACGAGTGCTGTTTTTTGCTTCTACTGAAGAATTTGCGGTGAAAAAAAACATCCATATGGACCCGATTTCGGCTTGACTTCATTGGAGTGTGACAAACTATTTATAGTCCGCCAGAAAACATCTAAAAAGTGAAACATTTTTATTCCCATGAGAGGCTTTCTTCCCCCTCGGCAAGGCTACGCCCCCTTGTGTGACACCGTCTGTATCTATGTCACTGTAAGCCCCTCCCGCATCGTCCTTTTGCTCCCCTTTGCTGCGCAGCTGTTTCAATACAAAGATAAAAGTATGCAATGCCTTTGGCTGCTGTGAAGCTTTGGCGATGAAAGGATGAAGCTTAAAGCAGTACTAAGTAACGTGTTTACCTTAATAAATCCTTTCCGTAGTCCCTGTGGGGGTAATACAAGTGTTTATGGGATGATTGTAGGGTCTTTCATCTCCCCCTGGTGTCTCTGGCCAGAAAACCATGCTTGCAACTTGACTGCCACCGGTCCGGAGAAAGCAATACACACTAATAGAATCACGAAGAAGAAGCTAACAGGCTAACGGGCAAAGCTAACTGCGGGCTAACGTCACTTTAAACAGTATTTACAGCCAAGTTTGAGTGAAAAAAAAAATATTTCCATTGTATAATTGGATGCACAGTAACCCTCTCTCCCTTCACCTTTCCTGTCAGCGTAGTATTTACTCTCCAAGACAATTAATAAGTTAAACAATCGTAACTTGCTACTACACCTGCAGTTGCGCTTATGGCCTCTAGGGGGAAGAGTTACTTAGTACTGCTTTAACATTTCCTGGACACGTGGGACCTGAGAAGGAGCTTTATGGGAGCTGCTGCTGCTGCTGCTGCGGTTCTAAGAACAGCCACTGGAGAAGATTCAAAGATTACTCAAAGATACACGAGTGGGTCCAGGTCTGTTTTCAATGAGAGAACAACCAGGTAAAAGGCTCTTGGTGTGTTTCGATCACTGTTACACATACATTATTAAGGGGAAATATAAACCTGTCTGTTGTAAGTGAGTTATATGATTTTAAACACAGCCCTGGTTATGGTGGTCCAGAGGTCCAGAGGTCCAGAGGTCCAGAGGTCCAGAGGTCCAGTATCTTGACGAGACTGTTGTTGTTTCAAACCCCTTTTGAACGGACGCAATAAAAACAGCCAATAGGAGACTATCTGCAGGGAAAACACAAGGATTCCAAAGTAAATGGTAACTGAATTGAAAATGCAATTATTTCACAACATTTCCTGTCATCCAGTGTTAATTTCGTCGACTAAAATATTTAGTCATAATTTTAGTCAAAGTGATATTTTGGCTGAAATTGGACTAAAACTAAATCAAAGCTTTTTTGTGAGACTAAAACTGTGACAAAAATATATTTTTGTCGACTAAAATATGACTAAATAAAAAATGAAAAGAAGAGACTAAAATCATCCAAACTTCCAATGACTTTTCCAATGAGCATCAAATCATATATGCTCTGCCAAAGGATCAGCTCTGAGCTTTGTTCATGTGGGAAAAGCTCCATGAGGAAGAGGACCTGGATTATATATGATTATAATGAATATTATAAATGTAAAGTCGATTAAATTTGCCTTAAATTTAGTCGACTAAAATTGAAGAAATTGAATTGACGAAATCTCTGAGATGAAAAGACTTAGTCGAAACTAAAACTAAATTTAAAATATGTTATATGTCAAATTTAAGCCTGCTCTCACCACATGGTCTTATTAGGTTTAAAATGTGCTGATCCTGTTTTTTAATCCTTGACAATTATGTTCTTCAAATCTGGGAGTGGAACCTGGGACCTTGAGCTGAGCAGAGGCGGCTAACTGAATGAATGAGCAAATTAAATAGGAAACTAAAATGCTAATATTTCACATATGTTTTGATATTGAGCAGTTGTTTCCCTGGTTAGAAACAGGAGCAGCATCACAACAACCACAAACTGAAACACTGCTGTCCTGAAAAACCTGCGCTTCACGGTAAAAACAAACTATTTCATAAACATTATACTGTATGTTGAGCATTTCGACCGCAGTTCTCACTTTCTGCCACTGGATGTCAGTGTTGCTCACCTCGAGTTCTGGTCTAAGAAGTGATTTGGCATCTGTTTAATGACCCCCACATAAAACGATAACAAAAACATAACAAACGTGGACCTTATTAAGTTAAATTATATGGAAATGGATAAAAAATGGAACCAACAAAACAAAAAACGACTTATATCTGAAAGTGTTCTTAATCCATTCATTCTAAATCACAAAGTAAATACCAAATAGTCAACCTCCCGCTGATATATGGTGTTCCTGTGGATTTAGCTCACGCAGTTTGAAACTTCTGATGCATGTTTACCGCAGTCCATGCTCCTGCTGTTATGCTCTCCACCAGCAGATGGCAGTGCTGTACCACACAAGTCCTGAACCCTAACCCTTGCATGTAGATGTTTCTATGCTTTAAAGAAAGGTAAGAAGAGGTAAGAGAGAAACACTTAAAAAAGAAAACCTACACCAAATGGTTTTCGCTGTGGAATAACATTTGTTTCTTTCCTCGAGTATATTGTTGGACACCCCTGCGTCTAAACTTTTTTCATTGAAGGCCTCATGTTGATGGTGTGGAGGGAGTTTAGCAGAGTTTTAAACCGTGCCCCATGCCTTTATTTAGGCTTGGACCCTTAAAACCGATTTTCTCACGATAACATTTTTGTGTTTGAGGTTATGATTGTGTAGAATTATGAAACTTGCAGTAAAAAGTACCATCAAAAGAAACCCGAGGGCCGCACTTTGAGCGCCCCTGATCTACATACTGTATAAAGCATGGGTAGGAAAGTTTGTATGACAGCAGGCCGATTTTATTCATTGTAAAAAAAGACCAAGGGCCAGACCTGCCAGTTTAGAAAAAACACCATTCTCTACAAATGCCAGTGTTGTATGTACATGAGTAGAGCTTGGTACCGTTAAACGATGTCTGGTATCGGGGAAAAGAGTAGGTTTTACTGGTGTCTAAAGCAGCTGGCATTGATGCTGTTGGTCCATGAAATGACTTGGTTGTTTCAGCTTAAATAAAATTATTTGTTTTTCCCATTTTTTTTAAATTTCTTGCCAAATTATTATTATCTTCTATTCACTTTTTTGTTTAAATGTATTCTTCTTCTTCTTCTTCTTCTTCTTCTTCTTCTTCTTCTTCTTCTTCTTCTTCTTCTTCTTCTTCTTCTTCTTTTTTTTTTCTTTTTTTCCCAATTTTGTGTTATCATCTAACAGTAAAAAAAAAAATCACAGAGAAAGGTTTTCTGTTCCCTCTTTGATGTGTTCATTTAGTCTTCAGAGTGAAGCAGATCTTTAGTAAATCCTGCTGTAGCTCAACAGACAGAGATTTACTGGTTATATCACATAAATGTGCGTCTGAGAGTGATATTTCAAATGGAGATGAGTAAAGGTGAAAAGTGCTCAGGTAAAGCACGGATCCTCAAAAACAGGACCGGCGAGCTTCTGATGATGTGACGACACATCAACCACACACAGTCAGTCACTTCCCTTTGCATTTATAAAGAAACGTTGCCAGACTATTTTCCTGAGTTTAAGGTAACCCGAGTTCAAGGAAAAGCGGCAGCGTCACAAACTGATTCCTCACCACTTAATTAGCGAGAAAGAATAATGTGAAAAAGATGTTTTCACACCGAGGAAAGTGATGAGAGCCGCAGTCTGTTGTTTACAAACCAGTCCAGACGTGAGAATGTGTTAGATTCGTTTATTTGAATAACAATACCAAGGTGTTTTATAAAGCAGTCAGTCGTTTGTTTTTTAGGGGAGAGTGAATTAATGGAAGGACGAGGTGAGAGCTGCCACGGAACGGGAGGTTTAGAGGAAGACGACAGAGATGTGTGGACATGAGTGGACAGAGGTCTGAAAGAGAAATTAACTTAATGGTATTGCACCTTTTAAGGGCTGCACAATAGACAGTCGACAGATATACAATATTTTTGTGGCGTGCCAGGTATTTGGGAGAGTTTTGTGAGGTGCCATTGGTCCAACGTGTCATTATTCCGAAAATGTACCAATGAGCAGAGGTGCCATCAGTCTGACATCTCTAACCCAGTTGTGTTGTGGATTAGAGGAGCCATACACAACCATAGCCTTAAAGGGACTATACGGAGTTTAAAAATGTTAAAATTAAGTATTTTCCTCCCCCTACATGTTTCAACAATGTCCTAATGTGTAGAATGAGCTCAGACCTGTTCACCACAACTGCCTCTAAAATCCTGCACTGTCACTCAGAAAGATGTCACTTCGGGTCTGAAGTGCCGTCATACACGAGCTTAATATGGAAGCTGCAGTTACACGTATGACCTGAGGTGGCAGTAGTGAGCATAAAATGGCAAACTTGCATCTCGCCCCTTTAAAGGAATAGTTCACCATGTTTCCATACTGAGAAATGTTCCTTTAAGCTCAGGTAAGAACATATCTCAGCATGGAAAAACGGTGGCCTGTTCCTTTAATAAAGAAAGTGCAGTTACATGTATAACCTGAGGTGGCAGTAGTGGGTATAAAATGGCCAACTTGCATCTAGCCTCTTTAAAGGCTGCAGCAATAGCCTGGACTTCTGTTTGTTTACAAAATATGAGAGACATGAACAAAGTTGCACGGATGTTTAAATTAGTGGTGGGACTGTATTCAAATGTTTAATCAAAGTTTATGTCGGCTCAACTGTGTGAATAAACGAGTTTGACAGTAAAATTGCTTTTGGCTTTGGGTTCGTCCCTAAGCGACGTGAAAAAGTGTCTGTGCCGCTTAAGCAAAGTGG